>NC_045646.1:12739500-13977500 GCF_009829145.1 Chiroxiphia lanceolata
AAAGGCCACCGAGTCTGTGGCCATTCTGTCCCCAGCATGGCAATGAGGCAGAGGAGGGCAGGCAAGGAAGGTTGGGGGCAGGCAGGGCTTGGCACAGCCCAGGCAGGAGTGCAAAGTGAGACAGAGCTGGGGGCCACAATGCCTGGCTGCCATACCACAGCTATTAGCGGCATCCCTGGCATCCCACCTCTCTTGGCTCCTCTGGCAGCCGGGAGCATGGTTTCCTGTTTTACAGAGTGTGATGAGCTGCTGCCAGCAGCACTGCCTCCTGGCATGGCCAAACAGCCCAGACCTTGACCAGAGCCAGCCTGGGGCACCCACAGCCACACAGGACCCAGGGTGCTGGGTGCTCCCCCCAGCATCTGCGAGCGCCCTTCCAGCTCTGCCTTGGCAGCGAGCGGCCCTGAGCGCCTGTTGCAGAGCCAAGAGCAGTACCAGCACCCACTGCCCAGGCACGCTTTAGCTCCAGTCCTGCAAGAGCTTGGGTCAACAGGACCCTTGCCAGCTCCCCAGCACAGGCTGAGTACAGAGGTGGCCCTGTCTTCACCCCATTCCCAGCAGAAGGTCTCAGCTCTGGCTGATTTTTGCCATGAGAGCAGGGTGTCTGTTGTGGGCACCTTTTGCAGGCTGGTCCCAGGGGTGGTGCCCAGAGAAGCAAGAGCTTTACAGTGAAGTTATCCATTCCCCCACAAGCACAGACACCATGGACACCCTCTTCTCCCTCCCTAGATTAAAGCAGCAGCCTTGTGCCAGGCTGGCATGGAGCAGCCCCCCTCTACCAGCTTTGAGGGCATAAGGGAGGGGGAAAACCTTCTGAGCACAGCTCAGCCAAACAGGCGAGTCCAGCAGCACAGGGGTGTGGCCACAGTGCCCCAGCTGGCACAGCACCCTGGGGTGCTGAGCACAGCCCCTGCCCCCCTCCCTGCACTCCCTCCAAGGAACATGCTTGCTCTCAGGCAGGGAGGGAGGAACCCTCCATAAGCCAGCAGAGTTTATGTTTCCCATATGGAAACAATCTGCATCCAAGAACAGCTTTGTTTATAGTGAGCCATTTATAAACTTCCCCAAAGGCTCAGCACATCAAAAGCCCAGCTCATGTCACTCCCTGGTAATGCAGCGCAGAGAGCATCCATACTGGAGAGACCTTCAGGAAAGGCAGCTGGAAACAATTGATCTCCCTTTTTCTTCTAGGGACAAAAAAATTACAGACCAAGAGGCTAAATATTCCCTACTGCTCAGCCCCTCAGCATCCCACTGCTCCTAACATTAGCCCCCCAAAATGTTACTTTGCCTTCCTTAATTTTCTCTATTGATAATTATTTGGGATACATTGCCCATGTAACTCTCTCAGCTCCCACAGTGTGTAAGTGGTCTCACTTTTTTTGGAGAAGCCTTGCATGATAAACATCTCCATCAAAACAAAAGGTGCTGAACATGCAGATCCCACCAATGCACCACCAACCCCCAGAGCTGCCCTGGGAGTCCCCCAGACCCGGGGCTGCTCACAGGGGCAGTAGCAGAGAGGAGACTTACCCGAGTGTCCTGCAGCCACGAACGCCGAGTGAGCACAGCTCCGTGCTGGCAAGAGAGCTGAGTGTGGTTCACGCTTCCCCTCCCAGTATATAACCCGTCCAAATCAATGAATCAGCACAGGGGCAGTGTCGAGGTTAGGGAAAGCGCTGGAGCAGAGCTGCTTCCAACTCCTATTTCCTCGGCAGAGCAAGCATCTCAAGGATGGAGTTTCCCTCTCCTGAACACCCGTGCTCTTGTTTGAAGACAAGAAGATGGCCCCATGAACATGCTGCTCATGTCAGCCAGTGTAGCAGCTTGGCCCCAGGAACCCCCCTGGTCCTCAGTGGGACAGCTGTGTGCCTTCACTGGCACACTTCACACCAGGGCTGCTCCATGGCATCACCTCAGCACAAACACAGAATTTGTCTCCCCATCTATGGCTCCTGCAAGTATCAGGACCTCCTGCCCAGGGCTGCTGGCGCAGGCAGACCCTCGGTACACCGACCCTGCCCATGTCACAGCTCTCATTTCCCCCACAGCCACAGATGCAAACAGGCCAGGAACCCATGAGCACACACTCCAGGCTCTGTCCTGAGCACCTCAACCAGCTCTGCCAGGAAACAGGCACCACGCCAGGGCCAGTGGCTATGCAGGTGCCAACCAGGGGTCAGGCTGCTTCAGAGAGCCCTCAGCCTAAGCCAGAGCACTTCCCAGTAGCCATGAGGAACACTTGGGCACTGAGGAACACCCATTGCAGGCATCCCTGCAACTCCAGAGCAGCACACACTGCCATCTCCCAGGAGCTGCCGCTGCTCTGGACCCTCAGCAGTCCTGACACACAGGTGATGGAGCCTGGCACACAGGGGTGTTTGGGAAGCATCCAAGCCATCCCATCCACTTCTTCAGGGGCACCTGATGCCACCCCTACCCTGCCCCCTCCAGCCCACATGGGTACACCAGGGTGCCCTTGGTCCCCACCACCTAGCCCGGGTCTCCCCACCCTGCCCACCTCTCCAGGGCTGTCCCAGTCCGGCAGCTAATGGGAACGGATATCCTGCAGGAAGCAGCTGAGAGTCACTATACGTGGCCCCTTTGGGCTTCCTGGAGCCAGAGCAGTCCCATGCTAACCACGGGGCAGCTGGAACTTGCCTGACCACATCTAATCCCGTCTGAGCCCACCCATGTTTCCGCCAGTTGCAGCAGCCCCTGCTCAGGTCCCAGCTGGTGCTGACAAGCTGCTCAAGATGGGAACAGCATGGGGCTGCTGCCAGAGAAGGGGGAGGAAGGCGGCCTCCATCCCCACGCCGCAGTGTGTCGTGCTGTGAGGGGTGGGAGGGTGCAGGGCAGTGGAAGGGACAGCAATCCTGTTCAGAGAGGGGACCAGACCAGGATAAACAGCAAACTGCAGGGATGGAGAGCAGAGTTCCCAGACAGTCTTGGAGGGAGGAGACAGGGATCGTGGGAAGATGGTAGGGAGTGGGACCTCAGCCAGAGGCAACTGCCACCACTGCCATAGCCCCAGCTGCCACAGGACATGCTGGATGGCCATGGACCCCTTTCTGGCTGGGGACTGAGCATGGAGGTTGAAACAACTCCCCAGCCATGCTCTCTGCCTGCTCCAGGGCAAAACCCTGACATTTGGGCACAGAGAAAGGGCACTTTGAAAACACCACCCTCCAAGTGCTCTAGCTCACACTCTATTGATATAGCAGATTTTCCCAGAATCACGGGTCCCAAAATAATCTCCCTGCTTCCTTGACAGCAGTGCAGCTGCTGTCAAGGCTTGGGAGCTGCCCACTCCCTGCAGCCCTGGCATGAGAGCAGGGCTCTGGCGGCCTTATCACAGCCTTATCAGGCTCTGTCTGCCCGCTGCCAGCGCTGCTGGGCTCCTGCCCGCTCTGACTCACCCAGAAGCACACAGCTTTTCAGCAAGGCAACAGAGAAACTAAATCCCAGCACTTCCGATGCCCAAGCCCAATTTAAGAGAGGAATGTCGGGTTCACCTCCTTCCAAGCGGTGCTGCCCCAGGGATTTAGTGGTGGGTACCCTCAAACACCCCGCGCCAAGAGGGGGGTGATCAGGTTATGATCCCTACTGCCACGCAGAGTGCCCAGAGTTTCAGAGAAGTCCAGTTAACAGCCCTGACAAAAATCCACTGGCCTCTACCTGGGCCTTGGGAACGTGGCTCTGGCTGGGAGGGATGACTTATTTTCAAGACATTCCTAAAAATAAAGGCACAAGCCCGTGCACCACTCCCGCAGCCGGAGGTGAGCGCATGGGAGCTTGCCCCAGGCTACTCACAAGGCAGAGAAGCAGAGAGTGTGAGAGCTTGAGACAGCAGCACAGACACACCCCACTCATCTGGAGGGGAGAGGCAGCTCCCAAGACAGCATAAGGATATGATGGAGGGTGAGATTAGCATTTTGCAGGGAGAGGCTACTCCGCATAACCAGGAGCTCACACAGCGCTGGATGGAGTGGAGCAAGTCTCCCAGTGCTGGGGGAAAGCCCCACATCCAGCATTGCTCTGCAGACCTTTCTCACCTCCAGCCACACCAGCCAGAGGTTGAACTCCCCTGACCAAGCTTGGGATACTGTGGAGCCACTGCCAAACCCCTACACCTCCAAGGAGGTTATGGAGCCCCAGAAGAGCAGTGTCACTTATTACTAGGGAGGTCTGCCTTGCTACAGGACAGAGTACCAGTCCCGTGTCTGTCCATCCGTGCTGGCATTGCTCCAGCACATCTCCACGGCGAGGCTGGCGGATGCAGCAAAGCTGAGCAGCTCTGAATCACCAAGGGACTCGAGACTGCTTGGAAAAATTCATGTAATCGCTAAAATTAGTAGCTTGTGGGCTTGGCTGGGAGAGTGCATTGTTCATCTGCCAAGCAGCTGAGCACACTCATCCGCTCCCCACAGCCCCTGCTCCCCCCTCAGCCCCTGCTCCCTGTACACCTCCAGCTCCTGGCTAAATTGGCACCCTTGGTGGGATGGAACGTCCCCAGGCCCCACCACTCCCCACAGTGCAGTGCTGGGACCCCCCCAAATTACTTTGCACTGCTGTAAAGTGCCAGCCCCGTTACAAGAAACCCCCATGTTGGCCCCTGGTGCTCACAGAGACCGGCTCACTCGGGGCATCAGGCCAAACACTGCTGAAGTGGAGGAGGAGGGTGGAGGGCCGGGCTAGGGGCCATGGAGGGGATCCTCCCTGTGTTCCAGTGTAGTGAAACACCTCTGGGTCTGAGCCCTGCAGCAGGACCCACAGGCTCAAGCCAGAGTTGAGAGGTGAGGAAAGGGGCATTAGTTCCTCAGGGACTGGTGCTGGGGCCCCCCTACCCCTTAGAGAAGCACCAGTAGCCCCTACTTCACCCCATGCCCACCTTAATCCCTTAAGGAACCCAAACCAGAGAGCTCCTCGATAGAGGAAATGATCCAGCCCCAGTGGCATGTTCAGCTCCCTGCTCAGGGAATGCAGGGCCAGATGATGCCCTCTCTGCATCTGACCCAAGGGATGGGATCATCCTGCTTTCCCTGGGAAAGTGCTTATGCAAAGTGGGAGCTTTGGGAGGGAGCAGCAGCCCTGGTCCCTCCAAGATGGTCGCAGGGATGGCCATCAGGCTAACCTCCATCCAAGCACCACCACAACCCTCCTGGAGCTCAAGGGAAATAGCATGTAGGATCTCAAGCACCAGTGGGGCTCACCCCACCAGCAGAACCGTCTCCTCCAGACCCGGCCCTGGCCCGAGCGATAGCAGAAGCACGCAGGGCTTGGCGCAGGCTCAGGGCAGCACTAGGCTGGAAGGAATGTGGGGCTCGCAGCCAAGTCCGCCTGGAGAGATAATCCGAAGCGGAAAGAGCTTGTCCGATGGGCTCTGAGAGGGGGGAAGGACCGGTTGGAGCAGGAGGCGATGGCGTGAGGCTTGTGCACTATGAGGTGTTTGCTGGACCAGCTTCACCCTGTTCTTTATCTCTGTAAAGCCCCCCCCCCAGCACCAGAAAGGGCCCCAGTGACCTCTTCCCAACATCCGAAGGGGGAAGGGACCCCATCTCTCCCCAGGGGAAGGCAGCAGAGGAGTGTTCAGCAGGCTGCAGAACTGCTGCCAGCCATCACTGGCTCCCTGCCCCAAGCTTTTCCCATCCAGAGAGACACAAAGGCACAGCTGGAAGCCTGGTACGTCAGTCCTACAGCAGAGATTGCACAAGAGGGGCTGAGCCCGGCGGGGGAGTGGTGGGGGATGGCTCCGGGTGCTGCTGGAACAGCAGCCCCCCATCCCGAAGTGAAGTGGGACTTGCCCCGTATAGCCCAACCAAGAGGCTGTGCCAGGGTTTATCCATTCATAAACACCCAGAAGAGAAGAGAATGTGAACCCAGACTTTGGCAATGAAAATGGAGGCATGACACCTCCTTAGTTTGTCCTTTCCTAGAAGGGACAAACCAGGAGCTTCTGGGCCCCTGACCACTGTGAGAGTCTGTAAATACTCACAGCCCCAGCCTTGTCCAGAGGATACGTGCCTTTGGCTGCGTCTCCTCCCAGCTCCTCTGTCATCCATAGGAAATGCTCTGATATCAGGGCTGCCGAGTCAGCAGCCCCAGGCTGGTCCAGGCCTGGTGAAGACACCATAAATGCTCCATGTCAGGACCCACTTGACCAGGGATTAGGTACCTCCAGCTCTTCCAGCCCAGTGTCTCCCCTGCCTAGCCTGGTGGCAAAGGCTGGGCAGTAGATCATGGAGGCCTGGGCTGCAGGGATGGAGAAAAACCTTTCCTATTCAGTGGCAAGGGATCGGTGCCTTGAGGCAGCAGCCAGGCAAGGCAGCCCAGAGGGGGTCTGAGATGCATCTGCATTTTCCCAAGAACCCTCTGCTGCCTTCCTGCCTGCCTCAGCTGCATCATGCTGACCTTTTTCCCTCTCCGGGAAAAACAGAGATGGAGTATAAATAAGGATATCCTTGGATTTTTCAGGCCAGGGAATTTTGCAGGAAGGGTTGAGCTCTGTTGGGCAAGAGACAATGAATCACAGGCACTCAAAACAGGACACCTCAGAGGAAGAGTTAGTAAAACACCCCAGGCTCTCATTGCTCCAGCCCTTTGTTGCCTGATGACTTCACTTCCCCGTCTGGCTCAAGCATGGGGAAAGCCCGATGACAGCATGTGAAGAGGAATCATCCTCCTCTTAGCACTTGCCTGTATGCAGCCGCCTGCCAGAGCCCCCACGTGCCAGAGCCAGAGATCAGTGACTTCATGTGGGAGCCAAGGAGCAGCATGGGGGCCCAGCTGGCCCTTCTGCAGGGCTGGGGTGGCCAGAGGAGGGTTCAGAAAAACAGCAGCTGGTGCTGCCCCACTGCCCTCCCCGAGGTCAGACATCAGGGTGTCAGACACCCACATGGCGAGCAAAGGGGTGCTTTTCCTTAGAAATCAGATACTGTGCATGCCTGGAGCCAGAACATTTCCTTCTCCAAGGAGAATGATCACCAGCATGGCTTGTAGAACCATTTTCTTGCTAGTCCTGATTATACTGATCTCCTGCTGCTGGAAGCAGATGCCTGCGTGGCACCATATGACAGCGCTGGAGCTGGCACAACACTAAGTGGTCATTACAGCTGTCCAACAAGAACCTAAATTTGTAACAACTGTCTCCTTTTAAACACTAGCATGCAACCACCCAGAGCCACCACCAAGAGAGCTTCCTCTTAGTTTTGTGCTTCTCTCAAATGTATTGCAATAAAAATTCTGGAGCATCTGTTTTCTGAATCCAGTCACAGTTTGCTTTGCACCAGCTGTAGTGACTGGCATTTCTGCTTCTTTAGAGATGGCTCTAACTCCCATTTAGCCAGGCTTACTAAATTTTGTTAAACCTCACAGCAAGACAATGGTCATTTCACACCACAGAGTCACATTGTCTCCTTTCACAGCCTGGAAGAGGTATTCAAACCCAGCAGCAGAATGCCCTGAAACAAAGCAGTAATACTTTATTCTCACTGCCTAGAGTAACACACAGAAATCTGCAGCCACAAATCTGCAGCAAATGCAAGCTTTCTTCACCTCAGGTCTGTATTGTGCCATTTTAAGGCCATCCAGAAATGCCCTCAATAGTTAGAAAGTCAGTACAACTACAAAAGGACTCGTGGAGTACAGGCTCTCTGGCCCAAGGAGCTGGGGAACCACATCCAAAGGTTTTCAAGCACAACATCAGAGCTTTTAAAAACAAGCTAAGTCACATAATTAAAAGGTAATAGTTAAATCCAAGAGCTACCAAAGCACAGGCAGTCGGACAGCTATCGGTCTACTTACAAACTAATATATTTATATAATTCAAATAATAATAAGCATTTTGGTATAAAGAGCAAAACCCACATTATTGCCTTGTAGTTGCCTTCGCATATCAACACTTGAAAGGCCTGGAAGTCAGGGAGTAGCACTATGTAATAAGGTAAAAAATAGCCAGACTGAAAATGCTACTGCACACTCCAAGCTGATGGACTTCTGTACGTTCCCAGTCAACTTCACAATGGTGGTGACACTTCAGGGCCCTCAGTTCAGGCAGGCTCCCTGCTGCTTGGCTGCATGCCTGTTTGGCTAGCCACCCCAGGAGAGACCATGCCTTTCTCTCCCACCTCAGTCAAGACCAGCTCCAATCTAATACATTGCTGTGAAGCCCAGTCTCAGTTCTGGGCATCTGCCTGTTATTCTGGTTTCAAGATTCCCTGCATCACACAGCCAGTAATACCTTGCTTTTTCAGACCACTGGCCAAAGTTTAAGGATGAAAGTGTTTACTTCAAATTCAGAGCTGTAGTAACTTTACAAAGTTTCCAACTCTCCCCCTCCCCAGTCAAACAATAAAATACATCAAGATTATACTTCCTATCTCACCATCTTCCTCTGCTGTTAGCTTTAAATGGTACCCCTTCCTAATGCCACATCCTGGAAAGGGGCTGAGGACAGAGAACAAAAGCTAAGACACTTGCAACCATACCATTCCACCCACACTCCCATTGTTAAAAGGTCCTTCCCAGCATCTCCTCCCAAAAATACCATTTGTTTTCTCAATAAGGAGACAAAACAGGCAGTGTAAGGCATAATAGCATTTGGAGTACTTTGGGCACTCTCTAAAGCACAGTTAAAGCCATGTTCCTGTGTAGAGCTCCCTATGTTAATGCCACTCCACTGGAGCAGTGTGAGCAGGCACAGGGCTGAGGGCCAAAGCAGGAAACCCACAGAGGACGTGTAGAGGTGACCACAGGCACTTTCAGCTCTCCCTCTGGGTTCCTGCACCAGATGCTGTAGCAATGTACAGTGATTACAGCCACTTCTGGCAAAAAGTGTGATGTACATAAAAGCACATTTTCATTATGCTGTAAAGCCAAGGTCTTTATGATCCTTGCTATGAAGATTTGTAATCCAGATCTGAATCGAGTATCAATTGCTTAAATTGCATCCAAGGCAACGCTTCTAATCCTCTCTTGGGTTAGTATGCTCTATCTTCTTAAAAATCTTATCAGAACTACAGGCTGAGCAGGAGTATTTCTGGAGTGCAAGAGTTGCCTGGTTTTACCCATCACATAGAGACTGAGCACAATGGTTACACTCTGGAGTGCTAAAATCAAACTGTGAAGGCACAAGAATAGCTGGCAATAAGCAATTCTGGTATTAAAATAAGTTTTAGCACTCCTGTGGGCTGGCAACTCATCCCACCAGACAAGAGTAGTTAAATCTGTTCCTCTGACATTGTCAGTTCGTGCTATGACGCTGGGAGAAGTTTGTATTGGAACATCTGAGAAACGAAACCCAGGCTGTCCAACATCTTCAACATGGGAGTAGGTAAAACCTGGAGTCTCAGGAGGAATTGTGCTGCTTTCCATGTCAAACACTGCTGTTACAGAAATCTCCCAAGATGATCTTAAGTGCTCCGTCACAGGAGACGTCGAGGTCTGGGAATAAGTTGAGCTGAGCGTCTGATATGTAATGGCTGTGCTTGGCAGGCACTTCGGGCCATCGATGGTTAGAGCCACAAGAGAAATATTCTGCAGTGCCAGTGGGCTGTGGCACATTAGAGATGGCACATCTTTAACTATCTCCGTGCTCTTTCGGAGCCACTCTCGGAAGCCAAGAATTTGGCAATCACATTTCCAAGGGTTGTCGTCAAGAACAACTTCTTGCAGCTCAGGTAAAGCGGCAAAGAAGTCTGCAGGAAGAGACTGCAGCTTAGTACTATTCAGGTAAACCTTCTGGAGGTGCTTGAGATTATGAAAGAGGTCTCTAGGAAGAACCTCAAGCCTTGTATCAAAGAGGGAAACGTTCTGCAGTTTCTGAAGGCTCAGAAATATGCCCTCTGGCAAACTGGAAATATTGTTTGTATGCAGAGAAAGGCCTCGCAGTTCATTCAGGCCACTGAACACATTCCTAGGAAGAACCGTAAGCTCTGGATTAAAACTCAGCACAAGAAGCTCTAAATTTGTCAAGTTACTGAACACAAAATCTGGTATCGTTGAGAGCTTTGTGTGATACAGCCACAGGCTACCAAGATGCCTCATTTCTCCAAACAGTATTTCTGGAAGAGACTTCAGTGGGTTCCTGTATAAGGTCAGTTTACACAGGTCATGCAAGTGCAAAAAAAGCCCAGAAGGCAAAAGCTCAATCTTGTTTCTGGAGAGCGTCAGGCGCCTCAGTTTGTGAAGACGATGAAATGCATCAGGGGCGATGGACTGGATGTTATTGCAATGCAGGAAGAGTTCCTGCAGCTCCATCAGGTTATCAAACATACCAGACTCTATTGAAGACAGCCTGTTAAAATACAGCATCAGCTTCTCAAGCCTGGCTAATGCACTGAATATATTTCTAGGCAGTGCTGCTAAGTAATTTCTTGACAAGTTCAGTACTTTGAGTTTGGTAAGATTCTTCAGCACGTCACTAGGAAGTGCTGTTAGTTGGTTTTTGTTCAAGTAAAGTTCCTCCAAACTAGCTAGTTTGTCAAACAGATTTTCCTCGATGGATTTCAACCTGTTACTTTCGATGATCAATTGTTGAAGCTGCACCATGTCATCAAACACTTCTGGAGGAAGCTCAACAAGCTTATTATCTAGCAGTTTGAGGATTTTTAGATTTCTCAAGCCTTTAAAAGCCATTGGTGAAACCAGAGAGATGTTGTTTGAAGACAAGATGAGATGCTGCAGTTCCACCATCCTAGAAAAAACATCCTGCAAGTACGGCACATTAGTGTTCGTTATGTGGATTTGTGTCATGTTGCAAGGCAGATTTAAAGATTCCAGGTCTTTTATGTGGGGACCCGAGCAATGAACTGCATTTTTTGAAGAGCAGTCACACTTCTCAGGACAAACCGATGCATCCAACTGGAAGAAAAGCTTGATCATCAGTGACAAACGGAACACCAACATCCTTGTTGAAGTGCCAGAAACATTAGCTGTTACAAGAGATAAGAGAGAGTCAGGATTTGATCACAAGTAGTTAATAACTTAGCAGCTCACAAAGATGTGTGATTATATCATAAAACCTGCAAATGTGTGCAAAATTTCTCTTGGCTTGAAAGCAAACTTCAAAATCTCTGTTACTGCAAATATTTATAAGCTGCTCAGCTTACACTGAGAGGTACAGATAAAGGTCTTTTGTAAATCAAGTATTCCTTGTTTATGTTTGTACTAGTCAAGTATAAAGAAAGCATATAAAAACCATGATGAAACTCTAAGTAGTCATAAGATATGTATTTATTTGAACAGAAAAGCATTACAAAATCACAGAATGGTTTGGGTTGGAAGGGACCTTAAGGATCATCTAGTTCCAACCATGGAGTGGGAGGGACACCTTCCACTAGACAAGGTTTAGTTCATTATACTAAATTGCATGCAGAAAATCTTTCTAAAAAATTATCAAAAGGTCCTGCACCCACAGTATTTTTCTATTGTGGGCTATCTGAGGTTTAAAAATAAAGTTTAGCCTGCAAAAACAGATAATGGAGGTAAAAAGGGCATCCTATATTTTAAGTGGCAAAAAGCAGAACAGCACAGTTCAGTTAAATCATGTCTCAGCATTTTCAAGAGATCGCTTCTTGGAACAGCCCAAGAACACACAAGAAGCAACAGGCTATTTTTGACATAGCCTTAAATAACACAGAAGAGCCCACGTGGCACAGGACAGTAGTGAGCCTCTGATAACCAATAAGTCTCATTTCAACAGCTTAATGCAACACCAAGTTATCCCTGGTATTAAAAATACAGTGAAATGAGAGGAAAAAAGTGCCACAAAGTTAGATAGAAAGTTGTAGCAATACAGGTAGATCTGCATGAAACATACCACAAAGTTGGAAAGTTGTATAGATTTCCAAACAAAAAAAGGAACAGGAAAGCAATCATTGTAGCTATAAACGGTAATATTTAAAAGAGCAACTTAAACAGAAATCCACAGTCTAGAAATACTTCCTTAGTGAAATCAAGAAGTCCAAGTGCATCATAAACCTGGATGTCAAACACCTGGCTGAGCAGCAGGATAAACAGCAGCTGGGACAGCTGGAATAGCTAGACAACTTCCACAGACATAACTGGAATAGCTGTCTTCTGCATCAGGAACACTGTGTGAGAGGAGGACTTCATCCCAACATACTCTTTTCCAGGGGCAAGGATGAAGGTCTCTCATACCAACTCCAAGACAGACATGGGTACAACTCCCATCATTTAAGTCAAAGGAACAGCAGAGCTTCTCATGCACCTGAACTGCTGACAAGAACATACCATACCATACAGACCCGAAACAGCTGCAGATCCAAACCAGCTGCTGCATTAAAAAAAAAAAAGTCAAAAGGGAGTGTTTAAAAAGAAAAAAACAAACTTAAAAAAATTTTGTTTAGGTTCAGAGTACTGAGGTCTGGTAAAATCTGCATCCCTTCCTCGGGAAGGGAAGGACAGGGCATCCAGTGGTATCAACTACCAGCAACACAGTGCCACAAAACAAGATCTTACAGCTCACTGAATGAGACGTGCATCACAAAGAGAGCACAAGATGTCACTCTTCCAAAGGTCTTTTTCCATGTCAAACAAGAATCTTTCAGAGAATCTCACCCTCCTAGTAATCTGCACTCTCCAAACTGACTCTCTCTCAGAAACCAGTGATACTTCTACCTCAGTAAACTTGTAACCCAGACAATCCCCCATGAGTGGCACCCTCCATGCAGAAACAGACTAAGAAATTTCTGTTTCAAGCTCTGACTGGCATCTCAACCTGCACCAACTCAATCCAAGACCACAGCAGTACTACAAAATTCAGTGAGACAAGAGAAGTAAGGATACAGAGAACGAAACAGGGGAAAAAAAACCCTGAAAAGTTATGCTATAGACTGGAAATGCAGGTCCCTCAGAGGGCATGAATACAGGCCAGAGTCTGTAAAATAAGAAACAGGATAACACTTGATGTCTGTTTTCCTGGTCTCATAACAAAAGGTAGGAGTATACAACAAGACAAGGTTAGAGCTCAGAAGTGCAGAAAGTGCTTGTTTTTACAAACAAACAATGAAATGGTTGAAATTCTTTGCAAGAGATGAAGGCCACACACGTGTGTGACTGGCACAACAACTGGATAATCCTATGGGTCTCAAACATCGAGAGCTGCTGATGGTGTTTTTTGAAGAAATATTTAAATTTCCATAACTGAAGATTTTAACAGTACAGAATACAGTAATATCCACAATAAAGGTCATAACTATACGTTCCCGTGTATGAGAATTTTCTCAAACCCTCACGTGAGACACCTGGCATTCCAGAAAGGGCACCAACCTGGCTGGTCATTTACCACATTCTGATCTACAGCCTCTTTCCCCTTCTGCCACGCCCTTAATGTTTCTCAAGACTACAAAAGGATGCCAGAAGCAACACATGAATACTGTTACTATATTAAAAGTCTCAAATCAGTTTTGAATTTAGTTTCACAAAACACTGAGCACAGGTATCACTTACAGTGGGTGCTTACCTTTTTTACTTTCTTCCAAGTTCCTAAACTCACAGAAGCATGAGAAAGGAATTTTGAGCTGTACCTTAGAAACTTATCTGCTTTTTAGAGGAACTTACTGGGAGCATAGCAGGCAATCAGGCTTCACCATGACTCTGCGCTTTAAATGGGAAGTAAACCAGCAAAACGCATCCTCTAGATAACACTTTTACCCATATTTGCCCAACTACTGGGAAAGGCCAAAGAATATTTTAAGCTTCAGAGCAGATTTTTGCCTACAATTACTTATGCAAGCAACCAACTTCCATAGGTTGTATGAAACTCCAAAAGTACAATTTGAGGCCACTCACAGAACAGGAGAAAGTTTTAAGTCACATGCACAACAGCACAAAACCCACTTGTAGCTTCTTTTGAGAGTGATATTGGAGTATGGGCTTCAGTCAACCCAATGCAAACCTGGTGAAGTCAGAAATCTACATTTCCATGCAAACTGTGATCAGAAATTTCAAATTTGTTAGACAGGTTCACCACAGTCTGCTACACAGGTGCATTAGGTTTTAAAGGAGTGGACACACCCACTTTAAACAACCAAGCGATTGTACTTTCACAAAGCTGCTCTGACTTACTTTCTTGCAGGATTGGAGTCAAAGAAATTTCAGTAAGGAATTAATTTTTTTTTACTTAATGCTCTGGCTAAGCATTCCAAGGTCGACACATTTGGTTTCTGGTTTTAACTCAAAGTCTTCTGGAGTGACAGGACAACAAAACCTAGAGCCTGAAAGATTCTGAAAGAAAAAAGTGAAGTTTCAAAAAGCTAAGTTTCAAAAACAGTAGCTTGAAATTGAAAGATTAAGTTTCTGTTATTAAGTGACCAGCTATTTCAAGTATCTTGTCTTCAAGTTTAAAATAATGTGCTCTGCCAATGAATGTTTTAATGGAAGGTGAGCCCAAAAATGGAAAAGATTTCTTCATTTCCATGTGATTTTTCTGAAGATGACCATGACAACAGTGACAGCTCACAACCAGGAGCATTCGCCCAAGAGTATTTTCAAGATCACCTCCCGCGTGTCAAAGAACAGAAGGAACATCTGAACAACGGAAGGTGGAAACAAGTTGCTATCACATGGACAAGGTCTGGCTTTAAAACAGCTCTTATAAACCACCAGGTAAAAACTATGGTCAGTATGATCCCACTGCAGAACACTGACACACAGCATGCAAACTTCTCCACCCCCACCTTCAAAAATACAGAGGTGCTGATCAAGATACCCATGACTTCAGTGGGAATAAGTCTCTGCTCTTCAATGAGCTTTAGGTCTATACAGAATAATTAAAAACAATTTCATGAAACTAATGAAAGGAGTTAAAATATCTGTTCATTTTAATTTTATTTTCAAAGAGCTTCAGTCACAAAAATGATTTACAAGTCTATTTACAATTCTATTGTACAGTTATTTATGTATGCCTCTTGACAACAGGGTACCATTCTAGAGCAGCAATACATATTTTAAATACAAAGATGTAGTATCATTTCAGATCTAAAAATAAAAAGGAAGCTGAGCTTCTAGAGAGTGCTGTAATGATGAACATTTTAATTTGTGTTAGGCTTGAGGAATTCATGACAAACTGAGTAGTTTCTGATTGGCATAATTATTAAACAAGCTGCAGTTTGTTGAAAATAGTTTTAAAAACCTGAAGCTTTACTGTATAAAATTAACATATTCAAGACTCTAAAAATTGTCAAAAACCCACAGCTTTCCCTTAGACATACAAAAACCTAAGTTTACAATTCAGAATTTCATGGGAGAAATCCTACAGGACTTGAGCTCTCTCATTTTGCGATGACCAACATAAGCGTTAAAAATTTGCAGCATAAAAAGGACTCCACATCTGCTTAGTATTATACTGTATATACATATACAGTACAGGATTATTTACCCAATTTGGGATGACCGTTCAGCACAATCTTCATGAAGAAAGAAAAAAAATAAATAGAATTAAAAATCCAACAACTTTTAAAAAGTGCAACAGTAAGAGTTTCCAATTTGAAGTTACGATGAATATGGACAGTCAGTTCTGTGGGTGTTTTAGCTGCTTCAACTCAAGCATTATTTGCAGCACTTTCTTTTTACAGTAGATTTAGTTCTATAGTACATGAAACTAGAGTTACTGCTAATTGAATCTGAAGGGAAAAGAAAAAAAAAACCTTTAAAAATAACCCTGAGGGATATACAATTTCATGATCTTGCAATTTATTTCTAAAAAGTAACATTTATTATTTAGCAATTGCTCTTCTGGATAGACCAGTCCTTTAAGTATGTGCATAAATAATATTTAAAAATCAGTAATATTTACAAATCCTAAAACATCAAAATAAAATACGTACAGATTAAAGTCTGCATACACAAATAATTTAATAATAAATCAAACTCCTCAACATAAGGCCAAAATATACAGCAGGAAGAAAATGTCTACCCAGTATCTAGTGGAGCTCACTAAATTGGTCTGTTCACCTGAATTTAGGCTTCCAAGATGAACACTAGAAGAGATTTTTTCACTACAAAATGAATTTCATCTTACTTCAAAACAGAAACTGAATACACTAGTGCAGATCTAGTTTGCTGCATTTCTGAAAACCAGAAAAACTAAACTGCTCAAAATGAGAAAAATTATAGGTGGTCAAACTCAGCTCTTGGGCAGGAAGGCATAAATCCCAATAATTGCAGAAAATGCAAAAGCTTATTTTGTGGCTGAACTTGCAACAACAAGAAGGATTCTCAGAAAAGCTGGTTTATTATTTTTGACCAAGCGTCAGAGCTCAAGCATGCAACCTCAGGAACATTTACCAACCCTGAACACAGACCTTGAGGAAAACAGCTCCCATTTGCAAAATATTCAAGTTTACTGTGCTCATGACCCATTAGTCACTCAATTGAGAGACACTTGGCAATTTCAGTTTTAGTCAGAGTTCCCTAAAATGTTCTCTGAAGATAAGCCTACCTTAACAAGCTGTTTCTTCCTCACTTTCTGGTAAGTCTAATAAACTAGAATAAGACTGGAAACTACCTTCAGAAACCAAATAAGCCGAGAGAAATTATCAGATTAGAGAAAGTATTAAGCAAAAGCATATAAAAGGGAAAGACACAAATATTTTCTTTGACTTCTCATGGAACAGCAAATCTAAAATGGTCAATGAAATGGAAAGCAGAAGCTTATGCGTTTAAGGGTAAGTCACAGCTCCCAGGTCTAAGATGCATAGCTTCACAACATTTTTGAACTAAAATATTATTTTTCTTTAAATCTGAATACTAGTTATGCAGCTAAGAGTTATTCTTCATCAGTTATTCCATGCTACAAAGATTTTGTAAAATCAACATCGGCAGAAATTAGTCAAATGACTCAAGTTCATGACTAATAAGTTTATCCAAGTCCACAATAGCAGACCCCTTAAAAGCTACCAATGTTGTTCAAGGTTTACGACCTTAAGAAGCCAGGATAATAAGAACATTGTCCTGTTGAATGAATGCTAAGAAAACCACTTCCCCTTTACTCCCGCTCCACTCCTCAAAAACAAACAACAACAACAAAAAAATCAGGAAGAGTTGACAGCTGGACTGGAGATAGTACACCATATGCATACTATTTCTGAGGAGCAAGTTCTAATAACTTCAACCTCCAAGTTCTAGGAAAAGGTCTTCCAAACCATTTAGCACCACTTTTAAATTCCCTGTTGGCACAGTTCAACACTGCAGAAACCATATAACATGATTGACAACTGATGATAACATGGTTTACAGCTGGACTTGATGATCTTAAAGGTCTTTTCCAACCTTAATGATTCTAAGAGCAGCAGGGACACTGTCCATACTGCCTTACAGAACAGCACAAGGGAATTAGGCCTTATCTGAAAAATTCCACTCATTAAAACAAGGCTGGAATGGAATTGTCTCCACGGGAATTTAAAAAAAAAAATCCAAAAAACAACAAGACAACCCAAGGAAAAAAAATCCCTAACATCAAAACCTCAAATTACATCATCAGAATACACACATTTCAAAACAATCCCAGCCAGCCAGTGAGTCTGGAGCCCTCATTCCATGACTACTCTAAAGAACCTGACTTCCTTCTCTAAAGGACCTCTACAGAATTGTGACTTCTTCAGATTGCAGATCCCCTCCCAAAGCTTGGTGGTGTCTGGACCAGTCAGTTGCATCTGGTCAAAACAGATGATCAAGACTCAATATTTATCATCTTCCCAAAGACACTAAAGAAGACTTTTCTAAACATTTACGAAGTTTGTTGATGGTTTGGAAAAGTAATTTGTGGTTTAAAAAAAAAAAAAAACAAACCAAAAGTTTTAAGCCTTGTAAGTGAAAACGATGCCTGCCTCTACATCTTTGCAGACCTATTTTTCTAGTGGTCTTGTGTTCTGATACTGCCTCATGGCAAAATGATGCACGGCTACCCCAAGTGCTTAAGCAGCATTAGTGGTGATGCAAGCTTTTCTTTTCTTTTCTTTTTTTTTTTTAAATAAATAAAATCCGCTTAAGCCTTATAGTTCTGCAGCAAGACAGATTTTAGCTCAATTTTCTTTTAATTTTCTTTCATTCAGCTACATATAGCACTGAAGACACTGGCAGACTCTTTGAAGTGCCCATGTTCTTAATGTGCACAAATCCCAGGCGTGGGCACGTGAAAATCCACCTCCCCCCTACTCCCATTTCCCCTGCAGCAGTAACTCTGGCCTTACTACTTCAAGGTATATAGGAACATTATCTTGAGATTTACAAATAAAACATGGTCCACAAAGGGATAATCCAACCCTTCTGCTAGAAAAAGGAAGGTCTAAGGAAAAATGCATAGCTAAATGTAATAAAACATGACATAGAAGAAAGTATTTAGATTCTCCAGCCTTCCTTCTCCAAAAACTTTAGGGTGTAGCCAAATGCCTCCTCCTCTAGAGGCCACCTAAGCCCTTCCTTGGGGTTAGCTAGAACAGTCAAGAACCCACTTGAAAGCAGTATGCTTTCTTCTTAAGGACAGAGCATATTACTTCTACAGCATTCTGAATTCTGCTGTGGCAGACTAAAGAACTGAACTTAAAAACCCAAACATTACACCTGGAAACACTCCTTAATAGTGGGGACAAACTTAGAGGTACACACACCTAAACTTTAGAACCATTCTGAGGCACAAAGCTTTTCTTCAATCAGGATTAAAAAAGCAACCCAACAACAAAAAACCAACCAAACAAAAAACAAACACCAAAAAAACAAAAGCATGACAAAGCACCTCTAGTACAACCATGAAACCATTATATCATAGGGTTTACATGAACACATGCCCAGGTAAGCAGGTTATAACAATGATTAAGATACTTCAGGCAAATAATGTGAATCTGTTTTAACTGCCCTGCAGTTTAAACCTTCAAATGCATCTCATTTAGGAACAATGAAATTTGAAAGAAGGTGGAAGGAAACACAATCATTTTTGTTCTGCCTCAGGTAACCTACATTTTTAAAATGTATAGCCATAAGATGTCTGACTCTGAATTTTGTATTCAGAGAGACAAAACAGTTGGAAATATCTGCATTAGAATTTGACATTTAGCACACTGCAATTTCAAATAAAGCCTTAAAATTACATTCTTCTGCATACTACTAAAAATACATGCCACCAAGATCCACTGCTATGTTACAGTGATGATTTGATATGAACCATTTTCTTGGGATGGTACTTTTGCTTCTGTTGTTGTCCTGGGTTTTGGTGGCCATTCTGGATCAAACAGCAGTTCCTGAGCTAGGTGCATATACTTCGCTTTCGGTGTCTTCTCTCTACAGCCAAACAGGGAAGAGAGGAAACAGACTCCACAACGGTCCCCAGCCTCCTGCAGAAGTGAACAGATTTGAAAATTGGATTACAGTAGGAAAAAAAAACCGAACAACTAACAATGCAGTAAATCACTAAAAGAAAAACACTTATTTCAGTCTCTAATTTACTATTTCATTGTCACATTGGACCTGTAGTACAGAAACTCTTCTTTTGTGTCATCTCTTCTACAGTATGGTAGCCATGACATTTAAAAAGCATTAAGAAAAAACAAGTATTCTGCATTATCATAATATCTAAGACCACCAACAGCTTTTATGCATACTTTATAACAGTTTCAATAATCACAGGTAGAACAGGGAACATTAAATGATTTTACTACTGGAGAACAGAAGTTTGGTCTAGAAAAAGCAAATTCCCAGAGTCTCAAAACACTTCTTCAGCAATGAATTTTTAAACAGAAAGCAGCCAGCCAGCCAAAAGTAGCAGAATTTAACTTGCTGATACTCTGAAACTCAAGCACTGCAGGTATTAAATTACACAAATTACTGAACTTAAGTCTTCCTTCCTATTTTTCCTCTCCCAGTCTTAAATGTATGTAACTCAGTCAGTTGGGGAGGAGAAACACCATTCCTCATTCCTGAGAGTGAACCCCTCTCATGTCTCAGAGAGCACCTACAGACTGCAGGGCTGACATTTTAATGGAGGTACATTCTATAGTTTTCATCATGCTAAATTTCTATCAATTTGTGAACATGAGCCTTAAGCGCAGTTTCCATTCTTCAGTGAACATAAAGCAATTTGTTCTTCAACAGCCTCAAAAGGACAAATGTAAATCTGAATACATTAAATAAAATTTAGTGCTGAGAAATAAACCACTGTAATTCTAGCAAGCACAAATGTACAATCAGACAAAAGTAATAAGCCAACAGGCTTAAAGTAAAGGTAGTTTTTATGGGATTCACATAGATTTCCTTCATGAATTAAGAGCAGAGAGGCAGACCAGAGCAAAATTCATGGTCACCTGAAAAATCTTTCAGTCTCCTAAACCACCTGAAGTAGTAATAATGTACTTTCATTTCCCATCTTGTTTTGTTTCATTTGTATATGCTAGCAGTTACTGCTCTCAGACAATGATCTAAAGCTCTAAACCAAATTAATTTTAATTCAATTTAATTGCTTCAAACAAATCAAGATGTTCCCAGTCCTAGCACACTAATTTGTGACAACGCAAATAAAATCTGCTAATGGGCAAACTGAAGATAAAGTGAGAAAAGTCTTAAAAGCAACCCTCTAGGTTTGCTTCACAGTTCTTGTACACAGACTAAACTGTAAGCGTCATTAAGGAGAAAAATATAAACCCAGAAGCCTTTACTTTTAATACTCTAGTAACAGAAATCTAATTTAAGCAGACTTAATCTTAAGATAAGGCAACAGACACTTATAGATCATTAAGAGACAAAATCAAATTAATCCACATGCACTCAAATGATGACAGCAAAATACTCGTCTCCAACCTGGGGCGGCTGGGGTATGGTGAGGCGATATTCTCCTTGTTTGTCTCGATTGAACACAACCTTCCAAAGGATCATATCAAGGAGGACATTCTGTGAGACATTACAGCGAGCGGGAAGAATTAAAGAAACTAATGATCATTTGTTGTTAGTGTGCACATTACAAATAAAACCTGAAATAGTGTGTTAGGCATAACTAATTCAGTGCCAAGCAAAATGGAGAGTCTGCACTACTCGTTGGTACTTAACGTGATAAACATTTTCATTCTTAAAGTGCTCGCGTGAGATTTAAGAATATGAACATGTACTTTAAATCAATAGCAACAATGATCAAAACTTTTGGTAAAAAACATATGGTAAAAACCATACAAATACACACTCTTAATGTGTTTCAATACTCTAAAAAACCTGTGAAACATCACAGACATGAGTGTTTAAAGCAGTTTCCCCATAAACCATTACTGTGTACTTCATGCTGGAGCTATGCTTTGTTCGTAGTCTGTTTTAAAAGCAGTGACATTCCCAGAAAAGCTGCAGTGAGGTGGCAAAGCTGAGACACCAGCGGGAAAGAAGGAATTCAGTAGGCGTCATTCCAGATTTTAAGAGGGCAGAACTTGAACAGTATGTTCGGTACATTCGGTTATTCTCATCCAGCTGCATGGGCAGAATCAAGAGCTTCAAGCAAATCTGACAACACAGGTGTGAACCTGTACTTTCCATAGCCTTGAGCCTACAACTCTGATCCTGGGATAGATTCCATTTCTAACATCTGACTAACCTCTGCCAATGAAAATGGGGAGCTGATTACCCAGACTTTTATAACAGATTTTATAGTGCTTACGATTTTGTAATATACCAGAATTTGACAGTGCTTTTATAAAGCATTTGCCAACAAATCTTCAGCTTGTTAGATGTTCATTTTTGAAGCCAGTCTGGTTAAAATATGTCTACACCAGGCATCAGGGGTAAGGAGGAACAGCTGCTAGGATCTGCCTTTGTTGTGCAATATTTTCTGTCATCTGGTAGAAAAAATCTGCATACTTTGTGAACCTAGTCTGGCACCCACATGGAAGGAGCAAGGCTTTACAGAGCATTTCAGAAAACATGTTTGGGACAACCACAATTAGAAACTGTTCCTGTTGTAGAAGCAATGAAGAAACTAGATATGACTGTAGTGTGACACAAAAGTGTGAAACTGGCAAGTGTGACCAAAGAGGATAGATACAATCTGAGACACTTAAAGAGGCAATTACTAAGGGATTAGTCTCAGCAGAACAAACTCTAGGTGATATATATACACAGAGTACCTTGTTAAGAGATGGAAGGAGATGTCACCAGTGGCCTCTCCCAGACACTCAGAATATGACTTGTGGTACCCACCTAAGTCTGTAGTGAAAAGTGTAGGGAGCACAGCCAGCCAGGCACACAAGGAAAGACAATGAGCTATACTGGGAGTGAAGGAATGAAACCACCTGCGATTTCTACACAACACACAGGACCCAGTGAGCTGGCACATGAAAAAGCTCCAGGGAGCCTGAGTAATACTGCTGGAGTTGAGCAAATGCAGTTCAAGAAGTGGACTGAAGTTATGGAAGGTGAAGTGTGTATCGTAAAACAAGGCTTGGGATTTGAGAATCACGAGACAATACTTCTGTTGGACACGTGCTGTACAATAAGACAACTCATCTGCCTAAACAAAGCATTCAACTAACAGTGAAAGTGGAAGAAACTGATTTTAAGACAAAGCATAACAGCTCAAACGCTTCATGTCAAGAAAACTCTAGGTACTTCTATTTTATTACTAAAGTACCAGCAACAAGATAAATAGGCAAGTCTGTTTAAAAAAGGATATGTTACAAATCACCCCACGAGTTCAGTTATGAGTTAAGTGATTAAAATTGAAAGATGCTAACCCAGACCTGCATAGGAAAAAGAGTGGGATGTGGTTTCAAATACTGGGTGAAAGCAAACACTCTGCAATAATTACATTGGTTACGTGATGCTTAGTAGAAATTCACAAGTTTACAGATTGATGTGGCAACCAACAAGGCTGAGGAGTGGAACCTTAAGAACATTTATTTAAACCAGAGGAGAACGATTTGTCCTCAAGAGGCACGTGCTGATACATGGATTGACACACTGTACAGACTTTCTACTGGAGCCCTTACACTTCCAGAACAGAAACAACACCAGGTTCTATAGAAGTTAGAAAGATCATCTAGAGAACAAACGAATTTTTCAGCAGAAGGTAAGTTTACTTCTCTCAGTAATATTCATCACTGCATTGAAAACTGAAATTGAATAGGAAAAGATATTTCTATTTAGGAGGCTTGTTCTAAATCTACTAGAAGATAAAAAAAGCCATGCTTCTGCAGCTTCAGAATAACTTTTGTTTCAGTGGCAAAGACAGCAATATACATAAAATTTAACTTTTCACAAGTAAGAAGGAGGACAAAAAAAAAAAAAGAAAACTACTGAGAGTTTACTAATAAAGAAAAATGAAAGAATGAAAAGGCATAAAGGAAAACATCACAAGCAGGGTTAGAGTAGCTACAGGACAATGTAAGAAAGGCACAGGGGCTGTAGGAGTGGATAAACTTGTTAACAAGAAAAAGGCCAAGAAAATTAATAACTACTGCCATGTTTTGGAAAAGACAAGGTGTCACCTGTCACATGAAAACACTGAGAAATATGTTCCAATAGGCAGCAACATAATAGCATATATTGCAAATTCTATTTGGAACAACATTTTAAAGACAAAGCCATGATAATTTTGATTCAATATCCAAAAAAACCTTTGTTTGATTTAACTTAACAAATAAAAGGGGAAAAAAGTGTCAATTGGAAAGAATATTAATGCTGTAGTACTCTTCAAAGGTCAAAATTATATGATCCAAGCAAACAGTATGCTGGTTACCTTGACAGCAATCCCTCACACAGTAATGGAAGCACTGACTAGAAACTGCAGAAAATATTATACAATAAAAACAGGTAATTGTAGTGTGCAAGCACTAGATATTGTTGGAAGCCTTTGTCATCTTGCAGGGAAGAAAGTGACTAATGACTGCAACCAAAACCCAAACGTATTCAGGTTGGAAATGACACATCAGTGTAACAGGGAGAAGAACTAAACACAGGAATAAATGACTGACTGGGAATCCAGACTTCTCTTGAATATTTATCTGTCAAACTTTGATTCTTGGAAACAACAATGGGGTCCTGGATGAAGGGTAGGGCATGTTTCTGTACACTACTGAATTACAGCAGAAGAGCTCAACATCCAGAGTGACTGGCTTTGGACAAGCTTGGGGATGGAAAAAGGAGATCTGCATGAATATCTCTACTTCTGAATTTTGATCATATCAGATGAACAAGTTACACAGATATGCATTATTCTGAATAATAAGCTATGTGTATGATCTAAATGAATGAAGGTGGGTTGCCCTAAGGATTTTATATAATCCTTTAGTATGTTATTATTCTGAAGTAACACAGCAAATAAATGAAATAATTTTCTACGAAATTAATATTTTTCTATGAAATAGTTGAACTCTTAAGTCTTTCAGCTCCTCTCCCCCTTTTTTCTAATTAACAAAAAAAGGTTTTAAAATTATGCTTTTAACACAGAAAACCTTGACACCTTAAATCTAGCCTACAAAGCCATTTTTAGATATATACACACAGCAGCCACTTACACTGGCAAACTGTGAAGAGAGATCTTCTAAACAAAAGATATACATGCACACTTAGCAGAGAAGCATTTCCTCCATTTAAATTTCTTACCTCCACCAGCACAGATACAATTGCATTGATGATAACGATGCTGAGAATTTTTAGGCGCCACTCATTTGGCACACACACGAGCTGAGAAAAGAAGTTGCCAGGGGTTAGTAAATCACATGTCAAGTAAACACACATTCACAACAGGCTCAGAGTTATAAATTCTCCCTTCCCCACCCAGTGATGTGAAGTTACAGCTCTAAAGGAGTCACGCTCGTCCCAAAAGCAGCCAGTTATCCTAGGAAGCAGGCTCTTACCTCAAGAAATGCGTCAATAGGTTCTACAGGATGCAACATGATGAAAAATATGAAGACATAAAGAACTATCACAGATATAACAAACAGAACTGTAAAAGAAGAAAAAAAAATATTTGAATTGGACCATCCCACAATCAGAGTTTTAGGCAGTTTTTCCATTTATCATGGGTTCATTACTTCCTGGAAATAACCTCTTTTCTCCCTCTAAACCCCTTCCAGGCAGATTTTGGCAATATACTAGTCATTTCGATAGCCCATAAAGAGACAGAAGGCCTCACTCTCTCCCTGGCTCACTTGTGGAGTTGAAACGTATATACACATATATTACTACAAAGAAAGCAAGTATTAACACAAATTCCTCCCTACAGTTTAATATTTCCCTATTTCTAGCTCTGATTATCAGAGGATAACCGCATTATATTCTCTTAGCAACACTACTGCTAATGAAGTGTCAAAACAGAATTGTAAACAAGAGCACAGTCACTTGAGAGTTTTATTTGGAACTGTATATACAAGAAAGGACTTACAATTTTTGTAGCATGGTTGTCTGAAGGGCTTTCCTTTAGAAAAGACAATTGCCACTATGAGGTACTGAAAGCTGGATATAAAAAACAAAGTTGTGTTTTCGTAATTTTTAATGTAATGTTCATCATGAAGAGTCTCATTCCCATGGCGTGCAGAGCTGTTGTTCATGATGTCCAGTACATTACATGCACTACAATATAAAAAAAAGTTAAATACTGAGTTATGGAAAAGATGCAAAAAAGCCTACTTACTTACAAAGGTAAAATGACAGAACAAATTGCAACAGTGGCAAAAAAAGCTCATCCCTGAGAACATATTACAGGTAGTGAGACTCAAAACTGTGGCAGGGAGGCAGCAATTTTTGTAAATTCAGAGCTTCGAGTTCTTTCATGCTGCCAGCTTGTATATTTGCTACATTAACTGTTTAGAACTATTACCATAGACAGACTTTAAAGACGGGTAAGAAAACATTGCTATCTTAAAAAAAAAACATTAAAATACCTCTTCATTTTCAAAAATATAAACTTGATTTACGGTAACTCTAACAGGAAAATAAAGCTTTATAATATAAAAGAGTTAAAATAGATCTGAACCATTAATTTCAAATTTCTGTCTCAACAGTCTCAAAGTTGAGGAGTCTTTAGACCCTGCTGTATGGCTCGGACACAATTTTGCTTTTCGGCCACTGGGCAACTCCCATGTTATCAGTATGCTTTTCACAAAAAAATCAGTAGACTAACAAGCTGCCACAGAGAAGCTTTATTTACAAAGTCCCCAAAGTGGGGCGAGGGAGAGCAACTATTGCTTATAGCTTTCCAATCACTACTGTATCCTTCAGAGCCACTGAAACACTTACTCAGAGTCCTCTGTCCAAGGTTCATACCAGGACTGCTGTTTGACCCAAAAGAACCCAATGGTTTGGAAAGCAAGGCAGATGATGATCTGAGACAAAACGGAACACAGAAGTGGACCTGAGATAAGACCTGACGGAGGCCTTCGGGCAACAAGTTCTGTCCAAGCAGGGTTCAGACTCACTGTAAAGAGAATGAAAAACAAATGACATCATTATGGTTTTCAAGAGTTACTCTGTTCACATTCTGTGGAATTAGAATGGCTTGCTCATGACATCATTTCAAAAATTAGTCCAGAACTGCAAACGTGAAACCACCTTGAAAAGATCATGCAGGCCTAGAATAATGCCACAGTGCCTTCTACAGGCTGGTTCCCCAGCAGCACAGCATAGCAGGGGACAATAGCAGCCATGAGACTTAAGGAATTAGTAGTGTCTGGCCAAATTCCCTTTGTCTGACACAAGGACTTACAACTCATCTCCTCACTTTTGGGCTGCCATTGCTTCAAAGAATAGATTTCTATTGAACTTGAAAATGGAATTCTACTGTTAGCCAGTGAACTGAGTGCAAGGCTCATACGTGCAATCAAATGCTTCACTAGGTAATACTCTAACATTTTGTGGACAGCAGTTCAACTAAAAATGCAAGAAATCTAAACTTTTGAGAAAGATGATATTGGAACATCTCCTGGCTTGATTCCAAAAACAGCTTCATCATATCAGTAAAGATTAATGACTTCCTGTACTGTGAAGAATTACTTCTCTAAGATCATGCCCACAACCTACTTCTTGTATGAGGACATTTCACAAATTTCTGATTAATCTAGTTCAGTATACAGTGGTGGTTTGGGTTTTTTTAATGCATATACTGTAGTAGTCGTAACATCTTCACTATATGTCACAGTGCTCACTCAAACATGTAATTAGATATTGAAAAAAATCTGATCAAGCAAAAACTGGTTCACAGAAGCCAGCAATGGTAATTCAGCACAATACTTACTAGTGAAGACAACCACCAAAATGATTGCTAAATCAATGAAGAGAAACTGGAAGTCTCCCAAATTGCTCAGGATCTAGAGAGAAATCACAAGTGAAATATTGGTAACTGCTTCACCCCCAGAAAAATTTACAGTGACACTCTTACAGCCTTAATTCTTTAAATTTCACTCTGTAAACAAGACAGTCTCCTGTCAAACTGGCTTCCTTTACCTGCAGGAAATCCACAGAACAATTCCTGAACTATCAAGGTATGAACCAATTTCCTTTTCAAGATGCAGAAGTTATTTGTAATTGCAATTTGTTTGTAATCATATTAGTGAATCTTACAAAGAAACAATAACTTAGGCTTGCAGTTCTCTAAACATCATAACATTACTATGTAGTCATGTAGCTGTCAAAATTTCCACCTCAAAGGTCCCTTAGTACCCTGTACCTTTAATTTACCCAGAATACAATTAAAATACAGGATTTCTACCACATGCTATATTCTGAATCCAATCATATTAACAGGAAATACTCTATTTCACTTTTCCCCCTTCCTAATTCAATACTTGCAATTTCTTTCCTATATATAAACACTACAATATACTTTGTACAGTTAATACAAAAAACCTCAAAATACTAACAATACTTTTAGTCCAAATATAGTTTTAGAATGCATGTGTTGTACTCAAAGAGACCTGCAACAATTTGTATGAAGTATCTATCAATTTCAAATCTCTGAATTATGCTGACACTGCTTAAGCACTTAGAGAATACTTACAGAATATAGCAGAGTAACACTGATGTACTGGATAATGCTGTATAATGCCATGAATTTAAACACACAGAAGGAAGTTATTAAAGCAGCACGGCCTTCCCTGTCAAAACAGATGCAATCATGTAACTACAAAGCTTTCTGTGCAAGCAGTTAAGTTCTGTCCAGCAAAATGTTAGCTGCAATTAAACACACCAGCAAACCCTTTGAGGGACATTAGGTTGCAGAAATACAGAGAAATTGGAGTCAGAACAGTAAGTACACTCCCATCAACATCAAAGTTGTGAACACGTCTTCTGAACTGAGCCACCACCTTACCTCAGTCTTGTTTGGACTTCATATGGTTTTCCAACAGAGGTTTTAAAATTAAGGTTTTAAAAAGGTTTGTTTGCAAAAGCATTTATGAAGCATTAGTTTACTACATGGACTGAATGAACATGCAGTCAGCCACAGAGTTGCTGATTTCAGAAACGTTTCTGATAATGCATTACTTCATTAGTTCCACACAGACTTCTAGGTTTTTCTTTGGCTGACCTTTATCTGAAATCATTACCTAACTTCCAATTCTAAAGTCAAAAATTGGTCAAACTCTATTTAGAAAATTAGTGTTCTACTTTGTCTAGTGCTGAGCAATTATCTGAAGAATTTTACTGCTGCAATTACACACAGCCTTTATGGAAACTAGTGTAGTCACTAAGACATAAAATTAAAGACTAATGTGTAGAAGCTCACTCATGCTCTGAAATATTAACTTTACATGGACAAAGGAGTTTATAACAAAATATTAAATCACGCTATGGCAAGCCTTTGCTCAGAGTACTTTCAGTAAAGAAACAGAACCACTAAAAATGCGTGGCTTGTTCTTTAATTCAAACTGGCCTCCTACAGCAAACATACACTAATATAGGGCATGCAAAATGAGTTACACAGACGCATTTAAGTTCACAGTAAGTGGCATTACCTGATCAGCTTTGGCACACAGGAAATACTGGGTGTCCTGGAAGTGAATGGTGATGCCACAGAAGCCTCAAGTTCAGACAGAGATATACCACCATGTGCCCTCTTCAGTGCCTGCCAGTTAACATTGAAATAGAGACCATTATAAAACTTGCTTTCAGCTGTACAGTTTAACTGAATTGTTTGGAAAATGAAAATATACTTACGCCACAGTCATTCGCTCCATCTCCACACATGCCCACATAGTAACTGTAAAAACCAAACAGACATCAGCATTTCCTAACCATGATACCTTTAGCTTATTTCATTAAATACTTCTATATTATTGTGAGTTATTCAGGGTTTGCATAACAGTGGGCAATCATTAATGCTGAAAACAACTACTGTTGTCATTATAAATATAAGGAAGTAGACAGAAAAGTAACACGACTACGGCAGGCCAGTCAAACCAATAATGGCTTAATTAGCCCTCTATCATCCCGAGGTGGTCTAAAGCATCTTTGCTCTAGGCAAAGACACTTCAGAACTGCAAGGCCCAACACCAACACAGTCACATACTGACCAATGTGAACGGAAGTCATCCCGATAATACTTCTGTAATACACAGAAGACATTTGATGGGTTTGTTTATTAAACCAAGCAACTGCATTTACAAAATGTTAGTCAGTTTATGAACATATTCCTCATTTAAAACTTAATGAACAGCATGAAACTTTCCCAACTAGCCAGCAGATGGTACTACTCTCATTCCTGCTCGGCTAACAGGCTGATTTACCAACACAAGGAAGTTCTGTTAGTTCTGTTAGCCCAACCTTTTTCTCCTGGCAGAACAGCTAGCAGCATGCACAACTTTTGTCTCCTATCACACCAAACGCTGTCAACCCTCCCACTTTCTATGCTTAAGCAAATACTTACTCTACATTTTGTAAAGCTTCCACCAACTGAGTTTTCTGATCAGGCGCCATGCGGGCAAACACAGTGCCGTGTAACACAAGCTGGAAGACAGAAGATTTCTTAATCTCACAGGGCAAAGTCTGCTCACCATCAAAAGTGCCCACACTCAAGTAAAATGCTCACCTTGGGTACCAGGTCCTGAAAATGCTCCAAAATCACTGCAAATGACTTCCCATTCATTGCAAAATGGTATTTTGTCATCTGGAGATCCTCAAGGCTTTCATGGACCAATTTAACTGGAATATCCTATCAAAAGTAGTTTAATACTCCAGCTGTAATGTATTTACACAGATACCTTGTCATTTCAAACTACAACTCAGGAGTATTCCTAGAGATCCCACACAAGAGGAGGTTTCTATGAATATTACTTGAAAGAAAACGTCATACAATGAAAACATTTACTTAGCAATAAGAAAATGTGGTTTAATGTTTCAACTACAAGCAGCTAGAGTAGTCTTAACAAATTGAAATGTTGGGAAAAAAACCTGTCTTCTGGACAACTAAAATGTCCAATGTCATATTACAGTTGAAAAACTACTCTCCCTGCTGCTTTACTGCTCTTTGGTATTTGAAGATCTGAAAGTTAACATACATCTCTTCTGATTTGACCTTAACAGCAGATTTACTATTTAACAGAATAACATAAAAAGCAACTCAACAGTAAAACTAACTGCTTACACTCTAAGGGCATAATAATGGTCATGTTACCTCTGAGTTTATGGCTGGTGATGAACTAGTGCATTTTGCGAGGGTATCTGCATAATGCCAGTTGATCCTGGCAGCCTGCCCATCCTTTGGAGGTAGTGCTTCAGCAATAATGACCTTATCCTGAGGTAGAATCATTCCACAGTCTCTGGCCACAGAGATAGCAGTTAACATGTTATCCCCTGTTAAACAATTGCATTTAAGAGGGTTTCAGTTAGAAAATAATCAATATCATACACTGATATTCCACGTAAGAGAAAAGCTAACAAAGCCGGTTTAGAACTAGGAGCAGGACTGCCTAATGTACCAGGGGGCAACCTGAGGACAAACCAAGCCTACAAGACAACATCCAAAGCCTAGCTCAGTAAACCCCTCCTCTATAAACTTCATGTGCTGCTTTGAGCCATAAAGATCTCTTACTAATCAAATCTTAGTATATGGGGAAAGTCAGGCAGAAAACATGTGGCCATTTAAAACACTGCTTTTTAAACAGCCACAGAAAATGCAAACACAGAGTTGTATTGCTAGCCTAGCACAACATTTCAAAGCTGCAATACCTGTGATTTAAAAAGCAAACACATGTATTGTGTGGAACACTGAGCACAGACGCTTTGCACACCTACGGGGACATAACTCATTCTCCCCCAAAAAATCCAATACAAAGTGGCTTTTCATCATATAAATCAAAATGGTAAGGACTGTCAGGACATCTAGTTCAACCTCCTGCTCAAAGGAGGATCAGTCATAAAATTAGATCAGGACTTTCCCTTAGTCTGATCTGAAAGACCTCTAAAGGTTTTCACCCTTCAATTCAGTATAAAGTAGCTTGTGCACGGACCTAGGGAGAGGAAGCTACGAAGCAGAACTAAAGCCTCTTCTGGTTTCTGATCTCTGACTTACCAAAGCAACTTGAACAAGTTTCTAAACTTCCCCCTTGCTACAAACAGTGTAATCCCAGCCTACTGACACTATTTGACTTCATACACTATAATTAAAAGAAGATCAAAAAGGGATGGTTTTTTATCATTTGAGTATGAATGTTTACATGCTAACCTGTAACCATGACAGTGCGAATGTTGGCTTTATGCAAATCTTCAAGTACAGCAGGGGTTTCTTGCTTTAACTTGTTTTGCATTATAATTAACCCCATAAAATCCATGTTGCTTTCAATAGCATCTCTGATGAAAAGGAGACAAGGAAGAAAACATTAGAAGAGTTACAATTATTAGATGTAGCTTTAAAAGCCTGATTTTCTGTTTATCAAAGAAAAGGGAAATGTGTATTTTTAACCATGAAGTGAATAATTTGCTTAATAAAAAGTGACCTGAGATGTATCATCACAATCATTTATACTTATTCCCCTTGTTTTAGTTGAAAACCAGTATGAGAAAATGTTGTTTCATCTCAAGTACAATTTTTAGTTTCTTCCATGAAAACTCTTTTTAAAGGAAATTACAGTCTCAAAAAGGCTACTGCTAGACAACATCCTCTGAAGCTAACTGCGTTGACAGCCAAATTTTAAGATATGTTTAGAGTTCACATCTCTATTTTCTGAATTAGCTGAGCCTTAACATAAAAGCTACCAAATTATGTTATCAAAGACAGTAAGATTAATAGACACTAGCTAATTAAGTAAAGAAACTAATTAACCTTGGTTTACATGAAAAAGTCAGTGTATTTACAGGTCTTGGGTATTCTACTGCTACTGTAGATTTTCACACCTGAAATTGGAAAACACCTTTCTCTGCTTTGTGTGTGTGTGCTTTGCAAACTCTTCATCTTTGTACACAAAGCTGATACAAAAGAACACAGTCAAAGTTGGCAATTTCATAGCTATGCTACACTTCTGAACACTGTGGAAAAGATAGTACTGTCCACAAAACTAAGACTAGTTGAAAAACAATCAACAGGAAATACTACTCTTTGAAGGAAGAAACCTTTCTACCTTCCAAACCTTTCTGACAAGTCCTGCAATGACAAAATAGACATGCTGACTTTAGGAGACAAAGAAACTGCATCAAACATGTACAGGAGGGTTTCCACTACATGTCCTTATCCTTATCTTTAATAGACACAGATGATGTAAGTCTGTGCAAGAAACAAAAAAAATCAGACGAGATTTTCTGCCACAACAGTGTAAATAAAACACCATAAAAATAACATTACAGTTTGTTTCCAGCTTTAAAGATGTGCCTCTGAATTCACTTCACTGCAGAAAACACTTCTTTATCCTAAATTTCTGTTTATTGTCCAGGGCACAATTAAAGGCTGCGCAGAACTATATATATGTCAAGACAGAAGAAAGCTAAAGAAGAGTAGTAATTGATTTAAACAAAAATACACATTACATATTAATCCAAAGCATGCAGCTTTTAAAGCCTGTTACTTATTAAAAAAGTGAAGTCATTCTTACCTATTAATAGTTTGGACTTTGTGCCATGTAAGCTTAGACTCCAATTTTCTGTGAGCAAGAGCAATAACTCGGAAGCCTTGCTTAGTGTATTCTTCCAGGACATGCTCAAAGTCAACAGGAACTTTAAAAAGGTCAAGTTTAGAGTTATTAAAATATTCGTATTACAGCTGAGCTACACAAGAGATAAAAATAGTTTGTTCCTTTACCTGTTTCCTGCTTACACAAGCTGGCAATCACTTCTGGGGCACCTTTCATGTAAGCATCCATCCTCTTCTCCCCTAGAACTCTTGCTATCACACACATACGCTGCAAAACTGAGGAAAACGGGAATTGGCGCACGATTCCAATCTCATAACCAGTCTGTGTCACACAGGAAGGAAGGAAAAGAGTTACATCCACATAGATTCTAACAAAAATAGGCAGGTGCTTAATTGAAAAAGCACACTTACCGAAAGCTCAAAGAGTTCCTGAAAAAAAGAAAAAACACATTCACTGTAAATATTAATTTTAAAGTATTTCTTCAGCTACAAACTATTTCAACACAAATCAGTAAATGAACCTGCACAGCATTCTTGATATTGTCCCACTGTATTTTCAATGGATGTCATAAAAGCTGAATATAAATATACTGCATCTGTTTAGTACTCTTTAAGTGAGACATAGTAGAACTTTTGGGTTTGATTTCTTGATTAGAATTTGCAAGACCTCTCACAGTCCAACCTGTGTCTGTTTAGCCTATGTAAATGACTAAAGTACTACTACAGTGTTTCAGAATGAGGCCACAGTTATTGAATATATCCCCAAAATTTCATGTAAGAAGTTTCAAGAACATTCACACGTCAACTATTGCACAGTAATTACTGCTGTGCATGTACACAGTGAGAATTTGGTAACAATACTAATATTAAAAGGCATAAACTCAAAAAGCATTACTGTACTTTATAATTAGTTTTTAAGCCAGTAATGCTGACACTCAGTTTGCTCACCTTGAAACTGGCCTATACTGAACCACTGCCTTCAACAACAGTTTAAACATGTTTCTTCTATCTGTCAGTTCTGATCCCATTTCAATTTTATCAGCCAGAACCACAACATATAGCAAAATGTATTTGCTTAACTTAAACCAATTGTTTTGAATTTTTATACCATTTCTTGATCTGTTGCTTGTTTGGATTCTGGGGAAAGTTGTTTTGAAGGTCGAACCACTGTTGGCATGATTCTATTATGAAGGGCTGTTTCCTCTTCAGTTGCTTCTTCTAAAATCTGTATTTTAAAAAAATCAACTAATTTATACATTCATTAACTTTGACTTTCTCATAATGCGATTTTCAGGAAAAAAAATGGCACTTACCCATCCTATTGCTTCAAACATCTTCAAATCAAGTGGATCCCCAGAAAGTACCCCTTCAATTTTTGTAAGGGAATGACAAGTTGCCATGCAAGCAACAAACTCGGACTTCTGCAAGCTCTCACTGCAAGCCCTCTCTTCCGGCAAAAGGAAACTGAAACAATGAAGTAATAATATACTTAGCACTATAATTATTTATTATGAGCCAATTCAAAAGGTTTGTTTAGATTAACAGAAGAAAATTGACTGCATAAGTCTCTTCACTCGTGTTTTCACACATCACAGAAAACAAATTAAGACTCTGGGCTGGAATCTTCAGAAACCATCACAACTTCTTCCTCCTTCAAACACTCCACTTCAAATACTCATTCACTGTCTAGTTTGATCCCTCATAAAAAGGCCTCTTATCACTTTGTCATTAACTCAATTAGCTAAGCTCATTCATTTTAGCAGACCAAAAAGTCATCACTTAGGAGGACAGGATTAAGGAAACATGCAACAGTTGGACTGCAACAGTTTTGCTGTATGAACCTAATGAGGTCTCAGACTTTAACAAAGAAAATTCCTCCTCAGCTTCCTAAGGGAGTTACAACCTGAATTACACCTAAGCCATAGTTTCAGTGGCATTCCTACAGCTCATTACAGAAACACAAGCATATATCAGATCACACTTCATTTTCTATTCTATTCTGCTGAAGCCATTACAGCACAACTGAGTATCACATCTGCTATCAGCTCTGAGCTTACCCTTACCGAGCATTTTCCACCCGTTGAATTCCCCAAAGATCCAAGCCATCCTCAGTGAGTGTGCCAGTCTGCAAAACAGACCAAGGGGTATGGTAAGAAAAAGCCTTCAGAAACAAATTATCCTCAGGTAAAGCAAAAATTAACAGCTATTTAGCCAAATTATACCTGAACAACATACTTTCTTTCAAATTCACTTACAAATCAAGCCTTCAGGACAAAAGATAGCGTATCTCCCTTGCTTTTTGCTGGTAACTAAGTTCCAAATCCACTAAATAACTTCAAAAAAACGTTCAAGGCAATCATGCCCCTTGCTAGAGACAGGACAATGAAACAGATCCTTAAAATCCAAAGATGATAGCTCAACATTTCAATATTCAGAGATTGGGAACAAAGGAAAATAGGTACTGACCCTTAGTGTGGGTACTTATTATTTGAGATAAAATCTAAGGAGGAAAATAAATTTTATTTAGGAAATAACCAAAAGGAAAGAATTCTGGCTAGAGACATTACTGTCTTTCACTCATGTTTTTATTAAGGAATAAATAACAAAGTATGCTGTCTTGGCTTTTCATTGAAATGAATGAAAACGAGAAACAAGTCTGACTTCACGCTTCAATTTTTCAGAAGCTTGTGTACTAAATAAAGTTCTTAATAAACCTCAACTCCCACATTTCTGGGGTGCCAGTAGTAAGCTGGGACATGGGAGTCTTGAGATAAGAAAACATCTCTATTATAACAACTTTTTAGAGAAGAATAAATTAAGAGAGTTACTAGATGGCAAACACTGAATACCTGGAAGCTAAGAGATAAAAAATGACCTAACTTATACGAAAAGTAATTTTCCTTTTTTGTCTATACAAATTCCCATTTGTAAGACATGGCAAAGTTCCAAAGTTTACCTAACCTTATCAAAACACACAAGATTCAGCTGGCCACAAATATTTATCCTTTGTGGGCTGATGCAGAAGATGCCAATTTTCTTCAGCCTTCTTTGTGCATAAACGATGCCAGCAGTCATGGCAGCAGGGAGTGCTGGAGGCACCGTGATAGTGATAATGTCAAGAGACTCGATGATGATGGTATGGGCTGGAACCTGCAACAAAGCTCAGAGTTAATGAACAAGATCTCACTGCTTAAAGATTCACTATCCCACTGAAGTGTTACCAAGAGCAAAGCCCAGTACAGCATGTTCCAGATTGCCCAGACATTTCGCACAATCTTCACCCACCATCAGCAACCACACTAATCCAGTCCTAAATTATCCACAACCCATAACTTCACATTGCCACTTTTCCCCCTGAAAATGTATCACTTTGAAACAGTAACTGAATAATGACGAACTTTGAGAGGGGAACGAAAACCCAACAAACCAAAAAACTTATCAGGTTATCAGTTATCAATTTCTTGATAAGGATTTATTTGCCCACAGCATGCTTTAGATGTGCTGTATGCTATTTCTTCCAACTAGATATCAGTCAGATGGCAATCTTATGTATAACAAAGATAAAAATCTAGTAATTGGGTCAACAGAAATTGAAGTAAACTCAAGTTTCTCTGTAATATATACAAATTCTGCTTCTGTGATGTATTTTATTCTCAGTAACCTGGTTTTTCTCATTCTATTGATACAAAATAAAGCAAAGAAATTTTCTCTTAATCAAATTGTTTCTCAGCATCTGAAGTGTGTTGGAAGTCATAGTCAACCCTTTTCTAAAATAAGGCAGTTCTGGACTAGAAATTAAAACATACCTCATTTAAGATGCTATTGACAACTGTGTAAAGAAATCCAATGCCTGCCACCACCACCAGAGACAGAAGAAACAAATAGGCATCTCTGTAGAGCTTAAAATCAGTTGGCTTTGGATAAAGTATGGAACGAACAAGCTGTCCTTTAGCAGTACTAAAGCCTAGAAATAAAAAGCAGTTAGTTATTAAAAGTATAAACAACAGCAAAGCTATTCAACCATAGTAAAAACCTCAATAAAACCCTTAAGCTACTAATTTCATTATGACTGTTTCTCAATATCCAGTAACAGATGTTTTGCAATACTGTAATTAAGGTGCTTCAAAAATGTACGTGCACATCATACTGAATGCTTTTCTCCTATGGCAAGGACATGAACTGATGCAAACAAACCCTTCTTCTGCAGCAGCAGTAATCCCTCACATGGTTTGGCATGGCAGAGTTTGTTGTACTGTGTTTTGTCCCTCACAGTGGGGAGCTAGTGGATATATTTATTGTCTAATTAAGCCAATTCTTGAAAAAAGAAAATGAAGTTATTCTTGGAGTCCAACATCACATACATAAATGGAAAGTTGGTGTAATTTCCTTGACAGCCAGAACGAAAGATTCAGAAACAAACTGCAGTGCAGAGAGTCACCCTCTGGAGAAATCCACCCCTTGATCACATTTTGACACCTAAACTAGCTGACTACCCTTCTAAGGGTCTTACAGTCAAACAACCAATAGATACTCCAAGATCCTCCTTGAACCTTTGCTTCAACCTGTAAAGAAGCCAACGCCAGTGCCCAATTTTGTATGCCCAAAACACTTTCTATCTGCTTAGACTTCAAAGTCTATTACTACAACTTCAACATCAATGTCAGGTCTTCTGGCATTAGTGACAGCTACTCAGTCTGCAAGCCACCACAGCAAAGGCTGAGCCCTCCACCCCAATATGTGGCATACAAGATTCTACCAGAACAAAGCATCTACTGCATCAATCTTAAAGTGGATGAGCTAATCACAAGAGGAACAAGGCATGAAGCCTCCAGGCTTTGAATTTGCTACTGCAGAACACAAACCATGTTCAGAGAAGTTCAGCATGTCTGTATGTACTTAGTCATAAATGCTTTGTAATTTAATAGTACTCAACAAAAAAATAAGAACTACTTTTGATTTTTTTTAATGGTTTTGCAGAAGGTTCTGTAGCCACATAGGCTACAACACATCAGGGTAAAACAATAAAAGAAAAGAAAAATGTGGTGTCTTTGAGAACACACTGGACATACAGTGAAAAATTCTGTTCTCTAAAACAAAATAACCAATTTTAAATTATTTACAATTTAAGCCACAATGACATACATACTAACATATTCATGAACTGAGTTTCAGAACAAAAAAAAGAATACATTTAGCTCATCAGTATTTTATGTGTATTTCAGCTGTAACATCAAACATGTCATGTTAAAGGCTTAACTTCAAGAGTACTGTGAGTACAGTTCCAGCAGATCCATCATATATCCTGGTTTATGACAAGATTAGGATTACATGCCTTTGCACACAAGCAGATGGAATTCTGCTCTCCCAGAATTTTTTTAAGGACTACATTTTCTATTATCTTCAATTTGAGGCATCACCCTCTCTCAGATAAAAGTATCTTTACTTGTATGCCACTATGCAAGGGTTACTTTTGTTCTTACTATCAAATATCTTAGGAACAAGAAGCTACAAGTGCTGTGACATCTATCCAGCTCTGTGGAGAGGGAAATTCCCTACTTGCCTAAAAGCTGTCCCTGCAAACCAGACAGAAGAACAAAGGATTTTATATCACTTTGCTCCTCTCTCTATATATAGTCATAGCAGGAAAAGCATACTTCTCCATATGTAAAACCTGAACAAAGTCCACAGAGCTCAATTCATCCTGTTTACAACAGGAGCCAACTCACTGTCACAGGCAAAGAGCAGACTAAAAACATGACTTCAGATGTCAGGGGAGTAGGACTCAGCATGTTGGAAGCAGCTACAATTCTCCCTGTAAGGGTTACAGACCATGGTGTCAAACTTCAAAAAAAAGTGTTATCCTTCCTGCAGAGCAGAAGGAATACACCTCCAGCAGCTCAGTTCATTTCTGTTGCTGTTGGGGATCACCCAGCTGTACCTGCACTTCAGGCTGTGCTCATGAAATTTCTTATTTAAGAAACAAAACAAGTTGAGATGGACATTATTAAAGGGCACAAGTGTTCAAGGAAAGAGAAATATTTCTTTGAAAAAAAAGACTAATAAAAGCCCCTAGGAATATATCAATGAGTTCAGTGTAAAAAAAAAAAAAAATCAGAATGTTTACTGCTAAAATAGACTAATAGAAGGTCAAGAGAAGACATCAGAGAAAGAAGAGGTTAATTAGGATGAAGTAATTTGGTGGAAAACTTGCTTTAAGTAGCAGTCTAGTCAACATTTTCTTCTATCCAATTCTATTGTACCTTGGATTATAGCTTGTGTTCATTTATTTTGTACTAATTTTCTTAAGATGATCTTTGTAAAGCAGAATCCCACAACTATGTTAGCCTGTGCAATTGTTTTTAATAAAACATCTGTATTATTTAACCCCAAATCCCTTACATATTAGTATGAATAAGGATTTCTGTAGACAGAGAGATGAAACTAATTTTTCTACGCAAATGCCATGTGCTTTGACAAAACTGTGGGTAAAGAAAAACATTTGGCATTGTCGAAGACTCCACTAAAATCAGCTGTTCCCCACTACCCTCCCAATCTGATGGTATGTCAAACCTTTTCTAAGAGACCCACATAGTTCAACCAACACACCATAGAAGACATCTAAAGGGTCTGAAAATGCATTCAAATACATTTTAAATTGATGCTGAAGACTGATTCCCTTTCTTGCTTGTCACTGATACTCTCCAGACCATCTAGTTCCATCACTGTTTTAAGACATTTATCAAATTAGTTGGGGCATACTCCTTTATCCAAGCTTAACAGTATCAGCCAGTTGACATACACCTACAAAAGGGAGTAGTACATTAACAAGTGACAAACTTAGCAATCAATACCTGTTCTCACTACCAGAGCCTTGACCAACTCTCCAGTGTAGAACCGAGTTTGAATGACGTTGGTTCCACAGAACAGAGTGTGCCGTTTGTGCACTTCAGGGCTGTAGAGTTCATCTCCCATTGCTTTTGGATATTCTGAAGGATTCGGCAGATTAATCTTTGTGACAGGAACACTTTCACCTTAAATGGAAGAAGAGTCTCTAAGCAAGATCAAAGAAGGACATTTTATCCTTCACAACTACAAGTAACACAATATAATCTCACTTCACCAGCACAGGGGCAGATTATGGGAGCAATCTTCCTTCCAGCATGTTATTAGGTAGTCTCTCACCTCTTAGCCTCAGCTCACCAGATTTCTTACCCAAATGCTATTTATTTAACTCTATTCCTTATTCACCAATACAGCTTTTGTGCCTCTTACTTCAAATCACATAGGTGTAGAATACAGTTCATTGAAAGAAACAGGACAAGCTTCCTTATCTTGCTGAAAAGCATGACCCCATCTTTACTCAGAAAAATTAGAAGCTGAAGAAAATTACTCTCAGCTCCTTTGGTGACCAAGTGCACTCAAGCTAGGGCTGCAATCCATTTTTATTAGTTGCTAGCAGCAGCAAGAGGCTCAAGTATATTCAAAAAAATTGAACATGATAAAACACAATCTCTGAACTACAGTCCTCTAAAAGCTGTCAGTTTGGGTAGATTATCCTAGGAATAATACAAAGTCCATCCTACTCACTGATATGTTCTTCAAACACATCAGGTCTCTGATTTTAGCGTATGCAGGCACAACTTGAGATAATAATCTGCAGTTTTAAATAAAATTCTATTCACTACCTTCATTCTTGGAAGAAGCTAAAAAGTTTGGGAAAAAATTTTCTGAAGAAGCAATGCTGTAGAATTCAAACTGCACTGAGAACACCAAGTGAAAAGGTAGGAAGGCAAACTATCACAAAGACATCTTTTCAATAAGAAACCATATTTGGACTGCCAAACAGCACCAGGCTGCTGTTGCAGACAAGCAGAACACAAGTATATACGTATTTAGGAGTATGTGTAATTGCAAGAACAGGCACATTTCAAGCAAAATAAACATATCCACTTCTGCTAGTACATACTGCAAGTAAAGCATAAACACAGGTATAAACTAATACATTTAGCCATGCAAGCTTACTTTACCTGTTAGCATACTTTCATTTACAATGCAAGTACCACTGAGAAGTACTGCATCACAGGGCATAATTGTCCCATTAGATGGAATCAACATGGTATCTCCAGGCACTAGGTCGGTGGAAAGGATTTCTTCTATTTCTGAGAATTAAAACACAAAAAAGTTTACTTGAAAATAGCCACCATCTACAAAATCTGATAAAGATCCTCACAGCCAAGATCCAGGTGGTGACAATTAAGACTACATTTCATTAATGGCATGAAATGATTTTAAAAATATACAGAAAAAGCCATTGATAAGCCCAATTCCATCACAAACACATGACTATAGTTCATCGTAACAAATGAAAGGAATCAAGCTTGTACAAGAGAGATTAACAATTAACTAGTGTCACTTCAGTAAAAAGACATGAGTCCAACACAAAGGTATGTCTTACAAAGCAATATCACACACCACAAACCAACCAACTTTAACTGCTGTGGTATCCAAATGAGCAGAAGTCCAGAAACCAACTTGCTGGGTAATAAACTGTAATGGAGACCCAATGCATGCACATCTTTAAGCCAAGAAAGAAACTACAATGAAAGTTGTTACGTAAGTGGAATGGTAGAGAACGAGAAACAGGAAGAGGACAAGCACCTAATCTAGAACAAACCTGAGGCTCACTAAAAATACCATCCAGAAGGCTAATCCCAACAGATTATGCTATCTACATTCACTCTGCAACTTCGCCTTTTCCCATGCAATTTGCTAAGAAACTCAAACATTTCAATGTTGTCAAAGAAAGAACAGATGCACGTTCACTTTACACTCACACTTCATGAACAACTTAAATTCAACCTTCCAAACCACCTGTGAAATTTACCTTGGTTTCCTCTGCAGACAGAAACCCTTACAATGCTGTGAGCTGCTACCATGTCATGTAACATAACATATTGCTGCAAAGGGAAGAAAAGACTTTTATTGAAAAGCATAGCTTGTCTTCTTCTTCTAAATGTACATTCTAGCTCTACAAGTAGAAGCGATGAGATTCTGTAATAACATTGTTTAACAACAAAATGTTACTCAAAACATTCTCTTGAACATAATTTAGAAAACTTATGGGCAAATAAAATTTGAGTGCATCAACCTGTACAGGCTCCTATTTCAAACAGCACTCTGGAAGCAAATATATGCTGTCATGCAAAATGTTATAAAAACATTTGGTCATTCACATACAACAGAGAAAGTTGCAGTAGTTGTATGAACTTGAAAGGTAAGAGGGCTTTTTTCCCCCTCTGGTCTGAATTCAGAGATTGCAGTTTAAGGATGATTACTATTTTGATTTCCATCAGCTACAGCTAAGTCTACAAAGAAAACTGAATGACCAATTTAACACATCCACACGTTACACTGGTGCTCAGCTCTGTTGGGCTTTTTCAAACAGAAGCAAACAATGCAAGACAGAGTCCTCTGTCAATACAATTTAGTACATAAACTTGTGTCCAGGCAGTCTCAAAGAAAACTGTAAATCCAAATTCTTTCAGCTCAAAAAGGCAAAACGTGTAACAATATTCTACCTGTATAACTCTGAAAAATTCTTTAAGATTTGTAGGCAATTTCACAGTAAAATAAGGTAATCAGTAAAAATCCAAAAAGATGCACTTGTTTTCTTTGAACTTACCTTTCTAATGGTGTAGAGTGAGCTAACAATGGATATTACAGACATGATCACAATTGCTAATGCATAGTAGTGATACTCATCAGTGATCCACAATATCACACTGAACAACTGGAAAATGTAAAAAGGGTTGAGAACCTAGAAGAGTGACAGAACATTAAAGTTACACCAAAAGGTCACACAGGTTCTCCATCAGAAGAAAGTCAGAATTATCATCCTCCATGAAGCAGACAAACATTTCAGTTCTATATACATAGTTTTTGTCTGTTCTGCCAAGCTGATCCCACTTTTCCACTACTTCCTTGACTTCTTGAAAGCACATTTCTCACTAAAATAATACACAAATGCAGATTTTGAAGACTGTAGTATGCATTTTCCCCTACACTTCAAAGCAAAATGACAGGAACATCTGATGCACTTTCAGTGATAATTCTTAAATGAACTGGGATGTTATTTTCTATTTCTTATTAATAAATGCACTGATACCTCAAGTTCTTACTCTGTTATTTCAGGTTGGAGAGTTTCTTTGTTCAAAATTCTGTTGTGCATTATTACAGCACATAGATAACAAGCCAGTTATTCAAATCCACCTGATACAAAGACAATGGAACCAATCCAACAGAAGTATAAACAACACCACATATGTTGTAATATATGATACCTGGGCTCCTCATGGAGAACACTGTCATTTTATGTGTTAAATTAACTAAAAAAATTAAATAAGGTGCTGACCCTTTCCAAGAATTCTGACACGTTTTCTAATGTCCTTGCTAAGGCGTCAGGTTGTGAATTCTGAAGAGTTTACAGCTAAGGCATCTTAGAGCCTTAGCTCAAAGGAGAGATGAAGAGCTCAGTAAAAATCATCCATATAATTTTGCTTTACAGTGCTGGGCTCTGGGGAAAGGTTTCCAATAGTCAATAGTCACTGCACTTACAGTAACTTTCAATGATATAGTTTTTTTTCTTTAATTTGATAAAGAAAAGATCTTACCTCCTTAACCAGAAGCTTAAAAATGGAAGGCACTTTCACAGCAATTTCATTTACTCCATAGAATGCTTTTCTGTATCAAAAAAGAAAAATAGAAAAAAAAAGGTAAGATTTTTATCAGGAGTCTTACTGATGTGAAAGTAATTCCGCTACTATGGGAAAGTATAACATATTACTAAATCTGTGGCACCTTTTATTTATCATATTGTTTCAAAAGGTGCTTATCAGAAAACATTTACACAGTGAGATGTTCCAATACAAAGGTAATTATTTTATATTTCAATTTAAACTGTAACTTAATTTTAAGTTCTTTCATAACAAGATTTTCCTGTGTATAGGTCCAGTGTTATTAAATATGTCATTCTGAAAGCCAGTGTGTGATTCTCATTAAACTAAGCTCAAACGGGTGTTATCTCTTACCCTACAGTTAGACACAGTTTTCAAGGTCCTGTATCTTACTTTTATTCTTAGAATGAAGAAAGGCAAATCATGAAAGGAGGAGCAAGAAACTAAGTTCTGATGGGATCCAAGATGGTTAAATCTCAGTGATGTGAAAAAGCCCTTAAAATATGATCTTAGGGGAAAGGCTTTTACTGTAGCAAAAGACACAAACTGCCAGAAAATGAAATGATAAGCAAGCAGATGCTTCCATATTTTAACCTCTAAGAAGGTCTCATTTTCCAAAAAATCAGCCAGGAATGCAACAGAAACTATTCTAGTTTTCGTACTGTATCAATGAATTAGAATACTAACAATAAATATCACAACATATACTCCAGTTTGCTGTTCACAACTGAGAACTAAGAAATCCCTGAACTACATGCCATTAAATTACATTTTAAGACCTTTCTTCTAGACTAGGTTCTTCTCTACCTATGCACTCCATCTGCGTTACTTGACAGGCATATTTACACCATTAGTCTAAAGCAGCATATTAAAACAGTAATTATTTTCCCCCAAGTTATTTCTTGACAATCATAATTTAAAGAAAAAGTGGAAAATGCATTTAGCTCCAACTAACCAGAGACAGAGCCACATAAGCTATGGGACACACTTCAAAGTCCTAAGACCTGGGAAGCTTCAGCCTGCTCTTCCTAATAATCAGAAATTAGTTGCAGTTTAGGTCAGGTTTGCTACTTCCTGGTATCCAATAATCCTTATTAGCCATCTAGCACACTATCCCCTATTTCACAATGACCACTAGAAGAAACCAAGCAGCAGCAGAGTGATCTTGCTCAGCTTTCCCTTCGAGCTGTCAACAATCTGCAGCTTGAGGCAAGCAAGAACCTTTCCAGCTAAACAACTCCTGATGGACTTTTCCACTGGGCATCAGTCTATTTGCCCCTGAACCCATACACGTCCTTCAACAATGACAGTATGTTGTGGTAACATTTATGCTGCTTAAAGGTGAGTTATGTGGAAAAAATAACTACATTGTTTTATATCAACTGCCAAATTTCACTGTACACCTGTCAAAGTGGTTGAAAACAATGTTAGCTAATCTTTTTGTACCATCATCCTATTTCAAAATGTTAAGCACTAAATAAAATTTCAGAAATATATTTTGAATTACTTTAATCAATCCAATTCCCATGGTCAGTGTTGCTTGAGAAAAGTAAGTCAATGTAATATCAGAGTCTAGTTCCTACTTAATCTACAGGTAAGAAAAACAATGATTTCATCTATATAACAGCCTTCTTTGAAGAAGTGTAGCAGCCTGTCTGCAAATACTGCTCACTCTATTGCCTTCTAGTTTTGTTGGTACTCTGAGCACAGGTAATGGAACAAAAACAATTCTTAGCTCAAATACTGTAATATTACCTGTAATCATGCATTTCCTTTGTCAGTCCTGTGCTGTGTTCATTGTGAATTGCAGAGCAGAACGTAGACTCATCTAGACCTCTGAGTAAAGGAAAAAGTCAATGAGTTATTTAAGAAACCTGATATTTATAAGTAAGTCTTCAGTAACTCAAAAGAGTTAGGTCTTTGCCAAGAGGTGCACTGTATTATAAAACAACCAAGTCTATGTTTTAAGCTGTTTTTGTCAGAACTGTAGTTACTAATGAAACATTAACAGCAGATTTTTTTGTTGGCATGTCTTACTCTGCAGGATAGTCATACCTATTTCAAGCAAAAATGAGACACACTTAAAAAAATGAAGTAAAATACTTGCATAACTAGTACTCAAAGGCCTCTAAAAAGTGAGCAATCAATATGCATTAATATTTCTTCAAATTATCTTCATTTGATTCTAAGCAGTAATGGAAGTATTTTAGAAATAATTATTAGTCAATTTATTAAATAAATCTGTACCACAGCTACTTGGCAGCATCTTGCTATCAAAATGCTGTCCATGACCAGGAAAAGTACAGTCTACATTTTCAGTTCTTTCTTAACACCAGAAGACTCATCTTCACAGGACTTTTCTACATGCTGTGAAAGCAAATGCTGTACTTCAGAAGATCTGCAGATAAGCAAGCACATCTGAAACATCATTATGTTTGCACTTATGGGATCATTTTAACTACCCAACTCAGTAAATCAGACAGTATCATGCCCAATATCCAGGCATTTTCTCATGGACATACTTTGGATGCACAGGAAAATATTACCTTCTAGCAGGATGTTCTCTGCTTTTTACAGTACTGGTACAGACTGAATTCCCAGGGCATTAAAAAAAAGAAATCCCTGTGTGCACACAGTTTATTATACAAAGCACTCATCAACCCACTCAGAGACTCAGTTGACACTAGCTAAAACAAAACAGACATCCAAGGTCAGAGTTGCATCCTCTTTGGCTTTGTGACCAAGTCTGATTTAGTTTAAGAACAATTACACTTGCATTTCCTGTGTTTAAAAACAGTGATCTTAATATGATGGTAATATAAAAACAATGATATGAAACTCAAGCTCTCATAACTGAATTAGTTGCCCAAGAAATCTTAATTTGCCTCCTTTCTGTGTTGTGCTACATCTTTCATTATGTAATCAAACTGTTCTGTCCCTGGGTACTTGCATAAGCAGCTGCAGAGTGTGAATCCTCTCCATGATGCAGGACTGTGCTTAGATCACAAGCACAAGTGTGTTGCCTGCCTTACAGATTTTACTTTAAAGGCCTTTGTCTCATATACTGTCTCTTCTCAAGTATTAACTTGATTCTCTACCATGTTATTAGGTAATACCAACTTTTGGTTTATACACATGAACTGAAGAGCAAAATAAGAAAATATATCTTGGCAAAGGACAAATTTTTAAGACCTCTTTTCAGATTATTTATCATTCATAAGCTCAGCTATTATTTTGCATGTGGTATCCAGTACTTCACTAAACGACCATTCACTTTAGAGAAAAGTTATAGGAAACTGGTACTTTTATCTGACCTTGTGAAAAAGTGATTTAGTGCTCTAACAATATCCAGAGTGTCTCAGATCCAGTTCTTTCTCCTCTTTATTATTCAACAGCTAAATAACGATGTCCAGCTCAGCTACTGTACCTGACTAAACAAGTGGTCAGGCTCAGCCATGGCTAATACATCAAACAAATGAAAGTTTGGTTTATCAGCAAGAATGTGATTGAATAAATGCTCACATAACTTCACAGGCATATCTGAGATTTTTTTCCGGGGCTTATAAATTGACTGAGTTATCACAAGAACATCAAAAGGCACAGTCAGACAGCCAACAAATGCCAAGTTTCAAGTCAGTGCTTTAATGCTAAGGAACAACATTTTTTTCTAAACACATGGAGTCATATGATTTTTTTCCAATACCTGTTCTTAACACACAAGTAAAGTTTCTTAATCGCATCTGTGGGAAATGTTCCCTTCGAACAGTCTAATTTAGGAACACCATAGGCATGAAAATAGGACTTTGTAATGCAAAATGACAAGTGTCACTACCTGCACCACTGTAATTCATGGGAAGCTTAACATAAAAAATGCATACAAAGCTTTTAACTATTTACACATGAACTGAGACATTTCCACCCTCCCAGAGCAGGATTGCTCAGTTTTGTAACTGCTTGTGTTATGATCATTTCTTTAAACTGTTTTAATTGCTGATAACTTTCCATTTCATTTGCAGCAGACCTACACAAAGACGAGCAACAACATATCTGGTGAATTCCCCTTCTCCCTTTGGGTCCAGCTCAGCAGCAACACAAAAAATGTAATTTATTCCATCAGAAGCAAACTTTTTGAGAGTTTACAGAAGTACAACTACTATCTATAAACAGGTGCTCTGATTTTCAAATAGGACTCCAAGAACAGGTAAAAAGCCTGCAGAGGCATGCAGCTTGTCACCCTGCAGGAATCATGCTTGATCAAGGCAGATCAAATAAACACCTTTCTTCCAAACTCACACTGACTTGAATTCCCTGTGCTCACTATGGTTCAAACAAAGACTCAGTGACCTAAAACAGCTGCTCAGAATATGACACCAATTTTCAGCATGTTCTATTGTACCTTTTAAAAAATGTCTGAAGCACAACACAAAAGCAAAAGGTATTCTTACCTTACAACATCAAAATTTTGAACTGAATCATTCCAAAAATACTTCACACTGTGATGTGTGAAATAACGAATCTGCAAAGGCAACAGACACAGATATTAAACTGGCACCACTCAACACCTCTCTTCTGACTGACTTTATTCTGGGCAGCGACAGTAAGTGAATGTAGAAAAGCTTCATTGAAAAGCAAATACTTTTCTTTCAACATAATCTTTCAAGCATTCCACAGTTTCCAGTAAAAGGTTATTGAGAAGATTTGTGTTCCACCCAAAGAATGAGTTAGCCTTCTAGACAAAAGTAGAAGCTCATGTGTGCTGTATTGTGTTTACTCTCAGCAGTACTTGAGATACTTGATAATTAGCAAGCACAGTATTGCAGGTGTACTTACAGGCAAATATTTTTTCAAGTCGTTTTTATTCTCTTCTGCAGCAGATTCACAGAAATGAACAGCATGGCCATTTGAAACCTTGTGTACTATAGGGTTAGGATTCTGTAAAGGATTGGCTCCCAAAGAAGGCATAACGCGAACCTTTGCACAAAACCAGATCTTGAATTCATCCTTAAAAAGAGGGGGGAAATGAGTTATTTGAAACAGCATTTAAACAGCATTTTACTACAACAGCTGTAGCAAAATGTGTCAACTGCAGATAAAAGATTTGCAAAGCCCACCCATAATTACAGAACATATCCTCAGTATCAGCTACCTTAAGAATAATTTTCTTTCCGCAATTCTAAAAGCATATTTTTTGCAACAAAAGATCTATTTTTTGTAAGCAATGAGTCTTGGTACCTGAAGGTTGACATATTCAGGCCTTCACAACTACTCTGCAGTAGGAGGAACTATGGGATTGCTGCACCCACCCCACACCTTCTGATAACTGAGGACTAAACACAAGATCATAACCAGGGACTACACACAGCAATTGTGCAGGAAGAAAATGTCTTGAAATCAAACCACACTGGGGTCAACAGTTACACCTTATTTCAACAAATATATCTTTGCTGAACAAGGGAGGGGAAACCTGCAAACCACATTATCAGCTTATATGAAAAAGGTATCTGTTCTGTAACTTTTGATGACAACAGCATTCATGTATTTAATTCTTAAAATGGAAAGCTAAAGACTTTGTGCTATGTCAGCTGCAAACAGCTGTCAGTCTTCCCATACAGGCAGCGAACCTACATACAGTACCAAGGAGCAACAATTCTGCCGTGCTGTAAAACACAACCACATCTACACTGCAGGCAAGGATTTGTGTATTCCAGCAAGCAGGAAGAGGGATGGCAAAGAACTGCAAACTGGGAGAAGCAGACTTACAGTTGTTCTCAGCAGAACCACTTCACAGTCCTTGAGCGTAGTCCTTTTGCATGTTGCTTTCACACGCCACTGAGGCATCCAGTAGAGGAGGAGGAGAAGAAATCCACCAGAACAGATCACTCCTACAGTAACTAGCACCAACTTCCAGCGACATAGATCATAGCCAGAGATCTCCTGCATGGAAGCAGAAACAAGTAACAATGACCCTCTTAACTACTCTGGCTCAGGATGCCAACATTAATTTTTCATAGCATGCAGTATTTAAAGAAAATCAAATTTCAAAGCCATTTTCTCTTCTTGCTTTTCTGGGGTAAGGAAAGATTTAAAAACATTTAGTACATGGTGGAGTGGCAGCAAAAAGGAACACTGTTTTGCTCGGTCAGAAATACAAACAACAGTAAAAGCTTGACAGAGGCAGATCACCCACACAGTGCAAAACATTTCACTGCAGTACCTGGCTCCTCTCTGCACTGCTCCCTAAGGACTGAGGTTGCAACACAACCTGCCTTAACTCTCAGTGAATGACATTTTTGACTGTGACACAGCACAGGTCACTAAGTATTTAAGAGCAAAAGCATGTGGTTTTGTCAAATGCTGATTTTACAACATTAGCATTTGATTAGCTATCATATACACTTTTGAATTACCACTGCAGGCTGGATTTCATACTTTCTAAACAAACCTGTAAATACATTTATCAAACACTACTTTTAGTGGTTTATTTTGCCTGCCATTTAACAAGAAATGCTACATTATAAACTGCAAGTCAGACTCAAAGGTTCTGTAACTTTCACCAGCTACAAAAATCCTCTTCTCCCACTAAAAAACCTCAAAGTATTTAGTGTGCAAGCACCAACTTAACTTGATGACAGCCAGGAAAAGAAAATAATTTAGTGACTTACTGGATGCTGTGTTACATTCCTGAGTTTCACATTACATCATTAGATTATATTTCCTGCTGTAAAAGGGCAATGAAGTTTCCCATTGAGTCCCACCCATTGTTCACATTGACATCAACTTTTTTGCAATTTTTTTTTTACTTTTCATTAAACAGTATTAGAAGTTGTTTAAACTCCTTCCCTAACAAAAGGCTTTTCAAAAAATTTGTTTTGCCACCTTCTCAGCTGACAAAAAAGCAGAGATAAAGCCCATTCTCTGTTACTCCCAAAACACTTCTTAGCAATAAAAATCAGAGGGTGAAAGACAGTGGGAGAAGTTAATGCCTCTTTTTAGGGCAAAATTAAATTATTTCCTCCAAAAAGCAATTATTTGAGTGATCAGGCCATAAGCATCTCCTGTTGTACAACGTATTTGCCTACTCTCTGTATTAGAGCTGTCTGGTGAAGAGCAACTTTTCCCAGCTGTGTGCACAAGGATGGAATAAAGACTTTAATTCACAGAAACCTATCATTTCTAAAGAAAAAAAAATAAATCCCTATATACCCAAATAGACTAGAAATTTACAAGTCAACTTCTGGTATTTTCCTGTCAAAGCCTATTGCTGCATCTTCCAGGACAAACGGTAAGAGGTATCATCGCTCCAGCAGGAAGCAAAGTTTATGTGCTACTAAATACCCACAAAAGTTCTTGTCAGGTCCTCAGAAGTGGGTCTTATCTGCATAAACAAAAATATGCAAGAGTATGCAAAGTACAGTCATGTTATGAAGCATTAACCTGTTTTAAATGATAAGAAAAAAGCTCCAGGATTTGGAGATAAAAAACAAACAAACAAACAAAAACAAACAATCACCACCAAAAAAACCCACAACCCACTTCTTTTCTATTTTCATTTTAAAAAAGAAATGTTAAGTACCAAAATGTGCTATCTATTGGACTAGTGACCTCAACCAGCATCCAAAACCTTTGCAAAGACTTTCAACAAAAACCTGTCCTATCCCAAGACTAGATTTCTTAATAACAAAAAAATATTATCACAGATAACCTTATAAAACTGATAAATTATTTATACTGAGACAGTCCATTTCCTGATGTGATATGCCCACTTTAGACAGAAAACTCTGAAAATGTGTTTCTTTCACTGTATAAAAATAGATGTACAGAATTCATTACCATCTCATCTTCCTCTGCTTTATTGACATATTTCTTTTCTTCTTTCTCCATGTTTAGTATGATATGGAACTTCTCGACTTGAGATATGGAAGACCTTCAACAACAAAAGAATTAAAAATTGATGCAACATCACTGATTTTATACCTAAGTTTGAGGTTGTTTCAAGTTAACTTTCTGTAAGTGCATACACATACATAAAACACTGCCAAATATTAATACAGATCTTAAATTTGCACTGTTACTGGTTTCCAGAAGTAATGATCCAAGGAGCTCTATAAAGCTTTAAAATTGAACACAGGATGAATATAAGTGAAATACTGCAGAAACAGCAGGCTTGGAAAGAGGGGGAGGAAGCTTGTATCAATTTCACTAACATTCTACATGCAGTAAGCAGTTTTTGGTACATTCTACAAGCTTCATGATGGAAATGTAAATTAAACTTGTAAAAAGAAGCTTAAAAGTAGGTCAATATTACACATTTGTACTACTCTGCATGTAATAGCGCCAATCAGAGGCTTTCAGAAGCTGGGCTATCCTTCGAGGGGAAAGGCACTGTACCCCTGAGATGTGCATTTCTCATCCGAGCAGAAAAATAGGTACATGCTAAAAAAGGTTTGGTCCCCAGTTTAGTATTTCTAAATCAAGACATGCTCAATGGTCAGTCTTTTCCCTTTTTTCAGTATTCAATTTGTATCAAAAGGTTCATTTCTCTTTGTAAATCTCTCACAGTTGCTGATCTTGAGGTGCTTTGAGGACAGATTATAATCACAAGTTTCATGAATAGGGAAAGACATGAAAAAATATGAAGCTGTCTACGAGATGAATGTAGGGCACGGAGATCCTTATTGCAATAGGGGAAAACTACAAAGGCTACACCATACTATGAGGTTCATCACAATTTTCAGCATCACATAAACAACTAAAATCAAAAATACCATGTCAGAAAGCTAAATTTTGGAAATTAAAACTGCATCTAACCTTCATTTGGGCACCCCTGTCCTGATAATTGTGTACAATGTCTAATTAATGCACCCATATCATATTTCCACAGGACCAACTACCACAGTTAAAACCACTGAACAGCCAGTGCTCACCTGCCAAGACACAGATTAACTATAATTCTCTACACTGACATGGTACAGCCTTTGATTTTATTTACTGCACTTACATAAATCTCTCAGAAAACAGCACTTACTACCACAGCATGTAACCAGTCCTCAAGTATTAAGTCATAGCACAAGTAGTTATTGCAATTGTGCTTTTTCAGGCTGTTATTAGTATTAGGTAGCACAACCATTACCAACTTATTTGCTGTTGTTAACTCCCCAACATTTTCACAAACCAAACCACCAGACTCCAAGTCAGATTCCCTCAAAGCCAGCCCTCAGATCCACGCACTTACGTTCATCAGCAGTGCCAACTTCAAGGGGTCCTTCCTCCCAACTCCTGCAGCTTATCAACATCATCACATCCTCATGTGTTTTCTGCAACCTACCACCTCCTTTCCAGTTAACCCTATAAATGAAGCAGGAACCCAACAGAAAAGGTTTCTTTCGCTGCCCAAATCTAGGTCTCCTCAGAAATCCACTCCCACTGTTAAATAAGATCCTAGCAGAAAAAACACACACTCAAAGCAGAGAACTGCATCACTACACAGAGCTCAGTCTCAGGTGAGAAGCAGCTCAGCACTTCATAAATTGAGTGCTTGATACAGTTGGCATTTTATTCTGAATAGAAGGAAGCTAACTTGGCAACAACTGTCTCCTTTCATAGAAACACCAGCTCACATGTTCCTTGCCTTGTTAAACTGAAAATTTTCTATTGCTATTCCAACAGTAATCTATAATCTTACCACAGATTTATTTGGAAATTAAAACACACAAGCCATGCAAATTCTAAACCACACTTTTGCTTAAATTGCCCCTTTTCTTCACTAAGCAGCTTTTTATTCTGGGAAAGATATAGGTATATATGAAACCAGTTAAAAATCTGTCCTAAATCTACACGGGATTGCTAAAAAAGCTCCTGAGGACAATCTTTGAATTAATCACATCAAACAATTTTATGTACACCATAAAATCACATTTTCAATCAAGAAGTCACGCAGCCAAAAAAAGTTCTGTGTATTTACAGAATTACACTTCTAATAGAGCTCACAGCTCCAGAAGAGAATTATCAGATTAATCATACTTTAACTAATGTGCTCTTAAACGAACACGCACTTTCCCACTATAATATATGGTACCACCAAAAACAGTGCCTGCAGGCAACACTCCAACTTGACAGACACACCGAGCAACAACTTGATACAGGAAAGCACCAGTGAGCAAAATATCTGCAAACAGATTTCAGATCAATTGATCTCAACTGGAATTTCCATATGGCCAACACGTCAGCACAGGCACATTATGGAACACCACGGCAGCACGAGAGAGAAGTGCAACTGCCTTCATTTGGGGCTGTTCCAGTACAATGAAGGAGCATCAAGTTGTGGGTCTGAAGAAGCACAAGGGGAAATCTCAGCGCTAAGAACACCAGCAATAATTCCTGTGATTCAATGAGTTCTATGAACACCTGGGTAGAATCAAACAGGGAATCCATGAGGAGCATTAGGAGGCTACTTTTGACTTGCATCATTAGCTCCATCTGCATTATTTTATACTCATTTACTGAGCAACCTTCAACTAACACACACATTCTCAACATTGCACATACTGCCAGTAATTTTCAAAATTAAACTCAAATTCAAATCTTTATACGTAGAAAACATTAGAGATATTTTCTCAGTTGATGGGTCATGAAAATAATTTCTTTTCCACAACGAAGAACAGCACTCTTTCTCCAATTGTATCCCTTCCAGCACACCATCAGCACAGGCTCATCATCCAGAGTTCAAACAGGTAACTGCTTTGTTTGTCTCTCACTGCCCTGCTGAAATTTGGGGTTGAACACCACCACAGGGACTCCACAGGGCTGCCCTCCTTGGGTGACTTTAGGCTGCTGGGTCAGACTGAAGGAATGTCACCAATTCAGAAAAGACTTCAGCAATCTGCTTCTGATCTTTACTTTCTTCTATAATATGGGGGGAAATTAAACATTTAAACATTTAAATCTTTAATCAATGATTTAAATATGAGCCTTGGACTTTTCAGACCATGACAGAGTATGACATTTTACTAGTACTCAAATTGAAGTGAGGTTGAAATCCACTTGCAATAAGCAACATGGACATAGGAATATCCAAATATAACGTGTCTTTGATGCACAGTATACGCTGCTGCTCAATTTCTCTCCAGTCCAAGTTCCCTGGAGTGAATAGCTGGAGAAATCCTCTCCCCCTTTAACAAACTGAAAATAGAAACCTTTACAAAAAAGGGGCTAAAACCAATGGAAATAGTGAAAGTTACTGTCACTCCATTCACATAATTTTTACTTATGGAGCTATTGTATAGTTAAGCATACTCTAGAGACAGAGATAGGAAATATCAAAAATGTTTGTAAAAGAAATGCTGCTTGCCACCGAGATCAAAAGAATGAAATCACTCCTAACGTTTTAGAATAACTTAGGGACTTAATAAATTTAACAAATGGTCTAGAGATCAGGTGAACAGTGTCTGAACTGCAAGTACTTCTAAGAGCATACATTTGAGTCACAAGCTTAAGCAGTAAATCTGCAACTTTGCAAAATACAGCCTAAAACTAAATGCATCCCCCAGAGTGAAGAAAGTGGTGCACCTTTTCTGAATTACTACACCAATAGGTATTTGTTGTTCTAGCCTGACTAAACAACCAAGATACCAAGCAATTTTACCAAAATATTTATAGGCAATAAACATTTGCAGCAACAGTATAAAGTTGCAAGTGACTTCATGGTATGTCTATTAAAGAAATTGTTTTAAAAACACCACAGCAAGTCTCAATCAGTACGCCTGAAGAGTTCTGTAAGCAACACTTTCAAAGGACTATTGGCTTAACTTAAATCAGTTTTCTAACAGTTGGCATAATTAGTAAACTACTTCAGTGTAAATTTTACCCTTAAAGTTTGATTTGGGAGGTAGGAAGTAAAGATATCTTCCTTCTGTTCTATTCATTTGTCCCAATTCCACAATCCTTACATATAATAATACCCTAACTCATTTATATACACATTGCTGCCATCAGTTTATTCTTCCAGTTTTTCATTATAACTGGAAATTTCAAGAGAAAAATTTCAAGGTCTGTAAAAACTACAGCTTTCCTGCAATCAGTGTGTAATTTAAAACCCAAGCTTCTCAGATTAAAATATAATTTTTAAAGCCGAAGTCTAGTAAAATCCACGTGTGGATATTCACAAAAAATTATCAAGTTATTACATTTGCTTATGCTATGTTATCACCTGTCTGCTTAAAATACACGAGTAAATAAACTAACACATTTGTATCTTAAACACTCCCTATTTATTCTTTTCAGATATTTGTAAAAAATCTTGTGATAACTAAGAGTTTCTCTTACCACCAAGCAGTCCAGCAGCTGTCCTCTCCACTTGCTTTTGTTACCATGAGTTGGCGAGGCAGTTCTTAATAACGGAGACCCTATCTACAAGGGAAGTCCTGACAAATGAACTATTTTGTCTAAAATCTAAAAAAAGTCTCCAAGGGCTTTTCAAACTGTTATCAAAAGATTAACATATCAAAGAAAATTTGGCACTGCTTGGAATGCTTTTTTTTTTTTTTCCTCTTCCCTCCAGTGTGGCCAAACAATTGCAAGACTGTGGCCGGGCTGGCGCGGAGGCTGCGCTGAGGCTGCGCTTCCAGGCATCAGCCGCCCGGTCCAGCTCCTTCTATTCAAAGGACAAATGCCTCACCAGGAGCCTGCAGACAGTTGCAGGTCCATGCACGAGCCCTGATACTATCTGTCCAGCTAAAAGCATGTGTGCTTTGGACCAAACCCTTCCTTGTATTTACAGCGGTTGTGAGTGAAGACAACAACATTCATTTTGAGGAGCTAATCGATGGCAAAGGCGGCACTTCAGAAATACACACATTTCTCACTCTCAGCATTTTAAAGTTTATCACAGAGCATAAATGAAGCAATCAGACACACCAAATGAGACGACCTTTAGAGATCAAGTGCTACAAAGCTAAGAAAGGAAAGTTGGTCACTACCTGAATATCACAGAAAGAAGTGACTTTTCTGTACAAGACAAGGCTCAACCTGCTCTGCTTTGGCAAGAACATGAAGGGCAAACAAAGACGTGTAGCAAGGCAGACAGAAAAAGCAGGAGACGTGTATGAGACAGGCCAAACTTCAAATCCACCTATGTGCAAAGACTAATATGAGTAAATCTTACCCAGCTCTCAATGTAATCACTGTCATGAAATAAATCAAACACTGTAAACTAATACAGGAAGAAAATTAAGACGAAAAAACCCTGACTGACCTGTCTAGAAAACAATCCTGGTGTAGATCAAACATGATTCATATTACTGACATCCTGATCTATTGTCTCAGCAAGTGACCTGCCTGGCTCTCCTGGATCCAAAAGGGCTACTGAAAAGGCTAAACCTCCTCTTTCAGAACTTATTTTCAATAAATGCATCCTACACTAAGAGACACCTTACAGCTCTGGAGTTGAAAATTAAGTTTCTAAACAGCTCAATGCCATTAAAAGCCTTTAAGATTTCTGAACTAAAAAATATTTTGGAAGTAATCTTCAACTGTATCCTGACTAGGTGCCAAAACACAGGAAAAAAAGGGGGTTTTTTTGAAACTAGAAACCCAAACGTTATTTAGGTCACACAGAAATTAAACATTTCTGCACTTTACCCCAATAAGGAATCAACCTCACAAGGTAACAGACCTTACTAAGGCAATGTTTATCACCAGGGCTTATTCTTGTTCCAGTTACATGAGATTCCCACATACTGAAAGCAGGTACCAAATAGTCCTTTTTTCCAAGCATTATAGTAAAATTTTTCTGGATTCATGCAATGGAGTTATAATGGAGATAAGAGAATTGCCTTATGTACACAAAACATCAGCTAATGCTCAATCTCTGCCATACTGGTAGTTATGAAATTAAACACGAAGAAATACTCAAGCAAGAAGAGCCGTAACAGGCCAGGGAGAGGAATGAATGTATCTTCTGAGAATATATTCCATTTCAAACTACACCCAGCTTCTTGGGAAAGATGAAAACTCAGCCTGGGCTATAGTCAACCATTAACAGAAGAGGATGGCAGTTCATTTTCCAAAGTGACTGAAAAAGACTGATTCTTTTGTCCTGACATAGAAGCCACCTTTCCACATTACCTTACAAGGGCTGTGCACCAGGTGTTCCACAGGGCCATTTGAAACATCCATGGAGAATGGTGCTTTGGAAGACAGTTCTGCACTCAGGCCAAATGCCAAAAGATGCTCTGAATATTAAATGTATTTCAAATTTGAATGTTATAATATGCCCATATGCATATAAAACACAGTATCTCTTATCTAAGTACTGCGGTAAAAAACAATGAAAATAATTCTTCAAAATTATTCCAGAAAGATTAAGAACACCTTTCCCCCAGACCATGAAAACATTTCTCAGCAGACACAAAAAAAATCTGCCCTTGACCCGAGATCTCTTTTGCATCTTGCTTAATGAGACCTCCTGGGCTGTACAGATTTGGCAGCACTGGCCATGCAAAGCTGCATTTGATACATCCACCTTCAATGCATCTTTAATATTTATCCTCAAGTCAGAATTGCCAGCAGGCAAGGAAAAAAGTTCTAGGTATAGCTTAGGAGAACACGCTCCAGAAAAAGTGCACTTTTAAGTGGAGTTATAAAAATAGAAGGAAAAGTCTTATCAGCTATTGCTGCTTGAGCTTGCAGCTCCTGCCCATGCCAACTGCCAACGAGTTCCACACACAATACCTGAAAAGCTGAATCTAAAACACTGGCTTCATTTAAAACATGCTGTAACAATAAATAAATTGACAACAACACAAGGCTAAGAAAAAGAAAGGACCAGAAAAAAACGAAGATTAAAAAATATTCACGAGTACGTTCTTCTCAAAATGTAGTATATAATATGCTACACAAGCTAAAAATCCATCACCAAAAAGCAATTTTGAACACATTTCAAGCTTTCAAGACATGAAAACAAAATTTCTGCCCACAGTGTCTTGGACATAAGTCCCACATTTCCTTTCCAGTCCTTCTCCTTTATATCCTAAGATATCCTATTTCAGCATCTATAAAAATAATGTACTCTTTCCTAAAATTTCTCCATTGGTGGCTTTTGAAACAGATGGGCAGAACCTGCAGCCACTCAGAATGAAAAAAGGACCATTTTTACTAGACTTGCAATTAAAAAGCTAGGAGTCTATTTAAAAGGCTATAAGAAAGCTCTGCTAAAATGCACATTATGACGTCACCAAACAGTGTGTTATCAGGATTCATCATTAGTCTCATGACCTCCTCAAAAGAATGAGTTTCCAAGTTCTTTTTTATAGATTCTCAGTCTCCAAGGAGCTTCTGTACACAGGTGTGCCAGCACTCGGCATTTTTGCTGCTCTGGTGTGTGTCACTGTTGCAGTGACAACTCCCACTTTGTACCCAGGACCACAGCCATGGTTTGTGGTGGACGGGATTATGCTACACCCTGGACTTGGACGGATCCATATGCCTGAGCTGCAGCACAATGCTAGAGACTTCTCACACCACCTGGCAATTCTGACACCATGTGGGAGAGTCTCTTTGCCTGTTTCCGAAACATAAAACCCATGTCACTCAAAAACCACCTTGAAACTGAAACACAACCCTCCACAGGTGATATACACTTAGCCAAAGGTCCGGGGCTATCACGTTTTTGTGCCCGCAAAAAACAAAAGGTTATCACATTTACTTCAACATGCACTACCATGAGCTTACACATGTAGTTTAAATGCACTTGTAAAGCTTTCAGTATTATTTGAACGTATCTGTATTTTTACAAGCATGTGGTTAACATTACAAACACAAGAGATACTCTCCTTGAGAGGCACCCTAACCCTGAGAAATGCACCTTACAAAAATGGAAGCTGATGCAGTTTACAATTCTCCAGTACCTTGCAGCTGAACCCTTAAATACAAAGTTATCCACATCATGGACAACAGATGCTTGGGTAAGACATACAAACTAAAAGAACTATGGAAGATTAAAAATCCTCCAACTGTATTTTGAAAGGAGTTAAGGTTATAATTTGTACTACAAACAAAGCTTAACACTTTAGTCAACTAACCAAGCTCTAACAATAAGAATGACATAATAGTTTAATGAATACATGGAAATTTTACAAGTACACGAGCTAAATTTTAACAAAGCCCTCCACTCAATACCTATTTTATCACTTCCCATCTTGGGCTTTCTGTTATAATACAAGCTTTTGTTTCTGTGTTTAGGCTTAAGGAAGACCATTGTATCCAACAATCACCAAACCAAAATTGTATTTACATTTGTAGAGTGTATTCTTTGTAAAGTATATTTTTTGCAGGCTGTAATAGCAATTGCAATGTTTATAGTAGAGTACATGCTACATTAAGGAAAGATAATTCTACATCTAACAATAAACACAATTCATCATGATAACAAAGTATTATAACCAATACTATACTCAAAACTTACCTTCTACCTGGTCTTCACACCACTATTCTCAGACCACATAGAAATGTGTTATTAATGTAGCAGCACATGCACAAATTGAAGATATGTTAGAAGAGAACTCAGGAGAGCTGTTGGTCATCTCAAGGACAATTACACAAGATTCTACCACCTAACCTTTTCAGTATCTCATTTATCTGACTTCAGGCAGTAGCTACTCACATTAATGAAAATTTTAAACTGATAAATCAAGCACCAAAAGCCAAAATTGCCCAAAGCTTGTTCCCACTCTCAAGCTCACAGAAATACAGTCTTTCCTTGTTTCCTTTTCAGGTTTCCAGATCTCCTACCTAGCTGCCATGAGGGAAAGAAGACCTGTCCCACAGTCAGGGAATACAACAAGGCATACATTTATTTTGGATGCTTGTTGTTTCTTTTTTCTCTTGGAAGAGTATTCCAGACATTTGGGTTAGAATTCACAGACTGACAACTGGGACAATGAAATGTTTTATTTATTCTTGGAAGAGAAAGTTAAGCTGTTTCAAATACCTTGGGCAAGGCATGGTGCCATTACACCCAGCATGAGTTTTCAATAGCTGAGCACTGAAGTCCTGTCCAAAAAAACATTCCTTTCTCACATGAGGCGTGAACTTTACTCGGTCCTTCTATCGGATTAAATAGCCAACACTATTATGGCCAGATAATGGAGATGGCAAACATGCCCCATGCCAGCACCAAGAGACCCACAACCATTCTAGGGGAGAACTGAGAGTCCAAAGACCCAGACCCAGCAACAATAGGTCCTTTCAAGGAAGCATTTCCCCTCAGGGGCTGTGCCAAGAGCCCAACCTTTCCTGTGTGGCTGCCGCCTTATTGTGCGATGTAGAGTATCTGCTTCCTGGGATATATTTGCTTTTGTAGAATGGATGCTCAATAAAAGGAGGCAATGACTTTTTTTCCTCTTCCTCTAAATTCTTGGAAAATATTTTTGAGGTTAACATAAGAACATTTGAATCAAATTTCTCTTCGCCTTCAGGCAGATCATCAAGCACAACCAGACTAATCACAAGAGATGAACTTTCCTCTAAAGTTTAGACATTTAACTTTTGTTTCCTCAGAGGCACATACAGTCATACTCATCATAAGCAAGCAATCGGCTTTAGCATCTTTCTTTCCCATCCTTAGTATGACTTAATACCTTTCACTGCTTTCAGCCAATCCTTCTCAGACAAAGCAGCAGTATTTCTCCAGTTTCCTGAAGTTACAACGTAAAACTTAAAGATTCTTAAGTTCAACTATGTAACTGCTAAATGCACACACAAGAGTATTTTCTAGAATAACAGAAACAGCACCAAATTGTACTCATTTCTAAAAATTTATTCTATAAGAAAATCTATCCACTGAATCTGGGGTTTCTAATGTTTACTGAAAACACCACTTTTTTAAATAGTCATAATAAATTTACGAAGAGTCTCAAGTATGTTGCACATTCACTTTACTTAGATCAGAAACACTTCTGGGAAAGAGTTGTTCCTGTGTGCAACCAACCCATCAATCAATAGAAATACTATGCATGACAGAAACTGATAAAACTCTAAATATCATGTAACACAAAAAATAAAAGTTACAAGGTTGTATAAAAGAATTTAATACAATTTAAGATGTCACGTATTACAATGTATTTGCCTTGATCTCAAACCTACAGTGACTGAAATAAGTAACAGAAAAATCTGCAGAGCAGTTCCATTCAGAGATCAGACTGCTGTAGAAGACAATTTCCTTATGCACAGGAATTTATACAACCTGACATCTTAGCTCCTGAACATAACAAATTTACTCTCACAACTACCATATGAGGTAACATGAGAAAACCGAGGAGGAAAAGTTCCACTCTTTCCTTCCATGAAGAGAAGGTTGACAAAGACAAGAAGAGAATAGACTTACAGGACTGTAACATTTAACTCAATGCCTCCGTGCCTGCAATGTAAACTTTGGCCCACATCCATCCAGCTACTACATCTCAGTCACTCAGAACAGCCCTACAAACCCAGAAGAGCTTGAGAGATTTAGTAAACTGTTATATTTTGGAGAAGAGCTTCTACAATCCATGAAATTAAATGATCTCCCTTCAGCCTACTACAATTCATTTCATCATTACCTTAAATAGCTCCACTTAAAAGCACTTTGCAGTGCTTTTGTGCCTCCTGGGAATGACCTCCACAGCATGAGCAGTGGGAGACATCTCCTGTATAACAGAAACAGACTCCAAAAATCTGATACAAGATCTCCCTTCAACTGCTGCAATCTTCTCAGCACTGATGACCGTCAGTAAAGGTCTCAAGTCTTGCTTCTCCTATAAGTAATAGCTTTTGCTTATCACTCAATTTATAGTTAACTTTCATCCCACAGGTTTACCTTAAAGGAGAAATAGTGTTCTAGACATGACATGTTAGGGGAGAATTTATGTCTGCATTTGAAATACCTTTTTTAGAATTTTTCTTTCTTTCCTAGCCAACAAAATTTTTTATAACAGTACTAAGAGGTGTAACTATATCCATCTTCTCTGCTGTAAGGAGCAAAGTTAGCTTCCTTAAAAGCAAGACAGAAATGTTTCAAGTACATTAAATGTATCAAGGAGCGCTTTTTCCTCAAGCATTGACCTCACTAACTGAAATATCACCACTGTCTAGCCAAATATTCAAAAGTAGTTTCTTCTCAGATACCTCTGGTCCAGATGTTTGACTCAGATTTCCCCCATTAGCATTGTTTTTTCATAAATGTTGGGTGAAAACAGAGGTCAGCTTCCTAAAGCACCATTAATGACTGCCACGATACTTCACATGCAATACATGCCTGAGTAGCTTTTATTCTATACCCTTTGTATCAAAGAACAGAAAGTCAGGCTGAAGGCTAATAGAGCAACAAAAAAACAGTCCAGAAAGGTCAGATCTAATGTGCACTTCCCCAGCATTGTGAAGAGCAGCAATCAAGGAGAGAGCATTGGTAGAGTCATGTAATGATGCTCCACAGTGCACACTCTCCAGTCCCAGAGACTTGTAGTTCAAGAGCTTCATGAGCCAAATACCCTAACATTTTATTTAATAGTAAATGGATTTTTGTTAGGTTTTTTAAAATCATTTTAGGGCACATTTTAAGCTTGGCAACATCCTGCAAAGAACACCTGAGTTCATGGAGAAGGATTTTGACCCTCAATCTAACAGTTTTAGCTGAAGCCTCCCACTTCTTGTATTTGAAGGGACAGTAAAGTCATGCCTCGTTTACTCCCTTCCTGACACCTCTGATTATTTTATAAAACTGTTTTATCCCACACCCTTCAATCCTCTCCATGCAGAAACAATTAACAGCTTCCCTTCCAGAGGTCATTCCATACTTCTGATCATCCTTGTCCGTATCTTTCAATGTCTCCTCAGTATCTGTCAACATCTCATCCCCAACAAGGATTTGCATGTGACAAATAATACGTTAATGCCACAAATAAATGAGAAAATAGCACACTACACAAGTAGCTAATTAAGATCAGTTAAAAACTATTAGTTAATCTGCTGGTTACATGAAGTGCTGATGATTAAAAAAAATCATCTATGGAATAGGAGCATTAAATACTATTATGTATATTTTAAAAAAATACACTTCATGTGGACATGATTTTGTGCTTGAGCAGGAGGGCTGGACAAGATTACCTTCAGAGTTGCCTCCCAACCTCAGACACCCTGTGAGTCTGAGATCCCACTTATCACACCCAGTACGTTTTCACTCAAGAACAAACAGTGGTGGCTCACCAGATGAGAGATGTAAAATGAATATTTTAATGACTTTTCATAAGTAAGCAGGGAATCAAACTGGCCATCACTTCAGTACTACATTCCTCCTCATCGAGTCCCATCAAACATAACAACGACCTCACGGAGTTTTTAAAAATGCATTCCTTTTTCAAGGTAAAACAAAAGAACTCGTAAAAAACTCAATCACTACCACAACTCATCGTATGAACGTGCACTTTGGTTTCTCCTTGGCCACAACATTCAGAAGAGGAAACTGCCAAGCAACTACTTAATCTGAATGTAAGAAAAACTATCAAAAAGGTTTTGAAAAAGTCTGAAGCTCCAAATATTACGTTACTTCTGTGGAACATTAAGAAATTAATCAGCCACAAGTTACTGAATTTTTACTATCTTTCAAGCTGATGTTATAGGTATCAATCCCATTTTCATAGCCATATATAGTAGATTCACTAGCACACTTTCAAAATTAAGAAATATTAACCTAGCTAAAATCAAAATTAGTATCCATGAACAAAGATGTTCTCTGACAGAGGGAAGCATAGATATAAAACACACACTTCAGGAATCTAGCAAAGATAAAATGGGAGGATAGAATGAAACACCAAACAGATGATTCACCACAAAATACTGTCCCACAAATTTAGCAAACTGAACTGCATAAGTACAGCTCAACATCCACAATACCAAAAATTACAGTCTTCAAGGAAAATGAGCTTTACAAAAGGTGAACTACTTCAATTTAGCAATAGGTCAACAAAAAGTATTTTCTCAGGGTGCACACCAAAATATTTTCAACCCAATCTTCTCTTGACAGTACCTTAATAAACCAGCACAACTGTCTGACTACAGGCTGTGTGAGTTCTTCTACCACATCCATCAATGTTCGTGCAAGTGTTACCTGACTTCAGGTGGACAAACAATTATGGCATTTAATATACTATTTCTTTCCAATCATTTATGCCATCAGAGGATAACAGCAAGCAGGAAAAAAAATTAGGTACTTTACATTTGTTCCACAAACAAGATACAGACTACGCGAATTCAAAATACTTCACACTGAAACTTGAGCCAAAGACTTCTATGACCTGTTTTACCAGTGGAGTTATGTGGACCAGTAATCTCCAGCAAAGAGACAGCTGCAATTTAACACACAGATAGTCACTACTGAATTGACCACAGGCTAAGAACTGGTGTTATAAACACTACCAGTATCCCAGAACCAGCTTGAGGCATAAAAGTCCTCCACAACACATGCTCAGGATGCAATTATGCCAACAGTCTCACTACTGACAAAACCTGTCTCTCTCTGGGGAAGGGATGTTGCTGGATAACGGAAAGGGTGGTAGAGGAAGAGTGCTATGAGGATACCAACATCTGCATGCTACAGAGCAAGGACTGTCAGGCTGACAAGACCATGAGTTATTTTTCCATTGTGCTCTCCCCCTACAAAAGCCATGCAATTCGTGTGGTGAAACATGTGTTCCTACATTGTTGCCTGTTCATTACTAAAGTTATTTCTGTTGGAGAAGAAATGGTCATAAAAAAATGCAAATTATACTGCAAACAAAAATTAAAATTTGTAGGTGAACTAATGAAAGTTAAGAAGTCAGGAGCCCAAGCAGACTTTCAACCAACAGAGATTGCATAACTGGTTTTCCACATTCTTCGGTTCACTCAGACACATAACATCTGCCTCTGCTCCAGACACATGCCCTTCATCGCAGGTTGATCTCACCCAAGCACTAGATAGCCATTGCAGCAGTAAAACCCCACAGAACAACAAACAGGCAGAAGCTGTTTCATCCATACACTCTTGGCATTTAAAGCCTGGCTGTCCAAACTGGACTTAACACCTTTACTCCTTTCCACAACACAAGTCTTCAATATTCAATATTCAGTATTAAGGCTCAGTAGGGTTGCCTCTAGCCATAAAGCATGGTTATGATGCAGGATCCTCTCTTGAAACACAACATTTTTGTGGTCCTCACTCAATGGACCAGCTGAAGATAGGGTTAATGCACTCTGCAGAACTGCACACTGGACAGCCCTTTTATGTTTCCCTTTGAATTACCAGTTGGTCTGAAAAGAACTTTTTGCTGGCTTGTCAGATCTGGAGTACTGCTACAGTGACAGAAGCACCACTTCCAGACAGCAGCACCCTCAGCCAAAGAGCACTCACGCCAATGGAACAACACTTTGAATTCACTGGGCTTTGGATCAAGCCTTCACAACCTAGTGACAATGGCAGATATGTTAAGAACCCTCTAAGATAAAAATAGTCCTCCTGTTTGAGAAACAGAGGTAAGAAAAATTAACCCTCTCCTCAGAGAAAAAATTCTCTAGCAATTCAACAGTAATAAGACTTTTCAGGAAATGAATCTGTACCCAAAAGTTATACAGTTCAATAAATACTATTACAGGGTAAAGGTAAAGTCAGGCAGGTAATGCAATGTAACTGCCCACACACTGTATGATCTCCACATTGGAGGCCAACCATTACCCACGTCACTGAACTTTCAGCTCCTGCTATCTGCTGCTGCATTAAATGTAGCCTCCAGAAGATAAGCTCTTGCTATTGCTGATGTTAAACACCACGACAGATCTAAAGGGTGGAGTTCATAAGGGTAACTGTACTTTTCTTCATTGATCTGGAGACATGGGATGACAGCAAAATGCACAGCATTAAGTGCTTTCACACACTCCAGTTTTCTTACAAATCAATTGCTGAAATAGAAGGAATAGCTGGATCCTTTGTTTTATCATGCAGACAACTGCAGACAATCAAAAGCAATTATAAGAGTGCATGAAAATAATAATATATAAAATAGCATGGCTATACTCACAGTTGCACCTTCCACTTTGCAATGGGTCCATCACTTAGGGTCCTGGTACTGGTGAATACACCAAAGCACGTGAACTTCAAAAAGATCTGCAAAGCCAAAGCTGGACCTCTGTAACTGTGCATTATAGAATTATCACCTGAGTGTAAAGCAGTAATCTGAAGCTACTAAGACTACTAAAATGAATGGAAATTCATCAGTGCTCTGCTATGCTTAACTCACACACACACTGCTACCACGCAGTAACTCCACCATGGAGATGCAGAACATCCTGACAGCACAAGAAAACTTGCTCCGTTGGCAAGAGGCAGCATCCAAGAGAAGACAGTAACACCCAGAACACCACGTTTCCAAACCAATACAAGCACCAGGGTTCTAACCATTTGAACCTCTACAAGGTCTAAACTCAAACGGTACGACCAAGAGATGGACAAAAGGAATCACGCGTATTTCTCCCGCCTTGCCTCAAACTTGACACCAACTAAAACTAGAATCTTATATAATGAGATGAAAGGGACATCAACAGTCAGTTTAGTCTATTCTCAATACAAACCTGTTCTTCATAGCCACCAGTAAAAGAGTTCTTAAAGCACTATTTTTACTCTGAGAAATGTTAAAAGCTTAATCGATGTTTTCCGTGATGGAACTTAATCCCACTTCAACCTGCCCATCACGGTCACTGAAAATAGCATTTCCTTCCTACAAATCTTTTAAATACTTGAAATCTCTTGCATTCCCCTTAAACTCCTCATCTCTTGCCAAAATAACTTGGATTTTCTTCCACATTTATGAAGTTGTTTCCTCGAACTGTGATCACTTCATTTCTCTACTCTGAACTCTTTCCAAGTGGTCCAAATTCTTCTTGAATTTTGGCACCCAAAACAGATGCTGTCTGCACACTGACTGTATACCAACAGCAAATAAAGCCAACGGATTTAAACTTTACATCTCTCAGACAATACTCCTGTTTAAACATCCCAGGAAGATATTTGCCTTTTCTGCAAACAGCATGACACTGACTCATGTTCAACTTGTGATCCAGTACACCCCCAGGTCCTTTTTCTAGTAGCTAACCAGTTATTCCTCACCCTGCAATTCCACAGCTGGCAATTCCCGCCTAAGTGCAGTACTCTGCATTTGTCCCTATTGAATGCCATGCTATTTTTGAGGTTATTTTGAACTCTCATCATGTCCTCCAACACATAGGCCCTGAGAATTTAATAAGTACATTTAATCAGCCAGCTGACTGATGTTTTCATTAAAGGCAACTGTACCCAGGACAGAACTCTTCAACATAACCTCTCATTTTAACACCAAATTGTTAATTACAGTTCTCCAGATAGGTTCATCTACCCCCAGATCATGCATCCATTTACTTATGAGACCACTAAAATGAGGCAAATCTTATTAAATAAATAAATCAATCAATCAGGAGACAGAACCTCCACTGCCTCTGCCATAGCCACAGAGCCTTTTGCTTTTCAGTAAAAAGACACTAAGACTTTGGACACAATTACTTTTCCCACAGATCAGTTCATGCCACTGTATCTTCCAAGCACCTGAAAATAGAATGTTTACTTATTAATCTCAACTCATGGAAAAAACTGAGACAAAGGGAAACTGCCAGATTTCAACTCCTCTTCCTCATCTCTCTTCCATTGTAACTGTTTGAAGACTCATCCTTTGCCAGTCTTCTACTACTTCTGAGTATTTCTAAACAATATTTTTGAGCTGTTTTGAGAATTGTACAGTGCAGCTTATCAGGGCCAGCAGACAAACATCTAGGGGAAGTACACTGTAGTGTAAAATACTACCTTATCACAAGTATTAATAAGATTAAGCACCTGCATGACAACTATGTGAAAGAAGACAAGCAAAACAGGCACTAAGAACTTCAAATGTTCTGCACCTTCTGTAGCTACATACCCTCCCAAGTGAGACATTTCCCTATCTTCTTCCTACTGTTAACATACTCTTAAAGGCTTTTATGCCTCTTGCTAGTTACCATTCCATTTGCACTTTGGCCTTTGCAATATCTGCCTCTACTAGACTGTTATACATGTTCTTCATAATGTGACCTACTTTCACACCCTACATATATTTCAATCTTGCATCCAAAGTCAGTAAAAGCTCATAAAATAAGCTGGTACTTTCTCTGCTTCTCAAAATCCTTTCCATTACACTGTTATCTCCTACCCTTTAAAAGAATCAAGAGCTTTGATTTCACAGGCCTTGCCATTTATCACCTTTCATTTTAACATCTTCTAGCTAGAATAAAATTTAAAGGAGTTGCCATTTTTGTTGCTATATGTACCCTCTAAACTGAAAATATCACCATCACATAACTTTGCTAAGGTTAAAAAATAGGGTTGGGTATTTTGATTTTGAAGGATGGTCTTTTAGTCTCAAATACCACATAAAAAGCTCAACCCAACTAAAAAAAGTAATGGACTTGCTACCAGTTCCAGTACCTGGTCCTCTTCCGGAGAGCTGCTCTAAGATGAACGATGCAATGCCACAATTCCAATAAACCAGAATCACACCAAAAAAAAAAGGGTTAAATTCTTTCAAACGAAAAACACAATGAAAATACAGAATGAATGCAATATGCAGCTAATTCTGGCAAGACTGATAGGATTATGAATGCCATTGACACTGCACCACTTCAGATCACGTTGCTAGATTCCACGGCCAGAAGGACCCCTTCCCAATCCCAACCCACACACAGAGCTCCACAAAGATGGTGCTGAAGTTGTACATTTTAGAAAAGGAGCAGCAAGATACAGCACTTCAGCTTCTTGTGTAGACACATCCATAACTCCTGAACAGAAACTGCGAATCACCCATCCTTTTTTATTTAAGCCTGCCTTTCAGCAACCACAGATTAAAGTTTACAGTCTTATTTCAATCAGGAATAAGGTGTCAGGCTTGGAGCTATGATACAACTACAGTTTACTACAAAATGAACTTTTGTTCTCTGCTACACAGATTATTTAACAAAGGAAGCAGCTTTTTTATGAATGAAAACTATTTTTAGCTCATTGTGCAACAGTGAAAGGGAAACATTTTAGCTTTACAGTTATTTAAAACATTTCTTTTCAGTGCTTAATTTTGAAATTAGGATTTTTGGACTAGGATTTGTTTTGTATGAAAACTCTCACATGCTAAACATAATGAGACCCAAGCACTAGTCAGAATGTTGGGTTTTTTCACCACTGAAAGTACACAAAGCCTACTCATCTGCACAACAGCATGACTCCAGACCCAAAGCAGGTTTGACCACACTAGGTGCCATGCTGTGGAGACCAGTAATCGTTGCCCAAAAAAAGCATGCACTTAAATAAAAGCTCTGCTCTCCAATGCAATTCTTGCAGACATTCGAAATGTGAGTTTAAACACGCTGCACAAGCATTTTCATATTACATTGATATTGTTTTGGCACTGAGAAAATTAAATCTAAGGAAACCCTTTTTTTCTAATTTCCAAAACTCAAAGTATTTGAATAATTAACTAAAGGATTTTGTTTCACAAGGTAAGAAAGGAATGAAATCTCTTCTCTCCATGCCAGCTGCCATCAGGTTCATACCACACAGACATTAAACAAGGAAAGTGTTACAACCGTTCTGCCTGGCCTGCACAGCACTAAACTCAGACATTTATCACACCAGAAGTAATAATTTCTGCAACAGACCTTGGACAAGTTAAGTCAAAGTAATCCCTTGTTGCAGATTTCTGTTGTTTACAGAAATAAAGCAAACGGTATCTGAAACTTCCCAGAAAAAGGAACAAGGGTGCAATGGTCAAAATGCTTGAGGAAAACCTGACCTTTCCATGTCAGATTTCCTCTATGACCTGGGCAACCCACTTGGATTTGGCTTTAACAATAAAAAGGTATTTTACTTGCACAGAACAAATGGAATTTGTTTCCTTATGACTGAAAATCTGTGTCTTGTTGACTGTTTTATACTCCACACAGAAGACAGTGAGGATACTACCTCCTCAAGGAAAACGAGAAAAATTAATCTGAGGGTTCCACATCAATACAGTTTTTTGGTTAATTTGTTTTTTAAAATAATTTATTAGGACCACAGCAAAATAGCTTGTCTGATGCACCATGCCTGTCACATGGGACACCAGCAGAACAGGACTGAATCACAAAGTTTCTCAATCACTCAGCCATCGTGATGCAATTTCCCTTCCTGCTCAGCAGCCCCCACACTCCCTTGCCAGGCACTGCAAGCTGCCTGACCGGGCAGCTAGGACGTTTCATCCCTCTCCGTGTTAGGGATGAATTAGTGCCTGCCCAAGTCATGAAGTCCTCCCTAGAGCAGAAACAAATGAAATACAGGAACAGGCACTTGATTCTAGAAGACAACCAACAAAAAAATTAAGGGCTGAGAGCATAATGAGCTCAAAGTCTAGAAAGCACTGTTGGAGGCACCACTGCTCCTGGGAGGTATTCAGGAAGGTGGAAGCTGCTGTCCAGCACCTCTGCTGGAGAGAAGAGTCTGCAGAACTGCTCAGATCCCTTTCACTGTTTTTGCCTCCCTGTGTCATGGATAGTCAGCTTTGGTCAAAAACAAAGTTAAAAAGATCTCTCCTACTCATTTTCTGAAGCACTTTACAAGTTGATAATCTTGGAGCACATCAGTTTTTCCCTGCTGATCTAGGTGCTCACACTGCAACCCTCCATGCTGAGTTCAAAGTTCACGCAGTATATTTTCTTTAAACTTTGTAAAAACGTATTTGTAATCAGGCAACAAGCAAAAGCAGCTTACAAGAGTAGCAGTATGTAGCCCTCACTGTCATGCCACATACCAAAAGAAACATCCCTTCAGTGTATGTGCAGTAAAGACCTATTGCTGTCACCCATTACACTGTCACACGGACATTAAGTTTATGAGGGCCTGACTTATACCACAGAGTAAATTTAACAATGCTAAAAAAAAAAGCTGTTTCTTCACAGGTTCAAGAAAATCAATATTCTACAGGACGTAACAGTGTTGTACAAAAGTCAGTTTTTACTTTAAGAAAAGGTAAAAGTAGCAATTATTTCAGACACGATGGAACTGATGGCAGAAAAACATCCCTAACCTGTCTGAAGAGCCAGTGTGTGGACAAATCTCATACATACAACGTCTGAGTCACCTACAATAAAAAAAATAACAGTCAGGGTAATGAATAGGCTAAATGAAACGTAACCTTGATTGCCCTTGCTAAGAAAATACCGTACAGTCCTAATGAGTGCATACTGGAAAAAAAACACATTAACCAACTCTAAAGCTGGAATAAAACTCTCAGAAACGTCAAACAAAGAGGAAGCAGCCAGCCAGCACGGCCAGACAACCCTCAGCACTCATGTTAGAACAGTTTGGAGTTCACCATCTCCCACTGCTGGAGGCTGTGTTATCTCAGCTTCTTGAAGGGCTCCAAAACTGTCTTCCAACCACAGCACCTGCAGGGACACACTGATCCCAGCAGGCAAGCCAGAGCACTGGTGGCAGCAGCAAGCTTTTAGAGCCAATACTGCAGATACTCATCAAGTTCTTCTTCACCTTAAGTACCAATTCCATTTCAGTTCTCAGTGTTTAATTCACCCACTAGCTGTTTACCCCTGAACAAGCATAAACAGGCCTCCTCTTTGGGATGACGCAGTGGCTGTCAGAGGTGCTTGCAGTGCGAGATCCCCGTCTCCAGAGCTCAGCTGATAGAAAAGCACCCGGTAACCTCTGTCAGCAGCAGCAGAACGCATTGACTCATGTGCCGAAAAAAGGACGAGACACACTGAGTCCTCATCCTGTGCTGGGAAAGTTTTTCTGCGGTGCAGGAGCACCGACATTCCGCACCGGCCCCGGCACTGCAGCACACGCTGACGTGTGCCCGGCCAGCGGAACGCGCTCGGCGCCCGGGACCGCGGGCCCCGCCGGGAGCTGGGCTGAGGGCAGGGAGGGAGCGCCACGGGAGCGCTGCCCGAGGGCTGGAGACTCCCCGGAGGGAGCCCCAAAGCCCGGGACGGCCCCGGGGCAGCGCGGGGCAGCGGGGCCGGCGCGCACGTGTCCGGGACTCGCCGGGCGCCCGCGCTCCCGCCCCGGCCCCGCGCCCCCTCCGATCCCCGGGCGGCGGGGCTACCCCGGCCGCGGGACCCGCGACCCGGCAGCGGCCCCGTCGCGACCCGGCGGGGGCCGCGGGCACCGCTGGAGGCCCCGCGGACCCTCCCTCACCTGACGGGCCGTGCCCGCGGCCCCGCGGCCCCCACTCACCGGCGGCCTCAGCGCAGCCCCATCGCCGGCGGGGCGGGCGCGGGACCGGCGCGGGACCGGCGCTCCCCCCCCACCCCGCCCGCCGCGCGCGCGGTGCCGCTGCCTCGCGGGGCGCGCGCGGATCCGCCGCCAACCGGCTGCACGCGCCGGCCGCGCTGGGCGGGGCCGGGCGGGGCGGGGCGGGGCGCGCGCGGAAGTGACGGCGGAGCGGCACGCGCCAGCCCCGCCCCGCGCCGGAAGAGCGGGTGTCGCGCGGGGAGGGGGCGGGGCCTGAGCGGGGAGGGGGCGGAGCTTGGGAGGAGGCGGGGGGGCGATGGGGGGACATGGGGGTGACATGGGGGTGACAGGGATATGGGGGACAGGGGTATAGGGACAGGAATATGGGGACTTGGCTGTGGGGGGACAGGGCTATGGGGAACATGGATATGAGGATATGGATATCGGGACTTGGGTATGGGGAACATGGATATTGGGGGACATAACTGTGGGAGGTCTTGGCTATGAGGAACGTGGCCATGGAGGGACAGGGTTATGGGGGGACAGCTGTGGGGAGCTCTGTGGGGCAGGACAGGGGATCTCTGAGGCAGTGGGGCCAGGGGAGGGGGGCCCTGTTGGAGCCTGGGCTCCCTGGGGACATCAGCAGGAAATGCTGAAGGTCTCAGCCAGGGATGGCAGTGGGTCATCCCCTGCAGGGCCTCCCCCCAGGATGGGAGCAGAGGCACTTGGGGTCCCCCAGGCCATGTGTGCTGGCCATGGCATGTCCTGCAGGCACGGGGGCTGGATGTTGCCCCTAAAAGCTGCAGGGAAGACATCCCTGTGGAATCAGGGCCACTGCTCCAGTTACCCTCCAGAGTTACCTCTAGTCTTCCATTGCTATGGGATGGGGAACAGCACCGGGCCAAGACTTTTACAGCCACTGTTGAAGAAATGTGCTCCACCCAGCACCGGCATTCTCACCATGGTGGGACTGACAGCCAACCAAGGTGCCAGAGGAGCAGGACACTGTGTAATAAATGTGACCACTACATATGTTAGGCTGTGGTGAGAGAGGGTGGGATCAGCTCATGGAAACCCCTGTAAGGGATGTGCGCCCTGGGCAGAGGCACCACCCAGCTGAGCTGTGGGACACAACCCAGTTGCCCCAGGTTAAAAAAGCCATTGGGTCACTCAGCTCCTCCTCCCCTCAGCCTGACAGAAGTGCCAAGGGGTTTCTCCTATTGTCCAGTCTACACTTGCTTTTCATAACCCATCCCTGCTTCTGTCAACTGCCTTTGCCACCCATTAAAGAGATGCTTCTGTGGAAATGTAGTGGTGTCCAAGGAACGTGCCCAGCGCTCAGCTACCAGCTGTTTGCCTCTCTTGTGTCACTGTGCTCCACGGCGTGCTCAGCTGGGACCTGTGTGCACTTTGCTCTCAGTGCCCAGAAGCCAGGGTTTAAATTTATAAAATTTGCATAGCTGAGAAGTGCCTGACCAAGAAGGCCAATGGGGGTGGCGTTGCCAACTGCCCACTCCTTCACTGTCGCACCAATTCACACATCTCCACAGCCACTGTGTCAGAAATTCTACTACTTTCAGGTGATATATAAAGATAATCAATATTGTAAGGGCAAGAAGGGACGCCTGTGTGACTTCACTAAACATGCCCTCAGACAGATGATGGGTTAAGTTTTCAGATGCATCAGTTAAATATTTTGAAGAGCACCATAATGAATTTAGGTGATCTGTAAACCACAGTAGGTAGGGTCTATATTTATTTTCACACACTACTATTTTTTTCCAGTAGTTCTCCTCCATTGCAGATGAAGGGAGCCATTGACTGTTACATTTCATTGCATCCAACCCCAGCAGTGACTGAATAGGGGTTATATCCACCTGTCAGAGCATCACATCCCCAGCAGCACTATCAGCTTCCTGTGCCAGCTCCAGCGATCCCACAGCTCAGGAGTGAGTCAGCCCAGCACAGGGATCCAGCAGGAAATTCTGACAATAAAAAAAAATAAAAGAAAATAGATATTTTTCTGTTGGCCCACTGAGAACTGATTCGCTGGGCAGGCATGTAACCACTATTTAAGGGAATGAGAGGAAAAGAAAATGAGAAACAAAACTGCCCCTTTTAGCAGCCACCCACAGATCAGGCATAATACTGAGCTGCTGTGACTCAAATCAGAATGGTCGCCGCCTTCTGCTCAAAAAAAAATTCTAACCATCTATTTTCTGTTAATGTGCTAACTCTAGGACTGTCACAGTTCAATTTTCTGTTGATTGCACACTTCACTGACCTCCTCACCGCTCTTGCCAAAGGCTGGTGTCAGCCTGGCCAAGCCTCTGTCCCTGCTTACCCGGGACACGTCAGTTACTGGTTTTTATATAATGACTCAACAGTTACTTCCTCTGATTCTCTGGAAATTCAGTGATACAGTACTTGTGGAGAAATCAGTACTAAGTGTTTGGTGATCTTCTTAGGCAACTTTTAAAACACTTTTGCATGCAATTTTACAGATGGGTACTTAGCAGTGGTTTTTCTTCATTCTGGTTACATGTGGAGGACAAAAATACCTCCAATTAAATGTGGGGACATTGTTTTGTCCATTTTCCAAACAAAGAACAGAAAAAAATACTGAATAATTTCAGCTTTTTTTTTTCACTGAATTGTAATTGTTACCGTCCAACATCCAACCTAAATCACTGCTAGAGTTTTCTTTGTACCTCAAGGAAATGTCACTGAGTGGTGATGAATGGTATTGGCCAACACCTTTTCACTGAATTTCCCTAATTAATTACCCCTTTTACAAAGAGCTAAACTACCCATTGCTATCAGCTTGCCAAATTCCCATCTATATATGTCTTTATTGTGGCCTATTCCTCCCCTTTTGAGCAGGATGTATCATTTTATAATCAGAAAAACCTCCTTTGATGTCATTAAGATTGTGACCATTTGAGACATCTAACAACACATTGATGAAGGACTCCCCCAGTTTCCATTTGGATCACAATGAGGTATTTCCTTAGGCTCACTTTTGCTCTCAACTGCTTTTAGCCTTGCAAACTTGCTAGCAGTTTCCCCAGTAGAGACATAGGAAGGCAGGGAGATTGAAACTGATACTGTTCCACCCGGATATTGGTGGAAAAACAGGGGTAAGACACATAAGCAGAAATAGCTTTCTAGGTCATACAGACCTAGAAATGACTATGATGAGAAGAAGACAAGGAGATTTTTTTTCTGAGTGAAGAACTGACTGGTAAAAAGAGTCTACCATATGACTCAAAGAAAAAATATTATGAAGTTATTAGGGCTATTAAACAGAAGCTCTTATTCTGCCGTTCCCTATTAGTAAAAAGAGTTAAAAGGTCTGCTTTGATACATCCATTTCTATGTTCTTCATCAAAATTCCTTTAGTAATTTTCAATTAAAGATTAATTTCTCATCACATTTTTCAACCCATTGCATATTCTAGTGTATTATCTTTATCCCCATTAGAAGGTTTCCCCTTAACACCTAATTGCTTTTCTTTTTCAGTTACTGGCAAATTTGAACTCGTTTATTGCTTCACAAACCTCAAACCGTGCAGGCTTTTATTAACTCAGAGATTAATTTTTGTGGTTGGCACGTTCCCTGCTTTCCAGCTCTCTTGGCGTCACTCTGGTTTGTGCTGCTGGAAGCGCCTGGCAACCTCTGCTCTTACTGCAGGATCACTGGCTGCAGCCTCCCCAGGGAAGGGATGGGTCACAGGGCATCATGAGTTATTTCCAGGTATCCACTAAGAAATCACAGTGCTTTTAAAGCATCAGGTGTTTAACCTGGTAGAAACAAGGAAAGAAAATAAATTGCAAGAGAAATTACAAGAGAAACAACAGTTTTTCTCTGTTTAGTTCACCTTAGTGAGACTGGTTAGCAGGCAATGAGGCAGGCAACACAATCCAGCATTGTCACTGCTTCTGGAAATGTTATGGCCATTCACAGCCAGTGTAATTCCTCAAGACTTTGCTCAGTACCATGGGAGAAGGTAAGCAGCCTGGGGCTTGAAGACAGAAGGAGCAGTAAGTCCTGCAGCCTTTCTTAACAGGCTTCCCATGACTATTTTGATTGCACCATTACATGTATTCCACCTGAACCTGATCTGGGTACAAGTCCCACAATAAAACTTACAACTTCTTTACAACTTTCTGTCACCAGAACATTTTTTACCCATGACATTTATCGAGTGCTCTCTCCCACAACCTCTTCCCCAGTGTCCAGGGCGTACACCACATTTTCCGCATCCAGCTTTGCCCCACCAAACCCTGCACTCTCCCAGGTGAGGCTGAACAGTGCTTGTTAAGTGTACAGCATTTAGTGAGTCTCAGACTGACTAATCACATTTTATGTGCTTTCCCTGTCTGACTGTACCCACTGTTATCTCTCATCTATAACTGTAAATCCTTTAGGGCAGAGAACAGTTGTTACCAGTTGTATACTACCTTGCTGATGGGGGCCAAGGATTTTATGTACTTTGGCAATAAACAGCATAAATATAATTTTGCTCTGAGAACATTTGCTAAGATTTTCTCCTTTGCACATGGTTTCTAAATCAGCCAGGACAAGAACCTATCTGGAGATCACGTTTGTGTATGAGATCTATCTTGTGCCAAAACTAAGATATCCAAGTAGCAGAGAAAATAAATCAAAACCTACTGTTTATTTATTCAGTCTCTTTAATGTGTATATATTAGCGTGTTCCACCCTGCCTTTTCTGGTAGGGCTGTATAAATATGTGCCTTAGCTCAGAGGAGGTTATGGGACCCACCTCTGCAGTGCAGAGGTGCCCAGCTGGCCACATCTGGTCCCAGATGCTGCAAGCACACCCCTGCCAGCCCTGTGCCACCAAGCCCCTCCTGGGGACAGCTGTGGGGCCTCCTGTGGGACACCTCTGGCCCTGTATGTTTGACTTTCTTGGCAAGGGTGTTACGTGCTTAGGGGATGAAATCCCTGTGGCCCACTCTCTCTAATCCCCATATATCCTTAGGCAAACAAAAAGAGCCTCATAAGAAAAGGGGTTGAGAGTGGATAAAGCTCCATGCCTTGGCTGTGTGTGGACATGACATTCCTCCTCCTACCTTTATTTCTTTTCTCTGACCTAAGTTGCTTGCAGGCTCTGCCAGCTGAGATTTTCAAGTTCAGTAGGTTGGCAACAGCAGTGGCATCCCTGCTGTGCTGGGCTCTCAGACATGGAATGGGATCTGCACAGGAACATCTGACTCTTGAGCTGAGTGCCAGACCACATGAACACACAGACAGGTATATGGTGACCCACTAAACGGCGCTTAGCAATTTGCGATTACAGTTTCTTTCTTCAAGATGATTCACGTGCAGTTGAAAGCCATTTAAGTGTTTAGAAGTCTTCTTTGAAAGCTCCTTAAACTACTTTGGCAAGCCTGAGTTGTTGAACAATTTATTATCACTTCTCTGCCAGATGAGCTTGTGAAACAGCTTAAAGGGCAAATTGTACAAAGTGCCCAAGATTGTCACAGATTAAGTTTCTTTTCTCTTGTGCCACCCAATCCTTTTTCCCATTTCCCAGATATCCAGTTCTTCTCAATTTAAAATAGCCTGGCTAGTAATTTCCATTACAACAGCAACATGTCTAATAAGTCACCTCTTCAGCAGCAGAGGGAAAGGAGAATTCATTGCTCCATTTACTTGAACAAGATCATAAAAAGTCATTTCTTATAGTAATGAAATAAATAATACTGTGCTTTCCCATTGCACTTACTAGCTCAACAACTGCCATGGGAAGAACTCTCCAGATTACTTCTTAGGTCCTTTAAAGACCATCCCTCCCCAGAAGTTATCTTCCATTCTACTGTCCTGGCTCCCTGATGCTACAAAGCTGTAACAGAATCACTGTGCAGCTACTTGGTGCACCCTTTTTGTTGCTACTTGTCCCTTTCCCCTCTCCCTTCTTTTTTTTTTTTAAATAATGCAGAAGTCTTCCAGTCAGTAGGACTGTCAGCCTTTACCTAGCCCACATCATACTTAAAGAAAAGTGGGATCTGAGTGCCTTTACCTGCTTTCACTCCTCCACCATATTATTTCTTAACGCTGCCATGCAGCACACACACAGAATCTCACTGATGGATTGTCCACACCAAGGACACACCAGTCTCCTGTGACTTGCACAGGGTTTGTCACATCCAGCCCGTGGACTGGACTGAAATCCTCGAGCACCACATCAGCACTGGTGATGGTAACAGCAGAGCAAAGGCTGCCACACTATGAAGGAGAATTGAGTTTGGTAGCAGTTGTCCCAGCCACAGGGAAAAGTTGCCAAGGGGACCCAGTAGGTACCTGCAAAGCTGATGACTTCACGGGGAAGTACTCCAGAAGATGAAGGGAGTTCCACTCACACCAATGGACAGCATAAACCTTATACTAGGTAACCTAAACTACCCCAAGAAAGTTAAAAAAGATTAAAGCAACTATCTAAACAGAGCTAAAAAAAATACACACGCAAACCTTGAATGTGAGACTCTTGAGAAACCATCAGTTCTACCCATCGGAGTACAACAGGCAAAGGGCAAGTGCTTGTGCGTTTATTATTTGGCTGTAAGTATTTTACTGTGAAATTAATCTGCCTCTCACTGCCCACCCAGCACAGAGGACAGATTTCAAGCTCTCTGGCACCTTTCCTAGCTGAAGAAGGCGATATCCTCTCCAGCTGAAGAATGCACACACACTGCTAATGGATCTCACCATCGAGCAGCACAATGTTTTGATTTTGTGATAGAATTGCTTGAAAATAAGGCCTTTAATATCTCTATTGTTGTATATTTCTCCCTCAAAGTATGTTTAAAGGACTTAATCAGACTCATTTCCTTAATTTCAAGCCTATCTCTGAAAACATATTATCCCAGGCTGATGGCATCAAAGAGTGAATTAGGAATAAAGCCAAGTGAATAAAAACAAAGATATTTCCTTTCAGTTACTGTGCAGCCTTCACAGGCTGTAGAGCATTAGAGCTGCTGAAATACCACTGTCACATTCTTCAAGACCTGCAAATTAGTGTCTTGCTCTTATACCCTCGCCGGGAAGTGAGGATACAATCCCTGTTACACTTCGCCCAACAAAGCTGTGCTGTGATGAGCAGCTTTGGATGTGTGGCACTGGAAAAATGTCTTTGAACTATTGCTGTTTGGGTTCCCAGTTTCTGAGACATATTTATCATTACAAAGTTCCCCTATTGAACCAAAACAAAAATCCTAGATTTGATTTTTATAGCATATGGAACTCTTGATCTCACCTTCTGTCCTTCAACATCACGTTCAGAGAAGAAGCAGATCTTGCAGCCATCCTGGGCCAAGGTCGTGGGTTTGATCCCCTTACAGGCCATTCACTTCAGAGTTGGACTTGATGATCCTTGTGGGTCCCTTCCAACTCAGAATATTCTGCGATTCTGTGATCAGGGAGCCAAACACAAATCTCCCTATTACTGCTGCACCACTGGGGACTGCAATATGGGCAGGACAGGAGGCGTTTGATATCCACAGCTTCTCCAGGTCTTCATCACAGATCCCAAAACAAGATGCCCCTGTCCTGCCCTGTTAAGGAACAACTCCTAAACCCTGCTGTTCCTGGAGACTGGACACAGTTTTAGCAGTGTGATCCAGGGCAGATCAAGACCAAGAGTTATTGATGAAGTGACTTACGCAACCTTGTTCTCACAGCACCTCCTGGGAAACCACTGGCAGACCAGCGGTTGGTGCTGTTACAACAAAACAGAGTGCTGGGAAGCCTTTCCTCTGCTTCGTGCTCTCCAGAGCAAGGCTGGGCTGTGCCTTGCTTTCAGACAGGACAGGGGCCAAGGCCTGTGTTCAGCTCTTCCCCCTGAAATGGCGCCTTGGAGAATGAGGCAGGTTACACTGTCTGGTCATTTGGCCCACCATCAGTCATCCTCAATAACTTTTTCATCTCTGTTATTTCAACAAAATGGGCAAAGTCCACGAGTTCATTATGATCTGAGAAGTTATGCTTCTGCAATGCCCTCTGACACCACAGTGGCTCCTTGTTTGCCCTGCAGACTGGCAGCATCGCTGCCATTGGGACTGGCGTGTCCTGCCTGCATGGCTCGGCACCAGCTGGAACAGAGCAGGAGCTTAATGAGCTGACAGGCAAGGAACATCTTGTGCAAGGGCCAGAGAAGATCAGCTCCCCCACAAGACACTGAAAAACAGTTTCTAGGGCAGGCAGAAAGTCTTGGGAACACAAACAGCACAGTCTGGTAGTTGGGATGTCTTGACTAGGGGTACCTGCACGCTGGGCACAGCATCTGTAGGTTCCTGCTTGTGAAAGGCTTGGAGAAGCTCAGGGTTACCTGCTGCAGAGCTCAGGCCTGGGGTTTCTGTCCCCATGTTTCCTCCCTTCCTGAGTTTCCTGAGCGAGGCAGGGGAGCATTCACAGTGTGGAAGCCCAGTTCCCCCAGTTTAGAGACACTGGGTTTGCTGTTAGGCAGAAGCACCCCAGAGTGCGAGGCAGGCTGAGCAGCAGGCAGAGCTGCATGACCAGGGAGCTCCCAGGAAGGATACAGCCAGCTCTGTGCACAAGCGTGCACAAACCAGCTTTACAAAACACAAGGCAAGATTGTGTTTGATGCTCATTTTGCTGTTCTGAAACTGTTGACTTTACAAGTTACCTGTGTTTTGTTTGCCCCCTGCTTTCCAGGCCACACTGCTTAGGCTTCCTCCATCTCTCCAGCCTTTCCTTGGCAAGAGCCAGGACTGGAGACAGCGCTGCAAAGAAGCCAGGGAGGACAGTAACTTGCTGACCCAAGCCAGAGTTTCTATGCTCAGCCATGGCAGCACTGTGACAGATGTCACAGTGCTGCAGCCTGACAGAAACGGGCAGCTCTGGGCTTTCTCCTTCCCCAGCCCTTGCCAGATGTTTCCCCATGCTGTCCCTTCCACAGCTCTGGAGTGTGGCACCTCCAAAGTCACTACTTCGAAGTAGCAGCTAATGCTGAAAGAGAAGCTGCTGGATCCTTTCCACCACCCCTTGCCCTCTGGAGTCCTTTCTTCTGTACCTGTAAGGTATTAACAGAAGTACAGACTAATTACTTTTGTAGCTCCACCCCAGCAAGCAAGCTCATCTACCTCCCCAGGACGGGTCATGCCCTGACAAATACTTGGCTGCTTAATTGCTCAGACAGCTCTTGGGGCTCTGCAGACACCTCGAGCTCCTGGGCATGAGGAGACAGGCAGATACTGAGTAGCTGTGGGGAGCAGCAGCTCTCCAGTGCCTGCCCCGGGCTGAGCAGGCGGCAGCATGTTCCTGGTGGCTGGGAAACCCGAAGGGAGGGCTGTGCAGGGAGAAGGGGTCCTCGTGTGACAGCACGTCCCCTCTGCCCACACAGGTGTGCAAAGGAACGCGCCCACGCACCTGTGCCCTGCACTGGGGATTCCTGCAGCCTTCCCTGGAGGTAACATAGCACAGGCTGTGTCCATGGAGAGGGTTCTTGGGGCCCTTGAGGGCTCCATCCAAGACACTGCAGCAGCAGTGCCTGACATCCTGGAACCTGGCTGGATTGTCCTTCCCTCCTGTCCACAGCTACAAAATCAGCAGAGATGATCAACAACACAGGCGTCCCCTCCAAGCTAAAAGCAGATGAGCTCCAGACACCCTGCAGAGCAGAGGATACCCAGCAAACATACTGAAACCTCTAGGTCTGCCCAAACCTGACCTGGTGCCAGCCCTGTCCCTGGCCAGGCTGGTGACCTTGCCTGAGCACATCATCCCCTGCACACCTCTTGGGGAGGGGCAGCTGAGCAGGCAGATGTGGCTGCAGCCCCTCAGGATAAGCCTCCTTTAAACCTGCACCCAGTCAGAGCATTCCCACCCTGGCCATTGTTTTGGGAATGGCTGGAAAATGTCAGCAGGGCACTGGGTGCGGGTGGGGGGTCAGGAAAAAGGAAAAAGAGATGATTAGGGTTTTTTTTTATATCAGCCAGTAAATTATATTAACTTTTCCATTGACCTTTTGTTGGGTCACATTATCAGACTGGTGAATGTGGTTCATGAAGATAATATTATGCTCAGATTTCAAACTGTGCAGAAAGTGCATCCCAAGCAATATGCCAAAATGGAAAAGTCAGCTCTGCCAGAGGGTTGTGCTGCTCATTACTTTCCTGAGGAAGGCCAGATCCAGCAACTACAAATATTGTATACGTTATAAAAAAGGGTCTGGTTCCCAGGGAGGCTGGGGATTTCATAAAGTCCAGCTTTGTCAATGGTGCTGTTTACTACTTTCCTCTTGAGACTGTGACGGCACTGGAGCTGCCTGCAGAGGGACTGGCTTGCAGCAGGCAGCCAAGATCACTTTCATACCCATGCTCAGCTAGCAAGCCCTGGTTAAGACAGCTGGGAATGGGCAGCTTTCCCTGGCCAGGGCATGAACACTGGCCTCGCATCATGGTGTCACCTTTGGGATGGGATAATGTTCTGAGCACTAGAGGGAGGAGGGTGTGAGGGTGCAGCTACATGCTCTGGGTGTCTGCTGACCCTGCCTGTTCCAGCCCCAAACAGGGTTTACCAGGGTTGGCAGGGCAGCAGCACTGTGCCACATCATATCAGCTCCATACCATGAAGCCAGCGACAACAGTGGCACCTTCCAGGGGTGCCACAGCGGGCAAGGAACATGGCACTCAGCAGTGACCCTGCTGCCCCCAGGGGTGTTCTGGTCCTCGGGGCTCAGAGTTGCTCTGTCCCTTGAACTGTGGCTCCAGTACATACTGGGCTCCTCTCACCCACTGCCAGCCCAGCATGGCCAAAATTAGCTTTTCCAAGTGTGTGCTGGGTAGAAGAGCCACGATTGTATCTTGGAAAAGAATTATTGTACTCCTCAAGCCCTATCTTATCAGGGAAAGGAAAATGGGACTTTGACAAATTGCCTCTGCTGCAGCCGGGGTAAGCATGATTTTCGGTAATCACCCACCCTGTGGTCGCCAGCGCTGTGGCCACTATTGTTCCCAGCCCCGGCGCTGTGCTGCGAGGAGTCCGGGCAGCCCTGACCCTCCTAAGGGCAAAAGAGCACGTGGGCCCCAGCCATGCTCACTTTGGCTCTGCCCTGTACATTGTGTTTGCAGGTGGGGATGGGGATGCAGTTAGATGCGATGAAGTTAGATCGATCCCTTTATCAGGAGCATTCAAGTGCTGATAAGGTGACATTGCCTGCCTGGAGCAGGGACTTGAACTCTTTTGCAAGGGGAGATGGTTATCAGCAGGCTCTGGCAGGGCTGTGCTGGCTCTTCAGCCTCACAGCTGGAAGCAGAGCCACCCTCTGAGCCTAGCACAGATAGGAAGGGTTTGTTTTGCTTTGCACAATGGCTGCTCAGATCCTGTCCAACAGCAGTGCAGAGAGCACTGCGGGGCACTTCAAAGGCACTCAGCCTCGTGCTGTCACCACTCAGGGGATCCAGCACAGGCAGTGGCCACCCTGCCCCTTGGACGCTCAGCTTGACCCCAGGGACAGCTCGGTCCCTGAAATACCAGTTGCAACAGGAGATACGTTGTTCCCAGTCTCAGGGCAAAGAGTATCATCACCTGAAGAGCTTATGTCATCTTACCAGGAAGCCCAAGAGCAGCCCACAAGCCCACCTCTGCCTTCAGAGCATCTGTGCAGTGAGGGGAGCAGGGCACTCTCATGATCTCTCCACTCCTTGTTGCTGCAAGGCCACCTGGGGACCCTCCCCAGCAGAGTCATGAGGACCACAAAACCTCTTGAATGGGTCCATATATCCCACAAACCACATTCCCTGACAGAGCAGGGAGCAGCAGGTGCTTGGCTCCCCACTGCTGCAAGACTCAGGACAGGAGAAGACCCACAAGGCATCTGTGGGACATTAGGACAGCCAGCATGAGCCTGCAATAATATCCCACAGGGATCGCCTGCCTGGGAGGGGAAACAGCACTGGGGCCATGCCATATAGCTGCAGCCAACCTCACTGCTTTGGCAATGCATGACTGCAGCAGGTCTGGCCTGGCAGCAGTGCTGGGATGCTCCAGTGTGCTCTTCATCCCCCTGAGCACAGCTGGGGTTGCTGGTGGGGTGATCTCTGTCAGAGGTGCTGGTGCCAGTGGTAGCTCACCAAATACCTCAGCAGAAGCAGCCACTGAGGGCTACTGGGAGTAGGCAGAAAAGTTACAGAAAACCACATTGCACAGATGTACAACACCTGCTTGTTGTCACTGTGCTCTGTGCCCTTTTTTGCTCTGCTGCTGAGACCTGCTTCCCAAGGCAGGATGAAGGGACAGATTGTCAGGTGCTGGAAGTGTCACAATCATCCCACCAAAGCTGCTGCTGATTCCTGTTTGTCTCCCTATGCCTACAGCTCAGCCCTCTGCTTTCCAGAGCTGGGCCATCAGTGTGAAACCAAACTGGAAAACCCCAGGTGGACCAAACAGAAGACCTGAAAGGGCTGAGGCCACTGATCTCCCTTCACTGCACCCCAGGGCAGAGTGCAAGTGCAGCTGCTGGAGAGCTGCAAACCACAGTAGTGTGTGATGTGCTTGTGCATCCTCCTGTGCAGCTCCTCCCTTTGCCGGGTCCCTGACATGCCCCTTCCCACAGCCTGAACAAACACCAGCGTGCCCCTTCACAGTTCCCACCCTGGGACCTCCACGAGAAGGGGCCAGGCACTGCCTGCTGGGCACAGCACCCATCCTACTGCTTTCTGAAGTTCAGCTTTCAGTGATGGGACACCAAAGCAGCCCTTGGGACACGCCAGAGGCTCCCCACTGGGGCCAGAGCAAAGATCAGCACAGGCTGACCTCCTGCAGCCCACCCTACCACTCCCAGCACCACAGCCTGGGGGCTTCCTGAGCCAGAGGCAGCCCTGGCCTGCCTCGCTGAACTCCTCTCATCATTCATCCCAGTCTTGCTGCCCAAAATAGCCCACAATGATTTCCGCAGTTAATGTGGGCCTGCTCTGAGCCTGCAGGCTGTAATCTGAACTTGTCTCTGGCCAGCTTCATTTCAGACCTCCCTGTCCCTGCACTCTGAGACACAGCAGAGGCACTTGTCCTTTCCTTTACGCTGCTGTCTAAATGGTATCCACCCCATTGCATCCCCTCTTTGGGACAGGAGACCTCTTCAGAGGCTCATCTCCATCTTTAATGAGATGCCATCCATGTCCCTCGTGCCTCTTCTCGTGGCCTGTTTGGCTCTGGGCACTTTGGGGGGGCGTGGGCCCAGCACTGTAGATGGGGCACAGGTTCCCTTGCAGCCCATGCCCTAGCAGTTCCCACATACCGCTGCACTGCAATGACCAGCCTCATCTTTGGCAGCAGCTAATCCTGCTCCCAGCCCTGCCCACATGGACACCACTCTGTCCCTGTCCCCCACCACTCATAAATACAATGTATAACACATATAACCTGTCACTGTTCCTCGGCCGCTCATCAATGCTTTCAACGCCTGACACCAGCTTTGGGATGTTCATACACCCAACAGTAAAGTATCACTAGCAAATGTTGTGACCTCATTTTTCTCAGCTCTTCCAGAACATTTAGAGTAAGATTTAAAGCAATACACCAAGCTTTGTGATGCAACTGACACTTGAAGGATGGGATGCCATCCAGAGGGACCTGCACAAGCCTGAGACGTGGGCCCATGGGAACTTCATGAAGTTCAGCAAAGGCAAATGCAAGGTCCTGCATCTAGGCTGAGGCAACTCCTGATTTCAATACAGAACAAATTGAGAGCAGCCCTGCCAAGGACTTGGGGGTTCTGGTGGATGAGAAGCTGGACATTACCTGGCCATATGCACTGGCAGCACAGAAAGCCAAGCGTGTCCTGGGCTCCATCGAAAGCAGCATGAGCAGCAAATTGAGGAAGGAGATTCTGCCCCTCTGCGCTGCTCTTGTGAGACCCCACCTGCAGTGCTGCATCCAGCTCCAGGGTCCCCAGCATAAGAAAGATATGGACCTGTCGGGGCAGGTCCAAGAGGAGGCTATAAAGATCACAGGGCTGGAGCACCTCTCCTGTGAGGAAAGCCTGAGAAAGTTGTGGCTGTTCAGCCTGGAGAAGAGAAGGCTCTGGGAAGGCCTTAGACCTGCCTTTCAATACTTGAAGGGGACCTACAAGACAGATGAGGACAAACGTTTTATCAAGGCCCATTGTGATATGACAAGGAGTAATGGCTTTAAATTGAAGGAGGGTCAATTTAGATTAGATATAAGGAAGAAATGTTTTACAATGAGGGTGAGGACACACTGGAACAGGTTGCCCAGAGAGGCAGTAGTTGCCTCACCTATAGAAACATCAAGGCTGGATAGAGCTCTGAGCAACCTGATCTCGTTGAAGATGCCCCTGCTCATTGCAAGGGGTCTTTCACAGTCCCCTCCAACCCAAACTGTTCCACCATTTCTCTTGCAAGTGTGTAAATGAAGGACACAGATGGTCCCATAGGATGGAGCAGGAACAGGCCAGGCTGCCTGTTGCTCCAAGACTCATTGCAAAGCACCAAGAACACCTCTGCCCACTGCACACCCACAGGACAGCCACACGCCCCCAGCTCAGCTCGGGAGGTCCCAGCTCATGCAGACATCCTCCTGTGCTTTAGAAAGCAGCTGAGGTGCCCACCCCACCGTCTGCAGCAGAGACTTTTGTTTCGCTTCGGGTTATCTTATCGCCATAGGAAAGGCAATACAGCAGAAGAATTTCCTTTCCTTTATGTTTCCAGCCTTTCCATTGTCTGGCGTCTGGATTTCTGAGCCTGGCCACTACTCACCAACTCACTCCGGCCTTTGGAAACATGAGTGCAGGCCCTTCTTATCAGCAGGAGCTCTGGAAAGGCTCCTTTTGCTGCTGCAGGCAAACCAGGCAGGGTCTGGCCACCCCAGCACCCATCCTCAGCAGCACAGCATCGCAGCCTGTGGCAACACCCCAGAGCTTCTCACGTACCCCAGGAGAGCTCCAAGGAAGCACCTTCTGCTGCTTTCTGCTTGTTTGGCTGGGGTGCTCAGCACATCCTGGAAGGGCTGCAGGTTGTCCAAAGGTGCCTGGGCTCAGCATGAGCAAGGCTGAGCAACAGGGCTGGGCTAACTCCACTGCACTGTCACATCTTCAAAGTCCCACTGTGAAGAGAAAGGAGCAGGCAGTGCCACGGGCAAGTGTGAGGGAGTCCTGGGCAGCACAGCTCCCTGGGCAGCACAGGACCTGTGTTGCCTTTTTCCCCAGAAAGAGGAAATGGCTGTATTTGAAACTAGAGAATATTTGGTTCTCCCTTTGTGCATCACAACACAAGCAAAGCTCAAAGCAGAATAGCACTGGTTTCCATTTCTCTCATACACTTCCCTCCCAGCCCATGTGAGGAGAGGGGTCAGAACCATACAAGGCATGTCCAGGGAAGACACTGAGCGTGTCAAGAGGAGACTCTGTTTCCCCTGGGACCCACAGAGCAATGGTTCCAGCATCCCCGTGCACTACCATGAGCACAGCTGGTTCCAAGAGCTGCCAAGCAGAGACAACTCTTGCTGACAACCCTGTGAAGTCCCAGAGGAGCTTGCACTGGTTCACCAGCACTGGCCAACATAAAGGGGCTCTGCAGAGGCTTCCAGCTTCCCTTTGCTCTGTGCAGGCAGCAAAAGCCTAGATGGACTGCAGGACCTTCCCCTCATGGACATGACAATGTTTTTGCTTCTTTGCCTCAACTGCTGTAACTCCCAAGTGACAAGGGGCTGAGGACATTTCCAGGAGGGCAAACCCAAGCCTGCTCCACCCAGCACGCGCAGTCCTCGTGCCCTGACACCACCCACGGGACAGATCCTTTTCCCACAGCCCCGTCACGAAAGAACACTGGGGCAGGGTTCCTCTGACTCAATTGTGGTTTCTTTTCCTCTTGTCCTCACCATGACCTCTCTTCATGTCCCAGGATGTCTTGGGTACCTCAAGCATTTAACCCTGAGATATTATACTCTGAGGTACACTGGGGAGCTGTTCCCTGCCTCTCTTTCAGCAGCCCTGTGACATTTTTCCCCAATATTTTTTTCCTTTTGCAGCAAAAAAGAAAATACTCAGTAAAAAAGCTGGACTAGAGCCACCACATAGGGAAGGTGGACAGCACAGTGCTGCTCCTCACAGACTTGTAGGGTAGAGGAACCTGCTGGGGCCTGGCAACACCCTGAAGCTCCTCACAGGAGGGAAAGATCTGTGACCCAAGAAGAAAGAGAAAAGGCTACTTCTTACTTTAAAGCAAGTGTCTCAGGACAATCAGGAAAGAGCTGCTTAAGTTTTGTAGAAACAGCCTGAAAGGCCCTGGACCCAGCTCCTGCCTTGCCAGGACCAGAGCCATGCTCCCCCACTGTGGGCTTTTTGGGCACCTCCTTGCCAGGCTGACTGGGAACAGCAGCTTGTGTGCTTCTCCACAGGGGTGAGCATGGGGTGGGGAGTTCCTGGGGACCTGCACCTCTGCTGGCATGGAACAGGACCCAGCACTGCTGCTGGGGGCGCCAGGACTGCTCCTCTGCCTGGGAAAGGTCGGCCCCTAATGGCAGGAGAGAAGGAGTTCAGCCTCCTCCAGAGACATAATGGAGTATTTTTGGTCCAGGCGGCAGTTGCAGAAAGCCGGCGGATTTGTTCACGTGGCAGTCCCTTGCTGCAGACCTCCCTGTGCAAAGGCATCATCCTCGAGCTGAGACGCTGGGAAAAGATCGGTCACCTGACTCTGACAGCCCCATAGTGTGGTCTGCAGTGGGGTGATGGGCAGAGGACTTTTTGTCCACTACACGTTTGTGTAGTGCTGACTCTGCCAAGCTGGGGGGATCGAGGCTCCTACATCACCTGCCATCAACTGCAGTTAGCAGCACCCACAGCAGAGTGGCTCAGTGACTTACATCCCGGCATCCTCCTCCCCTCACTTGCTCACCTATGATGCTTCAACAGAGTAAAAAATACTGCTTTTCCTCAAAACAGGCTCTGCAAAGCACGTTTTTCAGTAGATGGATGGCCTAGGCAGCAGCTTGGACATGCAATGCCAAGTCCCATGTGCAAAGGGCAGCCCCAGCCTTCTGGACCTCCAGGGCAGCACTGATGGTTCCACCACAGGCTGCCAGTGCTGCCCTGCAGGTGTGGCACCCAGCACCACCCTCCACCCATGGCACAGCACCCAGCAGCTCTCCCGGGACAGAAAGCATCACGTTCTGTGGGAGCAGACTGTGGGCTGGTGTGAGGCTCCCTAAACTGGAGGAGAATGGCACCTGCAGGGAGAACTGCAGTTCACAATGCAAGTGGAAGATACCATAAAAGGGCAGTTCAGCTTCAAACCATGTTCCCAAACCAGTTCTGCCAGGAAAACAAATTGCTTTCATTACAAAGCAAAGCCCCCTAAAAAGGGGAGGCAGATTGCTGGGGTACTGGAAGTGCCGTGGATCCTAAAGAACAGACTGAAGCCAGTTGCAGCCTGCACACTCCATCTACATGCACAAGGCACTTGAAGAAAACAGCACTCTAAAATAGAAACTGGCCTTCTGTGGAAAGCAAGGGAGTAGCAGAGGCTCATTCACAGGTGGTGAGGGCAGAGCACAGTGTCTCCTTTGTGCTGGCTCCTGACAACTGAGCAGTCCCCACATCGCCTCATGCCTGCCAACTGCTGCCCTGAGCTGTCAGCCAGGCCAGGGATGCAGTTCAGCATCAGCAACAGACCAGACCACCATAGCAAAGCATTAATTTAACCATGGTCCTTGCCTATTATATAGTTTGCCCACTACTCAATAACAGCATAAAATATTAGCAGTCTTTAGGTCCTTTTCTATCAAGGCAAGAGCACAGCAAGGAGCGATTTGCATTTAACAAACCTCAGCAAACAGTATTTGCTTGGTCGTATTTACATTATTCTTCATTTACTCATGCAAACACTGCAAGTCACTTGGCAGGTCCCATGGCCAAAGGTTCCTGGAAGCAACAAGCAGTTGTCTCAAGTCTCAGGCCTGGGGATTTCCGTCACTCACTGGATTGGGAAAGGTCTACATCAGAACACAGCTTGTCCAGCAAGAAGGCTCATGGAGACCCAGCTGACAGGAAAAGGCAGAGAATGCAAAAGAAAACTCAGGTATGTGCAACATGAGCTAAGAATTCAAAGTGCTTTGAAAAGAGGAAGACAAAATTGGAAAAAAAATAGTATTTCAAAACTTCAATAAAGGATACTCCAACTTAAGTTTGGCAGTAATTTGACAGGCAGTAGTTTCAGGACACAGGACAGGACAAAACTAAATGGGTGTTTCTGAGCAATCAGGTCCCCAAAGGACAAAAGCAGGTATCTTTCCTACAAGGAGGGTGGAGAAGTTGGATCAGAGTGATTTGGCTAAGGCATAACCTCTTCAGCAAACAAAGGCAAAGATCACCTTCGCCGGGAGAAACAGATTAAATAGTCTCTCCTAAGAATTTACTTTCCGCTACAGTACATTGATTTAAATACCATTGACCATATTCATTTAGTGTAATTATGATTTAATTTTGCAGGTAGGGAATTATCTTCCTTGCAGTGATGTAATTAAGAATTCAACTCAGGGGAAGCAGAAGCCAAGAGCTCTGCTGTCAGGGGACCCTCTGCACACACAGCGCAAACTGGCTGTAAAGGACACACACACAAAGGGTCACAAAGCCAAAACCAGCTTAGCTGCACACCCCACATCTGCTGTGGCTTCGCTCAGCAGTTGCTTTCATCTCTCCATCCACACTTAAGGCCTGGAAAGTACAAATTAAAAGACAGCAATCTCTTTTTTAGTATCAGAGACCAGAATCATCTGTTACACCACCACCTAAAAACAAAGCACGCCTCATCTTTGTGAGCCTTTCCAGTCCTGTCATTACTCCCTGTGCTGCACTAGGAATGAAGAGAACTGACCAAGTGCACAAACATTTTCTCAGCAGGGCAGCTAAGAAGTAAATCTCACTTAAGTCTGACCCCAAGTAAAGTCTTTTTAGCATCAAATAGTAATGTACTCAAAATTTGCTATTAGACACTTCTGTGACTAGGTCAATGAGACAGAACATGACACCATATAGGAAGTAAAATCTCAAATATATTTAAGGACAAATTAGCACCAGATTTTTAGCCAGTCAAACGGAGCTAATGTTTTAAAATACCAGTGGAAAGTCACACAGAAAAACAACTGATACCAGCTCAGCGTGAAGGACATAAAAGCATTTTCCTTGCACAGTGTGCCATGCTCTGCTCAAGCTGGGAAATGGGGAGTGGTTTCAGTACCAGATTCTACAGAATAGGTCTGGCACAGCAGAGAAGGAAGAGGGCAATAAAGATCACTTTACCTCATTTTTCAACACACTAAAGTGTTCTGTCAAATCAACAAACCAGCTTTAAAGACAGAAAAAAAAAAAGGAGATGAGCAATAGTGTCTCATAATGTAACAAACATCACTCATTGAAGTTCAACTGTTTATAAAGATTTTAGTCAGATTTACAGGGCTTGCTTTGATTGCAACAGCCATAAAATACATCCTTTATGGAAGGAAAAAACACTCCCGCATGGCTCCATCTGCTCCCATTGAAAGGATGTTTCAGCAGCAGTCAAACATCTGGGCTGGCTTCCAGATAACACAAACAGCCAGGTCTCTTTTGTTCCCAGAAGGGATGAGCTCCAACTACCAGAGCCCACCCCTAGCCCTGGCCAGGCCACTCCACAGCACAGAGCTACCAGGTGAGCTAGTGATACCCACTTATCCTTTTTATTTTACCCCTCAATTAAGGCCTGTGGGACAGTGCAGTCCCTGCCCTGGAAAAGCCCAGTACTGGTGCCACAGCTAAGCCTCCAGGTGCTTGGTGATCCTGCGGATTTTCTCCTTCTTGTTCCTGTTTCCATGTTTTTTCCAGGGCTTCCCTACCCCATTCCCAGGATTGGATGCAGTCACAGGCACGAGGCCGCTGCCAGGCCGGTATCCCATTGCAGCCCGGACTCCTTTCATGAGGGCACGGACGTTCTCCTGCAAGAGCAGACACAATCACCAGTGACCAATGAGAAGACATTTAACCACAGGAACTGCAATATGTCAGTAAAACCAGACACAGGCGAACTTAAACCCATCAGGACCTGCTCAGCCTCCGCTCCAGAGCTGCAGGAAGGTCACACCACACATCCCAGCCAAAGCCTGCCAGCAGGCTCCAGTTCTGCCTGCAGCTGCACCGGGTCCCCAGCACCCACCGCTGCCAGCAGAGGCAGAGCACTAAGAGACACTGTGGCAGACATCAGCTACAGCACGGGGATGGATTCTCACAGCCTCTGCTTTGCACACAACAAATTGTCTTTGCAAAATAAATCTGGCATCTGTGAAAGCCACAGACTAAAATAATTTGCTCAAGTCTGGAGCGTGGGTAGCACTGATGGGGCTCACAGCTTGTGCCAGCACTTTGGGCAGACACAGGAAGAGTCTGCTAATCCCAGAAATTCTTTTCAGGTCACAGTTTTCTATGTTATTTTGAAAAGAGCCTGAGTTCTTGTTTTCAAAATGCATTATTATCTTTAGCTGTGCTAAACAAAGTGTTCATATCCAGCTAACCAGAGAATGGAACATGCTATCTATGACACATCCTCTTCACTGCTAAACACCTGTGATCTTTGTCAGGTATGCAGACCTAATTGCTTATGGATTTCACATTTCACTACAAGTCACTAATACATTTTTTCAGTAGTGTAGGGGCCAAACAGATCCCCGTGGGACTTCCCAAGAATCATACAAGTTAAGAAAAATTCCCATTTTCTACTTATTTTTGAGATTTCTCCATTGGATTTTAAATCAGTGTATAGTCTTTTCATCTGATTTCAGGTAGTACTAAATCAATTGTCTTAAAGAAGCTTATCACATCCCCTAAAAATGTCAGCTCAAGAAAGGAACGTTAGTTTGAAGGACCTGTTAGTCCAAAGCCACGTTCCAGGTCAGTTACTGTGTCACTCCACCCTCCTTGTCTGTCTTCACAGTCTTCCCTTTTTGCTCAAGATTGATGTTAGGTCCATAATGACAAGGGTCACCTTACTGACCTCTTAAAAATCAGCTATGCATAGCTCATTAGCAATCTGTGTCACCTAGGACATTCACAGTGATTTAGGAGATAATAAAAAGAACAGAAAGTTCTTAGAAATTATATGCAGATCCCACAGCACCTAGCACCATTAACTCAACCCAGCACACCTCCATCCTCAAAGGTGGCTTTTTTTCCTCAGTAATTACTAATAAGTGCTGCAGCAAAAACTCATGGAACAAATTTCCTCCAGATTTTACCTGGTGGAAGAACGTTTTGTCCACCACATTTTCAATCTGCTTTGCTTTGGTATTCTTCTCAGGCTTCACCTGTCCATGGGCCTGCAGAGTTCTGCTCTCCAGGCATTTTTGATGCTGGTGCTGAAAATCATTTGGGTCAATACCAGGAGGTGGGTGGCAATATAACAGCTTCCCCTGTGAAAGCAATGGACACAGTTATGACCAAAGAAACTCAGAGAGAAAACACACAGAGGAAAGAAAACAACCCCAAACCTAAAAAGGGCCCGAAGTCCAGGGGGTCACACTGGCAAACTGTAAGTACACTTTATTTCTCCTCCTAGGCAACAACTGGTTCAACTTCTAAGTTAAAGTTCCACCTCTGTTCCACCTCTACATCAAAGCACCATTTCCAGCTGCAAACAATACACTGCAGAACTCTCAGGAGCACTGGAGAATCCTATTAAGAAATTCTCAACAATAAGTTGCCAAGAGTGCTGCAGAAAAATGCAGTACTACAACACTCAGAGTTACAGTCCTTAGTGCCAAATATTGGTCCAGCTATACAATATGGGTTTGTTTCCTGAATATCTGCCGGTTATTTTAGAGATATGATTATTTATTTAGCTAGCACCATATTGTTAAGCAAGGATCTTTTTAATATTAAGCAGCTTGAGAAGTTCAGTTTATTCTTTTAAAACGTAAAACCAGCCCAACCTGAAGAGTATTTTGATACACAGTGACTTTATCCAGAGAAACAGAATTCACTTTATTGTGCTCTAGTGAAACCTTCAATTCACTTGCTAGCAGGAAAGAAACCCCAGATGTAGGAAGCACTTACATTGACATAGTCTTTTAACACATATCGAGCTGATCTCGGCTGGTCTGGCTGTCCATGAGCTGTCATAAAGCCTCTCATATCTGGAAGGCAAATCCAAAGTACATTCTGTGTAAGTACAAGAGAACGAATATGTTCTTATCTACTGCCTAACTGCACATTTGTATCCTTTGTCAAAAAAACCCCCACCCTTAGAAAGAGGCTTCTGTTGGGGAAAGCAGGGAAAAAAAGACAATATTGCTGACTGTAAAGGTACCACAGAAGCATCCTGACCTGAAAGGAATGATGAGAGCTGACATCTCCCTACCAGCAGAAAAACTGCTGGGTTTTTATTTTTGTTTTAAGGCCAGAGAATCAGAATTTGCTGCATTCTTCAAAGTCTAATTCAAGACAGAGTTGATGGGAGGTATTTGAAAGAGCACCACACTATAGACTGGCAGGGTATCTCACCAATGTCCTCCACACCATCTACACCTGTCAGATGAGACTGGCAAAACACACACAGGAGATGAGCCATTAACAAAGGCCCTGCTGAGAAGAGGGCAAGTCCTAATGCAGAGGTTCAATGCACAACAAACCCAAGGTGGGCCTAACTTTAAAACATGTTCATGACCATGCACAGAGTGTAGGTGACAGGTTTTATGAGTATCATCACTCACATCCATATGCTGTTAGCAGCTCTTCAGCTGTTGGCTTTCGATCTGGATCCTCATCTTCCCTTGGTCTTATAATACTTATTCCATAGGTTGCTTCCAAAATGTTTCGTGGGATATGCTGGCAAACGTAAGCTAGTGAAGGAAACCACCTGGTGATTTTCAGCTACACAAGTAACCTTGTCCCTTCATCACTCCAAGAGCACACATGAAGAATGACTTCTGGATTTTGTTGCAAACCAGAAAAATTAAACAAGCCTGACAATAAGACAAAGTTGAAATGAGGTGGGAAAAGACCAACACAGCAGGGCTGTTTTATCAGTGTGTCCACTGCCTTCAAGGCATGACCATGTGTGCTGCTAGCAGGGCTGGAACATGCTACTTGGCATCCTCCAGATCCAACCCTTGCAGACACTCCCACGAACCCCATGCAAAGGATATTAGAGAAATAGGTGGGACATGGTCCCTCATCTGGTCTATAGGCAGAATTCCAGAACAAATCATTTCTGCCTTGGTAGAGACGAAAGATGGCATCACCAGACCAGGGCAATCACAAAGGCACAGGCCAGGCTCCACATACAGGGTCTACATGAAAATAACCAATTAGTTCACAATGGCAAGTCAGTGGCCATGGAGGAAACAGGAACAAAAAAAATAAATGCATAGATGAAACATGGATGCAGAAATTCTACTAACACAGACATCTGCCCTGCTGGCCCCAGGTGATGAATTAAGGAAATTGGATGTGAAAGACCACAGAACTTCCAAAATTCCTAAATAAGGTGTCCAGACAGGACCCTCAGCTCTCCAGTCTGATTGGAGAGAAGCAAGCACTCTAGAAACATTTTAATTGTGTTTTGAAACAGGTAGGAGATTAAGCAAGTGCAAATCCCACAATGGTCCCACGTTATAGCACTGGAGTTGCTACCTCCAAATTAAAGTTTGATCAATATAAAAGCAGCAGCAAAACTAGACTCATTCACAGTAATGATGTGAACAAGAAGGGTGGTTTGAAACCTTGACCTTGAGCTATTTGGAGAAACACTCACTTTAAAAAGTTTCTCTCCTCTTGATTGGTGTTGAAAAAAGAAGGGACAAGCTACCTAAATAAAATCAAGAGATGAAAACATCTCCCATTGCACAGCAGCTCTCCTAAGTGACTCACACTGTAGCAAGAGTTTGAAAGCAAGAACTAAAGTTCCAAAATTCTATACAACAAGACCATCCCTCTCCAACATACTCTGCTGGCCAGAGTTCTCAGTGACTGCATGTGGTTGCAACTAGCTCAAAATGAAGCTCCCTTCCACTGGGGAAAAAGAAATAACAAAGAAGATCGATGCTGTTTGTGAGCAATACCTGAAAGTGTTTTGTACGGCCCGGTGTAGCAGACACTGACACCTTCTTGTTTCCAAGGATTGTGTTGATGGTTGAACTTTTGCCAACATTAGGGTAACCCACCTGGATGACAAAGAAGTGGAATGGTAACAGTGGTATCAGGCAGGGTGATGCCAGAAGACTGACAGAGCTCTGACACAAAAGTACTCCAATAAAGTGTACTAAAAAACCAGGGCAAGCAGTGGAGAACACTGAGCTCCAGTGGTTTGTGCTTGCTAGTTTTTAAAGCCTTATAGGAAGCCAGGCTACAGGACAAATTTTAGCTGTAAAGGCATATGGAATTAAAATTTAGATTAAACAAGTTCCATTAAAGCACAAAGTCCAACTCACCAGCCCGACATTTACTTCCCCATCCTTCACCCTTGGTCCATCGTGCATGGTTTTGAATATCTCCAGCAGCTCATTTCTCTGTACTAGATGGCTGAAGTTCCTGACATTCCTGTTCTGCTCTTGCACTATATGCTGCACTGCAGCACCATCAGTCTTGTTTCCCATCCTCTCTGGAGCAATAGCATTTATGTTGTCCCCATCTTCATCTTCAGAACAGGTTTGCCAGGCCTCCTCTTCATCTTCTTCACAGTCTTCATATTCATCACTGCTGTCATCGTCACTAAGCAGAACCTGGTTTACGGTTTGCAAAGCACTGTCTGTGGATGTGCTTTCTGCGCTACCTTCTGCTGTGTAGTCTTCTTCTTGACTGGAGCTTTCATCCTCAGAATCACTCAGGTGCTCTGCTACACCTTCAGTGTCCCATTCCTGTGTGAACAGCATTTCAGAGGTGAAATGCAAAGACAGCACTAGGCCTTGCTGCTGACTGCAGTTGCTGCAGTGCGAGCAACCGTATTTTCATCAGCCATATCCCAAGGGCTGACAATTCACTGCTTACATCACACAGGTTTTTTAGGGGTCTTAAGTATGATGTAGACACAACTAGCTCATTTCAGGAGAATGACAAAAGTATTCCAAGAGGGACTGTTCATGGCTTTTTGACCTTTCTTTCCCAAAAAAGAGAACAGAACTAACATTTCAGTCTTACTTTTAAATCAGTCTGTAAAACATTTTATGCAAGGACTGTAAACCAGCTGAACACAGTAGGTATTTTTACAAGGAGATATGAGATATTCCATAGCTGAACGGCTGTAACAGATGAAAGTAGCACCTACTGATAATACGTAACTTGGGGCAGTAACTCAGTTTGTTCCACTGGGCAAAAAAAGGGCTTTCAAGTACTAAAGGTTCTCTAACAAACACCTCCCCTCTCCGAGAGAGAAAAAAAACTCTGTAGAGATAACCTCATCCCTCACGGCACCCTCTTGGAAAGGTTTCCAATTCTTTACATGGGTTAAGATTTTGCAAACAGGTCTACAAGGGCTGTTTCTGTGTTCTGCACTTTGTTGGCCATTTTAGTCTCCTCACTTTTGTCTCTGAATTTATCATTCAAATGCTGTTTTATAGCTGCACAGGTCTTTAAAATAATCCTTCCCTGAGACAAGGACAGTGAGGACAGTGCCTTCCCTAGAAAGGTGCTCAGGTCTATCACAAGCACAGCTGCAAAGCAAGTTACCAGTAGCAGCCAGCACACACGTAGTTTGAGCTGCTCACCCACAGTACCTTTGCTTCTCCAGACAGCCGTTTACACTCTGCCAATGCTGACCAGAACACCACCTTCACACCCTCCTTCTCAAAGAACTGTGCCCAAGCAGCCCGCTGCTCCTCACTCAGCAAATCTGCTTTGTTGATCAGGATCATGTTCTCCTTGTCATTACTGACTTCCTTAACGTAACTTTCCTGAAAAAAAAGAAGAGAAGGATCAGTCCATACTCTGGTTTCAACTCCTCTTCCCCCCAAGGTAATACAAGAGCAGCAAGACAAGCTCCACACGAGTGTAGCCCAGCTTACCATCCCCTGGGCTAGGTGGAACTGGTGTTTAGCAGACAACTACAAGGACAAATTGGAGCATGCAACTACCACAACACAGCTTGTTGCTGGCCACGTGTGCAAACACCCTGTCTGCTTAGAGCTATGACAAGATATTAATCAGCACCCTGCAGCAGGAACTCCAAGATAACTATTTGAGCAATTTAATGTCTCATTGATGCAGTGTTCTATAGTCTGTCATTACAAAGCTGTCACTTCAATAATTGATTCTTTGCTTTCAGTGCAGTAATTCTCACTCAGGTTTATTCCACTATGTTTTTACACAGAACAATTCCTTCAAGTGAAGACACTTTTAGTGGGTAATGAGGAGTAATATAATATCTGCAATATAATGTCTGCAGAATTGCCTCTAAATCCACAACATCCTGTGTGAAATATCAAAAGACATCAAACAAAAATAAGTTTGTGCCATAATACTTGCATAAATTAATAAGATATCCACTTAGGTACAACAGTAGAACACTTTCAAGGTGGCTGAATGTGTTAAACAAAAATAAATTATGTAAACCTTATGATATAACTAAGATAACATTCAAAAAAGTGATTTACTTACCAGATCTTGACATCTAAACAGAAGGGGGTTTCTAGCATCTACTATCTGGACTACAATGTCACTGCAAAAGTGAAAGAAAGCCCCATAAATACTCCTCCTTACTTTGCCTTAAAGGAAGCAGCAAGGCACAGCAATTATTTGCTTTTAGGTTTTGCTTGGAATTTTAATAGTTTTAACTGTATTATCCTACTAAGTACGTTTACTGAATAACAAAGCATCTCAGCAGCCCACCTGCCCAAATGAGCCAGGCTTGTGCCACAAGCCAGTACTGCTGTACAGTATTTTCTCCTCACTTAGCTCATTCCCCTGTACAGCTGGCAAGTGGGGAAGGAACACGCCAGTTTTGCCAATCCATTACCCCTCCAGAAACACTCAGCAAGCAAGAACCAGAGCAGTGGCATTCTGTGCTTGAGAATGGTACTAAAAACTGTGATAACACAACTTTATTTCTGTCTGTTCTCATCCCCAGCTGTGGCAGGGTGGTTACAGAAAGAAAGAAGAGGTAGTTTTCCTACACAGCGAGATATTCTAGAACACGGTTGTCCCCTTTGCATGGAACAGGACCTATAAAGTCTCCCACAAACAACCTGCAGATTTTAAGTGTTGATATCAGGCATTTTCAAAATTTCCTTGTGCTCTTCTTGTAATAAAAAGCAATAAAACAGTGAAAAAATAGCCCTAGACTCCAAAAGACATGTTGCTCCCCCATGCAAGGAAGGCCTGACAACCTGCTTTTAGCAAACACCTTCGAAACCCAGACACCAGGTTGCCACCACATATTTGAGCAAGACTCATCAGTTCTACATATCAATTATATGCAATGGCTTCAGATTCCACAGGCATTCATGCTTCTTTTCTCAAAAGGACAGGAAAAATTTAACTACAGCCTCTACCACTAGAGTTCTGCAGGCAGGTAGTTTAAAACACTGATTGCACATGCTGATTCTATTTGTTTGACAGGGATTTTGTTAACTCAGGACACCTTCAGAACACGAAGGGTTGAATGGAACAATTTCAAGCCTCACTAGGCAGTGGTTACATATAAAAAAAATAAATCAATACTCCCCCCAAGGGAGTAATTAATAAGCCACAAGGGTACAAAGATGGTACTGCGCAGTTACAGAAATTCAGAGATCAATATGACAGAAAGCTGACACCATGGTACTGTGGATGGGATACAGAGAAGTTACTGACTCACACTGCTGGGAAACTATTTTGAAGCAAACATGTGAAAGGCTGACAAGAGATCAAATTATCTGGCAAGGTAAGGGACTGAATGATTTTTCCATTCCTTTCGAAGACAGCATCCTCACTCTACACGAAATAAAAAGCTTCAACAAGAGCAGAAAGGCATTAATAACACATTCCAGCCACCTCAAAACACCCAGTACACTCATACTGCCTGTCATGATCCCCTACAGTGGATGCTCCCAACCAGCACTCTCCCAGCCAAAGGCCCAGCAGCACCCAGTACAAAGCCCCTTCTGTGAAAGGACCAGCTCATCATGACCTCACTGGTGAAGTATTTTTCAATTTTAGGAAAATCAGACGAGATGATCTCAAACTTAATTACTAGTGAAATTAAATGCCCCAGTTAGATTAACGTAGCAGATAACACTCCTATTGTATTACAGCTCAGCAGAGCAAACAAAGCTACTCCTGTGATATGACAGCCTGTTGTCTTTTGTGCACTGCTGCAACTTCTCTGCATAGCAAAGGGCTAAGGACCAAGAGATTCCTTCTTTCCCATTATCTCCCTTGCCTCCTGTCCCTGAACAGCTGCAGCTGTGTGGCTGGGAAAGAGGAGAAGGGGTTAATCTCGGTAAGAGACAAAGACACATTCTCAAAAGAGACCTCCCACAACGAGCTACTGGAAGAGCAGCAGCACCTGAAGAATCTTCAGAGACAGAGCAAACCACTGCAGATCACAGTGCTGAAAACTAGCAGGCACCACTAAGCAGCTGCCATTCTTCACATTGCATTTTGATCACTTTGAACAAAATCACTTCAAGTGCTGATAACAAAACATTACTAGCTTGTTTTTCCTGTGCTCAGACACTTGAAGCCTGACTCAAAAGCTTCAGTTCATTAAACACTACTTTTTTAAAAGTCAGTAGCAAAATACTTTACCTTCTTTCAATGACTCTCCAAAGCTGACGCCAAAATTCCAAGTTTCGTTCAAATGGGGTTAGAATTAATTTTTTCACTTCCTCAAGGCTAAGGCAAAACAAACAAACAAACAAAGATGTCACATTTGGTCCATGTCAGGCAGTAAGCACACTACTAGTTTTTCCTTAGATCTAAGAGGCTTTAGTTTTAGAGAGAGCTCTCAAACCAGACTCATAGGTTCTATTTCTGCTGGTTTTGCAAACAGATCAAGCACCAGGTGAACTGCTGTCAGTGGTACTGCTTCAGCAGTGACACAACAGTCCTGATCATGCCAATGGAGAAGTGGTAAAGGATAGAAAGAACAAAAACTAATCAAAAGTCTGCCTCTGAAATTTCAGAGACACAATAATAAATGAGAGAAGTTATCCCAAGTGCCAGCTGTTACTACTCAATTGAGTACCACTTGGAAAAGATAACAAATTTGGGGATGGTACCTGAAATGGCTCTATACAACTTCTAACTTGCTGTTACCACCACCTGAACAACTTTACTCAGGGCAAGCGTGGGTTTGCAGGGCATGAGCAGATATCACACAACTCTCCAAGCCAGCAGATGTAGCACCAGACCAGCACAAACTCCTGTACACAGGCTGGCAGTACTGCCTCCTATTCAGAGCAGCACTGCTGCTCTTAGAAAATACATCCAGTGCTCCTCTACTTCACAAGCAAATGCAGAACATCACATGCCATCCTGAAAAAATTTAGAAGAACACACACACAGACAAGACAGCTTTGCAGAGCTCACCACAAAGACTGTGGCTGAGACGTCCAGCCTTCCAGGACAAGTACAGGGAGATGTTAATTTTATTGGTCCAGCAAGGATAAATACAACCCACTGCTTCTTGTGTCTCTAAATGCCACCAGGTACTTATCCAGACAGAAGCAGCACACTCACTGGGCAAGCTGTCGCCTCCACTCGAGAAAGCTTTCCCTCTCCGCTTGCTTCAAGTCCTCTGCGCTGGTTGTCCTATCCCAGCGTGGCCTGTAACAAGCATATTTTGGAGTGAGTGGTCAGAAACAGCACTCAGACCAGATACATTACTGCAGTAAACATAAAGAGCACAAACACCATACGTTCAGCTATGCCAGGATGGTTATAGTTCAGACACGAGTGCACCTGTTTTCAGCAGCTTTAAGTACACCTTCTTTCCTTGTTCCTTACAAACTCTATTAGGTGAGATCACACAAAGCTCCTTTCTCAAGCTAAGATTTGTAGGGTCTTAAAGACAGGGGAATAATCTCCCTGTTTGCCATGCACAGAGCTCTGGAAAGGCTTACCAGGCAGCCTGGATGCACCAGCTCCAGAGTGCCAAACTTTGAGCAGGAAACCTCCACAATCAGGCCAGAAGGGCTGGCACTGGGAGCACTCACAAGGCAGGCTGGCACCTGTGCTGCGGTTACATGTGGTTACTAGGCTCATGCAGGCTAGTTAGTGGCTTCTGCAAGAACAGGGTACCGACAAAGCAGAGGGCTGTCCTCAGGCTTGAGCCACCAAGGGGCTGAGCCCACTCAGCCAAGGGCATCCAGGCCCAGCCCTGCAGCACTCGCCTCCGCGGGATGCGCAGGAACTCCTGGTTCTCCTGGTGCAGCTGCTGGATGCGCTGAGCCTCCTGGGCTGTGAGCAGGCCCGTGCAGCTCTGGGCAGACACGATCTGGGCATTCAGACGCTCTGCCAGAGAGAGAGACGCTCATCCAAAGCCACCCATTCCCAGCCCCGCCTGTCCCCAGCCCTGCTGACCCCTGCCACCCCACCCTGTCCCCAGTCCTGCTGATCCCTGCCACCCCACCCTGTCCCCAGTCCTGCTGATCCCTGCCACCCCACCCTGTCCCTGCTGCCCCCTAGCCCTGGCTCAGGACCCCATCTTCTGTCCCCCAGATCCCCGCCCGGCCAAACTCATTGTCAGCCCTACAGATCAGATCATATCTACTCCTACTCCCACTCCCCCGTTCCAAAATCGGTCCCTGCGCTCCACCTGGGTCCCCAGCCCCGGGATCCCCTCCTCAGCCCCTGGATCTACCCCGCCATCCCCGGTCCCGTTCCAGCCCCTCACCGGCCACGAAGCGGGTGCCGGCGAGCTCGGCTGTGGCCAGGAACTCCTCCAGCGGGCTCTGCTCGGGCGCCGACCGCAGCTCCGGGCCGCGCTCGGCGGCCACCTCGCTGGCGTGGAGCTGCCGGGACAAGACAGCACCGTCAGCCCGGGTCGCCTCGGCCTCCCTCCCGCTCCCTCAGCCCCCACGCCGTACCCATGAGGAGGAGGCCCCGCGGCGCTCCAGGCCGCGCTGCCGCTGTAGGCAGCGCCCAAGCCCCGTTCCCCGCTTCTTGCCCATGTGCCGCCGCCGCCGGAAGAGGCGGGCGGGCCATCCCCTTCCCCCGCCCCTTCCGCCGCCCGGTGCCGCCGCCGTGCCCGCCCCGCAGCGCTCCGGGCCGGCGGGGCCGCGCTCCCCGCGCCCGCCGCCGAGCGGCGACACCGCGCCGGCACCGCATCGCCGTGCCCGGCCGGCCGCGCCATCGCTCCGTGTGCCCACTGCCCGCCCACCCGGCGCACATCCACTGCTGCCCTGCCTGTCTGTCCGTCCACCCTCACTTCCCATCCATCCATCCGTCCAGTCCGTGATGAGAGGACAGAGTCTTAAGCCCCGCCAACGGAGGTTTAGGTCGGACATTAGGAAGAATTTTCTTCACAGAAGTGATTAGACATTGGAATGGACTGCCCAGGGAGGTGGTGGAGTCACCGTCCCTGGAGGTGTTTAAGGAAAGACTGGATGGAGCACTAGTTGTCATGGTGGTATTAGGTCATAGGTTGGACTCGATGGTATTGGAGGTCTTTTCCAACCTAATTGATCCTGTGATTCTGTGTGATCTACCATCCATCCACCCATCTTTCCATACTTCCTTCCCTTCCTCCCTCCCTGTGGCACTCAGACACCCATTTCTCCGGCGCTCCCCTTCCCAGGTCAAGCTCTAACCCTCTCCCACAGCAGCCACCAGCCCCACCACTAATAAACCCAGGGGCACAGCTGACCCCCACCCCAAGGTCGGTGCTCTAGTAGGAGGCCCTGGCAATCGGGGGATGCGCAGGGCTGCCAGCCCCAGCCCAGCCCTGCCAGCCCCAGCCCAGCCCTCGGCAGTGCCGGCGGCGGCGGGGCCGGTTTCACTCGCAGGTTCCGCCAGGCGCAGATGTTATCTCCGGGAAACAAACCACTCCAGCAGCAAGGCGTGCGAAACCCTGCCCAGCAGCCAGCCATGGGGGCAGGGGTTTGTATATCCCTCTGGGGAAAACCACCTGCGCCCTGTAACACACCCAGCCCAGCGCAGGATCCCCATCTCCATCATCCCAATAGAGTAAACAAGTGTATGTCAGGAATGACAGTGACAAAGAGGGAACCTGGATGCAGCAGCTGTGCTACGAGGTTGCTGCCAAAATCTAGCCAGAGTCTGGGCATCTTTGCCAGACAGCGAACATTGCCTGCCCAGCCAGGGAACCATTGAACGGGTTTCAGCAGCAGCCATTGTGGCCAGTCTGGCTCAAGACGGGAGAGAAGGTTAAATTAATAAACAACTCAACCTGTACTTGCTCACTGAACTGATTTATGAACCATTTCTCCTTTATGGTTGTTGGGTTAAGGCCAGACAGTTTTGAGTATAACTCTGTAATGTGTATCAGTTGTAACTGGAGAAAAACCTGGCTAATCCCTGGAAAACAGAGGCAGGCAAAGTTTTAACTTCAGGAGCTGGCCACCAGCAGCATAGCACCATGTACAATGCTGCAGGAAGGAGTGGTCTTTTCTCTTGCTCTGCACTATGTGATGCCTCCCCATGATAAACACCCATTAGGAAGACACAGTTTTTCCTTTATTCTACTTTTCAAAGCCAGCAACTGTGTGGCATAAATTTCCCAAGTACGTCTGAACCTTTGCCATGCTTATCCCAGGCTCTGCCACCATCACCCGCCTGGTCTGGCCCCTCCTTTGCTTCATAAGGCAAATAAAAGAGATGAAAGGGGACTCAGCGGTCTCCTTTTCATTTAGGCGAGGTGCTTCAGTGGAAGCTGGTGGGCTGCAGACAGCATGCAGAGATTTAGTAAACTCATTTCTGAGCACGTCATCTTTAATAAAACCATCTCAAGTCTTTATGTGGGCACCAAGGCAGTAATAAAAGTGCTCATTATTGTCTTTCTTTTGTACTTCAGTTAAAAGTTACCTTGCCTCTACAATGCATAATCACCAGCCAGAGCAGCCAGCCAGCCTGGCCGTTCCCCACGCCTTGGGTCTGGCAGCACTTCTAACCCCACAGCCGAGGCACGCGCAGTGCTGTTCCCAGGCTGCCCAGCCACGGGCAAAACGCTCCTATGATCCCATCAGCACAGCCCCGTAGCATGGCCTCGGCATCACCGTGGCCCTCGGCTGATGACTCCACCAGTACAGAGTGCTGGATGGACCTCCATGGGACACAGGCAGCCGCGATGGCTGAACTGGAAACAGACACTTGGGGACAGGCAGAAGTGCTGTTGCAGTGGGAAAAGGAGGCTCATGCTTGCCTCATCACCTGCAACCCTCTGTGCATCCTGAGGGCAGTGAGGTTTGAGGGTAACCTGAAGAACAAAGACCTGTGCATTTTGATTGGCATATTTTTCCCACACGTTGCCCTTTTTTCCCCACACCATTCCCCATTTCCAGACTGAAGTGTTTCAGGGACAGTCACTGCAGGTATTTTCTATCACCTTTGTGGGAGCTGCTGAAGAAATGCCCAAATTGCCTGCATTCTTGTAACAGATACATTTCTGGGCACTTCATAAACACTGAGGAATTATTTGTGTCTGCTGATGTGAGCAGCACAGCAAGGATTGCTTTGAGCGGAGCAGTGCTGAAGGAGATACAGATTGGGTGATCCAAGTGACAGAAACATCGGAGACTTGGCTAGAGTAGTAATTGCCTATTTGCAATTGCCATGTTTTTAATCCCTCTGCCATTGCTCTGCTGTGCCTACCTGAGCGAGACGGGCTGCTGCTGGTCTTACCTGAACACGGCAACCTGCTGCTCCTAGAAGTCATTTGTGCATGGATTATTCACACACAGTGAAAAGGGCCACTGAAGTACAGATGCTGTCACAAGAGCTGCACAGAGCAGCCTGGCACCAGAGTGTGCATGCCAAAAGCACAGCCAGTCAAGGAGAGCGTGGAGGAGAGGGGCATGCTGTTATGGTCTGATAAACCTGTTGATTTGCAGCCCATTCCCATATGATGCAGCAGCTACCATGGCATGAAAAATGAAGACAATTTTTGCTGCTGGACCTTGTTTATACAACTCAGCTCTTTGACAGAAGTGTTCAGGTTGGAGTGAAATGTTGTTCTGCGAGAGCAAGCACTCCTGTGCATCACCAAACCTCTCACAACTCCTTTGAAATGCACTAACCATGCTCAGCACTGCTGGCTCTTTGGAGGGTGGCCATAGCTTTGGGACTTCTCACAAAATCATTGCATAGACAAAGTAAAATCTGCTGTCCTTCCAGCACACTGTAATCATTGACTTGGGCTTCCCTCCCAATTTCTGCCTTGGAGCCAAACCACTGCTCCAGTTTTTGATGCAAATCCTGAGAATTACTTAGCAGCAGCAGCTCTTTTTCAAAAGCCAACGATAACAGTGTGTTTTTGCCTAAAGGAAACATTGTTCTTTCTGGACAACTTTTCCTCCATTTTCCTTTAAGGTAGCACTGGGAGATCTCAGGACTGTCTCTCTAAAATATTCATGTGATGGCTATTCATTATTCATGTTGGTTCACAATGCTTGATTCAGCGGTACTGCCAGCCTCAGCCTGACAAGCACACTCATTAAGAACCTCCCCCGAAGCACCCCTGCAAGAACACCAAGACAATTTTGCTCTGTGCACAACTGCAGCTGCTTGAACCTCTTTCTTTCCAGCTGTACTCAGAAATGGACTGGCACTGTAGGAAAAGAGGGAGCTTGTTCTGCAAGCTTCCCCATCTTTTGGTGAAGGTCATGGTCCCCTTTAGAAAGAGCACCATGCCAGGGAAGCTCTGAAGCAGGGCTGCCTGGCCAAGGCTGAGCCCTGAGAAGGCACTAACCCTGCTGGGGGCCCCAGGCGAGTTTTTTAGACTCTGGCTTTTTTACCAGCTCTATGAAGATAAAATCACCTTCTTTCCTGGCAGGGTGGGGAAAAGTTAATTAGAGAGAGCTGCCTGCATCTTTGAAGGCACAAAGCGCTGGATGGGAAGGTGATGGGATTTCTCCAGCTCCCAGTGTGCCAGCTCTGCCTGAGCAGACTCATCCCTGTTGCCTGCTGCTGTTCTTCCACATGGACAGGGATGACCCCATAGTGGCAGTCCCCCAGATGGGGTGTTGAGCAGAGGATGCTGCCCCAACGCCACCTCTGTGCCCCTTGGCTGGCAGCATGGTGGGAGGACAGGTGCCCAGCACGACACTACCCAGCAAGCACCCCCGAGGTTGCCATGACCCCAAGGGAGGGCTCTGCACCACTGGACACCAACTGCCCTTCTAATTATAGCTGTGGATGCAGGAAGCACCGCAGCTGCCTGTGCAGGAAGCAGGGTGTGCCGCCCTCGGTGACTGAAAAACAACCACGGCAGAGGTGTGCCACCACCAGCATGGCCCTGCTGAGAGGCAGAGCCCTGGCCCCAGGGTTGCCCTTGGGCTGTGGCACCCTGAGCTACACTGGCATCATCCTTGGTGTACCCAACAGATCCAGGGCTGCTGGTGTGTGGACCTCCCACATTCTTCACACTGCCCTGGCATTGCCTGTGCCCCAGCCCCAACCCCTGGAGCCCTACCAAGGCACACTGTCTGCAGGATTGGGGCGCTGTTCCCCTTCAGAGAGGCAGGAGGGCAGCAGGGGTGACATGAGGCATCCATTAAAGGCTGTTAAGGGCCCTTCTCCCTGAGCAGGTGATGCTGTCTCCTGCCCTGCCAACTCATCTCGGGCTGTCCCCACTCCTGGTGACAGGCAGCCATCTGCGGTTGCTGGCCAGGGACTGGGGGCCATGGCACCTCGCCTGCTCCCTCTGATGACCTGTGAGGCTCAGGAGCCACTCAGTCTTTCTGCTCCATGAAAAATCCTGACAGTTCAGCATTTCCTTTGTCCCGATTCAGAACAAAGAGTGAAAACTTTGACATTTAGCATAGTTATAGAGCCTCTGAAATAGTTTGTTTTGGAAAATACCGAAATGCCGGTTTGCAATGTTTCACTTTGACTGCTGCACTTCAGCTGCTGCACCACAACAAGCTCTCCTGCTACCTGAGAGGAGAAAACCTGATAAGTTTTCATACAATGACAAAATCAGTACATTCCCATGAATTATTTTGGTTTTGTCATATAAACTTTCCCCAATCAGAGACCCACAGCAGCTCCAATTCCAGCTGCTAGGTACAAAAGTCATCCCTGAAGAGGGGCTGCTCCCTGCAGGGTTTCACCCTCTCCCATCAGACAGGCCCTGGCATCTCCCCACACGGCTGCAGGGCATCCAGCATGGGCAGCCTGGCGATCCCCCTCCAACAGAGGTGGTGGGCAGCTGGCCACCCGTCTGTGCCTCAGAGGGGCACCATGCACCCCAGAGCCTACAGGCTCCAGTGCAGACCGGAGTGGGCAGGGCAGGAGAGGGATGGAGTGGGCCAGGGAGTGGGGTCTGCCAAGGGCCAAGTGCAGCACTCACTGTGCTGCCAGTGCTGGGCTGCAGGGCAGAGATGGTATCTTACAGACTTTCCCACGCATTGCTCAGGCTTTCTATGCATGCACACCAGGCAGGTGATGCTCAGTCGCTGCTGGGATATTGCATAAATAGAGAGCAGGCAGCTGCACTCCCCCAGGCTACAGTGCCATGCAGATAAGCCCCCAGCATGCATGTCCTACACATCATGGGTGCTGCCAGCATGTCCTGACCCTGCAAGGCTTCTGCTTCAGCTTCTCCTCCTGGCAGTGAAATACAGACATCCAACGCCACTGGAATAGCCCCACACTTGGTGCCCCAAACTTAACTGGGCTGCTCCCTGCTACCAGATTTCATCCAAAGGCTGTGGCGCAACTCCTCAGCCCAGCACAGGGCTCGGAGTGGTCAGCATTTTGTTTAGGAATTGCTGTCACAGACCATCACGATTTGCAATATGCTCTTCAGTTGCTGAAGCATGTGGCAATCATCCACATCCAGAACTGAAGCAGTTGCCACACAGCAGGAAAGAGACAAACCTGAAGATAACTAGGCCCATTAACAAAGCAAGAAAGACTGCAGTGGTCTGGTACACTGACTGGTGAGCAAGCACGGAGAGGAACTGAGCTGAGAGATTCCATCCTCGAGCAGGGATGTAACCATAAGACGCCTTCCCTAAAGCTGCACTTCCAAGAGGCAGGTATGCTAAGGGTGCTGCTGCTCCCTAGTCACCACGTGGAGTCCCCAGTGGGTCTCTGAGGGGCTGATAAACAAACCTCCACCGCAGAAGGCAATGCAGAAATGGCAGTGCTGCTGCCTTGGGGCTGGGGAGGCAGTGGGCAGGGTAAGGGGGTCAGCACTCCTCCTCACTTTACATGCCACTGGGGTTTGCAGCCAGGTATGCCCAAGGGGTGTTGCAGAGACATGGGGCTCACTAGCCTGTGCAAGCCATGCTGTGAAAATTTAAGGTTTTCTTTCCTGAACGTGGATCACTTCAATTGGGATGGCAGAGCCCAGTGTGACTGAAAACAGCTCTGTGGGTGTCATTATCAGAAGTGTCTGTATAGCAGCACCAGCCCCCTGGCTCTACTCTTCCTCAGGAAGCAGCACTGCAGGAAGGTGTGGGGGGCTCCTTGCCCACTCCATCCCACCCAGAGCAAACACCTGCCTGCTAAGCCTCCAGCCTGAGGCCCAAAACAGGTTCCTCTGCCTACAGCTGGAGGCAGGCAGGGCTTTGGCAAGGCAACTCTCTCTCCCATGGGGAGACTGCCATGCCCACACGTCTCAGAGGAGTGGCTGGGGTCGCTCTCAGCCTTGCAGCTCGCAGGCACTGCTCAGGCAGGTGGCAGCTGCTAAGAAGCATGGGGCAGGCGTGGGTCTGAGGAGCTGTGGCTCAGCAGGACACCTCGAGGGGAGAAGGAACCACAGGAGTGCCACACCATGTGTAGGTGTCAGATGTCACCTTAAGCCATTGGATTTATGTGCACAGCAGCATCTTCTGTTTTCACCTTGCAAGACAAAGGAGACAAAGGAAAAGCGCATTGGATGCTACTGGAGGTGAAATGAATCAGCTGTACAAACTGAAGCCTTTCTCTCCCTGCCACGCAGCGGGATGGTCCCCTGCCCTCACACTGACAGCATCGTGGGGGTTCCCAGGGCGGTGCCTGGCACTCAGTCTGCATCAGGACCAAGAGCAGAGACTCCCCAGCTGGGGTGGGCTGCTGCCAGGCACTGCAAACAGGACAAACTGCAGCCCTTCGCTTGCCCTCTTGTGAGGTCCCAGTGGGACTTTGTCCAAGAGGGCTCGTTTCAGCACGGTGCCAAGCCCAGATGGGCATCCCAGTGTGTGCTGGGCTTCATGCTGAGGGGCCCAGACAGTTTGCCCCAGCCAGTTTAGCCTGGCCATGCAACAGCTGGTCACTGTGGTTACTTGCAGTTCCCCAGTAATCTGCTAGATGGCATAATGTAATAATAATAATAATAATAATGATAATTATATACTGGTTTAATTGATCCAAACTCTATAAATGATTTGTCAAATAATTAAAGCAGGTGTGTACATATTTTACTGCATGAGTACATACCGCTCCCCTTTTGTCGAGCGTCTATCCAAATCCTGATGAAGTGCCATTCCCTGCAACGCTGGAATTTCTTTTCTTTCTGGCAAGGATATGATACATGACATGAGAAGCTATAGTAATGACACAGAGACCAACTTTCTCATTAGTCTGCGACTGTACTCGAGCAATCTCAACAAGAAATTACAAGACAGCTTCTTGTTATTCGGCTGTTGCATATAAATAAAGAGCAAAGCATTACTCATACATAATAGCTCCTATTTGCTGCAGGCCCTTCGGTTCTCAGAGCCGGGCTAACCAAACCAAAGGGAAGATTATGTTGCAAGAGCGGGACTCCTCCACGGCACACCCTGGCCGGGCAGGGTGCTGGGGCTGGAACTCTCCCGGCCGTGGGGTCTCCCGCAGAAGGGTGTCCCGTAGTGGCCCTAGGATTTTTATCAGTTATGGGGGGTTTGGGCAGACGGCTCCCCCCTGGTGCGCTCTCCGTGCCCCCCGCCCGCTCTGATGGAGGCTGCTGAGGCACCCACCCTCCGCGGTGGGGATCGAGCCGGGCGGCGGGCGGGGAGGAGCGGAGCGCACGTCGGTCCGCACTCCCCGCCGCTGCACCGGCCGGTGCCCCCGCTGGGGGCCGCGCTCCGCGGGGACGCTCCGCGGCGGGCAGGGAGGAGACGGGATGGGGGGGCCGCCCGTCGGGGCTGGCACCGCCCCGTGCCCGCCCCCTGCCCGCCTCGCGGCGCGGCGGGGCCGGGGCTGGGGCCGGGGCCGGGGCGCCGCGGCGGGCGGCGCAGAGCGGCGGCGGCGGGCGGGCGGCGAGCAGCGCGCCGCCGGCTCGGCGGGCCCGGGCAGCGGGCGCTCCGCCCTCGGTGCGCGGAGCCTCCCCTCTCCGCGCCCGCGGAGCGCCGGCGCCCGCCTATATCTACGGCCGCGGCCGCCCGGCGCCCGCAAGGATGTGAGGCGGGCGGGCAGCCCAGCCGCCGCCGCCGTGGCATGCCCCCCCGCGCCCGGAGCCGTCGGCGCGGCGCCTAGCCGCGGCTCCGCGGGGCCATGCTGCCCTGGAAGCGGAGCAAGGTGGAGCTGGCGGCGGGCGAGGCGCGGCGGCAGAGCAAGCCCAAGGGGTACGCGGTGAGCGTGCACTACTCGGCCCTCACCTCGCTGGCCCGCGCCTGCCCCGAGAGCGCCCTGCACCGCGTGGGCAGCATGTTCCGCTCCAAGCGGCGGAAATTCCGCGTCACCAGCGAAGACCCCACTTACACTGTGCTCTACCTGGGCAACGCTACCACCATCCAGTCCAAGGGCGAGGGCTGCACCGATCTGGCCGTCTGCAAGATCTGGAGCAAGAGCGAGGCGGGCCGGCAGGGCACCAAGATGAAGCTGACCATCAGCGCGCAGGGCATCCGCATGGCCCACGCCGAGGACAAGGGTCTGCGCCGGCCCGGCCACCTCTACCTGCTGCACCGGGTCACCTACTGCGTGGCCGATCCGCGCCTACCCCGTGTCTTCGCCTGGATCTACCGCCACGAGCTGAAGCACAAGGCAGTGATGCTGCGCTGCCACGCCGTGCTGGTCTCCAAGCCCGAGAAGGCGAAAGCCATGGCCCTGCTGCTCTATCAGACTTCGGCCACGGCACTGGCCGAGTTCCGCCGGCTGAAGAAGCGGGACGACGCGCGGCACCAGCAGCAGCAGCTGGTGGGTGAGCAGAGCATCCCGCTGGTGCCGCTGCGCAAGCTGCTCAACGGGCAGTGCTGCTACAAGCCGCCGGTGGAGCGGAGCCGCAGCGCGCCCAAGCTGGGCTCCATCACGGAGGACCTGCTGGGCGAGGAGCAGGAGGAGCGGGCCATGCACTGCGACTGCGAGGACATCCTGGAGGCGCTAGGCGAGCCCGAGGGCGAGCTGCTGCGCCCCGGCGCCGGCCGCGGCGAGAGCCCAGAGCTGGGCCAGCTTCTTCGCGACCTGGGCGAGCTGAGCCTCGGCAACGACCTGCGCTCGCTGCGCGCCGACCTGCGTGTCCGCCGGCTGCTTTCCGGGGAAAGCACGGGCAGCGAGTCGTCTCTGGAGAGCGGCGGCACGGACGGGGCCGCCCCGCCCGGCAGCGACGCCGAGCAGCCGCCTCCCGGCGACCCCGAGACCGGCTGAGCGCTCGGGCCCTTTCGGGCGTGCGCGGCGCCGCCGGGGCGCACCGGATTCCCTCCGGGAATGCACGGCCCCGCCGGGGCGCACCGAGTTCCTTCCGGCCCCTCCGGGAGCGCACGGTCCCTTCCGGGCGTGTACGGCCCCACCGGGGCGCACCAGACCCCTCCGGCTCCGCCGAGGTGGCTGCACAGCCACGCCGGGGCCCCTCGGGCGGTGCGCGGTGCCGCCCCGGTTCCCCGCGGCGCCCTCGCGTCCCGCGGCATCCCGGGGAGCGGCCGCCCTTCCCGTGCCGGTGGCCGCCGGAGCCGGGCCCCAGCCCGCCGCGGCCCGAGGAGGGGAGGCGGCCGCGGGCTGTTTACCTCCGACTCAGCCCTTGAAGATCTGCCAAATTCCTGGAATAGCTTTCCCCGGGGAGGGCGGCGGGAGGGAGGTGTTGCGCCTTGTTTACAGACAGAAATCTCACATCCGAGGGCCCCCCCCCGCCGTTTTCTCCATTAAAGTCACTCCATCGTGCTGTCGTGTCTGAGGGGTTTGCACTGTTGTGAAGTTGGGGTTTTTTTATTATTATTTTTAAGTTAGACCTTTTTTTTGGGCCCTGGTCCTGTCCCCGATCTCAATGCTCTAGGTCTTTTGCTGTGCAAAAGAAGACTCTACTTGTGGCTGTTCACGTGTACATAGGGAAATGTATGCAAATACATTTTGTTATTTTTAAGAACACCACCATTGCGATCTCCTCTGTTTGCACATATGTGAAGAAAATAAAGATGACAGTAATTTAAAAGAAACTTGGGTCGCTGTGGCGATTTGGCCTCTGTGTGTGTGCATGTTCCTGTAAAGAGATGGGGGGAGAGATCCTTTGGGATATGTTGTAGGTGTAGAGGGCACAAAAAGGCTGTTTCAAGCATCCAGTGTGATTAGGAGCTTGCTGGAAACGTTACGCTACAGGGAAACACACGGGGTACTTAAGGATTCTTAGGAGACACACGGATGAGGTTTTCTCTTTGCAGCCTCTAACGATGGGTAGGAGGCCTCATGTCAGGGTGCTCTGGCTGGATCTTAGTTTGGAGAAACCCAGTTGCGGAGCTCTCAGCCTGCCCTGGCGCGAGCTGCCCCTCGCCTGGGCGCTGGGAATGCCGCACAGCCCTGGCGTGGTCTGCACACAGGTGCTGCCACTGCAGCCAGTCCCTCGCCACTCGAAGTGCCAGCCTGAGACAATTTCGTAACCTCACCCAGGGTAAGCAGTGCAGTTGATTAGCCACGGGACTGCCGCGGTATTTTTAGCTGTAAATCTGTTTGTAAGTGGCAGGCTCCCAGGACAGTAGGGATGTTCCGGTTTCGTTTGTCCCCAAGTGGAGGTATCAATTAAGAGATAATTAATCTGGCATTTCTGATGTCTAAATGCTTTCCACTGTGCCTGGGCTGCAATCAGGCGAGTTGCAGGAATGTCACTGAAAAGCCCAACCAGCTGCCAGGGCCAGGCCACACTCCTTGTGCAAGGAGCCCGCCTCAGAACTTGTAAATACTCCATTAAAACCAATTGCAAAATCTGTCACTGCATGGGTGAGAAGCTTTTACTATTGCCTCAGTGTGTCACTCAGAGCAGGATGGCGTGCTGGGGTGGTTTTCATGGGAAGGGGTAATGGGGAGAGGGGGGATTCCCCTCAGAATGGACACCTTCTTGCCCGGGCCACACTCAGCCTGTGATGGGCAATGAGATGTAGTAGGTGACAGTGGCTGCTGCTGGATTTGAGCACGCTCAGGCCAGCACTGCTGACACACACCTTGCTAAAGAAATAGTGCATCTTGCTGCTTTTTCTCAAGCAAGGCTCCCTTTGCCTTTCTCAGGGAGGGAAGGGGCAGGTAATGAAGAAGAAATGAAACACCGGGTAGAGCTTATCCCACAGTGCTTTTCCCAGGATGGGGGCTGCCAGACTGCCTGGCTGGCGGTGGGGGACTTTCAGTGCCCTGGACTGAAGTGTGTGCCCCAGATCTATGTCCAGAGCCCTCTGCTACTGCCTGCTCTCTCCTGGAGCAGAGGCAGCAGATAGTGCTCAGAGCAGGGTAGAGATACTGCACCCGGAGAGCAGAGCAGGATGTGCTCGGGGATTCATGGGCTGGTCTGAGCTAACCCCAGTTGCTGAATGACTGGGTGGTGTTTGCTTTAGATCCTCCGTGTGTGCTTAAAGGTGGTTAATGACATTAGCTCAGTCAGTGCCTTTCCTCTCTCCAGAAGAGCCATCATGTCTGCAACAGTGAGAAAAGGTTTTTAACGCATGCCAGAGCTAAAAGCACAACTCCCTAAGCAGCATCAGCAGCAGCCAGGGCCTGAAGCATTTCCCCTTGAAGCCATTAGCAGGGCTACTGTGCAGTTTCATTAGAGGCCTGTACAGATCATTAGCTGTAAATGTAGAGTCCAAATCCCTTTGTGCCTGGGATATTTTGGTACTAGAACCATTGAAAAAAAAAATCATATGTATTTCTGCAGTGCCAGTGCAAGGTTATTCACGTGTGCTTAACTGCTGTTCCCTCCCCATAGCAGCATGCATTGGCCTGTAAATGAGAACAAGTGCATATGAGGAGAAAAAAGGTCACTTTAGTCTCTGCACAGCAAGTTTGAAGGAGTATCTCCCTAGAAAAAGGAGAGGAGGAGAGAGCAAGACTTTTTCTCCAGTAAGTTTGAGTAGAAGGCTGAGCTGCTACTGGTTTTCCTGTGAAACAAGTAGCTTCTTGCTGAACTGAAAAGCCTTGTGCTGGCTGATGGGCTGATGTGGACAAGTGCAAGACTTTGGGAAAGGCCTGCTCCCATAGGTAGAGGACAAACTTCTGCGGTTTCTGCTCAGTGCCAGGGCTGATGCCAGCCCCTGTGCCAGGACTGCTCCCCACCGATGAGATGCAGCATCCCACCGAGCATGGCACAGCCCCTGCTCAGGATATTGGCGGAGATGTGCTCCCCATCCATCAGGCTCCATCCATCAGCACTAACTCAGCCCTACAGCTGGGCACAGGGAATCAGCCCCTAACGCTGTACAAAGAGCGGCTCAGACTCTGAAACTGCTCCCCAACAGCCCCATCCCACCGCTGCTTTCCTGGGGACAGGCAGCAGTCAGGCAAAGGCAGCCTGGTTGCTCTGCTGGTAGGTTTGAACTGTGTGGGGAGAAGGCAAATGTGGGAGCAGATGTTTGCAGAATTACACGTCAAGCACTGCTATCTGCCCCTGGTGCAAATCACTGCCCTACCTGGGCTTGGTGAGCCAGGCTCCTGCCTGGCTTGAGCAGTCATTGGAACTTTCCAGCACAGCAAGGTTGAGCACTGAGCTCTACACATCTCTGACTTAGCAGGCAGTGTGTGATGAATTGGCCAGAAAATACCTATAACAAACAACATAACACCAGAAAAGGCAATGATCCTTCTCTGCGGGCTCCAGCTGCTGGTCTGAATCTGGCACATGGGGCTGATGCCTTGGCAAGTCAACTTAGATACTGCTCTAGGTACCTGGGATTTCCAGAGCATGTTATGGCTAAACAGAGCATGTGATTATTCCAGTGAAGACTCCCAGAATATGAAAAGATTAAAGGGAAAAGAACCTTTTTGCTAATACTAGTTGTTGACTGTGTATTTGCTGGTGTACTACAGATTTGCTCTTCCACATATATAATGAGGCTGAGGGGGGACCACACAAATGTGGAAGTGTTGGCAGGATCCCAAGTGAAGCTTCTTGTTTTTCTCTGCTCTTAACATGCCCTTCTCCCATCCCTAGGTCTTCCTCATCCACAACAGGAAAAAATACCATGTACAACTGGAAAAATTAGCCAGTGATCAAGTGGAGCGAGACAGGTCATGAAATTACTTTTGTCCTAGACTGTAGTACTGATTTAGATCCGGAATTATTTGCAGTTCATTTTGGTGATGTGCCTTGCACGGGGCACATCCATTTTGCCTGGCTGGGGTAGATGCTGGGAGAACTGCTGGCTGAGGGGCTGCTTTGGGCTGCTGGATGTGAGGTCTGGTTGGATGGCACCAAGTCAGTGATGAAAAAAAAATCTTTCTTTTTGGGGTTTACAGGCAATACTCAGTATCAAGTACAATCCTGGGACAGTTCCAAGTCACCTTCAGCACACACACTGTCACTCTGATAAAGGAAGCAGGAAGGCGTCAGGATTTCCTCCTTGGTGGTATGTTGGAGAAGAGCAGCTGACCTGTCCCACTGCTGTTAGTCATCCCCAAGGCACCACAACTGTCCTATTGACCAATTCTTGGCCATCACATCAAACCCCTTGTTACTCAGTGGGGAAAATCCCCCCAGTTTCAGCCTGCAGAGAAGGCACAGGGCAGACAACCTACCCTCAAACCATCCAACGAGGTTGTGGGTAACAGCCCTTGGTATTCTTGGGTAAGGGTGGGCAGGGTCCCATGAATTATTGAAAAAACCTTTGTGCTGCTGAAAATGGGGTGCAGTGGCAGCCAGCTATGCCTCACCTCCCACTTCTCCTGGAGCTGGGAAGAAAAAAACCTCTGCATTTCCAAGGTCAGCAGCAGCCCCAACTCCCGCAGAGCTCATATGCCGTGAAGGCGTCTCCCCCTCCTCACCCCAGCCGCTGGTAGCAGCAGGAGCTGTTTTCCCCAGCAGCTGGAAGGAGATGATGTGCAGGGACAGGAATGTGAGGGCAGGCAGCCGGGGCAGCTCATGGACAGCGTGGGGTCCCAGAGGCCAGGTCAGGTCAGTTCATCCATGGGGCTCATAGAGCCCTGCAGATGAACTGACCTGGCCTGGCCTCTGAGGTTCTGCTTCTCCCCACATCTCCACCACCCACCCCACACCTTCAGCTTGCTGGCTGGTGGCTTGTAGGGGTCTGCATCTTGGTTAATGCCCTGCAAGGTGTATGAGCTGGGGGGAGCAGAATTGTTCACTTCTACAAGCCAGCATGAAATCAAAGCTATGCATTCAAAAAAACATGACATTCCCCTTGCCGGTGGGGGCTCTGCCTGGCGGGAGGGCTGAGCGCTACAAAAACACTTGGAGAAACAGTTATATAATGAAGGACAAGGTCCCAGTCCAGCCCTTGGCTTGATGAGGCGGCTCTGCAAGGAACTGAGCTCCAGGTTGCAGCTGCCCAGCACCCTCCAAGATCCAACCTTGGTCACTGTGGTCCATGCTGCTGCTGAGGGGTGGAGGTGGGACAAAGGCTGCAAAATGCTTTTTCCCAAGCTGGGAGATGTTCTGCATGCTTAGAGTTGGTAAGGCAGGGCACGACTCCCATCTGTGGGCTTAAACAAGGCCCCTTTGATGGTAGGAATGGGACAAAGTCTGGGATGGGATGGGAAGGGATGGGATGGGATGGGATGGGATGGGATGGGATAGCCCAGGACAGACAAAGGGATAGCCCAGGACTGACGATACTGCTTCCTGCAGGCATTTAGGCTTTCATGCCACTGCCCAGGTGTCTTGGACTCAGCAATGGCACATCCCGGTACACATCATGTGTCTGCATGCACCAAACATGTCCTCAGGTTAGGGGAAAGGACTCTGGAGAACTGGTCACAGCAAAGGGCTTTATAGAGCTCCTCCCATACTCTCTTGCTCTGAAATGGGGGGCAGCTGGGCAGCCTGCCTCCTGCAGCCGGTCCTGCTGCCACCCCACACAGAGGGGTGACTTGCTTGGTGTCACATGTTGTTCTGGAAACCCCTACTGCTCTTGCACAGGTGAGCAAGGGGGGACACAAGGAAAGGCTCTGGGATGGGATTCATCACTCTTCCTGCGGCACTGTGAAGTTGCACGCAGTCTGCTCAGATGCATGAGCAGGCTAAACTGTGACATTAATTAGAGCTGACAGTGTTCCTGGAGGGAGCTGGCAGAGCAGCAGCACCAAAGCTGCTGCTGCTGGGTCTGTGTGCAAAGCCAGGCTCTGCACCAGGCTGGCCTGGCTGTGCCATGGCCCTTGAGTCCTGCTATGCTGCAATCTGTGCTCACTCTGGCTCCAAAAATCATGGTGGGAGGTACACTCTCAGTCCCAAGGGACAGGAGAGGTAGTGTCCGAATCCAGCCTTGCTCCCTTGCTCTGCCCTTTTGAGCCAGCCCTGACTGCATCTGGGCACTGCCTTTCCCAGCCCTGCACACTCCCTTCTGGCTCTCCCCTCTTGTTGTGCCTTTTCGCCCCCAAAGCGCTCCAGCCCTCAGTGCCACTGTCTCTCTCACACAGCTCTTTTCCCAATCCAGTTTCCTGCTGAGTAAGAACTGCCACTTGCTGCTGTTTCAGCAAATGCCATCGAGGATTGCCTGTACTGTAACACAGTGGTGAGGGCTCCTCCTCCTCCAGGCAAGGAATGGTTAAGGGAATTAGGATGAAAAGTTAATATAAATAATTCGGTAGCTCCTGTAGGAAGATTGCGATTTAGCTTTATTATCATAATTACATTTTCAATCTCTCTGCTCATACTTACGGAGCAGTAGAGTCAAATGTGAATGCAGCTGCCTGCTTTTCCTACCAGTGACTCCTCATTCTGCTGTTCGAAGCAGGTCAATGGGGACATCAAGCCAGGCAGCTGGGATGTCAGATGGGGATATGGTATTTCCCTAACACCTTGTTTTGTGCATTGGGAAGCTTCATTCCCCTCTGCATGGCACAGGGATTTTTAACTTTAGCTCCAGGATCAGCAATGCGATCATCTGAGAGTAGCCCACTTTGGTGTAAAAATATCTCTTCTTCTGGAAGTGGAGGAAAATAGTCTGGAAATACTTTTCTCTGAGCAGGGAAACCTGCATTTTCTTTGCCTATGCACGTTGTGGTTGATGACCCCCCGAGGTACCTCCATCCATGTCCGTGGTGGCCCAGGAGATGAGACCAGTGCAAGCGGAGAGCAGGAACTTCCATTAGCAGTAACTAATTAAAGCCAGTTGTTAGCGATGATGCCATCTGAACATGGCCAAGACCATGTTTGCCTTGCAGCTTGCCTCTGCCTTTGCTCACCTGGGAGGAAATGGAGGTTTCCCAGCAGCAGAGGGAGGTCCTGGAGGTCGTGCCCTGCCCACTGCCTTCTCTGGGGGTCCCAGAAGAACCCAGACAGAAGGCAGCTTGCCAGGGCCCTGGCAGCGATAGCCACTATGGCCAGGGGACAAATGAGCAAGGGGAAGATGAAGCTACAGAGAGCTGAGTATGTGCTGTCTCCATCACGCACAGACTCCTGGGGAGCAGCCAGTGACTGGGAAAGTCCTTCCCCATCCCAACGTCCGCCTTCATTTGGAATGTAGACTGACCCACCTGGAGGGTTCCCCAGTGCAGGAGCAACACACAGGTCCCTGCTCTGCCCTGGCTCAGCAGCAGCAACTCCATCCCATGTCCCAGTGTCCCCCCAGGCATCCCCAAAATACCTCTGCACATTCAGCTCTGATCAGTGCAGGACTGGGGCAGAGCTGTGCGCTCAGGCTCCCTCAAGGCAGTCTGCCACTGTCCCTGCAGGTGACACTGTGTCCCATCCTGCCTCCCACCTTCCACACTGCTCTGGCAAGTTGCAAGATCAGAACTGAGCCTCTTATCTTTAATCTTTTAATTTTACTTTCTTAAGCAATGTCCAGGCTTTAGAGAGTGTCTCATAATGCAAAGGCTCTTCGTGGCAAGGAGGGGAGTCCCTGCGTGAATACACCAGTTATCCCACATGCACCAGTACAGCATTATCCCATACACCATTACTGCAGTTATCCTACACATCAGTAGAGCAGTTATCCTACATGCACTAGTACAGCAGTTATCCCCCCACATATGACTTTGCTGCAAAAAACCTCTGGCTGGAGGCTGGATCAGCAAATTTCTAGCAGAGCATACATGGTACAGCTGTACAGGAGACCCTGAAGTCTACTGGGATCTGCTGGATCTGGCAGCCACTGTAAGATCTGCCTTCTCCCTGTTTGGACTCCCAGCCCAATCCCATGAAGACCTTTTCGTTACTGCTGCTTTGAAGTGAGCTGAACCTGCTGCCTCGAAGCGAGCTGAACCTGCTGCCTCTTCCCAGCTCTCGCTGCTGTTACCCAAGAGAGAAACCCCAAGGAAACCAGACTCTCCAGGCTGCTGCCAGAGAGGCAGAGGAGTGAGGACCACTGCAGACACAGGGTATTGCTAGGGCCTGTTGTGCAGCAGTAGAAAGACTCAGAGTCCTTATTGCACCTCTGGGCTAATCTAGGGGTGGGGTTCATCAGCCAGGCCATAGATGGTCATTATTTCTGCTCCCCAGTTTGGGCCTCCAGGACTTGAGATGTGACGTGACCTGAGCTCAGGCACTCCATGGCTATGCAGCACCCCGGCAAAAGCAGTTCCATGGACACTTACACCCACAACACCCCATGGCACCTCTGTGAGTAACGCTCTGCAGAAAGCTATTTCAGGACCCAACATGACTCTCCCTGATGTCAGGACCAATTAGGTATATCCTGCAAAGCAAAAAAGTCCACTAAAGCCAGCTTCTGGTGGGACAATGACATTAAGATGTCCCAGGTGCTCATCTGGGTTCCCCGAGCAAACCAGGAGCTAAACATAGCTCTGGGAAAATGGCAGGAGGGGGTGGCTGCTGTCCTCTGCACCGAGGTCTCCTGGGGTGCTCAGCTCTTGCGTGGGCCATCCCTTCTCTTTCATACCCTGACCTTCCTCTGCCCTGCTCCTGCGCAGGCAGTGGGCGGGATTCACCTCCCTGCACTAGAGCTATAGCAGAGGTCAGTCTGGGCTCATCTTGGTGGGCTTGAGTCATGCTTTACCCCACTCATCAGGGCCCATCAAATCTCACTGTCATTTCCCAAGGAAATACCCATTTGAAAAAAAGAAAGAGAAAACTAATAATTAGTCAAAATAGTGAGAGACAGAGAATTTTAGGCATTTAATATTTTCATTGTCCTCTCCCACAATGGCATTATCCTTCTCTAAATAGATGCTGAGCTGAAGACATAACAACACCCCACTTCCCCCAAATAGCTCGAGCAGCAAAACAAATGCAGGAAGTTTGCAGGGGTCGAAGCAGAGCTGTGGCCAGCCAGGAGCCTGGGCACCCCCGGGGGCTTCTTGGGGCCGCTGGGGCTTCACAGGTCTGACAGCTGAGCTGCAGCAAGACAAGACCTAGGGTCCTGCCCTCAGTGAAATGGGGGTGCTGTCTTTGCACTGAAAAAGAGCTGATATGGGGGGTCCTCGCCCTCAGTCCCCATGTCTGACCCGTCCCTAGGAAGGCACCAGCGGGGCAGCGCTGAAGCGTGGCAAAGGCAGCAGAGGAGACAGACTTTACAGCCCATCACGTTCCTAAAAGCTGGCGGTGGTGGGCTGGCTGTCTGCTCCCGGTGCAGTGCAGCCCCCTCGGGAGCACCTGCCGGCCGGAACAGCCCCGGTGCCAGCTCCTGCCGTGGTGCGCTGGGAAGGAAACCGGTGTCCCCTGGTTCGGTGCAGCCAAGCCTTGCTGCGGCGTGGAGCCGCTCCTGCCGCAGTGCCGTGCGCGGGGTGACGGGGACGCCCCGGCCCTGAGCAGCTGCCGCGGGGAGTTGCTTCACACGGGAGCGGTTCCCCTGTAACGGCCGTGTGCTGTGGGGACAGCCCTCCCTGCCCTCCTCCCCCAGGCAGCGGTGACATTCCCTCTCCCAGGCAAGTGCCAAGCCCCACCAAGCACCTGGGGCTGTGCTGGGACCCCCGGGAGGAGCCGTTTCATCAGGACCAGGGCTTTCGCACGCGAGAGCAGAGCCCCCGGCCAGAGCCACACTGAGACAGGCAGACGTGGTTCGCCCCCAGGGAAGGGGCAGCACCTCCAGACAGCATCTGCCTGCAATCCCAGCGAACCTCGTCCGGGTTCAGCTCTAGAGCAAGGCGCAGAGGAGTAACTCCTGCCACTTAAGCAACTTCGCACAATCGTCTGTAATGGCAGAGCCATCAGTAAGTCAGTCGGAGGTGCAGTTAGACCTTCCTTCCCAGAGGAATACTGTTGACTGAAGTCGAAGCACAGAGGCAGGGAAATTGCTCGATGAAGTAGTTTGGTAATTGTGAAAAAGAAGAACTTGTTTTCTTTGTCTTGCAACAGCAAATTGCACAACGTGACCTGCAGTGGCTTCAGCTCGGCAGGTTTTCAGGAGGAGGCTGTGGGGTGATTTAAAATTCAAACTGTGTGGAGGGAAATTATAACGAGTCTGTTATGAACTGTATGGTATCCATAAGGAATGTGGCAGTGGGTGATTGAGGTGACAGTGGTTGTGTTTGCTTTGCTATTGGTGTGACCTCTGTGGGCATAGCTGAGCTCTCCTCTCCCATTTTGGGGGGTCAGCTCAGACAGGAGCTGGCTCAGCCCCAGGGCTTCCCCATGTTCCCATGGTAAAATGAGCGATGACCCACGTACCAGAGATGCATTAAGCAAGAGGAGCTTTTATGAGCTCAGTTTGCTGGGTTGTCATAAGAACCATGATGGTGATGATGACTTTTACCCCTGTAACAAAAAAATACTCTTTGTCAAGGTGAAGAGATGCTCTGCGGGTCAGCCCAGGGTGGAAGGAGAAGAAAACCACCAGGAGAGCTCAATTAAGATTAATTGCTTGTTCTGCTGTCACCCCTATGTACCCCAGGCCCAGATATGAGCTGGATGTGCTACGTGCAGGACAAAAAAATAGAAGAAAAAAATACTAGTGCTGAGAGGAACCAGCAGCAGAGTCCAGGAAGAGCCCAGGCTAGGAGATCAAACTGAAGCTAAGGTCCCTCTCCTCACCTTCTTCTGCTTCCTTCCCTCCCCAGGTGCTGCTTCCCCATTCCTGCTTTGTCATGCAGGGTCGAATGGGAGTACTCCAGCATGAGGCAAAGACCACTGACACTGTACATTTAATTCAACTTACAAAAGGCTGGGTGTTAAAAGGAAAACGAAAAAAATAATCCCACAAAAATCTTCCAGGTCTGTTTTGTCCCAGTTTTAAACGGTAAAATCTGTACTTTGTTCTCAGCTATTGTTGCAAAATTGAACCACTTTCAGCCTCTCACCTTAAAGGCTGCCTTCACGCAGAGCTACTGAGTACAGCATGGAATGAAAGCTCTCACTTGGCCTAGAAACCTCAAGTGTGTGAACCTCACTAAAACGCACACAGGGAGATGGGCTTTGAAATGGAGCAAAGCCAGAAGCCAGCAAGTCCCCACAGGATGCCGTGTGGCTGCTCCCAAGATGAGGAGTGCAACTCCAGCTGAGAGACACTCTGTACCTGTCAGTCCCATAATGCCTCCCTGATAACAGCCCTGGCCTAGAAATAGCTCAGTGCTAGATGATGCTCTCAGGAGACTGATGAATGTCTCTGACTCTCTGCAGCATCCCAGCAGCTGGCTCCTGCCTGGCCCCACTGCCCCTTGGCTCCTCAGCACCAGGGCCTGACTTGAGGACCTGCAGCACCCTTGTCTGATGAGCGTTGAGGTTTGCTTGGCTGGGATGGAGGGAAAACATCCTCTCCTGGGATGGAGAGAAAACATCTTTGGTCCTGCAAACATTGTAGGCACATTAGCCTCCCCCAGGGCTTGCCTCCCTGAGCAAGTCCAGCATGCAGAGCTGTCAGTTTTCCTTTCTTTTTGGAGATGTGACCATGGGAGGGGACTGAGCTCTGTCACCTGCTCCAGCTGGGACGATACCAGTGCTCGGCAAGAACATCCTGACAATGTCAGCTTGTGCCCTCCTGGTGTCACCTTGTCCTGCTCAGCCATGGGCTGCACACCCTACTGAACTCTGCAGGGCCAGGGATGCTCCAGCAATGAGACCTGAGGCTACTCCAGCCCCATTCCCAGCCCTCTACCATCCCATACCCTGTTGCTGCTTCCACTCCTCTGAGATGGCTGTGGAGTGCTGCCCCCAAGCCCTCCTGGGTCCTCCTACACCCAGTGCCAGGAGGCTGCTGGAGAAGCCCTGACGCTAGCCAGGAGCGAGGTGGTCACTCGGTCCTGGATTTGGGACAGCAAAGGTAACTGCAATCTGCCAAGTTCCTCCTGCCACCCAGACAGATCCCTGCTCTTGGCTGCTGTGCAGGAGCACTGTGCAAAGCAGAACGACTGCTGCACTTCATTTCCCAAGTGGCCACTGTTTGTTTATCAATGGACAAAGTGAGCCCTCATCCATGTGAGCACCTCTTGCCAGTGATTCTGCACAGTGCAGTGACCAGCAGTGCTGGAGGGTCGCAGTGCAGAAAGCCACGCTCCCATCCATCCATCCTCTCTCTCTGCAGAGAAGGCAGGGATGCTCCTCCTCTCAGTGGGTAATGTAGGGAGGATAATTCACTTATGAAGTAATTTAGTGCAATTCTTAGTTATTAATACTGTGCTTTCTATATTTTTTTAGGTTTTGTGTAATCTCTCCCCTGCTGACTGATGCTGTCCCAGGGAATCAGAGCTGTGCACTGCGTTAGCACTGCCTGCGAGATGTCTGGCCTGGGTGAGGGGATCTTCTCCCCCTCTTTCCACACCAGACCCCGACCTGTCCCTGCAGTGCAGCAGGAACAGCCTGACTTCTGTAACCTGCCCCAGCTCATGGCCCCGGGCTCCTGCAGCAGCACTGACTTCTCTGCAGTCACTCTATAGGGGAAGTAAAAATCTTCTGGTATCTGTTTTATCTGCATCCATCTTAAGCACTGGAGAACAGTGTTATTGGAGCTCAGCAGAAGGGTATTTTTTTTTTACATGATTGAAACTAGAATTATATGTACAAAGCCATAAACTGTGTCTGATGCCTGTCTGCTCTTGTTCACCCACAGTACCTTTCAAATAGAGTCACAGATCAGCACCATGGGGGCCTGATTTACACCCACAGATCTCCAGAAACCCCAAAACAGGCTATGAGTGCCTTCCCCCTCCCTGATTTGCCATCCACAAGGCCTATTGCACTGCTCTCAGAGGCCAGGCAGACTCAGGCTGCATGTGAGCAGCCTGGTTCCTGGCCCAGACTCCAGCTCCAAATCAGGGCTCCCTGCCTCAGCCTCCCATTCCAAGAGTTCTTTGAGTTGCCACTATCTGATCCCTCCCTCCTGAGCATTTTGCTAAGTTGCATTTCTCATATCTTCACTACAAGTGATATATCTCATATTGGGGGGTGTGTAGGGAATTTGTTTTTGACACAACAGCTCTCGTCGTCTGACACCTGCAGTGAGATGACAGCGTTTCCATAAAGCCCAGCACAGCGTGTTCGGCTCACCACTGGGGCTGCCTCAGTTTCCCTTCTAGGTGGCTAAGCCAGGAGGCAGCACCCACATCCCTCTGTGCTCCCACCACGGGAGCGCAGCAAAGACCCTGCTGCTCATGCATGTTCCCTTTGGCTCCTGGATTCATCTCCTCCCCTCTCTGTGGGCCGGGGAACCATGACCTGCACCAGCCTCCACGTGCAGAGCCAGTAGGACTTGGAGGGATGTGCGTGGAGGCATCCAACAGCGAGGCCAGTGCCACTCTGCATTGCCACCCTCTGCCCGCCCTCTCCTCAGCAGTGCCTGGAGGCAGGGAATGCTCTGCTTGGGGTGAGATGCCCGGAGCTGGCCTGTGGTGGCTGCTGGAGCTGTTTTAGGTAGCTGGCCAGAGGGTCTGCTGGGCAACCAGGTTCCATGAGTTATTTATAAGCTATGGGAGGGAAGTGGTGATAAATAATACATTGGCACTCTCACGTTCTGCATGCATGTGTCTACAGATAAATATTTCATTCTCCAGAAATACACATAGATGCCTGTTGATAAATAAAAATTGGAAAATGTTCTATTGGATGGTTTTAAATCTGACTCTCAACTTGCATCCGAAGAACACGGTGTACCTTGTGTACAGCATGAAGATGCTAATTTCCCTCTGCAGAGCCTGCCTTAAATGTATCACTGCAGTGTACTGGGCACAGTGCCTAGTGTAGCACACACCCCCCAGAAACATACAGCCCCAGCTTTTCCTTCCACACCATTATTTTAACGTCGCTTTTATAACAACACTATTCAAGCAGCTTTTCTAATTATACCTTGTACTGACTGGGCTCAGGACACAGCTGTCAGCCTCCTAAATACTAGCAGAGAGACCCAGAAGGCAGCACATTTCCTCTTCTAAGTGTCACTGGAATTTGCAGTGTGCTCAGGCATGGCTGGTGATGCCAAGCTCCTTACTGCTGGTTAATTAGGCAGGTGGTTTCTCCCATAGGAAAAACAAGAGATACTGAACAGGATGTGAGCAAACCCATGGGTCCCACCAGCCCTACCACCAGTACAGAGCCACCATGCGCTGCTCCCTATATCATCCTTAGGGACTCTTGGGAATCCAGGGACCTCATGGGCTCAAAGGCAGCTGCAAGGAGACGCAGCCCTCTCCCCAAGGAGTACCTGCCCTCAGTGTTTGCTGCTCAGTAAACACCAGAGCCCATGACCCAGAGCCAGCACCCACATGCAGCATTGGCCTCTGTCAGCCCAGCACCAAGGGCAGGTGAAGAAGTTGCTTTTCCCCAAAATATGGAAGATTTGGTTTCTAGAGCAGGTCTCTCCTGACTGTCTCTGAATGCAGCACTGGAGGTGGATTTAACGGGGTCGTTGTTCAATGGGCTGCAGGGTGCCGGTGCCTTGGCACCCACCTGTGGCACAGCTGGCTCTGCACGGAGCCACCAGCCTGGGCAAGCAGCACACAACCAAGTGCCAGGCGCCGTGCCTGGCTGGTTTGCCTGGTAGATGCCTGTGTAACATACTGACATATTTGGAATTTTTCCAATGGCTGCGTTTGGCTGCATTGGCTTGTGATTTTTTTTGAGTAACCCTTTTTTATGCCTGGTTATCACAGCCAGGTACTGTGCCACACTGGGTCTGGTTCCAGCAGTGCACAGACAGCTCCCAACACCCACCACTCTGTGCTTTGTGCCACCACCCAAAGCAACAACAAGGGATTTCCCACCTGGAAATCCTAGGGACTGGGCTTCAGTGGCAGAGCTTGGCAGGGAGACTTTGATCATCAGCCAGGGCTTGTCCCCATCAGCGGTCCCAAGCAGTGGATTCAAAACATCAAAGGGCAAGGAGGAATAACTCCTGCTGAGCACAGCAAGGATCCGTGCCACGGGAGACTGCTGCAGGCCCCTGGGAAGGGCAAGGCACAGGGAGCCGCTGCTCCGGGGAGGGGAGGCTCGGAGCGGCTTGGAGGAGCTGCGGGGCAGATCCAGGCTTAAGGAGAAAAAAAAGGGAGAGGATCCAGGTTAGGGAACTGAGCAAGGAGGTGGTGGTGGGAAAGCCAGTCAGGAGCATGTCTTACGCTTTCTGGAGCATGAAAGATCAAGTCACTGGGGTTTGTCTTTAGCAACCCTTCTCCTCATCCTTATCCTCTGCTAGGCTCCCTCACCCACTGTCCATTCAGTTGGTGATGAAATCATAGCCATGTTTCTTTCTCAGCATTCCCTGACAGGCATTTTACCTGAGGTCCCACAGGAAACTGCCTGCTCATTGCCTTCAGTCAGAGGAGGTAGAACACATGAAACTCCACAGGGAACAGGGATGCCCTGAGGGGAGCAGGACTATTCCAAGGGATGCTGCAACTCAGGTTTTGGAAACTGGACTGCCAAGGGGGCACACATGGCAGTGTATTGGGGAATGCACAAAGCACCCCAGAACCTGCCAAGAACCTGCAAATGTGGTGGTGCAGGATTGCACCCTGCAAAACATGACTCGGCAGGCAATGGGGAGAGCTGCTTTGATGTCGTGTCATCCAGCTGGAATTACAGCCCCATCTGCTCTTCCTTGAGGGAGATCTGCATGTCTGGGAGGAGGCTTTGTGACAGGAGGGCACTGCATCGACACTAACGGGGGCTGTACTGCCTGCTCACTCTGGACATGCACTGACACCCCCGCTCATGCTGCACCTTCATCCCCCAGCACCTTCTCCCACTTACCACACAGCATCACTGCCATCTGCCAGGAGAGATTCACTGTCCTCATCCTCCTCCTGGCAAGGCTATTTGTGTGGTGGCACCTTTTGCTTTTCCCCCACCTGGTACTTGCACGAAGCACTCAGAAAGAGATAATTTTGTTAGGCCTAAGAAGTCTGAAAGCAGAGTACATCTATCTCTAATGGAGGAAGTTGGGAATTTTATTTCTAGTCTGATCTAATCCCTATGCTGCTGGTCCCCACTTCTTCCAGCTCCATTAGGAAATTCCCAAGCTGTGTAACATGGCAAGAAATAGGTTCAGAAGGAAGATACATTTCTCCCAAGCCTCATCTCATCCTACTTTAATACTGGTTTATCACATTGAATAAACTGGAGTAATTGTGCAGAAAATTGCTCCATCCACATCATGCCCATCATACATGAGGATTTTCTGCTCTGAGTAACTTGCTGTCACCAGTGGCCAGGCCCACCACTGACAGCAGTTTCCTGGGAACATCAGGGAGTATAAGGTTGCTGTGGGGACCAGGGGCTTTACCCCCTGGGAAGGCAGGGCAGGACCTTGCACTGGGCCCATCCCACCATCCCAGAGCACGACACTGGGGGCAGTCTCAGCGCTGGGCAGCCCCATGGTTGAGATCAAGGTTGGAAGTCCACCCGCAGCTCTGGACCAGGGGAAGCCATGGCCAGGCAGGCACAGCATGTTGGTGCTCTCCTGCTCGCTGCCACTCCGGGGAGTGATGCTGTCACAGGGGTGGGTAGGGGCAAAAATGCCATCTCCCCAGAAATAGGTGCCTCCTTGGACTGGTGTCTACAGGCTGAGCAGGCACGGCAGGCTTTAACCAGTGCCCAAGTCTGGGGCTTTGCTCCCTGCAGAACACTGACCCCACATCCTGTTCCTGTTGGTCCTGATGTGCTGGGATGGCAGGGACAGGCACAAGCAGGGCACAAGGACAAGTGACTGAAATGTCCTACATAACAGTGTGGGGGAGGAAAGCCTCCACCCCAAGGACTCTTGTACTGCCTGTGACAACAAGAAAGGGAATAAAAATAGTGCCTATTGTAGTGTGCAGGCAGCAGGCTGCAGCAGGGTTGTGTAATGGTACCAGCCAGCACAGGATGGCTCTCCCAGAGATAGCAGGGCTGCTGTGGGAATGTGGGTCAGCTGGGCACAGCCCAACATGGGGCCAGGTGGCAGTGGTCCCTGGTGAAGAGGAGGGGTGTCCCAGCCACTGGCCAAATGCCAAGCTATAACCCCCCAAGCCCCAGTCTGGGGCTGCTGCCAGAGCAGCTGGCACCATTCTCTTCTGCATGCGTCACCCCAGCCTGCCCTTCCCTGGAGCAGACCAGGTCCTGCAGTCTATCCTTCCCATGCTCTAGCCCTGAACAGCATGCCAGCCTCCTCCAGATGCTCCCCAGTTCCCCTGTCCCCTCTCAAGCTGGAGAGCCTAAAGCCAGCCAGGAGCAGCCTCACCACTGCCCAGTGGAGGAGACACTCACTCCCCCCTGTGCCCTCCTCCGAACAGGGACATTTCCCCCTAACACTGGTTTGCAAAACTGTGAGATTAAAGAAGGGAAAGAGCTTCCCAGCAGCCAGCATGGCATCAGCAGGAGCCAGGTGGGCTGGACCTGCAGCTGTGCCAGGGCAGCTGTGCTCCTGTCCTCACCCTGTGCGCTGTCGACGTGTCAGATTTTGCAGCTGGTGAGCTGCTGTGTTTTGCTGATTGGCTTTCAAATTGCTTTCCGATACCATGGTCCTGTCAAGTGCTTTAGCAAAACCCGGATTTTGCTTTTTTGTGGATTAAACACAGGTCTGTCAACACCAACAGGAGCTGGTCTCCAGCCAGAGGTGTGGCTGCAGGGTAAGTGGGTCAGGGAAGTGGTTTTCACAGACACCAGCCAGAGCTCCGAGCTGCCTGCCTGCTAGACATCATGCCCAGCACTCTGCCGGCACTCAGAATTCACTTGCAGATGTGGCTTAGCACAGGCAAGTGCCAACCACTCAGGTATTTGGGGTTTTTGATGTAGCACTGTGTCTTAACCTGACCAGAAACCCACAGGTGTCCGTGGGCTTTGCTGGGAATCAGACCAGGGTCCTGGAAAGGGTGCAAAGCAGGTCGGTGTGACTGTCACATCCACGGAGCACCAGCCTGACCTGTGCTAGGGACTCAGGAACACACACATCTGCAAGGCAAGGGGGAGTGGTCTCCTCCACCCCACACAAAACAGCTTGACCTGAACCCCCATCTGACTCCTCTGCTCTCCTTAGTGGTGGCAGAAGGCAAAGAGCAGAGGTGATAAAGGCAGAGACACCAGACATTTGCCCCAGCAGTAACCCCCCACCTCATTGCTTCATGACAGCCCAGGTCACAACTTTTCTTATGAAACGCCAGAGCAAGATGCTCCTGTCTTAGTGTAAATCTTCACTGTCCTCACCAGCACTTGAAGTTTGTCCCTACTAAATCTCTATGTGGCTCTCTCCCTCATTCTGGGGAGCATGCAAATACTTTTTTAGAGTTGATAAGTCCTTCCTATGTCAACTTTCAGGTTTATTTATACAGCAAAATATCGCTTCATTACAATGCAAATGGAGGAATCCCTGGGAAGCAATCAAAGCGAGCAGGGAGGTTTGTTTGCACCGTTTCATGTCAGACAAGCTGGGATGAAAGGACCGACTGGCAGGAGCTGCTGCCTACAAATGCCACCTACAAGTACCTCTGTGCTTCTGCCGTTCCTGTGCTGATCGTGCTCATGCAGGGCAAAGGGCTGGAGTGAGCTGGGGCTCCTCTCCATGCTGGCTCTGGCAGATAACCTTCCTTCCCCTTCACATGGCTCCTGGCCATCACCTGATGTGGTGGTGACACCAGAACAGATTCGCAGATTCCCATCAGTTGCAACACCCCCCACAGCAGACACCAGTGTGGTGCCTGTCCGGCTCAGCAGGTGCCGGCATCGCCACGGCTCTGTGCAGCCCTGCACGCAAAAGCCACCCAGCCCATTACCCAACACCTAATCCTGCCCACAGCCTCACCCTCAGTCCTGTCTCCTCATCCCGCTCCTGCATCTCTATTGCCACTGGAAAAGCAAAGCCGTCTGAGCAGCTCACTGGTGCCCAGGATGGGGAAGGGCTGGGGGCTGTTGGTCCCCTGTCTGTGCATGCAGCAGGACAGCACAGTGGGCTGTGGGAAGGAGAAGGACAGGAGGAGCAGCAGTGCCAGTGAAAGAGCTGGCACAGGAAGTCATGGTGCATGCCATGCAACCACCACAAGCATCAGATCACTACCTGTCCTTAGGAGAAGGAATGGGGACCATGGCCACCACTCCCCAGTGTGGGAGTGCCCGGCTCCCCTTTGGGCATCTCCAAGGGTGTGCTGGGGTGTGGGGACAGTATCCCCTCTCCAAAGGTACTGTCACCACAGGGACACCCTGTGAGTTTGGGGGTGGTAGCTGGTGTTGGTAAAGCAGGTTGGCTAGTAAAGTAGGTTGGCTGGTTCTGGCTGGGAAAGCAGGATGCTGTCCTGGGCAGGGAGGCAGGGCTGTGCCCACAGCCCCGGGCCTGGCACACATGGAGGACAGGGGAAAGAGGGCCTTTGCTCACCCTCTTCATGAGCAGAGAGACTAGCAGGAGAGGCTGCTGGAGGCTCATAAGCTGCAGACCTTGCCTGCTTTAGAGGGCTGGATATTTGCAGTCCAAGAGGAAAGCCTCTGGCTGGGCTTAATCCAGCTGAAGCAATTGTGCCTAGATAAAGTTACTAGGTGCAAATGGCTCATAATGAGGGAGTTTAGCTGGATGAATATTTCTAGAGTAATTGCCAGCTTTGCCTGATAACACAGACAGCCTAAGTGGGTTTGCACTATCCTTTATATGGGGAGTTGAGAGCATAGTGCCCGGTGACAGTGCTCCTGGCTCAGCTCTCAGGGGGTGCCTACTTCACACCCCCAGACAAAAAGGCTAATTTGCCTCAGGATCTGACTGTCCCTGCTAGGGTGCCTGCATAAGCAAGGCATAGGCAAGACTCCTGCCTAGGCAACACCAAATATTTAGCTGAAAATGGTCCTGGGACACTGGTATATGTGTCTCCCCTGCCCTAAAGGGGCTGCACTCCCTGCCCACCCCTGCCACGACCTTGACCTGCTCCAAGTGCGTCCCCATAAGAAGATACCAACACTGCAGTAATAATCAGCCTATTTTTAAAGTTTAGGAAGGCTCCTAGCAAGCCCTCCCCCGAGGTTCCTTCCCTAGAGCTTTTTCTCACCCTCTGCCTCTTCCCTGAGATAGCAATCAATGATACCGCAGGTTTAATTAGTGTTTTTGATTTCCAGCACAGGGATGTGATTTCTCCTCTGTGCTTTTGCCAGAAGTTCTTATCCTGCCAAGCAGGCAGGTAATCTGGGCAGGCAAGACTGGCTGCATACCTGCAGCTGCTAATAAGGCAAGGGTTGTGCCTTTGGGGATCTGTGGTGGTGCTGGCAAGGCAGCAGATCCCCAGTGCTTGTGCTGGGCATAAGGTACTGTTGGTAGAAAAGCTGCGAGCTCAGGCAGAGCAATGCCAGACCTCCACTGGGAGGGGAGGAGGAAGAGGCACCCCGGGGCAGAGGGGCAACCAGGCTGTGTTTCTCCCCAAGGATGCCCTGGTGCAGGGAGGACAGAATGCAGTGGGCAGGATGCCGGTTTGCTTGAGGGACACAGGACCCCATGCGTTTGACTAGATAATCCTTGCTTTCAAGCAAGAGCAGCATCAGCACTGACTCTGCAAGCCTCAAGTTTGCAAAGCCCTGGCAGTGATTTCTCCCAAGAGCAAAGAGGGACAAGCTGCTCCCATGGGACCCCAGCACATCACCCATGCAGTGCCTCAGCCCCTGCCAGCAGGCTCTGCCACGGTGCAGCACTGGCGCCGGCGTGGGGGCACCCAGATAGCCCTGAGAGCAGCTGGCACGTTGCTGTGGTCCAGGGCTGTTCCATGGCCTTTCCAGTTTTGTCCAAGACACTCAGACAACGTAAAATTAGCACTAGCCTTAGTGCTAAGAAAGAAATGCTAATAACATTCAGCTGAGGGCTAAAGATGGAGCCATGTCTATTAATACCATGTCATCTTCACCCTCCGGAGTGGGATTTCAAGCCAGCCTGCTCCAGCACAGCCAAGGACTCACTGTTGCTCAAGAGCCACCTTTAGCCATGACTCTCTGTCATGCAGGGTGGCAAGAACACATGATGCAGGTGGCTATTTCTAATTACAGGGAGGGCTTTTTCTTCCTGGTGTTAAATTAGTACTGATCAGCAGAGATGTGCCATTAGAACCAAGGAAAGCTCTGTAGGTCAGTGTGATCTGGAAGATGGTCAGGTAGCCCTGGGAACAAGGCAGCAGTGGAGGCAGGATGAGTGGAGAGCTCATGGCATTGGGTGCACTCAGAAAGCACAGGCTGGTCCAGCAGCAGTGGAGGCTTCGGGTCCTCAGGGATATCAGTGCCAGGCTGGGAAGGCGATCTGTGCCAACCACAGCAGGGAAGGGGAAGAGGGCCCAGACAATGCACAGTGCCATAGGCCTCTTGTGCTCATGCAGTGCATGTTGCAGAAGGGGAAGGAAAGCTTGGACCTTCTCCCCTCCCAGTGGCACCCACCCTGTCTCAGGTGGAGCAGAGAGACACAGGGTAAGACGAGGTGATGATCCCATTTGTCCTGGTCCTGCCTTCATTCCCATGTTACTGCACTTCTGAGAGTCCCAGAAAACAAACTCCTAAGGTCCATGTGAGGGTTAAGTCTATTAATCAGTTATTAAACTAAAGTTTTGAGTTAAAAGCTTCCCTGAAAGGTGCTGACTGTATGCAAAGCAGGAGATATCCAGTTCATGTGTGGTTGAGCAGGAGTACCTGCAGGCAAAACATACCCCTTGCACTGAAACAAAAAGCCATGGGTGGATGACATATCCTGGGAGCAGAGCCTTCCCTCTTCCCAGCCATAAATCACTGATGAGTGGGCTGTGATGTTCTCTGCTCTGCCTGTTATCCCTACGACCTGTGAAGCTCCCCTGCAAACACTCCCAGCTCTGCAGGCAGCATGAGCGCTGCCTCCAGGATGAGCAGGCTGCACCCTGACTTGTCTTTTTTACTGCCAAAATCCTCAGGGTCCCTGGGTTACTTCAGCCCCATGAAGCTAACCACCAGGCTGCCTCTGTGCAGAACCAGGGATGATTTTGATTGTTTTGCCTCCATCCCACAAACGTTACAAACACCTTATGCCGCTGCAATAACTACACTTCTGCTCACGGACCCTCCACTGCAATACCCACAAAAATCCCATAGTACACTTCCCTCAGCTGCCTCCTACCCCCCCAGACCATGGGCCGGGGGTGGTGCTGGTGCCCCAGGCAGTCTGTGCATGGTGGGTGGGTGCCTGCTGCAGCCCTGACAGACATGGGGACACATCTCCAGCTGCTCCTGCTGCTTCTGGGGCCCCAAAATGAAACATACCAGCAGCCATCCCTGGACAGGGAGGAGATGACAGGCAGGCACCCACAGTAGCACAACCCCTAGTTTCCTTCCAGGACAACAGCAGCCCTATTTCTGCCTGAACAGATGAAAGCAGAGATGGGGCTTGCCGGAGGAGATGAAGATCAGTGCCTGAGGCAGTTATTCAGTCTCACAAGGAGAGCACAGCCTGGCTGTGGCAGCAAAGCCATGCTCTGCAGGCTTACATTGGCCAGGCTCAGTCCCTGTGGATGCACCTGAAGGATGGCTGTCCTGCACTGCAACTCCTGCCTGCAAGGAGGGGACTGGCAGCTCTTTCCAAAAGCAGCTGGAGCCATAAACACTGGGTTGTGCTGACAGCTCTGCTGCTCATTTACCCACTGTGCTGCTGGTGGCTGTGGCAGGCACTCACTGGATCGCAGTGTGTGCTGCCCACCAGCCAACTTCACACCTCTGATGAGCAAAAGGCAGGAGGGACGGTGGGTTTCTCCATCCTGTCACCAGCACATGGCCATGCCACATGTGCCCAGGCTGCTGGGAACCATCAGCCTGGCTGGGGAGGCTGGAGTTGGGGCTGCAGGGTGGCAGGGAAAATCTGTTAAATGCTTGCCATGAATGCTGTAGTTTCTCTGAAACTCACAGCAGATACCTGCTCACTTCCAGGCACTCCTGCCTGGTTGATTGATGCACACCGACCTCACTGCTGCTCGAGAGGCTGTTTGAGCAGTGAGCTCAGCCCTGGCTCTGCCTGTTTCCTCTTTCCCTGGCAGCAGGGATGCTGCATTGGCAGGGGCACTGCTGGAGCTGTGGGCAGCGGACAGTCAGGGATGCTGAGGCTGTGCAGTCTCCAGGCTGGGTCTCTGCTGCACCACAGCCAGACCAGCTGCATCAGGCCTATACAAACCTTTGGGAGCACTCTTGGCCCTTGTTCCTGGTGGTACCCAGCTCTTCCTGGGGACTTTCATGGGCCACAAAGGCAAGCTGATGGGCAGCATCACCCACCCCCTTGCCCTCCAGCCATCATAGGGTGGCTGTGCCAGGGTGTCCTTGGGGGAACTTGCTCCAGCCTCCCCTTCCAGTATGGGCAGAGGGGGCAGCAGAGCTGTGCCACCGAGCACAAATCCCATTAAACGCTCCACAGCGCTGAGCTGCAGCTCCAAGCCCTGAGCCTCCCAAAGGACATAAGGCTGCTTAGGACACCCTAAGCTCTTCATGCAGATGAGTACTTGAGGCCATCAAAGAGGTCTTAAAAGCTTAAGGCAGGTAAATGTTTAAACTGCTCTAAGCCCTCAGTGTCACAGCTGGGCCAGAGGGAAGTCCCCAGCTCAAAGCTGTCTCTGCACAGTCACCCTCTGCCACAGCACAGCAGCCCTTGAGGGCCACCATGCCCTTGTATCCTCAGTTGTATTTCTCCTCCAGGTCTGTCCTTCTATCTCCACTACCCTCCCCCAACCACATCTGTACAGCAATGGCTCAGGCTGGGATGTCTCTCCCAGCACCATATTTATTTTCTGTCTAGACACTGGTGGATTTGATATGCAGCCCTCCAAACCCCAGCCGTGCATTCTGCTCCCTCTCATCAGGAGAGTAATAAAATGAATGCTTTTTTGTGGGCAGTTACACACTTAATTTAAGCTCTACCCACTGAAAAGCCAGAATGAAATTGCAAAGAGTGTAGCTGGTGCCCCAGGAGTGTTTTCATAAATAAATCTGGAGGTTTCAGTGGGATCTTTAATACACACTAAGTAGGAGTCTGTCACAAACTTGTCCTCTTGCTAAGAGACAGCGGAATATCTCTCATTCATAACAGCAGATCAATCCACACGGATTTTCCTCAAGTGGTTTCTCAGTGTCACTAATGACTTGTTCCTTCTGGTTGCAAAGAACTGTATTTGCAGGAATGGGATACCACAAAATACTTAACTTGCTTCCAAGATGCTGAAGCTGCCCTTAAGCTTAATACTGCAAGTTATTGCAGGTATCTGTGCTTTTTTCTCTGAGGTACCATGAGAAAAGCCTTGCTGCTTGTCTCCCTCCCAGGACTTGTGTTCCTACATGTTTATTGTCAGTGTGGGAAAAAACTGAGCTCTCCAGTTTGGGCCATGCATCTGCCCTGGAGAGGTCCCTGGGTGCGAAATGCTCACCAGCTGAGATTCCATCCTGCACCTGCAGCCATTTCCCTCCTCAGACTCCGTTAACTCAGCAAGTGCCATGAGTTTAACATTTCCAAACATATTCCCACAGGGCAGGAACACCATGTCCCTTCCCAGAGCTGTCTGCCTCGGAGCAGGGCTTGCTTTCAGACTACCTCTTCGGTTTTAGGAGTATTTATTGTGCCATGTTAATGACTGGACTTGACGTTCTCAGAGGTCTTTTCCAACCTAAATGGTTTTATTCCTACAGCACTAGCCTTCAGTTTGCAATTTAACTGTGCTGGAGTACACACCACCTGCAGCACATAGGCATTGCAAAATCGAAGCAAATTAATGCTTTATTTTGACACAAGAAACATCACTTCCAGTCAAGAGGTTCATCACCTGCACACGTCCTTTTCAGCATCCTCCCCAGCCCAAGCCACCATAGCATCCCATCCGGTGCACACTCTGCTGCCACTGCTGTGCCCAGTCTGATCCCAGTCTAAAATGACCCCATAAAGGATATCTTGTGACCTTCCCAGCTTTTGCAAGGAGATGACACAACGATCAGTTGTGACCAGTGCACTACTGCCTCTGAAGTTCAGCCTGGAAAGCCCAGCAGCTACTTCCCCAGCACTGTCCTGTGTGAGGGAGGGCAGCACGTGATGGATCACCACTTTTAGCCCTGTGACAGGCATGAGAATCTACTGTTGGGTCTTTCATAGGTTTTATCTCGATGTGGAGCCATAAAGAAAGTGGAAAATGCAGCCAAGCACTTTGATGTGGATCAGCACAGAGAGTTCCCAGCATTCAAGCGGTCACCTCAGACTCCCCCAGGTCACCAGAGGATGTTTTCTTCTTCCAGCTAAGGGCACAGACCTCTGAGAAAACTGCTGCAGCCCCAAGAACCTGGCATATGTGAAAGTGTATTTGGAGGGAGGAGGGAATTTCCATATGAAAGAAGGAGTTGACTTGGGAAGAAATAGGGAGACTGCAGCGTGATACTAACATGAAAAGCACACTCATGAATATGGGCTGGGTAGGAGAGCCCAGAAACACCCATTTCCATGTTTGCAAATGCAGATTTATTTTGCATGCAGGACAAATGCTTTCATGTCCCAGCAGTACAATCCTGCTAGAGGGGCTCCAGGCCCTTCCAGCATAAACCTGCAGCAGCATGCTTGGGATGCTCCCGTACTGCTGCCATGAGACTCAGACCCTGCAGATGGGGATGCACCTGCAGGTCTCATCCCAAAAACCATTGCTTCCCATGAGTCCCACTGCTGGAATAGGAGTGAGGGTTCTGCAACATACTCTCACAACACTCCCTATTCCTCCTCTTCCCCTGCATGAAACCCTGCTTGCTAACTCACAGTCACAGTCTGGGAGACCCTGGGACCCCAGCACAAGAAATACTGGCATAGAAGTTCCCTAAGGCCGAGGTACCCTTTCTGTTGAAGCATTCTCACATGTATTTCAGAGTTTCTTTGAACAAAATCCAAGCCCAGTCCAGCAAATTGAATCTTTTACCATGGTGCTAAATTTCATACAAATTTCTAAATCTAAAAAAGCAATTTATTAGGATTCTATAACCATGCAATTACATCATGAGACAGGAAAACAGTGAAAGAACTTATAAAAAAAAAGGCAGGCTTACTCAGCTCTTAATGTAGCACAAGTGATCACTCAGGCATCCTTGGAATGAGAATTTTGAATTAAGGTTGATGATAGCCTGAAATAATAACCTCCATACTGTCTACAAGGCTTTTATTCTATTAACTCCAGCATCTCAAGCAGGATGATAAATTCACTCACTAATGGTCAAATAGCACTTTTTCTTATAGCTTATATTTTATTTCTCTTTTGCAGATACCGTCTGTACAATCCAGCCTGTGCCGGTGCCGACAGCACTTGCAAGAAGCCTTTCTATTCAACTGACTTTTAATGACTGAGCAGCTTTGCTGCTGGGGAAGTTTTGGTCTCTGGGATGAAAATAAATGGGACATGCCTTTATGTCTCGCTACTCTGTGCTTTGCCAGTTCTTTTTTTGCACAGAAATACCACCCGAGTCCCCAGGACATGGACGAGCACATTCACAAACCCAGCCCTCTGGTCTCTGCTACCTGGCTCAGCTTCACTTCTCCTCTCCAGGTTCAGACCTCCTCATATATTTTGAGGAATATCATGATCCCCTGAACTGTCATTTATATCCCACACCTGGTCTGTCACAAGTTTATCAGGGTTGCTGTAAGGGTGATAAGGACCCTGGCTCTGCTGTGGGGATGCAGTGATTCAAACAAAGCCTTGCCTAAATACTTTGTCTTGTCTATGGACAAGGCAGCCTGCAGCAAATAACTTTTTTGATTTATACTCAGGACACAGGTACAATAAGCAATTTGATAAATAAAATGCAATGCCAGCTGGGAAGGGCTCAAGCTCTCAGGGAATTTTCCCCTTCAGAAGAGCTGATTATTCAACAACCTGACATTTAAAGTGTCCTAAATTTCTTAAACTGGACTCATAACTGGAAAATGCAATGGTGGATATCAGGTCCTTAGTGACAAAGGGGAAAATCTGAGTCCCGATTCCCCTGACCCCTTCCCCTACCTGGTATTTTTCCATGGCCTGGTTACCCTTTGGACATATCCCAAGTTGCTTCCTGTGGTGGTCTCTGAAATTCATTTAAATCAGGAAATTACTCTGCCTGTTTTTCTCCACAGACTACATGTGTCCAGGCTGACAAAGCACAGCAGGATGGATGTCAACCATGATTTAACCCTTCATATCCAGGGCCAGGCCCATCTGAAGGACACCTATCCTCTCAGCCTAGTGTGCCAACACCGCAGCTTCTGGAAAGGCTCATTGTAGTTACCCTTGTCTGGATCCTCCCTGACTCCAGTTCATCATCCTTGGGACTGCTCACAGCCCTTGGGATGAAGGCACACAGTGGTTTTAGGCAGGTACAAGCTCCACTGCAGGGTGGTGGCTGATGCACGAAGCAGCACATGTCATGCAGATAGTGCCAGGACCCGTGGCAGCAAGAACAACAGCACTGCTGCCACAGGCTGGAGCACGAGGGAAGGGGCTTTAAGGAACAGAGCCACAGGGCTGTGCAGAGGCTATTTCTCAAAGAGACCAGAAGTGTTGCCAGTGTTGCTACAGGACAGGACATGGCAGGGGCTGTTCTGCAGTCCTGTGGGGGCTAAGCAGGTCTCATCTCCCCAAGAGATGAGCCACAAGTGCCTTCAGTAATTAACATCAGTTTCTGACAGCTACATCAGCCTTTCTGGTGCATCAGCTCCACAGGGAGGACCAGGGACTTTTCCAAGTCTGGAGCACTCCTGGCATAAAAGCATCTGCGGCAACCAAGCAGAGGTGCCACCTGAGCTCTTGTTGTGAGCACTGGCAGCCATAGGGACCATGCCTGCTTAGCAAGGGAAGGATGGTCACTTCTGCTTTTTAAAAGGACTTTCCCAATCCCCATATGGGACCAGATCACACCCATGGTGGGGCATGGCAGCTGTGGCAGAAAGCCAGGTATAGATTTGAGGCTGACTGTAGCCTTTAAATTCACATTGGGAATGATTTGAAGGGACTCCAGGTATTCCTGCAATGATGATTCATTTGGCAAGCTCACATGTGGGAAACCTTCTGACCTAGACGTGTATTCCAAGCAGAGCAAATGGCCTGTGCCCACTCCTGCCAGGAAACTGCCCAGGCTGGTGCCACCCATCCTGCCTGGCACAGCAAGCAGAGGACTGGGTCAGGAGGAGGGAGCTTACAGAGTAGGGCTAGACCAAGGCTAAGCCAACCAAAGTTCCCGTGTCCTCCAGCTCAAACAGCCAAGCAGAGCCTGCTGCAAGAAGACAAAAGGTTGGAAAAGTTGATTAATAGAGGCTTGGGAACAAAGTTGACTTGATTTCTTTTGAAATGGAGAGCAGTTCCTCAGACAGCAGCTGGCATGAGCCTACACAGCTTCCAGTGGGAAGGAAGATAAATGCTTGCCTGGATAGAGTCCAACCCAGTGCGAAGGGAGATGCATTAAGGAAGTAAGTGGTTCACAAACAAACCCGTGGCTCTCAGTCCCAAGGTGCTGAGATAGGCTTGTAGGACCACAGCTTGGGCAGGGGCCACCCCCAGAGCACTCTGGAGGCAGTGCCAGGCAGTGTGGAGTGGTCACAGCCACCCATGGGACAGCCACACTCTCATCCCTGCATGAGCAGAGCAGAGGCCAGCAGGAGACAGAGCCTTCCATCAAAGCCAGCTGGGCCAGGAGATGCAGAGAGCTGGTTTACAGCCCCTGGCAAATGTTCCAGGAGTTGGCCAGAATGGAGAGCAGAGCTTCTGCTTGTTTCAAAGTCTACGTTGCACTGGTCCTATAAATCAAAGCTTTTTCCCTGCACTGTTTGTGATGTGGGTAAACAGAGCACCAACTCCTGGCCAGAAGGACAGGGAAGGCGGCACCAAGTATTTGTACTGCACAGCACCTTCTGCTAAATGGGGAATAGATTGGGGTAAACTACTCCAAACCCATGTGGGAGTGGAGCTCCAGTCCCCCTCACCCAGCAGGATTGCAAAAGACCTGCTGGCCTCCACTGAACTGCCTCAGCTTGCAACTGTGGCAGGTAGTCCAGCCACAAACCACACAAGCTAAGGGAATGATTCTTTTAATTAGGGGCAAGCCTCATCTCTTGAGTAGCCTGCAACACTTAAAGGGCTGTTTGTAAAGAAAATGTTTTATTTCTAGGGAGATGGCTCACTTATGACAGCTGTAAAGTCCATTAATGAGAGCATAAGAGTTCAAGAGCTGTTACAAAATCCACTGGCTCATTTCTTGCCTTTAGTGTTGCTTACAATTCAATTTGCACACAGGATCGTTTGTTTAGCAGATGTCACAGTAGCAAAGGTGAGTTAACTGCATCCAGCATTCCCTCACTCCCAAGGCAGAGCCCTATGCTGCCAAAAACCTGTCTGCATGACCCCTCTGCCAGGATGGGGCCAGCACACAGCATCTCCCACCACAAGCACATGGTCCCAGCCACTGCTTGCTGGTCTCTTGGCATTCCCCTGGGTCACACCAGGCAGCTGTCCCTGTGCAGTCCACCTCCACCCAGGGGGGTTCATAGGTGCCCCTGGCAGTTGTGCAGAGTCCCGGCATCATCTTCTGGGCTTTGCTCCCCATCTTCACAATGCCTAGAGTATCTTGCAATACCCAGCCCACGTGGACAGGTCCCTTCTTTGCAGGTCCTCTCTTGTATGGGGCAGCCTTGATTATGGTATGACAGCAAATGGGGGTGGGAAGAATGGGGCAGCTACCCATCCTAATCCTAGTCCTTCTTCCATAGGGACAATAAAAAAATAACATATATTCCCATAGGAACACCACTCAACTTTGCACATTGAACAGAGAATCAATTAAACCAGACAGCCTCTCCTGAAGCTGATTCTGTACAGTTTAAACTCCACAAACAGCTTCACACACCCAGCTTTAACAAGGAGGCAGAAAAAACCCGCTGCAAAAGCTCCAGCAAAGTCACACCAGGGCAGAGACACTGACCCAAGCAGGTAGGAAACGTCTGGGGCAGAGGGGCTGCTGGCAGTGCCAGTCCCAGGCACCTTCTGTCACCGATGCTTTTGTGATGCGGAGATGGGAGTGCAGCTCGTGTTGATTGCTGCGCTGAATTGCAGTGCACTGTCTCCATTTATTTGATTTGTATCGCCTGCAGGAAAATGCTTTTGCTGTCTTCATGCACTCTAAGCATTTGGCTTCAAAATAAAAGCTCTGGGGACCTGTCATCACATGCTTTCCTTCCCATAAAGAAAAGGCAAGATCCAGTCTTTTTGAGCTGAATTGCAGAAAAGTGCTCAAGCCCACCGCTGCTGCTTGCTCAGGGATGACCTTGCAAAGGTTGTTTTTGAAAGCAGCTGCCTCCTCCTGCTGCAGTTTTACGTTTAAGCTGTCACATCCTGACTTCCCTGCTTTACCTGGAGGACTTCAATAGCCTTTGGAGGAATCAGAAAAGTAGCAGCATAGCTCAGGCTCTTCCACCCTGAACAAATGCTCTCAGAACTTCATCTGACATGTCCACACGCACGAGTGCTTCTGCTTTTCCACTGGCATCGCAGGGGTGCTCATGTGCATGGCACAGCCCTGTGCCTCTGTGGGATGGGAACAGGTCGTGTCTGCTGGGGGGCTGGATCCTTCCCCTCTGCATCCGGTGAGCTCTGGCAGGATTTCCTCCTCTCCAGACATGCAGAGGGCCATGGGGAAGGGATGTGATGTTTATGTGTGCTGTGCTCAGCACTGCTCCTCCTGCCCCATACACATGTGCATGACCCAGACCAGTTCCCAGGGACAGTGGCATGAATTTGAATGGCCTGGGTGAGTCCCAAAGAAAAGCACAGGTCAGAGCTGCTGGGAGTTTGTTTCTGCTCTTGGGAAAAAGGAGTGGAAATTCAGTTCCCCAATTTCCCCCAGTGCAGGTGGTTTCTTTCTCATCTCAGATGCTTCCCTGCAATGCACTTTCTGTGGTCCATTACAAACACACAGATCATGGCAGACGTCACTGCCAGCAGGGACACCAGGCAGCTGCAGTGCACCCTGGGCTCCGCTTTCCTCAGACACCTTCACACAGCTACCTGGCACCTCTAGAGCCACCCATACCCAGGCACCCACCCACAGGAGCAGAGCCTCCCTGCCAGCCCACCACCAGCCACGGAGCTCATTCCTTATTCTTAGGGGAAGAAAATATTTTAATTATCTAATTTGCAACTGACTCCAGTCTGTCAGATCAAGACATTCGGCACAGCATACCCAAATAATGTTTGCCTAATTCTGCATTGTTCCAAAGCATTGTTTTGCTCTGAAATATTTAGCTTGCTCCAACAACACTGTTACTGCTGTACCAGATCTCACTCCTCCTGTCTCTCACTTTATCTTTGCCTCTCCTCCCTCCCCCTCCTGTTTTTCCCATCTGTGTTTGGAGCAGAGGAAGTGGAGATGAAACACAGGCTGCTGACTCTTCCTGCAGGCTCTGAATCGCCCAAACCAGTCTACTCCATTCAGTTTCTGCCTTTCTCTGCCCAATTCTGACAAGCTCTGTGAAGATCACAATGTATTTACTCTTCTCCCAGTGCAGTGAGGAAGATGAAGCATGAGTACTCAGTGTACTGGTATAGAAACTGCAAAGAGAAGCTCTGCAAATGTGATGGTCGGAGGATCCAGAAGGCTCTGACCTGACCTAGCACAGGGTCCTGGTTAAACGATTTGCTGAGGGCTGCCAAGGGGCTGTGCAAGCATTGTGCAAGGCAGCGTGCTGCTGACTGCACAAACTACCTGCTTATTTGCTTTGTTACGGTTTGCGCACACACACACACACACACACACACACACACACACACACGCACGCACTTCCTCTAAAGGGAAAAAAAGGGGTCTTGAAAGCTCCCACCGATTGTGCAGTGAACTGTGGCATTAGGGATGTGAGGGTGGGTGACCCCACCAGCTCACGGTTCATTCAGCAGCAGCTCATGGGTGTTGCTCACTGGAGAGCAGAGCCATCTCTGGCAGCTCCCTGCCCTACTTCTCTTTCAGAAATACATAATTGTGACATTGTGTTACATAATTTATCATGTTACATTGAGATTGGGCCGTCCTTGTTCGATTGATTCCTCTGGGTGTTTGAGCTGCTAGGGAGGAGAGACAAGAAGTGCTTGCAAGGGGTTTTCTCGACAGGAGAGGCCCCATGCTACCATCCCACAAACAGCCACTACTTTAGAAAAAGCTTTTAGAGTTCAGAACAGTTTGAGACACCCTATTCCTGAGCATGCAAGCAAAAGGAGTTGTACAGAGACCAAAGTTTAAATTCAGAGCAGACCTCAGTCTGACCTGGGAGTACAGAGATGGCATCTCCTGCCTGCACCATGCATGTGCACAGCTCCCCAGCACACTGATCGAACCACAGGGTCTCAGAAAGGACCCCAGTACACCAGCAGAGATCATCTCAAACAACCTGCTGTTTTTCCAGTGCTCCCTTACGTGCTGACCAAAGGCACAAGAAAGGGGCAGCCACGAATGGGTGGTAGTGCCTGTAAGACAGGCTGTAGAGCCGAGCAAGCCAGCGTTTGCTGGACAAGTATCCTTACAGAGGAGGGTTACATGCTCACAGCCACAGGCAGACTAAACTGGCCAGAAAACATCTGTGCAGAGCAGCAGGAATTACGGTGCAAGCACTCATTTCCCAGAAGGTGCTAACGTAAGCAGGGGCTCCAGGTGCCAGCATCCCCACGGTGGCTCCACATCTCCCACGGGACAAGCTTCACGTGCACCATGTTTCCACCTCCTCCACTTGCCAGAAGGATGAGGCTCAGCCTGTCCCGTGACACATTCTGCTGAGTCCTGGCTCAGCCCCTGCCTGGAGCCCTGCCTTTGCACTCCCAGCACAGTCTCAGCTGCTGCTCCCTGTCCTTGGCACATGGAATTTCACTGGTATGCAATAACCGCACTTATCCTGGGAGCTGCCATTCTCATTCCATCAGTGGCAGGATGGCCAGCTCCAGCCTGCATCCTCCCCTGTGCAGGAGCGCCCGGCATCTCTCACCTACTCCCCCGGGCTGACGTGGTGATGAGTTTTGCAGGCACAGCAGCAATTCCTGAACCAACCCCCTCAGCTGTTTAACCTGGAAATGAGTCTATCAGCCCCAGGAATCATGACACTGCCCCATCCCTGGAGACTCCAGCCTTCACCCAAGAAAAGCATGTCCAGCTATGGGACTTACCCATCAGGGAGGGGATGCCAGCTATGCCCAGGGCAGCACAGAGGTGCTGTGGGCAGTCATTGGACATTGGACTGCTCATGACACTTCCCCCAATGCCACAGCAGTGGCCCTGTGTGTGTGCACACCACCAGTGAGCCCCAGCACACCCTTGTAACCACTGCCTACCCCAAACCTCCTCACGAGATGGGGGTGCTCAGCAAGGCACTACCAGGAACTGATGGCAGACAGCAAACAGTCCTTGCTGCACCCAGAGGGAACTTGCTTCTCCTGTTAATATTTGTAACTGATTGACACTGAGTTTTGCTGCATTGAAGCCTGTTCAATAGAGGAGTCAATGCAGTGTGGTACCCAAGAGCATAGGAAGGATGGCTACAAACCCAGGAACAGGCAGAGCTTGGGGCCTCAGCTCAGAGAGGCACAGGGCAAGAAACACTCCAGTGCTACCAACCTGGCACAAATAAAAAACACTACATACAAACACATGCTCTGACCAAGTCTCAAGGGCTAGAGAGAATTAAAGATGCCACTTGGCTATTATGAGCAGCTCCTAGGGGATCAGCTCTTGCTGTTGCATAATTTAATACTTTAACCAATTAACTAAATGAGTAGAAAAGTCTTTCCTGGTAAGACAAGCAGATGACACAAGCTGATGGTGCCATAAACAACAAGGAGCACATACTGCAAGTGCCAGTGATCTGAGTCACCCAGGGAACAATTCAAAATAATCCTTGAAACTGTGAGCACAAGGTCAAGCTTGGACCTGAGGGCACAGATGCTACAAAGGATGAGAGACTCAGTATAGGGAAACAATAGCTGAGGACATGACCTAGAGACCACAGCTGATGAAAGCAACCAGGCTGCCCTGCAATGATGAGGCCATTGATAAATCACTGTTCTGTGTTAGACATAGCACTCAGAGGAAAATAAAACAACTTAGAAGAGATCTCTGGAGGTTTCTGGTCCAACCTCCTGCTCTTATCAGGACTGTTGTAAACACTGGATCAAGACATTTGAGTTTTGGAGATCTCCAAGAACAGAGATACCCCCAGCCCTCTACCCCCAGTGACTCCTGGCACAAAAAGATGGAGGAAAGCTGCCTGACCAACAAAACAAGGCTTTAAAGTGAAAGGTATGAAGAGCAAGATGTTACAGGTATGGTTGACGGACACAGACATGTCAGAAGGAGAACTGAACCCTCTATCTAGGGGAGATCAAATAGCACCTCAGAGCTAAAATACAACACCCAACAAAAGTCACTTCAACATCGTTAAAGTTTTTCTACAGTGAGACAGATCAGACACTGACCAGTGAACTGGGAGAACCAACTACTGCCGTAGGTCTCAAGCACAAGGAAGAGTAAGCCTTCCTCTGTGAGCAGAGGAGTATCTAAATAGCCTGACCAGAACCAGCTGGGTGCAGGAAGCCAGTGGATGGCTAGTAACAAAAGCCAGTGAAGGCAGTGAAGGTGTGTTGTGCTGTGGGATTGGGTTGGGTGTTAGGAGAGTTGTCAATTGTATGCAGCTGTCCTTCCAAGGTAGCAGCTGATGTGCAGCTTTGAGAAGTCCCTGTAGGAGCTGAATCAGCCTTCCATTGTACCTCTGTTAAACCTTTTTGTCCTGCTCACACCTACAGGCATCTGTCATCGCATCTTCACCGGGTGTGGGTGTGCCGGGCAGTGGTTGGGCAGCAGTGCCCTGTGCTCTGGGATGCTGTCCTTCCTGTGACCATCTTCCTATTTCCTTCCCCATTCTCATGACTGAGTCAGTCCCCGTGCAATCCCAGAGTGCTGACAGCAAACCAGGCACACGAGCTCTTGCACAGGGCCTGCAGCCCTGCGGGAAGTGCCTTGGGGCTGGGATGGGTGGCAAGGCAGCAACCTGGGAAACAAGTGACACTGGACGCACAGCCCGGGGGCTGCCACGCAATTTGGTCCCCACTCTGTGGATGTGCAGCCCATGGGTTGCACCAGGTGCTACTTCTGCATGAGAGTACGTGGAAGGAGGCATTTAGGATTTAGAGCAGCCCATGGATTTGCTGGGGTGAAGGTGGCCAGGCAGGGCAGGAGCGAGGGGCTGGGGCAGGGTCACAGCCAGTGTGTGCTGCCATTTAGCCTGGCTGGAGAGCTCGCCGTTCCTCAGCCACCAAAAATAGCTGCCACCCAGCTCTTGGGTGATCCACAGGCAGAAATACGTCCCAGCCACGCAGTGACCTCCTTCAAAGAGTGTACAATTAAAAAGCAAGTTTATAATTTGATAATTTGTAGAGAAGAAATTAATTGCTGGCTGTATCTTGTCCCGGTTGGCCTGCTGTGATGACTGGTGCACATGCTGGCTCAGGAGCTCCTGGGAAGGGTAATTACTGGGGAGGAACCCACAGGAGGCCAGCACAGCAATGAGAGGTGCTGTTCACCTGACAGCCTCAGTCTTGGCCATGCACACACGTGCATCAGGCACTCCAGCATTAGAGACATTCAGGTTACAGCACCCGTTTCCTGCAGGACCCTTCCTAAATGTGAAACGTGGGAGAATCCCCTACTCCACCACAGCCCCTGTGGGCAACGGCCAGCCTGCTCCTTCTGGGCTTCTTTTGGGGCAGGAGAGAGCTGGAACCTTCACACACCTTCAAAAGCAGGTTTCTTTTTATTTTCTTATTGTTACTGAAGCCAAAAATGTTTTCTGTGTGAAATCCCAGCAGCCAAGCCAACGTGCTGCCCAGGGAGGGGTGCATGGAGGAATCCCATCCCTGCACAGCACAGCACTGAGGAGCCACTCACCCCTCATGGGGCTGATCCTTTGGAACATCACCTCACGGGGTGCCCAGTTTCCCACTCGCAGAAGAGCCCTCTCCCTGTGCTTTGGGTGTTGTCTCCCGTGCTGCTAATCGTGTGTGTGGGTAGCATGAAAGGCTTATCTGCCCCTCCTGGGATGAAAGGCAGCCATCACACCCACCCTTGCAGGAACCTGCCCAGCCACCCACCTCCACCTCTGCTCTGCCGGGCACTGCCTTGGTACGATGGCTGGAGAGCCCAAGGGGAGCAGCACCTGGGAGTCTGTGCCCACACAGAGCAGGACGGCGCCACAGCCCACTGGAGCAGTCCATGGGTTGGAAAACCCCTTACTGTGAAACCTGGAAATGACTGGCCAGGAACAGGGTCTGCAAATAGAAACCTCAGAGCAGAGGCCAAGAACTGCCCCAGCACATGTCGGCCTCGTCCTCAAAGCTGTGACCAGGAGAAGGTGCAGGTCTGCACATCACGGGATAAAGGCAGATGCAAAAATAAAGACCAGAATAAATAGTCTCTGACAAACTGCATGAACATCAGGAGCCCACGAGAGTGGTGGGAGAAGCAGTGAGCATAAGGAGAAATCTCTGCCCAGACTAGAAAGGCAGAGGTTGACAAATCATGTAGGCAGCAACCCAGAAAAGGAGATGTATTTGATAAATATTTCTGTTCAGCATTTAGTAAGCAAAAGCCAAACAATACAGCATGTTATAAAATAAAATATAATCACTATAAAACACTTTCCACCCTAGGAGGTCTTCAGGAAGATGTTAAACAATAGCTACTGAGCTTAGGTTTTTAAATCGGCAGGTCTGACACATCAGTGAGTGTAAAAAGGAGCCGGGGAGGGAGCCATCTAATTAGCTCCTGCAGGTCCCTGGGACTTCCCCCGGGGTCCCAGTGCTGGCGCACTGCCCGTTCCTCCGTGGAGTAAACAGGATGTCCCAGGCCAGTCCAGCTGACATCAGTCCTGTGCTGAGGGGTGAAACAGCCACGACCGGATTCAGTCGATAAAGGTCTGAAGTGGGGAATTATCATTAGTGTCAATTAGCACCATTTTATGAAAAAAGAGATCTTGGCATATCTACGTTCTTGAGATTGTCCCTATCAGTCACACTGGCGGCGGCACTGATGTAAGCGGCTTGCGTAAGGCGTTTGGCAACTCCAGCTCCTTGGAGCGAGCCCATGGAGTCAGTGCACTGGAAATCCAGACACTCCGGAGGTCCCAGAGCCTTGCTGCAAACATGGCACCACCGCTCAGCTGGGGTGTTTCCGGGGGCCTCTGGCGGGGGTTAATTCTCAGCCTTCCATGATTTAACACTTTCTTGGTTTCTAGTGAAGGTGGAGCTGCCCAGGCTCTGGTGAAGCAATTCTGGCACAGGTACTGGGAGCAGGCTGTACTGCTGGAACAGCACCCGACACCCAGGAGAGGAGGCTGCACCCAGGGAGGCTGGGGGACACCCCCACACCCCAAAAAAAAGGATGCCTCCCCGGGGAAGGGACTGAACACAGCTGCCTGGGAGGGGCCTGCAGCCTCCCTGCAGAGCCATGCCCAGTGCAGGGTCAGCATCTCAGGAGGAGGCAAGAAACTGAATAAAGCCCAAAGAGGAAGCCGAGGAGCGATGGATGGTTAAGACAGACTTTTAATGGAGAGAAATTCCCGGGACACCATCCATGTGGGCCAGAAAGAGAGGTTAAAGGGCTAACTTGATCCCAGCTTATTAAAGCTCTTTTTGATGTGATTAGATGTTTGGCAGTGCCTCTGTTTGGCAGACAAAGATGAGAGAAGGCTGTGGTTAGAAATAAGGCATGGATTTCAGTGCGTGAGGGCAGCACCCCCTGAAATGCCCTGTCAAAGCCTGCAGTGAGTTCCCCATCCCTGACAATGCTGTAACCAAGGTGTGGGAAGGCTCAACATGACACAGCCCTGCAGCTCTACTCTGGACAAAACCTGTGTTTACAGACCAGCTCCTGCCATGGGGCTGACCCCGTGCCAGCCCTGCTCAGCGGGGTGTACCAGGGCTGCAGGCAGAGGGAGAAGCTATTGATGAGCTTTCATAAATATTGACATAACAACTGCTTCAGGGAGGGATCTGGATTTACAGCTGGCCTCTCCCTGCCCGTCCTTCATCATTTGTCTGGAGCAACAAATCATAATCCCCATGAACTTATCACTTACTGGGTTTTGATGAATGCCTCTTCTAGGTAATTCCAGGTGAAGACAACTGGTTGCTCCATTTTAGGAGACAGTTTGCTGCTGATAAGAAGCAGTGAAGAAAACTTGGCTGATTAATATACTGTCTTCTATGACATGCATGCTAGAAATGGAGGAGTGAATAAAAAGGTGATGATAAGCAGTGTGATTACAGACCCACAGGGGGAAATGAACATGTACTTCAAACTGGAGGCAACAGAACATAACTCAAGTCAAGAATAAAGATGGATTCTTTAGTCTGTCCTTGTGTGGAGGCCACCAGCTTCTCTGTAATTTGGTATGTAATTAGAGTAATTACTGAGAGCTCACTCTAAGGAGTGTGATAGAACATTATGTTGGGTTGTTTCTCTCTCTGGTGATGTGGCAGCTCCTTGTAAATCGTTCTGAAGTACCAAGGTGTGATGCCAAAGGAGCTGGGCATGGTCTGTGCTGGCCTCTGCACTTAGCCTGTGAGAATAGAGAAAGAGTCCTTCAGCAGCAGAGGTAGTGCTCAGAAATTAATTGCCCAGCAATCATTTAACTCGTGCTCCTCTTTTCCCCTCAGTTCTCCCAAGAAGCATTGCTTGGCAGGCTGGGCTGCCTGTAATCACTGCTCCACAATCAGAGCTGCTTTCCTTCCAGCAGGCAGCTGCCCTTCTTGGGTTTTTCCTTCTGCTCTAGCCTCCTAAACAGCCCTCTGCCAGCGGCCGCCTCTTCCCTGTCGCTCAGAAATGTGCCACAGTTGTTCACAGTTGCTGCAAACCATCTGTCAGTAGTGTGGTGATGCCCTCTTACTTTAATGAAGGCATAACGACCCTGTCATGGTATGACTATTATGGCAATCCCAGGTATCAATCCATTGGCTACTGCTGGTGATGACCAGTCCCCAGACAAGCTCTGTGTTTGCAGTGAGGCTGCAGCATCCCCTGCATCCCTGTCCTGGGCACTCCCAGCTCCCAAACCTCCCCAGCTGTGTGAGCCAGCTGGGGCTGAGGCATCTCCCGGGTGTGAGCCATGGGCAGACAGGCAAAGCAAAGTGGGTGAAACCACACACCAGCCAAGAGAACACAGGACATTTATCTGCCACCTTGGGAATATCAGCTGAGGAGTGGGTTTTGCAGAAGACACTGGGAAACACGTGGCTGGGAGGGACATTTATGCCCTGCCCACAGTCACTGCTACTGATGTTTGCCCACACCACGACACCAGTGGGACAGCAAAGCAGATCCCCCACAAAGGAACCTGTCCCATCTCTGCACATCCCTGTTCCAGCACAAGCCAAGAGCAGCACTGATAGGTGCAAAGGTGTGGGCAATCCTGAGGGAGCAGGACGGTGCTGTGAGTATTTTGAAACTTGAAGAGCAGAAGGCTTTGCACTTCACGAGCAACAGGGCACAGACTGGCCCACAGCCCAGTTTCGGTGGCTCCTCTTCCCAACGGAGGAGCTCAGCAGCACTGGAAATCAGACCATGACATTATGCAAGACCTTTTCATGGCTGCTTATTGCTCCTCAGGAGCCATATAGCAATCCTGCTCCCTGCGCCCTAGTGTGTAACCAGCTGGAAGCACTCGTGCTGCAGACCACGAGGCCTTCCCTCCCCGGGGCCACTGCTCTCAGGGGGCTCAGGACATCACTCTCCAGCAGACAGGCAGCCTGCTCTGCAAGGTGCCCCCTTGGCTGGAGTTCATGGTGCTTTCCAGCACCGGATCAAGCGCACGGTCAGTTTTCCTGGCTGCTGCAGTGCTCTGTTGGGAGGTGTTGATTAGCTTGGCTGGTTGTTAATTGCCAGGAAGGGCCCAGTGCAGAGGTCAAGGGTGGCTGTTCTCTGGGAAGAGGGAGGTGAAGGCAGCCTCTGTATGGGACCAGCTTGGTTAAGTGGGTGGAGGCTCAGTCCCTGCTTGGAGAGAAGGAGTCTCACCAGTGCCAGGGCTGGGAAAACCCTACTGCTGGAGCATGATTCCCTTTTAAACTCCATAGATTGACATTGGTTTTGAAAAAACACAGTCAAATGTCCATCTGTGGCTCACCTCACATCTGCTCCTCACATGCTGGAGGAAAACAAAGACCACAGTATCCAAAAAGCTCCTCCAAGGTGCACAGACAGCTGAGCCACAGCTGTGTGGTGAGCTGCTGCTTAACCTCCTGTTAATAATCACCAGCACCTTCCTCTTCAGATTTAACATTTTTTTAATTATTTTTTCCCCCAAATCACCTGCAGGTCTGCCCTGGGGCTCCTGCCTCAGCTTCCTCCAGCAAAATGCTGAGCAAACGCCCACGGACCTGTTCTGCAGCACAGCCCTGTGTGCCCATGTGCCAGGAAGAGCACCATCTCACCCTCCTGCAGGACACTGCCCAGGCTTCAAAGGCTGGAGAGGATGGCATGAAGAACCTACCCACATACCCACACACCCATGTACAAATTCACACCCACATGTGCTTGTCTTCCCTCAGATACTTGTTCCCTTCAGACAAGTGTCCCGTCACACAGACAAAAGGTACACCCTGCATTTTGGGCCAGGTGTTGAATGAAGCCAGTCTGTGAGAGATGGTGAGGGTGTTTAAAGGCTTTGCTTATGATGTCTGCTAATGATAAGCCTCCAAGAAAGATGAAAGATGTCCTTTGGAAGCAAGAATAAGGCAGGAATGAATGCCAGCCTTAAATTACTGTGAAAACTGACACTACCTTTTAACATTCAATGTGCAAAAAGCCTGTGTCCCACCACATCTTGAAAGAAGCCTCCTGGATTATAAGTGTGACCGATAATGACTGGAGAGAATTCATGCCTCCTCCTGGTGAGTGCACAAGCTGCCAGCAGACATTGTCTTTCATGCTATCACTTTTCCCTGGAAGGCATAGATTCACAAGGTGTGAACATAAATCCACGCAGAAAGCCCAGTTGATGCAGAATATATGGTGGAGAACAGGAGCCCTGGTTACCGCAAGGTCTGGGAGCAAGGAAGGGCCAATGTTTGGGGCTTTTACCTGACCAGGCAGAATAAAGCACCACTTCTTGATTTATTTTGCTTTTTGATTTATAGTCACAGACTCTCAAGGCAAAGCCTTCCATGCAACACACGTGGAAAGTATTTCTTCAGGAATGAAATTGTTTACTGGACTTACTACAGTCAACAGGAGGTTCTGAGTTTCCTCTCAGGCTCTCAAGGCTTTAAAGACGTCACGGTTGGCAGATATTTCACCTGGCATCATTCTGAAAGAAGAAAAATAGCTGAGGCCTCCAGGATTAACTGTCCTTTCTGTGAGAAACATTTGCCACTGTTCATACTTCTCTCCTCAACCTTTATTTCTATCAAATGCCTGTGACCAAAGATCTTTGCCCTTTTTGAAGCCAATTTTTTTCCCATCAAACACAGATCATGCAACACTCTCCCACACATACAAATTTCATGCTGCTAGAAAATTAGTTTCCATATCAGCTGGGCAATGAGTTTTGCCAGTCCGCTATACTATACTCTGTGGGATAAAATGTGCTGTTCCCTGAGGGGAGGACGTGGGGGCAATAAAGAATGATGCTTCCCTCCATCCTCCACCACAGAGCCCTGAGGAGCTCAGCTCCAGGAGACAGGTTCCCAGTTCTGGGAACCACCCCAGCATGTTCTCAGCCAGGTTTGCAGCATTCCCCAGCAAGAACCACCCCACAGACCAGGAGGGCATCATGGACTTTCCCATGGGGTTTTTCTGGAGACCAGGAACCTGCCTGCTCCTTTTTTTAACAGCAGTGCTCAGAGAGGTCCCACAGGTTTGGCACTGGCACCAAGGGCTGGGAATGAGCTAAAAGTGCTCATTTTGTGACCAAATTTTCTCCTAAAAAAATAAAACACCCTCTACCTGTTTGCAAGGGGTATGGGACAGCTGTGACCCATGTCTCTGCCCTGTGGTGGGACATTGCCGAGGGATGGGAAGTGACTCCACAGCCTCTCCCACGCCATTCCAGCCACAGGCAACAGAAAGAAAATGTGAGAGGAACCCTCTTCTGTAAAATTTGCTTTGTTTGACCAAAGAGAAAACCAGTGCAAGCAGAGGAACTGCAGGAGAGCAATCCCAAATGGCACCAGTGGATCTTGCACGCAGCATGGGAGTCAGGCTGGGAAGCCCAAACCCTTGCACACAAGCCCAGCACAAACTCTGGTGGCAGTTTTCCTGCTGCACTGAGCACCCTGGCCCACTCTCCACAGAGAGAGCCCATGGCAGGACATTGTGGTCAGGACTGGGCTTGCCCAGCAGGGTTACCACAGGTTTCTGCACTTCACCCTGTCAATCCACGCAGGGAAATGGAACGGCAGAGATTTATGTTTATCCCCAGCTATGGAAAAAACTTATATCTCACACCACCAAATCCCCCTGATTTGTTGCAGAAGTTCAAAGGGCTGAAAGGCAATAAGGAGCCTAGTTTTGTTAGCATTGTTGGGCATGGCTGCTGGTGGCTCTGAGGTCTTTGAAGGTTGTGGGAGACACTGGAGATGAGCAGCAGACAGAAGCTACGTGCTTTGAATACAATACCTTGGTTCTTCTTTCATCCAGAAAAGAAACTATTAAAGATTTGCTTGAAAGGGGCATTTTCCTCTGACTGCCATTGATACCTCCAGCTGTAGAAATATCAGCATATTTCCACTGCTTGTTTGTTATGGCAGTTTGCAAGGAGAAGAAACCATTGCCTGATTATTTCCAAGGCAGCAATGAAATTGAATTAACAATATTTGAAAATATAAAAAGAAAACTACAAGCAAATGGTTTGAACTTCTGCAATATTTGCAGCTGATAATGATAATTTTCAACTGGTGAGACACTATCCTAATGACACGCTCATGGAAAATTAGGAGGAATATTTGGTTCCGGCTAATTGCTGAGCCTCTATGCTGCACATAGAGGCACAAAGCACGTTCTAAATAAATCATCATTTGATCTTGAAGGTTATGCAACAAAACTTTTCAATTGCCTTTTCTCATCATCAAAAGAATTTTGGGATTACAGGGGAGAATTAATTTTTTTGTCTCTGAGAACATGGAAAAGCAGAGGCATGCCCTGACAAGCCAGTTATCTGTGTGCTTTGCCATCTGTGATGATCTGGGGATGTTTCCCAGCTCAGACATTTCCTCGTGTGTGAAGTGAGGGCTCAGGGTAGGGGTGGTGGACTGGGCAGAGAAGCTGACAACGCTGGAATCCCACCAGTGCTGCTGCCCAGCCCACACTGCAAGGTGGCCCCTGCGTTGGACATGCTCCAGACGCAGGGCAGTGGGAAGCAAAGCAGCCTTTGGCATCGCCCTTAGCCCAGACCTATTCACCCCCTGGAGCTCAACATAGCTCCAAAGCCAACAAGGAGAGTGCAGCTCCCTGTGCCCCTGTCCTAGGGAGGCTCATGTGAGTAAGGGGCAGCATCCCCTCCTGGCAGTGCCCACTGCACCCATCCCACTGCTCCTGAACACTGTGTGTGCAACCTTGGCAATGGATCATTCCTATGCTACAGACATCAGAATCCACTGATTTATCTTTCTCAGCACAATTTATCATTTCAGCATAAATGCTGTCTCACCTGGTGTTGCAGCTCTGTTTGTACCATCCCAGGCAGGTGTCACAGAGCAAAGGCTCCCTTCTCCTGGGGCCGACCCCTGCCCCTCCCCTGCCAAGCTGAGCCTCTTGGCAGCTTCTTCCACAATGCACCATATATTTTTTTTTACAAGGATGGTTAAAAATATCACAGTTCAATCTTCCTTATGCGAAAGACTGTGACATCTGAGGGAAAAATCGGAAAAAAGCAAACGAACTTGCCTCTAACTAAAACTGGACAGCAGCAGGGCACACCGCTCTGCCAGGTGACCTGACAGCACCACACAGCCTCAAAGCCTCCAGCTGCTGTAAGCAAAATGAATGGGTCACCTGTGCTCCCCACACCTGGAATTTGGAAAAATTAGCATGCATTTTACTGTGTTTTACAGTCCGAGCCCAGATGGTCTGTAGAAAGAACCTTGAGAGCTCAGTGCACGCTCACGTGGTGGGCAGCGTGCCAGCGGGCAACCCTGGTGGCAGTTCTGGGACCCCAGGACATCACAGCTTGTGGCTGCAGAGGGTGCCTGAAGTGTGGGCCCCATGGGACAAATGCCATCCCTGGGTGTGTGGGGCCACAAGCATCCCCTCCTTCAGCCCAGCCCTGCTGTGGCCACAGCACTGATTTAGCTTTGGTCGGGTCCGTGCCTGCTCTTGCAGTACCAGAAGGTCTCTGTTCTACAGCCAACTATAAAGGGCCCGAGTGCTCGGACAGTATCAATTATGGTTTTCAGACAGTGGATCCACAAAAAGCACAGTTATTTTGAGAAGGATAAATGTAGCCCAGGCCACTATATTTAATTCATGTCTGCCCACAGCCTTCCTGCTCTGCTGAGTGTGGTGGCACTTCAAACTCCATGTCTTGTCCTAGATGTGACTTTGGGGGCAGGAGGACTTTGCTTTCTAGTGTTGCAGCTCCTCCAGGAGGAATTCTGACTGCAGGAGGTGTCCCCAGAACACGCTCTGACACCCTCCAATGCTGCTCCAGGTACTCATGTGCACCCTACCAGGTGCTGTTACAGGTATATCCCCAGCATCCTGCACCACATCCCTCCCAGCCTGCACATGAAGCTCTGGGTTCCTGCTGAACTGCCCATCCCACCAGAGCAGGGTGGGCATCGCTCTCCTGTGAGGGATATGAAAATGAAATAGGGAAAAGGACCCACAGCACCCCAGGACACCTGGCTCCCAGGTCAGCCTCCCATCCCTTCTAGTCTGGGGCATTTGGGACTGGCAGCTGAAAGGACAGCCAGAAAACCTTGAAATACCTCCAGGCCCCACGTTGGACAGTGTTGGACAGCCTCTGCTTCTTTTTACTTTCTAGAATCAGGACAATGTGGTCCCTTCACAGGGAGGCTTGGCTGAGCATGGGCCACAGAAACTCAACAGGCAGGAGGAGCTACAGAACTGAAAACACCGGTAAGTTCATACTGGAGACTAGAGAGTCATTCTTCAGGATCTGTATGTGATGCTACTGGCCCCCACTAGCCTGCCTGATGCTCCTGCCCAAATCCATCTGACACATTTATCCATTAAGAACCTGGTACTCTGTTTTTATGACAAACGCATGACTGCCTTGGCACTCCCTACTTAGCTCAGCATTATTTAAAAGGTTCCCGTATTTGATTATTTGATAATCCATCCTATTACACACAGCTCTTAAGGGAAGGAGAAGATGAAACACTGTGATTTTATATCCTCCTTGTTCTTTGCTGGTAAAACTTCGCCAGACCAATGACTGGCGAAAGAAATTTAGTGGCATCTGCTGAAAAATTCTTGAGGTTTACAAGTAAGTGACTCATGATAGGATATTTAATTACACTTGCTTTAATAATGCTGACTTCTTGTATTTCCTATTTTTGCAGCATCTGCTGCTTTGAAAATGTGAAACACTGGTATGTCAGCAAAGGCATGATGTGCTGGCCTCCAGTTTCTCTTCCACCGTATGGAATTTTCTTCTAGATCTGTTCCTGCATCTTTTCCAGGCCAAACATTTTTGACCTGGAAAATTTACTATCCAGTGAATCTTACACCAGTTTTCTCATCCTTTTGCCCAACTTAGGAGTTAAGGCACTAGCCTTTGAACACTGGCACAGGACTAGCATCCTCCTTGCCTTTTGCACAGGCATTACAGTTAATTCCCATTATTTAACTGGAATACACCCAGCCCTGCTGGACTCCAGGCACTGCTGTTTGCCTTCTGTGGAGTGCAGTAATTTACAATGCCAGGACATCTTTTCTAATTACCAAACAAAAATTGCTGCTGGACACCTTTGCCTTTTCTGTAGGACTGAGAATTTCCCAAACCGCTGAGCTGAGATCCTGCACAATTGCAAAATTTCATTTGTTCCCAGGAGAGAGTGGGAACGTTGCTGATTCTCCTCAACTGCACCATCCTTGTCCATAGTCTGAAGGCTGTTTTAATCCCTGGGGATGATTCCCCACAGCTGATGCACAATGCTCTGCCCAGCACAGCCTCTGCTCCAGCTCCAGTGGGCTGATGGAGTGGAGTCCAAGGATTGTTTCAAGGCTGGAGCTGTGACTCTGTAAGTGCAGCCTGCAGGGATACACAGTCAGGCAGAGCATGGCCTGGCATTACAGCCATGTGGTCCATCTGCCTGCTCTGCACTGGCAGTTCTCCTGTCCTGTGCCCATGGAACAGCTGCTGCAGTGGGTGCCCCCTGAGCAGCAAGTGGAGGAAAATCCCACTCTGGTCTGCCCTGCATGTGGGTGCTTGGCCTCAGCAAGGTCAGGAACTGTGATACCTCCCAGATCACCTTCTTGCTCTCCACTGCTCTTCCCTGTACCCTTGAGTTATGCCCTTCTGCACCTGCACTACCCAGCATCTATCAATGATGAATTTTATTCCCATTTTACTACCTACTGCTCCATATCAGCCACATTTTCTGCAGTTCTTCACATCAGCTCTATATTTCCCTCTCCTGAACAGCTCAGCATCAGTGGCAGGTTCTGCCACATCACCATTATCCCCCATTTTCCAGATAATGGTTTTTGACTGCAGGACTATAGGGCCTGTCAGCTCCACTGAGCATCCTTTACCTGGACAGCTCTCCAAGCCCCCATCCCATAGCTGAGGGGCTCAATCTCACATGCCCATTCACTTTTTTCCCTATTGCTGCTGGTGTTTTTAAGCACTCTGTATAAAATTTCCCTCTCCTTTGAGCTTGGCAGATTATGCTGGAAGGGCATGTCTTTGCTGTGTTCCCAAGGTAGCCAGAGAAGTCCTCCAGCACAGAAAAAAAAATGAGTTTGAAAGGAAGAAGCATGCAGGAAAAAAAAATACACCTTTTCTTTCTGACACACTGCCCAGACCCCCATGTGCCACAGGGTATCCATAAGCAATTTATTCCCTGAACTGATACTGTCCTTAGGATCTGAAAGTGTCTGTTTATCCTGACCAGCTCCAAGGAGGGGATGTGCTGTGACAAAGGCCCCAAACCTTTCAACAGCCACAAAATGCACTAAGAGCAAGAATCTGTAGGTGATAAATGGAGACACTCCATGCAGTGCCTTCTGTGAGCAGGTCTCTGCCTGCAGCCTGTGGCTTGCACAGCTTTAGGATTGTCACCAGCAGGGTCATAAATTGCTGCTAAACGATGGCTGAGCAGGAGCAGGAGGAGAAGCTGGCACTGGGGCTCTGCTGGTAAAGGCTGGCACTGAGGACAAGTGCCTTGCCAGGGCTACAGGATGCCAAATCCATCAGGAACGAGCCAGGAGAAAGAGCTTGAAGGTGCCCTTATGTTCGGAAGGGAATTGGAGCCCCAGGGTGTGGTTTCCTACCTGCCACAATGGCAACATCTGCCCCAGGAAAACCACATCTGGCTCTTAGGAACACCCCAGGACAGACACATCTGGCTCTCAGGAATGCCCTATAAACTGCTGAGCATCCCCTCACTGGTGGGCAATGCCAAAGCCTCCAGCAGGGCCAGACCTGCAGCTCATTCTGGCAGCTCCAGACTCTGCTTTCTTTCAGCTTTTCCTTCAGATAGGCAAATTGTCTAAATTAACGCTGAGGCTTTAGGTACAATACAGCTAATGCCTATGAAATACCACAGGAAGGTAATTTGCTCCAAGCACTCCCTCTGGTTAGCAGCTGATTAGTGAATAAATAATTTCCAGAGGAGAACTGCACAAAATGAACCCTGATGGCACTGAAAGGCTAACAGGACTGGGCAGCAATTTCTTTGCAATTAGTAATTAAAGCCACAGAGGCTTGTGATGGTCAGAGACAGAGCTACTGAAAGCCTGGCTGAAATATTTACAGGTGCTGGGGAATATGTCCCTCCGTGGTTCTGCAAAGCTTTTGAGGAAAAGCTCACAAAACAACACAGCAACTCAATAAAAATCTGCATTAAAAGGAAAAGCCAGCTGTTGCCGACCTGTGTCCCAGGCTTACTGCTCTTTTTTTTTTTTTTGCCTCTTTCTGTGTCCATGGGGGTAGATTTCACCACCCCAAGGCAGAAGGGTGGTTCTGGCACCCACCTGCTCTGCTGCTGCCAGGCATTTCTCAGCAAAGGCGAAATAACAGGTTGGTTTTTTATTTTTTTGTTTTGTTTTGTTTTGCAAAGTCAGGAACTCCATCTTAGCGCTGAAAGCCGTTGTTAAGGTTTGTGTTATTCTTGGCACACTGACCGAAGTGCGCTGGGTATGAATAGCAGAAAGCTGAAAAGTAAATATTGTATCCTCTGGGATCAGCAGAGAGGGAGGGTGGTGGTATTGCTTAATGGAGCACCCCAGAGCCTGTTTGGGTTAGGCTCATAGTAATTGCTCCCTAGGTGAGTTTATACCAACAATTGATCGTTTCAAATGGGAAAGAAGTACAAATGAGTAAGAGAATAAACACTGATGGTGTTATGAAATGCAGGAGAGGAGAGCAAAAATCACAGGCAGCTCCAGTACGGTGGGCAGAAAACCAGGGATACTGTTTGTTCTACATGCAATTTCTCACAAATGCTGAATGATACAAGAAATTGAATTTTCTCCTACAGCTCAAGCTACAGAGCTGCTTTCTCCAGCCTGGTCTTCTACAAAGAGTTCAAGGAGACCCCTTTGCTCTCCCATCTCCTTCTCTGTCCTGGAAAAACGTGGGGCTCTTGACATGAATAGCACTTTGCTGTGAGCCAGCAGGTGAAAAGACAAGGAGCAGAGAGCCAACAGGCATGATGGAGGAGCTCTGTGCCCTTCCACAGGCCCTGGCTGGGGCCACTGCAGCTCTCCCATGGGTGTAAGGCCCATGGCCAGTGGGGCATGGTCCCATCCCTTGCCACCAGCCTGTGCTGGTGGGACTGGTCTCCTGCTCCCCACAGCTGTGTCCCCCCAGCACTGTGTTGTCACAGCAGTGTGTCCCTACCTGCCACTCACCCAGGGTTGCCTTTAGCCTGCCACATCTCCAGAGGGGGTCCAACCAACCCATAACTAGGCTCTGGAGTCTGCAGAGGCCCTTTCTTAGGTGGGGGACCACCGCTGTCCCAAGGACATGGTGCCAGCCCCCTGGGGACCAGGAGCTGCCTGTCAGTCCCAGTGCTGCTGCCGCAGGGTCACTGCAGCAAACCCCCAGTGCCCACGGGCAAACCGGTGCTGCTCAGTGCTTTCTGGGCATCTCTCACTGTGCCTGTGCTGGCAGCTGCTGGTGCTGGCTGCCACAGCCCCAGGCCATCGTCATAGGGACCAGGAGGGGATGCTCAAGTCTGACCTTTTGCGCCTGGAGCAGCATCTGCCTGAGGACAGTGCTGGAGGACAAGGAAGGATGGAGATGGAAAGTCCCTATTCTTCCAGGAATTACCACTGAAGGAAAGGCATGGGATGGCCCATCAGTCACCAGCTGGCTGGGCACTTAGTGCAGGAACTGCCTGTGGGGGGTGAGGGCTCCTGAGCAGGCGGTGCCCTCAGGGATGCTGTCACTCCGGCCAAGCACAGCAATCTCTGCTTCTGCCCCAAAGCGGCCCTTGTGGCAGCACCCTCTGAAAAGGCTGAGCTGGCAGCCCCAGGCTGCCACTGCGGTTTCTGCAGCTGAGCTCATTAGTGCCTGCAATCAGCAGGGCATGAAGGGGAGATAATTACACAGGCAGCACGGCTCTGGCTACGTGCAGGGTCTATATATAGCACCGTGCGGGTCCGCGCTGCCTGCGGTGCTTAGTCACAGCCCCGGGGACCATGTGGGTCCGGATGGGGCAGGCACTGCTGTGTGGGAGCTGTGGCACTGGGCTCTGTGTGGTGCCTGGGGAAAACTATCCAAGCTGAATTAAATGTTTCACTTAACTACATTTTTCCTAGCTGAAAAAAATGCAGTGAGTTTCCCAGTGGACTGCCATTCTGCAAAAAATGAAAAAAACCCGGACTTTATTTTTGGAAAAATACCTCAATGAAAGGTTCCAGCCTGGGGATACAATGGTAGGTGTACCCCCATCACAGCCCCTGGAACCCCACGGAGAGGGAAAAGTGCTCCCAGCACTGTGGCAAGCATCCCCTTGTCTTCAGGTGGAGGATGCCTAACACCTGGTCCAGCTCCAGGGGTGGCTGTGGGGTAGGGGGGCACCTGGCCCAATGCAGCCCTGGCTCCCAAGGTGTGACCCTGTGGCACCCAGTGTGGTGCTTTTGGGCCAGCCCTGACATCCACAGCCACCCCAAAGCTGCTCAGCCACTGGTAAAGCCCTGTTTGCCCATTACCCCACCACTCCCCAGTGCTGGTGACACAAGCCACCTGGCCTGTATTTCCAGCATGGCCATTTCCAAACTGATGGCAAGGTCCTGCCCTGGCATGTGAGGCCCTGGGTGTCACTGGTGCCACCCATGTGCCCTGACCAGCAAGAGCAGGGCTGAGTCCTTGCAGCAGCATCCCTTCTTTGCTGTTCCTTCCCCGGGGATGTGAAAATAGCTTTTGTGCTATTTGGAAAGGGATTGGTTCAGCACATCAGAGAGGCAGGGTCAGGCTGCAGCCCTACCACAGCCTCATGTCTCTGCACATCAGTTCGAGGGAGGAGAGCCTCTCCCTCAATAATGATAAGTTCATTCATGGGCACAGGAGAAGGAGCCCAGAACACTCCTGCCAGACACGGTGTGCACCATTTTTAGGTTAAGCCATAATTAGGTCTCCATCCCTCTCTCTTCCACGTGCATATCACACAGATGCACACACTGGCACACACAGGCACATGCTGGCCAGGTGTAAAAGCCAGGCTGGAGGTGGGTTAATGCACTGTGCACCTCCCTGACAGAGACCTGTGCAGGAGCTCATGCCTGCTGGCCGGGCTCACCGAGGCAGCATTTACTGAGGGAACAGCATGCTCAGGCCTGAGGCTCACTCATTCACAGCACAGGCAGTTCCCAGCTCCTTCCAGACCAACCCCAGCTATGGTGGTGATGATCTTTAAAAATCCAGCTTGTATGCCAGACAGTTTATTTGCATCACTTGGGTGGAACAGATGTGGGATAAGCTATGTGGGGCAGCACATTCAACTGCCCAGCAGATACACATCAGCTACTTTTTAATCATGATAAAAGTAGGAAATCTCCTATTGCACAGGACTTCAGTTGTGCCGCAAAAAACAGCCGAGCAGGTCTGACATCTGCAGCTTTATTTCTGTACAAAAGGTTAGAGGCAAAGCTAGAAAATGAATCTATTGGTACACGCTCACTGAACGCTTCTAGGACAAGGCAGTAAAGCTTTTATTGCTAAGAAGAACCAATGGACGGCTTTAAAGCTCATCTAGCATTCAATTTTTGTTTGTAAGTAACCCAATTTAAAGCAGTTTTTCAGTCTTTAAAGCCTTCTTGCCTTTCTGGAATGCTTAGAAAGGAAGATGACCTGAGGATGGTGTCTGCTCTCCAGAGGGACCAGACCAGTGCTCTGCATGAGGTGCAGAAATGGGCCACTGAGGAACGACAAACAAAATCCAAGTGCCTGCTGTGGGCTCCTGCTGACCATCCAAGGTAAGGCTGCACAGCACCCAGGGAGCTGCACCCTGCCATGGGCAAAGGCAGCAGGCTCTGATGGCCCCTTGGCTGTCCCCATGTCCCAGCAGATGTGGCACAGACAGGCACCATGGACTTGCCCCAAGTAGAGCCAGGAGCTAATCTGGACAGAGTGACTGTGGATATCCTGCTCCAGCAACTGAACTGCCCTTCCTCCTGAAGGGATGAAGTTACAGGCTGTGGGATACTGAAAGCTCTTGGGATCCCCAGCAATTCCCCTGGGATGCAACAGATCAGAGCTGGCCACCCTTCCCGAGGGACTGCTGGTGCAGCCACTAAGGTTTCTGCAGTCAGAGCTGCTCTCAGAGGTGGTGGGTGGGTGTTCTAGTCTTCAGGGATCGGGGTGTTGCAGTTCCCATGGTAAATTTTGACCTCACCCTCGCACTGGAAGTACTGGTCAAACACGTCGCTGTATCCATGGTCCCTCCACCACGTGCAAAGCTGCCTGTTCCATGTGCAGTCAAGCACATGGAAAAGCTCTGGGTGCTCCATCCCCACCATAGTGAAGAAATCCTGGTCCCCAAGGTGGCCCTTGAAGTGGTACTTCTCCGTCAGCTTCTGCACCATGGTGGGCTCCAGCAGCTGGTTGTAGAGCTTGGACTGCCTCATGGCTTCCAGGTTCAGGAGCAGGACACCACTGTTGAAGCCTGGCAGCCCATCAGGAGGGGGCTCCCCCACTTTGGTTTGGGGGTTCTCGCGGCGATACTGCCAGAAGGTGTGCCTGGAAAGAGAGGAAAAACAGGAACAGGGGAGTCAGGGAGTGCAGCCTGAAGAGCAGCCACCTCAAGTCTGGGCAGGTCTGGATCACAGCACAGGATCTACCACCCACCCAAGGGATCTTGCAGTGCCTGTCTTCTGTCTGGAGGCACCCAGCCCCTCGGAGAAACCACTGCTTCATGGGCTGCCTTTCTCTCCGTCCCCCTGCACAGGATATTGCCCAGACCTCAAACCACGCTGTTTACCACATCCTAGAGCCCGTTTTGTTTCTTACCAGCATCATTCTGGTGAGCCAGCTGGACACAGGATCGTGTGACTGCTCACATGGCTGTGTGGGGAGACAAAACCACATCCCCAGTGCCTGGGGTGAACCACCAGGAGTGTCCCCATGGCTGGTACACACCAGAACTGCAAGTCCTGCAGTTAATGGGATCTCAACAGCACATTGACAGCATTATTATTATTTGATTATGGGGAAACTCCGGATCAAAGATGGGCCTCAGTCTGAGGCTGTGCAATTAGAAGACTTGAAATATATCTGAGTGTCAGAAAAACTTCTTCAAAATAAAAAGAGAAATCCAGTGGCAACATCTCATTAGCTAAACAAGCAGTGCCTTCAGCGCTTGCAGCCCTGGGAAGGTTCAGCTGTAGCAGCTCTGGCAGACACAATCTTCACCAGCTAATTTCCAGCTACCAAGGAGAAGAGAGTGGTGCAAGTCTAGTAGTAAATAAAACTAACTCCAGAGGTGGATTCAAATGGGAAAAATTTTGATTACCTGAGCAAGCAGCCCCAAAATGTTTTTGGCTCCTTCCTCAGCCCTGAGGCAGTGAATACACCTCACCATACATACACTGGTTGCTCCCACTTGCAGGAATTGAATTCATCCCATGCTATTACCCAACTACCTGGGGTTGAATCTGTCCCCAAAAATCACTCCCACTCAGTCTGAAAATCTTCTTCCCCGCAAGCAGCATCCTCTGCTGCAAAGCTGAGCACCTGAGAGCTGTCCAAGCCTGTGGTTTCAAGGAGGGCAGGAGGGACCTATGACCCCCCACCACCATCTGATAATTCAGGGCTGCCAGCACTGCCATCTCCTTCCAGCCCTCACACTTAAGGGAAAGTTACAGCAAGGTTCTTTTACACCTTGCTGTGAAGATGTCAAGGAGAAACACTATTAGAAAGAAGAAGCCAAGGCTGCCACTGGTTCCTCTTTGAATCTGTCAGACACCGACTAAAGTCTCCATGCAGCTCCAGGCAACGAGAATTTGTTGGTAGATGGTGCAGATTTAGAACCCAAAGGTTTAAAGTGGCCTCATTAATGACGTAAACCATGAACATATTTTTAATTTCCTGATCTGCAGAACCACAACCATCATGCAGCATCGCTTCCTTACAACTTTCATTTAGATGCTTTAGATTCAAAGCACTGATATTTCCTGCTTCATTAAGGGTCTTTACACCACTCCTTTTCACCTGATTCAGAATGGAAAGGGTTTTTCCAAGTGCCAGTTTTCCACAGAAGGAGGGCTCAGTTTTTGGGCAGTCATATCCCCTTTCCTGGGAAAGGGGACTGGAGGATGAGCTGCCTCATTGGATTCCATGGGCAGCAGTGCTTGTTGGATCTAAAGGGCAGGGAAGGGAAAAAAGGGCTCTGCCTCTGCAAAGAGCAGTTGTGTCTTGGGGAGAGGCAAAGACAACTCATGGATGCTCCTGAGCATCCAGGTGTTGCAAGGCAAAGCACTCCCCACCCAGCATTAGAGGGAAGCTCAGCCTGCAGAACAAGCCCCAGCTGTGCACCAATCAGCCTCCTGAGGTGCTCAGGTCCAGGAGTCTGAACACGACTGGCTCAAGCTCACCTCTGTGTACTCTGTTCTCTCTGCTTCTCCCTAGCAGTGCCTAGAAAGCCATTCCCATGCCCAAAAAGTTAAGTTGGAAGCAGACAGGAGGGAGAGGGTGAGCAGTGCGGCAGAGTGGGGCACCTTTCCAGCTCCACAGCAGTGAAGCTGACTCTTTTGATATTCTCACCTCCAAACACACGCTGCCCAAGCTAAGAGACGAGATTACAGCCACTGCAAGCACCTAGGATAAGGAAAATGCAAGCAACCAAGCCCTCAGCATTGCCAGGCCATGGCAGAGCAAAAGCAGATCTGTATCAAATGACTCAATTTTCCAGCAATGCCTCTTCCCAGCAGATTACTCGTCGAAGGCTGATAACAAGAAAGGAGCAATGTGCCCTTTTCTGCAGGAAGAGGAGACAGACTGACAAGCAGCAATTGTTCCACCCTTCCTCCCAGTGCTGGCGTGACAGGGCCGTCCTCCCCCGCCCGTGCCTGCAGATTGCACGGGAGTGGGGCTGGAAGGGAGGATAGGGCCATCCCCAGGGAGCAGTGCTGAGGTGAGATCCAGGATGTGATGAGCTGTGGGTGGCTCCGCAGTGCCGATGGTTCGGGAACTTGCTCACAGCCCTGCACAACAGCCTTGCCAGTGCTGGGCTCAGGCCAACCAAGGGAAAGGTGTTCTGGCAGGGCTGCTGGCAGCAGCTGTTTAGCCTGGATTTTTCTTGGCTTTTGTCCTTCTAATGGAGGGGTTTAGTGCTGTCCTGCGGGGGCCAGAACAGAGAAGAGTGTGGCTGAAAGGCACCTGCACCCAGTTGGAAGTTGAAGGAGTGGTGCCTATGAGAGCATTGCTCTCTTTGGAGGTGATGGAACTGGGGAAGCACAACCAGCCAAACAGGTACTCCAGCCTGCACTCCACACCACTCTGTCCTGCTCAGCATCACCCCTTGGCACCCACCTCAAATTCTGGCAAAACATGGGGGAGAAAACCCAAAGGGCTTGATGATTGTTCTGTCAGGATGTGTCCCTGAGACAATCACCAAGGAACTGAACCCCAGCTGCAACGGAAATATCTCCCTGGCCCAAGCCCCTGGAGTGGCTGGGATCTCCCCTGGAACAGGCGGTTCAGGCAGGGCAGTGTGCCAGCAGCCTTGGCTCCAGGGTGCCCTCCTCTCTGTGCCCCTAGCAGCGAAAGCCTGGGCAGGAAGGCAGCCCAGAGAGGCCAGTCACCACCAGGATGCATCGGGGCAGGAAGCTGCTAGCCAGGAGAAGGGGAGGGGAAAGGAAGAGGAGGCATTTTTGGCTTTTGTTAACCACCCTGACCCCTCTAGATGGGAGGGAAAAGAGGTGACCTGTGGCCCCAGACCCCGTGGCATGGTGCAGGGGAGCCATGCAGGGCTGCTGCCACGAGCACCCGCCTGCAGCCCCAACAGGCTTTGCTTTGAGGAGCTGTTTATAAACAGAGCCGGCGTGTGCTAGGAAACATCTGGAGAAGAGCATTTCCAAGCATTCAAAGGCCGGGCCCAGGCAGCCCAGATAAAAAACCCTGCTTCCACCAGGACTTCCCTTGCTGGCCCAGCACAGGGCGCTGCGGCCGCACCTCCCCTGCCTTGCAGCCTGTGGTCACGAGCCCCAGCTCACAGAGCTGCCATCACACTTAAAAATGCCTCAATGGGATCAGCTGCTAGGGCAGAGGGGACTGCTCCACCCACCAGCTGTATTCTGCAGGTCCTTCTCTTGCTTTCATGCACAGCAAGGGACAAACAGTGCGTAGGGGGAAGACTTTGTCCAAATGCCTGATCTTCCACTCGTTCACTTCAGCTCTGGGCTATGGGACAACTTCCTGGGATGAGCTGGAAACAGCTGGTAAAGCAGCTGGGTGCCCTAGCTGGCAGGAAAGGCGAGAAGGAGGGGTTACTGCCAGCTGGGTGACCAGTAGCAAGATGAAAGCACTGGCCCCACAGACAGCACTGCTGGCCTTGCTGCTGAGGATGTGGAACCTCGTCACGAGGCTGCACCTCCAAGAATGCAGACAGCCTGTGGGATCCCCCCAGGCAGCTGGGGAACTGAGGAGCCAGGTCAGAAAGACATGAAATGAAATGAGATGCTGGACTAGACCCAGGGTGGCTGTGGTTAGAAGATGCCCCTGGAAGGCTGTAGGGTCTCTGAATGCCACTGTGCACCATGCACGTGCACTGCATGAGCCTATGCAGTGTGGTACCCAGGGAGGAAGGCTGCACAGCTTCTCCCTCATCAAAGGGGGAAGCAAAGGCAACAGTCATGGGATAAACCCACAAAGATAAGGGATCTGAAAGATTCTGGATGTAATAAATGTCCCAGAATCAGTAAACTTCTTGCTGGAGCTCACTGGTTTGCTTCTACCTCTTGCCAAGCACTGGCAGAGTTTGGGACAGCTGCCCAGTAGAGCAGCAGCAGCAGCAGCAGCAGGCCAACACCCTGAGGACACACTTTGTCATCAAGCCTCTCTCACAGGGGTCAGGGGCTGAGGGACCCTGAGCCCCATCCAGCCGGGCACAGAGCTCCTGGCACAGAAGGGAAGCACGGGCTGCCAGCTGTCCCTCTCTGAGCCCCATCGACAGCAGCCCTGCCAGCCCAAACACCAACTAAAACAACAAGTGCACGCTCTTGCTCCCTCCAAATACACTGTTCAGTTCCTGAGCCAGAACACAGATGGCTGCCGGCATTATCCAGCTGGAGCTGCTGGCAAACACGGTGGATCCTGTGCAATGAGCAACGAGGCACAAGGACTGTGCTCTGGGCTCTGTGCACTGCCAGGGCTCCCCCAGGGCAGACAGGAGGACATGGCACCTGGCCATCCCTGGCCAAGCTGCCCACGTTAGTGCCTGGTACCTGTGGGGCCTTAGAGAGCTGGCCACAGAGGGGGATGGGATGGGATGGGATGGGATGGGATGGGAACCCCAATGGGAAGTATGTAGTGTCCTGATGGGGACAGGGGGATGTGTTTGAAATGGAGGGGGAGAGAGACCAAACAGAGGGGGTCCCCTGACAGCAGCTTCAGTCCTGCCTGGAGGAGAGGGTGCAGAGAGTGATGGAAGAGTGATGGGAATGGCAGCATGATCCATTCATAGGCTGATGGTGGCTTTCCCCCTTAGCCCTTAGAAAGAAGCAAGAGCACAACCAAGAAACCTCCCTGCACCCTTCTCCTCTTGGCTAATCCTTACTGTGGGAGGCAGCTGCCAGCCCCTTACCATCACTGTGTTCAACCAGAATTAACCCTCAGGAAAGGCCATCTCCCCTTCCTCCAGCTCCTCCCACCTCCAAAAGCCATGTCTGCAATGAAGGTGGGCCCTTTCAAGTTTCTGCTGCAGTTGGAGAGAGGCAGCTGCCCCGGGGCTGCACTCAGAGCAGCATCCAAACCCAGGTCCCTCCACCCGCCCCAGAGCTGCCGGACCTCGGCCAGGCGAGCTCAGCAGCTTTGCAACAAAGCAGCCCTTGTTGCTAATTGCTTATTTTCCATGTGCAGTGCTAAACCTCTTCGGGAGCTGGGGCAGTGGGTTCAGTACCAGCCTGGTCCAGAGCACCTTAGCTGAAGCTGAGCAGCTTGTGTAATCCAGGAAATCTCAACTCCATGCTTCCTGGCAGCACCATGTACTCAGTGATGTGCAATGGCATCACCAACACAGCATTACCCCTTGCCCTGCAGGGAAAATTGTCACTCTGGGGCAAAGCAACCCCAATTCCCAGTCCGGGACAAAGGGCAAGATGTGTTGATGTGCACACCAGGACCATCTTAAGCTCTTCTGATGAGTTCAGGGTGAGGGTCCAGCTCAGGCAGGGCCTTCAGTCCTCACACAGAAAACACTGATGAACAGACAGACTGAGCTCTTCAACGAGGACATCAGTAATTCCTTAATAAACTTCTCACGCAATGCACAAATTATGTCTGTACAGTGCTGGTCTCTACTACAGTGCAGCCTGCATGCCAAACTTTTAAAAGGCCTGTATTTAGAGCAGCAAATTGATCCTCAATGATGACATTTCTGCGTGGACTTGGTCCAAAAATGGGAACATTTAAATAGATGATGAATGACAACTTGAGAACACAGTTGGCGAGTGAAACCTTTCCTTGGGACACAGATTTTCAAGGGCGGCCCTCCTCACCACTTAACATTTTTATACCCCACACTGGTGCTAAAATCATCCTCTGAATAGAGGTGGGACCATAAATCCCTGTCTAGGTCGCATCATTTTCTTTCCCTCTACAGATAAACACCCGTGGCACTGGCGGTGCTCCGGAGCGATGGGCTGTGCGTGTCAGTGCCGGTAAAGGATGGGGGGCAACCTGTTCACAGGGGCACTCCAAAAAACTGTGGGCCTAATTATGGCCAAAATGGCAGATTTCTATTAACAACTGTGAATGAACTCTGCTCCAGCAGTGTTCTCCTGCCTGCCTCGGAAGCGCAGGCCGCCTGCCTGGGCCTCCCTTGCCTGCTGATGGGGCTCTCAGGAATAGGGGAGATGCCCTCCCTTCACAGAAGCTCACCCGCTGCTTAATATTACTAATAGCATTTGTGCTAATCAATGCACAGTTGCGGTTGTCAGATCTTGTCCAATTTATTCATTGTTTTTAAATAACATTTCAAGTTTGCTTGGTAATGGGAATAAGTGCAACAGGTCCTACATATTAATGTTATGCACAGATGTAAACAACACAACCCTTTACTTCCTTGGATAATTTTTTTAATCAGAGGTAAAGCTGAATTCCTGAAATTAATTCTGCTGCCAATTCCTTGCAGGTTCTGCTTGCTCTGTAATTTTGGCTGCTTCGTGGCAGCCATTGCCAAACAATTCCTAGAACCATTTTCCCCATGTGTCGAACAGCAGCACTTACTACAAATCAAGTCAAAATCTTGAAATGATTTCAAATCCAAAGTGCACTGGTTCTGGGGCTTGCCAGGACTGTGGGCAGGCAGCAATGACATCACCATGGCACAAATGCCAGGGCACAAACTCTCCTATCTTCGCTGACTGAGGGGCTTGGGGAACACAGAGCCCTTTGTGGTTGCCAGCTCCTTGCTTCCCCAGGGCAAAGGCACTTGTAAAAGAGTAAAGTCGCCAAATCAGGGCAACCTGCCTGCTTGAGGAGTCCATGAAACCAGACAAACTCAGGCAGGAGGACCTGCCTGCTGGAGATGGTTACATCCAGTTCTGGAAAGCTCCATCCCAGGCAGCAGCCCACCTGCACTGCTATATCTTAGAACCACCACCACTGCCTCAACCGGCAGCCAGGGAATCCAGCTGCTCCCTGCTTGCAGCTGTCAGCCGTACTTTGGGGTTTTTTTTAGATTCCAAGAGAAGGTACAGGACGTACTGTCTCAGCCCAGACTCTGACAGCCTGGCCTGGCTATGGATTCAGCATTAGCCTGCTCACAGCCCAGGATAACTCCTTTCCTCTTCCAAACATCTGAAAAAGTGACTTAGCACCGCTGCTGCTGAGCTCCCAGCAAACACCCAGCACTGCAAGTGCTGTGCCTCCACGTTTGGAGGCTGCACAGTCCTGCTCCCACTCACTAATGTGCTTCTCAGGGTTATTTTACCAGCTCTCAAACAAACAAAATGTGTGACAGAGCACACGGCACACCTTACAGCAGCTCCTACACAATCACAAACAGAAACAAAGCTTTTCCTTTCCACAAAATAATGTCCTGTTTGTGGTCTCCCTAGGTTTTAGGCAGAGGCAAAGGCAAATGGCCTTGCAGCCATACAAGAACCCAAGTGTCGGTCCTTTGTAGTCTGTAGCTGTCCTTTTGATGTAGATATCCTTTCCTGTTGGATAAACTTTTACCATTGCCAGTACTGTGGATTCCCAAGCTGCCTCCAGCTTTAATTAGCTTCTTGTCACGGGGGACAGCAGTGAAGAACTTACTCAACAGCAGGAATGGAGGCAGCAGCCACCCTTCCAGCCCAAACTATGTGCATTCTTGGACCTGTAAACCTCTGGGACCTCTCCTGAGGTCCACCATCACAGCAGGTACCTTCTCCCCAGCTGGAGCAAGGGGCTAAAAGCACCCATCCGAGGACCTGTGGGTTAGGTGCTCCCTGTTGCCAGCAGACCATTGCTCTCCAAGGGGAGCAACGCAAGGGCAGTGCTGAGGGCTCCAGGTGGTGCTGGCACTGGTGGGCACCTAGAGCCAATAACAGCACCAGCACTGCTTAGGAACTGAAGAGGCTGGGACGGCTGTGGGGATGGGAACAGGGAGCACGGCGTGGCACAGCGGCCCGGGGTCAGCCCGAGGCCGCCGAGAGCAGCTGTGCAATCAATACCACTGTCCTGCTTCCTCTCACATACCTCCAGCGTGACCAGAGGGATCATAACCAGGAAACTCGGTAAGAAAAGGGCTTAAACTCTGCCTTTAGTAACCTGAGCGTTTTCAGGACATTTTGGGGAGTGCCGCAGCATTTCCCCACTCTGCTCCTCTCACAAGGAGAGGAGCTTGGGGCTGCTTTGAAATGGAGAGGCTTCACCTGGCAATCACACAGCTCCATTGCAGCCAGAAGCACGGCTAAGCCACTCCACAGGCCAGGCACACACCCTGCACACACCCTCAGGACAGTGACCTGCCTGGCCACTTGCTCACTGGCTTGCAGGATGCATCTGCAACACTTGCCTGCACATTTCTTAGCAGGACTAAAGAGAGAGAGCCTGGGCTCCTCAATTTGGCCAGGATCTGCAACATAAATATTTATACAGAGCATCATCACTCACCCCCTGTAGCCTCATGAACAGGACACTCCCAGCATGGCTGAGCAGCTGAAATGCTGCAGGGGACATCGGGACTTTTAATTAAGGTTATGACTTTGCAGAAGCACTTCCTTGCATGGAAAGCCTTTTGGACCATGCAAACTTCAGCTGCAGATTCTAGTCTTTCCATCAAAATCATTCTCACTGAAGCCAGAGCTCCCGATCTTGGCTGCAGTGTGAATCCTGTGTACTCAGACGCATGAGCAGGCACATGTCAGCCTGGGAAGAGGCTCTGCCTGCAGGCCAACACCCAAACATCAGCCTGGCAGGAGGCATCCAGCACTGCCATGGAAAGCCCACAGGCGTCTAGGAGCCCAGTGCACAGTACCTGTGTCCTCAACAACCCCACCGGGGGGGGGCAGCCTCTTGTGGGATGAAGCTCTGTCTGCAGCCCCATCCACAGAGGTGATGACCACACCCCATATCACACATCAGATCCAAAACCTGCAGGAAGGACAACATGCATGACCCACGGACAGAGTGCCTCTTTCCCCTGCCACAGCTGGAGAGAAGTAAACCTGACATTGATGGCCTCAGACCTCAGATCACCTCCTGCACCTGACGTGGGCTCCTGTCACCTCCCCCTCTGCATCCAGGACGTTCTGCCAGACACCACAGGGTGATCCATGTCCAGCTTCAGCAGGAGCTACTGCTCTCCACAGGCCACTCCAACCCACCCTGAGTGACCCAAGGGACAGGCCAAGCCCAGACTGTGCAACAGTTAAATCCCAGTGCTGGCCTTGCAGGAGGACCGGGAGATCCTGTTGCTCAGAAAAATGCATTTGTCTAAGACAAACAGAGGCCGGGCATTGTTTCAGCATGAGTCAAGCGAGTGGAAACACTCCCGTGCCATCCTGTTTTGCTGTCTGGAGGTTTCCCCTACCTTCAGGATGTGCAGACAGGCTCCGAGACATTTCCGATTTTCTGTTCTCTTTCTCCTCTGTTTCCCGTGAGTGTCTGTGCCCAGCACTGCTCGGTGCAGCAGCGCAGCAGCCCAAGCCTTCTACAGCCCCAACCTGTGCCTAGAAAGTACAGCCTACAGCCAGGCAGCCGACAGGAACAGTGCTGCTTCCCAGAAAACAGGGCACCAGCTACAAAACACACCCATTTGCTTCCTCTGATGGGCCAAGCAGGTCACAAGGATCCAACACAGCCAAGTCAATTGATCTCCATCCATCTTCTCCATTGCTACAGAGAGGGAAACATGGCACCCAGACCCTTCCCAGCCATTGGCTTACCCTGCCCCAGGGCTGCGAGTTTACAGCTCCGTGAACAAGCTCAGGACAGCCCTGCTAACTCGCCCCAAGCCCTCTTAGTGCTCTGGGACAAAGCTGGTGCTGCTGAGAGCTGCGTGAAATAGGGAGGAAAACGTGAGTGCCAACAGAGAGACCCCACCATTACCCCGTAACCCCCCTCCACCCCCACAACCCCTTTCCCAACTGATGCTTCAAGCCTGCGCACGTGGCAAACCACACGGCTGGAGCTGGTACCTCTTATTTCACACCTACGACGCGTTTTTATCTTGCTAAAAGTGTACAAATAGCAAAGATTTTTTTTTTTTTTTTTTCTACAAAGACAGTCACGCTTTGTCAGTTCGTGTTTGTGTCTGGAAACCCTTTTAGCGGCAAGGTGTGAGCCCCGGGGGGCGCAGGGCTCGGCGGGAGGGCAGCCTGGCGTTTGCACGGCTCGCCCCGCCACGGGTGGTCTGGCGACAGGGAGGATCAGGAACTTGTTTTCACACGAAGATCAAAACAACACAAGAAGAAAAGTACAACATAGCCCAAAGCGACCCAGAACGTCAAAACTGCAACAACAGAAAGTTCAGCCCAAAAATGCAGCCTGTGAGGGCTGTTATTGCTTGGCTTGTTTGTCCCCACCACAGGCGGCAGGAGGGGGAGAACACGGCTGTGGCTTGGGTCAGGTATTCAGCGCTCAGCCCCGTGATCCCATGCCTTGTCCCCTGCCATGCTGAATGGCTCTCCAGCAGAGCACCCCAAAGCTTAACTCGGTCCCCTCCAGGCATGCCCGGCCCCACAAACCACATCCAGGCAGCGGAACACCATCCCCACTCCCTAGTCATGCATGGAAATAATGCAAAACCCTGCAGAGATGAAAACACAGTGATTCTGCCATGGACTAACTGCAGGCAAACAAACGCCTGATTTATCCTGTTCCAGGCTGCAGCACTAACGAACGGGACCGGCCCTGCCGGGCAGCACTGACCGAGGCTGACACTGCAACAGCCCCGCGGCCACACTTGGCTGCGGCTGCTCCCTCCATCCCCCTTTAAGCTCTAACAATTGGATGTGATTAACTGGGGCTGGATTTACCATTCTGGGCACCAAAATCCTGCCAGCACACCCAAAGCAGATACAGGAGCCCTCCATGCTCCCACGCTATGGAGACAAAACCTTAGCATCCCTGTTCCTCTAGTCCCAGCTCTCCTTGCCAAGAGTACAAACCAAGAGGGGAGGTGACACTTCTGATACGGACACAGAGATGTCTTTTTCGAGCCCAGGAACAGTGGTGACTTCTGTAGTTTGAGCAACCTCATGCTCTCAGCTGACTTAGGCTACGAGGAAGTGACTGGTGGTGATTAATGACCATCAATCCCCTGCTGATGAACTTCTCTCTGTCTCCACCCTCATCCCATCCGGATGCACATGAAATAAGAACAGCTGCTTCAGATCGCTGCAGCTCAGCCCTTGCCTAAGAGTGCTGCTGGTCATGTCTTAGGAGGTTCAGTAAGGAAGCAGGCTTTCAGTAGGGAAGGAAAAGACATACAGAGCTCTTCAACTTTTTTGTCTTTCCCCAAGAAATTTTCCATTAGGATTAGCAAATCTAGCCAAGTCACCTCAGATGCTCAAACTCAGCTCATCTGAGAAGCCATTAAGGCATCCTGAGTTGATTATCTGATTTACTTTGGATTAAAACAAAACCTGAGGTTCATCCTTGGAATAATGCAGGCTAAACTAAACCAATTTTTTTAAGCACTAGCCTGGAAATATCTGTGTCCCTGAAACCCATCAGCAGTCCACGACTGGGAAGGACTGAGCCTCCCCTCAGTGAGTGATTCCCACCGTTAGCTTCCACCAGTCACTGGCTGGTGGACCAAGGGTCTGAAAAGCAAATGACCATGGGGTCACCCTCATGCTTGCAAGCCCAGGCCACCAACAGAGTTGTCAGTTTGGCCTTCTCTGAGGGAAACAGAAGGTGCACTCACACTCCAGGGACCCAGAACCTCATTGTTGCCCAAACTCAACCCCTACTCTCTGCAATCTTCACAGCCGGAACCTCTGAGCCCCAACACACACAGGTGCTCCAGAATGCAATCACAGCCCCTCAGCAGGCGTGGCTGGGCAAACAACGCCTCTAGCAGATGCACTATAGTCCAGGTATGGCTTTTGGCACCAACAACCAGGAATTTGGCTCTGAAAGCCTTGTGATGGTGTGTGAGAACAAGTAAACAAACAACAGCAACACTGTACACTTTGCTCATACCTACCTACAAGTTTCAGATTAAGTTCCCCTGCTGGGATTAAAGCAGGAAGACCATTTAGCCCTAGAAGCCCAACCTGAGTTGAAGAGAAGACATACCAGCCACCCACTGCCCACACCCTGGTCCCCATAGGGAGGGAGCTTTACCTGTACACTGGTTGCATTTCCCTGGCAATTCCAATCACTGCTCCCTCTGGGAAATTGTCAAACTCATCAAACAGGTCTCGGATGTTGGTCTTGTACTTCAGGTCCAAGTCTACCTGGATGATCTGTGTTATTTCTGAAAGCACAAAGGGGGAAAGTCAGCTATATAAGACAAAACTGTAACCAGTGATTACCAGTGGCTACCTGATGAACTGCTCCCCGTGAGGATTTGGTGCATGGTGAGCATTCAGCTCCATGGGCAAGACTCAGCCAAGTCAGGGCAAAACCAATCCATCTGCAACCTCTGCATGAAGCTACTGACCTTCAACCATCACGAGAGCCTTTATCACTGTGTATTTTAGGCATGATTTACCTCAGGAATACTGTCTGGTGACTTCCTGCTTCTATCCACTCCCTCCTTCCTTCCAGAAGACTGTTTTTCCATATGACTGACAAAAACAAGAAGCAGCTTCAATCCAGTCTTCTGCAGGAGCAGCCACACAAAACCCCATCCTCACTTCTGCTACCCACTACTGGGAAAACCTGCCAACTCCATGAGCATTTCCCACCTCAAGCCCAGAAAGCAGCCTGACAAACCAGAGCAATTCCCATCACAGACATCAGGCAGCCACATGACACATCCAGGATCACCTGCACAAGCCCATTAGCTCCCAGCAGGTTACCACAGCCTTCCCCAAAGGCAGAAATTACAGAGCCCTGCCTGTACAGCATAGCTGGTAATCTGCAGCAGCCTGGAAGACTTTATTCTCGCTGGTGGTCAGAGATAAGGAGAGTTATGCAGACATAGAAGCATCTTCCACTTGCAGTGGGAAATCAAGAACAAGGAGAGACTGGACAACATCATTACCAAGGCCAGGCCTGAGCTCAACAACAGGGTCAAGCCTCTGCCCAAATTTGTCACCTGTCTCCGCTGCAGGACATGAGACTGATGGATGGAGATGCTGCCTGGGAGAAGGTACAGGAGATGTGCCTTGTCAAGGCTGTTTGTCCCATGTGGATCTGGGGATGCTGTATGGATTGCAGCAGGCCCAGTACAATGCAGCAAACACAAACACTGCAACAGGTCAGACCATCAGATGGATTCCCCCAGCCACAGGCAAAGCTATGAGCATCTTCAGCCCTCCTCAGGAACTGTGAGTGGAGTGGAGCCATCCCCCATGGCATTATGTAATGCCACCGCTATTTATATGTGTTATAAAAGCCAAGAGCAAATTGGCCAGGTTGCTTAGCACTCGGCACTAATTGGATTGTGTCAACCTGTTTCGGCCCCACTCATCATGCACAAGTGCCCTTACAGCTCCCTGCAGGCTATACCTGCCTGTCACCACCACTTCCACAGCAATTAGCAAACCAGGCCCTCATCCTTCCTCCTGCCCAGTACCTGCAGGCAGGAGGACAAGCCCTGCCTGCCCTCACCTTCTGCTGCCTGCATCTGCCATGCCTATGGGCAGGGTTTCCCATCAGGCTGGTGTCACTGGGGCAGTGCCAACACTCCAGCCTTCCCACCACTACAGTTCCTCACTCCCTCATGCTCAGGATAGGCTGTTGGCTACCACTGGGCTGCTGAGAGCATTGCTCTGTTTTAAGCCCCCAAAGCCATCACTGGGACTAGAGGCCCAGAGAGCAGCCAGGCACCAGCAGCTATCGCCTGGCACGGGAGTGCAGCTTCGCCATTTCAAACATGCTCATCACTTGGTGTTTGTGTTTCAAGCAGACGATGGGCTGTACAGCAGCTCTGAATTTTTTGCAGATCTTGCACTAATCCGGGGCTCTTGGCAATTGGTCATACCTACCATGCTGTCCTCATTTAAGAATGAAAAGGCCCTGTGAGGTTAAGCAAGAAATATACTGCTTATTCTATGAAGCATCCAAGCAGAAATATAAATCAAGGAGAAATAGTATCTAAGATACAACCCAGGCTGTATCTCAATTTATTTTTTTAACATCCATCATGCTCTATCTGCTAAAGGGAAAGGCCATGCTCTCTTCATCCAGCAGTACGGCAATCCCCAGGTCTACCTAGTATTTACCATCACCATAATCCTCTGTTTGCAAAGATTTAAAACCCAGGCGCAGTAATTCACCACAGGCTAAAGCAGGTCTTGACCTGAAAGCAATTTCCCCCAGGCTTCCGAACTGCCTTAGAAATGGCCAGTGCAACTCAAGCATGTGAATAAGCAAAGCAGCAGATTTGTGCAACAAGGAACATGACATGTATCCCAAATACACCAAACCTCCCCAGTGGTCCATACCACAGCAGGGCAAAACCCCAAAACCTTGATGCTACTGCACTTGAGAATATCCAGACTGGTCACAAAACTCCAGGGCAAGGAGACCTCAGAGCTACAGCACAAGCTCAGCCCCAAAGAAACGCAGGGGTAGCCTGAGCCCTCCAAGGTACTGCCAAAGCCGGGAAGAGGGGAAGGGGTTCCCAGGGGGATCCCAGCACAACTACGCCCAGTGCACAGCAGCCTTCTGACGCATGGTCAGGTTTCAATTAAATCAGCTGTGAGGCACGCCATCCGATTGTTCTCTGAAATTACAGATGAATGCCAACTGCAATTAATCACAGCGGAGAATGAAAGCTGAGCTTGGAGGAAGCTCCAATCCCAGCCCTGCCCGCCCCAGCACCCCAACAGGTGAAAAGCTCCAGAGGGTCCCCATGCAATCCAGAGGGTGCTGCCCAGCAGCAGCATCTGGCCATCCCCAAAAGCCTTGGCTGAGCAGGGAGCAGGGCACGAGTGCAGCTGCGGTGCCAGGCAGCGATGCCAGCACCACAAGAAGCCCAGCATGGAGACACACTGTTTATTTACACAAACACACTGGGTTCTCCATCCTGCCCTTCATTAGAGGCTCCCTGTGTTGGGCTCGCCCCCGCACACTGGTCCCATGCTGTGCCAGCAGAGACCCCAGGAAACACTCACTAAGAAATTAGACCCAGTAAGCATCAAGTACTTCTTATTTTCCTTTTATCTTTTTCTTTCTTGTTTTTCTTTTTTTTTTTTTTTTTTAATTTTTCTTTAAAGCAAGCATGAACTGCAACACTGCAGACACAACTGAGCATGGGTGACACTAAGCACCACTTTGCCAGATGCAGCTTGCACGTTCAGATTAATGGCTGAGATGATTTCTCTGACTGGGACTGGCAAGGGGCCAGGCACTAATATTTATGATGTATCAAGTGCTTTGTCCTGGCTGCCATGTGGGGGTGGAGGAATAGCGTGCTCTCTTAGGCATAAACTGCTTGGAGGGATCCAGCTGGAAATGCAGGGAAAGGCTGAGAGTGTTCTGCTCAGCAGTGAGTTTTCTAACTTTGCCATACTGTGTATCACCCTCCATTCTGCTCAGCTCCAGCTCTTCCAGCCACGGCATGGAAAGGGGAGCTGTGCCACTCAAAGTAGAGATGGTCTCCATTAGCAGTGACAGCTTTACAACACAGGTTGGCCCCATTAAAAGCTCATAATGTTTTACTGCAGCCTTATACCAGCAGCCACAGCAGGGCTGTGCTCCAGGTTTGGCTCAAATCCTCCCTCCAGCTATGTCCAGAGGATAAAGGCCAGCTCCAGGGATGTATGATCTCACAGCTTCATCCCAGCAAGGGGGCACAGGCAGGCAGAAGTCACGTCAACCCCCCTGTGTCCTGCTGCCCTGCATTCTCTGCCAGGACCCAGCAGAGCTATGCCAGCACATGGAAAGGCACCCCTTGTGTGTGTGTGCTGAGGGGCCTGGTGGGTTGTCTGGATGCTCTGAGTGACGTCCAGGAGTGCCTGTGGCAGGGGACAGCTTCTGCAGCAAGTCTGACAGCCCTTGCCAGGAATCATGGATGCCACAGCACAGCAGGGAAAGAGAGGGCATGCAGCAAGCCAGGCCACCCACCAACACATGATGAGAAACTTAGGAGGAAATTTGGTCTAGATGAGCAACCTGACCTAGTGGGTGGCATCCATGTCCATGGCAGTGGGGTTGGAAACAGATGATCTTTAAGGTCCCTTCCAATCCAAACCATTGTATGATTCTATGACTGTGTAAATGCTCTTCCCAGAAACATCAGGCAGGACCATGAGTGGCAGCAGGGGGCACAGGGAGGAGAAGAGCTGCTTTGGCCAACCAAGCCAGAGCTCTGGGGATGCTGTGCAGTGAGAAATCCTGCAGCAGCTCTTACCCCTCCAGGGCCCTTTTCGATGCGCTGCCATTGTTCAGAGCAGCCTATGGATGGGCAGCCTTGAACCTGCCCGTGGGACAGGACTACATTTCCCTAGCCTGAGTTGAGAGGATGGACTGAAAAAAATGTAAATAGTGAATTTAGAACTACGTGACAGTGGATGGAGGGTCAGATGAAGAGGCAATACAAAGGGTGGAGTCTGCACAGAGCAACACAGGCTGTTCTGCAGCCAATCTCATTTACACTCATCCTAACAACTTTGTATGAGGGTCACTATCCTGGCAAAGCTGAACCCACACAGCAGGTGCAGGGCTGGTGTGCAAGTGTTGGTCTTGGCTCCTAACCCCCCACTTCCATACAAACTATGCCAGGTCTGGGGCAGAGGCATGTCACCACTGACGTGGAGAGGTGAAAAGAGTGAACCTGTGTCCAGGAACAAAGAGTGAAATGGAGAGCTGCCATCTGCAAAGGGCAGAAGCTGTCCAGCAAACAGTGTGGTCTAAATCACTGATAAGTGAGCAGTGGCTTAATAGTTGTAGAGTAGAAGCAGCAAGAATTGAAACCTCCTGGAGGTGGTGAAATTCTCCAGCCCACTGACAGACTCACTGTGGCACAAACTCAACCCTCTCAGAGTACAAAACCCTGCCTACAGCTGGTCTGGCAGTGAAGATGCTGCAAGCAACAGTGGGAGGGCAGGAGGGGACAGGCCACTGCCCTGCCAGGCTGCACTGTGCCCAAATCTCACACACACTCCTGAGGCAAACACCTGTCACCAAGGCTGGTGGTCATTTAGCTCTGCTCTGGCCATCATCTGCACTGGCATCTCCACCTGTCTTAACAAATCTGTTTTTAAGAACCTAAACATTCTGATGCCCCATGTCAAGGAGGAGAGACTCCAACACAGAATCATAGAATTGTTTGAGTTGGAAAATACCTTTGAGATCGAGTCCAACTGTTAACCTGGCACTTGGCACGTACTGGGAGCACCCTGACCTCCCTGCACCTCCTCTGCATCAAGCAGCAACTTCTGGGGCCAAAGGCCAGCACCTTAAGAGGCGAGACCAAGGAGGACACTGCTGGGATTGCCAACTGTGCCACGTGAGCTCCGTGACCCAAGCACACGGCTTCGCCTTTTTCCATGCAGCCAGCAACAGCCAGTTGGGCAGCACAAGGAAGCAGGATCCCCCTCCAGCCTACAGGAGACAGCAGGGGGGGAGGTGGCTGGGCAATGGTCTGGAGAGGGCAGGGTGATGGGCAGGGAGAGAGAGCTGCTGGAGGCAGAGCAGCTCAGAGACCCTTCTGCTGGGCTGCAGCATGGGTGACACTTTGCAGCCAAGGGACAGGAGTGTCCCCTGCTGGCTGCAGCTCTGGGTGTTGCAGGACTGCAGTGGGGTCTGGGGAAGGGCCAGGGGGTAGTGGTGCATTTTGCCGCTTGACTTGGACCATCAGAAGGAAGAGGGCCAGGTGGCCCAGGCTCTTTGAGTTGGGGTCAGAAGGGCTGGAGGGCTCAGGTCTGCTGGTCTGCAAACACTGGGCACACCTGGACAGCTTCCCCTCCACCTCTCTGCATCTCTTTGAGCTTGGCTCTTACTACCAATGTTTTTCTTTAAGTCAGAAAGTTTTTAGCTGTCCCCACCATGACAGGGCAAGATCCCAAGGATGGAAGGAGCTGTGAAGGACCAGCAGTGACTTTCAGACAACTGCCCTGGTCAGTAAACCTCCTGGAGCAGGGCAGCAGCAGCCCCTGCTCCAGCGGGCAGTGTTCCTGCCAGCAGCAACACAGAGACCCACAGAGCTGCCCGTGCTGGCTGTGAAACCAGGATCCTCCGCCCTCGCTGGCTCAGGGAGATGCATGGCCAAGACAAACTCCACTCCCACGGCCAGCATCAAGGCCAGGCATGGGCACAGAGCGGGTCACAGGTTCTGGAGGGGCCCTGTGCAACCCAGAGGGTGCTGCCCAGCAGGAGCCCCCTGCCCCTGAATGCCTCAGCTGCTGCAGGGAGCAGGGCATGAGCACAGCTGCAGTGCCAGGCAGCGATGCCAGTGCCTCAACAATCCCAGTGTGGAAACACAGTTTATTTACACAAACACACTGGGATCTCCATCCTGCCCTTCATTAGAGGCTCCCTGGGTTTGGCTCACTGCCCCCCCACTGCCAGTTGACCCTGGCTGCTCTCCCTCCTGCTGTCAGCAGGGCTGTGAGCAGCTTCCTCTCTGGCTGTGTGCTGCCCTGGCCAGGCCATGTTTTCCCCACAGATAGACTCCCCCCCTGCTTCCAGGATTAATCACCACTGCCCGTGCAGCTGACCCTGGCAGCACCAGAGAGCCTCGCCCAGGGGAAGCAGCCGAGGCAGGGGCACCCCTGCAGGTGTGCAAGCACAGCACACTCCCCAGAGCTTGCTGCCCGCATGCTGGCAACTGGGGCCTGCAGTCCCCCTTCTCAGGACCTGGTGCTGCTCCAGAGACCACCCTCCCAAAAGAAGACGACCCTACAAAGCCCTGCACCAGCAGAGCTTGCTTGCCAACGTGCAATGCAGCTTACCTTGCCCACTTGAACACAGGTCCTCACCTCTGCCATGCAGCCAACATGGTCCTCACCTCTGCTACTTGGGGCAGCCCAGCAGCCCCCTTCCCATCAAACTGCCTCCCTTCCCTGCACACAAGGCACCAGGGGAGGGCAGGAGGTGAGGGGGGATGTGCCTCCCGCCACTAACATGCCCCTGGCACTAACCAGGTTTCTGCAGCACTGATTAGGCGCCCAGTAGAGCAGAGCAGTGGCTGCAGCACAGCAGCTAATCAGCCTATCAGCTAATTAAAAAATTAGGCTGCCTGCCAGAGATAGATGGCAAATCATTGCTACCACCCACACAGAGCAGGCACCGGGGTGAGCTCAGGGGTCTGGAGCAGCAGCAATGTCTCCAGGTATTGACGGTGGCATCGTTCTGATCGCCTTGCTCCACACCCCACAACCATCTCCAGAGGGATGGGGAAGACTCAGCAGGAGATGGATGTGTTTTGTTCCAGGAAATTAATTTTTCCTGTGCACTCAAGTGTCTCCTTGTAATCCATCAGGGTCTGAAGGACTAATATTTAGCGGTGCTCAACACTTTGGCTCTTAACTGGACTCCAAGGCAGCAACATCGCTGAGCATATGACAGCTTTCAGGATGGAGCTGGAAATGCTTTTTGCTGTGTGTTTAATATATGGTGCTGCTGGGGCAGGAGTGTGAAGACACACTTCTTGGAGCTGGAGGAAGAGCAGCAGGAAACCTTTTAATCAGACAAAATAAGGTTTGATTCCAGGTTGCTATAAATTACAAAACGGTGTGGATGGAAAGCTGTGAAGTAACAAGCAGGTAAGATGGAAAGGGAAACCAAAAGAGATACAGGATAATAAATTTTCTATGCTCATGTCCCATTTAACTGCACACACTGGGGGAAGGGGCTGCAGGCAGATTTCGTACTTGTTTCTTCCTGCTAAGCTCTAATGAGCCATGGCAGAGTGGAGAAGCTGTGGGGAAGAGCAGCCCCAGCATCAATGCTGGGTGACCCCCAGCACCTTCCAACCCTTTGGGGATAGGGCACCTGGTCTGGCTGGGGACAGAGGAGAGCAGCACCCACCCACAGCACCGGGTGATGAGACCCTGCTGCTCCGTGAGGAGGGGGGAAACAGCCACACACGCCTGCCCTGGCCTGACAGATCTAGGACATCCAAAAATAATCGATGGTGGCAGCGCAGCAAGGGGCAGCCAGCGGAAATGATGAGAAGTGACACTACCCCCAGGGGCTGCAGGTCGTGCTGGCCCCCAGAGGCAGCAGTGCCGCAGGGAAGGAGTCTCCACCATGACGCAGCACCCAGGGGGCTTCCAGGCACCTGCTGAGCAGCATCCACATCCCCCTCATCACAGCAGCCCTTCCTGACACCTCCACAGCTGCAGGGCTGGAGCCAAGGAGCTCTCCTGCCAGGAGAGGCACATCTCACAGGCAGCCAGACGGGGTTAGTGGCTCACCTCAGCAGGTGAGGACCCTCCCACAATCCCAAAGCCTACCCTGGTTACGTGGAGTGGGCTTATTCAGAGGTCTGCTGTTGCCTGCTCCCAAAAAGTATCACAAAAACAACCCCCTTGGCATAACAGGCTCACCCCAGCAAGGAACAATGGCTGGCACCGCTCTTCGTATTACTCACAAATTGATCACTTGAGCCTCTTCTCTTCCCATCACAGCATTTGACATGAGTGTGTGCAGCCTGGAGACAGGCTGGGAAAAGAAGCTGGATGTTTTTCACGTGGTTGCAGCATGAAGCAGGGAGGGAGGTTATGAGAGCACACCAGAAACCATTAACACTCCCTCCATCCCTGTAAAGATGGAAACATTTTTGCCAGAAAATAAACCCTTCAGCTACTGCAGCATCCCATGGGAACTATGGCTTGGGAGCATGTGGTTCTGGGGCCGTCTCCCACGACTCTGCCACAGACCTCAGTTTTCTGTGCCTCTTCACAACATCTCCTCTTTGGTAATGCACAGTCAGGCCTGGAGCATCTGGGACAAGGACACACTCCTCCCAGCGCTCTCCCAACCACTGCATCTCTGTGCACCCCAATGTGGTGGGGCTCAGCAGTGATGGCAGTGCTCAGCCAGCAGGAAAGGATCAGGAGTGATGCACTCTCAAAACGCTCACTTACTACAATGTAATTTGCAGTTTTGTGGGCAGCTGCCCCGTGCACCAGGAATTGCTTCGCAGCTGACAGGAGGAAGAAGAGGGAGTGGTGCCTCCTCATCTCCCTCTGCCAGGCTCCATCTCAGAGAGCTCTGATGCACTGTGTGACACTGGGTCTGTGCACTGTAACTCTCTGCACAGGGGTGCCACTGAGGGGAAACATCAGGTCAGGGACCTGGCACCCCGTGGGCAAACAGAGTCTGACCCGGGCAACCCCGCACTATGGATTCGAACATTGCAGCTGCAGCGTTGAACCTCATGCACACACCCCTGCAAACACAATGGATAATGTTTTCAGGATGCTGCCTGCCAGCTTTTCCAGAACACTAGCAGAAGACAGTTATTTGCCAAGGTGTTATTCCAGTAAACAGACTGTTTTCCTGATACCTCTCTGCTTAACCTCCTCCCCCAGATCCCAGACTCTCCATGTTCACAGCCAGCAGCAGGAGTGCTCAGCCTCAGCACAGGCAAGGTACCCTGAGAAAGGAGAGCACAGCTCAGCGCCTGCTCCAACAGCATCTCCTCCCTGGCCTTTGCCCTCCCTCCCGCTCTGCTCGGTGGGAAAGGCGTAAGCTGATGCTCACAGAGGCCACTGTCTCCAGGCCGGTACTCCCAGAGCACACAAAGGCTGATATCAGTTTCATGGGAGACCAAGCTGGAGCCAGCAGCTGGATCCTGCTGCAAGCAGCACGAAACCCCAAGCGGCCTGGGGCTCGGTCATTAGCAAGCAGTTTGAACAAACATCATTATAGTTTGGTCTATGCTTAACAATGAGTACAGCTGTTGACAATGAGCTGGAGAAAAGGTCCAGTTCAGAGTCCGAGGCCAGGGAGACCACTGGACCTCCCATTGATCCCAGTGTGTCACAGACATTAAATCTGGACAGCAGCTATGAAGCCAAAGGCACAGCTCCCTGCTGGTGGCCACCTCCCTGGACATGGTGCTGCTTACTCACCCACACCAGCCATCTGTGCTTCCCCCCACCACACACAGCCGTGTCCCCCCAACATGCTCCTGCAGCTTGCAGCTCGTGGAGACCCTGAGGCTTGCTGTCCATCAGACAGCAGCTTGCCATGATGTCCTCATCCGTTAGGAAACCCAGCACCTACAATATCCTGCAGCGAGGCGCTCCACAGATCACTGCACTCTGTTTTAAACCCACTTCTTGCCAACTTTGATGCCCCCCAGTTCTTGTAGAAACATCTGCCTCACATGACTTGTGGCTTCATGGACCACATCGTAACTCCCTTGGCCAGGCACCCCCCCAGACTGGAGGGTCCCAGTCAAACAGGCTTGTCCCATACAGAAGCCACTGCCCTTCTCTAAACCTATTCCATTTTTTTTTCCAGCAGACCATGTCAATATGCCATAAATTTCAGCCATACATAGTCATCAGTCCCACTCTTCTTTTTCCTCGTAGCTCTGCATCTTTGTTTAGTCACACAGAAACTTACCCACTTCTCCCGCTGCTGCTTAGTCCTCCTACAAGCCACTAACCTTACCAAATGCACCTGCAGACCAAGCTCCTGAATTTTCAGGCAGCAAGTCCCCAAGTGCCTCTACAGCACATGGAAGATGCTGCATGAGGACAGGACAGCCCAGGGGCCCTTTGCAGCTTGTGCTCATCTTCCCACCTGTGGTCACAGCTTCTGCCTTCAGGCTGGGCTGGATAGTGAGAGAGAAACCCTGAGAACTCAGCAGGGGACAAGGAGGCCACGTTCTGAGATGATGCTACTCCCCAAGAAGTGAGCCAGCTGTTTGTACAGCCAGGAAACCCTGCTGCCTCCAATTTGTCAAATACCATCTTCAGTCAAGTTGTGCTAAATACCCTCACTCCACATGAGGCACAATACCTTCAGCCAGGTCTCAGAGCCTCCCCTGATCTAATGGACTCCACTCCTCTGTCCAAGCTGGCAAAGAGAAGCCACAAAGCTGCTTCTCCATCATATCTCATTTTCCCTCTGCTCCTTCTCTTCTCCCACAGGGTCATCCTGCTGCAGCACAGTCAGCAAAACCAATGGAGTCAAACACCAAACAGCAGTTTTCAAAGCGCTGACATCTCTCCCTTGGCCTACTAGCTGATGAGGATAACCACTTGCTAAATTAATTCTTTCTGAAACAAGGATGGGGGCCAAGAATTCCATGGGAAGGTCCCAGCTGCCCTTCTGTCACCTCAACTCCTCCTCCTCTTGCCTGCACCACCAGGAAGGTGATAAAAGCTTGCTGGGTCCTCTGAAGTTATACAACTGAAATGACAAGTGATTACAGTGATTGAAGCCAGGTGGGAACATTCCCTCTGGATGGGCTTACTGAAAAGGAAAATGAAAAGGTCTGCATCCTTGTTCTCCCTCCTCCTTGCCTCGCTCCACAAGTCTCGAGACCATTTCATGCTGGCATTGTCCTCATCCTGGCAGGTCCTCCTACACCTGAACCTGCTCATCCTCTCTCTGTGTAACCTTCGCATCACTTCTCCCTTGCAGAACTGTTGTGATGGATCAAGCCCTGCTCCAGCTTCCCAGGCCTGGCCACAGCACATTAAAACAGGATTTATGAGCCTTGAGCACAGACAAGAGTTATGCAGTCTGCACTTCTGTGTGCTGCATACCAAGTCCCCAGCTGGTTTAAATCAGATTAACTCCACTGATGTAAGACATTTAAGGCAAGAGTGTTCCATGATTTACACCAGCTAAGAAGCTGTTAAATTATAACTTGGCAACTGCAGGTTTAGATCTGGAAGTTTTTTGGGCAAGGATCCCAAGCAACAGTGAACGACAGAGCAGCTGAGTGGCAAACCCCATTTATCCTCAGTGCAATATGCATGCAGCAAGCACATGTTCCACAAAAGTCCTTAAAAAAAAATAATCCTGGTGTTCAGTTTTCAGTGCCATTGGCCCACAAATGTGCCCTGTCACAACCCAAAGGCTCCAAACAAATCACTAAGTCATGATAGTATGGAAATGCTTCCCTTCAAAAAATGATACATTTGGAAAACTAAAGCCAGGCAACTTTAATGCAAAGGCTGCTGGCTGCTGAAAAAAAAACATGGACTGATTAATGCAAATGCAAACAAACACACAAGAGAGTTTAGTATTCAGATCAGGGCCTTCATTTCTGCTGGAGGATGCTCAAGCTTCCAATCAAATCTGTCCTCCACAAAAAATCAGTGCTAATGCTATGGAGCCAGATGTGCTTGGAGAGGTGCAGAAAAAGACACACCATTCAGGGTAGGAGAAATGCACAAAGGAAAATGTAGATACTGCCTCAAAAGGAAGGCTTGGTCCTTTCTTCTCCAACTTAGCAAAGTGGCTTCTTGAGACCAGTAGATACTTGCTTGTCAGAGCCAGGAGAGCAGCAGGAGCCCAGTGCCATTCCCACACCACCCACAAGCCTGTGAGTGGGCAGCAGAGCTGCAGCCTTCCCTGCTGCCTCCAACCCACTGCTGGCTGCACAGGAAAAGGGCCAGGGAGCCGGGCCAGCCCCATAAATCACCAGGCACCCAGCACAGTAAATCTGACCTCCCTCGCAAGGGAAATATAAATCAGCTTTACTAGCAGCTTCTGAAACAAAAACTAAGATCATGAAACTGTAAAAATGCCTCTTTAAACATCCTGTGCCCTGAACAGACCACTGAAAGCCCAGTCAGGATGAGGGAGAGCAAATAGAGTCGGGTTGATGAACTGAGAAAAGGCATTTCAGACCGAGCAGCTTCTTGCTGGCAGGCAGCACGACATGGATATCTTTAGCACACAGTAAAGACAGAGCAGGGAATCGGGAGGAGTGAATTAGCCAGCGTTAATACCATCATTTGTATGCAGTGTACTTCAAAGCCCTTGCAGTGCAGACAGCACCAGACACACAAAAAACCACCCAAGTCTGATGGAGAGTGAAATACAGCACATTTGCTGGAGCCCACAGAGTAATGATCAGCGGGGGATGGATGAGACCCTCAGGGTCACCACTGCCCCACTGTTTAATGAGCTAGTGTGGGATGGCCGTGCCAGGAGGACAGGGGCAAGTCCACAAAGGACAGAGGAAGCCTCATGAAGCAGTGTAGAGGTAGGAGCTACTGGGTAGAACCAAACTGGACAGGACTCAGCGAGAGCACGGGGGAGTTATGTCTGCTCACATCTCAGCAAGAGTGCACCTTAAACCCATGGTAGGAAGTCTGCAGGGAATATTATGGCTGGGCAGAGGCTCCAGATGCCAAGGAAGCTGCTGGTGTCAGCAGTGCTAGCCATGGGAACAGCAATTTCACCAACACACACGTGAGAATTGGCCATCACCACAGGACACCCAGAAACAAATTCGAGAGGCTGGTCACCTCCTCCTGGGGCAGGTGTACAGCCAGGCAGGATCCCGAGGTCCTTGCCACCACTGCCACAGCCCAGGCAGGACATGTGGCCAGCCCAGAAGGGGATGCTGCTATCACTGGTGTGTCAGGCCAGTGAGGCAGCCAACAAGGAGAGCCCAGGGACCAGCACTGGGAATGGACCAGCAGCGCTGGGGGAGTTCCACTGGAGGGGTTTGGAGCCCCGGGATGCAACATCCTCCTTGTGTAACCAGTCAAAGGCTAGACAGCATGCTGGTCCCAGGAGAGCCAACCGTGCGCAGCCAGGGAAGCAAAACATGGTATCAGCTGAGCCAAGCCCCTTCTGCCAGCTGCCTTGTTTTCCTGCAGATTTATTGTTGCTCCCACAGTCAATAACAGCAGAGCAAAGGCACAATAAGGAAACTGAAGTGATCAGTGGCTGCTAATCAGCAAAGCTTTCCAAGAACTCCCCGAAGCCCAGAGGAAAGGCTCAACAACTGCCCTGTGCCGATGCTCTGGAGCGCGCAGCCGCACCACGGGCACACAGCACCTCTTCCTGCTGGCACCCCAAGGGTGAGGGGGGCTGTAAACACACACAGGGCAGACACGCTTACTCCTGCCTCACCTCTCCTACCCTCTCAGGGCATGAGGGCATGGCCAGCTGCCATAGGGCACAGAGAATCTCCTGTCACCCACCCCAGTGGAGACCTGGATGTGGGCGGTCTTGGACTGATGGGTCCATCGCTCTGCAGGAAGGAGCAGAATCCCAGGAGCCCACCCCAGAAGTTTATTGACTTTCTTTGCATTTCAAATAGTATTGGATAAAATCTCTGTGCAGAAGAAAAAGAGAGCCTGTGTTGCTGGAGGTGGCTCAGCAGAGCCTTACCTTTGGGCATGATGCGATGCATTGCAACCGACAAGAAGAAGATGGAGTCGCTGTAGTAGGTCCCTGATCCAGCGCTGAAGTGTTTCTGCATGGCTTCAACAATGGGAAACAGCTTTTCCGTCAGCTCATTCACATCATGGACTATTACCTGGGAGAGACACCAGAAACACCACTCAGCTGCTGCCTCTGGGGACTGGCCCAGCTCCAGCAGCCTTTGCTCAGCCCACACCGGCACGGGGCAAGGGGGTAGGTTGTTAAAGCACAAATCATGCTGGTGGCATTGCAGCTGCACAAAGGGGCCTGGCTGCACCGGCTCCTCTACGTCCCCTTGCCACAGGAGCCAGTCATGTGTGGCAAGGAAAGGAGGGAAGGACTCTTACAGCCATTTCATAACTGTAAGATAGGCAGAGACTCAAATCCACTCACACAACCATGTGTGTTCCATGTTTTGTGGTTTTTTTCCTAGTCTGTTCCCACTGCCTGATGCAACCACATATCTGGTGTCCCATATGGAGTCCATCAGAAGAGGTGACAGTTTCCTCCAGGCTCTGGCATCATGACGTTTAGAGGTCAGACCACGTCACTTACCCCGAGGACCAAGGCTTGCTCCCTGCTACGGAGGCAGGCTGTGACAGGGCCAGGATGCAGCCTGGATTTCCTGAACCTCAGCCCAGCACGGAGGCAATCTCTGCAGCACATCCCACCAGGGCTGCAGGGGAGAAGGGAGGACGGGCTGCAGCACGCCAATGAAAATCCAAACATCAGGAGTTACAGCAGAGCTGAGCAACTGCTCTACGTGGATCTCAGCCCACCTGTGCTGGAGCTTTGCTGGTGCTCAGCCAGCACTGCTCTGCACCCCTCAGCCCTGAGGGAGCCCATGCACCAGCACGGGCCCTGACACGCCTGCGCCGGATCGTGGCTATGGCCCAGAAACAGGAGCAACCCCAAATGCACCTTGTCAGCTACTGAAACTGTACAAGCTTTTTGGTCAAAGTCTGATGAACAGGAACTTTCATGCAGCTCATTACACCCACAGAAAGATACAGGTCACTGAATCACACAAGATAATGAGAGGGATTTTTGGGATAATTAAGAGAGACGAGGGACATGACCCCGGTGCAGATAAGGGGGAGTGCAGGAAGTGTGGAGACTCGAGGTTGTGCTGCCTTCTTCAGGCCAGGGAAAACAGGAAGAGCCTCACTGGAACTGAAGGCCAGCAAGAACATAACTTTGCAGCAATACTTGAATTTTGGACAGGGTAGCCTATACCTCTTGTTTGAGGGATACCAGGACACTTCCCCAAGCTGGCCCTGCCTTCAGCAGGGAGCTCAGCCTACAGTCTTTGTACGTCCCTTCCAAACTAAACCATTCCAACGGCTCTACAGTTTCAATTCTTTTCCTTACTAAAATTTCATCTGCTTAAGAACAAGGGGAACATGCAGGAGAGAGAACTTACTTTTTTTTTTTTTTAAATTAAAAATACCCATAAACCAAACCAAGTGCTTCAGAGGAGAAGGCAACTCTGGAGCCTGTGCTGGTGCAATGACCATCCCCTCTATGGGGTTCACAAGGGTTTGCTTTGATGCCCAGTGAGGCTGGCACAGAAGCAGCGAGCAATGTGGAGCTTCCTCCTTCCACAGCTTCTTGCAGAACACGTTACCCCAAAGTGCTCTCACAGCAGAGCAGAGCAGAGCTCGCTGGGGTGCTGCTCGTGGGACCCGCAGTACAGTGAACAAGGTGATGGGGCCATCCTGGCACTGGCCATGACGGCTGAGCCCACAGCAGGGTCCTGCTGGAGGACAGGCACAGCTGGGTCCCCAGGCCTGGGAAGGGCACCCTAAACACCCACCCTTGGCCACTGGCCCTTGCCATCAGCAAGAGAGCCCTCACACAGGCTCTGTGGCCAGCGTGTCCCTCAGCAGGGCGGCCCCGCTCCGGGCCCGGGGCCAAGCGCCTGCAGCAGAACGGCAGGAAAAACACAGAACAACGTGTACCAGGAAAAGTGCATTGGGAGAGCTCACCAGCAGCTACACTTGGCTTTGGATAGCACGGCATATTCCCCAAGACACTGCAGGGGAGGCAGCTCTGTTCCCAGTAACATTACACAGCACCTCGCCCAGCCCTGCTGGCTGTGCCATCGCGGTGAGCGCTGGTCGGAGAGTGGCACAGCTGTGGGGAGCAGAACAGCAGCACCAAGTGCTGCTGCCAGCAGCCATCCCAGGTGACCAAGCAAGCAAACCACCATTACTCTTCATGTGCAAAGGCACCGACAGCCTGTGCATGGAGCAGAGCACCACCAGCACCACCCCACCGTGGGGATGTGCAATGCTCTGCTCCCAGCCCAGCTTGAGTGAGGCAGCTTCAGGGTCTGGCTGGATTGGAGAAGCATGAAGGAGAAATACAGCACCTGTAACCACCCTTCTGCATCCAGCAAAGGCAGCCTGAAGTCTGTACAGCATGTAGAAAAGGTGGGGGGAGGGAAAGCCAAACCAGTTCCAGTCACTTCCAAAGAAAGCAGAGTGCCAAGCATCACTGTACAAAAATTACAGGAGAAATACTCCTGAAACTCCAGACACAGCATCATCTGCCTTCCCTCCCCTGCTAAAGACAACAGGAAAACCTGTCTTTTGCCCACCCTCTGGTTAGGTACTTTTGCAAAGCAAACTCCTCAAAGCAGCTGAATTGTCCTCCCGCAGCCACAGGTCAGGCAGCCTCTCTGGGACCACAAGGGCTTCTCCTCTCCTCACTGCTCACTTTAGCACAGCTAGCTGATCTGCTGCTAATTTTGTACTTCGTTATTTATTTGTGTAACAGCTTTTAGTAAATCCCTGTAGCTAAATCTGGCCATGTTTGCTGAGGACACTAAGAAAAGTTCGAGGGGTTTCCTGTGCAAGCACAATTTTATAAACACAAGTCCCGCACTGATAAAAGACCCTTTCTACTGATTCACTAGGAAAAAAACAACCCGCATTTCTTTTCCTTTTAACTTTCCCTCCTTCCCATGTCAGATATTCTCATAGCTCTCCACAAACACGGAGTGATGGCAGCCGAGTTACATTCACTCCCAGCAGGATCCGAACAGGGGACCGGGACGACGAGCCGAGCACACGGTTCGTGTTACTCTGGCAGGGAAATGGAATCAATAAGCGATAGGAACCGCACAAGGAGTGTGAGCACACAGGCCGGAGTGGCAGAACACGGGGCAAGCCAGGGCTCTCTGGAAGCACAGTGCCGACGCCGAGGCTGGCCCGGGATCACTGCCGGGCACTTCCCGCTGGCCGGGAAGCGGGAGAAGCTGCGGAGATCACGCTGCGACCCGCGGGCGGGCCACGCTCTCTGGGACTGCGGGCATAAAGCCCTGGTAAAAACCCACAGAGCCTCGGCAAGCCCGGGCCAGGAGGCCGAGGCACGGGCAGGACGGCGCTTCCCGGCCCTTCCCCTCCGCCCCGCGGCCGCACACGCGGAGCTCGGGCTCCCTCTGCCGCCGCCGCCGCATGGCTGCGCTCCCGGCGCCACATCTGGGACACATCTGTACATCCCTGCGGGATGGGTGACACAACGTCACGCCCGCCCACGCCCGGACAGCCCTGCCCTGCCGGGAGGATCCTATCCCTGAGCTGCTCCCACCTCCGGCACCCTCCACGCTGATCCCAGACTGCTGCCGGCTGCTTCGGTCTCCAGGAGATTCCAAAAGTTCCTGAATCTGCCTAGGGAGAGACAAGAGCTGCCCACAACCTTCCCCACGGGTTAGGAACCCTCCCCGTGGGTTGGGATCCACCTCTGACTCTGGGCTTCAGTCTAACAGAGGAGCCAACTGATCCCAGCTCTGCTAGAATGGGAGGGCAAGGGAAGCCCCAAAAGCAGGGCACGAATTGCTTCTTGATGAAGAATAAAAGTAAAGTTCAGAGGTTTTATCAGTCCTGCCTCAGCAGTTCCAGCTGTCCCCTGAGCACATTATCAAGCTTCATCTCTAGGCCTGATCTAGGAAAACAGCGTAAGAACCAGGAGAATGTTCTGGAGATAACAGGAGAAGCAGGGATGGAGATGTTTTACTGCTGGGGCTGAGTGTCAGGATCAATCACCTTCAACATTTTAGCAGCAGCACCAAAGATCCAAGCCAGGGAGACGTTTTCTGCTGGTAAAGAGGAGGAATGAAGTAGGCTACAGCAAGATTAAAGCAGTGCTGTCACCTGCTGGCATTCCAGAAACTGGCACAGGGATTAGGGGCAAGGCTGTATGCTTTAGAAGCAGGAACAGTCTCTGCTCTATAATGGGAACTCCACCTAAAAGCAGAGAAGTGTACTGTCGCTGGCTAGCCAATGGAAACCAGGATACATCAGGCTCTGCCAGGAGAGAGGGAAGAAGCTGACTGAGTAGATCCCAGTGAGATCTCACCTGAGTCCTCCAGATCATGCTACCTGCTTACACCCCAGAGATCAGTTCTGATGGACAACCTACTCACTGAGCCATGAGCCAGGTTTGCCTGCGAGTCCACAGGCATGTACAGAGGCCCCTCTGTACCAGAGACATCACTGCATACCCTCATCTCCAACTCCCAGCCCGTGTTGCCCTGGAGAAGCAAGACCAGCAAGGCCGCTCGCAGAGAAGTTTATTTCCTAGAAGAGCAGATGGCAAAAGGCAGCCACACACACAGAAGGGGTGATGGCAAGGGTGATGCACACCATGGTGGCCCCAGGGGTCCTCCCACTCCAGGGGACATAATATTACAAACCTGAGCTGGGCTGTTGCACCACATCAGCACTGCAGCATCGTGGGGCAGTCAGTCCATCCTGCTGTGGCACACAGGAATCCTCCCGTGCACCCCCTCCACAGAGCTGAGCACTGCCGGCATGGGGTGGGTCACCCACCATGGGTATGGGACCTGACTGTCAGCAATAGGAAAGGGCTTGTTTAAACAATACAAGAGGTGGGATTATTTACTAGGAAAGCATCTCTGAACAACGTTAAGGTTACGTGTCTGCTTACATCACAGCAGAGTTCAGCTAATACTAAATAACAGAAAGATGAGCTATAAAAAGTCACAGGACTAGAGGACACTTCCAAGCAATGCTCTCTGCAGCAGCACCTCAGGACAGGGGGGTCAAGTTACCTGGAGTCTCTGATCTTAACACCCTTACAGTTTTCAGATACCTGTTTGATGCGAAGGAAAGTCTGACTTTGCATGGACTGCACTGGCTATGTTTTTGGGAGGCAGGACGAACACTCTCATGTGGATGCACTCCTACCCCTGCAGACTCTCCGTTCCCGTTCTCAAGAGCCACCAGCAACAGGCCAACAGCCTCTTCTGATCCTGCAGGACACTCAGGAAGCCACTTACTCAGGAGCACGCGTGGTACTTGTGTTGAAATGCTGAACCAGGACTGAACCAGGAGTTTCTTCCCGCTGGACTGCTGTTCCCAGGGTCCCGCAGGAAGATCACAAAGATCACACGGGACACCCGAGCGCGCCCCCCTCAGCGGGCAGAGCCCCGCTCGCCCCCGGCCCGCCCCGCTCAGCCCCCGCGCACCTGGTGGCGGAAGGCGGCTCCGCGCAGCAGGTCCCGCAGCAGCCCCAGGCCGATGTCCCGGCTGGCGCCGTCGGTGACGAGGTGGAGGTGTAGCGTGTCGGCGGGGCCCAGCCGGCCGTGCCGCAGCAGCGATCGCAGCGCCGCCTGCGCCTTGTCCCGGAGCGCGGGGCCGCGCTCCGCCTTGGTGAACATGAGCAGGAGGTGCAGCCCGCGGGCCCCGGCGCGGGCGGGCGCGGACGGCGTGGCCCGCAGGCGGCGGGTGGCGCTGGAGAAGGTCTCGCCGCCGCCGCCCAGGTAGTAGAAGGCGCAGACGGCCACGGCCGCGGCCGCCGCCAGGGCCGCGGGCTGCGGGCACCGCGCCCATCCCCGCCGCGCAGGGCCCCGCTGAGCCGCCATCGCGGGGGCGGCGCCGCCCCGGGACCCGCCCCCGGCCCGCCCCGAGCGAGGCGCTGGGCAGGGACAGCTTTAATGAGGCCGCCCCTTCACAATGACAAACCACGCTCAAGTTTGCGATACAAAGTCTACAGCCGTACACAACGCGGAGCACACAGTCTGTACAGTTACAGCTTAAAAGGGGAAGGTTTTTTTTTTTTTTTTACATTTTACTGCTGGAATGCTTAAAAAAACCACCAAGTACAGAGGAACGCGTGGATAGAGAAATAAAAGTTCATTATTTCAGACGGAGTAACCTCTCTGCTTGAGGAAATGATGATTTCTTGGCGATTTCTGTCGAAATGTGGAAAATCTGGGATCCTAACAGAAAAGTGAGTGGAATTTTTCCTTCTCTGTCATCTCCTTCCATGGGAAGAGAAACAAGAAAATACCGTATGCAGAAAGATAAAGCAAGCATATGAAACAGAATATACCAAAGTGGTACACTCATGCTTTTCCCCAGTACTGCTTTTCCAGAGTTGTCTCTCTTTTAAAACTGTGCCTCTGTGCAAGCACAACAGCAAGGCACATCAGCTTTATGCACAAAGCAGTGGCATAAACTCTAACTTGGGAAAAAGTGTCCATGGTGAATGGGCTGAGGTCGTAGTCTGCAAAACTGATTCTCAAAATACTTTGTGTATTAAAGAATCAGAAGGATCAGCTCAGTCCTTTTGACACTGTAAAAATATCACATCCTTGGTACTTACACATGATTTGCAGTTCTATCAAAGGGTCCTTTCATAGTCACTATGTCATTTGAGATTCTCATGATGAAGAAGCAAAGGTAACATCCACACTTTAAACCAGACGGCTACAGAGAAGCACCGAAGTCTTGGAAACATCACATCAATGCTCTGCTTATTCTAGTTCTCACCTTTTTTTCTTTAGTGCTACAAAGCTTTTGCTCTATCCAGGAGAACTAAGAATCTGGACAACACGTATGTACTGATGTCATACTGCAAAACAGGTGAAACTTCCTCTCATACAGTGATTTGCTGACAGCAGTTGGAAGGTCTGGTTGCATTTTCTAAAACTATTTCAGCTCAGTATACAAACAGGTGAAATATAAAACCCCATGGAGTGAAAAATGCAGTATTAATACAGCATCCTTTAAAACACTAACAATTAGAAGCCACAAATGGTACAATCCAGAGCCCCTCAAAATCAGTGGAAAGACCACCACTAATTTCAGTGATTTCCTGGATTAGGTCCTAATTGGCAAGGAGTCTGAAGCCTACTAGGTGCTAATGAGCACCTGGAACATGTGTGCATCAGACTGCAACATGGGCTGCTTGTGAAGGCAAAGAAACACCTCTACCTTCACCCAAATTCATGGGAACAAATTCCAGCTGACATAACTCAGGGACAAATTTCTGAATTATCATACTGAATTATAAGTTTTTATGCACTGAACTGACATTAACATAAAACATGAAATCTTATGAACAGTCAAAACAATTGAGACACTAAGGACATGCCACAGACACTATTTAAACCAACATGCAATGGACATAAGTTACACCTCTGAAATCAAGCTGTGTTAGAATATATGTTGAGTTCCTCAACGTTTGTCTTTCCAAGAGACTCTTGGAACGTGTGTCTATAAATAGGAAAACTATTACACTATCTTTCAATGAGCCATCTAGTAAATTACTAAAAATCCATGTGAAAGCTGACTTTTAAATGCATTAGGAATCTACTGCTTTGTCCCTCACCGATTAAAACCTACTATATTTCATACCTACGTGGAAACATGAACTAGAATTGAAGCTTTCCATTGCCTGGTACAGACTACAAGATGTTAACCCACAATGGAACCTTACTGTTTACTATTCTAGTTGTAGTCAGATTCATTTTGTGACAAAAATTTCATAATATTACTGAGCAGAAGATTAGCACTTGAGTCAAAACTTGATATGGAATCCAGACCTTCAGAGCCCTGTGACAATCATATGTTATTACTGAGGGCTGAATGCTGTGAGCCACTGAGGCCACGGAGCACTGAGCCTGCCAGAGCCTGGTGGGACTGCACCATCAATACATTCCATGTAACTTAATGGTGTATATTCATTTTTGCTGAACAACATGTTACCACATGTATTGCACCTGACCTGGAAAAAGCTTTAACTGAATGCAGTTTATACTGGACATCCTGGCGTACCTGAAAGGACTGGGGAACGAGGCTGCAGGATGAGCAGTGACATAGCTACTCCCTGAGCCACTGACACTCCAGCACTGCTGACAAGAGTCACACGACCTGTCAGTCAGGTATGTGATTAGTCCCTTAGCACAGACACACTGATACTGTTTCCCAGACAGATGGGAGTCAGGAATGCAGCCTGTGGATCTGCAGAGCTACAGGGAAGCAAGGTTTTTGTCTAGAGAAGTCATCCTGCAAAATTTTTCAGAGAGATTTTTGTGGCTAGGAAGGAAATCACCAGTGGAGATTTGAAATAAGTGTCTCAGACCTTTTTCCAGCAGCATGGACTGAGACAGCAATTATGCCATCAAGCTTTAGGCAGCTTTAGATTACAGCCAATCACACTACATACTGCCTGTCACCTGGCTGCAAAAGACAAATATTTAGAAAAACCTATGTCTAAAGTGTATATTATACAGTCATATCTTACATTGTCCCATCTGTACACTGGGAATCTTACCTTCTCTAAAATCTACTAAAACACCCACTGCTGTTAAATACTGCTGATTAGGAAGTATATTATCATTCATAGACAGCTATTTAAAAACAACTTACTAAAAATTACTGCTTACAGGTGATATCTTTAACTTTCTTATTATTCAGACTAAATGCACTCTTTAAATGGGCACAGTCTGCTTTTCCTAGCATAATTAGACCACACACACCCAAAGCAAGAACTGTAAGAACTTGTAAGATTCTTCTGCTTGGAAAAAGAATCTAGTGGACAATTCTACAACACTACTAATTTGGTGGCAATAATAATATCCAGATTTGATACATTATTATATATTTGATGCAAAATTATAAATGTTTGAAATACCTTGTTAAAATTTAACGTGCCAGAAAGTTTAAATTTACCATAGTTTACAGATTTAATTTTTTTTAATCCAATTTTGCTTGTCTTTGCTTGGAGAAAAGCCAATTGATTTCCTAAATACATTTAAACAGCAGGTTAGCATAATGCCATGGCTACTAGGATTATTAAAAACTCACATTGATACTATGTCACCTAAAATTTCTGCTAAAGTTGTCCATAAGGCAGACAAATAGAGCATAAAGAATTGCATCTGCTGGTTTGGGGCTTCAGGTGATTCCTATCTAGATATTAAATAACCTGATATATAAGCATATATCTAGAGACACCATTTATACACGCACACCATCAGAGTGGGGCTCACTACTGAATAAAGCAAATTGTGCTGCTGCCCTCAGAACATAGCTGGAGCTGTGCTCACCCAATACTTGTCAAAAATGTGGAGTGAAATTCCTAGGTTTTCTCATGCTCACCTTAGTTTACACAACACATACACATCATTACAGATCATATACGGGATACTGCTGCCTGATATAAAGGATTGATTGTCCTAAATTTAGGGTGGCTGCATGACATATGAGACTCCATATATTCAGCTTAGGGCTAGCAGTGAGAACAAGAAAAAGTAAAAAACAGCCTGTGCACGACTGTTCTGCACAAACTCCATTGGCTCAGTATTTATTTTCACTTCTCAAATTTCAAGTTTTGATGTCAAAATACTACCAAAAAAACCCCACATCATGTCCAGGATTCAGTTTATTTTTCATGAAAGGTTCCACATGCTCATTTAGAAAGATACTTGATGCATTGGAAGTTTAATCTAAGAGGGGGAAAAAAAAAAAAAAGAAAATAGAGTGCTCTTCGGAGTTTGGTCCCCCAGGATATATCCCTTTGTGACTGACCTGCAGTCACCAGCATAAAGGCCAGCCTGGTGTTAGAGCTTCCACTAGGAAAGAGCTTGCAGGAACAGGAGTTACCATGTCTGTTACTAACAGCCTACCTCTAACCAGAGTCAGCACAGGCACAAGAGGATCTGTTAAGTTACAGTCCCACAAACAGAAGGACAACTCAGTATGTCATTATCTGATTTCCCTTCCAAACAGTCCCAGAAAATGCAACCCAGACCTTCTTGTCAGAGGCACATTCTTTACAGCAACAGGGAGCCAGATGACAGTGGATGATCCTGGACAGCAGAGCTGCTCTGACCATCCTGCCATTGGGAGTCTGTGACACACCCCCAGCTGTGCTCGGCGTACGAGCTGCAGACAAACCTCGTACTCACAGCTGGTGCTATTTTTATACTGAGCTAGCAGGTATTCAGGGTTTTAAACATGATTTCAGCTGCTGAGGTATACATACTGTAGAACATAAAACAACTCATACATTTCCCCAGCTACCACAATCTAAAGCTACATTGGAGTGGTCATTTTATCCGAACTATCTAACAAAATGCATATAATTCATTCTGTCAAAGTAAAAAAAGACTTGTACTATAAGCATCAGGTTCTTTTCCTTCTTGACACTTAAGACTTCTGGGAATCTGACTGCTGGAAGCGGTTTAACTTCTCTGGATTATTTGTTGCCATTTGAGAAAAGTCACGAAAAATGTCCTGATAAAGTTCATCTCCTAGATAGAAAAGAAAAGGGAAACAGTATTAAACATTTGTGATAGTCAACATCACCCACCACTGCACAAATGCTCTACTGTGCAATCAACTACTGTGTAACACTTATTCATGTAAAAAGTTTGCTTATAGATGGAATGACGCTGATGTGAACTGTTGGGGACTGGTTACTTGCATGCATGTTCTGTAGAAGCAAATTAAACAAAGCCAAACTATACCTGAAATAGTACCTCACAGGCAGCCACACAGAGGAAAGTTCAGAGTTAGAAAGGAAAAGTGAAAGCATTTTAAAGCAACTTAAAAAGAAAAATATTTATTAGCCATTAAAGAATAAAATCCTTGTTTTTGCAAGGTCATCTTCAGAAAAATAGAATTATGGCATAAATAAAGATTAACTTGGAAACAGAGGTCAGAATTCTTACAGCCAAACAAACAGAACTTTCCATGAAAGAAACAATCAGCAAGCAATAGTATATAAAAAAAAGCAATCCTAAGTAGATAAATCATGGGTCATAAATTCTTTTGGTCTACTACTTCAGCAAATATAAATTTTTACATTCGCTTCATCTACATCTTTGATTATATTTTTCAGTTTGATCTATAAGAGTGATGATATTTCCCTTAAAAATATTTCTTTTTTTTTTTGGTTTTTTTTTGTTTGTTTGTTTGTTTTAATCTTCACTCTTTGTGCTTAAACACAACCCAGTAGTAGATATTCCAAAATGAGGGATGGCAGCAATTTCCACCAGGCCTGTGTTCCTCCCCCTCCCCGTCTACACAGGAAGACATATTCAGGAACAATTACTTCTTGAGTCATTGCCAAGTTATTCTTTTGCCACTTTAAAATGGACATTTTCACATTCCTTCATCTGTTGCAGCATTTTGGGCCTTGAGTTCAGGTTTCATTTTAAAACATTAACCATAACCTTCAAAAGGAATTAAATGCATCACACATTTCATTTGGTCTGGAATTATGCAGCCATCCAAATTTTACTGTCTTCCCCACACAGATGATCACACAGTGCACAAGATCTCAGCACTACTGTTTCTTGCTGACAGCTTGATTAATAGCATGACAAAGAAATCAACCCAAAATCCCTCTCATCATGTATGTTGAACATGAAGCTTTTTTTTCCCAACATGATTGTGGGAAAAAAGAATGTTTTTGTGCTTAGACATTTGCACTACTATGAACAGTTACATTGTTTTGGTTTTCCATATCTTAATTTCTATTTCCAATGTTGGAACTATTATTCTTTTGGAGATGAGATTCCATTCTTTTGAAAACACTTTCACAAATGATAACTGACCTTCCAGAAATATTTGATGTGCATGGCATGTGGGTTTATACAAAGATGCAGTGACATAATTCTTCCCAGACTTTGAAAGATGAATACATTCAATACTGCTCTACTAGGAAAAGTCAGTTCTAGTGAAATTCCCTTTTGGTTTTCAGATTTCATTTCAAGTATGGTGTCCCTGCCCATGGCAGAGGGGTTGGAACTAGAAGATCTTTAAGGTCCCAAACCATTCTGAGATTCTGTGTTATAGAGATGAAGCAGGCACAGGACACATTTTATTGTAGCAGTTTGTGGTAAGTGCCTGCACTGGGAGATCAGCACAGAATGGAGCTGCAACATTCACCAAAAGAACAGCTATGAAGGGCACAAGGCAGAATCAAGCTTGTGTGATAAAAGCAATTATGCTTTTAATACTGAAGTGGGTTTCACTGCTGAACTAATACTGTAGTTCAAGTTGCCATACTTGTTTCTTTCAAATTAACTTGAAAGAAAAACGGAAAGCTATTTTTGCAAGATACATTGTGGCTCTGTTTTTGGCTCTATTACATAACAAAAATATTACATACAAAAATAGACTAAAATAAAGTGCCCCTTTAGTTTGTATGCTGCATTAAAGTACTTAATACTGTAAACATTATAATTATTTTAAAATTCTACTTTAAAACTGAATTCTGGAAATTCCAAGCAATGTTGTCCCTAAAGTGCAGATTTTATGTACAAAAATACTGTAACACTGCTTTACCATTTAACACCAGAGTAACTCAAAAGGCACACATCATACATTCAAGAAAAGGTAGGAAGAAAAAGTAGCAATGCTAGTACCAAAGAGTTGGCAGACATACTGTAGCACCAGGAGATGAGCACTCAAGTGTTATACAAGAAACAGTACTATGGTGCATATGGCTTCTACCACCCAAAATGAACCTTTTGTGGAACAAGCTGCTTTCAGCTAGTTCCCATTCTAGGAATATTTTGGAAGACCAACTGTACCTTGCAAAGCAATATATACATTCTCTCAGTAGCTCAAACCAGCCAGATAGATTTAAATTAGAAATGTCGATGCCATTAGCTACATTAGCAATTGTTCATCAACTGCATTACTAGAGCTGAGGAGTTGGTAGTTGGCTTCACTCTGATGACAGCAAACTCATACATCAATATTTACCCTCACATAGCTCCCAGCAAAAATACAGTTGTCTTGAAAATCCTTATTTTCTTCTAGAATCATAATTTTGGAACATTGGAGCTCTAAAATAAGGGCAGTGCAAATAATTTAACTTGTATATGCAGTGAAAAAGACCTGCATCTCCTACAACCACGAGAAGGTGTGATACCTTGTGACAGCAGAGACAGGTTTTGTGCTTACTCTGACACAACCCTTCCAGACATGAACATTCAAACACCCAAATACTGACTTTCAAAAGAGACTTCAGCAAGTAAAGAATAGAAGGGGGCAGTGCTGTGCTACCCAAAGATACAGCAAGATCTCCTGGTTAGGACTCTGTGCTACAGCTTCTGGCCTTAATGTCAAAAATTATTTTAATGATACCTTCCCCTGATTTTGGGCAAGCTCTGCTTCCTGTGGCAACTCGCCGTTGTCAATCTCACCTTACCAGCTGCAAAGCATCTGGATGAGATTGTATCAACTGCAGTCTCTAGATTCTACTGTAATACAGACTGATAGAAAGGTCACAATATTTCCAATGAAATATTTTTCTAGCTTTTTATTTCACCTACCTAATTGAAGAATGTGTCTAAAAAAAATATATATATATATAAATGAATTTTCAGGGGAAAATAGTCTCCCCATCTACTTCACATTTTCATGTAGGCAGTGCCTGTATTTGTTAGGAATGAAGCATTCATAAACATTTGTAAGGTTTAGTAACCAACCAAGGACTTTTGTACAAACCATGGAAACATATTTTTGGTTTATAATAATTTTGGATTTGTGATAGGTCAATGAAATGATCTAAAATATTCACTTATGATTTAGCACAGAGCTTTTGAGCCAAAATACACACCTCCCTTAAAACAAAGCCATTTTACTATTTGAAACTGATAGTTATTATTTTTACCACTTAAAACAAAACAGAGGAAACTCAAAAATACTTCAGCATTTGCTACCTTTAGCCTGTCAGTGAAGTAGTATGCATTGTATCAGAAAACATCTTTAAATTGAAATTGGCCACACAGGCAACAGCCTTCCTCATTTTCTGAGAGGGGAATTCTTCCTCTTTTGAGCTCATAATCAGACAAATACTTTTAAATTAACTGTTTCACTGTCAAGGAAAGCATTTGAATTCCTGAGTGTCTATAGTACTTTTATTGTTTAATTTGAATTTCCTTGAAGATTTGTTAAAAAAATAGATTTAAAAAAACCCCCTATTCTCAAGGAGAAACCAAATAAAATCAGTCTGTTTAATAGATTTCATCTAGGATTTTGACATTAGACTCAGTGTTGCCCCTTGACTATATTCCAGTCTTAATCTGGTAAGAAATATAACCACACAATCCTTTTGAATCAGTGGAAAATACAGAAGGGCTTTATAGGAGTGAGCCAAGAGTACTCAGCACTTAACCTTAAAAGTAAGGTTTGCCTTTCACTTCTGCCAGGTATAGTGAGGTGCTTTAAGTGTCTTAACTTCACAATCAAATGTGCCTTCATTACTGGTATTTGCATGACATTAAATTAGGTTCCTGTGGAAGCATCCCATAACAGAGGAAATGGCTTGCACAAATATCACATTAGGACATGGTGTAAATTGGGACTGAGTGCCTGAGAATAAAGTTGCACATATTCATTAAATATAATTTGATACTTTCCTGTTGCAGTTGGCTCAAACGTCTGCCAGTTTTTTAACCAAACAGAAAGATACTATGCATACAAAAATACATACTCAAGAATGACTGCTTTGTTTCTTATTAGTATCTTAACAAATAAAAATATTTAAAAATAAAATTTGAAGAAATAATACTTTCCTATTTCTGTCTGGAGTTATTTTGAAATATTTGATGTACACTTTTTACATTGGTGTGCAAGCATTTTTTTCTTACAAAAAGAAAAAGAGGACCATTCCACAGGAAGGAGAATGGTATCCTGTAGTAAGATGAACTCCTCAACTCCTCTGAGCAAGATGGGTCAGAAAGCCACTGTTAAATAATGTCAGATATATCCTAACATTATGCAAATTTCAAAGGAACAACAACTAGAAGAAAACTGTGGACAACTACCAGCAAAATAGAGTGGTAATGGCTGTAGTAACACACTACTATAATGATGCTATTTAAACACTCTCCTTTTAGGTCCTCTAAATACTCTTACAAAGTCACACCAGTGAATTTCAATGAAGTTTTAAAGTGTGTTGGTTTATAAAAAAACATTAAATGTATGAAGCTATCTTGGATTTCCCTCAGACACTAAGAATCTAATTGTAAACTGATAAATTCCTGTATACACTTCCTGTACTGCATTTCAGTGTGGTTATTAGTAGAGTATTGACCTGGCTGCCCATAGAGTCCTTCTGATTCCCGCATTTCTTCATTCATCCTGGCTAAACGCAACCTATGATTTAGAAAACAAAAAGAACAACGTCATCTTCAAAGCACACAAAAAGACTACAATGCAAGACCTACAATGCACTCCTGAACATCACATCAATGAGGTCATCTATGGATAATGAATTCTGATTTTAGCTCATTCTCCCTGTTTTTATGGAAATGAATTTTGACATTTCTTTTATTTTTAACTTGAAACAGAATAGCAAAACTTAAGTTATCTAGTCAAAAAACCAGAATGTACAACTTACAATGTTACAATATCTGCATTTGCAGCTTCTACTGCTATACTCAGTGGATCTTTCCCATCTTCATCAGTGGCATGTTGGTTTGCTCCTCGTTTTAGGAATAAACACACTTGTCTGTTTAGAAAAAGCATTTAAGAATATTTTTGACAACAATAAAGGAAAAAAGGCAAATAAATTCAGGCTGGATACAATGTATTTGGCTTAAATCAAAAAGTCTCTCAAATATGTCAAAATAGTGCTGTTCATCTAGAACATGTTGCCACAGCAGTAAGCAAAACCTTTATTTAATCCACATTAGCAAACACGTGTGTTTTGCTAGTGGATGAGACTACTAAATCAAAATATTATTTTCTTTCTCACAGCCAGAGCTTAAGAAAAACCTGTATCACCTGAAATAGTACTAAAATGCCAGAATATCTGGGGCAATGAAGAAGCTTCACATGAACAACTACAGTAAAGGATGGCCGTTTACAAATTGAGGAGTAGCAAGTTACCCAGTGTGTCCTAGAACTGTGGCGTGGTGCAGGGGCCCTCTTCCCTTCATGTCCCTGATGTTCACATTGGCCCCATTCTGCAGCAAAAATTCACAAGTAACCAATGAACCCTATGGAACAAAAGCAAGGAAACAACTCAGCACCAGATCTCTAGAAGAAGAGCCAAATCTGTTCTGCCTTCTCACCATTTAGCCATGTGGCAAAGGAAACAAAAGGGATTTGCTTCCATATCAACTTTGAACACTACTAAGGTTATGTAATTCCAAACAAAGCATTAATAGGAAAAAAATAGTTCAGAAAGAACTTAGAACACTGTAAACACAACTTCAGCATCATGTTATCATCCATTAGTGAAGCAGTTCAAAAGGAACAGTGACACAGAAACGTCCCCATTATCCCTTCCCCTCCTCCCCCACCAGCCAGGGCTGTATATCACATACCCCTCGCACTGCCTGAATGAGTGGAGTTGCTTTGTTTTCTTCTACATTGACCCAGTTTACTTCAGCTCCATGGGCCAATGCTTCTGCCATATGAGGAAGATTCTTCTCAAAGGCAGCTCGGTACAACTGCAATCCTGGACTAGGCTGTTTGGAGTCACAGAACACAGAAGACTCTTGCTTGTCTCCTTCTGAAAAGAAAAAAAAATTGCTTATCTAATCTCTGTTTTTACAAGGTAACTCCTGGAATTCTGATCAAAACCGTCACTCCTCTGGCATAAGGAAGTTCAGGTTTTGCAGAATGCTGTGTATTCTTGCCCCATTCTGCCAGGGGAAATCACAGGTGCCCTTAGCCTGTTCCAGCATTCAGGCACAGCCTCTTCACAGAACTATTACTGCACAGAAATCATTCTCTCCACATTACTAGCACATGTGTATATCCTTCAATCTAAATATTCCATGTCATTTCTAAGCAATTATTTTAGGTTTGGAGTGTGTTTTATTCTAAACTACAAGATATGAATAAAGCTAATCTCCTGCAGAGATGTAGTCATACAAATATATCTTTATCTGCAACAGCTTGATACACCTGAATATGAGGCTAATACTGTTTTGACCTAGTTTTCATTAAAAGATACCATTGTCATTTACCAATTACTTGCTGTGGCTATAATCTTTTGGACTAAAGCATAATCTTTCTCTTCACCTCAATAACAGTTATACAGAGTGAAGTCTGGGAGATAAAAAACGTTGTTACATAAAAGCTTTCACGAGCTACAGCACCAGAAATGTTTTTATAATGCAGTAAAAAGGATCCCAGCCATGTGCTGCCTGCCTACAACCACAGCTGTGAACTACTGGATTTACAACATACCTCAGAAGAGTGCTTTGATGTAGAAGACTAACTTTGCTTTATAAATAAATGTTTTGGATATTCTGACAAGTGATACTCAATACATCTGTCAGAACAGCATGTTAATATTAGATAGCAAATAATTTCATCCATAAATTTATAGAACTTCTGAGTTGAGAGGGTAATGTTTAAGGACATGGTCAATTCCACATAAGTAGAAAACAGAAAAATTAAGCAAGAATGCTCAAATAACACATAAAAGCCCATTATCTGTGACTCAACAGGAATTCTGCCTCCAAGGACTTATCTATTTATAACAGGATTATGCATTTCTGTGGAGACTTGTCTGCCTCAAAATGCAGCATTGCTCTATCTGCAAAAAAAACAAAGTCTTGGATCAGTCTCATATGACTGGAAAAAACACAGTTCTTTGAACACATTTAGAAAGATTTAATGCCATTCTTGGTAGCAAGTCTGGAGGAAAGATTACTCAAGCAATTTTTACCCTTGTTAAAAGCATTTCAACCCACCAGGACAGCAGAGACAAATTGTATCACCAAGCACTAATCTCTTTAACAAAAAACGCTACCAAGTGGTAGCATTTAAATTTTCATCTTAAAATGCAAAGCCTAACACACCTGGTTCATACAAACTGTTAGCTGACACAGTAGAGGCAAGGTGTTCTCTGCTGTCCTCAGAGCTCGGCTGGATCCCACTGTCACTGCTTCGCACTGTTTTGGGGAGAAACTGCAATTACTATGCAGAGCCTAAGTTATCTGTTCTTCACAGATACCATGATAATAAAGCAAGCTCTTATACTTGGTCCTGAACACAACTTTTAAAAATGGCTAGTAATTATTCAATGTCCTTAATGCATCCATAGAAAAATATGGAGTCGTGTTTTGCAACCATAATGTTTATAATAATAATAATAATAAATGTCAAAGATTACTAGAAAGGAAAAAAAAAATCAGGATAAGTAAAAAAGCTTAAATTATTTCATGAAGACACTAAGCAATGCAGTAGCCTGGAGACAATAGATTAAAGCAGGGAGATGGCCACAACACATGATGGATCACTAGTGCAAATACTGAACACGCCACAGCTGTAGTACTTACTACTACGTAGTTTTGAAGAGGTATCAAAGTAGGAGAAGAGTGAATCTAGTTCATCAGGACAGAACAGAGACTCCCGTCTCGCCTCGTCGCTACTTACAGCAACCGCTGGGACATGCAAGTTAGCAAAGCACAAAGCAGGCAGTAAGGAAGGGACAGGGCAGGAGAGAACGTTATTGGAGAAATTAAGGGTGAAGATACGGAGGGAAGAAGGTGGTTAATATGTTTCTGAATGATAAGCATCCCCATTCCAGGTTCTTCCCCGTGTAAAAACGCACATCTCTGAACAAGTCTTTTCTCCCCTACACTTCTGCACTAGGCTACGACCCATTAAAAAGTAGATTCTGATTTTTCTGCATGAGGCAGAAATCAACTGATATAAAAATATATTACTTTACAAAGAACAATGGGTAACACAGCTAAGAAGATAAGTGTGTAAATACCTTTTTGGGATGCTGCACCTTGTTCCCCTGCCAAAAGGGATTTTTCAGGGCCACTGTGCCTTTTCTCTTCCTGACTTGGAGGCAAAACTTTTGTTCCAGATTCAAGCAGAGGTACTGATGCAGCTTGCTTCTCTACAAACTTTCTCTCCACATATTTTGCTCTGATGTATGCCTCCTTCTCCTGCCTGTCACGTACAAAATCCCCGGAGTTAGTAAGCTAATATTTTAGTATTTTCATGTATTAAAAGAATGCCTATTTCATACTAAAGTCAGTAACCAAGACTGTAGTTTGGCATTACACATAAGACAGACCTACAGCACATTTTCAGAAATATGCAAAGCACACTGTCTAACTTTTTCTGGATTCTTGATTAACTTTCCACAAGGCTCAAAAGAAAGTAATTTTCTTAAGTTTATGTAAGTGTATTTTCTTTCACGCAGACATTTTAGAAAGTGGTATGTGGAAGAAATAAGCATTAGTTACTGTATGTTACTTCTTGGTATTAAACCTTTATACATGTTTTACATTGTTAATAACCAATTAATAAAGCATATATTTAGTTTCTTATGTAAATATAAATTGCAACATTTGTTAAGGGAATATCAAGATCACACAAGAAAACAATAACAAGTCTTAGGTAGGCACAGCCCCCAATTCCATATCACATACCAAAGTATTTTTTCTTGTAAACTGAGGGTATCAGCTTAAAACACAAAGCCAATTCAGCCATGATGAAAGGGGCTGGCTATAATTATTACCATTGAAATTGCTGAAAGCAGTTACCACTAGAAGGAATAGCTAGCAAATCTCCTACATTATTTATACTAATATCACTGTCTCCAAATTGCCAACACTCCATAAAATGCTGTTTTCTATACCATAAAACTACCTGGCAGCAAGCAGCACAGAACCAGAACGGTACTAAAAAAACCAAGTTTTAAGAGACACCCTATACAGCAGCACAAAATATCAGAAAACTACCTTCAAACACAAATTGGCGTCAGAGGAATTGAAGACAGCAGTACAATGATTAGAAGGCTGCTGTAAAGCAGCAGAGCTCATGTACAATGTAGGTAGGAAGAAGAGAACATTCTGGGGGATCAGGGAACAAAAGTCAAACTCAAGAACAAAGTCACTGTAAACAAAGGCACAGCCAGAGGCTCCTTCCAGGAGCACTCAGGAGTACTGGCTGGCTGAGCTGGTACCAAGAAGAGAGGAAACAAAATCCACATGCCCACTTTGATGCTACAGCACTGTCATCAAAAGGAGGGAGTGAGATCAGAAAAAGAACAAGTGAACAGGAGAAGGAGAAAGGGACCAACAGAGGGAATACCCAATAAAGACAGAGTGAGAAAAGGGAGAGAGCAAAACATCCTGGTGATACAGGTAAACAAAGAGTACACCAAAGGAGTGTTACACAGTTAACTGGCAGCATGTTTTAAAGCTGGAGGCTGAAGGAAGCAACAAGAAAAGGAAGTAACAGGTACTGCTAGTAAAATACTACCTTTGGCTTCCAGATTGTGGCTTCTTTATTCCCACTTTTTCCAACTTCGCTTCATATATTCTATTTATAACATCATTTCCCAATTCACACATAAGCTATAAAGCAAAATAAATACATTCAAATATAGTTGTAATAAGCTTTATCTACCTATTTAGTTGTTTTTAACCTCACTCAGCCTATTTTTACAATATTTTTCCCTGGTAAAAGTACACTTACAGAAATAAGCATGGGTTTGCATCATGATAATGAAACAGTCAATTAACAGAGACACCAAATCTTGAGTAAGAGAACAAAAAACACAGTCCACTCTATTAAATTGCCAATCCCTACTGAAAGAGGATTGCTAAAACAACCACCAGAATGACACCTGCAGGCCTCATTAACAAAGGTGCTCTTTCCCACCAGCTTTGCCAGGAGCTGTTCTAACCCCATCAACAACTAACAATTTAATCAATTCTACTCCTTCCTATCCAATGGACAGTTTTGCTAAACCATAATCTGATACAACTATAGAAAAAGAACCAATACAAAAACCAGCCTGCAGATACCACTTAAAGGAGAATTTGGCCCTACTGATGGCAATGAACAGACTTCTTGCTTCTAATACCAGGTAAAATACTTTGCTCTGGTATTTACATAAATAGTACAAGGGGTCTAGGTTTTTTTTTGGGGTGGGGGTGGGTTGTTTGTTTGTTTTCTCAGCATGAACACACTGATATTAAAATAACTTAATGTCAAACCACAAATGAAACACCACTACTCACACTGTCTTTTGATTGTTCAGAAGAGAGAAGCAATACCTGGGTGCCAGAGCATCACAGCTAGAAACAAACACTTTGCATCAGTTATCCAGCTGCACACATGCATCTGTGCACGAGTTCCTATTTCAGTATTGCACACTCACATGACTTTCATAGCCATCTTTCAAGCTGGAAGTCTGGCACACAGATAGCACACGAGCAGTTGCATGAGTGATATCCCATAAGCCAGTAGGATCTCACTGTTAAGAGCTGGCATTCAAATTTTCAAGTATGATTATGCTTTAGGCTGATACACCACTTGCAAAACTTTTCAGCTCACTACAAGACATTACTGGTCTGTAAATAGATTTGCCTTTTTTTAGATGTTGAAAATATCAGATAAAACTTGGTACTCAGAGTGCACTTGCGAACCTGAAGGTGGTGTAAATTTTTCTGACTTGCAAGTTTGTAACACAAATGACTCCTGCTACAGCGGGGATTATAAAAAAGTGTGAATTAAAATAAAACAACACACAACTATAAACATTTTCTTCTCAGAAGTGTAGGACATCTACTGGGTACAAATTCCAGTGTTTCCTGCACTGAATTTTCTGATATAGAGGCTTTAGAACAACAATCTAAGTACCAAATAGAAATCTGTTTCAAAAATACTATCATACCTTTAGGAGTTCAGGTTCCCATGAATCCAACGTTAAAGATCTTACTTTTGAAAAATGGACTCCCAAGCTCCTAAACAGCATGAAAAAAAAAATTAACCTGTAACTACTATATCTTAGACAGACTGAACATTAATTTATGCAGAGAAAGCAGTTACCTATATTGTGTTTACAAACAGGGGTCCCTAATTTTGCTTCCACATACATTTGAAGAGGCTAACACCACCCTTCCTAATTAAGTCAATGCACAAATCAAACACAATTCTGAAGAGTTCCCCAACCTGTGTATCCCAGAGCACTCGATGCACAGTGTGATCCCGAGGTTGATACTGGCCCAGCGAGGATCTGCCAAACCACAATCACAGCAGGCAGCATTACCAGGAATACACTGAACTCGCTGCAGAGCACTCTCTCCCTTTAACAACTTCTCTTTTGACTCACTCCCAGATTCTAGGCTTCCAGTAGAAGGGGATGATTTCTTTTCCTGTTTCTAAAAGAGGAAAAAAACCCAAACAAACCAATAAAAAGAGATATACTAAATTAAAGTAATAGAAGTCCCACAAATACTGACTGTGCACTAGAATCCAAGAAAAGTCACTAATGCATTAAAGGCCAAGGAAATCCATAGAACTGAAAAGATATTTAGCTTTTTAGAAGAAATACAGAACTGAATATAGTATAGGAGTATCCTATGAATTTTAATCACACTACAGAAAAATCTCATAAAAATATATAGGCCAAAATAACATTAATAAGATGAAATGAAAGACAGATTACACAATTTCATTGCATTTCTACTGGAAGGCAAATAATGGATTCTTTTTTTTTCTTCCCTCTCATTAAAACAGGTTTTATCTATTTTAAGTTTTCAGCGTCTGAAGGGGGGTTGTCATTTGGTTGATTTTTAAACTCACCTCAGATTCATCCCCTTTCTCTCTGTATGCTGTGGCAATACTGGTCTGAACAGCCTTAATCCAGGCCTGCCGCAGCTTTTCCGAGTCCGCCTGAAGCATGCAGCTCCTGTGACACACCACGAGTGCTCAGAGTAAGAGAGAGTGGCCAAGCAGCTGACATCCAACAATAAAAACTCCTGAGGAACTTTCTTGCTACCCCCACAAGTATACTGTTTAGCAGGCATCGTCTAATACACCCATTTATTTCGAGATAACAAAGCGGCTGAGCCTTTGTGAGTTGTAAACTCCGTATTTCAAAATTATTTGCAAGTAATGCTAAAACACACAGATATGACTCTTCAAATAACCTAGAGAATGGCTTAGCTCCCTATTCCTTTTTTTATTCCAAATTTTTCATTTTCATATCCTCATATGCATTTTACCCCCATGACTAGTTACACAAGATACAAGTACAGTCCTTAGAAACACACTTTCATTCACCGAGATCAAGAGAGAATAATTTAAAACTCTCTGACAAAGAATGAACTACTTTTCACACTAACAGTCAAAGGAAACAGGTCATGTAGTATAAAACTGTTCCAACACTCGAAAAAGCACAGACAAGGAAGAGCAAAATGCAAGCTACAGTGAACCACAACTGAGAATGCAAACATCAGGATGGACAGAAACCTATTCAGAAGAGAACTGTAAGGAGTGGGGAGTGCACATAACATCCAAACCTAAAAGCAGGTTGACCTCATATCAAAAACATAAATATGGTCACATCTCAAAATCACTAATGAGGAATCCATGTCCTGCCCTTGCTGTGGCAGGATGCCAAACTTCCCCAAATACAGCCAATGCACTGTACTGTTGGAGCTGAAAAATAATTTTATTTGGCAATTTCATTTAGTGCATTCTGAAATATAATTTAACATTACCAAGAGAACTTACTAATGTGCTTCTCTCTCATTACACCAATCAGAAATGTGGAGAAACTGAGACCTATTTTCTACCTTATTAAGCAGCTGATAGTATCAGCTACTACTGAGCTGCAACAGCTCTGCATCACAAGCCATTTATGCAAAAAGCACAAGAATGTATGTTTATTTTAGTGCCAAAAGTAAACTAAATACCAGGAACACTTCTCACAGCATCACTTACTCTTAGCCAAAATTTCAGAGAACAAAATTGTTCAGATAGTTTTCCTGTTTTGATCTATCCCGAGAGAAATGTTAGTCTTACATTTTAAGACAACTGGATGTAATGATTTTTTTTATTATTATTATTATTTTTAAGTAAACATACTATATCACTTCTCCTTACTTTGTTGGAGAAACCACCTCAAAACAGAAACGTCTTTCTATGTCTTCACAGTGTTTAACTGTGCAGAGCCGCAAGTCTTCAACAACTACTGTGGGATTATCCTAAGAAACAAAAAATTAACAAAAATGTCAGAGAGAAAAAATAATATCGTTGCTAGTAATCCCAAAATATGCATCATTCAATTCAATTTGCCTGTTTACACAAATTTTTCCCCTAAAAATAAAATTGGAAATAGGTGGATCTGGAGATACCTAGCAGGATTTATATTTAGATAAATTTTAATGTTTAGTTACCTTTAATGAAAATTTAATACAGACTTGAGAGAATTTCTTTTTGCCTACAATGCAATTCACTAAGTATTAAACACCCTCAATTTAAACAACAGTATTCAAACAACGATATTCAAAGGAGTACAAAGGTACTTTCTAAGAGATGCTATTAACTCACAAGAAAATCTGAAAAATTATCAGCAGTACCGTAAAGTGCCAAATAAAAAAACCCCAGAAGCTGAAAGCATTGGTTTTGAAAATCTGATTCAATTCATAAGAATTCCATTCTAAGCTATCACCATTTTAAGGTTGCAGTTAAAAAAAAAAAAAAAAAGGTAATGGGAATTTACAAACAGAAAATGCCCAACCCAACCAAATGTGCTCACACACACGCAACTGTTTCCTTCCTTTCCAACCACAAAAAAGAAGCCCCTTGGTTTGACAGCATCAGAAAACACGGAACAGCTCTGAACCCAGTCTGTTGGCAGTAAAGAGGAAGGACTTGTCATAAGCTCTTTCCTCTTTTTTTCTCCACTGTCTCCATACAGTTTTCTAGTTTTTTCCAACCTGAAGAACAGTTACAGCTACGTGGTACAAAAGCAGACTCTAGAACAGCAAACAAAGGAGCAGGGGCCCAAAAGCTGACTGAAAAGGCTTCTACAGCTTGGGGCAGAGCTGGACTTGCTTCTGTTATATACAGCTACTGCCCCTTCCCACCAGCAGAAAGGCAGATATTGACTCCTGAACCCCTGTGCATTTTCGTCAGTCAATACGTGTACAAAGCAGCCCTGACTGCTTCATAATAAATCTTTCATGCCTCTTTTTCCCCTCTCTCCCCAACTGCTAATTTGGTTATGTGAACCAGTAAGTAACTGGAGGGAGCAAGTCCTGAAAGAGTTAAACACAACTGCTCAGAGAACAGCACGGAATATTTGACTGCCAGCAAGTGTGCACAAGCCTTTTGGGACCAACAACTTTTAAAGCTTTAACTAGGTTACAAACCCCACAGCAAATAAAGTATGTGCTTACAAGTCACTGCACAGGAATCTCAGAATCTGTCAGTGTAGCCATTAGTCTCATTTTACAAAGGGAGAAACTAATTTAGAAAAAGCAGTTGTTGAAGATCATGCAGGATGCCAGAGTCAGCACTGTTTTCTCAATCTATCGGCAAAACCATCACCCAAACCCCAAACTATCCCAAGCCAGTTTTCGATTCCTACCTTAAATTTCTTCTGGTACACAAGTTGGTTATTTTGTATTGAGAACCAGCGCCTATTCAAATGAAGAGACATCCAGAGAATATGTAACTGATTTTACAGTGCTTATTGGACTGAAATGTGCAAACATACAGTCTACAGAGAGACTGAATAAAAGAATTCATGAGAGTAATGCTGCAGTCAGTTTTGGCAAGTATTTCGTGAGAAGAAGGAAAAAAGGGAAAGCAGAGACAAAACAGAAAAGAAAGCAAGGTTCAAATAATTTGAGTCCTAAACAAACACATTCATGTTATGACAACATTAGTTAAGCTATCACAAAAAAACATTTTCATTTCAAAGAACATTTCCTTCTGTATTTTAGCAGCAAGCTACAATTTTAAATAGCCGATAACACAAATTCAGATAGTTTGAATAACAAAAATACTTAAACCATGTAAACTACTCCCAAAATATTTTTGAGGGTAGAACTAAGAAATAACTTATTAAGGCACTAAAAATACTAGTGTTGCTATCCCATGCAGGTTTAATATCTACATTGGGCATTTCTTAAAATTTTAGATCCTGAAATAAAAAGATAGCAAATAAAAACTAAAAAAATCCAAGATAACCTTTTAAGTAGGATCCTAACTTAAGCCTCAGCTTGGAATGAAAATATAAAAGATTTAGTGAAGGCATCCTTTAAAATCCAAAAGATAATATAATGCTTAAAAACTCTGAACTGTATCCTTCCCTCTCTAATCCCCTGTTCAGATAGGATACAACTCAGAGAATGAAAAGATCATTCATATTTGGGAAATAATTAGAAGTGTCTCAGATCTCTAACAATGGTATTTTATCAGACCACTGAATATAACAAAAAAAGGACCAGATATAACAATAGCTTTCTAGATATTCTGGGGATGCACAAAATAAAAGCTGACTAATCATCACTGGTTTTGAACTGACAAAAATGAAGGGAACATAGAAAATAATTCTGTCCTGCAGTGAATTTTACACTTCCTGTTTTGTTCAGGCTTAAAATGCAAACCTGCATTTACCACAGTGTAATTCCTCAATTATCTCCAACACCCCACTTGTACCACACGTCATTTTTGCCTGCACTGCCAATTAGTTTGAATGGTAACCATACACAAAATATTGTATTGCAACAGATCTTGTTATTCTCCACAGACTTTTGAGCTTCAAGCTGTAGTTCACTACAGTTAGTAACAAGAGGGCTCCATGTATTTATTCAACCATCAAAAGCCATTCATGGAAAGAAGCGCACAAAGATGGTTAAAGAAAATTAGGATATACAAAAAATGTTAGATTCAAAACAGAAAACCTAGTATTTTTTAGAAAAGTTAGTGCTTAGTAGACAGATGAGATTCTACCTTTTAACAATTAATCTTTTCAAATGTTGTGCAGATATATTTAATTTAAAAAGCAACAACAGGATATCCTGTTGTCCTTGATTTTTGCAATTTATTAACAGCAGTAGTTTTGGTCACTGCTATTGAAAAGGTATCACCTTTATCATTTATTTACAAGTGCAGTAACAGCCTCAAACCCTGCATAAGGCAGGTTGTTGCTAATATTTAAATAGGAAACTCAACAAAAAAAGCAGACCAGAAAAGGAAAATAAACTCAGGCTTTTTTCACATGCCTTTTTTTTTTTTTTTTTAATATAACACAAAACAGAAAAACATGAAAAGTGGTGCCTAAGTAATAAAGGGGGGAAAAAAAGTAGCCTTGCCCCAAGACAACATGCAAGGGAGCAAATCCCTAATAATGGCCTTAGGTAGTGTAATTAACTTCGTTAATGCAAGGCTTCATTTGTTCTACAGCTAAATATTTCAGGAGTTGCTATAGTAAATAAGCTCCACTCTCATCCACTGGATACAAGTGAGCACACAAATTGTAACACAAATTGGTGTCATCTTCAAAGTCTAGTCTAGAAGTTTTCAAAGTATTTCAGTCCCTTTTTTTCCTAGCAGAGAAATTAAACCTGTTGAAGAGAAATTTCCAGTTCAGCTAAACAGGTTGCAGATTTTGGTAATTTTTTAAAAGAAACTTTTATTGAACAAGATCAACAATTTAGAATGTTAACTTGCAGATCACACTTTTGAAGTAGATGTCAGAGCTGACGTATTTATTGTATGCTTGACAAGACAAAAGTGGCAGGCTGCCCCCCAAGGTGTCAGTGCCATAGCACTTTTATTCAGGCCAAAATCTTTCAGAGTTATTCCTCATTAACCAAATAGCATCAATAAAGTCTGTGTAGGAAACAGACTGCTGGGGGCCTACAGCAGTAACAGCCATAAACTTCTAAGGGACAATGTGTGTACTGAAGGTGCTTTTATAGGGTAACCCACACCTATTCTGCTGTAAGAATAATGTTCATAAACCCTTAGGCAACATGTGTGAAGTAAGTACTGATTATTACCACACTTTCTTTAAATGTGCCACTCTGTCAAAAACAGGAGAGAAGCATCATGAAGAAGAAAACATACTTGGAAATCTTAAAGTAATTTACACTGTCTCAGTAGTGCTTAAATTTAGTTTGTGTTTAGAAGCTGAATGTTTTCCATCCTTTATATCTAAACAATTCAAACCCATATTTGTTAAATACAAAATAATGCAAAATTTATTAAAAAAAAATCTGATTTCAGAGAACAGAGTAATACTGAAAATATAGAACTTGAGTTTTACATAAAAACAATGAATCGTGCTTATTGATTCTTAAAAGGAAACAGTTTTCTTCTCTTGTTGCAAGCAGCACACAAGTAAAACAGAGTGACTAAGAATGCACAACATTTAAAAGTACATCTCTATTCCCAATGCAGTTGATAAGAAAAAAGAAAATCTGACCAACTTCAATTGGAAAAAGTCAAAACATTGATTTGTACGCTCAGGAGTCTGAGTGCAGAAACTTTGCTTTAATTCCTTTTTAGCTAAAAACTAGCTTAATCTTTCTAATTCTTTTAAAAGTGTTGAGCAGCAGGTATGCTGGCATCCCAGGCAGAATCCTTCTGTTATTTTCTTAGACTGAGTCACTTATACATCCATTGCAAGTAATCAAAATTAAATGCAGGGTTAATGAAGAGCTTTTTGCGTGCCAAAGAAACATTGGGAAGGTATAAAAGAAGCTGGTTGGTACCTGATGTGATCTGGCTTTTTCCTGTCATGTGAAAAAATGGGGTAGGATTAAAACATAAGGGAAAGGAGGAGAAGGAATGAAAAATGCAAAATGAGCAAAATAAGCAAAGAATTAGCATGACCTGAAAATACAGCAGAATTAAAAAGGAAAACATTTAATGCACCCAATCTAAACGCTGTTTAGAACATACTAGTGGTTTGACAACTGCTTTCTCCCTACACACATTTATTCACGCATATCTTTCTTCATGATATGAACTTATTTTTCATTTCAATTTCTAGGAACCAAAACAGCTTTCCAGCTACTGTGCCACAGTAAATGCACCTGACTCCAGCTCCTGATGCCTTAAGAAAAATGGTGTACAATAAGGTATATCATTTACCAACACATAGACACACATTCAAAACACAGGTATATCTCCCTAGTTGTTACTGTAAGACTTAGCAGTATAAAGATGTAATTCTGGTTTCACTAAACTGTATTATCTGAAGTACTTGTGTACATTATACACTGTCCTTTAGTCACAACAAAAAGAGATTACAAAATCTCCATCTCTTTCAAAGCACAGCAACACTGAATTGCAGCTAGGTTGTGGTTTACTCTGCAACTTGCTCAAACACTATTTTTTTTTCAAGCCAAAGTTTTCTGTCATCCAGAACCATTCCAAGAACAGGAAACTTAATGCAAAAGCCCAAATAATTAAAATCTTGAGACAATGAAACCCAAGCTGCCAGGTGCCCTAGGAAGAAACTTCATCATCCCAGCAAGACATTAGCTTGGACTGGAAACAAAAGAAGTTTTCATTCATTACAACACATTTGCCCCCCTTCAAAGGGTTGCATTATACAGTTTTGATTTTTTTCTCCCCCAACAACCAGGCTTTTTCCAGGATATGGGACCCTCATAATCCACTATGAGGGTCCATGGATTCACTGGCCAATAGGTGACACAGAAGGATCACAATTCTCTAGTTTGTCAGCTAGAATCACACTGACGTGTGTCAAACCTAGACAAAAATCTATTGTACCATTTCCTTTTCCCTTATGTTTTTAATACTTGCAAATTTACACTAATAGTGGTCATTGCAATGGCTTTTGGTGCCTTAAATCAGTCTTAAAGGAGTTCTAAAAAAGGCCTAGAACCAACAAAATACCAAGTGACAGCAACAGAGGGAAAAGAGAAGCATCCATTTTAAATACATATTACTACTGATGGTGCAATTAGCAGTCAGCAGGAAGATCAGTGCTGTCGCCCTCGGTTCAGAACAGCAGGAAATTCCTGTATTTCTGGGCAAATTCTTCTGGTTTTGCTTCAGCTGGTTGATTTTCCACCCACTTTCCAAAGATGGGCATATAATGAAGCAGCAAACTACCAATCTGATAAAAACATTGAAAGTATCTTCTGTGTCTTGGGGTCTCTGACTTCAGCTCAGAATTCCCTCATATAAAATACATCATTCTCTAAATGCTTCCTCCTTTGCTATTTTGTATATTTTTTTACACCTAAAACAGTTCAATGCAATGACACAGTCCTTTCTTGTACTCTACCTAGTGACTGGAAAAACATTCTAATCTCTAATATATGGTAAACTTTAATCAGTATTAGCTCCCCACAGCTGAAACTGCAACACTACATAAGTAAAGCATTCCATCAGGGGAAGCAGGCAGTGGAAAATGGCAGTGACCATTTCAGTGCCTACAATATAGCAAGCAATTACAAATGTATTGAGAAATAAAAATAACACAAAAATATCTCTCTGTTTTTATTAAAACACAGAAAAAAATGGGGGGTTAGATTCAGAAACTAAAAAGTTATCTTCATTAAGGTCTTAAATGCATATTTTATGTATGATAATAGTAGTTTCATAACAATTAGTAGTGGTTTGTGAATATGTGAAATACAAAATTAAAATCATTGATTCAATTTCTGAACTGCTTATAGATAGCATATCCAATCCTATTCTCTTATTCTGAAGCATCCAACTAGTCTATCACAGTGAGATAAATTATCAAGAATCTAATATTAAAAGCGTTAAAGGTTTTGCTTTACTGAATACTCCTGTGATAAACAGGAGAAAAAACTATAAGTAAATATCAATTATGTAATAAAAGTAGGTAGCTCTGACTCATTACCAAGCTGTTTACCTTGGCTCTCTTAAATACCTTATTGTTTGGGTACACTTTTATTATGTATGTTCAAACCTGTAACTTAATCTGAAGGAATGCCATGGTGTATCTTGATTTAATTAATTACAACTTATTTACTTTGTGTCTATTTAAATTTCCAACACACAGAAGTCAGTTTTAATTGAATCCTACTCTCTAAACACGTTAAGGTAAGATACATGTACAGTATTATTAGGTATGGAGCCATGTGGAAAAATAATATTTCCCAACTATCCCCCAACACTCCTCTCCTGCTCCCTTCTGTCACCTCCCTGAAGAGGAAGACCTTCCTGTTACCTAAAAGAGGAGGCCAGGGAGAGTCAGTTTTGCCTTCAGTCAATCCGCAAAACACCTTGGCAAAAAGGTGTTTCCACCCTTCAGCCCACTGAGAATCCAATAAAGGACAATGTCCTGCCCTGTTACTGCAGATTTTTCTCTATATTCTTACACTAACATCTTATTTCACACCAGGCACATGCTCTGGAAGCACATCTCCCCGTTTTCTCCCTTCACCATCCTTTGATGCTTCACAGGTTTGTCTCAGAGAACTCTGAATTCTGCTTGTAGGAAACTAACCCAGAAGGTACATTACAATTACAGACAAATAGTCAGACCATAGGACCAGACCAGAATTAGTCCAAAGCAAAATCCTGTGTACAAGTTGCCCATGACTTGTTAATACAGATACAGTTTTATTGACAGCATAGCCCTTGCATCAGTCTACAGATTTAAGTGAAGCAATCCCAATTTCTTACAGATTTGTGGTGTTCCAAGATGCTCAACACAGTACAGAATAATTAAGACTGGAAGGGACCACACATCCAAATGCACATACTGGCCTTTGAAACAAAGCAAATAGTTTAACAGAAGCACTGCTGGAAAAATTGCAGAACACGAGATAGGAAAAAGAACTCTGTATTACAACAAATTATCTTTAAAATTCAAGAACTGTATCCAACTGTGCTATAAATGCTCCAGCATATGTATTTCCATGAGGAAAGTATATACCCTCGGAAACTCAAAAGAAATCCTATTCAGGGAGAAAAATACTTAAATAGTAAAACGTACATTGTTAAAGATATATGACTAGCAACATACTTTGAATTTTCAAAAGAACCATTAAAACTGCTTAGCAAAAGTCACTGCACAAGACAGGAATTGTAAAAGATAACAATTACATTGTTTATCTTTCAGGAAAAATAGCTTGAGTCCTTGACTGCATTTCCCTGCTTCCACTGGCCACCCAACTTCCATTTTACTTTGTCTTCTAATACTTTCCTAGCATATCCACTCACATAGTTTATTGTGTGCAACCACAAGGATTGCTCTGTTTCAACCCCAAAGTAAGGCCAAAGCACAATTACAAAGCCAGGCTGCACCCAAGAAAGCAGGCTTTCCATACATAAGACTTTTCCAAACAAAGGTACACTCTTAGAAAAAGGTCTGCAAACAACTAGGACAGAAAACAAGGAAAAATGGCTTTGAAGTGTCATCTCTACTTTAATTAACAGTCACCCCAGTGTTCTGTCAAAAGTGTGGAATCAGAGAGTTACATAGATTTTAAGTCAGACCAGAATTCAGCTTATCAAGCAGTATCTTTATAAGCAGCAAATAGAGATTCTCAATAATTACCTGTTCCAAGTCTTGAAGGCATTGCTGGCTCGCTTAAACAGATAACCTTCCATAACAATACCATTGGCTGCATCTACATTGTATTCTAGTTTTGTATCATCACTGGAATAATCCTAGTACAAAGGAACAAGACAAGAAAAAGACATTGCAGTTTCAAATGAAATTTCAAGTACGGGCAGTACTATTGTCAAAGAGTAAACATCTAGGAATGATGTTTTGCTTGCACCACTTAATAGTCAAACCATGACTCAGTCAGTCCCTGAAGATTTTTTTTTTTTTAAATGCAGTTTTAGGAGATCAGAACACTGAAGATTTTTACTTTACCTGTACACAAGGGGAATTTCTTGCTCAGGTATTGGTGACCTCTACAGAGGGCAAACATTGCTAACAGAGCATCTCATTTGAGCAGCTTCAACTGCTCAAATGATCTCACATATATTCCCAAGAAAAGGGACAGCAAAGCACAGGAAATGGGGCAACAGAAGTTAGGAATCAAAACTGAAAAACAGTTGCAGCCTGTTGCAGACACCTGAATAAAGCCAGTTGTGCTTCAGCATTTCCTTCAGCTCTGTCATCTTGACAATTGAGCTGAATAGGAATTTAGAAGACAAGTAATCAAATAAAGATGATGCCATCAGTTAACTCTAAATTAAAGCAGTCACAGTGCTGGAAATGATGACAAGAACTTAGTAGTAATTTTTCCTTTATGATCTTGGATAAGATTACAAAACTACAGGTAGGACAAGGGAATATACATTTTCATCAACCTAATAACAAATAACATCAGCTAATAACACTTAATAGCAGTTTTACAAATTTTACAAGGCTGACTGCTTCACATCTCCAGCAAAGGCAGATTAGACTAAGTAATAATACATGTGGTGATCATTTGCTTTCACATCTCATTGAAAACAGCATTGACTCTTCCCAGGGAGGTAGAGTTCAGATATTCAGTGAGTGGGAGGTTAACAGCTACTAGAGGTGCATGAAAATGGAATGGAATCACATAATTTATCATATCCTATGTCCAGATATCAAAATAACATACATGCTGTAATTTAATTTCACTGTTAGTACAATATATCCTAAAGTAGACTAGCAACATATGGCTTCTTCCCCTTTACAAGGGCATAAGAGACACATCACTGAAAATTAGCTTTCAGAACAGGTTAAATACTGAAGATACAGAACATTTTGTAATATCACTCTCCTGAACCTACAGCAATTACTTATTTTATATTGCAAACATCAGCTCTGTGTGAAAAGTGTATCTGTAAGTCTGTTTTCCACTTTGCTCCCTTGGAATTTGTCTACATACACGAGGAAAAGAGGCAATATCAAAAAAAAGAAATAAAAGGCAATCAGCTTCAAAACCAACATCAGCAGCCCAGGCTGTACACAACTTTTGTGCTACACTTGATGTTTACTCTTATACATACAGATGGTTTGGTCCAATCCAAGGTTAATTAGATATGACAGTGAAATGGCTACAAATATTAAAAGGGGGCCTTTAAACTCCCTGGTCAGCACAGCATAAATGCCTTAAACTTACTCAGCATTTTCAGCTAGTACCAATCTGAATAGATTAACTAAATTTGAAATGTTAAATCTAGATTATTTAACTGACAGATGATCAATGGAAGATGTCTGCATTTGTGCATTTATTATTCGGCATTTAATAACTTTGATTTTCTGCCTGTTTTGGAGATCAGAAAATGCTGAATATAAAAAAGACTTAATGTAAGCACAAACACCTAAGTATCACACTACAATTTTAATTTAGTATTTCACAACTTATGACACACACAAACTTTCTCAGTGTTAACAACTCTTTTTAGTTTCTTATGCTCTCAAAAAAAAAAAAAAAAGAAAACCACTATAAGCACAACTTTGATCAGTTGATGTCACATTCCCTCCCTCCCACAAAAATGATAAATTACTCTAACTTACCAGCTCCCAAACATAATGAAACCTGCTAAAGATTTGCATCTTCCTGCCTCAGTGATGCTTGCAACTCCTTGTCTAGTGAAAGACAATATACATTCCCTCAGTCTTTTCTGACCAAACTACTGTGTAATCACATTTTCCTTGGGGTTTGGAGAACTGTTGCAGAAAATGCAACTGTCTTTTCCAATGAGTCTTGATCCGTGCTTTGAAGACATATACAAGTATGACAGGAAACCTTCTTTGGATTGTTTATCACGTCACAGTCTCAGTCCAAATTGTCTAAAACACTGACCCTTCCTCATGAAGTGCATTTAGTGTCATTTTAATGATTTCCCTGATTGAATTCCACCTTTATACAGCAGAAAAAGACACAAGAGTATACAGACAAAGGTTAAATAGCTTTCTAACTGCAGATAGCAGACTGCCAGCTCGAGGAGGAGGGAGTAAGGCTTCCATATGCTTTATCCATAAAACTTCATTAATAAAGTTGAGGTCAGGAAAAAGATGACCAAACAATCAAAAAAACCCACGCCCCACTTCATTTCAATTACATGGATACAAGTAGGAAAAGAAACTAGATAAGCTGTATCTGATCTTATAGTCTCTGCTATTTTATAATTAAAAAATTGGAGAAAAGCAGTCACATTATAGTTTATTTTTAACTTGGTATATGGAAAAGTTTAGTGAATCATGAAGAATCATCAGGGGGTGGAGAGAAATACAGCCATATCTTTCCAGTGTTCTGCATAAGAGAATCACATGTTAATAAACCCAGTCACTGTACGTGATTCAGAATTTTGTGTTCATTAAGCAGGTACACAGCTGATAAATATTTTATTTTAAACATAATTTATTTACTAATTAGGTGTCAGTTAAAGTACATTTCACCTAATCAGAACTAAGAAAATTAAGCCAGTATTATGCAAGTTACACTAAAGTGCTACATCACACATTTCATTCAGATTTGAAAGAAGAAACATCTATGGCTTTTATTCTGACACTCATTTTTCATGGTTGGCTGCTACTGGAAGACAAACATGTACAAGTGGGTTATATAAGTGAAGCATACAGCATGCTTTCAATGCCTTTTTTCCCCCTCTTTTTCTTTAATAGTCCATGAGGTACAGCAAACCAGCTGGAAATGGACAAACAACTTTCATCTCCAGAAATAATACTAATCTGGTGTGTCACAGAACACTTAATATTCTTGACAGTGTTTCAGTGAATGTATTTTCATATGAACATATCAATTCATCACACATACTTGATTCATTTCATAGGTTGCATGTTTTATGTTTCTCTACATACAGTTCTCTTGTTACCAAAACAAATCCCCCCCATGCTTTTCAGCAGCAGAGCTTTTGATTTACTTTCAATGTGAAAATTGCTATCAGGTCATGAAAGCTGTTCAAGCTGTTTTACCAGGAAATCTTAGGGACTGTATTTTAACACTGAACCTTAACATCCATCTTAACATTGAATACGTTTTCAAAATGGTTTTTTACTCTAGAGATGCAACATTTTAAAAGTTTTTTATAAGGGAAGTAAATGAGAGAGTGTAAGTACCAAAGAAAACACTAACCTGAAAAGTTAGGCCAGAATATACTAAATAAAGGACAATAACTGTGCAACCCCCCCATTCAGAAAGTTGCTTCCATTCCATTCCCTTCCCCATCGATCAGCAAGAAATGTTTGTCATGCTTAAGCTGAAAGTCCCTCTAGAAAGGGCTTAAAACAACAACAGACACAACAAATAACAAGGTTTTCAATCCAAGACAGAGAGAGAAGGCGAGAGCGTCACTGAGCAAACAAGTCACTTGAAACACGAGCACATCTTTGCTTTTGGAGGCAGGAATTAGTTTGCATTACTTCTCAACAGCAGCTCTGGTTCATGTGACTGTGGTAGCATCTGGTTTCCTACCACCTTGTTTACTCAAGATGTTAAAAATTTTCAAATCGTTCTCACTCCAGCTGTTTCCTGAGCAGTTTTTCGGAAGCAGATTTTTATTTTAATGAAAAAGGGATTTGAATACAATGAAAACTGTTTGAAGTTCAAAAGAAATAACTTTTCCTGTATTATTTCCCTTATTTTAGAACAAAATATTAGCTCTGTCACAAAACCAAAAAGCCATTATGCTGTTTACAGATCCAAGTGATTTTTAAATTATTTCTTAATTCAATATGTTACTGCAGCAGTGGGCTGCAAACTGCTCACACAAGAGTCATGTTTTAAGTATTGTCACTCTGACATCACTCTTTTTTCCTATAAAAATATATTGCAAAAATTTCCCAGAATGATGATGTCATTTCTAGATTAATTCATAGTATTTATTGCTCCAGTTTAATATGGAAAAAATAATTTCTTACACTAAAGAAAAAAAAATTGTTTCCTGCATATTTTCTGTGTCAATAGACCTCAACACTTAAAAGAAATAAAACAAACAAAAATCAGATATCAGTTCTCTTAAAAAAGAAATCACACTATATTGTGACCAAGCCCTTCCATGACACCTGTATTAGCCTCTTTGACAACAGCCTAATTAAATAGGATGATGATTCTACAGAAAAGTGAGATGGGTTATTTAATTAGTGCAGTTACTTTGCATGCATATGCACATATATGCAAACACAGGTAGTGGGTGGGTAGGTGTGTGCACATATGCACTTACCTATACATTTCAGAAAAGGAACTGTTCTTTATCCACACAATGAAGGAAAGGCATCATTCTGAAGCATTAGATTAAAACTTCAGTATATTATATGCACATATACCTTGTGGGATATTCAACACAAGCAGCTTCAGAAGTTTCAGTTTTTATAAAACATGGAAAGATTTGGGAATGTATGTCTAAGAGGTAACACAGTAGAAAGCAACATGACAAGGGAACAGAGAATAGAGTTGCCATCTGGGTCAAACTGACCAGATGACAAATAATGATACAAAGAACAAGATCCAAGGTCTAAGGCAGTTCTCATTGTGATGAGCTGGAAACTAACTTTGTGTGAAGGTTGGGAAAAGCAAGTAGGAGGAGACAAAAACAGACAACATGATTTGAATAAGAAACCAAGAAAATGACTGGACAAGCTCTAAGAGCAATCTCCAAGAAAGCACAGTCTAGGCATTACCATCACAAAAATGCAACAGTGACTGATAAGGACAGGAGACAACACACACAAGTCGAAACACAGAATTTCAGAGGGCAACATACAATATAATCCGACTGCCCTGATTATATTTTAGAGACAGCCTTGTCAATTAAAGCAAGCAACAATATAAGTAACCTCATTGTGATTGCCATTTGTACTAGAAATCAAGAACATTTATATTACATACAGATATGGTTTATTGAGTTTCAAGAAGCTTAAAAGTTTCAGTGATATTTGATACTACTAAAAATAGTTTACCTGTAAGGCAGCCTAAAGCAGCATTTGAAGAAAAAACAAAGACTGTAAACACCAACCATAATTCACAATAACAAGTTATTACTCCTATGGCTAATTAAAAGATAATTGCTCATAATTTACATCCTTCACCAAGCACCACTGTTTTCTAACAGTAAACCCCTCAACTATTGCCCATTCCTAAAACTAGGCCTATTAAGCCCAAACAAATTAAAATTTGAACTTCAATGTTAATTCTCCAGTTCCATGTCCTGTCTGCCTCCAAACACAGCACATCAGGACTGCCCTAAACTCCATCATCGCATCTGCTCGATTTCACAGCAATCCTATTGTTTCCCACCAATTCCTGAAGGAATGACAGGATGAACCAACAAAAATATTTTCAGCAACCAAAAATGTTACCTTTCCCCATTAGTATTAATATTGGCTCCTACTAAGGCTACCTCAATTATAATCTCCACTTGCTTTCATTTCTGAATTTATTTACTCATCAGATTTCAATTACATTGAGCTTTTTTATTTTTCAAATTTATGCCATCTGAATGGATACAGAACATATTTGAATGAGAGTAAGAAGTGTAGCATTACCTTTAAAGTGGTATCTAATCCCTTTCAAAAGTACCTGCAGTATTAGCTCACTACCAGAGAGTTCAGTGTAAATATTTTTAACTTCTAGTATTATACCTGCAAAACCAATACTGACCTAAAGCTTCTGAAACATCCAAACAACAGAAGTCATTTCCCCCCCCCAACATAAACTATCTACATTTTTCTCAACAAGCAAAAGGAAGAAAATTATTGCACATAAATATCTTCCCAAAGCAGGAATCCGATGTTATCACTTTCATATTTGAGTACAGTTGAACCCATCCATTAGACAGCCTTTACAAAAGTTCCCTTTTGCTCTTTATATGCAACAGCAGCTGCCACACCACCTCAAAGTGCTGCACTCATATTTGGCACAGCCCAAAGTGCTGTGTATGTGTGTGACTGTAGGGCTGTGCAGCACACACACCTCTTCTACAGACACACAGCAGGGAATCACAGCAACTTGTACAACTGCATTGAATCCAAGACGTAGCTGAAATGTTAGAATCCCAGCATTTGAATAAATTATACTGTTCTATTCACGTTTCAGTAAAAACATAGTATTTGGTCCTGTAAAACAAAATTAATATCTCCAATCTGACCCTGTGCTTACTGATGTGTAAATCTGTCTCTCTGCACTAAAAGATACCATCCCTCCCAGTTCTGATGCAGAGATGCAAACTGCTGGGAAGAGATGCTACAGATACAAAAATGTGTGTGCAGCCTGCCTTTTATATTCTCTCAAGTACCTTTTGTTGAATAGTGGAGTGCTTTTGCTCCATATCTCTCTTCTCCTTTGCAGCATCTACAGCCAACTGATCCAGCTGTAAAGAGAAACAGAAAATTGGATCTTTAGATATCATGAGAAATTTAGCTCAGTAGATTTCATAATGCTGACAAAAAAAAAAGAGAACACATTATGTCTAGACATTGCATGACTTTTATTTTATTTGCATAGTATAGTTACTTCTTTGTCACAAAGTGTTTACCTTGTATAACCACTGAAGCCTCGTTTAAAGCACTGCACTACCATCCTGAATTAACCTCTACAGAGGTGTACATTTCTTGTAGGCACTAGAGGGAATGTTTCAAAGAACAGCATGGTGCCAAGCACAGCAACTCTGCACCGCATTGGTGCTCAGCCTCCGAGGGGGATGACTCAGGCTTTAGCTGCTCCTGCTGGCCTTTGCAGCAGCACTGGCAGGAGCAGCAGAAACTACAAGGAGCAAATGACAGGGATTTTTCCCTCCACAAAGCAGGGGAACTGCCTCAACCAGGCTTTTGCATAGATTGTTTTGATCAGGTCACCAACAGTGTTTGAGCAAGATTCCTTGAAATCTTAGGTAAAGGCATTCAAATTGTTTCTAGTTTCAGAAATAACAACAATGTGATTTTGAAAAGAAGAGAGACTGTCAGAGTATTTAAGTTGGCATCCTTACAGTGATAATAAAAAAGCCCCAAAACTTGTTGCAAGCATTTCTCTAGCACTACCACATAGACCTTTTCCTTATAAAACCAGAAAAAAAAAAAGGCAGGAAATTTAAGATATCCTGTACGAGAAAATATGTTTGGTTGGGAGTTTCTGTGTTTTTTTGTTTGGTTGGGGGTCTTTTTGTTGTTGTTTTTGTTTTGTGGGTTTGCTTCTTTTGTTTTTGTTTTGTGGGTTTGCTTCTTTTGTTTTTGTTTTGTGGGTTTGCTTCTTTTGTTTTTGTTTTGTGGGTTTGCTTCTTTTGTTTTTGTTTTGTGGGTTTGCTTCTTTTGTTTTTGTTTTATGCTTGTTTGTTTTTTACGGATTTTCATGTTTAAATAAGAAATGCAGTGGACAGGCAGATGTTGCCTGAAAGACCAGTTAGCTTGGTACTTAACGCGACAGGCATCTGATGAACTCCTTTATCCAGCCTGTAACACAAGCCTGCCACTAACCCAGCCCCAGCATCTCCCTGACTAACCACGCCGATGCAATGCTGAGCACAGTGCACAGCCTGCAGCTTTCCATCTGTGGGACAGACCTGGCTCTGCTCCAGGCCTAGAACGAGAAGACCAGGAACAGGGAGCAGCACCAGCTCTCCAGCTGAAGTCAGTCACGTGGCAGAAGGCACAGTGTGACTAACAGAACCTCTAATCCACACACAAATAGGATTGCCTCCACCCACTCTCAGAACCACAAGTGACAAGCCCTGCCAACCCTGGCCATTTCCCCAGTGTTTTATTTTCCCTGCTTGACATGACATAAATGAGAAAAGAAGTGACAGTAACAGGCTCTTATACCCTTGTGCTAGACAATCCCCAACAATTACAGAGCCACCAGACAGTTGGGACATCTGGATCCAATTCCACACTCTGTTACTTTTCTTAACTCCTCTCTCCCTGTCTTCCTCTCTGGCTCAAAAGGCCACACCAGCACTTCCACACCTTACAGGTATTTGTGAACATGAACACATTGAAGACTGAAGTATTCAGATGTCACATTTATGTAGCTATAAGACTTAAAAATGACACAAGAGCCTCTAAAACAGAGACTGGGATGCCATTGTTCTCAAAGACTATTTTGCACCAAGAACCCTTTGGAATAAAGATGAGGACTAATCCAAAGGCTGTTCAAAACTTCATAGGAATCCAGTTTCTTGCTAAAACTTCAGATTCAGGAATCTGCACATGGCCCCCCAGAAATTCCTCCTTCTACCCCGCTAGATGAAACAAAAGACAGCTGCATTCAGAGTAGGGCAATTACCTCTAATTTATCTTAAATACAAATGTTTGAGGATATATTTACCACAGCATAAGTGCCAAAACAAAGTTTTAACAGCAGCTCATTCCATCATTTTTTTACTATAAAGTTATACTATAAAAATAACGTTATTTTTTTACTATAAAGACAGCATTGCATCATTCCTGTTTGAAAGCTCAGATCAGAATTCCTTCCTTTTCACTCAGGTGAGCAGCATACCAACCGTCTTAGAAGAGACTAACAGCATACAACTACCAAAAGCTATAGCATATCACATAACTAAACTATCAAAATCCCAGTCATTATACCATTACTGAGTATTTCTCAAAAAACTAGGTTTTTCAAACTACTGCATTTACTGGTAATTGCATTTTTATAAACATAGTGCTGTAAGTGGTATTCTGTAGAGAATTAAGTCAGACTAAAATTTGTAGCTTTTTGAATAGTCATCTCAATGAAAATTCAATTACATTTTCTTTTTAAGACAATAACACATTTCACATGAAAAGTGTCAAATTCCATAATTTCCATGCAAAAGCTCATATTACACTTCTGTGCCATTAAAGATTCCCCTACAATGATCTGATTCACAGGGGATCCTACCCCAACCAGAAAGCAAAACTGCTCAATCCTACTCCATCATGTAAAACAGTTATTTGAAAATATAAAGAAAAAGAATTCAAAAATTATAACTACACTATTCAAGAACACTTCAATTTTATTTCAGGTGCTGTTAAACTTTGTAATTAAGATCATACATGAAGTTTACCTGGGAAAGAAAACTCACTCACCAACAGAAGGAATCTAACAGTGTTGTCACAAAAATCCAGCAAATCCCAATTATGTCACACACACTTTGTTAGAGACAGAAGCTTCAACCAGTATAAACTGCAAAGCCATTAACTGTTAAACTTTCAACAGTTATTTACAAGCCTGCTTCTGTCATGAAAAATATCCATTACTTAAATGCCAAGGTCTGCCACAAAAGAACAATTGTACAACTTCAGGGTCTTCAGTCTATCCTGCTCTAATTGCAATGTATTTAAAACATTCTCAGCTTTGGATTTGCTAAATTTAACTCCTTCAGTTGCTATGATACCAGCTCCAAAATGAATGCTACACAGTGCTCCTTACCAGAGCAAGCAAAAGCATGACCAGACATTCAAAAATAACCTTGTGTTTTCTTGCTCCAATCACCTCAATGAAATGGAAACATTGAAGCCTGGTCGGCAGCATAAACCACTACCAACTCCAGAGGTTTGCTTCCTTTCCCCATCCCCTCTTCCACAGAGGTACAGGACACACATTTTATGTTACCAAAACACTCCAGTTTAACAATTACAACCCAAACCAGAAGGATGTGAAAGAATAAAGGGTACAGCTAAGGAAGGGTAACATGCACCTGAACTGTTCAGGTGCCACTATTATGGCAAACACGTGTTTCTTCTACAAGGAGTTAAGACCCACAGTAACCCAACTGGGGACTTGTCTCACAGAAAAATAACTACTCAGACATTGGATTGTTGGGAGTTATTTTCTACATTCCCAATTTGCTTCACTGCACAGACACAGAAGCAGGTTGAGTGGCACAGAGGACAACAGTGTGGTGGCAGGAATAACCAGAAGAGAACAATGTAATTTCTTAGACATTCAGGGACACATCTACTCAAGATAAATATAAATAAATGTTTGCTGTCATTTACTTGCTTTTGTACCTGGAGAGACACTTAGAATTTGGGTTGGTGGCGTGGTGTGTCTGGTCGGGAAGTGGCAATAAAGGGGTTTCTACCAGAGCACTTGTTACAAGTCCTCAGATGCAGGCAAATAAAAAGTGTTGTAAGAGTATTTTCAGGCCCATTTAACTTGCACTGAAAACAAGTCAAGACACTGCTGAGTCTTCCTCCTGTACCACAGACATACATTCGAATCTCATATGTTGTAATCTATTTTTATAACCATTTTCAATGTCTCTTGTGTGCAGTTGGCAGTGGTCCATCTGACCTTCTCATGAGTCCCTCACTGAAAACTCAGAAGCTGCAATTGCCTGTTCTTAAACGTAAACAACAAAAGTGGGCAAGAAGGATTCCATGTAGGAACTCAATTTTGCACCACTTATTAAAATCAGACTTCCATTTTATGGTCTAAGTTGCTAACACTGAAGTTATTTTTGCACACCACATAATTTATACAGTAAATAAAGCACATGAGTGGAAGGAAAATCTAATCTACTTTTTATTATTAAATACATTTATAACATGGGTCATATACAAAAAATTAAAAAAAATAAATAACTCAGTGTCCTAGATACCACAGGGTACTTCAAAGAGCACTCATGGCTATTTTTAAGTATGTAAATCCTAAAGGTAGCATTAATTTTAGTAAATGGACAACTTTCAGTTTGTAACTGGTTTCATTCAAGCCATTTACAGTATGTTTTTATGCTTTGCCTTCATCACACCACAGTTCCCCTTTTGTTGAATAAATCTGTGATGTACCTGATACATAGGCATATATCAGGTTTTCATCCATTCCAGCATATAGTTATGAATTTTTAAAATAATTTGTTACCTGTGCACCGAGATCTTTCATATAGGGCTCAAGTTCACTAAACAGATCATAGCCTTGATGAAAAAAAGCCAGATGTGCATACATAAATGATAGCATCTAGAAGGAAAAAATAAATATTTATTCTTTTAAAAAAATGTATCAGATATCATATAAACGCACCACTTAAGTAATCCACATGAAACCAACTTCAAATACAATTCCAGGTTTAATTTCTGCTCTTGTATCCTGGTAATTTTACAGCAATACCTCATAGAGCTTCCAGTGTTGTAAAATAAATGTGAAAGGTAAAGGTAGCAAAGAACCAGGTCAAAAATCTCAGAAATCAGTTGATGGGATTAACCCCATGAGCAAAACAAAAGAAATCTATTTATAGGTAGAAAATTACTTCTAATTCATGTAATTTTATTATCTCCTGTTTAACTGGGACATGTAAGCTAGAGAGGGGCTACAGAATATTTTACTAATTATCCAAAACCATCACCTTTATGAACATAGCTGAGAAGACTGTCCAGTCTTAAAACAGAAAACAAGTTGAGAAGGTGGAGAGCAGAATAGCAACCTAACTAAAGTTTTTGCTGCTTAAAGGAATTAAGAAAAATATAGGAGGGCAACTTTAGACATTTGATAGAAAAGCACCATTTAGTTTGTCAGTCCCTACCTCAATAAACTTTTTACAGACATAATATGAAGCAGAAAAGGGAATACAATCAGAAGAAAATTGGCATGCAGATATAGCTGTTTACTAATTTAGCAGATACCTTACTATATATATTAAAAATTACCCTCTTCTTAGAAAGAGCTGAATCCCTCTTAGAACAGATTATAAGTAGTAATAGATTATAAGTAGTACTTATTGTTTATGAAGTAATATACCAGACCTAAACAGCAGAATTCTTGGCAAAGTTTCACTTTAACCGTGAAACCCACACTGAACAATCAACAGCAGTGAAAATCTAAAAAAGTGTTCAAATCTGAACCAAAAGGACTGTCAAAAGCAGTTAAACATGTACACCCACTCATGGTAATGGTCAAAATGACTGTCACCAAATTGCTAAATGTACCAATAATGCTTTGATGAGTAAAAGGACCAAGTTTTTAACATATTGTTTTGTGGTCACATTTTTAATTTTAGATGTGTTTAAATATTTTCTATGTAGAACATAAAGTGCATCTTACCGATTTTAAGATTTCTGCTCTCCTTTTAGATTGAAGAACATTGATCTAGAAAAAAAAAGAACAAACAAGCAACTTATTTTATTCTATTTTTGCAATTTTTCCCCACATAAGTAAACTTCAAATTACTTCCAAATAATCCTATCAAAGCTTAAAACATTGGAAGAAGATAACTCAACATCAGACTTCACAAAGCACTTTTAAAAGAAGATGCATTCTAGTTCTGCCACAATATCAAAATGACGCAACCAGAGAACACTTGCAAAGCTCGAATTTCACAGTGATAGTCACCATTTTCTTACACTGGAAGGGAGAATACAGGACACCACGTGCTGGCTAGAAGTAATATAATACACCTTTCAAGCAAGGAAAATAGGTACCCATTTCCAAGAGATTGAACTCAAGATGTTTCAAACAGCCTTTCTGACAGTGTGAGTTCAGCCAGTGCACCAACTTCCTAAAGAAGTTGCACCCAGCACCACTGCTGTCTGCTGCCAGGGGAGAGGAAAGGATGGGGGCATGGTTATCTTTTCCCCTCAGACTGACAGTGTTTAAGTGTCCCAAAAGTGGGATATTGTCCCAGCCTCAGAAACAAGCAAGATCATAACAGCTTCAATAAATAACTTTCCATGTATATTTGTGCTTTTAAGTTATCTGAAGTCACTGACCAGTGGTGTTGCCCTAGAACTTAAAGATTTCATATTCCATAGAAAAAATAACTGATTTTTCCCATTCATCTAGTTCCTCTATCTTCTTTGTTCTCTGATCTTTAAAGGCTGACATCCAGAACTACAGACTTCATTTGAAAAGCCCAGCTTAGCAGAAACACGCATGATTTTGTAATTTAACACCTCAATGTCAGTTTAAAATTCCAGCAAAAGAAATAAACTTACTGAGGATATAATCAAAACCAGATTGCACTTCTCTACTTAAGTGGTCAGTATTTTGGAAAACCTTCTGCAGCAAAAATAATTAAGATTTGCTTGTATAGAATAACCCCTCAACTTATGAGACAAAAAAAATAAAAATAAAAGAAAAGCAAAGGTTTTGAATTACAGTTTAAAGCCAATCTAGCTACAAGGAGATCATAGTTGTGAAACCACTTTTTCAGAAGAGCCACCCAAGTAGAAAGAATTACTAAAGCTGAATTCATTTTTGCCCACATTAATTAAGAGATGCTGAAACTTTTCCCTGTAACTTTAAATGCATCTTTATCCCAGGAACTGCTCATACTTTGAACATACAAATTCCAGGAGGCAATACAGTTCCATGTACACACAAGAAAGTGGCCTACTACAGTATTGACTGCCAGCTCCCCCCCCACTATTTAATGCTTCATACTAGTTAGCACAAATAATCCATTGGTACATAATTTACATGACTTTTTAAACACCAAAATTATCTTTGTTCTCAGTGCACAAAAGACAGGAGTTCAGGTTCAGGTTGACCACAGACCATCATATCTGTGCATGTGCCCGGGCTGATCAGTTCCACTTCACTTTACAGGTAATAATGCAAACTACAGAACAGTTAATTAAGCTTTAAATAACTGACTGGACTGTCACAAATCCAGATTATAATGTCTAACATAGAACCAATTTAATTGTAAAGGGTTGTTCTGTGTTTGGTTATAGGAGAACCTCAGGCCCATTTAGGAGCCCTCAACCTCTTGTACCATCTGAGTTGCAATAATCCTGTTTTGCTGTAGCTGTGTGCAAGTATGAAACAGATGAATTTTAATTATCAAAAGAAAATTTATTACTGTGTTACAGGATTCAAAGCAGTATGACAAAGAATACCTTTCAACACTCTATGGGAGATCTGCACTAAAAAGTAAAAGGATAGTTCTAAGTTCTTGCCCTCCCATATGGCAAAATGCCAGACTCTGAGGCATCTAAACAACTTGGGTTTGTTAAATAAAAATCAAATCTAACAGCTAAAATAGACAACATCCTATACCAGAATTATTCAGGTAACTTGTATTTCCTAGGCTAGGTTAAAGGTTTTACTTCATATATATTAGGAATTACAGCATAATCAACTCATGAAACATTTAGGTGAATGTCAGGCAAATATTGGGATTTTTTCAAAATTAATGTTCAACTTGAAAATTAAACTGTGCCATTACATTAAGGGCACTGAATACAGAAGAACCAAGCAATAAGAATGCATCAAGTAAATTAATGTTCCCTAGACTTTATTAAAAAAATAAGTTACTTGCAGATAAAGTTCTCCCTTTTTCACTCCCTCCACAGCTTCCAAGAAGCTTACAACAAGAACTTCTAAAGGACACATCTTAACAATATGTAACAAATGGTTTTGAAAAATAGCTTTGGTTGTTGCACTTACCTGAAGAACATAATCCAGAGCTATGTGTCGAAAACACTTCCGAGTTGCAGTCAAAATATTGGTTGCTTCCTCTACTTCGTGCTGCTTATTTCTTTGAACTTGGGCATTTTTCACCAGAGCATTCTCTTTTTCTTCACTCACTTTTTCAAACTGTTTCTTTGCATCTTTAAATTTCCTAATATCTCTAAAGAAAAAGGAAAGGTGGATAACAAATTAATTCCAAAGCATGAAAAAGTGCTTAAAGCTACATTAGACAGACCATGCTCATGACTGCCTTAGGTGGTTTCTCTGTTTTCATATTCTTCAACACACATTTGGATCAAATGGGAACTCACAAATTGTAACAGAAGCTTCTCAGTCTTTTCCGAGGAAAGGACAAAACTGACACGTAAAGAAACACATCTCGTGCTTACTGGAGACAAGCTTTGGCCAGTACTTTTTCCCCCAAGTTTAGACAACTACAACAAGTAATTAAGATCAATAATTCATACTATTGCAATATTTCTGCAGCTGGATCTAGAGCCTCAGTGATCTGGGGTGATATCTGACAACTTTACTACACACTTCTCAATTTATGGCTGGATATTTGCAGGAAGGCTGTTTCACCAACCCACTTAAACAAAATGTTTTTAAATTCTGTTTTACATATAATTTTCCCATTACAAGTGCAAATGAACTTACTCTTTAACAAAAGTCTGAAGCTGTGTTTTAATTGATCTTTGGATTTGGTCAAAGAGAATCTGAAAGAAAAGCATTATTATGTAGGTCAGTAACTTAGAGGTATTCATACCTTCTGATTTTAGATATACAAATGGTAATTATGCAGAACTAAATTAATTATTATTAGCCAATATTGGTGTCTCTAATACAAAAATATAACACTATCCCTTCACAGTGGTTTTGAAATAAATAAAATATAAAGAAGAAAATAAGGAAAATAAACTGAACACCTTTTGCTGGTCTTTTCTTAAAAACTATGGTTATAAGGGGAGATAAGAGCTCCTGGCATCCTATTCTCTCATCCTGACAATATGAGACATAACATAATAAACTTATTCTATGAAAATAGGTAATTGTACAGTAATATTCTTGAAGAAACAACTTTGAATGTTAAGTAACAACTCTTTTGGATCTTAGACTTTCACAATTTATCAACAATTAAGAGACAAATGAAACCACAGAAAGAACATGCCCTTAACTTCTGGTAAAAAAACCCCACAGATTGAAATTAATGGTGCAAATGTAACATTCATGAGTAATTAGTACCATCTCCTTTACATAATACTTTTGTAAAAAAACACCCACTATTGAACTGCTAAAAGGAAACTGTTAATTTTTCAAGGTCAAAGCACACCTGAATGTGAGAAAACTTGAATTTTCTCTTAAGACCCCAGAAATTCTAACTGGGGAATGAAATCACACATCCCTTCAACCTCCCATCTGCCCTCTGAGTTTTAGGATGGAACAGAACAGGTCAATGGCTACTGAACAAATCCTTTTGTCACTTCTTAATGTGCAGACAGCAAATGATGCCTCAATTTCCACCCCCTCTACACCTCCCATTCTGCATTACAGAAATAGGCAAGGCACCATCAGAAAAATAAAGAGGTGAAAGAACATAAGGAAGCAGCAGTTGGCCCGGTTGAACAGAATCTCTTACAAAAGGTAAAGATCTTGAAGCATTAAATAATTCTATTGAAAGAGCAAGTCAAGAACTCAGTTTCAGGTCAAACAATGTTTTAAGTGTTCTTAGTCTTAGTTTCTCTTAACAGAATTTGGAAATGAGAAACTGTGCAATGCCAAGTACAAACAGCAAAACCTTTACCAGCTTGTCTCTCTTTTCTAGAAACACTGAAAGAGGGAAATTATGACTGAGTTTAAGTCACCCATTTACAGTGGTACTGTATCTTCCATCCAGTCTCTGTGTTTGGAGGTCTTCAAGACCAAATGGGATACAAGCCTAAGCAACCTGCTTCAGCCTCAGATCTGACCCTGATTTTGGCTGGAAGTTGAACCATACAACTTTTGAGGCCCCCTCCAATCAGAATTGTCCTATATCTACCAGTAACACGCAGAAGATCTTGTTTGTACTCCCACTTTGGGAAACCAGAAAAACAGACAACTAGAATAGATAAAGAACTTCTTGACAAGCTGGAAGTCATGCTGGGATACTCCCACTGTTGACATTTAAGCTTGCCAGTGCCTGAGGAGTGCACCAATCAAGATCAATAACAAAAGAGTATAACCAGATGGGAACTCAAATGATTAGAGGACTCCCAGAAATATGAGCCTTGCAATTCTGCTTACAGTAATGAAGAGAAAAAATGTGCTAGGCAGAAAAATACATAAACATCTTTTCCCCAAAAAGAACAGAAAGAAGTGCCCAGACCACAGTCTGACTGGATTTACAGCCTTTCTAACACATCACCTTTCATACAGTCCAAGTCTAAGAAAGCCACTGTTTGCCATAAGCTGTCAAAGCTACTCCCCCACTGCTGACTCAGTGAAGATGCTGCATCAGGCTGGTTCCTGAATTTATTTGTAGCAAAACCTCATATAAAAAAACTGACAGTCATTCAGATCTCAGTGGGAGCATCTCCTACCTCTTCAACTTGGTTAACAATAGAGTGACACTCTGAGCCCTGTAGGAAGCCCTGCAGGACCACAGCATGTCTGGCAAAGCATTACATCAGAACCCCACAATGTGCCTCACTACTGATGTTTGTACCTTTTGGTAAAAGCCACTGTTCTACTCACTATGCCTGAGCACAGCAAGGGCACAGAGGGAAGAGAAGCAGGACAGAATTCAGACTGGTCCTGCTCAGATCTACAAAGGAATCTTCTTTTAATATTCCTTGTTCTTTGCTTTCTGCCTTCAAACTGCCCAAAAGGCAGTTTGTGCTGTGCCAAGTTTTACCAAAGCAGTGAAGGAAGAGGAAGAAAATAGAAGAACAAATACATGCCTTTGGCTTTCAGGATACAACTCTTTAGAGTAAAACAAACTAGTTTTCAATCCAGGTAAAACTGGACTTTCTGATGAGCTCTGACATGCTAAAAATCACTATTAGTCTTAAGTCCTAGCATTTTCTACTTTCACTATGCTTGTCTAAATCTGTCATACTTCCAAAAATAAAACTATATGCAAATAAGAGAGGCTTCATTTCGTGCATTACAAAGGATAGGGGAAAAAAAGTAGAAAATATGGAAAAAGTAATCATTATTTCAGACAAGTAAAGGAATATGCTCTTAGTTTTTAACTGCTACCCATCAGTTTGATTTAAAAAGATGAAACTATCCAGGATTTACTGTCTTAAAACATTGGGGTTTAGCAATGCTTACAAATTGCAAATAAAAAATAAACCAAGATAAAAATCTGCAGAGAAAGAGATATTTATAAATACTTGGTAGACAAAACATTAATAAAATATTTACAAGTATGAAATGAGAGATATTTAATACCACTTAAACTATGACTTTGCAAACACTATCAACAAGAAAACCTTTTCAGCTAGAAATACTCACATTGTGATAATTGATCATTTCCTGTAATGTGTCAGAGAACTTTGTCAAACTGTTCTGTAAAGAGAAAATCAAAGTGGTTTAAATTAAGCCCTATGAAACACACAGCACAAAAGCAACATTTCAGAGCTTTTCAGTAAATGACATGGAAATTCATTTGCCTTATAGGATGATTATTACACTAAAACCATTATGCTAGGAGACCATGGGAGTAATATCAAGTAAATTTATCACAGCTACAAGCAACAAAAATGTTACTGCTACCTGTACATAAAATACCCAACTGAAGTAAAGCAGGAAAAATTAAAATTAAGTTGACTAAATACTGTGGGAAGTTCACACAATCCAACACATTAATTTACAATATTTAATACTGCTCTACTTAATATTTTTCATGTTTAGAACCCTTACTCAAAAAAACTGGTTAATGTGTTGCAATCACTAGTACACACACTAATCTAATACCTATTTTTTGGAATTTGGAAAACCCCTTCCACTGCAGGTTAGAGGTGAAACTAAACACAGACACTTGCAGTGCACCACAGGCAAAAAACCTGACTCTTAAAGACATCTCAAAGAAAAAGGAGAAAAAAGGCATAAACTTCAACTACTTCTGTTGCCAACTGTTATATTTTACCCTTTTAAGTTTGTTTCTCTCCCTTCATTTTCAATTCTTAAGGAACTTACCTCAACCAATGCATCTTTAAAAGAATATTGTGCGAGGTCTCGAATTCCATTCATGAACTGCTTATTGGCTGTACAAAATGCTTTCCCAGTATCAATCATTGCAATACAAAGCTTCACCAGCTAAATTGAGGGAAAAAAGGAGAAAGTAGAAGGGGTTTTTTTGTTTGTTTTTTACACCATCTTATAAACATGAACGCACTGAGCTTGGTTAAGGCTTTGAAACACAGACTTGAAAAGTTTAATGCTGAGTGTACAGAGCCCTGGATTTTAAGAAAAGCTTTCTACTGTATAGTGACAGGTATAAAAATACTACTCTAGGTCAACTGATATGGGATTAGGAAGGTCACCACTCTATAAATTCTTTCATTTATTTTTTTATTTGTTTTACTGTTAACTAAGATTTTGCACATATTTCAAGAGAGAGCTGTATGGGGGCAAAAACCATAGCAACTGAAAAACTACTATTTAGAACCCAAGCAAATACAAGGGTTTTGTGGTTTCCAGGGAAAAAACAAACAAACAAACAAAAAAGAAACCCACACCCGTTGTTTCATCTTGAGCCACTCAGAAAACAGGCACAGGAAAGCAAAGGGCTCTGTGCACAAAGCACAGCTGAAGAGAGATGGTTACACCTCAGAAGGTGAATTCATGTTTTCACTCATACAACAGACAAGTCTCTGATGGGTTTCCATCCCCACCACTCACTGCTTCAGGCAGCATCACAGCCCTCACGGTACTGCACAGTTTGACAGAAAGGTCCTCAGTACCATGTGATGGATGTTTTGCCACTTTTAGAACCATTCATGCACCGCGCCATTAATGAAAGAAAGAATGGTTAGTCCAATTGCCAAGGAGCTCTCTTGAGAAAGGGCATGTTATAATTGATTCCCCCATTCTAAACCAAACTGAGAATAAAATCAGAAGATTGAACCTTCATCTCTGAAAGATTTTTCAAGGATGTTGGACAAATTTTCATGAAAAGCAACACAGAAGTACTTGATCCTATGCTGAGGCGAAGAAATCACCCAAGTGTCCTTCCTGCCTTATTTACCCAGTAATTTTTGACTCAGATCCTCCAAGGAAAAGTAGAAAGCTGAGCATGATCTCCCACATTCTGATGAATGGGTTGAACAATGGACAGAAAAATCATTACCAACATGAACCTTTTTCCTTCACTTCTGTTCACAAGCCTGAACCCAGCATCCTTTCTTCCAGAGAGAAGAAAACTGCAGACAATGTAGCCCAAAGTCACAATTGTGGGACAGTAAAACCCAGTTTAGTGTGAATAACTGAGCTGAAAAAGTTACCAACCTTGCCTAGACAAATCATTAACCTCAGGACATAGTTAATTCAGTTCACAAAAGAAGCTTGGCTTTCAACTTCAGTGTTGTACTACAAGGTCCTGAATAATGCCTCTTTAGGAATTTAAAAATTCTTGTCCCCAGAAATGACCCTTTTAGACTGATGGAAAAGTCAAACTTCCAAAATAGATTTTTCAGATCCTTTAGACTCCTGGAAAAGTGAAGCTTCCAAGATTTTTCAGATCCCTTAAATACTTACAGTTTGATCTACCAAAACAGATTCATCATCCCTACAGTAAAAATGTCTCTTATACCCATCAGTTTCACCAAGATTCATACCAAATCAAAATTAAGTTTCTTGAATTTATTTTGAAAGAGCAAATGGTTAGATTATTAACTACAAAAACTAGAAATATTACTACAAGAAGTAAACAAGAACACCAAACTTTCTCTCTAGCTTTCTGCAGCCAACTCACAGCTGCAGGAATAAAAGTATGTATTCAAAAGGCAGCTAAGGAGGTGAACAAACAACATCTGCCTGCCATGTGAAAATACAGACAAAAATAATTTTAAACGTTTAGCATAAAACACAAATGAAAGAAGATTTTATACAGATGAAACCCAAAAATAAGCCACTTTCAAAATACTAGCACAGAAAGAACAAAAGCCTCCAAAGGTGAGGAAAGCAACAAATGGACTGTAAGGTGCTGAAAAGATGCTACACATAATTTTTCATACACGTGCACAAAGCATGACAAAAAGCAGGATGAATTTTACGGTACTTAAGTCCTTCAGACAGCAGTGAAGAATATATATATATAGTGAAGAATATATATATATATAAATAAATATTAAAAAAAATATATATATAAAAACCTAGCCTGCTGTGACTGTGCCTCAGATTACCAAAGAGAGAAGGCATGGACTTTAAAACAAAGAGTATCCAGATGTCCCCACAGTGTGCAGTTGTCATAAAACAGGCTCTGGATGCAGCGATTGCCAAGCCCTGGTTTTTATCTCAGGTGAAACCTGAGAAAGTTTGCCTGTGAAAGCTGAATGAGTTTGCACAGAGCTCCCAGGGGGGCTGAGCCACAGGGGTGCGAGGGGGCCGGGTCGGGCACTGGCGATGCACACCCTCAGCAGGGACAGAGCGAGTCCACACCGACTGCTCCTGCTGTTACTCCAGCCCGGGTCTCCCCAGCTGTGCCCTCGACCCCGATCCCTTCCCTCTGCAAGAGCTGAGTGCTTGGTCGGCCCCTGCCACTTCCCAGCTGTGAACTTTAAAACAAAACCTAAACACATCTTCTAACATTTTTAAGAACAAACACTGTTGAATTAAAAAGCTTACCTTGTCAAGTTTCAGTTCCAGTTCTGTCACATCTCCTTCTACTTCTTCTAAAGCTGCCCTGCAAGAGTAAAAATTGTTTTCCTTTAAAACTTTACACAAAAATACTCTGGGACTAGGGGGAAGGGGCAAGGACACGTTCATTTAACTCATTTATTGGCATCATAGTTTCACTTAAATTTCAACTACAAAACAGCATAGATTTTAGAGAACCACAAGAATTGCAGAAAATTTGACAGTAAAAAGAAGAAAAAACTACATCACTGATAAGACCTAGTTTATTGATAAAGATTTTACATGAAATTTTATTAACCCTAATGTTTGTCACATGGAAACAGATTTCCTCTATTCTTGTATAGCCAGTAGTAAGTTTGAAGGTAATGACATAGGAAAAAACCTGAAAGTTTGAGTGAAATTTCTTAAGTAACTCTATGGGAGACTCTCCTGGCTCAAACCTGCAAACCTGCAGCAATGTCATGACTGACCTTGCAATGAAATTAGGAAAAAAACCAGCATTTGCCACATGTCAGTTGACTTGCAGGAAGGTTGGATGGCATGCTTGTTTATATCATTTACCTCTACTCTAGACTGGTTGAATCTTCCAGGCCAGTCAAATTTTACCTGCCAGTAAAAGCTGCTTTCATGGAGCATTGCTAAAGCATAACTTGTTTTTCCTTGAGAGCTGGTGTTTCCTTTGACACCTCCTTCCTTACTGCTACCTGAAAAAAGAGAAGACTGAGGATGGATGACACTTTGTTCAGAGTCTGTGGACGTTGCTGCTTCATCAGGCTATTGCCTTGAGAGCCTGAATGTACTAATTTCTGGCAACAAATGCCCTTGGCCCATCACAGGGCGCTCACTCTTTCAGTCATTCCAGCATAACTGCTCATGGAGCCACACTATTTACCAGCAGTGGTCCATCTTGGGAGGAAAAAATAAGTAATAGGAAGTTTTCTGTAATGCTTTTCGGAAAATTGGATCAGACAGTTCATATTTCAGTTGTACAAAAAAACCCAGCTCTTCCTGGAAAAAGTTATACAGGCAGGGAAGTACAATCTGGAGCAGGACTTTCTTAAGCCAACTTCACCACTCAGGAGAGACTACATAGAACCACAGTTTTACTGTCTCTTGCTAATTCCATCTTAGTTCACATGAGTACAAGCCAAGAACATAAAAAAAAAAAAGAAAAAGCAAAAAGAAAGACTGGATCAGGCCCCAAACTCATGAAAAACAGGGTTTTTTACCAGCATAGTTCTGAAAAAAACACTGCCAATTGCCTGCAGATTTCAAACTCTGAGCATGACATTCCCAGCTTTTTTCAGATTTCACTGCACATAGTTGCATTCCAGTTTTTGTATCCAAATCCTTTCCCACAGTTACATCCTAAGTTTTATATCTAAGCACATTCCTGCAGTTACATTTTGGCTTCTTCCTCTTCTCTAGCTTCAGACCATGAAGGATTTCAGGCAATATCAATTTCTCTTTTACTTTCTTTATTTTCTTACATAAAGGATTAATTTCCATCTAAGTCTCTAGATAATCTTGTTTCAGAAAGCATTAAGGAGAAAAAAAACAAACCAACAAACCAAAGGAAGGAAAAGTATCTCAATATTTAGACCACAACTTTGTATTTGTTTGTTTATAATCACAGTGCAACAAAATTTTATTTGTTTCTGTTATTAACATAAAAGCATGATTAACTAGCTTGTTTACAGAACTGCAGCAAGATCTGATAAGAATATTATTTTTTTTTAGTGTTTTTAACTAGCAAAGAGTTCCAGCTCCACAGGAATCAATGAGCCTAAGATTCAAGATGAAGAAGAGAGATAAAGGCAGTGAGAACAGGCAGAATAAAGACAACACATCTGCTCAGTAGTTAAAGCTCTATTCCAAGAGGAAAATTTTGAGACAGAATAAGCTCAGTTGTAAGAAGTAACAACAGAAGATCAAAAAACTGAAAAGATGAGGGGCAGGTCAAGAAAAGAGAAGTATAAAACAAAGCAGATAGAGATGTCATGAGAGGAGGAAGACACACAGCCCCTCTACCACTTGATTCAGTGCAGATCACCTTTGAAATGTCAAAAGCCTCTGAGGTACCAGGTTGCTCCTCTGGGCACTGCCATATAATGGAGGGATGGCACATCTGGGCCTTACAGCTGGATATGGATCAAACAGCTGTTGGGTTCCAGCCAAATCCATGTTTCTTTGCACAGAAATGGCTACATTCACTGTTTCCATCACATAAAAACTAGTAGAAGTTCTTATCATACAAATACATTCACAGTATTAGTTCAGCACTGGATTATAAGCACAAGAACAACAAAGGATGCCCTCAACCTATCAGAATACAGACATATATATCCAATTATGTACCACCCAGTCACAAAAATTGTTTTCATACTGGGTTAGCAATACATTGAAAACAACTGATTTGAACTCTGCTATGTTAATTCTATCCTTGTTTTTCTTAATACTTTCTTGAAGCCATAGAATACAAAGGTGCATTTCTCTCTGAAACATCTGTGTCAGGAGTAAAGTTCACAGAAAACTGTCATAATTCTGAGTAAATGTCATGTCCACAGCCAAGACACAACTTCCAGCTATAAACACAGGAAGCGGTGGTGAAACATCTGACGACCCAGTGCCAAACCTGACATGTAACAAAACTGTTGCTCCTTAGTGAAGCGGGAACTGGGAGCAAGGTTTGCGTCACAATGATCTCAGCCAGGAGGCTCCAGCATTGGGAATCAGGATCAAATCGGCCCCAGTGTATGAGTCAAAGTCAAACATCTGTGGCTTCCCAAGATATTCCAACACTGCATGGCAATGCACAAAACCAGAACAGCTGCTTCAGGGTGGAGGACAACTTTTATAAATGAGCAGTCTCCCATACTCTTCATGCTCTGTAATGAGGACTCTCAGGAATGTGTTTCTTTCCTCTGCTGTGACTCCTCTCCTCCATCACCCCCCCAAAACACAGTTCAGTTTGCTAGATACAGCTTCCTGCACAGCTGCAGTGCAGGAGGAATACAGGAGATGATGGAAGAAAACTCAAGATCTGACTTAACAACCTTTTTAAATGAGGATAATGTCACCAGCTACCCAGCCCAGCAGAAGTGAAGAGCAGCTGAACTCTGATGTCCATCATAGCACTCCCTTTAAGTGACCAGTGAAAGACTTTCTTCCAGGTTAAGGTACTTCAAGGAACCAAATCCCAGGAACCAAACAGAATGATGACAGCCAAAATCTCCTCAAAAAGGAGAATGGGTCAGTCTTAGATCTGAAGCTGCAGACATGTGCCAAGGAAACAACTTAGTCTGGACTAATCCACTACACCCTCCTGACTATAAGGCCAAGCACACCATGGCCACAGACAGGGGCTGCTGGGTCTGTTTGCTCTCGCAAAAGAGTAGTGATTGCCAGGGCTTCTCGAGTCAGCTCTTCAAACAACACCTAACTGCCACCAAGGACACATCCTGCCCTTAGTCTTTCACTCAGTTATTTATCATATTCTAGCTTGCATTTTCAGACTGTGTTTCTGGAAGTGAGGAGACTGGCATCGGTACTCATTATAAACCAGATGCTGACACACAACAAATTGGAGAAGTCAAAGGTGCTAGAGATAATTAACCATTAATTATTGTTAATTCTAGAATTAACACGTCACTATAAAAATATTCATCATCATCATCATAATAAAGTAATAAGGTATTTTCCAGTAGTTCGGGGGTTTTTTTTATTTTATTCGAGGAAAGTTTCAATTCACCTTTTGAATATACTTTCGGAAGAACAAGAACAAGTACACAAAATCAACTGCTATTTAGTCTGGGACTTCTGAATATATTCACGTATTTGGACTCATGAAATGGAAATAACTGATTTTCACCACAGCAATTTTAATAGCATTACTGCTAAGGTCTTGTCCTCAACTCTTGGGAAGACACAGCTCTCTTACTTGTACATATTCTATGCAGAACAGCTCCTCAATGCACAACTTGGACTTCACTGCAGATGACAGTTCCTTTCAGGCAACACTCGCTACACCTTAAAGACAGCACGGAAAAAAGGTACTACGGAATGTGAAAAACTGGAAATAAGATGAGATGTGTAAGTGCATGATAAGAATATGGACCTGATGATTCACAGGGATGTCTCCTCCTCTGTGTCAGAGCCTGTCAGGTGACAGATAGCAAAAAGGACAGTAGACATTATTCAGAGGATAGACTATGAGTTGCAAGTATGATGTAAAGGCAAATAAAAATGCAGGTTTACCATAGAAGATGCTACATTTGCTCACCTATTTGGTCTGATCTGTTTATCTCTCTCTCCCTCTCTCTCTCTCCCTGCCCCCTCTCCTGAACAGCAGACCTCCCCTCCAGCATTTCAACTGCTCATTGTGTACTTGATTTGATTTCCTGTCTCTATAGCGAGATATAAAAATCTATCTAGAGGAACCTTAACCAAAATGCTAACAAGGAATACAGCTGGTACATGTATAATGGCATCAGATAACCACAGGCTGAAAAAGAAACTTGACATATTGAGGGACAAAGAAGCCATACACTGAACAATAAGGCCTAATAACTTTGGATAACAGCATGGACAGATAGAAGAGTTTTACAACTTATGTGTCATAACCATTAATACGGTCTGAAGAAAGAACACTGTTGCAGCCTGTCATAGAGCCCATTGAAGTCCTGGTTTGGCACTGCAGAGATTTTTCCCTGCTGGCACAGAGTCCCTCTATACTGAGGAACAGATGATGAACACTCCCTGACATGCTAAGATAAAATTCCTCATTCATACTACTACTCCTTACATTATTAATGTTTCAGTCATTGCCACAAAACATTTTATCGATAGCTTGGAAAAACTTCTACGTGCCCTACATGAACAGTAGGGCTTTTAATCAGAAATGTGAACCCCTACCCCGAAATCCTAGAAATTTTCAGTGAGTTTGGTGGATTGAAATATGGAAATGCATTTCCTGAACAGAAGATTATCATGCTGACGAATAAGCCAAGGTCCATAGCAAGTGCTATCTGCATTTCAAATTTCCCCAGAGAAACAAGAATCGAGTCCTCAATATTAGAAGGGCCATTCTTCTACTCCTCCCAAGTCAGATTTCTCCTCTTACAAAATTATCAAATGAAATAAAGCAAGGGTATTTACTGAATTCATAGAATCATTAAAGCAAAGGTCTGCCTGCAGATACTACTTTTTAAGGTTGTTTTCACCTAAAAAGTTTAGTTTCTCCTCAATAATTCACATGGTCTTTGATATAACAAAGAAACAGGACAAATCCTTTTAAGACTCATGTTTCTCTCTTGGTTTGCTCTTTACTGCTTTACTACACATGGTTCAAAAAGATAATGAACATGATAAACAAATTGGTCCTCAAAAAGGAACAAGTTCTATTGCCCTTAATATCTGTGGCTGGAAGTCAAACTGATTACCACTAAACTTGCACCAGCACTGAATGTATCACACACACTCTGTAAGGACCTCTGTGCTACAGGCTGGCCCTAAATTCCCAAGTTTTTTCTCTCATTCCTCTTTTGCACTGAATTGCCAGAAATGCCTAACAGTGTTCTTTTCCCAATAGTTTTGCCTAATATTTTTTTCTTAAGCTTGTTTTTATCCCAGGAGAGCTTGATAGCAAGCCTAAGTAGGAAATTAGCAACGCTTTTCCTCCACAAAGAGTCTGAGCAGCAGGATTTTCTTCAGCTTTCAACTGGAGTGTTTTGCTCATCATGAGACAGCTGTTAACAAGATGGGGACACAACGGTGACCATGAAAACTTCACAGACAAGAACCTGATTACACTGAAAGTTGATAAGAATGCAACACATCACAATACATGTCCTGCACAACTTTGACCAGAGATTCCAACATCCAAGAACGAGTCAAAACCTTTTTATGAGGCCTTACTATCAGATAAGGAAGTAGGATTATAGTATCAAGATTATAGTATCAAACTGATGGTGCTGTGCAGAAACCTCTTGTGCTGAAAATTTGCAAACATCACAGAACTGCTTTAATCTTTTAAATCTCAGCAACTAATACAGAATCTTGAACACAGAAGCAGCAGATGGAATGAAGGATTTCAACATTAGAAAAGTCAAATATGTAGTAAGGTCAGGAAGTGGAGCCATAAATATAACCATCAAGCTAACCAACTGCAAAAGATACAAGATAGGACATCTAAAGACTACACCCTACTACCCCCATGATCTGGAGTTACTAGTCAGGGGTTAGAGTCATGTCAACTTTCCTTTTAAAAGCTGTAAGTAATAATAACCTGAAGAAGAGTGAAGATATTAATCCCAGATTTGGAAAGTTGTACCTCAACTGCAGTCAATGCAGAAAGAATAAATATCACCAGATACCCCCAATATGGGATTATGAGGATTAATAGGCTCAGCACTGGTACAGCAAGACTTAACCACCTGCATAGAAAACCTTGTGGAAAGTAGAGGCAACTGGAGGTCAGGGTACTGTGTAATTAAACAGAAAGATAGCATATAATCTTAATATGAATCTTGTGTTTGTCTTGATTGCAAAAAAGGTAATATCTGTCCCTTTCCTTTTGTAATTTCCTTAGTTGCTAACTCATACCTTATCCCACAGATGGAGGAGCACTGTTGTGTCCAAATCACCATAGGCTGGCAAAGTTTTTGTAATCAGAGCTTGCCATGTTCCAGAAGAGCTAAGGACCATTCTCTCTCTACGATTCAGTTATATCAGATGGACCTTCTTTACCAAAACCTGAGGAAAGCTTCAGATTTGCTATGAGGACTTGAGTCCTCACCAAGCATTTATCCTTTTTGTCCATTTCAGAAGTTGAATATTTTGGTAATACACTTTCACCAAAGCAGAATGCTCTATTTGATAGCCAGAGGGGAGGCTGCAGCTTTGCTGTAATAGACAAATTCTGAACCTCAATTCTGTATTTAGCTCTTAGGTGAATACACGTACATCTGTCTCACACTCAGTTGCCATTAGTGCATTCTACATGTAAATTAATAGTTTTATTGTTCCCTCATATTGCAAAAAAGCAGGTTTTTTGTCTGTTATGCCTTTGCACTGAAGCAGCCAGTCAAATCAATCCAATCTCAAACCAAGAGAGTGCACAAGCACTAGAGTAGGAGAATACAGAAATAGAGTGTACTGGTGTTTTCCTCAAATTTACTGGTTTCACATTTGGAAAGGCCAGTCTCTTTTCCTCGTCATTCCTCTCAAATGATAATGGGTGACCCATTAAAAAAATAAGTATTTGGAACTTTATACCATAAAAACTACAAAATGCATATGGTACACCCACAGCTCTGGAAAAGGTTTAAATTTTCTTTGAGTACATTTAGTATCTTTTCTCCCACTACTTTTAGTCATCAAGAGATTTTAAAGAACCTGGGATTTCATTCATTTATCAAAGCTAATTGCAGGTAAACTGTTTTTCAACCAAGCAGAAGCTTACATATCTTTTAATAATTACATATTAAAGGCTTTTCATCTCAAATCAGCTGCAAATATTTTCAAACAAGGTCTTGCAAGATTAATGCTGACAATACAGTAGATATTTTGCAATAGTAAGCACATTTAATGTTTCACCTTGTCATTTTTCATCATACTTTTTGAGATAAATCAAGTAGGATAGAATAAATAGGACAAAACGAGGCATTTCACAAAATAAAGTACTTCAGGAAGTTAAATGACTAATTTTAAAAATCATTCTCTCCAGATTCTTCTGGACAATAATCCTGTACATGTGTGTAGTCCTTTTAACCAGACATCACTTCAGCAACACACAAAGTCAGCCAGAAGCTGCATCCTTAATGAAACATCAGATTCCTCAGTCATCTTAAACAGTTTTTATCCTCAATGACAACCCTGTCTGGCAAAGCCAATGCAATTGTTCTATTGTTGTAGTGTGCCTTATCTGATCAAATACTGGTATCTACACAGAGATATCCCAGTTAGTCATCTAAAGCACCTTTGGAAATGACAGAGTAGAAACACGTGATTTCCAGGGTGCAGTTCACCTTATCCTGACACATATGGCTAAAACAAATCAAGAGGCACTTGGGATCAAATCTTAATGGAGATTATTAGTTGTAAAGAGCCTAAGCCTAAGATCTGCCTTAAGAGGAGGGATGGCCACACAGCAGATGAGATGAACTCTGCTTTTCCTGTTTAAGGAAGTTAAGAAAGAAGGGGCCTATGTCATTATTTACTGAACACTTCATACAGACAGGAACTTGAATTTACATGGTACAAGTCTAGGAAAGACAAGACATAACCTACATTTCCAGGTGAGCAGTTGAGCCTTTATAGTGCCTTTTGCTAGTGTCAGTTAAGATCACAAGGCCCAGTATTGCTCCACCTACATTATTTTTCTTCACCCACCTAGTTATTACTTGGGTTGTCTTAAACCTAAAGTAAATTAACAACAGCATGTTTTATAAAACCAGTGATATTGTAATAACACCACATGTTCTTTACATTGAAGTTCAACACAAGAATCCAGTCAAATGCCAAGTCTGATTACTTTCACAAGTACAACAAACAAACAAAACACAAGCTGTACCTTTCCATCTAAACAATTAGCAACATTCAGACACCCATTACTGCCCACTGAGCAGGAAGGGAGTCACTGGAGAGCGGGAGTCTAGGAAAGCATCAGAGAGCAGGACAGGACTTCCAGCACAGACTCACGATGGCCACGACCGCTGTGCCAAGCAGAGACCACCAGACAGGGACAGAAAAGGCTCAGTGCCTTCCTGGGTAGAGTCCACAGAGCAGAAAACCAAACCCCATCTCCCAGAATAAATTCCACACCTCTTTTCTGACGGGCAGAAGGGATAACATTTATGGCCAGAAGTCTGACTCCAAATACAACACGCTCTTCCTTTGTACCAAAGGCTTGAATTTTATTCAAATTTCCTTCTAGAACATGCCATTCTAAATATCAGTACACTAAAATCTGCTACGTGATCTGCAGCATTAAGTTATGCATATTTTCAAAAATAACTACAAGATAACTAATAATTGAACACTAGGATATTTAAAATGCATAGAAATGTTGAGTGTCTTTGATATCCACGTGTTCCTACTTAAATTAACATCTGGCACACAGAAAGATGGAAATATGAAATTGTCTTGCATAGAATATGTTTTTAAAATTTGATCAGACAGAAGACATTTCAGTAGACATGGTTTCTCCAATTTCTCTTTGTATTATATCCAGCTTAGAAACGTCAAAATCACATCATGCAACCTCTCACTAGCTCTGTCTTATGTTTATTCATACAAAACTGCCAGTAGAAGTATTCCTTTAATGACTTACTGAAGGCAGATCACAAATTCATGAAATGGAAAAGGTAGTTTGTGCACTGACTGTCAGACTCCCAACTGAAACCACAATACAACTATTTAAATGCCCATTACTATTACCATATGAACTATAAAAATTATTCAAGAGTATTGTGCCTGAATACCATAAAGTCTTAGAATATCAAACAGAAAGTTCAGAATCAGCAAGCCTGATTCACAGAAAGGCTTATGCCACATGAGTAAGTTTGTCAGTCATCTGACAGGCATTTTCTCTGTACAAAACCTCCTCTCATTCATAAAACCCCTAAGAAACTACTTTGCAACAAATTATTTTCTTAGTCTATCCTTGTGTCTTGTCAGTTTGAAAATGTATAAAGGCCATCATCCCATAAATTAGATTTCTCCTTCACAAAGGCATGAGTTCTTTGCAGCACATCAAAGCAACACAACTGATTTATCCAGGTCTGAGGCCTGGCTGCTTTTAAAATTCACAGAGTAAATGTGAATGTGAGTAAAGTCATTATTCTGCCACATACACAAAGAATTCTCTTGAAGAGATTATCAGCAAGGCAAAGCAATGCTTCACTCTACTGAACTGTTTAAAACTGTTTACTTTACGGTCATAACAATATCTACTATTTCTCTAGTTCTTGATCTTTTGGTCATATGAAAAAGTGGCAACAAAATCAGGATTTACACAGTCACACAGAAAAGTATGGAAAACTCATGCATGTGCTAAAACAACATTACAGTCCACACATTAATCTGCATTTCCTCCTCAAGGTCTTCCATTGCAGACAGCTAATTTTTAGTTACAAATCTGCCACCGGCAAAAAGTAAAGCACCTTAAATCATTACGTAAACTCACAGGAATACCTAAACCCCAAACAAACAGCACAGTATCTCCTCAAAAAGATCACAAATGCATTTACACTGTTTAAACTTCTATACATGTTCTTAAACTGAAATCTGCATGTACAAGTGAGAGGCAAAAAAACCCCACACCACAACTAAATTACTCAGAATTTATTCTTCTGTTTCCTGCACACGTAAACATGACACTTCTATATTTGCATCTCCTTGAGATACTAAACTAATTGATTCAGGCAGCAAGGCCTGCATCAAGACCGAGGCAAAGGGTTCTTGGCTCTATGAACAGTAACTTCAGTAGGAACATTCCTGTAGTCAATGAAAATTAGGTATTTTCTTTTCCTTTTTCTCCCCAAATAGGTTATCAGGACAGAGTTTGCTTTGGGAAATTTTTAGAATTATTTCTAAATAATTTAAGTCACATTGTTCACTGCACGAAGTAAGAACAGGAAAAATGCTGACTAAATAATGTAGCTCTGAGTACAAGGTTGTCAAGAAGCTAAGTCTGAAAAAAGATCGCAGGACACTGCTGACATAGCTGAAATCAGCACATTTGCTATTCAGAGGCCAACAGTTTCACAAATGTGCACAGGAAAAAGTAAAGCCACCCAAAGCCCACCTAACCCAAAACACAGATTTCTATTTTATAGTTGCCACCTTCCTAGTGAATAAGCTATTTACCAACCCAAATTTCCAGAGATTTTAACCGATATTCCTCCCCTGCCCCCCCCAAAAATACGAAACTATCTGTAACTTCAGTTCTTAATGCAATTACATGAGATGTGCTTAGCTAACATAAATGAGACACTCCAGGCTAAAGAACTAAACCTCTTCAAATCTATATTTAAAACCTGAATGACTGTAAGGACTCGTGTAATTACAGTTCCACTGCTCACACATAAATATGCTACCCTTCTAATTCTGCAAGTACTCATTAAAGATCAGTTGCACAGGCTTAATTAACATTAGTTCTTCAGCAACTGCCCTGCTGCTGTGCTAGAGCAACGCTATGATAACTTGGAGATTTTATTATTACTTCCACTGTAAGTTCCCTTCTCAGTGTGGGGTTTTTTTAAAGATTCCCAGACAAAAACCGAAAAAAAAAAAGGAAATTAACATCTTGAGTTCCTATTAGCAATTTGAGATATAGCAAAGATTTTTCAGTTTGCTGTTACTTAATGTAAATCATAATCAAACAACAAAGAAACAGAATCACCATCAAACCCCCTATACTTTGTAATTCATAATTGTAACAGTCAACTTTTTTTTTATTACTATTATTAAAAACACTTAGGTTCACTAACCAAATGAAGATGACCTGATTTCAGGACATCTCTAATCTCCATTAGGAAGGACTGCAACAACTTACTGTTAAAGCCTTTTCAGATTTAAAGGGTTTCAGTGTGAGAGGTTTTTAAGACGTATTTGAGAGGGATCTTCAACAAACATTCTTTATTCTTAAATGATTTCCCTAGAAGAAAATGCTCTGACATTGCACACTATGTTCAGATACACCCCCCTTTCTTTAGGTCAATCATTTTCTTAATGTACATTTGAAAGGCATGGTTACAGATTTAAAAATAAATAAATCCTTAGAAATCTAGAATCAATCAGTTTAACTAACTCCATCAGGAGGGAGTCCAGTCCCAGCAGTAGGGACAGGGATGTTGTACACGTGTAACTTCCCAGCACCCTGCCAAGATTGTCCTCCATGTCACTCACTTCAGCTATGAAAAGTGCAGTTCTACAGTCACAAACTGGAAATTATAAACCTTAACACCACCACACAAATATGAAAAATGCTAAATGCAAACTTAAATGTTTGGCAGCTTTCTCTTCTGACTTACTGTATCTTTTTTCCTATTCTTCTGCAATACTTTCCACCCTGCCCTGCCAAGTAAGTTACAAACTTGCTTCTCAGTCCCAAACACCAAGGACAGAAAGCACAGACTAAACATTTCTTTGAAAATTTATTCTAAAACAGCTAGGTAAGTCTGAGCAAAACAAACAGATTTTGTATGCAGAGTTCTTGGTCACATAACTCTTCACATTTGAAATGTGGCTGAGTTTGGCCACAGCAGCCCCAGTGATTTCAACTCAGCCACAACCCCACAGATGAGCTGTGCTATAAACCCAGACCAAACCCGAGGGGTTTGTTGCCACTCCCAGCAGGTTGGGAAGCAGCTGCCCTGCAGCACCTTCCCACTGGAACCCAACACTGAAGGGACAACTTTACTGATGTTCTTATTTCTACATTTCTTCAGAAAGTAATAATCAGACCAAAGTATATGTGTTAGACACTTAGGATAATTTTCTGAGTACAGAATACAACCTATTCCAAAGAAGTTAAATAAGTCACTTGCTTATATTACTCATATTTTAAGTGACAAAACGTTTCTTGTTACCTGGGAAACAGATGCGTAGTGACTTACCTCTGGTTACACAGCACCAAAGAAGAGAGCAAAAAAAACCACATCATACACCCAGAAAGCCATAAAATGGCACAAGTGTCCTGTTCAGCCTCATCCCCTACATAAGCACGAGGTGCCCCTCAGCTGGCCCCATTCAGACAGACCAGAATCAAAGCCACAGAAGAAGAAAACCAGCACATAGCAGAGAACTCCAGTGACGAGCCAGTCTTACACCACAGACTGCCCACCCAAAGCAACACTGTAGCTCAGACTAAATAGAAGACTTCTCAGATGAGTCCCTTTGAAGGGAATACACTATAACCACCAGTTCTACTCAGATACTATCCAGAAATACTTTTACTTAGAATGGTAATTGGCAACAGTTTCATTTATATTCTTTCATCTACCTCATTCACCCATCATCTGTTCTACAGCTGGGGTCTCAGGAAGCAAACAGGAATTTAAATACAAAAAAAAATTTAAACTTCAGCAACAGTGACAGATAAAGACAAAGAAATTATCTCAAAAGCGTTCATCTTTTTCCTGATGCATTTTTAAAAATTGGATCAGACCAAAGGTTTTTGTAGAGAGTTCTACAATTGCACACACTGCAAGCTTTTTCTATTATTTGTTGTTTATCAAGATTGTTAACTGCTACTTACAACAGCTGTTATTTCCACATCACTTAAAATTGCTTCTCCTTTCTAATAATTTAGCTGCAGACTGATTCATGTGGTTAACACAGTGCCTACCTCACTCATTGAGAGAAAACGTTCTTTAGCTACAAGAAAAAACGAAACAGCAATGTAAAAGCCTGTTCCATTAAACTCTGAAACTCAAACTCTCATTGTTTAAAGGAGAAAGAATTATTTCACAACGCTATTTGCATATCAAAAACTACTCTAGGAATTCCTGATTATATACACAGAACATGCCAGCACAGATCAGTTCTTACTACTCAAGGACTGCCCCTCCCCAGGCAACTTCTTCATTTGATGGGAAGTCACCACACACTGTAGCAGAACTGCAAATGCATTTCCTTGCTAGATCTTTGGCCTGTCCATATTTTAAGAGAGGCCATTATTAACTAATCACATATCAACAGTCACAACCCCCTCTCCCTTCAGATGCATTTCAGGCGAGGAAACAGACCTTTGTTTCTGTGATTCAGGGCCCAATTAAATCTCAAAGGCAAAAGAGATGAACATGAACTCCACAAGAAACAGGTAAGCAAGAAAGCCATGTGCCTGAAGCTGTCTGTAGTAGCATGTTTGAAAATATTTAAACAGTTCCCCATGAAAACAGGGATTTGGTGACTCAGGAACTCTGATTCACCCATGTCCTCCCAGATCTCTCCATGACCATAAGAAAGTAACCTCTGTGACATTTCTCTACACCATATGCCTCCCAACAGGTTTATTTAACTGCTCCAACAGGTACAGTGATGGGAAGGAGGGAGGCTACACCCTCCTGCTCAGCAAAGTCAGGAAAAAGCTGCAGCTCTGCTTTGCTACAGGGAACACAGCACAGAAAGGTGCTTTATGTCCACGCTACTCCCTGCAAGAGTGAAGGACTTCGTCACATCCCTCAACAAAACCAGAGCAGTTACCTTCATTCAGAAGGTTTCTGGTGTTTTGGTTGGGCAATTCACAGGAACACTAAAAATGATCAAAATTATAATAGCAAATATTAATGACTAATAGTGAGAGATATAAACGTTTTTTCATAAATACTATAGGACTTTCGCTTCGCGATTTTAACTGCCTCCTATCAGTTAAAGGCTGGAAGGATGTTTTGCTGGCACCAAGTGATGGCACCACAAGGTATTCTGCAATTTCTTCAAGGGTAGTAGTATCAGAGACTAAGGGAAAGACCATGAAGTACTACAGGATCTTGACGACAAAGTTTCTTTCCTTGAAGGAAAGGAATCAAGAGGGGCAAAAGGAGAATGATACAAAGTGAATTCAAATGAACTTGTATGTCTTAACCTGAATAAACACCAGCACACTTCTGCTCACAAATTTTAGTCACAATTTCTTGTTTTCTCTAATGCATTTAATACTTTAGCAAGTATCAGTAACCAAAAAAATGCAATTAGTTCTGTGGTTAAATTAAGTCAATCTACAACTACATTGTCACCAAACAGGATGGACTGATTAAATACAGTTGTGTCAGACAGTACACACACCAGCAAGCATGTCCAACTCAGGGCAAAGTTTTGTGGAGCAGCTGAGCTCCCTGTTGCCCTAGGGGAGGTCTCACTCCTTGCTGCCTTCCTCTAGCCTTGCTTCTGGCAGTGAAGTTTCCTCTCTCTCCCCCTATAAGCTTTAGCAGGTTTCACACCCCTTGCAGTGCTGACTCAATGCACTAACCTGGCAGAGAACCATCCAGTCTCTTCTGCCAGGACAACCAGCTCATTGAAGGATCCAACAATACATGTCACAGTCACCAAAAACCCCATGGCAGAAGCAGCCAGCAACCAGCTGGCAGCAGGGACAGGAGCAAAGGAGGGAAGAACAGGAACTCCAACTTCTGCCAAGCATAAACCATTCAACCCTTCTTCTCCAACTTCCTCCACATCCCAGAACAACACGATTGGTAAAGCTGATACAAAAAGGAGGCGTGAACACACAGCCAGAGAGCAGAGGAAGGGCAGGAGTATTTCCCTCAACAAGCAGAGCTCATCCAGGCTGTGTCAACCACAGAGCCACAGGCACTCCAAACATGGGCTCAGCATGGGACAGGAGGGGCACAGCAGTGACACATCATGTCATGGAGCTGTTTGTGTCTCCACCAACGAGCAGGGAGGGTGGTAGGTGTATGGAGGCACAGACCAGCCACACATCCCATAGAGAGGTGCAGCTGTGTTAAGTAGATACAATGGTGTAAAATATAGAGAGAAAGAATGGATAAAAACATAAGAAAAGATGAAGGGGAAAGCTGCCCGACATAAGCAGAAGTAACTCTACAGCAATGACAGAAAACTGGTCACCGGAGTGGGGAAAAAACAAAAGAGTCCGTGCCTTGGTGTGACAACAGGAAGTGAGATTATACGAGTTTGTTTGGTACTGGCACCCCAACAGCGGGCACAGCGAGTACGGACCGTGTAGCAGCAGATATGGGGGACTGAAGCACGAACACAGCCCTGGAGAAGCAGAGCTGGACCACCAAGAGAGTCCACGCTCCCGAGCCCGAGCTGGCATTGCTGTGGGTGATGAGCACCAGCTGCCTGGCACTCCTCACCCATCTGCTCAGAGGGGGTGACCCCAGCAGCGATCACCGCGCACTCTGCCACCTCCCCGCGAGCCCCAGACCCGCACACTGCCCACCCCGTCTCACGTACCACACACGCTGCCCCTTTCCCTCGCACTTCCCGCGTCCCCCTCCTCCTCAGAGCCCCCCAGAACCCGGCAGGACCCACCACAGCCCCGCCCGCCGCTCTCCCCGGAGCCGGCTGCCCATACCTGTCCCCCCCAGGCCCCCACGGCCCCCGCCCCGGCAGCCCCTGCCCGCTCCGCGCACACCCGGCCCCGCTTCCTGTCCCCCGGCACGACCCCGGCGCGGCCCCTTCCCGGCGGTACCTGAAACGCGGCGAGTCCTTCAGGCACTCCTCGAAGTCCACGGTCACCTTCATGCTGCCGGAGCGCCGCTGCCTCCGCTGCTGCGGCTGCTGGCGGTGGTGTCGCGGAGAGCCCGGGGCGAGGCGAGGCCGGGCCGGGGCCGGCGGGCGGTGCTGGGGGCGGGGGCAGTGCCGGGGCGGGGCCGGGCAGAGAGCTCCGAGCACCGCCCCCGCCCCGCCGCGACTGACGGCCCGGGCAGCCAGCGGGGACCGCCCGCCGGGGCGGGGGCGCACGGGCTAATCGCAAGGCGGGAGAGGCGGGCACAACGGGAAGAGCGCCCAATCAGCGCGGCCACCCGGAGGAGGCAGCCAACCGCCGGCCCCGCACGGATCGGAGTACGAAGAGTGACAGCTGGTCCCGCCAATGGGAGCGCGGCCGCCGCCCTCTCGCGCCAATGGGAGGCTGCATGGCCGCGGCCGCCCGGAACAGAGGCCTTGGGCCCGGTCGGCGCTGCCGGGGCGGGACGGGCCGTGCTCGGTCTGTGCCTGCGGGATATGTTACATTAAAGCTCCTCAATTAACAGGGGAACCCCTCCCCTGGGGAGCGACACCTGTGCCGGAAGGCCCGGCCCGGCGCCCGTCTGAGCAGGTGATCCGGGGGGCGAGCAGGGCCCGCGGTGCCGCGGCCGGCGGGGCGGGCACTGCGGCGGGAGCGCGCACGGACCGGCACACACGGACTAAGACGGGGGTTCAGACAAGGGCACACACGGGCACACAGGGCCAGTCCCTTCACCGTGCAGAAGCCCCAGCTCTCGGTGCTCTCCGGCATGATGCACTTCTACACCGTGGTAATCACTGCGGAGTTGTGTTACCTGGAGGAGACTCGAAAGTGTCTTTGAAGGAGAAACGCAGACCGCAGGTGTTCCTGTCAAAGACTATCAAGTGTTTGTGTGTTCGGGTTTGCCCGATAATACTCTTTGAAGGGCCGTATCACAGGGTGAAAAAGGACCATGTCGGTCCTCTCGCAGCTTGCAGTGAAGGACTGCAGAAATTGTAGATTTCTGATCCCTTAAGAGAATGCATAAAAGATATTTAGCCACTGTTCCCAGATGTAAAACTAACAAGCAAAGGAGCTCCAGCCATGCTGTCCCAAAGGAGGGACAGACAAGTATGACTTACTGTTCAGGTTAGACCTGGCACAGATGAAGCAGTCACACGACCCGGGCTCCATCCTGCAAGCACAGGGGCGCCGTGCATTGACGGGAGCTGACGTGCATTGATAATCTTCACACTTGGCTCCTCCAGGAGTTTGAGGAGCTGCCACACCTGCTTCCAGCGAGCCCACTTATCCCCTGCAGCCCTCACACCTTCCATTGCCCCAGCACCTGCACCACGTTTCACCTCTCTTTTTCTCTTTCCTGTTCTCCCCATTCTCTCACCCCTGACATCCTTGTGGTGTCACAAGGAGAAACAGTCAGCATGGAAGGATGGAGGGGAACATAAGACAACTTCTGTTTCCCAGAGGGTGAATGCCTGCAGTACCCTTACTGTTCCTCCCTCAGTTCAGGTGTCCTTTCACAGAAGCAAAGGGACACTTTGTGGTTCATTCAGTAGTGGTTTAGGGTGTCAGGGTTTTTTCCTAAGACTGGCGAAATGTCAGAACCAAACTCCAAGTTACACAGATGTAACAACCGTATGTTTTTGTGAGCTGTCCCTCACCAAAAGTAGCCAAACTACCACGAGTTTGGTTAAGGAGTCAAGTCACACCCACTGAGAAGAAGCATTACGTTAAGAGATACTTGTATCAGTTAGGCTGCACTGATGTTGTGAAATCCACTTTTCAGCTGAAGTGTGCAATTGAAAAAAGCCCAGCTCTTTTTCTGGGAATAGTTTTACTTCCTAAGGAGTAGTTGGTGTTAGTAATTTTCCATTACTCAGTGGTGGTGAGTGATTACTCAACGCTGACCATGAAAAGACAGACCAGTCGTGCCTAAATCCTACAACACACAAAGAAAAACACCCTGAAAAATGCAACCTTTTATGTGGTGCTGCTGTCTTAAATTCTTGATTCGGGTTACCAGATCTACCCCGAGGTCCAGGTAAGCCAACAAATCTGAAAGTGTGTACAAACTTGATTTATATAAAAGTTACACTAAAGAGTACATCCTCACTTGCAGTCACAAGGAAATTGCAATATTGGTTTAAGAATCTATCTGTGAACACGCCTGCAAACTCTGCAGTAGCTGCTGGTTTCTTCTGAAGAGCTCCAAGAAGTAAAACCAATAGATTAGTATTAGTGCCATAAGGCAGTAATGAAAACAATGGTTTTATTTACGTTGTGACACTTAACACTGGTTTCCAATAGAATAATTACATTTGCGAGGTGGCATCATAATTAACACCACAAAAAAAGCATATTACAGAAACAAAGAGTTCTGGTAAGATTTACAGCTTTAACATGAGAGAGTGGAAAAAATATCTGCAGTTTCGACGAACTGTGTACAACTTGGTGTGAAAGAAACTTTAAGAACAGAAAAAAAAGACTTTATAGACAGAGTTAAGGCTCTTATTTGCAAGTTATCTTCCTATTGGAAGCATATTGAAAATGCTCTCTCAAACAGGATGCAGCTTGAGGACTCAAGCCTGTGCAAGAAGCTTCACAATTAGGATGCTGTGGAGCTCACTGTCCACATTAGTAAGGGCTGTATATCTTTTGTTTCCTCTTTATACCACTCTGTACTGTACAAATGAGCCTTTACCATATGCACCTAAAGATTAAGATGTGCATGCAAGCTAAATCCCCATCAATGTAAAAAGAGAAAAGGCATTTCTTCTCTTGTCACTTCAGCAGGGAACTATAACTGATATTTCCCAAGTAGAGGGAAATCAGACATCCCTTTGGAAAAAAAGCTATATAGAATATCTGTAACTACTTGCCTGGTTTAGCTTTTAAAATGCATGAAGGTGTAAGCCTGGAGAAAACCAAGTGAACCCGCCTTTCAGTTAAAAGCAGTGTCAGGGACATCAGGTTTGCACTCCTGGTGAGGAAGATGAAACAGCAGAACAGAATTTTTGCCAGCACCGAGGAGAATGAAGAGAACAAAGCCTTTAAAAAACCCCAAACTAAAACAAATTTCAAAATGGCATCAAACTGGAACTTAGGGGTTTGGTGGCATGGAAAAAGGGAAATCACTCAGCTCAAAATCATCTGACTGATGAAAGGGCCTACTATACATTCTGAGGTTAATTTAAAACCATCTTCATGCATTTATGTAGTGTACCTCCCTCAAAGCTACACACTCATTTCATTCCGGACTTTGGAAGCCATTACAGGAAAGGTCTTTATTGGAAGTTAGCAAAGTTTGGTTGTTCGTTAAACAAAATGCTTTCTAGACCTTGTAGGGTACAGAGAAGCCCCACTGAGCACCAAAATGGTCTTGGACACAGAAGGCAGGGGTGGGTAAGGAGGACAGGACATTAGCTTGGATAAGAGCTGGTGCTGCTGGATTTTACCTTAACTGCAGGTACAAAGTACCCACGTGTACTTATCACCGAGTACAGGTACAGATTTGTGTTGCCCACACACATTGGTCACCCCCCGACCCACCCACACACCCCTCTGAAAGCGACGTGACTTTGCCGAGCAGGACCTCAGTGCCTGGCACAGGGTCTGAAACAGCTCAGTGCAGACACCACTCTGAACACTGCAAACTGCTGTGGAAAGGGAGCACACTTAAGAGTTTTGAAATCCTATTCTTGTGAGCCAAATTTAAAGCTCAAATAAATTACTTGAGCAGTCAGAAGTATCTAAATGCTTGCTCTTAACCCCTGTTTATTCTATAGAAGTGACTGTGTTTGACACAAGAAGAAATAGCATTATCCATCTTGAAAAATTAGCATCACCACACTGGCCTGAATCAAGAGTTCAACTCTTTCTTGTGAAAAGATGCTATTAACCCTGATTCAGGACCTCAGAAGATTAAATAACCCACAGCTGACTAACTACCCTGTTACTACTAAGGAGAGGAGATAGTTGGGAAAGGCACACTACAACACCCAGTTAGCACAACTCACAGGTATCTTTGGCAATGCATCCATTCTAATGAATTATTCCTGTATAAATCTTCCAAAGGACAGCATCCTATCACCTTATTCACTCTCAATCTCTCTGGGACTTCAGGAAAGCTCACACCTGAGAATGCATATAACTGTAAAATAACTTTCATTCCTTTATTCAAACTTCACATATACAGTGGAGAAAAAGACATTTTAAAATAGATCCATATAATTATATGGATTTTTGCAACATATCAAATTCAGATCAAAATTAAGATATACACTGTATTCCATAACCAAGCTAAAGCTTAAGTGTATTACTTTGTTTGTGTAATAAACCCCAGGAACTACTCTGAATACCGGAACATTCACCAGTCAAATTTCACCCAGTGGGAAGTTGCTTACAGCAATTTGGAGGTGCAGAATCCCTCTTTATGGGGGCTATATAACCACACTGTAAACAAAGTATTTGAATTAGGCAGTTTCCCTTCTAGTCTTCCAAAAAGCCTTCATTTATAAAAGCAGTTGCTCTAAGTTGCAATGGACATAGGAAGATATAGACCAGTGGTTTTCAGTATGGGGGTTGCCAACCCCAAATGAGTAGATCAACAGCAGTTATCTTTAATAAAGAACAGCCAGAGCCTAAGCTCAGCACATCTTCACAGTCCTGATGTGGATTTCCTTGTGGCTGGGTGTTTTTCCTCAGGTGCTAGTAGCACAAGCACTGTTCATGCAACTGGAAAGAACCAAACGTCTGAAATGAGCCAGAAGAGTGACAGTGGATGTGGTTTTAAGAGAAAAGCTGGAGGAAACTTCCATGTTGTCACAATAAGCCAAAGAGAGCTCCACAAAACAGCCAGTCCCGATGGAAGAGATAATGACAGTGAAAAGCAAAGATCAAGTCAGCCCTTTCCAGTGTCAAAACATTCCCTCCACCAGATGTTAGTACTGCTTTAGTCAGAAACTAACAACCGATTCCAAACACCGCTCTTAAGAAATAACACAGCTCTTGTTCTAAAGACTGGGAAAGTGCAGGTAGTAACATACTGAAATCTAGATTAACAGGTCAACACTTTACAAAAAGGTTGTAGGACTTAAATAATCCCTTTTTAAATTGCTTAACACATCTGATAAATAGCTCATGTCAATCTGATATTATGCTGTACCGTTTGGCTCTTGAATCCCAAACCTTTCGATAAGAGACACCACATCTAGAACACTCTCAAATAAATAGTGAAAAACCAAAAGACAGTGAGTGTTTCAAAGCAAGAATAACAGTACATCACGCAAGATAATCAGCATTATACATACAGGGAATGCCATTCTGGTTGAACAGATTATGAAGCAGTATTCTTCATGAAATACTAGGCACAAGAATAAATCAATCAGACAGTGTTTTCTGCCTAATGGACAAGTCTAAAATTAACATTCTTGGCAATACAACATTGTAACTGATATGCTTCTCAACATTTAAGAGCCTTAATTGCAAAAAACATGAAGCGATGTTTATATTTGTGTCTTTGACAAGCAGTTACAGTTCTGGACAGATTTCTTCTATGCTGTGTGCTCTACTTTCCAGCTGGTCACGAGTAACATGTGCTGTGTAAGAAAGATTACAAAAAAAACAGATAATTCTTCACACTCGTTGGATATTTTCAAAACACACATAAATATCCTCCTGAAATCATCTTTGCTTCTCCAAAGGTTAAGTTTGCCATCTTAGCAGTGTATTAGCTTTTAGTCTAAGAGTGCAGAAACTTAAAGTAGTTATTTTACCCTCACGCTCTGAAAAGGTGGCCAACACCACTGCTCAGCACACCGAGCACCACCCCTGGAACTGGGAGGATTTAACCCACGAGTTAAGACCTAACACATGAAGTTCTTGAACATCAGCAAACACAGTACTTTCCATGTCAAATTTCAATTCAGTGAGACACTTGAAATAAAACCTCCAACTTTATACATGAAGGAGCACAGTCTGTTGTGTTTTCAGGAAGTTGTTAACTCATGGTTTTGAGCCAAAGCACAGCAACAAATTGGAGAAAACTCCTTATTAGTGCTTTTTATACAAAAAAAGTCCACTCTCTCTATATATATGTATGTGCCTAAAAATTAGTGGCAGAAGAGAAAGATCAAAGAATACCACATCAAAATGATAATAATCTCTTTAAAAGACCAGTTAAGCTTGGGCATGAGTTAGGTTTGGTAATGTGCAGTTTAACAAGCAAATAGCATAGTTAACCAGCAGAACCAATTGCTGTGTGCTCCCAGCCTTCTCACTTAAATCATCTTTAGGGCGATGCTTGCCCTGGTTAAGAAAACACAGCATATTCTGTATCTACCAAAGGCCAAAGGGCACATCCAGTCAGTGACAGCTCAGCTGATGGGCATTCTCTCAGCAAGGTTAGCACAGCTAAATGAACCAGAGAGAGAACAATAGTCTTACTGCTTGTCAATTAAACTGCTACAGACAATACCCTCTACCTGATACTTTTCTGCAGCAGAAGTAAAGACAGGTCTGCAGGGCAATCATCATGCTTAAATTTACCTACATCAGGAATATTCCCTTCAGTGATTTCAAAGAGAACTTCTAAAGGAAAAGTTTTTATGGAGAGGAACAAAGGTCACTTCTGCTGGCAAAGTCTATTTATGTTGTTCATGGAGTCATAAACAGGGAGTAGCCAGAGAAGCTGAAATGTTGAAACAAGCAAACACAGAATCATAGTATGGTTTGGGTTGGAAGGAACATTAAAGGTCATCTAGTTCCAGTCCCCGTGCCACGCACAGTCTATTGCGACTTCAACTTTCTTTTCCACAAAAAATCTTGGCTGCTAGAATCCATATGAATAGGATAAGGTACAGCTACTTGAGGCAAGCAAGGAATGACCCATCCATTTAGAACACTCAGCAGCCACAATGGAGACGGGCAAAAATACACGAAGAGTTCTCACCATCACTGACTGGACTGGCCATCTTCATTTCGATCGGCAAGAAACCTCAGTCTGTAACCAAGAAGCGCAACTTGGATTAGTGAACCTGGGAGTGTCTGACAGGAGCCTTCTTAAAAACCTGCCCTAAGACTTTAGCCCCTTCTTCAAAAGGGGAGTGTAGAGATTAGAAGAGTTAGTTTTACTCAAATACAAAACAGACAGGATTAGAGGGTAAAAAAGAACATCAGATGAGGGACGCACAGAACCTTTTAGGGATCTTCATAGACAAAAAAAAACTTCCAAGTGAGAAGAGGGTCTCAAATTGCCTAAAAGACAACTCAGGAGCCAGTGGAGCCCTAAATTTACAACAGACCACTAGGAAATGCCTCTTATGTCACGTCTTTACCTGCAATAATCATCAGTACTACAGAAGTCATGTTATTGTGTTGGAATAAAAAGACACTGCATTGCAGCTCCCACTCACATAGACTGACAGGCGTAACTGGGGAGTGGTAGCCACATCACCTCACCATCTCCACAACTTCCCAAGAACTCAAGTCAAGTGGAAGGATTTATCAAAATGTAGCTACAATACAACACCAGAAACCCCAAGACATTTCCTTTGCAATTAAAAGCAAGTGTCAGGGCTGTTAGTGAAGCCAATACAAGCCATTGCAAAAATCAGCTCCTGCATCACTCAACCCCTCCTTTCCTATACAAAAGCACTTTAAAACACAATTTGAAGTCAAAGAGCTCTTTGAAAGCTACCCAGGTGAATAATCTTTCCATACTCTTACAATACTAACAAGGGAATCTCAGGAACATGAATATTAATAGCATTTTGATCTACTTCCACAAAGGAAACAATCAAATTGAAATACTGTTTTAAATACTCAAGTGCTTAATGTGACCAAAAGCACAGCATGACCAAAAGCAGAGATGGGCAAAAAACCCAAGTAGCAACTGTTAAAACCATCTATTTGAGAAATGTTCCGTGGCTCTAATTGACATTTATGAATAAGAAAATTCTTCTGTGCTCTCAGAATACAGATGAGAGAGAGAGAAATAGATGTAATCTCAAAAAAGTTATTTCAGTAAAACTTTGACATTAACACAGCTATGTTGCTGAACATTTATCGCAACGTAGGAATGTCTGAGGACATTCAGTTCACCAGCTGCTACAGAAGTGAGACCAGTACTGAACCTCAGAAGAACTGATCCAAGGACAGAGACCAAAAGCTGTGAGAGTTGATACAGAGATTAGGAGATAATGAAACATCAAGGTTTAAGCAGAATGATAGAAAAGTGAGGAATTGAGAACTACATCAGGTTAATGGAAAGTATTTCTATATGTTATGGTGTGGAGGTGAACCAGTTAGTTAATGGGTTGATAAACTGGCAGACAGTTTATAAGCCATGAGCAGTCTAAAATTGATAATTACCAGTTGTGGCTCTGAAGCTGGTTATGAGGAAGGTGGAATGGACTTCAACAATAGAGATGGAAAAATGCTGCAAAGGTGTGCCTTCTTTCCAGTGGCGAATGCAGCTGGGGAGCGGAGTTGCCTCTGTTTTACAGCAGAGTGCAGAGAGATGGCAGCTTCAAGCCATGGAGAAAGGTCATACGGTTGCCTATGGGAGCCCTCCTTTCCCCTGGAGAGTGAAGTTCTAGTAATTAGCCATTATAAGGCATATGTTAAGTTACTGGATTAAGTCAGTCCAGTAATGGGTCTCAGACATGAACCAAATGACCCTTTCAGAGCAATTGTGAAGGCTTTAGTCCCCCGTAATAAATGACGGGACTAAAATGTGCAATCCACAGACTTAAACATGCAACTTTGCATATCATCTTTTTATTGTGTGGAGTTTAAATGAATTTTAGAAGAGGTCCTAGTTCACATGGTTGTGAAAAGCACATGTGAACCAAGTTAAACCCATGCAGCATCTTCCCAAGTCTGCAGACCATGCTAACATCTCATAGCTTTGCCACCCGCAGATGAATGAGGCTTACAGACTTCACAGCCCATCAGCAACAGATGTCTGTTTTTTTAATGTCAAAAACTTGTTCAAAGTGCTGTTACACACATAGGTGGGAAGTGAACTGTAATTATTCACCAGAAGACCACCACAAAAATCTAAGACTTTTATTATACAGTTTACCCTTTTCACCCAGAGAGCAGCTTAAAGATGAAAGAGAAGATGTCAGCCTCTATAGTTTTATAAGTTTCCTGTGAAGAGACAGCCCTGAAGCAGGTTTCAGAAACAGCTCCAACCTAAAAGTCCCAGACTTTCTTCCAGTAGCTGCACTAAAAGCAAAGCTGAGAGTCTTATCCCATACTATAGAAATAAACATTACTGCTCGAGGACAAGTCTGTACTGAAGGCCTAACACCAGTTTTACATTAGAGTTTTCTTCCTTAGGAAGTTAAGATACAGTTGTCTCAGTGGAGAGGAAACATTCATGGTTGTTTCCCGTTGCTGGCTCTAGGATGGATTGGGAGCAGAATGGGAACTGACCCACAACAAAAAGCCAGGCTCTCCTGTGTGGCCACAGCTTTTAATGCTGGGTACAAGACAGCTTTTCCCTTAAAAAGGATGCTGGCAACTTCACTGCCCAAAGTCAGTTATGTTGGGGAAACAGTAGGAAGCAGAGTTGTTTGCTTTTCTGTTTTGTCAAAACAAACAAAAGCCTATGTGCTATTTATCAACACTGGTGGTTTGTGTTCCATGCTACAGATCTACCTCTCAAGACAGTGTGCAGCACTGCTCACTGTTTCCCAACAGCTCAAAGGGACACCAGTACTTACACGTGCTTTTTAATTAATCAGTAGCTCACCATGTACAGCAGCTTCTGTACTCATTGTTTCCTCATCTGCAGCATCAGACATCTCTTCATCCTCATCATCATCATCCTCTTCCTCACCATGTAGTTCTTTTGCAATGAGCTGTCTTGCCAGTTTGATGTTTCTTCCTTCATTGTAGTGCATTTTTCTCTTCATTTCAAACTGTTTCTTTTTCTCTGTGAACAAACAAATGCAAATATTTATTTCTTCCCTTAAAAAGAAAAATCAACCTATTTCTTCTTCAAAGAGGCACTCACTGCTTCCTAGATCAAATTTGTTCCTACCTTGAAAATGCATTATTTAGTCAATCACTGATTTAAAATTATTTTCTTCAAGCAGTGGAGTGTTCTTATATTGAGTCTGACTCACAAAAAGGATAGTAATTGATGGACTGGAATGTCTGAAGCACTTTAAAAAGAACCTGTTTGCAAGTAAGAGCAAGTCTGAACCAAGAGAAGCATCTGGTAGCAGCACACAAAATTCCAAAGTTTCACAAGCCTTGTTTCTAAGTAAACTTAAGGACAAACTGAGACATACTGGTGGGACAGAAGATGAACTTGTGCAGATGTGGCCTGACTCCTGGCTAGCTACCAAAGGTCAGTTATGAGAGATATATTTACCACATGTAGAAGAAAATATTTTCCACTTTCCCCATGGCCTGAAGCCTAACTCTGCTCCTTATACTAAACATTAGCAGGTCTAGCAATAATGCATTATAATTAAAATAAACTTTGCTTATTGGCAGCCCAAACACTGTTGGTTTCTGTTCTTACTTCAGAATAGCAGGGTTACATGCTTAAAGTTGGGGCCAGGAAATCTGAGAAGCACCAGCTAGATAATGCAAGACTGAAACCTCAGAAGTGTTGTTTGACTGTTCCCTCAAAACACTCCAGTTCAAGTTAACACAAAACAACATCTCTATTAAAGGTGCTATTTGCTTTGGAATAACTGTAGATTTCCTACTGGATACACCAACTAGTTACTTTGAAAACAACAGCATCTGTATGTTTGCAAGCAATTAGTAGCATCTTAATTGCAGTGGTACTCATTGAATTAAGCCTACCTGAAATATGTCCATATTAAGAACTACTCCCTCATCCCCAAACCAAAAGAACTTAACTGAGGACTCTAGATTGTTTTAGCAGGAATTCTCACAGCTGAAGCTTGTATACAAGAAGGAATCCAGCAACAGCAAATTCCTGTTTATATGTAGATCCCAAACCAAACAGTCCTGATTAGAAACAAACAGCATATTTGTTCAAAGACTATTTATCTTCATTTTCAAATCACAACATTTTTCTAATAGTACTTTTTCTTCCCAAACATTTCTAACTGAAAATCTGAAACTATTTGGTAGGAAAAAAAAAAATCAAAGCAAAACACAGGAAACAACTTATGCCTACCTCGTTCCTCAGGTGTTAATTCTTCATCCTCTTCCTCCTCCTCACTGCTTTCCTCTTGCCTTGCTATGATCTTGGGTCCTTTACCTTCAGCTGCAGCTGCCAGTCTAAATAAATCATGCAATACAAAATGCTGAAATAGCAAGTTTTTCACTATTTCAAATACATGGCATTTCAGAACACTCATACACACTGCTTTGTTCATTATTTTTGCATATTTTCATGTAGTAACAACCTGCAATTTTACTAGTGGCGCCATCAAACACTGAAAAGCAGTTAATTTGACAACAGCAAAAATGAAACTTCTGGAGAAACCAGCAACAGCTTTCCATAAAGAAAAGGTACCCCAGGAAAGAGCAGATTATCATAACATTTAGTCAATTTTTTCTATGACAATACTTACTTTTTACTCAGCACGTCTGCTTTCAAGGGCTCATTTGCTTCTGAGTCACTCACTGGATCCTCATCATCCTCTCCTACCATGCTTGGAGAGAAAACAAAAAGCAGCTTTTATTAGTAATTTGCTGCTTAAAGTTTTCTGAAAAAACAGTCAAAACCTTCAATTAAAAGATTTCTTTAGTACTTTAAAAGCTTTCCAAATCTACTTTAAATAATGATATGACAACATTAGATTCTAGCATTGAAAAAAATAAAATCAATACAAGTCAGACTTATTTATTCCATTCAAAGCCTAAAGCCTGCTAGACATAAAGCTTCTAAAATTGACTTTGCCCTTTTAGATAGTTCTCCTCAGTAGCTACAAGCTTTATTTAGCAGCTTTGTAAATCTGAATGCATTGCATACATTCAGTAGGCCTGCACAGTCACAGATAATCAGCCATAATAAATATTACATCACCCCCAAGGTAAATTTTGCTGTAAAACTATGACGTCACCTGGCTGCATTCAGGAGTTTAGCAAGCATACCTGTGATAAGGAGTACTTGGTTCATCTATTTTCATCAAGCCATAATCTTTGCCTGCAGGGTGGTATGTAGCTATGATGTTCATTTCATCCCACTTCTGGGACTTTTTACTGAAATAAGAAAACAAAGTTAAATTTTCTTATATTCTAAAAACAATTAGTGCTGTTTGACCACAGAAAGAATGTTTAAAACATTTTTTGATCTTTACTACATCCTAAGTGCAAAGAATATTGTTGTGACACACAGATATATTCAAAGTATGACTAATAAATACTATTCTATAGATACTTATGTCATGACAAATTATCAGTGCAACTTAATTTCCCTAATAAGTCATAATAGCCAGATAAACTCAGTGATCTATAAATGTATTCTTGTTCATATAATCCAGAAACTACTGGTCTTGTTCAATCACTGTCTTGTGAACTGCTGGATTTTACAGTAACTTGTAACAAAGCATTCTTCCTCTTATTACACCCCACAAGACCTCAACAGAACCCAATACCTTCCAGCTCACCTCTGCTCAGGGAGCTGCTATGATTATTAGCAAACCTGTTACATAAACAATACCAACCAGCAAATCCCCCCCTGCAGTAAAATAAGCAGCACAGAACAAGCTGGTTATTAATACTGTTCTTGTAATTCTAAATTGGAATCATAAGCCAACTGATTCACTGCTGTAATTAAGCCGAGGGAGTTTCACATTTTACACAGACAAGCACCAGTGATGTTATATTATTTAGAATTTCCTCACTCAACCAGAAAACATACCATTTTATGTGTATTTGGAGAAACAAAAGCTCACCCACACTGACTGCTCACTGACAAAACATATAAGCCACAAGGAAAGCAACTGTCTCGTGGCCAGAGGAAGAGCCATCCCTCCACTGATCTAAAAGCCACAAAAAATGTTAAATGAACAAAAACCACCATGTTCCACATTTTCTCTACAAAAGGTTATTGCAAGCTTCGTATAAGGTGGTCTTTCCCTTAGCTTAAGCCAAAAATCTAACTTTAGACTAGTAAAATAATTTCACAATTTAGTATTACTTTATGAATTAACATATTCCTGTTGAAAATTATTAGTTAAGGAAGCAAATGTTACAGGACTTCGTGAGTTTTGTAGGGTTGTCGTTTGGTTTGGTGTGGTTGGTTTTTTTTTGGGGGGGAGGGACAGTTGGCTGGAAGACTTCCACTTAACTACTCTTGTTTAAACAGACTGTTCCAATAACAAACTCGAAAAATATATTCAATCTCAATAACACAAATAGTCTTGAGCAGAATGCTCTCTGTAAAACAAAAACTGATAAGCACAAACTAAAATTTTACATTTACGGGAGCACTGCGTAATACAGTGCAGGAGGAAAAAAACTGAGGAGAAAAAAAATAGATGCTGAATCCCACATGCCACAGACTTACACTCCAAAAGAATACAAATTGAGTGATCTTAATCCCCTCAGCATACAGTAACCAATGCCAAGCTCTCATGTTTGAGGCTTCAGGTCTATTTAATCATTTTGTGCAGCCTAAGCGGACAACACGTGAGCCCGATCGCGGCTCTGGCAGGGCCAGGAGTCATGAGCTTCCTGATGACAAAGCAGCAGCTCTGGTCTAGGAACACCAGTCTTTCAAACCTTTCTATTTAGGAGTCGAAAAATCACCAGTTAAAGATCAGCCTAAAGTTCACCTGTGACTAAGATGATCACCCAGTTGCACAGTGAGGGTTTTTATGAGCCACGGCAGCTGGCCAAGGGTACAAGGCCCCTGTAAACAGACAGAGCTCAGCTGAGCAGGAAGTATGACAGATGGGAGCAACTCCCAGCACAGGCTTTGTGTTCATTTGCCCAGAGTCCACCAAGGTTTATTGCCTGGGCTCACAACTCAATACCCAACAATAATATTGGCAATCTTGGAACAATCCCTTTGTATTCGCTGCTTCGAAATCAGCCAGCCTACAGCGAGCAAGGCAGTGACTCACAAATAAAAGAGTGAAGAACTTCGTAGTGGTTTAGTTTTTCACACTCATTTCTTTAAACTCAGATTCCAACATTAAAAGCCTTGGCTGTGGAACGCCTCCCAAAGCACAACTTAAAGTTCAGCTAGGGAAAAAAGAAATCATTAGTGGCAAAGAGACAAACATGTCACTTCTCCACTGCGTGTAAAAAGCCATCACAGGAGAGTGACTAAGTGCTCTAAAAACCCACATCTCCCTTGTTTGTCTCCAATTTTGCATGCTTAGGCATGTCTGCACAGTGTAACACTAATGATAGAGCTCAGGACTATGACAGGGAAATGCCTCCTGACACCCCTTCAGATATGGAAACAGGAAATCTAATCTTCCTTAGGAAAATCATATTTGCAAAATCTCAGAAGTGCTCATTTGTATTTTCTCACATCTTTAAAAATACACAATAATTTCATTTGACACCACACCCTGGACTGGCAAGAAGTCTCAGCAGCAGTGTTACTCAAGGAACACCTCACTCCTACCATAGCAGGCTCATCTCTTCCAGCACAGGTGCTTGACACACACACTCTCACGCTGTTACTTCATAAAATATCAGATCCCATCGCTCACAGGCTCTTACAGGGGCCTGAAGGCAAAAAGTACTGCACATGAGAAATGCCAAGAACATATCTACCATTAAACCACGATCTCAGATCTTAGGATGCAGCTTCAGGGGTGTCCCAATTTCTCAAGCTTCCATCTTGCATCATATTTTCATTAAGGAAGTTTTCCAAAGAATGTTACCATCGCTGACAGTGCAAGGTCAAGAATGATGCAAGCCCATGAGAGCTCTACTGAACATGGATCTTTAAAAGATGACAGCTGACACAATGAGCTCTTTCATCTGCAGTTATTTTTAAAAGATATTCAGAACTGAATTTCAATATTGGAAATAAGCAGAGAGGCTGCTGACAGAGGTACATGAAGAAAAAAGATATATTAAATAATTTTTAATCTGCAAGGAAAATCACAGCTGTACTATTTATCATTCTTTTAAAAACAAAAACACTGATATGATGATGCTTGCCAATCAAAAATAATAACTGCACACAAGCCAGCTTTAAATACACTGTACTGATCTTTCCTGGAAATCTCCTAATGCAGCCTGCCAGGTTTAGCCAATATCCTTTAGCTTGCAAGGCAATTTCAAAAATAATCTAATTGACTTTATTGACTCACATTGGTAAACAGGAAATAGAAGCTGGACTCCTGCCCACTAACTGCTTCCCAAGAAATTACTGTGTGCAGTAACCAATACACCAGATGCTCATCAGTTCATACTCACTTCAATTCCTGCTCATTCAACATGGTACAAAAGAAACTGTAGAAAATTAAACAGAGGCTACCAATAGCTGTACTTCATGTCTGGTGTGGTACTGAACACCCTGTGCTACATAATACTAAAACTAAAGAACAGGAAAAGAAAAAAAAAGAAAAGAAAAAACCCTGCATGTCCATTTTATCCTAATTATTTCTCTCCTTGCAATATGGAGTTAGGTCCCACATAAAGAAAAATGTCAAAAGCAATTTTACAAACAGAGTTCAGGTCAAACCTTGCTCACCATAATGTGACAGAGTCTCAGAGCAACATTAGGAGGAGCAACATGCTGAGTGCATCAGGAAAAGTGCAGGAATTCTCACTGCTCAAGGACAGGTGCTGGCCGGCTAAAGACCACTTCTTGCATATTTGGACTAACTCAGCATGTTACAATTAAACCAAGATTTTCATGTCACTCAGATCACAAACCACATGGCCTGTGTGCATTCTCAAGTGTGAGATCTTTACATATGATTCAATACATCTTGACACTTCAGTGCAGGAGAGGTCCCCTCCCCAGGGACACGCTTCTGGTTACACGAGCTGCCTTTGAGAAGGCTGGGAGTAAATCTCACATGGCAAAGCATTACTTCCCAAAGCGCGAACTACCCTCGTAGCATCTGTAAAGCCCTTTGTGAGCTGCCACACCGGCAGGGAAGTGCCACTCCTTGGCAGGAGCCACGGCCACAGCTACCGCCCGCCTCCGCCCAAGAGCACAGCCCGGCATCCCTCCGCTCCCAGCGGTACTTCAGCCCTGGCAGGTGCTCCCATTGCCGAAGGAGCCGAGCTCCCGAGCCACCGCAGCACCGGATGAACCTCCGATACCCCCGGCATCACCCGGGCACGGGCAGCGCAGAGCCCCGGCTGGAGACGCCCTCGGTTGACCCCGCTCCGCGGGCCCCCGGACGAGCGGGACGGCCGGAGGGAGGGTGAGACGTCTGGAGGGAGGCCCCGCGGGGACCTGCCGCCGCCCCCCACCGCCGGGGCCTCACCCGTGCTCGTCCTCGTCGCAGGCCGGGTTGGCCCGCCGCGCTCCAAGGGCCGCTCCCGCCGACGTTGCCTTGCTGCCGCTCTTCTTCAGGATGCCTTTGATGGGCCCGCGGCCCGCGGCGGCCGGTACGGAGGGTACCGAGGGCACGGAGGGCGCCTCCATGGTCGCGCCGCCCGCCCGGTCCCGCCCGCTCGGTGCCGCCGCCGCCCCGGCCCGGCCCGCCCCGCGCCAGCGCCGCCGCCTCAACCCCGCGCTCCCGCCCCCTGGCGGCCCGGAGGACCGACAGCGCCTCCGCCCCCGCCTGCAGGGCGCCTGCGCCACCGCCGGGGGGCGCTCTGCGCGCGCGGCGCTCGCGCATGCGGGGGTAAGGAGAGCTCCCGGACGCGGGGATGAGCGCACGGACACGGGGGACGTGGGGGCACAGGGACACACACACACGGACACGGGGGACACGGGAGGACACGCACAGACACACGGGCACAGGGATATGGGGACACACACACAGACGCGGATGCAGGGACACACAGATGCGCAGGGGGACACACGGGCGAGCACAGGGACACAGGGACAACACACAGACACGGGGGCACACAGACAGGGGGGCACAGGGACATGGAAACACGCACGGACACAGAGGTATGAGGACACAGAGTTAACACACGGATACACGCAGGAACACACAGACACAGGGACCCACACACACGGGCACAGGGACACATGGACACGGCGATGGGGACACAGCAGGAGCACGCAGACACAGAATCACTGAATCACAGAATCGGTCAGGTTGGAAGAGATGCCATGCCACAGGATTGTATCCAAATGGTTCTGAGACATCTCCAGTGAGGGAGACACCACAACCTTTCTGGTCAATCTGTTCCAGTGCACGGTCACTTGCACAATAAAGTTTTTCCTCATGTTCAGGTGGAACTTTGTGCATCTTTTTCTGCCTGTTGCCTCTTGTCCTAGTGGTTGGCACCACCAAGAACAGCCTGGCTCCATCTTCTTGGCATCCCCCATTTTGACACTCACAGGCACTGATCAGGACACACGGGGTACCCAAGGCCGGTGCCCACACTCGGGACCCACACACCGGGAGGTGCTGCTGCCCTCGGGGTGTCTGCACAACCCCAGGGCTGGGGAGCATGTGGGCCTTGTGTGTGGGTGGCACTCCTGTACACACATGAGGGTTTTGCACTAGCAAGGTGTCCCACACGTGCTTTGCGCTGGGGACGTTTGGTGGCACATGGCAGGACAGGCCACAGCTGTGCTGTGGTGTCCCTGGACCCCGCTCTGTGCTACCGTGTGGAGATGCCCCTGGCACTGTGTGTTTGCCAGAGCAACCCAGGTTTGTCACAGTTCCTGTGGCACATCGAGGAAGGCAGTATGGTGTCCAGAGGGGTCAGGCATCGCAAGGTTCTGCTGCTGAGTGAAACACTCCTGTTTCTCAGCAGGACCTGCCTATCCCAATTCCCAGTGGTATCCAGGGGCAGTGGCTGCCCCTCCAGTGGGGCTGCAGGTTTGCACCCCGGCTGCAGGTTTGCACACCTCAGTGCCTGCACAGCCACCCTGCCTGTGGCAGCATAGGGGATGAGGGTTACAGCAGCACCATCCATGTGAGGAGGAAGATAGGGACCTGAGGAAACACTGATGAAATAATCTACCCTCAAAATCTGACACGCTTGGGAGCCACCGTGCAGCTGTTGGTATCCTGGTGTGTCCATCACCCTTACAGCCTGAGGATGAGGGTGGAGTGCTTGATTCTATGTCACAGGAACTGTGGCATTAGGATTTGAAAGTTTAAAGGGATAATGACTTAAATATGGCAATTGTTTCTGATCCCTCCTGTCTCAGCCTCCTCCAGCTAGTGAGATTAGTGGCATACTGACTCCCTGCTCAGCCCCTGTAGCCCTCCCAGGGCAAGAAAGCTCTCTGCAGCACATCCACACCACCAGGGTCCCACCAGCGTGTAGAATGTTTCCAGCAGATTTACAACATTCTACATCCACATGGCTGTTTCTTCATGCCAATAAAAGCAGCAGGAGCTGAGTGTCACTGCCACCCAAAGCCACAATGCACGTTTGCTGGCACGGCTCAGGCAATGGGGGGGTGCCCACACATCCAACCCCAGAGAGCTGGAAAGAGCTCCAGGCTCCTGGAGCAAACCATTTCATTTCAGCCATGGGTGTTATGTTGCATTGCCTTCCTGCTCTGGCAGTGCCACGACCTCAGAGGAGGTCATGCTGAGCCCTCCTGCCTGCTCACAAAGGCCACGCGGCTGGGAAGGTACAAAAGCCCCAAAGCAGGTATTTTTGTTTCATTTTTAATGAGTTGCATGAATGCTATTCAAGCAGAGTTGTCCTGGTGCCTGGTGAACACCTGCCAGGGCAGGTGCAGTGCCAGCGGGCACCCGGTACTTGGAACAGCAGGGAGCAGGGTGTCAGGCAGAGCCTGCTGTCTCTCCAAGTTCAGGGAAAAGCCTCTGGAAGAGAAAACAAGGGAGCAGACCCATCTCTTTCTGTCTGCTTACAAGTATAGTCAGGGCTGACCTCTCGAAAGTGCAGGACCAGATTCCCTAGAGGTGAGAGAGGACACATACAGACACCTGGGATGGAGTGATGCTGAGTTTCTGGACATTTTTAGACTTAAAATACAAAGGGCCAGATCTGATTTCTAGCAAGGAGGTCTGCTGACTTAGCAGCAGCATATGTCTACAGCCCTGCACTGGGAAACTTTCAAGGCCACAGTGTCAGTTCCCAGGCTGCAGGACCAACCCACCACGTCTGCATGTTGCTGCTGCTAAGGTAGTGCCAACAGACACTGTAGATTCCTAGCAGGCCCAGAAACATCAAGACAAAAATGGGAAAAACACCTGGAGCTGTGTGATAAATGATTTTTTCCCAGGACTAATACTTGCACATCACATCTCATACCCTTTTCCATCCATGTGCTGGAGGACTCACAGCAACAGCAGAGGTTCATGTCTGCACTTCAGGGTTTCTTTTCTTCACCCATTAGCATTGACTCAATTGCAAAAGTCAGAGCAAGGCAAAAAGAAAAGGAGAAGAGTGATAGAGGGAATGACAGCAAAGAGTAACTCTGGGCCGGCAAACTATAGTTAGCGAAGAGGTTATTAAATTTCTCAGTTACATAGAGAAATTCTAATGGATAATAAAGCAAGCAACAAAGTTCATCGCTGGTCTGGTGCTGTGTCACTGTGTGCTGGGAGTTACATCTCAGCAGGGCAGTTGACTTGATCAGTGGGAATCATTTTGTCGGTGTCGATCTTGTAGGACTGGAGAACACTCTTCAGGTGCTCCACGGTTTCTGGGTGCAATTCAGGAGCTCTTGATAAAATCCAGGCGTAGTCCATGTGGAAGAGCCAGAGGATGTTAGTGCAGGAGTAAACCAGTGAGTAGTTTTCATAGTCGGTGGAGACAACCCAGTAAGGGGCAGCAGGCATGACTGGGAGAGAGAAGGGTGCTGTGAGTGTGATGAAAAACTGACTCTGGATGGCTCTGCAGCACTACAGCCACAGCTCCTGGGGCTGTTCCCACTTTGGCTGCTCCATAATTGTGGTCAGTACAGGGAACTATAATTTATACAAGCCTACCAGGACTCCTTGTTCTGCCCAGACAAACTCCAGAGAGCCACAAAGCCCTGACTAGGAAGGACTTGCTGGAAAGTTAACACTATGACCTGAACAGCTCACCTGGGCCACTGAAAGCCAGCCCAGCTCATACACGTGTGAGCGTTCTTGCTGGTGGGAAGGAGCTGACACTGGTAATCCAAGGAGCACAAACCACCACCCACTGCCACGGGGAGCCCTGGCTCGTGGAGCCAGCTGGAGCCCAGCAGTGGGACTCAGTATAGCTCAGCCCATCCCATCTAAGCCAAATTCCCTTCTCCGTCAGGCAGCTACACCCAAAGCATCTGCTCTGATGATGGCCAGCTACTCCAGCTTCAAACCACCAGGTGGAAAGCAAAGGGGGGTCCAGCAGGCAGGCGTAAGTGCCCTGGGATTTATTTCTGATGCCCTTAGGAGTGCCAGGCACTGTTCTCTGGGGTTCACTCCTGGTGAAGGTGGTTGGGGCTACACATGCTGCAGCTGAAATGGCTGTGGGTGATGCCTTCACAGCACAGAATGTAGTCTGGCTGTGCTCATGAACAATCATCATATCTCCTTTGCAAGTACCCCTGCTCCACCCATATCTGCAAATAAACCTTCTGTGAGGGAGGGCTGTGAAACAGCCAAGGGAAAGGTGTGAGGGAGCAGAATAAAAAGGGAGACTGATGCTCACTTTCCAAAGTGTTGCTGCGGACAGAGGAAAGTGCTGTGTAACACAAATAAAATGCACTGCACCTCAGCAGGCCCCTGTCAAGTGTTACAGTGACAAGGGAAGGAAAAAGCAAATAAAAACATATTAAGGGTTGTTAAAAGGCACTTATAAGTAGAGGTAGAGTGGGCTACTAGCTATACTGCTGTGTGCAGAGAAACAAGCCTGTTCCTGGCCCTTACAGTGGTTGTGGGGCTGCCTCCCCCACCTCCCCTCCTCCCTGTCCCCATCTGTGAAATGACCTGGAGGAACAGTAATGCTGCTGATCTTCCTTGCTTTGAGATCAGCTGGTGATGAGAGCTCCACCACTGAGTGGGCTGTTGCTGTAAATGGCGTATCAGTATCACCAAACCACTGCCTGCTGGTCCCAAAGTCTGTCCTAACCCTTTGCCGCTGCCCCATTGTGCCGCGCTGAAGTCACCAGGGGACTTCACCCCTTGCTTTGCTGTCTCTGACCCCTGATGCCATGGCAGCAGTGCCTGCTTCGTGCTGCCCGTGGCGGTGCTCAGACCACAGCACAGCTGAGGCCACGGGCACTGGGAGCCTCCCCACCACACACTTACACCAGTTAAAGCGGACGCCCAGCTTGGCCGGCTGCTTTACATCCATGTGCATGAGTTCTCCTTCAGCTTCATTGACTCTGCCATTGGAACTAAACGGAGAATGACAAAGGTGAGAAACAAAGTCAGGAGAGTGGGAAATAATTATGGTTTTTTTGCTTCCACTAAATCATCCCTCCTGACACATCCGCTGTCAGAAGGTGGCTGAAACAGGTACTAGTGAACCCCAGCATTCCTGGAGGGACAGCTCACCCCTGAGGATGAGCTGCACCCAGGGCATAGCAGATCCTGGGCCAGGTGCAGCAGGTCAAACGGTGTCTCAGGTAAAACCACCCCAGCACCCCAGGCTGCCTCTCTCCAAGTGCCCCTGCAAGTGTGGTGTCCTTTGATGCCAGGGTGACAACAACAGACAATACGGAGAGCAAGACCTCTCTATATGGGATGGGAGGATCCCAGCACTGATTTTGGATGTGCCAGGGAGCAGCTCAAGTCCTACTAGTTGTGGAAGGCACATGTTCACATCTGTTTATTTACCTGCGTTTTTTCCAGGTCACTGCACATTCCTCCTCACACAAATTACCTGTACCTGCGTGGTGAGCCAAGGTTTGTTTGGCTGTTGGTTTGGAGCACTGCCCTGCTGGCAGCAAGCCCTATGACTTGGGCTGCCTATCTTATAATTTCATTTTCCCCTGTGTGCCTCAAGACCTAGACGCTACCTGCAGGGCAGGAAAGTTTCCCGCTTCTCTGTGAAACAGGAACAGGCAAGGAGGCAAAACCAAATCCTGTCAGCAGCAGAGGTCAAGGGGTTGATACTGTAGGGATGCACAGTGCAAACTGACCCAAAGCATTCCTGATATTTCAGGGTTCTGAGCTGCTGCGGTGGGCACAGCAATGGTTGGATTAATGTCCCACAGATCAATGCAGGCGCAAATGAATGTCCAGCTGTTTGCCAGGCGCTGCCCCAGCAGTGGAGCTGCTGAAACAGTGCTGGGCAGTCAGTGAGAGGCAAGGATGCTGCTCTCTCCGGACACAAGGGATGTGTTCCTACATTGTTGTTGTTATTGTGAGGCAGAACAAAGTGCCCTTGCCATGCCGGGAGCACAGGGGACAGCGCTGCGTTCACCGCTCTCTCCCTCTCATTCATTCAGCCCCTCACAGCAGCAGCCCATGACAGCCAGGGCTGGTGATGGAAACAGATGAATTCTGCACTTGTCCATGCAAAAATCCAGGAGGGCTCAGGATAATTATAACCTCTCAACTGTAATAAAGGGAAAAGCATTCACTTAGCTACTGTTTTAAACTGATAACAATTGCTGATCCCCTTACACAGCAGTTACTACCTGTGCAAGGTAAATGCTCCAGAAAACAGCTGACAAATATTTAAGTAAAACTGACCTAGATGTTTCACCTTCCCTGCCATTTTTCATTGAGTCCCTTTACTCTGGAACAGAGAAGAGCACAGGGCACAAGCACTTCTCAGCATGCAGGAGCACAAGGTGGTGGCTGCCATCCCAAAACCAGCCTCTGGGACAGGATCCAGGGCATCCAGCTTCTCAGCCATCACTGGGGATCACAAACTGGCCAGGGGGTAGACCCAGGCTATTTCATACTGAAGTCACCACATGCTCTTGATCTATTTTCTCACCATTCACCTTGGACCATGAGACAGAGACTTGGTGACCCCCAAGGAAGCACTGGTAGGAACTAGAGACCCACATCTCTGCCGTAACCCCAGCAAAGCCCCTTATCCCAGCAGACCTACTGCGATCCATCTGCACCCCCAGACACAGAAACGGGCAATTTAGAGAAAAATAAACACCCATAACAGCAAGAGAGGTGACAGAAGTGCCATTGCTGCAGTGAAAATATGGCCCGAACGCAAACACTTACAGCATCTCCTTGTTGATCACCTTGAACTTCCCATTCTCCTTCAATGAGTAATTTGCCTGGATGCAGCTTCCTTTCTCAAAAGTTGAGGGCAGCTTCTCTATCTCATACCATTTCCCCAAATACTGGCAGAAGAAAGTTTAAAGAGATGCTTTTAGCATGAGTGGGCTGAGACAGAGCAGCCCAGCTCATTCGCCAGCACAGTTTTTGCCCCTCTGTGGCACGGGGGGGTTTTGGCAGAGGCACAGACCTTCCCTGGCAGCTCCAGCACAAGGCATTGAGACTGGACCTGCCAACTCCCCTATGCACCCAGGGAGTTTGCCATCAGTCTCATACCCCCTTAGCCTAACTCAGTACCCCCTGAAAGACTGTTAGAAAACTTTTCACACCTTCTCGATATCGAAGTCTTCTTGAACTGATGGATCTGGGCATGGTCCCATATGAAACATCTGGCTTTTCCCAAAGCTGAAGACGCTCAGTAGCACTGAGAGCCGCACTGCCGTGCCCAGCATGGCTGCACTGGGATGCAGGCAGCAAACAGACCTGAAGAGAAGGAACATAGCTGAGCTGGGGCCTCCCTGGAGCACAACTTCGTGTGAAATACGGCATGAAAAATAGGATGTGTGCAGCAGAACACATCAGTGGCACAGCAAGGAGGAAAGAATCATGTGAAGAGCACAAAGGTACTGTGCCAGAAAAGTGCCCAGCCCAAAATGGCCTTAAGCCCTGCCAGTGCTCAGGCTGTGCCTAACAGCTGTGCAGAAAACCAGGTGAGTCTGGTGAGAGCACTTGTCACCTACATGTGACACCCAGCAAGATGCAGGGATGATAAACGCCCGAGAACACACAGGAGCATCATTGTCTGTCCAGTGCTGAGGCAAAGGGAAATGAAGAGATGTTTGCTTTAAAATGCTGGAGTACAAGGAATGTGATCCAGAACTGGCACATAGCTGGGACCCTGGGATATGGAAGCTGGCAGTGTACACCTGCAGGAACCTGCATGGCAGGAGAGACATCCTCATGGATGCCAGGGCTGCCTGACACTGCAGGGTGGTGGGAGAGACAGCACAGCTGCCTCTGGAGGAGTCATTGTGTGCAAAGACATACATAGTACTGCAGGATGTGGAAGTTGGTAAAGATTCAAATCAGCACCAAATGCAACATGAACCAATCCCCAAAAGCATGGTGTGATGAGGGAAAGGACAGGGTTTCCTGCAGAGCAGAAGCAGGAGCTGTGCTCATACCCAAGCAGCCCCTGGATCCAGGATGCTGCCCAAGTGCTTTGGGTTCTGCTCAGGTTGGCATGTACAGACCCTGCAGCACAGGGCTACTCTGCTTCTCTGGCCAGAAACTCCTCTGCAGGAGCAGCGGTAACATTTTCCCCAAGTTTAAAAGAAAAGCCCAGTCTGTCTCCAGCAGCAGGAATGAGCCCCGCTGCAGACAAACATTTCCCATTTTGAATCTCTCAGTTCAGAAACATACCTGGTGAATGAGGAGGAGTGATGCTCTGCAGAGGACCAGGGCTGCAAGGAACAGCTCTGTGGTGAGCTCTCCGCTTCGCTTTATAAGTGTGCTGGGATCATCATTATTCAGCAATGGCACAGGCCACTCCCTGGTCCTCGACGTGTTTAGGTTTTTTGGCAGGCCAGTCAGCTGCCTTAGATCTGCAGCTGGAACGAAGCTGGAGATGGGCTGCAACTTGGCTGCTCACCCAGGCGAACAAAGGCACCTCACGTGTCTGGGTATCGCCCCACAGCTGCGGAGCTCTCTGCCTTTCAGCTGCTCACAAGAGCCTCAGGCCTGGGTGCAGATGGCAGGGGAAGGGGAGAAGTGCCACAGCCTTTGAGAAGGGCTGGGGACAGCAGCAGCTCCTGTCCTGCTCCCTCTGGTCCAGGAGCAGCCAGCCATGATCCCAGGGGGATTTGCAGCCTCCTCTGCCAGCGGCCACTCGAGCCCCAGAGACCCTCTGGGCCACTGCAATGTCCTTGTCCCCACCACAGTCACTTGCAGAAGTACATGAGGAGGATTAAGCAGCAGGAGACATCACAGGTTTATCTGAGGAGCTGTAAGACCTTTCAGCAGTTTTTCTCTAGACTTTCAAATCTCACTATGGGGAAAGATGCTGGTGCGATTAATTCCATGCTGACCTGGCACTTTTTCCGACAGGTGCCCAGCAAATGCCTTTGACAGCAAGGCAGCCATCTGTGAAGGTAGCCAGTCCCAACAGTTATGCAAGAATAGCTGAGTAATTGACAGGAAGTTCTCTGTGTTTAATTACATTTTCTTTTAATCTGATCTCTGTGGACACATTCTCTCTAGGTGTGTTTTTACATGCATTTTACATGCACTGCATGCCTTACATGCACACACACTCTTGAACTCCTGGTTGCCCAAATGCCACCCCAAGAGCCACAAATAGCTCAGTCCTGTCCCCTTCTGGGGCTGTGCAGCCAAGGTGTGCCCTGAAACATGGCCACAGCTGAAGTGCTCCCAGGACCTCGATGGCCATCACAGCTGTGCAGGGCTCATCCAACACAGAACCAGCAGCACCAGATGGGGGTGAATAGCTCAGGGAGCACCAAGTCCATGGTCTGCCACAGTGCTTGGCACAGGGCAGGGGAGCATGCAGGGGCTCTCCCTGCCTGCACACAGCTCCATTAGCTCTTGGGCAGCCACCCATGTCCCTGATGAGGTGGCTCTGGCTGCCCATACCAAAGTCAGAGGTGTCCTCCAGACTCTCTGCAAGCCCCACATTCATCTCTACCTCTTGTGATAGAAACAGGTTAGAAATCAGAAAATCAGTGTGAGCACTGCTCTGCTTCAGTGCACTGCAGGGGTGGGATTCCCCATGCACAGCAGACCAGCAAGAGCAGTCTTTCTGCTGAGCTTGGCTTCCCACATCCTGCAGAGTAACCAGAGGAGAAAGCCCCACAGAATGGCCAGCCTTGTGTGCATGAGTACAACCGTGTGGAGGTGTATCTGTGTGCATATCTACATCTGCACGTGGAGCATTCTCCTATGGGATGAAGCAAGGACTCCCTGATGGTGGTGGCAATGATGGAGTGGTTCTGCTGCAACAGGAGGGGCTTGTGCTTGCACTGGCCTACAGGCACTGCCCAGCACCCAAGGGCTGCCCTGCAATGCTGGCCCTGACGGAGATGTGGCTGGATGGCTGGGCACTGCCATTTTGGCTCCTGGCACCCTGCAGCCAGAGTCACACTGAAACAGCAAGGCATCCACTCAGCCATGCTCCATGGAACCAGCTGCAGTAGTCTACATTCACCTGGGACATGGCCAGGAGGCTGTGAGGAGACAAGAGCCACCATGAGCTGGTGCTCCTTGAGCCACTGAGAGTGGTGAGCACAGGTGGGGTGGGCTTTGCTACAGCCATCACCACCCTCACAGCCAGCACCAAAAGCAATGGAAGAAAATCCATGTTTTGGTAGGAGACACAGGGATCCCACCTCCAGCCAAGGGCAGCACACTCAGGAGCTCAGGGGCTGCAGTGCAGTCCAGCTCCCCCGCTGGCTGCTGCCAGCCAAGAGGCACCCCATGGGTGCCGAGGCACTGCACAGCTTGAGGCACAGGTGATGAGAGCTGACAGGTGAGCTCGCTGCCCCTGCTGGGACCCGTCTCTACACAAGCACTGGCTGTGGCTTCCCCAGGGGCACATTTCTGGGCTCTACCTGACCGCAGCGGGAAGCACCCAGACATCTGCTGCTCCTCTGCTGGAATGGAGCAGGCTTGGGCTGTTGCAGCTGAGTCTCTGCTCAAGGCCACCTGGCCAGGATGTGTTCAGTGGCCATGCCAGGACCCTCCTATCATACTACCTCCAGCACCCACCAGCACCACTTGCCTGCACAGACCAGGGTGTCTGTCCTTAACCCGCAGCAGGACTCTACTCTGAGCCCATCCACCTGCACTGCACTCCAGAGCAAGGGTCCAGAGAAAAGCATAAGCTTATAATTGCATCTAATTGTGGGGTGGGAGCAGTCATCTCCACCTGGTAAGCAGTTTGTACCCTGGAGCAGAGGAGGGGAGGCACATCAAAGAGCAGGAAGCTGGAGCAGGGGTGGCAGGACAGGAAGGAGGAGAGCTGAGGAGAAACCAGGGCAAAAGGGGGGGGCGCCAGACATGTTTGGAATGCTTCATGCAAGATTGAAGCCTCCCCCACATTTCTGGGTGGTGAGACAGCTGCAAGGCAGGTGGGCAGGGCGTGTGCACAGGACATGGACAGGGAGGTACCGCAGGGGCTGCAGGGGGACAGGGCAGCGCTGCCTGTGAGGCACAGGGGTGTGGGTGGGGTGGGCAACATACACGCGTGGGGAGGCAGGAGTGGGTGCAAAGCATACATGGGGTGAGGTGGCACAAGGCACACAACATGTCCAGGGTGGCAGCTGAGGCAGCACTGTGCATGGGGCACTTTCAGGTGGGCTGTGTTGGCAGGAATAGTCTCGCGTTGGCAGTTGCCCGTCTCAGAGACAAGGCTCACTGGCCCCAGGGAGACGAGACAACGGCACTGAGTGCTGCCAGCAAAGAAAACCCCCTGGTTAGAACAAGCTGGAGCTGCAGATAAAGTTCAGGCATCTGAGGGCTGGGACAGGGCAGTGCTACTCCACCCATGACATTCTACCTGCAGGTGACCTGGCTTAGTACAGAAGTGAGATCGTCCCATTATGTACCTCAGACCACACAGACATCTGCTTTTGGCACCCACATAACAGAGAAGCTTCAGCCAGCTAGGCCTGGTGGGGACCTGGCTCCCCAGGGAAAGGCTGTCATACCATACTGGGTGCCCAGCTGGGATTTCAGCAGCTGCAGAGAAGCCCCTAGAAACTTCCCACCTGCCATGGGATGAGAGAGCATCTGGAGAGACATTGTCCTCTCAACTCTGTGATGACGTCCTTGGTGTTACATAGAATAGCCAAGAAGCTGCCCAAGCTCTTATCAAGAGAAAAAGCCTCCAGTGGAAGCACTGCAGGGATCAGGAGCTCTGGGCATATACTTTCCTTGTAGGACACCATCAGTGCCAGTTCTGGTAGCTGCTAGCCCAGGGTTCCCTGCCTATCCCCACAAGGAAGTTTTCATCTCCTGATAGCACCTCAGCAGCCCAAACTCATGGGGGCTGGAGAACTGCCACAGACATGGCCATTTTGCGCCATTCTGCATGAACAGATCTTGTGTGCAAGCCTGCTGCCTTTGAAGACCCAGTGCTGGAGCCTCTCTGTGTGACCTGCAGTGTTGAGTCATCGTATCCTGGGAACCAGGATGACCTAGGAGTCCTGAGTGTCCCACCATGGAGACAATGTTGTTTGCATGGCCAGCTCTTCCCAGCTCAGGACATGCCTTCCCTTCCTTCCTCTGTCTTTTCTCTGGCAAGTTCATTTTTGGTGTTTTTCTTCCTTCTCTGAAAGAAATGAGGCTTTGGTTTGGTCAGACAAGTTGCAACATGTATACAGAAACAAAACTTAACTTGCAGGAGATAAAAAAGAGAAAAGGAAGACAGGTGGGAATTTTCCTCTGTTTTCAGGAGTGGCAAAAAGTGCTTTGAAATCCATTTATGCAAAATGGTGTCAAATTTTAAATTACACTTATGACAGCAAAGGAAGTAAACAGACTCTGGAAGCGTGAACTGGCCTCTGGGATATGGGAATTTGGTCCAATGCAAGTGCACAAAAGATGTTGTGATTCATCTATATACTATTAGTGAGTAGCTCTCCGCCCTGAAAATTAACTAGTTATGTATTCAAAACACAAGAAACTAAAGAGAGAGATTTAAGAAGCTGGAAAACCAAAAAGGATATTATTTAAGGGACAAACCCTATGGTGAAGGACCAGCAGTGTTTCTGGCCTGGCTGAGGAACTGCTTGGCACTGCTGCCATGATCCAAGTCCCTGCAGAGAGAGGAGCCAGAGGGATATTTATTCTTCAGAAAGCAGAAAAAAAAACCAAAACAGAAGAAAATCAAGGTCTCTGAATAGAGAAATACATTGCAGAGCTGGACCAGTGGTAAAGCTTATGCTCAGTGGCATCTCACCCCTGTGAGTGGGCTCACCATAAAAACCAGAGTTCCAGCAGTGCCCATAATCCTGGACATCCGGCATGTCCCAGTGCCCCACACCGAGGGCAGCCTAATGCTGCTAAATAAGGTAAAAAAGGTTTTGTTGATGCATTTGCTGCTGCGTTCTCACAGCAGACACCGGGTACTGGCAGGGCAGGTGTTCAGCCAGGTCTTGTCCTCACGAGGGCAGCGAGGAGTGCACAGCAGAAGGGGGCAGAATAGGACTTCTCCAGTGGATGTGGGAGCAGATCCCACGGGCATTTACCAGACTCCCATGGGCCCTGCCTGTGAATGCCTGCTCAAATTTAAATCTCATGGGCACTGCAGGGCCCTGGCTCCGTGGCTCAGCTCGGCTCAAGGTGCTGCTCTCCCCTCAGACGGATCCTCGTGCCCTGCTGAGTCCAGCCCAAAGAACACCCCAGCTGCCCTGCTCTGCATCCCCTTCCCAGAGGAGAGCTCACACATTCCCCAGTGGATTCATGATGCTTTTCTCTGGACCAGCAACCTCCAGCATACTGAAATATATTTTAAATGGTCTAAAAAAGGTCATTAAACATGCTTAGAGAGTGCCTTCTGCAAAGGGATTTTCTGTTCTCCTGGAGGAGGCACAGTGATCTGTTCACAGAATCACCAGCTTTGTCCAAGAGATGCTCAAGTAAGGCTATTTAAAGCCCACAGCCCTATTTTCTGCAGTTAAGCCATATTTCAGCCCTTAGCTCAGGGATGCGTTAATGCACTAACACAATTATATTTTCTATGACCTATATACAACCTACATCTTCCTCATGACACAGATTTATAGTGTGTGGGTAATCGCAGCTCTGCTCACGGAGAGAGAGAATGGCCTCTACTGCATTAAGAAATGCAATTAGGGAATCTCCTCCAGATTATGCTTCCTGCCAGCCAAGCAAGAAGCCCTTCAGCAGGGACACAGGATCCCCTGCTGGGGGAGCACTGCAGAGCATCAGCTACCAGGAGTGCAGGAATCACACACAAAGTTCAAGGGTGGTCTCAGACCCTCAGATATCCCCCACTCATAGGACTCAAGGCTGTTTTATATTTGTTTTATATATGCACCAGGAAGACCCAGGGGCAGCACTTTGGCCCTGATGGACTTCTCCACCAGCCAGCACAGAGTTTCCACCCCGTATCTCTGAGCCCTCCAATCTCACACCACAGGTCAGAGGAGAATTTTAAGAATGCCCTTTCTCAAAGAGCAAGTCATATCCCTCTGCACAGGCTGTGGAGCACAAAGACACTGGCATATGTGTTTGGCTTTGCCCATGAATAGCTGCATTGAGGCTGGGCCTGAGCACACACAACTTGCATTGAAACACAGGCCTAAGTGTTTGCTAGACTGGGGTTTATGCTGTACAGAAAATAAATAACATAAATTCAGTGGTCAGTAATTTTGATGCAATATGTAGTTACAGTATGAAACAGCACAGAGATACCATTCATGGTGAGTTTCATTCAAACAAGTTGGGAGATTTTAGGAATGATTAGTTTAGACAGTAATAAAAATGCTGTGCTGTACCCCAGGAATACTAGTCAGGCATGTATTTTAGTCTAAAGAGACCTGGGGTGAGAACACATATGAATTATCAAATTATCTTGAATTTTTATGACAACACATGTTATTTCTTCCATTCCCCAACATAATTATTCTTGAAAAATTCTTGAGAACAAAAGCTTCTCACACCAGGACAGATGTAGAGTAGTATAGAAACTTCCTTGGGATGCAACAGATCAACCTGGGGCTGATTTTGAGTCTGTTAAGTGCTCACTCACAGACAGGGCTGGAAGCCAGCTCCTGGCTCGTGCCTGCAGGAGGGAAAGCTGCCTGAGCCAGGAGCTGGACTGGCTGTGCCAAGTGCCATGCCTGCCCCCAGTGAGCTGGGGGCTTCCTGCTCCTGTTAGTGCTGCAGGAGGGGAGCAGCCACCTGGTACAGGTGTCCATCCCCAAAGCCTGAGGGAACCAGGCAGCTCATGTGTGACTCACGGGTGGAAAAGAGACAGTGGTGCAAAACCAAGGTCCAGATGTGCTCTTGGGCTACAGAGTTGTAGGGACTCACTTGTCAAGCAGGTGTGCATCAAAAGAACACGTGCAGGGAGGGGATGAGGTTGGGACTTACATAATGTGGGGGCCAAGAGTATGTGAGGAAGATGGGGAGGAGAGGTATTTCCTGCATATGCACGTGATGTGGCAGCAAAAGCCAGTAAAAGCACTGGCAACATCCCCACACCAGTGCTGACCCTGGGAAAAGTCTGTGTTGGAGTCCCTTACTGGAATGGACAGACCACTGAACCCACTGTGACTGTGTCCTCCACCTCCTCTAGGGTACCTCATGACAAGAGCCAAGCCACCACACTGTCTCATCCTCTTTAAAGATGGCCACTGCCACCTTGAAGCCTTTCCTGAGTCCCCAGGCAGATTTTCTGCAGGCACTTCCCCATTACCAAAGTATTGGAGCACTTGATCCTCATCTTCTTTTCTGGAGGGCTGCCAGGATAAGTACCTGCACAAGCAGGTACTTCCCCCAGGAAGAGAAGCTGCATAGCCATACTCCAGACACCCACTGGATATCTCTGGTGGGACGCAGGGACTGACACCCCTCCCTGCAGTAAGTGATGGAGCTGAGGGGCCTTGTCAGGGAGCATTCCCTCTCCCAACAGCTCCCTCCTTAGTCACGCTTCCAGGAGCAACGGTTGCCTCTCATTAGAGCTGGAAAGTGCTTTGCTGTGCTCCAAATGCTTCAACACCTCTGAGCAGGCAGAAACCAGGAAGGAAACATTAGGACAGCCTGCTGACTGATTGTCATAGTAACCCTGGTTAAAGTCCCACCAGGAAAATGACTTCTCCTGAAGCGCTTGACCCCACAAGGTGACAGGTGCTACCTGTACCCCTGGGAGCAAAATTGCTCTGGCAGAGAGGCCCTGGCACTATGCAGTAAAACACAGTGCAGAGCTCTCTCTTGACTTGCAGCTCAAGGTCCCTGGGCAATGTGCCTGTGAGGTGATGGTTAACCTTGGTGCCCATTTAAAAGCAGCACAGTGGTGTTAATGCCTGCCCTCAATCCTGGCACATTCCTCTGTGCAGCTGTAGCAGTTCAGAAGACTTTTTAAGACTTGTAGCAGCTTTCACACAGAAGACAGGAGATGCTACATTTATATTCTGCCACAAAAAGTAATTTAGCCTGTGGGAAGGGGGATAACACCTGCTCTGGCATCAGTTATGACAACAAAATGAGTCAAACAGCATGTATTGCATTGTGGTACTTTTTTGCTTTCCTGCATGGGCAGGGTGGTGGCAGAGAAGTCTGGGACAGTAACGGAGCTTGGTGCAGGCAAGTTCACATGATCATCTGTACCATACAGAAACACTGGACACTTGCTCTTCCTGCACCAGCACTCTGCTCCTCTCACCCCCAGACACCCACCCAGAGCTCCCCATCCAGTCAGAAAACAGATCAGGCACTGGCTGAGCACTTCTCAGGGGGCAGAGGAAGGGACTGGGGCTCACATGCTGTGAAATCCTAACCCTGACTCAACCACAAGGTCCTGCATGGCCTCAGACACTTCTTGGCTTGCCAGTCTCCGTCCTGTATGTGAGAAGAGCTAATCCTTATTACCAGGCAGCTGTAGCATTTGGATTAGTTACACAGAGCACTGGGCAATGAATAATGCACAGCACTGCTCTCAATGCTGTCCTTGGAGGGAAATCACATAAAACACAAACACTGATGATGTGTATGTGTGCAGAGAGGTCTCTCCAGCTGCCTTCTGCTGAGGAAACAGACCATGCTGTCTGTTCTGCTCCAGGAAGTTCTCACTGAGCTTCTACAGTCCCACTACCTGCTGGTGCATCACCACCACCTTAATTACTGAACTTAATGAAATATCGGCCTCAGATTCTAAAGGGGTGAGAAAACCAATGTAGAAATGAGCACTGGAGCCAGAGATATATGCTTTACAAATCTCACAGTTTATTTTTCTCTCTGTGCAAATCAGAGCTACTTAGCAGTAATCATGTTTCACAGTGGAGGGGGAAGAAGTGATTAAAACACTGTTTAAGCTGCAGTTCAGTGGGATCCTTCTAGGTCCTGGATCCCAGGCAATCTCCATGTGCCAATGATCTGGAATAAAAAAGAACCGCACAGCAGTATTTCCAGGAGTTGTTACTTGTCATACAAGCTGCTTTGACAGCATCTCCAAGGGAAGTCTGCTTTCCTCCTCAAGGCATCACAGCATTCATGGCTACATGCAGACTCCAAGAATTTACAGCCAGTGGCAATCAAAAAGTTTAAGGCACAGTTTCCACGTCAGAGCTAGCAGAGACAGATGAAGAAAGAGCAATCAATAAGCTCTTTTCACAGCCACTGAATCTCACATAAGGCAAAACGGTGGAAGGAAAAGCTGGTCCCTAGAGTAAGAGGGTGGGGTACCAGCTTGGCCAGCAGCACCCGCAGCCTGCTGGCTGCTCCACCACTGGTTACTACTGGAACAGAGGGAATAGGGTATGAAGCCAGGCAGCCCCAGCACTTGGAAAAATTATTGAAATCCTGTATACGGCCAACAGGAGAAACCCTTGGAGATACTGGGCAAGAGTAGCCCATAACAGTAATCAGGAGGTTCTCAGAGAAGATGATTGTGTGACATGCAGATTTCACTGTGCAATATTAAAGATAAGAAATGTGCCTCCTAAAGGACCTTTCCAGAGCTCATAGTCAGGCCATGCTGCTTGCACACTGCCCTCTCACTGTTCAAGCACAAAGGATTAAACCAAAAAACTGATTTGGGAAAGCCAACAGCAGCTCCCTCACCAGCAAGAGGGAGTCTGGATGGGACAGTGACATGAGGGAAGCAGGGGGAGTGTCTGTACCACAGCTGAGTAGTTTAGGCACCTAAGGTAGCAGTCAGAGGAGCCAAATTTGTCTGCTACATCAGCTTAAACCCTGTTCCGCAAAGCTCTGCAGCAGCAGGTGGAGAGAGGTTGCAAGTCCAAGCACCCACAGGGACTGACTGAGGGATGGCTCAGACCTCACTCATTATTAGAAGTGCTTTTACCAGCCTACCCTATCCCCAGTTGTTTGCTCTGGCATCTCCTGGCCACAGTGCAGGGAGGGAAGAACCCTTCTTTGCAGCTAGGTAATAAGGCTATTTAGAGGCAGTGTGGCTGTTTCCCTGGAAAGAGCAGACAGTCACAGTGCAGCAGAGCTTCCTAGCAGTATCATAAAACCAATGGAAGGCTGTGACTGACCCATTTTCAATCAAAAGGAAAACTTTGCTTTGGTTTCCCATTTTAGTTTTCCCTTTGAGCCATCTCATAGCAACAGCTTTGCTCTGCTATTAGCAGGTCATCCTTGTAAGGAAAAGCAAGAGCCCATTAATGAGCCAAATTTATCGCTGGGGGAATTCTGCTGACCCACTTACACTAGCCACATATTTGATCCATTATGTTAACCTTCCTCTGCATCCTAGTTAAAAGGAAAATACCTTTCAACTTTAATCAGGACAGCAGGGAATACAAACAAGAATTAGGAAAAAAAAAACAAACAAAAAAGCTATGCTGTTTTAGCATTCCACAAGACACGACTTGAAGCCATAATCCTGCATCTACAGGGGAGACACATCAGCAAGGAGTGCAGAGGTGAGCTGTAACCTGTGCGTGAGTACGAGCCCTGGAAGGATGCCAGAAGGACGGCCATTTACAGGGTGGCTCCAGGGATGTAAAGCCAGTCGGCAATGGCCGTGGGCAGGTGGGTCATGACCTGCAGCCTCACCCACCAGTAGGTCTCCATGGGATTGTAGCGGTTGTTGGGGCACGGGGAAGTGAGCGCATCAGTGATGTCATTCACAACCAGAGACATGTCCTTCAGGCCACTGTTAACAAAGGACTTCATCATGGCCACGTGGCGAGTGAAATACTCCCCCCCATAGTCCTCCCGCACGGTGTCACTGGCCCCAGCCCACAGAGCCTCGGCCTGTTTGTCGATGCCCTCTGCCGTCAGGATGCCGGTCGCTGCCACGAAGTTACTGGGCTCCACGAGGATGACTCTGACACCCCAGCGGTACATCTCCTGCCTCAGGCAGTCGGAGAAGGCTGCCACCCCAAACTTGGACACGCAATAGCAGGAGCGAGATGGACTCACCATCCGTCCCAACATGCTCGTGATATTCACCACACGGCCTAGAGAGAAAAGAGCAGGGAGAGAAGATGGGCTGCAGAGGCAGCAGCCAGAACATCCCAGTAAAAGGGTGCTTAGTTGGATGATGCTGATTTCTAAGATCTGAATCTTGAAGAGGCATACAAATCCCCCGTCAAGGAGTCTTTCTCTCCTGACTCAAGCCAGGCTAACCCCTGCTCTGACCTTCTCCACGGATGGTGTACATGCCTGCCACAGTATCAAAAAGAATTTACAAATCATACAAGACATTTCCCTCTGAATTTCCAAGTATGGAAGTACCCAGATCTTCTGAACCTGCTAGCTGTGTGTTCTCACATCAGTGTGCCCCACTCCTTGTCCTGCTAGAGAAGGGTTCAAGGTTCCAGCTTGCAGTGTTATGAGCTGCAAAGCTCACAACTCTGTGTGATGCCATACAAGCATTCTGGTTCTTTCTGTAAGCACAACAGCTCAACTGCAGTCCCTCTGCCCAACTCAGCTACATGCTTCTAGACATGAGCTGGATGGTAGAGAATGAGTAGAGAGTTCTCTGAACCTGCAACATGAGCAGCACAACCTGTTCACCCAGCTAGTGGGCCACAAGGGCCTACAGTGTCCATGCCCGAGACAAACAAGGGCAGACTTGCTGTGCCGCTGTCCATGGGGCAGTGGAGACCAATTGTCCTAACTCCTGCCAGCAGCCCATGACAGCCCAACTCCAGAGCTCTGGCAGCTTGTGTTAGATCAGGCACCGTCTTGGGATGGTGCCAGCAGTGGTCACTCCTCTGTGGGTGTCTCTGCCCTTAACCAAGACACGCTGTGTGCAACTATGGTTTCAGATGCACTTACACACAAGCCCTTGAAATCCCACCAGCTATTTTTACAGAGAGGATTTTCACATCCACAGAGCCCAACATCCTTCTGCAGCTTGAAATTTTAGCTGAGAAACAAGAGAATAGCTCTGCTGTCTCATTCCAGACCTAAGTGTAACTTAAGAGAGACTGTGGGAACCACCTGCTGACCTGATGGATAAGATCCCTTCTGCAGTGAAATGGAGCTCGTTTAGTGGTTACTTGCTTTCTGGAAATGGTATCTAAGCATATATCTTCTCAATATACCCCCTTTCTGTCCTCACAGAACACACACCTGTGCCAGCATTCCCACACATACTAAATAAAGAAGTTCTTCAGAGTTCTGCTCATACATACCTTTTTTAATATAAAACAAAGAGTTTTGATAATACCATTGTCTTGTAAGATATCTAAATTGGCTGCTATTGACTCATTTATTCCATCACTACCTGAAGTCATCTGTGAACTGAATAACATGAAGGGAGAAGATTCAGTTATCCAAACACAAGCACGCAGTGGACTCTGGATTATCTTGTCTGTGTGATATCTGGCAGCACTACACAAAGGTCTCTGACATCCTGGATGTTTAAGATGATACCTGCAGTGTAGGTGCCTGGACTGCCCCAAGAGTGCCCTGTACTACCAAATGCTTACACTGCATGCCTCAGACAGCCTCCTTGGACTGCACAGGCATTCCTCCAACCCTGGATTTTTATCTACATCTCTTTGCTGTGCTACAATAGCTCTGAGCCTTGCCACACTACCCAGTATGTACCTTTAGCTCTTCGAATGAGGGGCAGGAAAGCCTTTGTCACCCTCACAGTGCCCCACAGGTTGACCTCTGCCACCTTCTTGTAGTTGTCTAAACTTGCAAATTCCACCTCTCCGAAGGTTGAGACGCCAGCGTTGTTCACCAGGCCCCACAAACCTGCCAAAAAACACATGGTTGAAGAGTGGAACAAGGAAGAGTGTCACAGAAAAGTCACCTTCCTTGTTGTTCACAGTAACCTAAAATCTTGATAAAGAACTGGGTACTTCTAGAAAAAAAGGTTGTAGAGAAAAACCCAGCAAGGAGATGAAATACACTCTTGGTATACTAGGGGCTTGTTTGCAACATCAAGGAGAGTGATGAGGCCACACAAGCTTTGCCTCCCTGAATGCCTCCTGTAAGGTCACATGCTGTTCTGGGGCTTCTCATGGCTGGATCTTTCTATACCTCCTGTTGGCCCCAGGTTTGTCTTCGTTCAGTGATGTTATGCATTTTTGGAGGGGGCTCAATTTCCCCACAATTAAAAAAAAAAAGGCAAGGAAAACAAATATCATGGCTTTCTAAATCCCGTTCACAACTCTGACTCACTCTTTTGGAGAGTGCATGGTAATGATCTGCAAGTTCATGGCCTGATTAACAGCTGTTGTGTTTTAGTCCAAGTATCTGCTTCCCTCAACTCTAACTAAGGGTTAGCAAACTTACAATGAACCCTTACAACTACCAGAATTTAAAAATGAACGTCTCTTGTGCATGCAAAGACTGTCAAAATTAAGTTGACTGCACTTACCAAAAGCTTCTGCACTGAGCCCCTTACACGTCAGGACTTATCAGGTCACCAAGTACTTGACCCTTCAAAGCAATTACTGCTGGAGTCCCAGTGGCAAACAACTGCATGACTGAATCCACACTTCATGGATTTATTGAAATATTGGACTATGCAGCCATAAACTGCATGAGGAGCAAACACAAGAGCTGGAACAAGATAACAGAGCTGCTCTTTATTAGATGTCCTGCCATACACCATGGTTATTTTGCACTGTGTTGGAGTGAAGGCTGAACTGTTGGGGTGCATTGGACTCAGGGCCCCTTTCCACTCCCTGACCTTCCTCTTACCACTAAGAACAAGCACAGGGCTAAGGAAGATTCTTCATGTCCAGGGAGCTCCAACACTGCTATCAAAAGCACCAATGTCATGCCACCCTGTTGATAAAAGTTATCAAGCTCTCTCTCAGAAGTTTTTTGGTTGTTTGCCCTGCCTCTGCTTCACAGTTTCCCTGCCCTAATGTATGAAAGTATTTGAATAACTTCTAGCCTGTATTTATTCACAGTCGGATAGTAACCATGTATTGTACCAAACACAGTCCTCCAAGCAAATTGCAATACTCTCCCATTGTGCAATGGAATGTATCCTCCTGGTGCATTTGAAAACACCAATGTACCCTTGCTAGCCTGACACCCTGTTCTCACATGGGTCCCAGTAACCTTGTCCTGTTCCCAGCTGAGGTTGTTCTCCCTGGAGGCTGTTGACCAGCTGTGTATAACAGCCTGTCACTGCTTCACTTACTGAAGCTGCCAGCTTCAGTGGGTCAAGATGACTCTGAAATGCCAGCACAGCATCTCAGCTTGAATGGGGACCCCTCTGCTGCTGCAAAGCAAACTCTAATTGCTAGCAGGAGGACCATGGAAACAAAGCACCTGATGGGGTAATTTCACCAGTAATAAGAAACTATGCAGAGCAAATTTGGCAGGGATTTACCAAAGACTTATCAACTGTTAGTCAGAAACTGACATCTGCAGAGTATTCCTGACAAATTCCTGTAAATTTCTCTACAACCATTTCCATTTCCTGGGTTATGAGGTTAGTTTTCATGAATGTCCCTGAATCATTGTTTACAATACTTCGTTGTTGGAATTCCATTGCTCACTGATCAGGGCACCTTACATACAGAACAAAGTGCTGAGGGGTGCCCAGGCACGGGGCTGTTTGCTGGACAGTGGTGTGTTTATTGAGCAGAGCCTTATCACTATTACGTCTGTAGTGTCAACAATACAGTGGGAACTGCATAAGACTGAAAACAAACGGGCACTCCTATCGAAATTACTTCAGCCTTATGTACACAGCTCAGGGAGAAGAGGTACAAAACACTGTACAGCACAAGAACTGTTCTGCAGTAGCTCCTTTGGGGCAACATTCAGTGTGCAACAACCACCTCTGTGCAAGGCACCTCAATAGTCTCTATATGCCAGCACCTATTTACTGAGCACTATTTTATTGGCAAGCCTCCAATCTCAGTCACACTGATGGGCCTAAAAAGAAGCCTTTGTTGCTTTGCACACCGTGCTGGAGCAAACAGCTACAGGATAAGGCTCTCAAGAGCAGGAGGAACCGGTCCAACTTGCTTCTCTGTCCCTGCTACACACATGGTTTTGCAAACACTGCTGCATTAATGGAAGCAACAGAGCTGCTCCTTTCCAAGCTTTCACTCAGTGGGAAATGGCTCTGTGTCACCACTGCTGTTGCTGGGCTCCTCAGGAAAAGCTTGAGAAGCTGCGAAATATGTGATGAGGGCTGGGTGATTGTGTAGGAAGAGAAGCCATGCAGAGAGAACATGTGTGGGATCAGAGCTTGTGCATTACTCAGTTAAATTTCATATGCTTGTTTTAGGAGGAAAGGTGTGCTCACATTATTCATGTGAAGATTAGAGCTATTGTTATTTATTAGTTTTATACTTGCTGTGAACAAAGACAGGGCCATGGCAGTCTCCTCCAAGCTTCAAGAGGAACAACCACGTTCAAGTCACACAACCCTGAAGTCCTGGAGCCACAGACTCCAAACTTCAGTTCATTCTCAGCCTGTGTCTACAGCTGCTGTCCAGCTTGCTACTGGCACAGAGGCTGCAGAGAAACCTATGCAGGGCAAGAAGCCTCACAACCTCACTACATGGGAAGAGGTTAGGTGGTGTCACATCAGGCTCTGACTCACATCCCTCTGTCAAACCACTCCCAAAGGAAAGAAGGTACTCCTATCTTTAACATGCTTTCAGGATCCATGAGTTGGACTCATGCTTAAGGTGACACGGGGATTAAGGTCTGTACCAAGCCCGCCCTGGATCCCACTTCATATCACCTCTGGGATGTTGCATGGCAAACTGGAGACGTGGACTGACCCAGCTGAAGATTAATGCAGGTTTTGCAGCAGGTCAGATTTGTGCTCCAGCAGCACTCAGTTGTACCTGCACAGCAGAGGGGACTGCACTAAGCAGCCAGGGCCTGTCACCTCTTCATTAGCAGGGTCACTAGCAAGGTCTGCACGAGCCAGGCTGTGGCAGGAGCACATCGAAGGGATCATGCTCTGGCCGTTCCATGCCCTTCACAGACATTCAAGGACAAAGACACAGACACTTGTGGGCTTGCTGCCACTCCTTGCTTTTTATGGGATGCAGAGTTAAAGCCTAATGCTCCAGCCAGTCTTGGTCTCTTTCCATGTGGCTGCCACATCAACAGCAAGACAATTGTCCTCATTGACCTGGGGACAGCACTGCCTGACTGCCAGCCACACACTGTCACAGGCCTTCAGGCTTGTTAACCCTCTTTTGGCAGTACAGAGAGAGAATGACCTGGTCAGTGCATGGCCTGCTCTGTAGAAAGGATTCTGTGAACAAGAGATCCCCACATACCTTTCTCTGGCTCCTTCAGGGTCCTCTTCACAAAATCCACAGCCTGAGCCACTTCCTGATCACTGCACACATCCATCTGTAGGACTTTCATGCGTTCTGACTTCATGTTCTTCAGCTCCCTGGCTCCATCTCCATTCTCATCCTGCTCAGCAGAACAGAAAGGTGTCCCACTAAGGTGGACCAAGAACAGTAATGCAGTTTGGGGTCAGGCATGTTCACATGGTCAGGAAATAGAAACTATTGACATTGCACACAGAAGTGTAAACCTGGTGCACAAATAAGCACAGGATCCACACAAACCCACGTGCCTTCTATCTGTTTCCTCCAGCACCACTTCTCTAACTGCATCGGTGACCCACTGCTGTGAGGGGCCATGAAGCCCCCCTGCTGCTGGCTCCTCACGTGATGGGTTTCACATCTGTAAAATGGTGAAATACTGTGCCAGCCTGGGAGAACTGTGGGTGACTCCACTGCCTCAGTCTTCACACTCTACAGGTGACACAGCAAACACTTATAAGGAGATTGGAGTCAGATACTCCAGGCTTAAAAGCAAATACTTAATTAGGCACTGTACTCATGTCATCTCAAAATACTGCCTGGGTTCTAATGAAATAGTATTGTCAGACCACTTTGAAAACAAGACAGCAGGCACCCCTCAGCATGGCCAACAGCAAACAGTCTGATGTACAGGATACAGCAGGAAACATTCACAGCTGAACCTATACAATATTGTGCTCTTACTGCACAGCAGCACAGATACACAGGAATACATGCTCAGTGGAGATCTGCTACACAACAGCACAATTAGAGGCATGAGGCATGAAAGGAGATTCTGGCTAAGGAAGAAAGAACAGATTTTTTTTTTCACACTATAGGCAATAAGAACATGATGGCTTTGCTTTCCTTTCTTCCCTCCCCATTTTACTGCTATCATTAGGGATTCTGTTACTGTTGTGGTGGCTTTTGTTTATTCAAACATAAACACAGTTAAAATTCCAAACTTTACCTGCTCACTTCCAGGCAGGATTGCTGCCTAAGCCTTACAGCCTTGCTCAGGTGGTAAATAACAAATAAAAGTGAAAAGAGAACAGATTAGCCATGCAGTTTCAAAGCAGGCTTGAGATTTAATTCACAAAACTATTCCCTGTGTCACAGGCTCTGTCTCTTTAGAGAGGAAGAAGTTATGAATTGGTGAGTCACCGTGCCTGGCTGCCACTCTTCCTTTAGCACTCGTTATCAACTCCCACAGCACAAGGGCAAACAAGGCGAGTGACCCTCCCACAGTCACCTGCTCAGCTGCCTCTGCAGACAGGAAGATATAAAAAATATGTAACTGCTTAGCTTTTTATAAGTATCTCGGGCTATTTAATTAATACAGTATACAACATCTCATGTCCACCTTCAGTGCAGTGAACAATGACATGTAATGAAGGAAAAGAGACGAAATGTCCATCACAGCTTTGAGCAAAACAGGGCAGCTCTCTTAATCAATATATAGTTACACTGGCATTATGACAATAGTAGGAACGAATTCCTGGCCCCATGGCTGCATGTTATTTCACAACTCACTTATTTCCCAGTATCCCTAGAACAGCAAATACAGCTTGAAGCTTTTCTCGTGCACATCGAACGTGACGTGGTGTTGCGTTGGCTTCTTATCTGGCCAAAAAAACAGTCTCTGAAAGTGGCATTACAAGTAGCCAATAACATAGTCACCAAAACATTTTATTCCCTTTGAAACAGATGAGGGTTGTATGATGCCTGGCTGTATTTCTGGAAGATGCTCTTGCATCTCTACTGAGTTATACAAAGCAACTTTCAGCTACTTAACAGTGAAAAAAGTGGAGCTAATTCAGCTTGTACAGAGAGAGCTTTATGATATCTACATAAAAATGGAAACGTAAGTATATCTGTATTCAAGTGCTAGTTGTCATTTCAGCACTGACAACACCTTTCCCTACATATTTTTTAATCTTTCACAATACTTATAAACTAAACAAGAAATATCTCCATTGTTTTTTTGGTAACAGAGTCATAGGACAGCAACTTAAAAATCCAACATAGATGGTTTGTATTGTTCATATTGAGATGAATTTTCCCCTATCACCAATGTAACTCTATCTGCAAAGTTACTTTCTCAGCTACAGTTTATTCATTGTTGACAAAACATATTGATTTTGGAAGACTGACTTCAATATGCAATATCAATTGGAACCACTTTTCACAGTCATAGATACCACTTCAGCCACTATTTAACTGTAAAACAAAGTGCTCAACTCCTTTGTCCAGAAAACCTCTTCACAAATGAAGCAGCCATGTATTCGTATGGAAGCAACTGAACATCATCATATGTTCTGTGGTCTTCAGGGGCTGTAAGTACATTTCCTGTTGAGACACCCACATGGTACATCCTCCTTGGTTTTTTAATGGTAGATTTGCTGGCTGGGAAAACACCTGGAGAAGTTCCCATGGGACCAGCCAGGCTGTCCTCCCAGGGATGACCTTCCTGACCTCGGGATTCACCAGCAGGAGCCATGAATCAAGTGAGGTCTTGGCAGCAATGGCCCAACTGCTCCTGCAAAGCCCCTCTCCCTTTGCTGTCACTTTGTCTGATTTTTGTCCTCTCAGAGAATCTCCCAGCTTCCTCTTCCCAGTTCCTTCAGAGTTGAAAGCCATCCAGCTCCAGCCCAGCCTGCTGCCTAAGTACTCTCCAGAGGCCTTCAGTGGGACTTTGCTGTTTCCTCCCAGCTTTCTCCTTTCCCCTGGTTATCCTGCCCTCACAGCCCTGCACGGTTCTGCCTGCCCATCCCACCCTGTGCTCAGCAGGGGCTGCTCCAGGCTGGGAAACCCAAAAGCCCCACAATCCCTCTCTACCCAGCTGAGGAATCTTGCTCCAGCTTTTGGCTGCTTCCCCTTCCCCTTGCTCGTTCCTCTGCCCCGATCTGGTTTGGAGGATCCCAACGCCGTGGTGCTGAGGAACAGGCCGATCACCCAGGCATTTGTTAGCAGAGAGCCCTCCTGTAACAGACATAGCCATGGCTTTTTCCCAGGGAAGCTCATGGGATTCAGGATTAAGTTCTGGCAAGCACTCAGGCACCTGCAGTGAGATGTCAGGGGGAATCAGGAAGCCACAAACACAATGCTGAACACCCGTGGATCCAGCCAGCCTGCTCTATCTGCGCCAGTTCCTCCCCACCCTGCTGCTGCCCATCCACCCACCCACTCCCTTCCTGCGTTTCCTGAGCGGAACACCTCGTGCTTGTCCTTACTGGATTTCACGTAATTGATCTGAGACTCCATCCGATCTGCCAGGATCATTTTGAACCCTATCCCCCAAAGGGCCTACAGTCTTCTCTGCCTGGTTCTGGGCATATTTTTTTCCAAGTGAAAATTCTCTTCCAGAGGGTACTTCCAAGAAAATGGTCCTGGGACTGAACTTAGAGCACAAGTCACTTAGAGCACAAGTTTGCTCATGAGACTATCATGAGGGACTGTAACAAAATGTGATTCAGGATACATTTATTCCTTCCTCTTTAACTACCTTGCTGCTTAGTCAGAATAGGATTAGACTGACAGGGCACAGTCTGTTCCCAGTAAACTTACATAGACAGTGTCCATCACACTGTGATCCCGTCATTTGTAAAACTGACAGAGCAGTGTGTGGCAATTGCATCTAGTGCCCTGAAGGTGAGCTGCCTGGTAGGCAATTTCAGAGGTCTATCTCCTTTGGGAGGAGAAGTACAATATCTGCCCTCTTCCAGCCTTTTGGAAATCTCCTGGCCTCCAGGTGCTCTGGAAAGTATCACCCATGGGGCAGAAATCACAACGGCTCATCCTTTAAATGCCCATCAGTACATTTCATCAGGCCTGATGAACTTGAACACATTCTATTTATGTAAACATTCCCTGCTCTTTACCTTTTCTTGCCTGCATGTCCTCATGACAACTGCTGGCAGTAGGCATCTGAAAACAATTTATTCTTTTCTCAGTAGGATCAGAGAACAGAAGACGATTATTTCAACTTTTGCTATACTTTCTACATTTTGGGTTACTTTATAATCTGTTTCTGTGTGCTTTTTCATTTTAATCCTAATATATTAACAGAAACTTTGTCTGTGGGCTTACCTGCACTTGCTAAATGTAATCCCTTTTGCATTTGATCCTCTCCAGCTCTATCCCAGCCTGCCTGAAGTATTCTTGTTATTCCTGTAACTTTGTATTTGACTGACTGATCAGTAAGAAGCTCCTGGTGCACCTAACAGTCTATTACCTTGTATTTAATACAAGAGCTTTCTGTAATGGTTAGTACATTAGGGATCCTTTAAGTCTCTGTATAAAAGCATGTAAGTGATGATGGACTAACTAGGTGTGAACTAAGAGTATGGCACCAGCTTTATGACAACAGCCCCCACATCTGCTCTGACCCTGCAGGGAAGCTACAGCAGCTCACAGTCAATAAAGCAAGCAAGCAAGGCTCACTTCAGGAGCATTTAATTTCTTTATGTGGCTTCCAGCAGAGCCTTTCCCTCTCTGCTCCACACGCTGCCTTCTGAACAGCCCCCTCAGCCTGCCCTATCTCCTCTCTCCTTTCTGTTCCCTATATCTGCTGCTCTGCAAAGTGAGTGCCTGAATTGTTATCAGCACAGACAGGCATCCCAAAGCAGCGTATGACATGATTACTGAAGGAATTACACAAAACCTCCATATGGAAATTTCTAAACAGTGGCAATTTTCCAACAGGACTCTCTTGCTCTCAAGTTACGCAATATGTCAGCTGATAATAACTTTCCCTTCTGGTGTGGGGGAAGAACGTAACCTCTGCCACAATCACACAAGGCAAACAGGGGCACTTTTGTTCATTCTCACTCTCTACAGTACTCAAAAATCTGTGGTCATCACTCCCTGAGCACCTGTGCTGAAATGTCCATCTTCAAATGGAGAAATGAGTGGCTATGAACTGATCTTGAACAATCCAGGTCAGAAATTACATGAGTTTTGACTATCAAAATAGCAAAAAAACAAAGCAGGGGTAAAATCCCAGCTGAGATGGAAGTGAAGCTGACCCAGTTTATAAAGAAGATTTCATAACACTAAGTTGTAAGTGTCATGCAAGAGTAGGGACTGTTGGATGACGGGTCTGCAACTCTTTTGATTCAGTGTGTCTAAACCTATCTCTTACAAGTGATGCCTCCCATCAAACACAGAGACCTACAAACAAACACAGAGACCTACAGACAAACACAGAGACCTACAGACAAATACAGAGACCTACAGATGTCAGAAAGGTAAATTTGTTTATTCAGCTATCCAGAAACCAAATAGCTTCTACAGAAGCTGCAGAAGCACAATTAGAAGACATTTTGGAAACAGAGCCTGAATAATGCAGGAGAGGCAGCTTAAAAATGAGTTTGAGGAGTCCACAAAAGTGACAGTGTGAAGGACAGCAACGAGGATGCCAGGGAAGTCAGAAAACCATAGTCCCATAGCAGTCCTGGCCTGTCAGATTTATTGAGTGTGTTGTGGTATTGCTGAGAGGCTTCTAGCAGTGAACAGTGCCCTACTGTGCAAGTAACTGTACAGACATGCAGTTGACAGACAAACCCCGCTGTAAAGAGCTCAGAATTATGGGAATGACAAGATGCAATAGGCACATGAAACAGTGGAAGATGTAACGATCCGTGCCCACTGCACCTCTCTCAGGTCTTGGACTGGGGTAAAAGGAGACTGCTGATGAAAATGCTTTGACTTGAGAAGCACTTTTCTCTAATCAGAGAAGAATTTTGATCAATATCACTACTCACCATGAGCAAGCATCCAGCGAAAACAGTAAATCCCTTTGCATGAAGGTGTTTTGCCAAGGCATGTCCAAAACCTTTGTCACAGCCTGTTATTAGCACCGCCTTCCCTTCAGCCTGTGTGGGAAAGACAGTCATACAATATCATGAGACACTGCAATGCAGGCACCACCAGCACCCTGCCCCACACCATAGGAGCCCCCTGCAGTCAGGGCCAGACACCGTCTAGGAGGTACAATTCCAGATGCAAGTCACAGTGGCACCTGCCTGCACACGAACCTGACTGCAGCCTAATTCCAGTAATTTCAGTGGGTCAACCAGCGTAAACGAGGTGACACGATTGTAGTGTAGAAACACAGCCAGTTCCCAGCTACTGTGAAATCCTAAATTTATTCAGTTGCTGGCCTGTAACAATTTGTGTTGCCTTGATACCTGAGCTAGAACAGGAGCTCTTTCTTTCAAGTGTCAGTGGCCAAAGGAGAACAAAAACACTTAAAAAGAAGTTAATGATCTACCAGCTCATAGACATTATAAGAAAAAGCAGCATAGAAAACATCCAAATGGTAGGATGTCACTGGCTTGAACAGTACAGAAGCTCTTTTAGCTGCCAGTGACGACTGTCTGTTCCCCACCTACTCCCACTCTATGCGGCACTTTCCTTGCTGTATTTCAGCACGAAGGAATGTGACTGCAGGTTAGAGTTTCCTTCTGAAACTCGTCAGTCTTAAGAGGAACAACTTCTTAAATCCTACGGTTCTCTCCTACATTATTATTATCTTTTGACTGACAGATAAATTGAGAGAGAAGATTTGATGTTCCATCTGGTACGACACAACAGGCTTGAGAAATCCCAAATCCAGAATCCCAAATCCTGAAGAGAAGCCCATTCACCCTCTGTCTTTGCTTGAAAGTCATCTTCTCACCACAGCTGTGAAGCAATGAACTCCTAACCTTAACCCAACTGGCAGGCTGCCAGCTGCTGTGCTGCACAACGATCCAAGCTGGAACCATATCCATGAGGCAATAATGTGATACAGCAATAAAAGTCTAGAGGATGCAATAAGGAAGTGAGGTCAGTTCCATCTCTATGGAGATATCTGCAACTAATATTCCCTGTTACTGTATTCACAATGGCTGGAATATGAACATACTTATGTATTAAGTGCACTGGCTTGTCCAGCCTCTTTTTCAGACAGAAATGGGTCAATCACCATTGCTCTCTCATCTTTTGCTTTGCGGACACTCAGTGCAGTGAAGCAGTAATAAGGGATAATTGCAGGGTGATAGTGATCAGAGCATTACTGCACAGACTCAGGTGAGCCTAAGCAGAGAGCAATAAGCAAATAAGCTACACCCAGTCCTATAACTCATGTTAAAGTTATTGCTCTCAAAGGGGAGTCATGAGCTGAAGTTGAAACAAGAACTGATCAAAAGTCTATCCTGCATTTATCATACAAACACCCACATTAACACCGACTCCTGTTTCAGACAAAGAGCACCCAGCTACAGACTAGCTCTACTAAAGCTCTGAAGATAACTATAGCTAAAGGACAAAAGATAAGTGAGAATTAAATATACAGTGCTCAGTCTTAATTTAATTGACAGTGACACAACTCCAAGAGAGATGAGAATCAAGCAAGAACCAGATCACAGAATTTGTCAGTCACCTCCGCAACTCAACAAGCTGCCCCATGGAAAAAGAAAGGATTTGACTGTTTTCTTCCTCTGCCTCACCTCCCTAGCCCCTTTGCCTCTGAATCCTGCAGACAGAGAACTTCACAAAAAAGCAAGAACTGTGAAGGAAATAAAGAACTACAATCACTTCCAGATCCTAGGACAAGCAAACAAAGAAGATACCCAATCTTCGACCATCATTAGTTCCTTTGCAGCTGGTGTGATCAGGACAGCTAAGCTGCAGGAGATAAAGCAGATGGCTGGGGTGTGCTCCCCTGGGCATCTAGTTTTAGCTCTCAGTATCTGGTTTGCTTTCCCTAGTTAAAAAAAAAAAATCCCCAAACAAACCACCAAAATGTAGACAGAAAGGAGGAGATTTAAAAATCCTCTCGGCTGCCTATAAGAGCAAGAAAAGTGAGGAACAACTTACAGTATGAGAACTTACAGTATGAGAAGGTTCCTGTGATTATTTGTTAATTATTTGCCATGGCCCTAATTGCTGGTAATAAAACACAACTACAGCAGCATGGCTCCTAACAGCCTGAGGTCTCAGCAGCACCCATAAGCGTGTAAAAACCCAAGGGATGTACTAGATCTCACATCTGTATCTGCAGCTGTTTGTGCCATGCCTGATGGACAAAGAGCTCCAAGGGATGAGAGCAGGGATCAACCCCATTGCCAGCAAAAAAGATCCTATCCCAGAAAAACTTCCAAATACAGACAAGCCCAGTTATCCTTATCTTTTGAAAGGATAAGGTCCCAAGATAAGGCCTAATGGGCCTGTTCCTGGAGTTTTATAAGGTCAATCTGCAGCTTAGAGTCTGGCTCAGTGCTGTGACAGGCAGAGAGGACCAGCCATCAGCACAGTGACCTTAATGAGCTTTCTGAGGAACTTCAGGTGCCTCCTTCACTCACATTCATGCAGAGCTCAGGAAACACTGTACAGGGGACAGCTCTCACACACAGTGCTGACAGGGCACCTGGGACCTCTACAAGCACAGAATAACTTGTGGTACCAGAAGTGCTGCTGTGGTATGTGGGCAGAGTAACACAGCCTGTGTCCTCACTGTATGATCCACAACACTGTAATATACAATCCTCATAGTTCAAACAGCCCCAGCAGGGCAGCCTGATTTTAACCTGCAGCCAGCTCAGATGCACACACCTCACTAGCTTTTTCTACTGAGAATGACTGGTTTATGACGTTGTACAATTAATTTTACTAATGCAGGTGATCTATCAAAATTATACATGTTTATTGCAGAACAGGCTGGAGAAACTGATTTTACTTTTTCAGCCTGTCTCCATAGACAATGTGGGAACCCACCATGCTTGCCTAGACTTTATCTTCTGTTGTGTCACTTGTTTTTTTCATTCGGTGCCCTTTTATGCTCTACCCTGACATTATCAAACAGATTGATTTGAAAGATGGGTGCAGCTACACAGCAAACTTGGCTTGTTTCCTTTTTCCAGGGTTGGAAAGTTGAGGTTTTCAATCCCAGGAAAAAGAACTGAAAACATTCACGTAAAGTGAAGGTATTTTTCCAGGTGGGACAGGGATGTGGAAGGTCAGAGGAGCAGAGCGGATGGAAGAACGAAGTGGGACACTGCAAGCAGGCTACAGCTGTTATCTGTTATTTCAGGGGGGCAGGACTGAGCTGGAGGCCCTGAAGCAAAAACATTGACCCAGAAAGCCTATTTTATCCTCGGGTGCATCAAAAGCAGCGTGGCCAGCAGGTCAAGGGAGATGATTCTGCCTCTCTACTCCACTCTGGTGTGACCCCACCTGCAGTGCTGCATCCAGATCTGTGGTCCTCAGCGCAGGAAGGACATGGACCTGTTGGAGTAAGTCCAGAGGAGGCCACCAAATTGATCAGAGGGATGGAGCACCTCTCCTATGAGGGAAGGCTGAGAGAACTGGGACTGTTCAGCCTGGAAAAGAGAAGGCTTTGGGGTGACTTAATTGCAGCCTTCCAGTACCTGAGGGGAATTTAAAGGAAAGATGGGGCAAGACTGTTTACAAGAGCATATAGTAACAGGACAAGGGAGAATGGGCTCAAATTGAAATAAGAGTAGGTTCAGATTAGATATTAGGAAAAAAATTTTACTTGAGGGAGGTGAGGCACTAGCACAGGTTGTCCAGAGAAGCTGTGGGGTGCCCCATCCCTGGAAGTGTTCAAGGCCAGGTTGGACGGGGCTTGGAGCAACCTGGTCTAGTGAAGGGTGTCCCTGCCCACGGCAGGGGGGTGGAACTCGATGATCTTTACGGTCCCTTCCAACCCAATTCTATGATTCTATCAACACGTTCCCCTCCAAGTGAGGCACACCGGGGTGCGCAGCGGAGCAGCCGCCGCGCCGCAGGGTCCGAGGGCAGCGCCCGCCGCACCACGGCCCGGCCGAGCCCCGCGGCGGGTCTGCACTGCCCCGGGCCGTGCCCAGCTCGGCGCTTCGCCCCCCTCGCACTGTGTGCCCGGCTCCACCAGCCCGGCCCCGCCGCTCCGGCTGCGACACCATCCCCGGCCCGGCTACACGGCCCGGCGCCATTTTGGGCCCGGGGGCGCTCGGGCGGGCTGTGCCGGGCGGGCCCCGGCCCCTCTCCGCGGTACTCACGGGCAGGGCGCGGCGGGCCCGCCGCGGCAGGAGGAGGCGGAGGACCAGCAGCCCGGCAGCGCCCAGCGCCAGCAGCAGTCCCGCCGAGCTCCCCATGGCCGCAGCCTATCGCCGCCGCCGGCCCGGCCCTGCCCCCGGCCCGCCCCCCGCCGCGCCCGGCACCGCGGCCCCGGCCCAGCCTCATTCAAACGGCAGCGGCGTCCGGCACCCGCCGCTCCAGGTAACGCGCGGGCGGGGGATGGGTCGCGGTACCCTGGTGGAGCCCTGACAGCCGGTCCGCACGGCGACCTTGCCCGCGGCGGACGGGGGGCTCCAGCATCTCCCCAGCGCGGCCCCCGCCCGCAGCGCCCCACGCGGGCCGGGCCGCGCCCCCTCGGTCTCTCGGCCGCGTTCGGGGCCGCGGCAGCCGCGCCCCGGAGAGGGGCTGGGCCGGGCTGTGGGGCCCGCGGGGACCCCGCGCCTCGCCCGATCCCTGCAAACCTCCTCGCAAAAAACCGCGGGGCACCAGCCGAGCTCCAGAATTTGATCGAACCAGCGGGGTTTCTGAGGATTAACCGAGCCGGCGTGTCCTCCTGAGCCCGCACCGCTCCCTCCCTCCGCAGCTCGGTGCCCACCGCTGTTGTTTTTGCGGTAATCCCGCTGTTTTTCAGCCCGGGCCTGGCTCCCAGCAGGCCCCGGAGCTGCCGTGGCGGCGGCCCAGCCTTCGGCAAAGATGCAAACAAGCCCTAACAGTTAGATCCCGTTTCTCAGCTTCAATAAAGGAGGCTGTGCGTTAAGCTGGGGAAATGTTTTTGTTTTGGTTTGGGTTTTTTTTTGTGCCATGGATCAGTTTCATCCAAGATAAATGTGATTGAAATTGACTTTCCATAACTAAGTCTTGTTCTTTAGCTGTTTTCACCTTGTAATGCGTTTAATGGTGGTTCCCTGTGCTTAGTCCAGTGTCACCAGCTACTTAATTGCAAAGAAGCGTATTTTTAACTGTAAAGCCCAAGGATTCCTTTGGAAATATGTAACATGACATCACCTGTGACTTGAAGTTATATCTTAGTTTAAAATTAGTTCATATAGCTCACTTGAATAATACATTCCATGTAAGTACCTTAATTTTTATGTATTTCAGAGAATACAGTTAAAGATGCATTAAAGGAGAAATTCACATTTTGTTTAGATGCCTCCCTGCTTGGTACTTTACTTATAATGCTTTTCCTTATTTAAAAGCATCTTGAAGTGGTTCAAGGTTGAGCTGTTTATCTCAGCATGAGGAACTGCAAGGGGAAAAGATGAGTTCCTTTGGACTTTATTTTCGCGTTGAAATACATGGAGTCAGCATGTCTTACAAAATAATTGAGCAACTAAAACAGAGGTGCTATCTTGTGTTGCAGGACTAAGGAAGAACAGTCTTGCTGTTGGTAGAGTGCATTAATTGAAAGGATGTTGGCTACCAAGCTGTCCCGGCCTCTCCTAAACTTTTCTGGGAAAGCCCTTAATTTCAAGGACCCAGGGAGTGGCTTTAGGTAAGTAACTTGGACAAGCAGCCATGAGATCTTAAGTAAAGCACACACCAAAGACTCATTTGTTTTCATTGGGGCAGTTTGTTTTCAGAACCACAAGGTGATAGAGGTTGGAAAAGAACTCTGAAGGTCACGTGGTCCAACCCCCCTGCTCAAGCATGGCCTCTTAGAGCTGGTTGCCCAGAATTGTGTCCAGTTGGCTTTTGAGTATCTGCAGGAGTGGATATTCCACAACCTGCCCAGGCAACCTGTGCCAGTGCTCAGTCACTGATCTGAGCACAGAGGAGATGGACTCTATATGCAAGGAGGGTTTGGCAACATGTTTTTTTTTTTCCACACTGCAGTGAAAAAGGTGTGAAGTAGAGCATTAATTAAGTATCCAGCAAGGATTTATTCTTGAATATCAGCAAGTAGGCCTTGCTGCAGTGCAAGAAACTGCCATACGTTTCTGTGACTTCATTAAAGAGGCAGTGAATCACATTAAATGAGAAAGTTAAGAGGGGAGGTTTTAGTGAGAAATTGAGGTGGGCTAAGTAATGAAGCTGTTTTTTTCTGAATATGCAGAAAATTGGCTATCTAATTCTAATTTCTGGTTCTGAAAGAAAACTCCACTGTTTAAATTGCTATATGATTGGAACCCTACTAGTCCAAATCCAGGGGAAGTTCAGTGCTTTCCCTGGCTTTGTTTTAGAGCGGAATTCCCAAACAGTGGTGTGTGTACCACTAATTGTACATAAACCATTTAAAAGTGGCTTATGGCCTGCTAAACGTGAACTGCCACCTCCAGTGTTGTTCTACTGCTGTTGATAGGGGTGTCCAGCACCATCAGGGTCAAGGGTGGCTCTGGTAACAGGGTGTTGTAAATAGCTAAGCTGTTAGAGATTTCCTATGCAAACAGACTTTTATATCCTATTTGCTCCACACACACCAAAGCTCACCGGCAAGAATCTGCTGTGGCCTTTAAAATACGAATTAATGTTTTATTAACTTGAGAAAAGAATTTTCAGCATATTTTTTTTCTTCCTTCTGTTTTGCGTATTGTGTATTTGTGCTTTGTGCGTCTTGTACTCAGGGCAAAAATGTGTTGCTTTTGCAAGTCCCCACAAGCTGCTAAACCTGAAATGAAAATCCAGCTGTTCATCTGAAAGGCAGTGCTGTCACTAAACCAGTGTCTTACTGCATTGAGGCAGGATTTATATACCTGACTCTTCAAGCTCCCTTTTTTTGGTGGAACTGAACAAAAGCCAGTGCATGGTTACAAGCACAGATTCAATCTGAGGACCACCTGTGTATTCTGGAAGTCTCAGTTGTGGTCTCTAGAACTCAGTCATGCAGAGTGACAAAAATGGCTCCTGGTACGTTCCTGTACAGTGTGGGGGCTCACATGCTTCGTGGCTGTTTCTGCCGATGACGTTCCTGCTGATGATGTTCCTGTTGATCAGCAGCCAACATCCACTTTTTACCCTTGCCTTCAGGTTCAAGGTAGGCAGAATGTCAATAAATATAGTAGTCATTCTCTACAGGTTATTGTGAATTGAGTGCAGAAAATCAGTGCTCTGCAGTGAAATAACAGGACCAGACTTGACTGTGAAAAATAAAAAACAAGTTCACGCAACTAAAAGAAATGTTATGAACGTTTCTGGGCACTTTAAGACACACCAATAAGCTTATTGTTGAGATAAAAGTTCCAGTCCAGGATTGCAGGTCAGTGATGTTAGCACATACTTTGCCTGGGGACTGACATTTGCAGCAATTACATTGGCTGTAACTATTTCAAGATTTGGCTTGTGACACTAAGTTATAAAACGGGCTAAATTGTTGCAGGAGGGTGAGTGGACACCATTGCCTGAATGTAAACCAGCTCCTTTTCCATCTGGTTCAAGGCTGCTGCCGTCACAGATCCTTTTTCTAGCCTTATTTTCCCAAGATGTGGCTCAGAAGCCAGTGTGTCTGCAAGCTGCTGTGCAGTGTAGCACAGGTCACCCTGGGAGCACCCGTGATGTCTGAGCTGGAGATAATTGTGAATGATTATGCAAATTCACTTAGAAGACAGAAAAGCAGCCTGCAGGATAAGCTCTGCTGAAGGATAGATGCTGTTAGAGGAGCTGGGGGTAGATGAAGTACAGCAAGTTTAAGAGAAGGCCAGAAGGCTCCAGGAGGGCAACGTCAGTGCCTGAAGCAAAAATGAAACAGCTGATAAAGTCCAGAGAGGTGGCTGGCAAAGACAGAGCTTGGAGTCACTCTGGTGTGTTGTCCAAGCCCAGTTTTGATGAATGATGGCAAGACCTAAGACAGAGTGATGCTACTGGTAACATAGCTTTTCTAAATAGAATCTCACTCCCTGGAAGGCATTGTTGCTTTGCTCTGGTCTGTCTTTGTGAACATGTTTTATCTTCCTGGGAGTCAGACGTACTGTGTGGAGGAGCTTCACATCTGCATGGCAGGTATTGCTCAAAGATGTCTCTTAGCTTAAACACTTGCGAAGAGGGGATATAAAATCTAAGAGTATCTAATGGGTAGACACTGCAGAAGTGTCCTCCAGGATGACAGAATGGTGGAACTGTGTGTAAAAGCAGTGAGATATATCCAAGGAAATTCAACCTCTGGCTGGGTATCAGAGACGAAACCATAGCAGAATACTTTCATCAAACAAGTGAAAGACTTCTCACATCCCAACTTCACGCAACCCTTAAGTGAGAGTGTTGCTGCTGTTGAAAATGCAAACATTGCACTGCCCATTTTGTGGGTGGAAGCAACTCTGTGCCTTCAGACCAGGAACTATTTTAGAATTCTTCATAATACCCAGACAGCTCTTGCAGCTGGAAATAGCATCAAGGTCTTTGGAGAAACAAATGTTTCATACTGTAGGAAACACACAGGCTCAGACTAAGGAGAACTGGATTCTGTCTTCTCAAAGGACAGCCTGCATCATGTATGTAGGCAGCATACATTCCTTTTCATGTGTATGTTACAGCAGCAAGGTATGAACAAGATATCCCATGCCTGATTGTTCTGTTGGTTTGGGTTTTTTTAACAGACCTGTGCAGAAATTTTTCCTCCCTCTCTTGTCCCCATGTGGCAGCCGCTCTTATGCAAGTGAAGTCGATCAGGTGAGTGTGAGTTTAACTTCCAAGAATTTGTTCTGCTGAGCTGAGATTTTAAAATCCCTGAAGCCTAGTGACCAAATCTGTCTTTCTGATTTGCCAGAGAGACTCCAAGCTGGACCTCCAACATACTCCACATTCTTTCCTATCACAGCTTCCATTGACGTAGCACGGTACACGCTGCTAAGGATGGAAATAAACAATCATACGAGTGGGCTTTTTCTATTTTTGGAACTCACTCAGCAGATGAAATCTTCCACCTTAGAGTGGAGGGAATTTGCATGGCAGGTTCTTAATAAAGCACTCTTTCTGGGGTATGGTTGTCTAAAGAGATGTAAATAAATTGGTGTGTCCTCACCACTTGATCTGGAGAGTGACCCCCTTTAACAGCCCTCTCCCTGAAGGTGCTGACTTGCCAGGAACAGTGCCAGACAAAAGGAAAGGGAGTGTTTTGCTCTCTTGCCTGTCTTGTGGCACAGAACTCAGCACTGTAGCGGTGCTAGAACATGCACAGCTTGCTCCATAACTCTGGAACAGAGTCTCAGAGGAACTCAGATATGATCCTTGCATCACTGCTGGGCTTCCAGTGTGACCCTGATTGGTCCTTGTGTATGCTGGGGAAAGCCAAATTTATAGTTTGGTAAAAGAAATGGGTTGGAATGAATTTCAAGTAATTATCACCTAATCCCACCCACTTTGTTGGATGTGCAAATGTTGCTGTTGGACTGTCTGATTCACCATGCAATTTTTAGCATGTCACTTAACTGCTGCCTCTCTTTGGGTTAGAAGAAGGAGTTTGGAGAAGGAGTGAGGTATACTTCTATTTAAATTGTAAGTTGGAAAAATAAGAAGGCAAAAAAACCCCAACCAAACAAAAAGACTGATGACCAATTGGTCTTAATTTTAAATATTAATCCCGCTTGATTCTGCTTAGCTTTTAAAACCCAGCACTAGAGGGTTCATGTGCTACAGAGAGAAAGATGAGTGAGCAGTCAGTAAGATTAATCCATATCCTTTCTTCAGTCAAATTTTCTCCATTTCCTATGGCCTGCATGGGATACTTTAAACATACAGAAACAATTCCTGAAGAAGGGAAAACATGTCTTGGGAACTCTTTGGTTTACTTTCAGATTTCAAGATGGATGTGAACTGCCAGAGAATGGCGGTTTGCTTGATCTGTTTGCCTTGGGAGCCTCTTGCCAGAGGTGCCAAACTCCTCTTTGTGTTGGGAGGACAGTGATCCTGCCTCACTGGAGTGAATTCAGTATGAAACCTTCGTTTCTTGTCTTCAGGAGGCACTGGGTGGCAGTAGCTGGCAAAGCGTGTAGAGAACATCCCTGGAACAGGCTGCTCCTGGCCAAGGACGTGATTTGTTCTGAGAACTGCAAATCACTGATTTCAAATAATTCCAATGTGTTCTGTTTTGCTTTGCAGATTGGCAGCAGAGCTGTGCTTATAACAGGCTGTGACTCAGGATTTGGATTTACCTTGGCCAAACACCTCCATGAAAAAGGCTTTATTATTTATGCTGGCTGCCTGCAAAAGGTAGGGAAAACAAAAGCTGTGTTCTTCACCTGTGGCACGTGCACCAACACATAGCAAACCCAGTCTTCCTTCTCCTCTCTGCACAGCTTTCTGCCTAGGAGAGGGAGGGTGGGTGATAGCCAAAAAGACACGGCTGCTTGAATTTCAGAGAGCAAAACCTGGCCTAGACCAGAACCAGGACTGAACAGTATCTAGGGAGATTCTTATTTAAATCACAACATTGTGGTCTATTCCATGTCAGATGAACTGGAACCCCAAATCTAGCTTTATAGGCTTATCCATAAGCAAATTTGGGGGTCAGGTTGATTCTGGACCATTGGCCCTGCTCTCAGACCATACATAGTTATGCAGGGTTTATTTTGAATAATTGTGACGTACACCAAACCACCAGTGATTTTATGGCATGTGGTATGAGCATATTTTTCTACATTCATGAGTACAGCCATGCCTTGGTGTGTATTGAGGGTCTCCTGAAATCATTGTGTAGGTCAGTCCCACTGGTGCAAATGAGAGCAGAATCAGGCTTCAGACAGCTTAGTGATGTAGCCTTGATATGCTCTGCAGGAGTGCTCTGTGTGGCCATCAGAGATGCCTGGTCATAGGGAACAGGAGAGATCTTTAGCCTCTCTCTCCTTGTGAAGCACTGTGCTTTCTTTAGCTGCATGGCTATTTCCCAACAGAAACAAACTTACTCCTCAGGATATCCTGGGGTGGATCAGGTATTTTGATCTGATCTTTTAGCTCACTCATCACCATAAATGTATCTTCAGTAGTGATATTATTTAAAGAGAATTTGCCAGGTATTCTTTGATGTTATCAGTATTATTTCTACTATTAATTTTTTCCATTATTACTAAGTTTTGCTTAAATTTGTAGTTTATTTCTGCTGCATTTTTTCAAAAGAGAAGTGTTTGTCTCCATAGCTCCGTGCCTTGTGGTGTGTCAGCGTTGGGTCAAGGATTTCTTTGTTAGCTGGGCTCCCTCTGCAGGCGTTACAGCAGAACAGACAGTTGTTACAAACTGCCTTTCAAAAGGGATCAAGGGAAAGGTTAGACGAGTACTTTTTTGATAGCTATTTTGTAACTGAAGATCAACATTAGAGAATATAAGAACACAGCATACTTTAAAAACACAGTTCAGAGTAGTAGCCTGCCTGTACATTGACAGGAGCCAAAAGTTTCAGAGTTGCAAAGTTACTTCTGAGTTTCACTTCCTCTGTCTGAGCTGCTAGAAAGACCCAGTTTTCAGTGGGCATGTCTATCTGTCACTGAAATCTCCCTTCCGTTTTGCTGTCTTCAGTACTCTGTTGAATGCATGTTAGTGGAAAATCTTGGCCTCTCACAATTTTACCATAAACTGACGTGCAGCAGCATGCCTTAAGTCTTTTAGGCTTTGATCAATATTTACTTCCTCCAAAAAAAAATCAGCAGAAAGCTTTGCAGTGTCACTCTGTAATTAAATCTTGCTTCTTTAGCTGGACTTCCATCCCATGTTTCAAAATCTCTGTGGCCGTGGCAAGACTGGTAACAGCAGTTGTCATCAGACAAACACTGGAAAATACCAAAGCTCTTTAGCTAACTGCTTGGCCTCCTGCATGTATTCAGGCCATAAACAACTCAGGAGATTGAACTGATTTCTCATTGTGCCACAGGTTTCACTAGCAAAACCATAAGCAGAATTCTGATCAGAGAGTGATAATTGCTGGTGCTGATTTTAGTGGCAGAAAAAACTTAGTGTGTTTTTAGATGCTAGATGGAAGTGGAGGTAGAAGTAAGAAGCATCATCTTTTGCTTGGGTGTATTTGACCTAGCCCTGACATAGAGGAAATGACTGTGAAACTTCAGTGTTATTTTCATGGGTTTGTTTTTGTCTGCACACCTGCACATCAGAAGCATAGTGCAGCTTGGGGAGCCGTCATGTCCTCAGGGTATGCACTGCTCTTAGGAGCATCATGTCCTTAAGTATGTGCAGTGCTGACTCTTCATCAGGAAAGGTTTTTTAGAGTGACCAGATCTTGGGTACCTGACTAATTTTACTGAAAGAACGATGAGAGAGGAATTTATAGTCATAACTGAGGGGAGCCCAAGGATGGATCTGTGCTAATAGTGTGCTATTTCACACACAGTTACTTCCAAACATTTGCAGTGGCAATTATACTCATGTGAGAGCTGTGTTGATGCTTCATTGCCAAAAGACAGTGGTAGGCTGGATCCAGTGAGTGGCCATACTGCAGCTGTCTTATTTTTTCCTCTTTGGTTAATGTGTTGGAGAAGCCAGCTGACACAAGATGAAGAAGGTATTTTTCCATCAGTATCTGTTACCAGTAGACATATGTGGTGTTTGTCTCAGCTGTCAGGAGTGGTGGAGCCCCTGTTTGCTTTGTGTGCTCAGGCTTGTTGCAGCTTGCAGGGCAGTGAGAAGGCAGAGGTTCTCTGAGCAGGGCAGGAAGCAGGCCTGCTACTGCAGGGCTCAAAGGAGTGCTCAGGGCCACAGGGTGTTGCAGACCACAGGACACACTGATAGAGATACAAACTGCTGAAGCCCATGAGCACCAGAGAGCAGCCATGGAAGGAGGAAGATGAGGCAGCAATGTGCTTTTTCAGTAAGCAAGAGCTGGGCCCTCTTGCCCTGGGGGCAGCATGCCCTGGGACTGACAGCAGAGATGTGTTGGTCTGCTGCTGTAGCATGAGAAGGTCCTTTCATTGCTGCATATGGGCCCAGGGGTTGTGGGACTGGCAGTCACCAGGTACCTGACTTAATACCTCCCATCTGCCCTTTCTGTAGAGCCAAGGGAATGGCCTTGGACTCTGGGTGTTAACCCAGACCCACAACTCTTGGCCAGGGTCCCAGCCCCAGGAGTCCCTGTCCAAGCACTCAGCTGTGTGTGGGTGGGAGGGCAGGAGGGATGTTGCCTTGCAGAGGCAACCCTGTAAGGGAGGAGGAAGAGGATACTGTGAAGGCCTCAGCAGAGCTTATGAGGCCTCTAAGGCAGAGATTTTGTAGCACATCACAGAACTGAGACTGGGGAAAGAAGGACCTTGGCCTTATTTTCCTTTTTCCCCTTAACCATATCTGCTGTTTTCAAAACACTCGCATGCTTACATTTGCTAATTGCCTTTTGGCATTCCCACATATGCCACTTGTATACTTTCCAGTGCTTTTCCATATAGACTGGTTTTGGCACCACAGTGCTTTTGAGTGAGCAGCAAACTTAGAACAAAACTCCCTTTTTGGTCACTATAACATCACCACTGAGCTTTGCGTGGGACTTCCAACCTCTCCTTTCTGTATGCAGTGTGCTTCCATAGGAAGAGTGCAGTAGATGCCCTCTCTTAAGGATAAACACTAACTGGTATTAACAGTATGCAATGGAATAAGGAAGAGTGGAGGAGAAGGCAGAAGAGATATCAGGTAGTTACATTGGTTAACTGTCTGTGAGCACAGTGCATAAGCCCAGGAATGAGAGGAACGAGGAGTAGGATTTTTGGAAGACAGGTGGCACAGAGACAGGGACGTATGGCCATCCTCCTGTGATATCTGAAGGGAACTCTTGCTCGAGGGATGTGTGGGCAGCCTGGGCTCAGACTGCAGACAATGGCCTCTGGCATCTGACAGGGAGCACTGAGCTTGAAGTGTTTGGAGCACTCTGATGTCATTCAGCAATCAAGAAACGGGCCTGCTATGGAGAACTGGCCTGTTCCAGGCCAGAGGCAAAAAGCTATCTATCCAAAACTCCTTATCTGTCAGGACTGAAGAGCGTTCCGACGCTTGCCTGACGATGCTGACACAGCGAGCAGCAGTGAGGCTCCCTGGAGGGTTGAGCAGTGGGGTAGGAAGGACTGAGCAACTGTCAGATGATCCTGTGGGAAATACTCCATGTCTAGCCTGTTACTGGGGAGTAAAAGATTTCTAGTGAGCGATGATATTGAGGGAGCTTCTTAGAGTAAAGAGAGGGATGTTCCCAAAAACTGATTTTTTTCAGAGCTAGATCTCACCACCCTCTACAAAAGTACTCTGGAGTGGTCAGCACAGTCCAGTAGCTTATAACCATGGGAGAGATTCAGGTATAGTCCCAAATTCATTAATGTCCCGTATCTGTGTCCTGGAAGCACGACAGCCAGGCTTCACCACCGTGAAGGGGCGAGCTCTGGGCATGGCAGCCTTGTTGCCAGCAGCATCTGGCCTGTGTGAACGTGTCTCAGGAGCTGGCTGCAGTTAACTTGCTGGGCTGTGAGGGAATATGTGTATACTGGGTGATACTGGTGTTCTGAACTGCGAAAAAAGGACTGGAGATAGGAAATGGCAGTGAGAAAAATCTCATGGTGGAAAGCAGAGAAGAAAGGAAGATACTGGATAAGATGCCAGGGGGAATTGCTATCAGGCAGGCTGGCCAGGCTCTCAATGTAGCAGTCCTTTGGAGGCTTAGGTTAGGTTTCCAGGCAGTGGGAGCCATGTGTGTAGATCAGCTGAAGGGACAGAGGAGTGGGCAGGCAGTCCCTTCCTGTCTCAGTGACTGTCTCAAACGGTCACTTCCAGAGCTGTCAGTGTGAGAAAGAACTTACGTGTGCAGCTCCTCACTGGCTATTTTATATCATACCCCACTAGGGGAGCTGCTGTGCCCAGTGCCAAGCCAAAGTGAGGATGGCACCACATTCCCACTGCTGCAGCAGTGGGACATAGCCTGACCTCAGGAGCTTGTATTGGGCAGGAGGTGCTTGCTGGGTGCCTTGCTGGGGCAGATCCAGCTCTGGCTGCTTGGTGGTTGAAGCAGTTTCTACCAGCTGACTTGGTGAAGGCTCACGGTCAGACGGAGGTGCTTGAGGAATGGTGTTCTGCAGGACCAGCCCTGTCTGTTCCCCTTCCTCTTAGGGCCTCAGGACTGTCCTCGTTACTCTGTGGCTGCCCTGCTCAGTCTTTGGCTTGATTTGATGATTGCCATGCATTTGATATTCTACGCAGGCTCTTTGGCCAGATTCAAACCAGCACTTTCTTCCCCTCTAGGACAAGGGAGAGGGTGGCTCCAAGGAACTGGACAACATGAAGAGCGATCGGATGAGAACGGTCCAGCTCAATGTCTGTGACAGCAAAGAAGTGGACCGAGCAGTGGAGCACGTGAACAGCAGCCTGCAGGACCCAGAGAAAGGTGAGTGCATGGCATGGGCACTGAGGTCACAGAGGTGGCAGGAGCTCCCTCGCCTGGGCTCCAAGAACATTGTCAGGGTATATTTCAAAAGCTGATCACATGATTGAAGAGCACAGAGCTTTGAGGAGCAGCCGTGCAGAGCAAATGGCCTGTTTGAATATTGTGCTATATCAGAAAGCAGCTTCCCCCTTCAGACAGCGTCTGCAAATGAAACTGCTTTGTTCTCCACTAGCTCCTGTGGGGACATTAGCAGAAACCAGAGTGGTATTCAAGGCTCTGGGATTAGTGCTTTGTTCCTGTGAACTAAAGTTTATTGTGACTCCCTTTATGTTGTAAAACCTGCCCAGTGCCCAAGGATTGGGGATTAACAATAGAAATGTCTCTCCCACTCTTTCAAAAGGCAAAGGAAATTGAGAGGTTTTCCAAAGAATTTCCCATGAAGCCAGCTGAGTATCACTACAGAGTTCACAGAATATTCTGAGTTGGAAGGGACCCACAGAGACCATCAAGTCCAGCTCCTAAGTGAATGACCCATACAGGGATTGAACCCACAGCCTTGGCTTTATTAGCACCATTCTTTAACCAACTGAGCTAATCATTAATGTCATTGCAGATACAAACATTTTGAGTTCAGGGGGTAGCTGTAACAGACTTTCTTAGCCTGCCTACTTCATTCTGCTGAGGTGATGACAACAAATTCTGCTCCAGTACTGTAAAAATCCCCATTGCTCATACATTTCTGAAACCTTTCCACCCTTTGATGAAGTACATTTTTCGCCTAAAGAACATCCACATTCAACACAAGGTTGTTTAAAAGCAGAACAACGAATAATGTTTCCTTTTGGATTTTGCATAAACCTATTTCTTTTGCCTTTCTTTATATTTAATTTTTATGTGTGGATCTTCTATAAAAGTTAAGTTTTCTAGCCCTATGTTCTCAAGCCCAGGCCAGGATGAAATTGCTGCTTCTGCGGGCAGCAGACAGAAGCCTTTCTTAGACCTTTCTCAGTATGTTTCCTGTACAATTAGAATATTTTATGAAGTGAGTTGATTTTATTCAAAATTCCTTTTCAATCTTTCTTTTTAATGCCAAATGAGTAGGTAGCTTCAGTTGTTGCCATCTTGGTTGCAGCAGAATAAACGGGATAGGCCACGGCATGCATGCCCACCCATGCCTACACTCTCCTTTCCAGCACTGCAGACATTCTAGTTCTTATGGTGACAGAAAGGATTTTACTTTGAAAGAATTACTCTTTTGTTTCTTACAAGGTCATTCCTATTCTTATTATTTGCCTTTAGAGACTATTATTTTGCTTCTTTTAAATAATCACAATGGAAAAATATAGAGTGGCAAGGAAACAGCTCAGACAAGGCTGAGGTTCTCTGTTTGCTGGCTCAGAACTTCCCAGGAAACCTTGTTCACAGTATTTGTGGCTGCAGTGTTGGGTGGTACAGTCAGACCCCAGCTGTGGTTATATTTGCTCAGGAGAATGAAGTGTGCTCTGGACTGTCTTCTGTCTGGTTTCCATCAGTACAAGACATAATGAAAATCTCTGTTGTGTGATTCAATAATCTATCAGCAAAGCTTTTACCAACCTGTTCTCATTAGTCTCACAGAGGTGCTCGATTTTATCTTGTAGGGCTCTGGGGGCTGGTTAACAATGCTGGGATTTCCACATTCGGGGAAGTTGAGTTCACCAGCATGGACACCTACATGGAGGTAGCTGAAGTGAACCTGTGGGGCACTGTGAGAACCACCAAGGCTTTCCTCCCGCTCATCCGGAGGTCAAAGGGTGAGTGATCCCCTCCTGACTGGCTCCCCCTGTAGCAGGTCCCTCATCCAGCCACATCTTGCTGTGTTAGAGGCTGAAGGGTCTATTGCACTACTCTCTGCACCAGTGGCTACCTCCCTACCTTTACAGACAGAACATGGCCCCCAGCATATACAGGGACTGCCTGACCTCTCTGAGTTACACAGCAAGGCAGCTGGCCTGAAAACCAGTTATTTCTCTTTCCCATCTCTGCTACCTTGTCCTGCAACATCCCAGACAAGATCTAATCCATCATACCTTCTTTTACCTGTTCAGAAGCTGCAGCTCACCATAATGTGATAAACTGTAATAAATGCCAGGAGCAATCCTCCCTGCTATATAAAAAACAGCTGTACCAGTGCTGGCAGGGTGGGCAGCAGCAGTATAAAAAGCTTCTTGCAGGGAAGTTGTTGGCTCTGGGAGTCTGTATGTAGGAGAGGTGGGATTTGTACAGCAAAGGCACACAGACCTGGAGCTTGCGTGGGTCTCATTATAAAGGAGCAAAACCTTTGCTGTACTAGGGCAAACTACCCAACTAAATGAGAATATTTTTCACTCGAGGCATCCACAGACATTGACAATGCTGTGGATGTTGCTGCAGACCTGGGCTGGATGTGGCCTGGGCAGCGTTTCTTCCACTATGGAAGAGTACCCACTTCTGTGGGCAAGGTTTGTCTTTCTGACACAACTTAGGAACGAGCACTGACAAAAAGTGCAGAGAACTGCAACCTCTGCCTAGACTACAGCATCCACAGCTTCCTACCAGCATTCTCCTCAGCCAAAATGGATGGCTTCTAGAAAGGAGAAAGCCCCAGCTCTGTGTCTGGAGCCATAAGCTGTCACACAGAAAAAGGTGCAGTGGATTTAAACTGCTCTGCCTGTTTGTGGTGCGGGAGCAATCTGCTCCTGTGAGCCACCATTGGGCTCCTGGATTTTGTGCCTTTGATTTGCAAATAAACAAGCTCAGTTTTGGTGCCAGAGACTTTCCTTGCTCCTGCTTCCTCTTGTCTGGGCTTAGTCCAAATTGCTGCTGAGCAATCCTGTTTCCCACCGTGCTGGCTCTGTCCAGTCCTCTCCGTGTTCCCCACAGCACTGAGTTTTGTGTGTCACCATGTCTTCCCTCAGGTATAATGAGCCAAGGAGCACGAGCACTGGGCTTGTTCTGCTGCCTGAAGGCTGTTGCACAGCACAGCTCTGCTCAGGTAGAGCCATGAGCAGGTCTGCCAGGCAGCCCTCACAGCTGTGCAGTGGGCAGGAGGGGGATGCACGTTCAGGAATCTGCTGGTTGGTGTGTGCCAGGTGTCTGCCCTGGGTCAGGTGCCACAGCTCAGCTGTGCTCTGCCTGGCCTCTGCCTAGGTCGCGTGGTGAACATCAGCAGCATGATGGGTCGGATGGGCAGCCCTGCCCGCTCCCCGTACTGCATCACCAAGTTTGGAGTGGAAGCCTTCTCCGACTGCCTGCGGTACGAGATGCAGCCCCAGGGAGTGATGGTCAGCATCGTGGAGCCCGGCAACTTCATCGCTGGCACCAACCTGTACAGCCCCGAGCGGATCAAAGCCATCGCCGACAAAATGTGGGACGAGCTCCCGGAGATCGTGCGCAAGGACTATGGCAGGAAGTACTTTGATGAGCAGGTCAGCAAGATGGAGAACTACTGCAACAGCGGCTCCAGGGACACCTCGCCCGTCATGGAGAGCGTCGCCCACGCCCTCACCGCCACCGCCCCCTACACCCGCTACCACCCCATGGATTACTACTGGTGGCTGCGCATGCAGATCATGACACACATGCCCGCTGCCATCGCAGATCGGCTCTATGTCTACTGAGGCCTCACACTCGTAAGCTACCCAGGTGGGAAATTGGTTTTAAAGAGAGCTTTGTACACACTTCCCATTAGTCCTTTTTAAATTTTTCTAACCTCATTTCAGAGTACTGTATTTTAGCTCTAAAGGGTTCATTTAAATATCAGACATAACCTAAAGGGCAATAATTTTCAGGAAATGCCTCATAGGCAGGAATATGTTATGTTTGTGCAAAGGCAATGATTCTTTGCTATTTATTTCACATAATTGTTTCTTTTTTCACCTCAAATATGAAGTTATAATCATTATTTAAACTGCAATTGCTCTGAAGTGTTTTCAGAATAATTTCTGCTGATGGCCAAACACAATCTTCACAATTCCTGCCTAGGGTGCAGCCTTCATACCATAAAACAGAGTCCTTCCATGCTGTAATGGCAAACCACTGCTTCCTCATAACAAAGAATGTCCAACTGACTTTTCCAGGCCTGGTCACAGTAGCCCAAGGCATAGCAGAGACTTCTTTAATTTGAGGATCAGAACTCAGAATGCTCAAGGTGCTGAAACTGAGCAACTGACCCCGTCCCTTTCTCTCTTAGAACTATACTGATGAAACATTAGAGAAAAGGAACAAGTCTGCTTTTCTTGCATGCTTTCTTGCGAAGGAGTTCAATGATCCAGGGACTCAATCCTGTAGACCTTCCCCACAGGAGTTTCTTACTCATAGCATTCCCATGAATGTGAGCAGCTTTACACAGAGGACTGCAGGTGTCAGGAGTGGCCTGCAGTAACATTTCTCTTCAACAGTAGCTGAACATCAGCTTCAGAGTTAGCCTGGAGAAGTTTCATTCAAGCTCCTGTAATTTGTGAGGAACAGGGTGGAGCAGGGGGAAGCAGAGAGGGTTATAGTCACATGAGTGAATGCCCTTCTACCAGGGACCTCAGAGTTACACTGAAGTATTTGTACAGCACCTTGCACAGAAGGGCCTTAACCCTGACCAGGGCCTCTGGACAGTGCAGGTGATGATAACTTCCGCTGAAGGAGTCACTGAGCTAAAATACATCCAACATGGCATAAATCTATCAGAACATCCATAACAGTGAAGTTAACTTTAGAAGCAGTTTCATTTCCATTATGGTTGTTTACATGTCTGAGAAATATTTGTTTTGTACTTTAAGAAAAGCAAAGGAAAAAAAAACAAACAAAGAGCCTTCCATGGAGAATGCAGAAAGAGTAAATTTTTTTTAAGCTTGAAAGGCAAAAATAAAAAGTAATTTAAATAACCATTGTTAGTGAAGTTAAAAAGATCTGACATGCTCTAGTAACATACAATGACATGATCAAACTCCTTTGGCTTAATAAATGTATACATGAATGGTAACAAAATTCAGAGCCTTCCTCTCTTTATTTTTTAAATATTTAAGGTGAAAGCTCATGTTCTGTAGTGGTGAGGTTCACACCTGTTCCTCCTACACAGCATTCAGAGGTTCATTTGCAGTTTTGGGTCTTGCATGTCTGTGTGCTGGATAGTGCAAGACTTCTACATGTCTGTGTGCTGGATAGTGCAAGATTTCTGCAGGAGTACCAGATGTGTCCTGCCTCTCGTGACAGACACGCCCAACCCCTGGACTCTGCGTATTCGCAGCTCTTAAACCTGCATTTGTAGCAGACTCTTGCAGATTACAAAGCATTATTATGGATTATTCCTAAGGGATCAGGAAGGGAAACTGAGCTCTGAAGAGGGGAGGGTGGTGGTGATTCAGCAGGGCAGGCACAGAACAGGTCACTGACAGATCCCAAATAAAACCCTGGGAGAGACTTGACAGTTTCCAGACCTTTCTGACTTTCTCCAGAGTCTCAGCAGTGGTTGCTGCATCTTGTGGTGCAGGCTGTATTGCCTTTTTTATCAATACACGGAATTTTCTCTGGGGCAAAACATAAGAATATGAACCACAAGAGACCCAGCAGGCACAAGGACTACTTGCAAGGCAGAGCAAAACACCTGGATAACAATGTCTGTTGCATGTGATGCAGCAGAGAGAGAAAAGCCTTTAAGAAAAGTTCTGGTAGTCTAAAAATTCAGCCCTAAATTGCTAAGTAACATAAAAAATCATGTAATCCCACCTGGCATGCTAGCTCCCAGTTTTACTACTGACTTTATTTAATAGAGACATCCATGAAGTTAGGCATGGAAAAAACCGAGTGCACAGCCAGGTTATCTCAGTTTAGCTCAGAGACCCCTGAGAGCAAACGTAGCAGGCACTGAACAGTACCACATTCATTCCCAAAGACAAAGCTGAGCAGGGATAACTGTGCTCACATGCACACGGCATCTCTTCTGGAGGCTCCTGAACTCTTGCATGAGGTGCCTTCAGGGAGCTCTGAAGCTGTGCCACTGTGCCAGAGCCAGAGGAGATGTGACGGTACCGTGTGGTCACATATGATGGGGAAGCAATGTGGTGCTCCTGTGCATCCACGGCTCTTCCAGTGTTTCTGTGTGAGTTTGCCTGACACTGGGAGAATTTGGTAGCAGATTTGTTGTCAGGAGGGCAGCAAGCTGGCTAGTTTTTCTGCTGGGATCTTTGCAATCCCATGCTTTCAGGGTTTGCCCTGAGAAGCGCATTAAAAGCTAATCCCCTCTGGTTTTGCATGACTGTCCTTTTGACTCGGTGCACTTGAGGTCCTGCCTGCACGGTGCCACTGCGGCTCCTGGAATAGCTTCAACCCAAGTTTATTTGAAAACTGAAAAGAACAAAAGCATAGCAAAAGAGGACTTGGCCAGGCACTTGGTCCTCTACACTTCCAGAGCTGCCTCAGCGGGAGCTTCTGCTCCCTCAGGAGGAGCTGGGGAGCCTGGAGGGGTCAGTTTGCAGGGTGCCCACCCTTGGGCTCTAGACTGATCCCAGCTGGTTGAAGGAAGGGCTCTCTCTTCCCAAATTTCTTGCCAGGCAAAGACCCTTGGCAACCACGCAACAGATCTTATTGTGCAGCAGCCCTTGGGCAACCTGGAGTTAAAAATAACTTTCCCTTGGATGGTGGGAGGCAGCAGAGATGGGGTAATTTTAACTACAGCTGTTACATCTTGTTCTGAGCCTTAATGTGGAAACCCACTTCAGAACTTTTTGCTCCTAGTGATGAGTGCTGTGTTTGAGACCAACATTTTGTGACCCTTTACTGCCACATTATCTGGATGAAGTGCAGGGATTCCCGGTTAAACAGAAGATCATGTCAGAGCCAGGAATTCACACACCTTTGGGACAGCTGGTCCCAAGGTCATGCCTCAGCTCCCACATCATGGCAGAGGTCTGGCCCAGGCTCCCTCCTGAGTGTCAGCCCTGTGAATCTGGCTGGGACTTAAGGCCTTGGGCTGGTAGTTTGGATCCAGGACTGCTCCGGAAACAGAAAAGAGGAAAGGACCACTCCTGTTCAGGCAGTTTTAAACAGCTGAGCACAGGGTGTCTTCTCCAATTGAATTAAATATAACAATTAAATAGATCCTCAATTAAACATATGAGTGCCTCAGTTGCTGAGCTACAAGTCAAATCCCTGTCTATTCTGAGACTGGACTGAAGCCAAGGGGCCTTGCTGCAAAGTGTATGTGCAGCTGCTGGCACTTGGGGGACTATGGCTCTGAAAAGAAAGTATCTTCCCAGAAAACAAGAAGGGAATCATAAGCTTAACTCACAGATCTGATGACATGTACCCAGGGAGATACCACTCAGGAGCACTGCACTGGTTTCTCTTCCCTCTTTCCCAACAGCCACGTAGGGCTTGCTGTGCAGCCTTGGGGTGCTGCAGAGTTAAACTGGTACTTTGCTGTGTGAGATGAAGTGCTGGCCTGGTACCACTACAGCAGCAAACAGTGAACTCCTCCTCACTGCATGAGTGCACAAAGCAGGAGATGCCAAGGCCGAGATCAGCCTGTGCACCTGTCACAGGGATGGCAGGCAGTGCTGGCAGTGCCACCACTGCTCATCACCACCTGTCACCTGAGCATCGCAACCCTCACTGGGTGATGGGTGGAAGGGATGCTGTGAATATGCCCCAGTTTGGGCAGTCAGAGGGGCAGCACACGTGCCACCCTGTCAGCTAGAGGACCTGGAGCAGGCTCAGCATCACCCCGTCAGCCCTGAGGGCAGTGATGGCAGACACGGGGTGCCAGTTTGGCCTGTGCTCCTGGGGACTTCCACCCCCCACCAGGCAGAGAGGGACACACAATGTCATCTTGCACCCCCCCTGCAACCAGTGAGGGAGAGGTGGAGGTAGTTGCCTACCATGTTCTGCCTTCAAAGGGTTCCAGGACTTCAGGACTGCCTGGAAAACCACAAAGCAGGCTGCTCTGCTTCCATAGCCAGCAGGCAGCTCACTGTGGTCTGTGGGAAGCATAGGGATGAGGAGTCTGGCTAAGATATACATTGCTATCTTAAAATAATTTTTGCTAACACAGTGTTTTGTCTGTGGTTATTTGAAGATACCTTTTTGTCAGCATCTGTCCCTATCAGATATGAGTCCTGTCTTCCTGGGGCTCTACCACCATAAGGAACTGGAAGAGGGACTGGACCTGGCTGCAGCCTCCTCCAGTCATCCTCTCCCCTCCCTTCCCTAGCACAAGGTTGTGCAATTATTTGTGTGATGTGAGACATCTTTAGCAGAAAAGCTTGGGAGACCTGTCCTCACCTCCTACATGAATCCTGAGGAGACAGAGCTCTCCCACAGTGGGGGTGCCCTGGTTCCACAGCCGTGCAGCAAGCGGATCATCCCGCCCACAAACCAGTTTGTATCTATGGTGCTGAGGAGTGTGCCCTGGGAAGCACAGCCTCACTGCAGTCACCCCAGACAGTGCAGTCCTTGGTAGGGGCTTCATCCCATCCTCCCTTTGCATTTCTGACAAGCTTCAATGTGCTGGTCCCTGGGGTAACACATCAGCATATGGGGCCAGGCAAGACCAAGGAGAGGTCTTGCCTTTCCCAAGAGTCTAGTCCCATGAGTTTAAAATCCCCCTCCTGGTCTTGTGCAGGTATTCATCCTTGAGCACAATGTTACTGTATTTTCCAGCCAGAATTGCATGTTGGGAAGTAACAGGAGCCTGTTCTCCCCCTCCCTGAATACCCACACACCAAACCCCTGGAAAGCTCCTTGATGGAGGTGAAAGCGTAAATGTTCCCATCCCCATTTCTCCCTTTGCTGTGAATGTCAGAGCAGTTGCATAAAAATGCAGTAATATCCGGAGTGATCACTGTGGTGGTATTTCTGACTTTGCCTGGAGCAGGATGGACCATAAATCCTGTGAGATAACATGTTGCCACAGAGACTCCCAGCCAGTTTTTCAGGCCTTAGGAGTCTGAATGCTGCTGGTGCATCCCAGACAGGGATGGGATTACTAGCCAGGGCTGGGCATTACTAGCACAAAAAGCAGCAGGTTTCTGTTGTATCCATGAACACAGGGTGAGTATTCACTGCTTTCCCTATCAAGGGATCTTGGAGATATTGTGGGAAACTTTAGCAGGATCCAATCCACCACACAGTGAAACTGAGACTTCTTGTCATGAGACTGAAACTATAACTGGTCTGAAGGAGAGACCAGAAAAGCTACAGATTGGTTCAGCAGAAGCTTTGAGTTATTCTTCATGTGTCACCTCTGAATCTGCAATGAGTTTAAAACCAGAGAAAGATCTTACTCCCTGATGATTCATCAGGACCTGGTCAGCCCCAAGTGGGGTTCCCTGCCTTACCCATGGCCCAGGGTTCCATTTCAGCCCCATCGCAGCTGTCCATCCCCAGGGTGGGGGTGAGGATACTGGTATTCAGCCTCACTGGGATGGATTCACTCCTACAACCCCTGCCTGTTCCCCTCTCTCCAGTGGACTGCGTCCATGATCCTGCTCAGGGCAAGAGCAGCACGCGGGGCAAGGGATGATCTGCTCCAATGGGGATGCTCCTGGCAGCCCTGACACTGCTTGCACTCAACCTGCTGTGCTCAGGAATGGTCCCAGTGGCACCAGGAGGTCACCACCTCCCTCCTTGTCCTGCCTCTGCTTCTTGACCCTGCTGAGCTTGTCCCTGCTGAGAGGTGCTCTGTGTCCCCTGTGTCAGGGGATGTGCCCCTGGCTCGGTGCTGGCACACGGCAGAGGCTGCTCGATCAGCAGGAGCAGAGGGAGCTACTTTCCTCTGGATCTCCAGCACTTTCCCTGAAGCTGCTCTGGACACTATCCTGCTCTGTGGGAATTAGCTATGCTTGGCAGAGACCTTTGCAGAGGAGGGAATCACCTTCCACCCCACGGAGACTGGGATTTGTGCTCCCTTTGCCGATGCTGTGGGACAGCTCTGCCTCTCTGGGTTGTTACTCAGGAGTTTTCTCTAGCACTGAATCCCTCAACAAGGAGCTCACCTGCTGTGGAGCAGCACTTCCCACCAGCAACACCACCAGCTCACCTGGAAAAAAGCTGGGTTCTGCACAGCAGAGAGGGGGTCAAACCCCAGCACAGCCCAGCACAGTCCTGCTTGGAATGATGCCTGGGCAGCATCCCCAGGGATGTAACCCTTTCTTCTTGTCATCCTTCAAGTCCTTCTGAACCCTTCCCTTATTTCTGAGGTCCTGAGAGAGCCCTTGGGCTAATTCTGGCCAGATCAATGCACTTCCAGCCACGCTCTAGCACTAATGAGCAAGGGGCTTAGTGGGGTGAATTGCTGGTGGAAGGAGGGGTGGATTCAGCAAGTGGCTCCCAGGCTCTCAAGAGGTTGGTAGGCTTTTATTTTCCCCAGTTGTTTCTAAAAGCAGGTTTCCCTCTTGGACTCAGCTGACTGAGACCGTGGTGCTGACAGGAGGGATAGGAGGGTGTGTGGTGGGGCAGCACAGCACAGGGGTGCTGTGGGGTGAGATGGGCACACAGGGATGTGGTAGGGGTGCCAACGAGGGACACTGTAGCAGCTTGAGGAGGCTACAGGGCAGCCTGCTGTAGGATGGGCATGGGTGTATGTCCTGCTCTGGCTGCCACAGGAGGGCCAGGGGGTGGTGGCTGTCTCTAAAATGCCTACCCTGAATTGAACTCCCCCCAGAGTCCTTCCAGCTGCCTGCTGTCGGTGCTGTGGCCCAGATGGGTGTCCTGAGTGCTGGCTGGAGGTGAGCAATCATCTCCAAACCCTGAAGAACCCCTTTCAGCCCTGGCAGATGAGAACAAGGGGCAATACATCTACCAGAGATGATTCAGTGCTGGCACAAAGCACAGACAGAGCCAAGCCCCGCACTGGTGCTGCTGGCCATGCACGGGCTGGTACCGCGCCACAGGGCTGAGCCCAGGGCCACCCTGAAAGGCTCTTTGTGGCCCTGGCTGCTGTGGCCACACATCTCCGCTCCTGGCTACCGAATCGTGGCAGGATTCTGCGCACAAATACATTTGTGACTTTCTGACCCGCTGCAGCCATGCTCTGATCTGTACCATAACTGAAATCTGTGCCGAAATCCTTCAGAAGTTCCTCAAAGTGGAGTATAAAGCAGCAGCAACATGATTTTTGGGGGGATTTCCTCTAGATGTGGCCACTCTGGAGCTGTGCTGAGCAGAAAGGCTCGTGCTGGTCTGGGGTGTGATGCCCTCCCAGGACGTGCAATCCATCTGAATGCCACATGTCCCACATGGCACTGAGGGTCACCAGCTCCATTCCCTCCAAAGGCCTGTGCCAAAGCTTTTCCTACTGCCCCAAGGTCTATGTCCAGGAGCTGATCTGGCCCTGGGTGCCCAGCAGCACTGGGGGTTTGTTTTGCTGCTCTGTTTGTCCCTCCATGGGATGATGGGTTTACTGCTAGTGCTGCTTCTTGTGATCAAAGAGGGCTGTAGTTGGCCCTGGGCTGGGCTCAGTGGTGTGGCCTGACACGTGCAGGGGGTCACACCAGGGAGGCAGAAGCAGGCAGATATCCTGGTGTCTGAGAATAACACCGGGCATTTTTCTTTCCCATTCCAAGGAAATGTTGGGGCCTGGAGGACTACATCTTCTGACTACTGTTTCCCCTCTTTTGTAATTCTTTAGAAAAAACCATCCAGGCATGCTAACGCCATCCCAGAAATGGATGGAGTTTCCCAGCCCACCTGATAGCCAGGTCTCTGAGGAGGCAGGACACATGATACAGCCTGGCATCTCCAGGGGATGCCCATCAGGCTGAGCTCCTGCTCCTGGAAAACACTGCTTCAGTGCTGCCTCTTTCCCAGCCATCCAGATACCAGCCAGTGGAGATGGGACTGCCAGGATCACAGAGTTCTTTGAAATGTGCTTTTTGACAGGATTCATCCTGGTTTGATACAGCAGAGAGAAAGGGAATCCACAAGGAATTACCCAGGGCCCTGTGGATGTCTGTTAGACCACAGTGAGGATGAAAGCAGATGAGCTTTTTTTAGGGCTTGGCTGAGACACTCTTTAGGCTCCGCTCTCGGCAGCACTTTGAGCTGAGCTGGCAGCTCTGATCCTGTGTGCGGTTGGAGAGCTCGCGGGAGCTCCTGTAGCACTGTGGTGGAGAGCAGCGGGCAGACAGGGGATTTTGCTTTGGGAAAAATGCTGTTATTAGCTCAGTCACAACTGTTTTGGAGGGTTTCTGTAAGTGAAGACATCAAACAAGCGGGGCTGGATTTTAGCCAGCTGGTAACCAGGTGGTGGATGTATCTTTAGTTGTAATTGCACCAGCATACCGCACCCCCACGGCAGAATTTTTAAAACATCACATTCCTCAAAAGACCTAATTTAGGAGGAGGTGTGAGTGCTGTCAGTGGCAACACTTACTGAAGCTTCTGCTGAGCAGCCAGGGGGAAATGCAGGCATGGCTGCTTGGAGATGTTCCTCCCAGCCTAGGGGTCAGCGGACTTGGGGACATGCTGTGGGTCACCCAGCTTGGGCTGTGCCCTCTCTGACCAGTAGATCTGTCACCCTCTCACCCTTTCAGGATCAGCCCTTTTCCAGACTGATTATAGGCCTGGCTGGAAATGCAGACAGCATGGTTTCGGTGTGAGTCACAGGAGGTTTGGTAGCTTTTCCCTCTTTGCAGCTCCAGGCTCTCTGGTCAGAGTGGTTAGGTGGCAGCTGGCAGCCTGTGCTCGTGGAGAGAAGTTTGTATGTGTCCTGAGCAGACTCAGCGGGAGCAAGTAAAAGTCCCAAGTATTATTCTGGAGATCTTTTGTCTTTTTGAGGAAAAGTGGCCCCAGAGGTGGGTGGTGGGGAGGCTGGGCTTCCCAGGGATCCCCCGTATGGGGGGGTCTGCCCCTGGGGGCCCAGACTTGGTGCCTGCCATGCTCCCTCTCCCATCCCTGAGGCAAGCAGAGCTGCTCCAAGCAGAGCTGCTTGTCTCTCCTGGGAAGGAAGCACAGAGACCTGCCAGACTTGCTCCTCTCTGCCAGCAGGAGCTCCTGATGAGCCTGGTTTGCAAGGAGAGGTGGGTTTTTAATTAAACTGACTGTTACAGTTGAGGGACACGGACAAGTGCCAGGTAGGTGAACCCTTCCTTGTGTCTGTCAGCCCAGCAGAGGACCTCAGCTCTCCCTGCAAGCATTGTCCCAACACAGCTGGGGACAAAAGTAGGAGTTTTGGTGTGCAGAGTGTTGTCCTGTAACATCTGTGAGGTGAAGGGAAGCCTGACTGGGCTGCAGTTATAAAGCACTTTGGAGGGGGAACGTCTTATCTGTGAGACATAAACTGCTACTTTTTATTGCAGTGTTTGGGGAGAACCCAGTGCAAGGTGGTGACCCAGAGCTCAGCCCCCCAGGCACAGGCACTGCCATCGAGCGTGTTCTCTGCTTCCCGGTCATATGTTTGAACACCAAGCGTCTCTCAGGGCTGTGATGGATCCTGGTGCTCCCACAGAGAGCTGCTCCAGACAGGCTCTCACGTGTGGTTTGCTCGGGTACCACTGTGTCTGGGCCCCACACTTTGCAGCATCTTCCAGCTCTGCGACAGGCAGTGACTGTGCCGGACCCCAGACATCCCCCATCCTCTGTTTGTAACACTCCTGTCTTTCCTCTGCCCATCACGCTGTTGTGGGGCTCCTCTTTAGCCTGGAGCCCAGCAGGAATGGACATTTCAGGCTCTTCTGAGCTCCCTGCTCACACTTGTGCCACCTTCACCAAGGCTGTCCCCAGCCCTCAAAAACACTGATAATGCCCCTGAGTACTCCAAGGCTTACAGAACCTTGCAGCAACTGTAAACTGTGAGAGCCGCCTCTTGTGTAAAACACATTGTACTTTGTTTGTACTAAAAGTAACTTGGAAACGCTGTCAATGAATAGCTTTGGTAACACATTCCAAACCAATATGAGGTGTCTCAGGGTGCACCTCTGCAATGGACACCACCGATGTCCTGCCTGGGAACCGACTGACCCCAGCACTGTGTCCCCAGCTTCAGCATTGGTTTGTAACACCAACATAACCCTGCGGTATAATAGCAACACTGCCATTTGTTCTTCCTTTTCAGATGATTTATAATATCTCTAATCAATCCCATGACTTATTAAGATAAAATTGGCTGAAACCTGCCCAGGGTCAGGAGGAACATGAAACACCATTTTCTAACTCTGACACTCTGAGGTTCCCCAAGGGGAAGGCTGTCACTGCTATTAGCAGACATCATTGCACAAAAGGAAGACAATTACTGAGGGAGAACCATGTCTGCTGGGCTTCGTGATTCATCAGCACGTGTGGGTGCCATTAATCCCCAAGGGAGTTGGGGCAGGTGGCCTCTAACACGATAATCAGGCAGTGATGCTGGCAATGCCACAGAGAGATTCTCCCTGCTCTGGGTGCCTCAGAAAATACTCTTAGAGGATGCTCTGAGAGGATACAGGACTGCTCTGCAGCTCATGGCAGGCTTGCACATTAGCTGGACCATGCTGTGGGCTTTTCCTGTGATACCTGCTGTCTTACAGTGGGAATCTTTGCTTACCTGGCAGGGTCTTTGCTACAGAGCTTTTCCCTGCAGCAACAGCTGTGCTGTATAGGCTCAAGTGAGAAGCTCATCATATTCACTCACCTATTAGGTGTTCAGGAAGCTCCTAAACCCTCTGTGGTTCCCCAGCTAGCCTCCATGGATGAAGCACCTTCTCTCACAGCAGCACTGTCTGCATTGCAGCCCCTGTGCCAGCTCCTGGGCTTTGCTGGGGGGAACAGCTGGGCCAGTTGGGGATGCTCCTCTCTGTCCTTGTGCCCATGGGGTGTCCTGGCTGTGGCAGTCGGGTCCTGCACCAGCTGGCCTGGCACTGACAATTGTAATCACTGCTGGTATCTCCAAGGTGTCTTATAGCCTAATTGCCCAAACTTTTTTGTTTACAATGAGATAATTCTTGCCTCAACAATTAATTATCCCACAGCAGCTTGTGGCCCCTGTTGCCTCCTCCTCGAGCTCCGTGTGTCAGGAAAGGCCTTTTGCTGGCTGTGCTGTGCTTCTGGGAGCCTCCACAAGGCACATACTGCAGAGCTGTGGTGTGGGTAGGGATGGAGGTGAGGAAACCCATGGGAAGAGTGGCTCTGGGGACCAGGGAGGCGAGTGGCAACACAGGAGAAACACAAATATGAAAAGTTAAGCCAGCAGGAATCTTTCTGCCAGACAAGTCCACTCAGTGAATGAAGAATTGCCCAGGGGCTGGTTTTCAGGGGTTTTCTGGCAGAGTGCCACTGGGGTGGCAGGGAGCAGAGGTGCTGCTGCCCCTCAACACAGGGCAGCAAGGACTCTCCTCACCTTGTTGCAAGAGATGTTCTTGCTCACCTGACCCCTCGGGGTGATCAGGTGCTCACACAGCCCCTGTAGCAACTCTATCTCTGGGCCCCCATGGTAATGGTAAAGCCAGAGGAAGGAGGAATTGCCCTCTAGCATTCTCCAAAAGGCAGCACGCTGTAAAATTCATTACACTCAGACTAGTTTTAGCCCTCCTGTAAAATGCAATTTGTGTCTAATCTTGGTAACACGTCTCTTCGCCACCAGCCTGGCAGCGCGTTTCACTGCCGATGAGTAACGAGAGAAGCCTCACTGCGGCAGCGAGAGCAGCCCTGCTTGGCAGGCACATATGGTACCCTTTTTCTGGAGACGTTTCCCCCGTCAGGCTGTTTTGAGCTTCCTTGAAATCATCAGCACTCATTTTACAAGGCATCACGCGACAAGTGAGATGCTGCCTCTCTGGCTCTGCGGGTGGGTGGATGTGCCCCAGGGATGATGTGCAAGACTGAGCCTGGGGTCTAGCCTGGGTGCCCACAATCTAGGGGTACACACGGGGCTTGCATCCCTTCAGGAAATCCTTCAGCCTGTGGTCAGAGACCCACGAATCCATCTGTCCTCCAGAATGAGTTACGAGAGCTGTGTTTGAACAGGACAGGGGTCATTTCTCCTTGTGGACACCTATAAATCTATTTGAAGCAGTCTGTGGAGAGGAGCATCCCTCCAGGCTACCTGCAAAGCTGTGGGTGCTCTGCTGGTCCTGTGTATAGGAAACCAAAAAATCCCCATTTCTTCACCAAAGGAATGCAGAGGAAATGCTTATGGGCAACCTTTGCTGGGCAAGGGAAGACCAGCTTCAATACACTGTATGGTAAGATGGATTTAGCAAGGAGGAAGCCAATCCCCGAGAGGCTGCAGAACCAGCAGATCGGCTGCGTGTCTGGAACCGGGGCTGAGCTACCTGCGCTCCCCTTCCCTGTGCCAGCTCTGCCGCCGGGTCCCGAGCCCTGCCACTGCCTCCCGGACTGTCCTCGCCAGCTCTGCCCCGAGAAGATCCTAGCCACAGATTACTATATGGTTCACGGTTTGGTAGAGGGAGAGGAGGTTGTAGCATCCGGCTTTCACTCTCGTCCTTGTTCCTGAATGAGTCACCGTGATGAAGGAGCTGAGCAACAGGCGAGAAGCTAATTTGCCTTGTGACGGTGATTCAGCCTCTGCGGGGTGGTGACAGCGTGAGCAGAGCTATTGTTTCTCCCCATCAGCTGATGACAAAAGCCTTCTTACCCCTCTTATGACATTTCATTGTAGAAGAAATATGAACACAGTGATGTGTAAAATAGTGATGAGTGATGTCCCTGCTCCAGGAAACACCCTCTGGTTCTCGGCCTGCCCTGAACGCAGGGCAGCTCGCTGTGCCTACGGCCAGCCCCTGTCTTGCCCAGGGACGCTGTTGCTGCACTGCCAGTTCCAGGAGCAGCTCAGGGCACACAAGGGCTGGAGCTGGCCCAGCACACAGAAGGGATGGGAGCTGGCTCGGGCGGTGCGTGCAGACGGAGGAGCGCTCTGCTGAGCCAGCCTGGGAGGGCCATCAGCAAGTTCCTGCAGCCGCGTGTCACCAGCCGCCCTGGAGATATTCACCGTCAGTCCCTACACGCAGTGGTTTGCCAGGGGCTTGGCACAGCCACACACTACAAATGAGATCTGGGGTTTGAACGACTCCCCCACTAGGGATGGACAGTTCTACAGACTGCAGAAATCAATGATCCAGCAGAAAATTATAGAAGTCTACTAAATCCTGCGTGCTGTGACAAATAGGGAATGCTTATCCTCTGCCTCTTGTCAAATGAGGCTATGGGGCACCAGGTGAAATTTCACCAGGTGAAACAGAAACCTGTTCACCACAACAAATGAGGAAAAACTTGTTTAGAAAATTCTTAGCTAAGCTGTGAAACTCTTTGCTACATGGCATAGAGACTAGTAAAATTTTACAAGGATTCAAAAAATGATTCATTGGGTTAATGGAAGAAAATACCTGTTGGTCACTAATTCAAATACAATCCTTCCTTATTCAAGGAAGTCCCTGGATAAAATGTCAGCAGATGTGGGGAGGACCTGCAGGAATCATCCTTGCAAGCTCCCTTGGACATTTATCCTCCCCTTGGCACACACTGGGAAGATGCACCACTGGTCCAACTCACTGCCACTGCTTCCACACCCCTTTGCTTAACATACATGTGAAATTTATAGGTTCTTGCATAAGTAATATGGGGACTTTCAAAAAATGCTGCCTGATGAATTACTACTCTGAAATTCCGCACAGCGAAATTAATATGAAGCCGAACCGGCAAACTGTAAATCATCTTTTACTGACTTGAGCATTTTCTTCTCCCAGTTCTTTACATTTTGCGTATTTTGCACTTGCATTTTAGATGAAGCCCTAGGACCTGCATGTAAGATTAATGCATGATTGATAGCAGCTTCAGGATATTCAGGCAGCTGCAATAAGTGTCTTATTAACAGTGAATATTCATAGGGATAGATCAGCTTGGAGGATTAAAAGCCACATCCTAGAGGGGTGGATATAATGAAAACAGGGGCAATCAAGTAAATGAAGCAGAAAAGGTGTAGCTTTATTGGCCTTTTACAGTCACTGACTCTGAGTCTCCTTCAGTTCATAATTACTGTTGCCTAAAGACAACAGCCATTACCAGTGGCTACAGATCCCTGGGCTCTTTGAAGTCCTGAACAATAGACCACAGGAGGTGCTATGGGACCTTCTTCATGCTCTCCCCAGTCTACACCATCCCTGGGTCATGCAAACTGCTGACGGCTGTTTCCACCAGCAGCATTCTCAGCCACCTTCAATCACAGCCACCCTTGTAACAGCTTTGAGGAACAAGCTCTATTTTGGTAGAATAAAAATTATTTGTAGCCTGATCATATCAAAACAACCATGAGGAAGGCAGTCCCTGGGTCTGCCTGGGCAGGGAGGAGAGGTGGGCTAGTGTGGGCAATGCTGAGATCCCACCAGGGAACCTTCTCCCCTCCCGACCATCTGGTTCAGCCCAGTGACAGCAGCACCCCTAAGTCCAAGTTTGCCTTGGCCATGACTTTGTGTAAGCGTAAAATAAAGCATCAGGCTCATTCTCAGATCCAACAGGCACAGTAAGATGCAGAGGGCACAGAAGGTCGAAACTTATCTCTCACTTAAACCTGTAATCTAAAAATGAAAACCATAATGTCTCTATAATTAATAATTTTTTTCCCTTAATTGCTAGTGACTGATTCCTCCTGTACACAACAAGAACCATGGATATGTTTTAATTTCTCTACAAGATAAAAACACTGTTTAACTGTTCTCCATGTGGTTTTGCTCTAATTTCATGCCATTAGGATATTACAGCACTGTTTTATTACGCCACATGGGTACAAGCAGATGTTTGGTCGCCTTGTCCACTGCCAGCTGATTCCATCTGCTTTGTCTAGGGCTTTGCAGCACTAGTAATAAATGACTCACGCTGAGCATGGGGTTTTTATGCTTTCCATGTGCAGAAACCATAGGAAGGAAGGAGTTCTCCCTTCCTATGTACCTGGCACCTGCCAGGTGCTGCTCAGGACTTTCTGTATCATTTTTGCACGACAGCCTTGTTACAGTCCAGGAGCCTGCATAAGTGCCTCTGTGGATGTGGAGGTTGCTTTAGTCTCTTAGCAGGTGTTCTCTGAATTAGCCAGCTCTGAATGGGAAGGCAAAAACACCCTCTCCTTGGATCACAGAAAATAGGTCATGAAGAAATTCATGAATCCTCAAATCTGATTGCTTACTATCTCAAGCAACCAGATGATATAATCACCTTCACAAACAGCAGGACTTGGACTGTGCTCTTCCTTCACTGAAGCTGCTGCAGATACCTATGGTTCTGATGGATGGACACCTTGTTTTAGACAAAAAAGTATCACAGCCCAAACTTTGATTGTGGCCAGGTGATATCAATTTGTTCCTGTGGCAACACCATCCTAGACAGCTGCTCTCAATCTCAGCTGCTCAGGTCTCCATTAGTATATAATCACTTCTGCTCTCAACTGTCTTTCTGTATGTGAAGGTATAAGACTGGTGGGATTTTATCTGGACAACACAGTTGTCTGTGTGACCACATGGTGGGATTGACAGCAGCACCATGCACCGCTGTAAGTACTATGAGAAAGAGGGCTCTGCAACAGCTGGAGGTGGAACTGATCCATCTTTTCGTAGTGGAAACGTGGCAAAAAGTTTCTGACTCCTAAATCAGTGTTTTGCTGTAATCTGAGTAAGGTTGCCCTTTGGACAGTGTAAATACAGATTTCCTGCACAAATAGGTTAGTTTTAGACCTTGCTATTTGGTTAATCTCTTCTTGGTGTGTTCTGGAGGGTGGTAGAAGGCATTTAATTCCAGTCTTGCTTTCTGCTTCAGCAGATTTTGGTTTGTCCTCAGATGCTATAAGAAGCTCTGAAATAAGTATGTCTCTCTAGGAAATATCTTCCCTTCTCCCTCTCTGGGGCTAGGTTTGACTTTGTTCTGTGCTGTTGGTGTTATCTGCTTCCTCAGGGTCTCCTGAACCAAGCCATGACTCTGGAGATGGTTTGCACTGGGGGCTGCCTCCACACCTGTTGGGGGAGCAGAGGGGTTAACAAGGTGGAAAACAAGACCCTAATCCACAGCCACATAGTCCCAAATCCTTGAAACTTCAAGATAATGCAAACTTTTTGTTGGAAGACACTTATCTACCATAACCTCGACTTTCAGGCTGAATCCACACGTTTGTCCTGGAATGCTGTTCTCCCAGGTGAGGAGAGAACATCCCTCTGAGGTGATGTGAGTTTGTGGCTCTGCTGGAAGTCTTTCCTGTCAGACTTATGATTCAGTGCACTGGCTTTTTGTTCTCCAGGACAGCTGCCTCCCCTGATCTGGTCTCCCCTGGTCTAACATATTGAACTACTGGGTTTTCCTTTTGCCTCCAATGTGATTATTTCCTTGCTTAAGTGTTTATTCCCAGTAGCCTGTGCCTTTGCCTACACCTATCACTGTTGTTCTAGAGAAAAGTAATTAAAACTGCTTCCTTCTTGTGGATTTGGATGACTTCTGTTTCTGCCCCAGCATCAGTGTGGCACAGCCTCACTTCTTTCCATGCTCTCATTCATTTGCATAGCCAAAAATCCCGGTGTTATTTACTGATTAACTGTCACTTCCCACTGCTCCACCTCTCCATCTGGCCCTGGGCTGTGCAGCTTTGCAAGGCTCTCTCCCCCATGAGCTGGAAGTGGCTGTGAGGATTTTCTTATGCTACCAGCAAGTCTGTTTTTTCTCTGTATTTGGGTTCAGCTTTCCCTGGGCTGTGCAGCACTGGGCTGCTTGGCTGCTGGTGGTGCTGCAAGCTACCCCTGTGGTCTGGAGCTGCCTGAGATTCTGCTGTGTAAGAGGTTTTCTCACATCTGTGTTACTCTGAATCTCCCCTGCTCCTATTGCTTTGCTGAGAGTCTGCCTTACCTGAGAAAGCAGGAGGTTTCCCTCTTGTCCCGGGAAGCAGGACATCGGGGGCCCAGCTCTGTGCTGGAGCTGCCTGTGACCTGTCTGTAGGTGGATGTTTGCTGGGAGGGAGTAAGTGAGGAGCTGTTGGAAGAGGTCTGGGTTGTGATATGGTTAGTGCTGGGTAACAGCCAAGCTGGTCCTGGCAGCTCCTGAACGGAAGCAGGAGTTGTCCCCTTTAGCAGCCCACACCTGTGAGTGTTCCCTTTTTTAACCCTCTCAATCCAGATCACTAGGCACTAGGTCTTCCCTGTGATTTCTCTGCACTATGTGGACTTGTGCTTCAATTTCTGATAAGGGGTATAAAGCAGTTTTTTTTTTTCTGAAGTGTTTGAAAGCTTTGAGATGTTTCTAATGCTCTTGCCCAGGTGTGAAGCACCGCTTTGTACCAGCGATGGGGAGCACTGCCCCAGGTCTGGGTCTCCATTGAGGCTCCATCAGAAGTCTGGTTGAAGGGAGATGGTGTGGATCATGCCAGGCTAGAGGACAGAACTGGGGTTCAAAATAAATGGGGTTCAACAAATTGAAGAAATCTGCAAATCTACACTATATAGTAATAGCCTTGTGAAAACAAACTTTACTCATATTTTGCTGACATAAGTAACTATCAAATATGTTCTCACCTTTGCCTCCCTGCGTTGCTGTAGATGCTGTCCTGCAGGTGGGAGAGCCTGTCCCCAGTGGCAGCATAATAACTTTCTCAAGGATATATTGTAGTGGGTGGATTGTTGTGCAACCACCACGAAATGTCGCGGGTGTTACCTTCTGCAGTTTTTGGTTTTGCTCTTTTTCCTGTCCTGGGGAAGACCCCCATGTTTCCTGACACTGTTTTGGTTTTGCTACCCCTCTCACACTTCAAAGTGCTCTGTTTCTTCCAGGTTAGGCATCACCTTCCAGCTCAATTAATCAGACCCTTATTAGCTCCGGTCCCCTGCTGCTTTTTCCCACTCTGCTGCTTTAATCCTGCTCTGATCTGACAAGCAAAGCACTTGAAAACAGCGCCTAGGATATGCTCTGGAAATAATGCTGCCCTTTAAAATCTTTAAAGGTAGTTTTCTTCTCTTTGGTCGTGCCCCAAAACTTCAGTTCTGAGGCCAAAATTTTCCTATATTGACAACTGTATTCTGCTGCCAGAAACCTCCTCATGAAAGCCATCGGTGCTTACATCCTCCATGCTGTGTGACTTAGGAATGCAGTGGGAAAACTATGTCTATTTTTACTGCAGTCAAGATGCAGGGGAATTCTGCACCATAAGGCAATTTTGTGCTGTGTACGACCACGAGCTCCTCAGCACACTTGCTGGCAGCTCAAAAGTCTTGGCTCCTTCCCACTCAGAAGTGATGTGTGCTGACAAAGATCAGCTCAGGAGCAGAGCAGAGCCCTGTGGGGTGGCAGTTCAGTACAGATGGGGCTGCAGGGCAGGAGAGGGGCAGTTTCACCAGAGGGGTGCTGGGTTACAGCCCTGAAGGGAGCAGCCTGGGGAGGGAGGGAGAGCTCAGTGGAGCACTGCATGGAGGCTTAAACTTCACAGGTTTTTGTAAGATTTTGCAGCTCTGATATTCAGTCACAGATATCTGCTCGTTTACTTGATGTCTTACAAGGTATTGAGAAAAATAATGGCTTATACAGAGTGGTGCTTTGCTTAAAGAATAATAATAAGTATTGATGTAACAGTTACAAAATTGTTCTAAAGCATTCCTCTAGCATCATCTTACATATGCTAGTGAAAAATGTCCCTGTTACATGGAGAATCCAGTGATGGTGCCTCTGTGACATATGGCATCCTATTTCTGCACATTCATTATTTCCATGCTTTTGAGTTTTCATTCTCTTCAGTGTCTGACGTATGAGGTAGGAGAGAAGGGGGGGGAGATGAATAAATCAGAATAATGAGCAAGAAAATTCTCTCTATTTGCATTTAGAGTTTTGAACAGCCTATATGTAAGCCTTTTTGATGAAACCCAGAAAGTAGGAGTGCTGGTTGTCAGCAAGGAACAGACAATTGCAAAATATTCTTTCCACAGGAAAGGGCCTTGCAGCCTGAGGCAATATTTCCACAGTTTTCCAATGAGTCTGGTCACTTATAACAGGTTTTCTCTATTTTATGCAGCTGTGGTCTGGCATGCTGTATGACAGGGGAAAAAATTCAAGTTATGGTTTGCAGACACTGAATTATTAAATAAGTCCTGTGCAGAGAGAATAATGGCTGCTTGTGTCTTTCCTTCCCCCCCCCTTCCCTGAGTTGGAGCAATTTCTTTCTCAAAACGGCTCTGAGTGACTTTGGCTTTTCTAAACACAGGATGATTTCGTCCTCTCTGATGTGTAAGAACATTCAATGAGTCTTTCCACTTCCACTCTTAGCATGCAGAGCAAAGTGGAAATGCTCCTGCATTTTTTTTTTCAGTTTACTTCTGCAGAGGTTCAGGTAGTCAAGTCCTCTAATCCCTTTTGTGTCTAATTATGCCTGGGACACTTATCTACTTCCCACGTGTCCTGAAAATAAGCACTGCAGAAACTGGGATTCTTGTGTTGCAGGTACAAAGAGCAAACATCTGCTGCTTTCCTGTCATGGTGGTGTGGGAACAGGCACAGTGCCTGGGCAGGATGGGTCTGCTCCCAGCAGCCAAGTGGTGTGTGTTCAGATCTGATGCTGGCAGTGTGTACTGTGTTTAGAAAGTATAAGTTTGGGACTCCTGGTTCTTAACTGAGATTTTACTTTACAACTTGATGAACAGAGCTAACCACACTTGGTGCTGTAGCCTGCAGAACACAGATTGATGCAGCCTGGTCATGGCCTGGTGGTGGCCAAGCCCATAAAGAGCAGGTATGGTTTGTAACACAGCCTGTACTGACAACTTTCTTGTGGGGTGTAACTGCAGCTTCAGAAAATGTCTCATCCTAACAAGAAAGAGCCCTAGGCAGTGATGCACAAATAACAGGCCTATATTGATCCATGAAAGTGGAGCTTGTCTGCCAACAGGCTGGTTTTAGTTTGTGCTTTGCTATGGCAAGGATTTGTTCTTGATATTTCCTTCCCTCATGTCTGGTTCCTCGATCCCACCTCAAAGTTGTACAGATATAATAGTACAAAAGCCTTGTGTGGAAAAAAAAATCCAAGGAATGAATAGGGTAACAGGAATTCCACTAAATCTTTGTGTTAAAAATTTTCTTGAGAATAACTCCCTTACATTCTTAAACTCACAGAACTCCCCTGGATGTCAGTGGGCCTAGGGTATGTCACTAGAACTGTCTTGAACCATGTCCCCAGGCACTGACCCTCCCCAGGGTCCTCTATCTTTGCCAGCAGGTTTGAATATGCAACAGAGGCAGCATTTACCATCCCTTTGCAGCACCGTATCAATATAGTGAATGGCAAAACCCACTGAAAATTTATGGCAAAACATCCTGAAGGGTGCCCAGTTTCACCTGGTGTTGGAAAAGAAGTTTCTAAATCAACACCAGTGCTACTTGTCTAGAAAAAAAAAAAAGAGTAAGTTAATTATTCCCTGCTTGACACAGAACTGGTTTTGCGTGATTTGCAGATTCTGATCCTTGTCTCCTTAATCTACCTCTTTTCTCTCTCACCACCCACACAAAGCTTCTCTTTCTACCTACTTCTGGCTCCTGCGTGATGATACCAGTTATTACCTCCATTCATGGTGCCAGGCTCAAAATACCCCGACACCAGCCTGCTGCCATGGCTGATGGGGGCAGCCCTGTCCTGCTGGGCACCTGGGCACAGCAGCCCATAAGCCAACAGCTGTCCTGACCTGCTGTATGGCCACAGGCACTGATGACCAGCGAGATCTGTCCTTCCACCAGAACAGCAATTGCTGCTGTGCTCAGGGCATTGCTGAGTGTTCTGCAGGCAGCACAGCTGTATGGCTGCAGGCAGGCAAAAACAAAGCTAATTGACAAGCAGTCCAGAAGAAAGCCTTATCTTGTGTGTTCTGTTCAAAGTTAATCCTGGACAACACTTCTGACTCCAGGAAAGGCTTATTTTTGTGAACATTCTTTCTTTAAAACACCTCAGTGCATTGTTCCTCTGTGTTTTGGTACCTGCAGGTACAGCAGCAAACATTTCAATATGAATAAGATTAATACACTTTTGTATATGTGAATTCTTGCTGACCTTATTGTTCAGCCACAGGGGTATACTATAGGCTATAGTTTAGGCAAGCCAGAAAAAGCCCTTACTGTTGATTATGTAAAGACATTTTCCATGAGAAAGCCATGTCAGAAGATTTCTGAAAGATAATTATGCAGCTACTTTCTGTACTCGGAACAGCTGAGTAAACCTTTTTTATCTACAAAGTACAGCAGTCCTGCAAATGTGTGTCATCTGGAAAACAATTTTAAGACATGGTCAGGCCAAGGGCCAGGAGCAGGAATGCTGATGGTCTTGTACAAGGACATTTTGTTGGAAGAGCTGTCTCCAACTCTTTCCTTCTAGAGAAGAGATGTGATACTCATGGATTTGCACTAAAGGACACTTGTTCACAGATGGTGTGACTTTAGAAGAATCCCCTCTAACCTGAAAATCAGATGAAAATGGGTCTGAAGTGGGAAGCAGACAGGCAACAAAAGATAGTGCTGTAGAAATGTAAGTGTACAATCTGTGCTGCTGCTGCGGGCCCCAGAGAGCCATGGCTGGATGGGGGAAATGTTTTGGTGTGGAAAAAAAAGACTAATCCAGGCTAACTATGGGGTGATGCAAGGTCTTGACTCAAATTTGTCTGTTTTGAAACTGTACAGTCTCCTGACCTGGGTCCCCAGCTGGCTTCATATACCCACTAGGTGGTCTCTAAAAGCATCCATCTTCAGAGGTGATGAACCCTCAGCTCCTGTTGGCTTTAGTGGCTGTGTGGTTGTTTTGGTTTTTGTTGGTTTTTTTTTTTCTTACTGTCTGGGACACTGAGTCATGTTTCAAGCATTATTACCACATACTTATTAAGGTGTATTTTCTAGGTGCTACTCCTAATATTTGTCCCACTGTGAATCAATATGATCCTGTTGTGTTTTTTTTTAAAGTCAGCTAATAGAAAAGCTATTGAATGCACTCATTAGGTCCTTGTTTCTGTGTTTCTGGGAGGAAGTAAATCAGGAATCTTTTGATGATTCAGCGTGAAAGCTTTTTCTCTACCTGTTCCCTTCTCATGTGTACTACAGACCAGAATCAAGTCACACTGATTATGCCAAGGAATTGCTGCTTCAGACAAAAATTAAAAGGAGAATTGGGGCTAGGACTTGAATTTATTAATGTGGATTTACATATGAAAACCCATTTTTAATAACTTTCCACACCAAGAATTTCTCACAGAAGAAATATGTCACTTGACAAAATCACCTATTTGAATATCTTTCTGGTTCTCAAGGAGATGTGGTAGTTTGACACCATACAGATATTTGGATGTTAATTCAGCTGGCATTGCAATGAGTTATAACTACTGTTGGAGTAGGCGCACAAGAAGGGAAACAGAAGAACAAAGACATTTTTAAATATGCAATTCTGTGAAGAGTTACTAGAGGAGATGTAAATATAAAACTGAACTTCTCTATTAAAGTGGGGGTTTATTATTTTTCAAGGTTGTTCTTTTACCAAAAAGAACAAACACATATCAGTTTGGTACCCAGATGTTTCCAGAGGTCTCTTTCAAGGTCATTCCTGCTGAGTGCAAGGCAAGCGATGCAAGGAATTAATGGGCAGCAGAACAGAGAAATGTTATGGTACATGCAGGGAAAATGATTACCCAGGACAAACCCTTGCTCTGCCCCAAATGCTGCACGTGCATCTGCCTACTGGCTCCTGAAAGAACAGCATGTTTCTCTTCCAAGAAGCATTTATGTAATTGCTGCTCCAAGTGAAAGAAAGATTAGCATGGATTGAGAAACAAAATTGTAATTTCCAGTTTCCCCCTGTCCCAGCATTCTGAGAGAAAGGTTCAGGCCTGTTTAGGGAGCAGGAGGCCAGCTTGCTTTGATTTCTGGCTGTTGCTGCAATAATGCTCATCTTCCCTTCCTCCTTTCCCCCAGTCCTGTCCCCAGGGAGCCTCAGATGGAGCAGGTGGGACCCTCCATTCCCTGATTCATGACAGATTGCAACAAGTATATTACAGAAGTGTAGAGAGGTGATATCTGCTGTGTTTCCTTGTGCTTTTTTTTTTTTTCTTTTTCCCTGTGGAAGCCTTTGGGCATTCTTGAACTTCTGTCTGCCTTTGCATCTGAGGACTCCTCCTGAAGGGTGGGTGCTGCTCTGCAGTAATGGATGGGACAGGGGTGTCTCTGCTCTGTCATGTCTCTGGCTGTGCAGCCAGCACATTATCAGCACTGGTTGTGTCACAGTGGAAGCTTGTGTTCTTCTGATCACTGCTGTATCCTTTCCAGAATTTGTTTCTCTAGCTGTTTGGCAGTTTCATTGTGACCATGAGGGATGGGAACTGTTAACCAGCAGGAACTGGAACATTACCAAGGGATAGGACTCAGGAGTTAGAAAACTTGTCCCAGATTGCTGGGTTTATAGATTAGGAACAGAATTAATCTATGTATTTCAGTGTGACTTCATTCTTTTGCCTGGGAGAGCTGAAACTATGTCTGGTATCACAAGCACAGCCAGCTCTGGCAGATGTGAGGTGCTCTGGGGGACACAGCTTGGGACTGATGCTTGAATTAAAGGGCTTGAAGGCATAGAATAACTGAGGGTCAAGTCCTACAGGTCCATACAGCTGGTAACCAGAGCTTCCTCCAGTGAGCTGCCCCACTACAACAGCACAATGTCCTGCTGTTCAGACCCTGCAGATAAATCAGCTTCATAAACAGAATGCAGCCTCTCCATTTATGTCCTGTACCAACTGAAGAGATCTGGTGTGGGCAGCACCAGGAAAGGCTGGAGAAAGCTCATTTCTCCTTCCTGAACATGGTGGTGGTACCTGGTTAGTATTGCTAACCAGGTTTGCTGAGAGGTTGCTGAGTTCTGGGCACTGTGAGCTGTAGGAGCAGTGCAAGAGCTCTTTGCTGCCTTGAAAAAAACACAAGCTGGTTGAGCAGTACCAGGTGTCCCTGTAGCTGCCTAATAGAGCAGAGGTGCTGATTTTTTTCATTATTGTTATTATTTGGCAGTGCATTATTATGTTCAGCCTCTAAAATTACTAGTGCTGGTGGAGCAAAAACCCAAGAGATTAGTGCTCCTGCTCTCACTGTGGTGCTGCTGGGATGGGTGCAGGACCATGTGGGGACACACAGAGTGGCCCCACTTAGATCAAACCCCTTTCTGAATATTAACGTCCTTTGTAGGGCTGCTTTTTAGTTCAGTTCTGTAATTCTGAACTGCAAAGGCACAGCCATGACTGACTACACTTCTACGTGAGGGTAAATTATGACAGTAAAAGGCTTTTCAACTATTGGCCTGGTAAAAAGCACTGCACCACTAGCAGGCAGCAGAATCTTTAAATGAGCTCTGCAGGCTCACAGGGACAAGATCCTGGCTACAAAGGGGATGCAGCTTTAGGATGAGGACTGGATAGTCTGTACAACCATGTTAATAGTGATGGGGAACAGCTGGTAAATATCTACAGCAAGCTATGAGGGGAGGACTAGGTGGACAAGTGTGTTGGGAAGTCTGGTCTCTGAAAGAGATGCAAAGATCTCTGCACTGTTCCCACATTTGTTTCAAACTAGAGATTGTTAATTTCCTGGCTCTGCAATTAACCCAGCTGTGAAGGCTCAGCAATGGGTATTTTCCCATGTCCCTTGGGAACCTGGTTCGTTAGTCTATAATTTTAATTAAAATTGTGCTTCTTAATTTCTTTGAACTTTATTGACTTCAGTGGAGTGGTGCCATTATCTTGCAGAACAGAAGGACACACCTGATGCTGGCTGGCTCTCACCATTGTTGTGTGTAGTCCCTAAGGAAAACAAGAAGGCCCAGGCACTTTCAGTGCTTGCAGGCACATGGTGGTTCTGGGAGCATTTCCCTGATGTGTGTTTGTTTCCATCTCCTGCCCCCAGCCATGACACCTTTGGGTCCCGTTGCTGTTCCCACCCTTGCTGAATAAGTTTCTGACTTGTTCAGTGCTGCAAGACTCTGGACATGTCTGCAGTGGTGGATGAGACAGGTCAGAGATGAAAGGGGCAGAATGACAGGCTGGGTCTGTGCAATCCTACACCATGTTGCTGGTTGTGGAGACGGGAGAGAAAAGGAACATACTGGTGAAGAACCTCCTCTACACCCTAACTGAAGGTGCCTGGCTGATACTCAGCCACAGCAGTCACAATCTTTGCTGGAGATTAACAGGGGAGGGATGTATTAAGTGCTCTGCAGAGCCTGAACAATGTAATTACCCTACAAGTGAGGCAAGAGTTTGTGCCAAGAGATTTTTATCTTCCGTGAATGAGCTGGGGAGTGAAGGGCTCCTGGCTTTTATGAAAGGCAGGAAACTCCAACTTTCCAGCTACTATTTTATGAGCCAAGAGATTTGACCACTGTGAAGCAATGTCTGTGTCATTAACTTGGCTAGACAGCCTAGAATATGTCAGGACAAGGGTGATGACTAAAGCTGCCAGAAATGCTCCTGAATTACTTATGAGCTGCTGTTCCTGGAGCACCTACTGTCACCAAGGGGTCTGTCCTGGCAACACCAGAGCACCTTTGCCAGCTCCCAGCTCTTCCTGGCGGTGCTGCAGGTCCTGTGGCCATACAAGCACTTTGGCACAGCCTGAAGTGAAACTCTGCCCAGATGAGGGTGGAGAGAAGCAGGCAAGGAGAGAGGAGTGGTGTGTTTCCGGGGAATGGGATGACTTTGCTGGTGTGGGTGTCTCTGTGTAACTGTACCTGCTACCCTGCCCTGTCTGCTGCTCTTCACAAATAAATCCCTCTTGATCTGGAAATGAGTTTGGCTTCTTGCCCTGCTGTCCCAGTGGTGGAAGGGCTGCTGATACACACGAGGCATACCCCAACCAGCCTGGCCACTGCTGCTCTTGGTGGCTGAAATAACTGTTTTCTTTCTTGTACCTGTTCTCTGGTGTGTTCTAGACAGGAACGAGGATTCCTCTGTTGTGTTTTTGCAGCCTGAACTACCCAGCCATTCAGCCCTTGCTAAAGCAGGCTGCTTTACCAGTGCTGTGCTCTTTCATGCCTCTTGAAATTAATCCAGCTCTTAATTGTAGGCAGTAAGCACAAACTTCTCTTCTTGTGCCAGAGACACAAAATATGAAACTTGATGGCAGACCCTTATGGACCTGTGGCACTGATTCCACTTCAGGCTCATCCTGTCTCTCTCAACAAGGTTTTCTGTTGCCTCCTTTATAGCCAGTTCCTTTCTACTTTGTTTCAGTGTCTTGTCTTTTAGCAGAAGCATCTTCAGTCCCCCTTTGACGGCAGCTGCTTCTCTGAAGTCCAAAGGGATGAGCTCTAAGTCTTCATTTGACTTTCAAAAGAAGAAAGAACAAAGTCTGACAAAATTCCTCTTTGCAAACTCCACAGTTTATTGTTATTGTATCCTTCATTATCTTGTACTATTTCAAAATTTGTTTTAAGATCTGGCTTTCTACTGCAGTTAAACTAGCAGGCCTGAACCTTTCCTCATCAATCCTCCCTTCTTAAGAACAGATATTGTTTTGTATTTCCCAAATCATATGCTAATCTGCCAGATGTACTCAAATACTGCTATTTCTGCAGCTTCATATGTCAGTCTGCTCCAGTGTGCAAAACTATGCTTTTTCTCCATCTCTGGGCTGAAAAGAATGGTGATTTACCATATTTATTTATCATTTTATTCATCTTGCCTTTTAAATCATATGCAACATTATTGTTTTTCTATTGTAAAGTAAGGTAAAGAGTTAACTTGGCTTGGGGCCATCCTGAGATTAGCATTTGCCCTGTTTTCTCTGTAGAAAGACCCTCCCTTCTTCCTTCTTTGATCTCCTTTTTCTTATGTAGCTGACTAAACTTGTCTGTTAGTTTAATACCTCCTGTGAGGTGTCGTTTGGTCTGAGGATTGCCAGAGGTGATAACCAGATGCTTTTGACCTTTTGTGTATTGGTAACTTTGCTTTTATTCCCTAATCCATTCCACTGGGAGACTCTGCTGTGCTCCAACTACTCTTTTAGGGTGGTTACATGGAGGCTTTGGCTGGTAGTACTGCTCCAGACCACTTTTGCATGAGATACAAGTCCCAGAGTAGTTTAGGAGCTTTTCTTCCACTTTTTGTCTTGAATTCCCCAGCCCAGCTGATTTCTCATTTCCTAGAGCTGATCAAATTGCCTTTTGGAATTGGGAATTCGGGATCAGAGGTATGTTTCTTAGAGGTTTGTTGTAATTTAGTATGTGTTCAATGGATAATAATTTATTCTTATCCATTCCCTGTTCACAAGCTCTGTCACTATATGCTGGAGCACCCATCACTATGTGTCCCTCTGAAGGGACATCTTGTGGCACCAGAGTCTCCTGTCTCTGTGCCTCTGTGCACTCCCTTCACCCTGCCTGTGTAACTGTCCTCACCTTTGTCTCTGCTTCCCAGGCAGATAAACCTCTGCTCTCCTGCCCTTGAGAGCTTAACTCCTTTGCTCTCCTGCCTCCCTCAGCCCTGCCCTTTCAGTTAGGGCTCAGCAGTTCATGGTCCATCAGCTGAGAGTGAAGCTTAAATAGGAAAAGGCTTATTCATGCGGATCAGGTGATGGGGCACTCCTGCAAAGCCTTGCTTGGGGAACAAAGCATTTTTGGGACTTGCCAAGTTGCCTCCAAGGATGTAAAAACCACCTCCTGTGCAATTCCTTCCCTTAACAGAGGGGATTCAAACCTCCCCACACAGCCATGGGGTGCATGTGATTGTGTGGGCACAGTGCAACATTCATGGCTGCTGTGCCCTTGGAGGAACTGGCAGAGAGGATCACAGCTGTTTTTAACTTCTCTGTCAGCTTTAACTAAAAATTAATAGCATACCAGCTTCCTCCATAACCTCAAATTTGGACAGCCGAAGACTCCCCTTGTCACAGTTTGCAGATATTCACATTCTGGTTAATGTTATTATTGAGATGTTTCCAGTGATTTAAAAGACTTCTGACTAAGCTCTTGGCATAAAGAGGAAAAACTGAAAGCCAGAGTCAGGGGGAATCAAGAATTCAACAGAAGCCTTTGAACCAGCTTTTGATTTACATATAAATAACGCTGATCTGCAAAGGGAATTGTGTCCAGCCATCCCCAACAGAGGCTCCAGGCAGGAACCAGTTCTTTGCTGGGAGTTCTCCCCCAGTTCCTAGTAGGATTATTTTCTCTACCATGCTTTCATGACCATGCATTTCTACTTACTTACAGAGGATCTCAGCCAGATATAAATTCCCTTGATCTCAGGGGCAGTGAACCCTGGAGTCCAGAGTGACTGTGGTATGTAGAATAGGGACAGACTATACGTCCTGGAGGTCTGAGAAGCATCACATGCTGATGCAGAAATAGAGGCAGCAAGGAAGATGTTTAAGTGCCTCCGTGCCTGTGCTGATGGTGGGACTGTCCTGCAGGGACATCTGCTGTGCTGCAAGGTGGTACCTCTGTGCTGGGTGCTGACCTTGTGACTGCATCAGCTTCTTGTGTGGCTGACTGTCAGTTCTGCTGCTCCTGAAGGTGTTGGAGATGAAGGATTTCATGGGTTTTTACTAAGAGGAGGCTCTCGAGCATAACATATAGCCTATAAACTGCTTAGGAGCCTCTAAGCTTTACTTATCGTTCCTTCTGGGGTAACCAGCGTCATGTGCCTAGTCTGACTAATGCTTTTTAAAATGCAGTAGATTAAAGGTGAATGTGTTGTTTTGGATTTAGCAATGAAGTGACAGCATTTCTCATTGCTGTTCGCATACAGCTCGTCAGGGGTGATGAACACTTCCTCTTCCTGAACTCTGCCAGTCATCCCTGAATGTCACAACAGCAGTTCAGTGACTTCATCCCTGCCCTCTTCACACACACCCGTAAGACACACCTGCATGCTGTTGCCCCAGCTTCACTCTATGTGAGGATACATGAGCAAGTCAAAGCTTCAGTTTTCATACCTGGATGTTCTTATTTTTCTGCTTTTTCTCTGACTGTCACCTGAATGTCAGCCTGCACAGAGTGATGGTCTGTCCCTAAAGGGGGTTTTGCAGCTGCACACCTGTGCTCCTAGTTTCAGTAACGTTAGCATGACTGTAACTGAGATTGAAAATGTACTTTAATTCCCATATGATCTGTGCAAGCCTTGTTTGGGTCTGGGTGTCAATCCAGATCTCTCTGATGGTGTAGAAGTTAACAGCCAGTGCTTTCAGATTACATGAGGACCCTCGGTACTCACTTGGCTTCTTTCCTTTCTGATAACTGTCACCTGTGTTTTACTGCTTCAAAACTTACAATTGCCCAAAAATGTTTTTGGTACTAAGAGCTTTTAACTGAATGAGGCTTTGATTTGGCTCTTGTTTTGGTTGCAGGGAGAAGTGGGGATGTATTCACAGGCCTTCTTTTACTTATGAGCACTCTGCTCTCTGCACTTGCAGTACTCTGCAGGATCTCATTCCTGTCTTGCTGGGCTGGCTTAGACCAATGCTACATTCACAGCAATTTATATTTAATCTGCTGTCCAGATCTAGTGCTTCTGAGCCACTTCAGTCCATTTGTCTCCTTCTCCTTCCTATTTTGGGCTCCCGGGTGCTTTGACGCTGCTTCTCTGTAGCTCAGCCTTCCAAGCTTCAGCTTATGTGAAATCCCCAAGACAGCCTGCTTATGTCACTGGCATCCATCAGGGACAGCCACAAAGAAATCTGCAGCTCAGTAGAGCTGCTCTTGCTCCCGTTCTTCTGGGAGGGGGCAATGTAAGCTTAGTGAGAAGGCAGGCATGCTGCAGAGTTGCATATGCAACATTATGACATTTGAATGAAAGAAAATAACGTAAAACTCAGATTTGCTACAAACTCCACCTTTGAGTATGTGTTATATAAAGCAACTGTTTACTGTGGTGTTAGTATAAAAAAAGTCAAGCATTGTGTACAGGTGTGATGGTTCTTCTCTCAGCAATAGAAAACATCTTTGTCCACAAGGTGAGGTCAAAGCATGAGATCTTGCCTGAACACATGCCAGGGTACCAAAACACAGACAGTGTATGTCTCCTGCCTTTTTCTTTGGTGGAGCTTGGTCTCATCCCATTCCCCTTTTGTCTCTTTATTACAGAGCTGTCAGAGGAGTGAGGGGTTGCAGTTTTTTCTGTTGTTCTGCCAGAATTTTGAAGGTTGTCACCTAAAGGGCTGTTTTGCAGAAAGGTTGGAAACTTCTGTCTCCAGCTACAAATGAACTGTCCCTGCCCCATGGTGAGCTGGGGGCACCATGTCCAGATCTTGGTCACACATTTCAACAGAGCCTGGCAGGGGGCTCTGCTGCTGGTCTGTTGGGTGACCTGGTCAAGCCATTTTGCCTCTCAGGTTGCCTCTTTCCTTCTCCCCACCCTGCCAACATATAGGGACAGGACTGCTCTCGTAATAGATGTGAGGTGATAACCCAGAGGTTCTGCTGCCCCATGGGCTCCTCAAAAGGTACCAACATGAGTAAAAAGGAAGCACAAGACTGTAGAGCAGCTCTTCTGCCTGCCCTACCTGGCACAGCAGAGACCTGGTCTTTGTGAGAGTAAACTGCTGCTGCAAAAGAGGTGATGGAGTGTAACACCTCCTGTTAGTAATCAAGTAGCTATTATCTGCTTCTCAATCCCTCCTGGCCCTCACCAGACCTGTGTGTATTTGTTTCCTAAACAGCCTCCTACCATGCTGTTCAATAATGTGAGCATTTTGTGCTTGAGGAGCTGGATACAGCACTGCTCTCTTAAATGGCTGTTGTCCTGTGTTGCAAATTAACAAGATTGCACTGTGTTTGTAATCAACAGCAATTAACATGCCACAGCGATTGCAAGAGGAATCTTGAGCCCACTTCACAGGCTCCTCTGATCCTTTTCACAGCACAGAAAACCACAACTCCAATGCCTTGCACAGACACACACAGCTTTTTGCTGTGCAGAAGCAGGGCTTGGGGTGCATGCAGGGCTCTGTCCCCCAAGCCTAAGTCACCACTTGGGAGTGCAGAGGGGAATAGCCCAGAGTTAATGGAATCCCACAGAAACCTGCTGTGTGCCCTGCCAGCCTTGCATGCAGACTTGGCTCCCACCACCCCCATGCCAGCCTGACCACTTGGAAGGTGAGTGTCTACTGGACTGCTCCCAGTAGCAATGAGGTGCAGGCAAGCCTGAACTCCCCGCAGATCTCACAGGGAGGATCCCAGCACACCCATTGCCTTTCTACCACAATCTGTCACTTCTCTCACTTTTTCTCGTGATGGGAAGAGCACCTAGAAATATTACCTGGACCTGAACCTCTCTTCAGGGCTCTACTAAACTCTCATTGAGCTTTCTTTTAACAAGGTCTGACATTCCTTCTGACCCTCCAGTCCTGTCCTTCCTGGGCTGTGATGCTGTAGCAATACCCCTCCAGTAGATCCACGTTGGATTGAGGAGGTCTCTAACCCCTGGGATGAAGTAGCTTGCCAGGCTGTTGCTTAGGGAATGTGCCATCCCTGGAGCAGAGCTCAGTGTTCTGCCCTTTCAATGAAGGCAGGGACCCAGCTGACCCAGCTCCTTGTGCAGATAATTTCAGTATCAGGGAGATACAATTAGATTATGTTTATTTCATGATCAGTTATGTTCAAGCTCTTACAGAGACAACTTTATTATGTTAAATTAAAATTAATTAATTGTTGATTCTGGGCAAAGATTAGCATCTAAAAGCTACATAAGACTTTCAGGGTTTGTCTATTTAGTAGTGCTTGACTCACTTCTAGAAGGCTTGATCTTGCCAAGTCAAGAATGAAATATGAAGTGCATCAACTACAAATGAACTGGATGTACCACCTGCACTATAGTTTGTACTCCACACATTGCTGGTAATTGCTTGTTTTGTTTTTGCTGGTGTGCCTGAAGTGTCCAGTACGTGAAGTGGTTCAGGTGGTGGATGACCAAGGACACCTGTGATGTGCCTGAGAAGAGCAGTCAGGAGGCAGCCCTTTGGGGGGCAGGGCAAGGGGTGCACACATGGCATAGGGGTAGCTCTGACATATTTCTCCCATATCAGAAGTACTCCTGCCTCTGAGTACTGCCCTCATCCCTCCCTGCCCACTGCTGGGAGGCAGGTCGTGTCCAAGCAGACCAGGCAGATTTCCAGAAGGTGAGAAAATATTTTCATTTCTACCTTAACTGCCCTGTAATTCGAGGCCATGAAGTGTCATAGTTGTCCAGGGAGCTGGAAGAGAGACACTCTAATCCATATTCTCTACATCTACTAACTAAAAGATGAACCAGCAATCTACCAAAAGACTCCTGCTAAAATGATATCAGCAATATGTTTGAAAGCAGATAATGTTGCTCCTGCAGAGGCCAACAGGACATAGTGGACAGGCACTCTAATCAGCTTCTGAACATAGGGCTCACTGTTCAGTGTCCATACTTTTCAAATAGCTTTTTGAAAGTAAACTTTCATGGTTGATCGCAGTTTTGTAACCTGTTTTCCCTCTGCTGTCTTCTTGCCTGTTCCCACATCAGCATAGATATTCTGACAGCCCAGAGACTAGAGTTTTATTTCTGTCATTACAGTTTTTCTCATGCGTTGTTAGATCAAGATGGTTGTCCCTGTCCCCTTTTACTTCACTGAATCCGCTATAGTGTAGAAGTAGCACCGACAGAATGGTATCTACAAGCATTTATCAGCAAAATTCTCAGCCACCAGAGGATAACTATGCTATCTGTGGATGTCTCCACTGTGGTGAGAAGGGGTTTTCCATCACTGTGAAAGCCACAGTGATGGACATGCCCTAGGTCAAGTGCCCCGGAGTAATTATCTCTTTAAGTACAGCTCTCAAAAAGAGATTTGCATCCCACTACACAGGCTTTCTCCAGGTTTTTCATACTTTTAGGCAAAACAGACCCCTTTTTACGTGAAAATCTTCTTTGGAGAGGGACTCCAAGGACCTGCCCTGTGCAGAGGAGGTGTGACCCCATCTCTGCAGCAGATCATTGCTGTGAACATGAGCAAGATACCTCCATCCCTCTTTCTGGCACTCACTACCCATTAGGTCCAAAGCACAATGCAAACCTCCTGTCCTTAGGTACCTTTGGCTAACAAAATTAACATGAATCTATTCCGGTTTTCTCACTTGTCTCCTGCTTGTATCAGAGTTGAGACTGAAGCTGCAGGAGCAAGTATACCATGTCCACCAGATGCTATGTTGCATTGATACTGACTTTTAGCTAAAAATAATCTTCTGAGGGTCCTAACTGTAGCTGCTATTTAACCCCTCCTTTTCAGTTTCTTTTTGGGTTCCAAAGAGGGGGAAGAATTTGCTATAGGAAGAATACTGGGGGGAAATATCTACTATTTTGCTTCAATTTACTTTTGTCTTGCAGGAAATAAATGACAGGCTGCAGCTGTCAATAAGAATGGACAGTGCATATTTATCATGTGTAGCTCCCCTGTTTCTGCCCCACTTCATGCTACCTGTGTAAAGCCACCACACCCATGCCTGTTTTACCTCCTTGCTCCTTACCCCTGAAGGAAAACAACTCTGTAAATTCTTGTGGCTCTTGGGAGGGGCAGAGGGTGGGCATTGACTTCCCTGGTGATGTAGAAGCTTTTCATGTTTCGCTTGCCCTCAGTGGACAGTGGGTCTGTGCACTGTCCTGTGCCAGGAACTGACAACTGCAGCATGTCCCTTCTTTGACTGGAGGAGTTCACCTGAATATCTAATTACAGGATTTCATAGCACATTTAGTCAGGGCTAAGCAGGTACAACTCCTTTGGCTCTGTGGAGTAGGTCTCTTACTCCGGATCCAAGCTTAGCTGTGCATTTATAAACATTATTAGAGTTCAGATGAAATTGCTTCCAGCTGCTTTCACAAAGCCTAAATATTGCCAGGGTCCCACATAATGTTCCTTTTCTGCCAGATTGTGGCCTCCTATAGAGAGTTCTTCAAAGACCAGTTTCAACAAAACCAAATTATTTTGGAATATAATTACCTCTCACCCCCTTAAATTTCATTGTGCTCCAAAGAGTTTCCTGTAAACAGATCCTGCTCTTTGGAGGAGCCATGCTATTCTGCAGTACTGGTGGGAGCCAGCCCTCACCAGGCTTCACTCCATTAGCAGTTCTTGGACAGACAGTGCTTAAGTAGCTTGTTAAGTGATAAAACGTCACACTTCTTCTCCCCACCACTGTGCTGATATTCAGCTCCTGCAGGAAACCATATGGCTTCCAGAAGCCTACCCACATACCTGTATGTGCCTACACAGTCCATGAGTCACATTTACTGTTTGGATGCCCCCTGAGTCATGCTGGAAAGCTGTGAAATTTCCATGTCTCTTTTCCATGCAATCTCTTAAGAACTTTAGACAGTTATGCATAACCATTTGCATATGTATAATTTTTTTTTCTGTTCTGTTTTTAGTTTCATGGGTGCAATGGCACTTCTTATTTTGAAGGAAATTGAATCTAGATGACAGCAGCACACTGGCTGCAGCTGTCTTGGGATGGGATCCCGCTGGAAAATGAGAGCCTTTTGAAAGTGGGGCTTTAGGAAGAGGCAATCCAACACACTTTGGCTTTCATCCTTTCTTTGCAGCCCCTGATATGACTTTGCTGAGCTAAGATGTGGCACAGATGGAGCACACCAGGATCACTCAGGGCATTCTGGGGACTGACCGAGGGCAGCAGGGCTTAGAGCAGATGTTTATCTTCTTTCTCTCAGCTCCTCAGCTGCATGGACTCCAGCCTCAGACAAGTCTATCTGCCCTTTAGATCTCATTACATGGTAATTTTGCCACCTCAGGACACTGCAGGCAATGTGTGAACTTTGCCTCTTGCTTTTTGCTGATAAAAGTAAAAAAAAAAATAGCTCTACCATCTTTCTCTATGAAGAGCCAGCACTGAAGATGCATTAAAGCCCAAATCAAGAACAGCAGCCCCCAGGTTTGCTGCAGCAGCTGGGAATGATGTAACCAGCCTGCCAGAAACTGCTATTATTGCAGCTGTACCCCAAATGCTAGTGGTGTTAGATGTTATGCAGAAAAATCTCACAACCAGCTTAAGGGGAAGGAATGTGCACACAGACTGTTCTGCTGTGGAGCACTGAGCTGGCTGTCTGCATTAAAAACATGTATGTCCCCATACGAGCATTCCCCAGTCTAATGATAATCCTCTGCCCTTATAGAGCCAGAAAAAGTGTCAGGGGCTACATGTGAGTGTTTTGTATGGCTGGAAGCAGTAAGGTGAGATTGTAGAAACCTCCGTGCTGTAATTTAGCTTAGTAAAATTCAGTAACATTCAGTAACATTCATTAGGGCAACCAATCTAGCCACCTCCTCCACTATAAGAGAGTGTGTCGCTTTACTCACCTGCCCCAAAACGCTGCTACATGGAAGCAGAGACTTTCCTGGTGTTACTGTACTATTGTGAAGTGTGTCTTACCCAGAAAGCTGCAAATGGGCACACAAAAATATTGCTGCTAACTTAGACCCCTCCCACCCTCCATTCTAACTGTTACTGTTTCATGAAATTCACTCTGTATAATAACAAAAAAACCCCAACCAACAACCACAGAGATATTTTTAGAGTGTGATAGTAAACCTGGATAACTTGCTGGATAGTATTTAGTCCAACAATATTGGTAATTGGGGGTGACTGAAAGGATTTAGAATCTGATGGCAGCCCTGGAATAAGTTTTTCAGCCTGTTTCCCAGAGGACAGATGTAATAAGGGTGGGTAGTTTTGATATCTGTCATCACTTTTATCTGAGACACCAGAGGAAATGGTCGCATCCTTCCTTGGCTTGTTCGTGTGCTTTGTAAGAAGGCTTGAAGGAAGCTTTCCTTTGTCTGCCTCCACCACATCTGTCCTGTGAGATGACTGAATTCAGGAATGACAATAAAAATGTCCTTGAAAAACATTAAAGACATTTTTATTGATCATTAAAAATCAGTTTCAATATTATTTCAGTGAGCTTCAAGGTACACACTTCTATATAGTGCAAGCTATATATACTGGTGTATACTGCATACAACATATATAGATATACACATACACATACATACAAAATGTACAAGGTATACTACATACACATAGGTCAGGAATGTAGAGAGCAGAGTTAAAGGATTACGGGTGCATGGGATGACAGGAGAGCTTTAAGAGAAGGCTTCACTCAAAGCTGCTTTGGTGCAGAGGGTTCTGGTATGGTGAACCCCTGACACAGCACTGCCAGGGGAACGGTTCTACCTGCAGATGGTACCTCACCACTGAACAGGCAGCTGCTGGAAATGCTGGCAGTAATGTGCTAGCTGATAAGAGGAGGAATAGGAAGTTGAATAAGCAGAGATAAAATATCCTTTCCGAATGCATGCTTTTGCCCAAGCAACAGAAATGAGCTGAGTGGTTACTTTTAGGAAGGTTTGTTCCACAAGTGTTCCTGGAGGGATCAGTGTGACAGATCTGAGCCCACATAATGTGGCTTTTTAGTGAGAAGAAGAAAGTTTAGAGGTTGTTTCTGTCAGAGTCTGTGACTGCTTAAAGCAAAATGAATGCTGTGGTGGATGTGTGTGTCCCAGGAAGCCTCTGGCAGTCCCCAGGGGCCCTTGCTGCCCTGTCAGCCCTGGGGCAGCTCTCTGTAAAACAGTGCATCACACTACCTGGCAGCTCTCTCCCCAGCTGTTCCCCTTCCTGAGGGGCATTTCTGAAGTTGTCTCTTGTTCAGTCAGAGAGAGCTTAACTGATTTGGCTATTGGAACTTGGTCTCCAGCTGAGCCTCTCAGTAACTCCTAGGGAAAGGTGGTGTCACCTTGCAGCTTTCCAGGATGAGGAGGCCGCCAGGAGCAGCAAGCCTGGGATACAAATGATTAGGCTGGGCACCCCAGATTCCTGCTGGCTTGTCCTACTCCATCAACACAGACTAGCAGGGACTCTTGTTTTGCACTTCCCACATGCCACTTCATCTTTCCTTCTAGCTGAGTGGTTTTCCTCAAATGGTCTGTGGATCTCTGTAGGATGGGCTGCTTTTGCAATTTTGCAAATTCACTTTGTAGAAGTGAACTAAGGAATCAAACCTATTGTTTAATGAGCCTAGAAGTGACTCGCCGTGTCTGCATGGATGTTGAAAAGATTTTAGGGGTCTACAAAAGGAAAACCTGTGTTCTGCTTTCAATACATACCAGTGCTGAAACTGTCATGGTCCAAGGCTGACGATTTCATTCTGGCTGTGGTGATTGTGGGCTGATTTCCCCAGCTTTGAGAAGTTTTTGTGAGGGATTGGACTTTGACTGCCTGGGCCTGGAGTCTGCTTTCCCCTGCAGCCACCAGCAAAAAAATGGTGTTGGTCCATGTGTAGGCTGTTAAAACCTGCAGGGTATTTGGAGGAGTGTTATGCTCTCCACATTTTCAAAAATATTGTCCTCACATCCGAAGAGTTTACAGAAACAACTTTGCTGCAAAACTTAAAAAAGCAACAAGTGCTTGTATTGTGTGGAAAAGTTAATTTAAACTTACTGGAGCTAGACCACATAGTTTACTTACTAGCACTTGCTGCATGGTAGTGAAATTTCTGAAGCACCATGAGTCAGTAAGGGCTGAGAGTCAGCTGAGTCTCCTCCAGACCCCTCGCTGGTGTGGCTGTGGCCCAGCGTGGAGAGCACAGGGCCATGTACATTGGACAGAAGCAGAATTAAATGCTTCCTGACTAACTGCAGAAACTCAGATGAAGTTCACATAAGGAATCAAGTGAGGTCTGAGGGAGCTGCTTTACACTCATGCAACACGCCTTTGATGCTTTCAGTTCTGTGGGCCTACATATAAAACAAACACAGTGGGTATCTAGCAGCTACCTCTTGCCACAGATAGAAATGGGATAGAAATTAGCACACTGCAGCTGATAATTTCTTGAAGGTCTGAGCTGCTTCTGATATAAATATGAGCATGTGGCTTGCTGTGCAGGGACTACCCACAAAATTTTCATTTTTAGTTACATTAAACCAAAGCAGAGAAAAATGAAATCTGCAGAGGGAAAGAAAGATGCATCAGAAATTCACTGGAACTACACCAAAATTGTACCCTGCATAAATAGCCTTAGCAAACAATGATTAACACAGCCAGCATGTTTCATCGTATTGTTAGAGAGAACAGAAACAGAGATAATCCCTTCTGAATTGTAATGTAATGCTATAAATGATATGGTTTTATTTCTTTGTACTGCTAGTTTTGTTTTAAATGATGTAATATTTTCAGAGAGTCTAAATGAACTGTTTGCAATGAAACTGGATGCTTCCTCCAGCATGTGATAATCATAACCAAATGAGATTTTAATTAATACTTGAATAAATCCTTAGTGAGCTTCTGAAATATGAGGCATGCTCTACATCTGCATGACAAGAGGAGATCTATGAGAATACTGAGCTATTTCTGACTAGGAAAGTAAGTGGGAGTCCTTGAATCCAAACTGATGATTGTAGGCTGAGCTCCTGTCTTGAACCTACCCTTAGTGCACAGGCCTGGAAGTTCTTAGCTATCCAAAAGCCCAAATGTAAATTTGCTGCTTTGAGGAGTAGAATATTATTCTTTCTCAGTAGCTGATTTCTGTCCCATCCTTGATATGATTAAATACAAAGCAGTAAAAAAGCAAACCCAAACCTGTCAGAGTCTTTAGCCTGTGCCCTCCCATTCATATTAGAGGAGCATATCTAGTGTTTTGTTATGCTACAGAATGCCTCAGGACCATTGGCTTTCAACAGCTGCTGTATATGACAGCTATGTCCAGATCACCTACCAGAGGGCCCCAGAAATGTCAAGAATGAAGGCACAAGAGAAACTCTGTGTGAAAGAGAATTTACTGGAATAAAGCAAACCAAAAGTCTAAATCTTTGTACACTGTTTCCCCTCAATGTAGAGCAATTTCAACATAGATGCAGCCCAAATTTGGCTGTGAAATTTACTTTTCTATTTAAATACGGTCTGTGAGTACCTGAGGTGAAAGGCACCAAGCCTTTAGGACATGGAATTGAAAGGACACTGTGTGCACTTTGAGAGCAGCATGTTACTGTGTCCAGTCTACAGTGACATGTGACTGCAAAGTCCCACCTTGAAACCAGCTCAGTGACTTGTCTGCACTCTTCTAGTTGGGCAGAGTTACAAACCTCGCTGCTCTCGTCCCAGGAAGTTTTCTGGGGGAAGCTTGTTTTTGCTCAATACCTTCAGGTCAGGAAGGCTATCCTGTGAGGTCCTCCACTCCAGTCATCATCCCAGATGCCTTCCTATGTCATCTTCAAGTGCAAATCCACCTTCATTGAACACAGATGGTCATGGTTCTCAGTAACTCTAGGTGAGGGCCATTAGCATAACCCTATCTGCTGAGAATCTCACTCCTGAATCCCACATCAATCATCTTCCCCTTTCATGGTCTCAGTAAGGGCTCACAGTCATCCTGTGTTGACTACTTGTGTTTCTTGCCTCTCTCTCCTGCCTGGTATGACTTTGATCTCTACACCGTTTCAACTTCACAGCATTTCTTTTTGCTGTAGCTTTTCATGTCACCCCATGCTTCTTCTATAAGCTTTTCTCTGTGGAGTATAAAATATTTAGTGATGAAAGAAAAAGGAAAATACCTTTAAGTCTAGTCCACATGGTCTCTGCAACCAAAAATAAAGAAAGTTTTCTACTTTCACAATTGCAAATACATAAATGTAAACCATTCCAAGACAGAGGCCTGCATATCAGCAAGTTACTCTTTTCTTTGGCCACATTTCTAAATTATCAGGAAAATGGGACAAGAGGTGCAAGCATACACCTGTCTTGCAACTTTTCTTGTCCTTATGAGTCAGACTTTGTATCGGACAAACTAGTTACTCAATGTGCTCTGCTGTTGCATTAGTGTAGGTCTGAGAAGGAATGTGGTACAGCTTCTGATAGTATCACTTTTTAGCTTGCAAAAAACCACAGTTGTGGTTAGTGGGAGATTTTTTTTTCACCTACTAATGAAAATCTGAAAATAAGAAAGGTTGATAGATTACTTCCATAAATGTTGTATTTTGAGGACAAAAAGCAAATGGAAGGAAGAGAAGCACTGGAATCTCAATAGTAAATAGCCTTACAGTGTGTGTTGTCTCTGAGTGTGCATTATTGCAGTCAGCTTCCCTGTAGCTTTCTGGAGCATCTAAGTTCTGGAGAAGTTAGCTGTCCATGCACCTTTGCCAACAGCAGCAAAATGCTTAGGTCAGTGTGTTCAGAAGTAGTTCTGATTGTGAGAGTCTAATATAAGCTCCTTGGGAATTTACAGTCAGAAATTGTTAGAATTTCCATTGATCCCAACTTGCAGTAGTATTTGATCAAGGAATTGGGTCAAGACAAGTGATATAGAAGCAACAAAGTTTAAATGAGCTATCTGCAACAGAGGATTTACGGAAAGGACAAACTGGAATCTGCATGTGAGTCTGTAACAGGACTTTGGACTCTGTTAGCCTGTTTTATATGCAGTAAGAGTAGACACAATACCACTAGGATTTAAAGGGTGGTTTTTACAAAACTCACATGAGGACTCTGCAATCCTTTCTTGAAAACTGAGCAGGTTTACAAGGACTTTCTGCACCTAAACATATATCAAAATATATCAGCAAATCTGTGGGAGCACTGCAAGATGCTTGGTGCTAAAGGGAGCTCAGCACCACTGAATGCTCACTTCACCTGGAGTGAAGGACAGGGTGTATTAACTGTGGTCAATTCCTATAGCCCCTACATTCCCTTTAGCAGTATATACATGCAAGCTGGACAGTTTTCCAGGTTTCTTGGCTGGTTCTTGGGAATTGCTCCAGCTCTGCAGTTGTTCCATGGGGCACTGGAGAACCCATCCCTCAGCTTCAGTCGCTGGCAGCCTCTCCCTTCTAGAATGTAAATTATTCATAAAATTCCAAGCAAGACAAAAACTTTGCTCAAATTCTCTAGCTGCATTCCATTTTAGCACTGCTCTTTTCCCTCACATAGCTGTGGTACATACTTGCCTTTATCCTCCCAAAGCTTCTACACAAACAAGGAGGAGGAAAACCCATTAAAGGGAAGGTGTGCCTGATAATTCAATTACCTGCTCACCACCAGTGGTAGCCCTGAGGGCCAGCTAATCATGCTGGCTCCCATAACTCCTCCTCTCAACTGATCTCTGCAGAAAACTTGTACAATCTTGAGGGGTAGGGGAAGGAAAGATTGGGCCCTGGGTACCCATAGCATAGCCTGCAGCTGGTAACAGGCAGAATGCTACAGATGGAGCTACAATTTATGAAGGGCAAACCAGCAGTCTGCTGGTTGTGCTCCTGCTAATAATCCTCAGATACGTATTTCTCCAATGATCGAGTGAGCTCTGAAGTTAGATGTTAGCATAGGAAGAGGGAATCTTAAACAAGCTTAGCTGTCTGTCACTCCAGGACAGGGATCAGTTTCCATGAGAGCTCCACATGCTTAGTGTGCTCCTGCAGTTTAGAAACACACTCAGTGTTTGGTGTGAATTAGAAAGTCTTAATACCTTGCAACAAAACTGTTTATTTGGAGGGTGACTCTTAGTTTTGAAAAGAAGGTACTTTCCGATAAGTATGATTTTGGTTCCTGTGAAAATCACTGCCAAAATCCCTTTCTAGTTTTTTCACTCACCTGATCTAGCTACATGTGTCTGTAAACCCAAAATATGAGGGTTTTTTGGTTTTTTTCCGGTGCACGCGATGGACAATGTGGTGGTAGCAGAGTGTGTATCTCTCACTCTTGTGTAGGAGACATAGAGCTGGGCACAATCCCATGCTCTCTGCTACAATTACTGCATTGTTGGGTTGGGAAAACAAAGGTGTCTTGATGTGATATGCTGTGATGTCACTCTGCTGTGTGCTGCTGGATCTCGTGGTTCAGGCACATCACACTCTGTACCTCAGGCATGGTGAAAATTAACAGAGTGAACTGAGCCATGGCTAGCAGCTCTGCTTCAAGGCATGCTGTGGACTGTGACACAGAAATAAAGGAAAAGCACTTCCTTATAATTTACTCTATTTCCATAGTGTAAGAGTGGCTTCTGTGTTTTCTGGGAGAAGGTGCTACTTTGCATAGCCTGTGTCTGCATCCCACAGTGAGGTTTAATAGCACTTTCTTGTGTTTAGTCTGAACTAGAGAACCTTGCTATTTTGGGGGGATTCGTTACATGTTCGTAGGATGTGGAGAGTTAAATTTATTTTCAATAGATACTGTTTTAATTGGGTAACAAGTGATTATATAAAAATCCCCAAATTTACTTTCCAAACACACCTGTTAGCATTTGATCAAGCAAATACCAAAGCAACTGCTACACTTCCCACAGGAAAACGCTGCTCAAGAACATCTAACCTGCTGTTTCAGGGTTTACTTCTTGCGTTGGGTTTTCACACAGGCAGACTCATTTCATACCACACACCAAACTCTATGCTTAATTTGACTGGGAAAGTTAAAATAGGCAGGTTATATAATGATGTTTATCTTTAGATCAGGAAGTCAACTAAGAAGCTGTTAAGCTGATATTATATAACGCAGCCCTGATTATAGAAAGTGTGGAGGAAGATGATCTAGGTTGGTGCATGTCATATTGGCAGAAATTGTTAATGAATATAATTAATATTGTTTTGTATGCTTTTGTTTTGGAAGTTTTGCAGCCTCTCAGAAGATGTTGGAGTATAAGCAGTCAGGTATTGAATTTTAATTGTTTATAAAAATACTAATTGCACTATTCTATACTTTAGAAACATACATTTAAATAAAACATTCTAAATAATCAAATAGGTCACATATCATTTCCTATAATGCTCCAGTTCCTGAGGTTGCTGCAATAACAAAACTCAGTCCTTTGTAGGATTGTGAACTGCCCCAAACCCAATAGATAAACCTTATTACAAAAGCAAAGAAAGATGACATTATTTCATACACATGGCATACAATTCCTAATTGAAGAAGAGCTCAAACAACTTCAGAGTACACAAACTACACAATGATAGGGAAAAAAAATGTAGACAAAAAGAAGTCCAGTTTTGTCTTGCTCTCCCTATAAACAAGAATACGTTCTTCTACTAGCCATACTCAGCTGGACTCTCTAACACTAAGAATAAAGGCATCCTTGTATTCTGCTCGAGATCGAATTAACCTAAGACAAGTTTCAGTTATGAGAAGAAACTGGATATAGAGTTCACAAATTAAAAATATGAAGCTTGTATTACCAGGGAAGCAGTCCTCTCTGTATAAAAAAGATTAAAGTCAAATAAGCAGAGATGTGTAAGGGGATCCCATAAGAATTCCATTGAGTAGGCTTAATTAAATTTGCTAAACTGTGATTTTTCTTAAATAAAACTTTGATTTAAGAACTGAAAATTGGATCCTTCTGTGAGTAATAGGCAGCAACTTATTTCACCCACAACAATGTAGATGATAGACAAGAGTGAGCTGGTATTTCAACTGTTAACAGCATATATGACAGGCATGTGACTCATGGGGTTGTGTGACATAGTAACTGCACACTGTATTGAAAAGAGTCTTTAGTACCCTCATGAAAATTAGCTATAAGTAGTAGCTCTTGGAGAAAAAAAGACACATTACATGTTTTCATTCAAGTAGAATGCTTCTACAAGAAGCTGCTTGCAGCTCTTATAACCCACAAAATTACAGATGATAAAGGAAAGGTGCTCTCCTGAAAAGACAGCTCCTGGAAGGTGAGACTGTGGCACACGATCCAATCTTACACGATCCAATCTTATCTGACATCAAAGAATCCAGACGAGTGGAGGCATAATGAGCAAGCTGATTTCACTCGGGCTTCATCCCTTACTAGCCAGGGGAAATGAGGCTTCATTAGTTTCATTGCTTCCCCAGTTAGCTGTGAAGAATTGCACTGAGTTTGCAGGTGAAGTGAAAGCTTTTCTACAGCTGTCATAGATCTTTTTATGAGCAACAACTCCCAGTTCTGAACAAATACGGGAAACCATCTGCTCTGTATACTATATGGTGACTGATATGGTGACTTTGGGCATTAAATGTGACAAAATTAATACAGGATCAATTTTATTATTCTTGTGCTGTACTGGCCTCCTTGCTGTCAACAGCTGCCTGCTTCCATATTACACATCCCCACTAAGCACCATGTCCTTCAACAGGCAGAGAGCAGCATGTGTGTTGTAACAGGCTGCCTGTCACAGGCAGAGTGTCCCGCACTGGCTGCTGGTAGCAGTCACAAAAAAAGGGATTTTAACAGGAAAATCTGAAGGCAGGGAGAGGGGGCCATGGGTCAGATCATCATCTGTTGCTGGGGACAAGAGGACTAAAATGGCAACAGGTTGCAGCTTCATATAATTGTCCTGGAGTTCCTATGCCAAGGGTCATTCTGGAGCACAGCCAGTGTTGGGCAGAGCGTAGTGCTGACTTCTGTGCTGACCACACCAGTCACAATTTAAGTACAAGCCTTTCTGTATGTGCCTATAATGGTTTGATTTAAGTGACATTGCTTAAGTTGTGGCACAAATGATGCTCTGGTGTATACTCAGTTTTCTCCTCCAAGGGAACTACACAATTTCCTGTAAGCTGGAGCCTGAAAAAGATGACGTGTAATACAGGACACTATTGCAACACTGGCTCTTACTGCAAGGTTCCTAGTAAAAATGTCATTTGCCATTCATGGGATATTTTCTATATGTGCTGGAATTTCAAACCCACTTTACATACTGAAGTGTAATACTGGGCTTTCTGGCTCAACTGCTTCCAATCAGCAAAAACACTCCTAGAATTGAAACAGAAGTGCCCGGAACAAACACTGCTCTCTGAGGTGCAATAGGGCTCACCTAATTGCTTCCTGACTTGCTGATCCATCATCCTGACCCCCTCTTTGATGTTTTTTTTTTTTTCTTTTTTTTTTTTTTCTGAAGCTTAGTAATAAGTGAGAATATATGGGATTATTTCTCTATCCCCAGCACAATGACCACATGTAACAGAACTATCTCTTGTTTAAAATAAAAAAAAAGACTTGGAAACATCAAATCCTGTTTATGAAAAAGTAGTTTCTTTATAGTTGTTCCTTTAATTGTAAAAAAAAATTAGTTTTTTGCTGTAATAATACATTTTTGTCAGTCAGCAAAATCAACCCAAATGCTGCAGATGTCTCCTTTCTGTTAGCTAAACTTAGGCTGTTCTTCCTATCCTTCTGTATATATATATATTCCTCTGACATCAAGAGGACTATGGCCCCTTTAGAGTACATTTATTGCTGTTGTAAACAGTGAAAACTGATGAAGCCAGATGATGGAGGCTTCTGCCAATGTCCCTTTTCAGAATGCTTTCATTTCAAAAATACCTGAACTGGTACAAGTTGGTGCCAAAACTCTGAGATATGAAAATACAATTAGAAAGGAGGAAAATGGGAAATGTGTGTCAGTTAGCACTAAATGTATGTTCTGCTTTCTTCAATGAGATGTGTGAACACTTTTACAGTACATAGCTGTGGGAGGAGGAAGAACTCCTGGCACAAGTCTAGGAACAAAACATGTGAGTATTGGGTAAGGAGAGAGGCCTTTTCTAGATCTGGGTTAGATTTGTTACAGTGTTTCCTTCAAGATTAGGTCTTTGCCACTGCCAAATCTAGTCTTGATTTTTAGACTTGAAATTTGGAAGAGTTGCCCAGGAGATTCTTTTTAGGTTCCTGGGATAAACTCTTGAACGTTTTCAGTTGTGTCTAAATCAAAAAAGTGTAAATGGAAATGCAAACTTGGATTGAAAAAAAAAAAAAAATCACATCTGCAGGATTTGCTTTGAACTTTCAAATCTCTCCTGCGTCTATGCACATCCAGGGTTTGAACTGTTTCAGCTCCTAGGCTGTGGTTGATTGTCTATCTGATTGAGAAATAAGTTAACATTCCCTCTCAGTACAAGCATTTGAGTCAACCCTAAACACACCAGTTTTAATATACAGCTCCCTTTAATGAGCATATAGAATATTGTGCAAAGATCATTTAGCTCACGTGTGTTTCTATCTGTCACCCATCTCTATGCTCTGTCACCTCTTTGCTATCTTGCAAAAAAGCAAGTGGTTTGTGTTGCCTTTGAAGGCACCTTGTTACCATTTCCACACCACTTTTTTTTTGAGAAAGCAACTTTTGAGAAAGTAACTTTCATGATTCTGATCAGTCTCTGATGTCAGCCTGTACGGCCCATTCCTTAAATTTTCCGACGAGCAAGGCTTTTCGTGCTTTCTCCCACGATGTCCTCATGCTAACCTTATGTCCCCTGTGAACTGCAGCAAAGCTATTTCTTTATCCTCCTTCAAGTAAGCCCTTCTTCCTCATCCTCTTCTTTGCCAGGATGACTGAAGGAAAAAAAAACAACCCAGCAACGGGTGGATACCGGTGCTCCGTGAGTCCCTTATTGCGCTGGCAGGCACGGTCTGTGAGGTACCTGTGTCCTCCTGCCTGCCCCGTGCCCTCCTGCGGGTAACGCGGCTCTGCCCGAGCGTGTTCACAGCACGACCCGCTCCGTGCCCGGCAACAGAGCCAGCACAGCCCTTTGGTCCGGTTTTGCCCACTGACTCCGGCAGCTACAGCGGGACAGGTACCGCAGGTACGGGCGCACACCTGGGGCCGCCCCGCCCTCCCGCAGCACAGCCCGGGCACCGCCAGCGGCGCGCCCGGGACGGCGATCAGCGCCCGGGACGCTCCGGGCGGGTTTCGCCCGTCCCTGTTCTCGTCCCGGTTGCCGTCCCGGTCCCCGTTCCCGCCCCGTCCCGCCGGTGCCAGCGGCGGCCCCGGGCTCCACGCGGGGCCGGGCCGGGGCGGGGCGGGGCGGCCCCTTTAAGGCGGGGGGGGCCCTCACCTGCCTCCTCCCCCGCCCGCCGCCAAGGTACCGGCCCCGCGCCGGGCCCTGATTGGGCGCCCGCCGGGCCCGGTCACGTGGGGGGGGCGCGCTCCCCACTGCCTCCAGGCCGCCATTTTGACTGGAAAGTTTGGAATTTCCGAGCGGTGCGGGCGGGAGGCGGCGGGAGCGCTCCGGTCCTGCCCGCCCCGGCGCCGCCGCCACCGGCCCGCCGCGCCGCCCCGCACCGCGCTGTCCCGCCCGGCCCGCGCCGCCCCGTGTCCCGCCGAGGCGCCGCGGCGGCGCCGGCGAGAGCCCCGCGCGGAGCCGCTCACCCGGCGGGTGGGTCCGGCGGGGCGGCCACCGCCCCCCCGCGCCCGGCCGGCAGGGGGCGCCGCCCCCCCGCGCCGCCCCGCGCCGCGCTCGGAGTTGTGCGGCGGAGCCCCCGGGGCGGCCCCGGGCGCGGAGCGCGATGCCCGTCAGGAAACAAGGTGAGCGCCGCCCGCCCGCGGCCGCCGCAGCCCCGGTGACAGCGGCTGCTGCTGCCGCCGCGGCGGGACGGGCCAGGACCGCGCGGGCGGGGGGCGGCGGGAGCAGCCGGGCTGCGGGCGGTGCGAGCGCGCCGAGGGCACCGTCCCGCCCGCGCTCTCCCGGCTGCGAACAAAGGAGCTGGGGCGGCCCCGGGCGCGGGGGCTTGTTGCATCCCCGGTGCTCCTGCCCCGTGCGCCCGGGTCAGCGGTGTGTGTCTGGTCTCCGCTTGCAGATACCCAGCGAGCCCTGCGCCTCCTGGAGGAATACCGCTCCAAGCTGAGCCAGGCGGAGGACCGGCAGCTGCGGAACTCCATCGAGCGTGTCATCAGCATCTTCCAAAGTAACCTTTTCCAGGCGTTGATAGGTAAAGGCTGACTTCTTTCAGTTTGTGCGCAAGCCAGCCAGTTCTTGCTTGTGGTGTCACTTGTAGTGTTAAAAGGAAAAAGATATTTTGCCCTTACGATAGAAGCCATGTGCTTCTTGTCGTTGTGTTTTTGTTTTGCATAGTAACACACGTGCTGTTACAGATCAACAGTTCACTTGTTACGTACACTTACTTTATTTGAGGCCTTTGACTGGCACAAACTGTGGTGCAGTTTTTATTTCTGTGACATATTAGACATGTAGATTACTTTAACCTGTTTTTTCATGTATTTTTGTTCACCTGATATCTAAGGAGGGGGTTTTTTTTGTTTGGTTTTTTTTTTTTTTTTGTCCATGTATAACAGACTGATGAATGGATTGAAATGTTTTTAGTCTGGGGTAGGACTTGGGCAATTCCCACAGAAGAATCTCTAAAAACATCACAAAGTGTATAACTGAAGTGCAAATTTAATTTAAAGTAAATGAGAAGAAACCTCTAATGCTTCAGAGACTACTATAGACATCTTTTCTCTTTTGTTCCATATTCAAGTGTAGTGAAAGCACTACTGATCCTCAGTTTAGAGTATTTGTAGTACTTGAGTTAAAATGTTCCTGTAAGTTCTTAAAAGTACTTGCATATAATTTTGAATTATCTGTGTGTCTATTTGGAAAAAAACCAGCATAAATAGAACTTGCAGAATCCTGTGTTTATTTGGAAACTTTTGCAGGGAAGCAGTGAGATGTGGTTTTGCCTTGATTGATTGTCACTATCTCTATGACAGCTAATGTTAGTTTACCCACAAGAATAAAATTGGTTCTGTATCTTTGTCTTTTAACAAAGTAACCAGTGTGTGAAGGGTACTAATGACAAACACTGTAGCTATATTTGTAATTTGTCTCAGTGAATGGGTAGCGTTGTAGGGGTGTGCATCTTCCTTCATAGTGCTGCAGTGTCTTTATGTTGTGGTGAAAACACAGGGCCAGGCAAAACATAAACATGCATTGCTACATGTGGAATGTTTTCTTCTGGAGTGTTTATTTCGTCTTTTGCAGGTTTTCAGAAGTCAGTAGTTGTGCTATGGTTTTTTTCTTATCATCCAAGTTCATAAAAGATAGTTGTGAAAATAGGTCAATAACAAGGATCTTCTCCTTAAAGGAACCCCAGATTTCTCTTCAATACTCAGTTGATGCTAATCAACTCCATGGTGAAGAGCTAGACATCTTTGTGGGGCCATGAGTGAACAGAATTCACTCATTGGTGCCTCAGACTGTTGTTTTTACCCAGCAAATTTCAATGTTGGCTATAATTTTTCTTGTTCTGGGTGTGTGTATGTGTGTGTTTTGGGGTTTGTTTTAGGTGTTTAAGGTCCATGCAGTACTCTTTTCTCCCGTTCATTGAATAAGATACCAGTCTATAAGCCTTTGACATTCAAATCTGCAAGGTGTAGTTTCCTCTACTATCCACATACAAATCTTCATTGTTTATAACTCTGCTCCTAGTAGTAGTAAACTTCAAATAGCAGGCAACCTCATGTCTGCTGGCTTTGTTCTGCAAGAGCAGAAAACAGGAATGTGTTTTTACCTTTATGGGTTCCATGACCTGTTTTCTGGTCTTGCATGTCACAGCAGTGGGCCCCTGGTTCTTGTGGAGTTTCATCTCTGTGTGCACAGTAAGAGCTTCTTGGGCATGTTGCATTAACTTTGCATTTCCTGGCTCACTGTATGATTGTTTATTAGTGTGCATGCATATATTCCCAAGCCATTTGTCAGAAGGCTGGTACTTTTCAAGCACTTTATGCTATCAGCTTGGGTCTTTTTCCTTTAACCTGCTCCTTTCTGTGGAAATACATCAGGGGAGTTCTTGTCCATGGCAGGCTGCTCCTGGCTGTTGTTTTCCTGGAAACATCTTTTTTATGATGTGTCTACCATGAAGAGTGGGAGGACTCCCTGGAAAAGATATGATCTGGAGGATGGCTGCAGTCACTGGGAAGGCCTTGAGCCTGCTCCTGCTTGTCCTCTTTCTAGGAGGATGCTGGATGAAGTATTCAGTTGAGCTGTGGGTTAGGCTTACCTGAAATACTCCATCATTTACTGCTTCATGACTGAATTTTAAGTGTGCCTTTTAGAGAAGTTGTGATGTGTTCTCATCTTAAATAGCCAGTGCTGTTCTGACAGCAAATTTCTGGCTCAACTATACCAAGTTATTTCTCTTACAGATACTTCTTCTAGCAAGTGTGCTACTTTTAGTTTCTAAGGCTTTTTTCTTTTTTTTTTTTTTTAGTAAAATAATACTAAGAAATTACAACCAAACTTCATCCATTATTTTCTGCTTTTTCTGCCAAGTTACTGCACTGTATCCAAGACCTGACTGTCTGGTGGGTTTGTGAAGGCTGCAGTCAGGATCTGCTGTCAACTTCTTGTATCTTTTTTAGTATAATTTTTGACTTGGCAATCAAATGCTGTTCTTTCAAGCAATAAATAGAAATTACTTTATGCACAGAAATATATCTTTGGGTTTATAATGGAGGAAATTAAGTATTCCTGAAAGCTACACTGATTTTAACAGTGTTTCCTGAATTTAGATACACATGAAGAAATTAAAGTGGTTTTTTTTTTGAAATTTCCATTGGAGTGCTGAAGGATAAATAGTATTACTTATTTGAGCCTTTTTTTATGTTGTCCTCTCCTTTTAGTTCTATCAATAAAATTTTAGTTCAGCAATCTACTAGCTTGACCTTGTACTTAAATTATGGCTTTAAATGATTTGAATTAGACCAGTAACCAGTTGGTGTGAACAGCCGGTGCCATAAGAGCGACATTGCAACAATGTTATATTTTAAGTGAGATAACTGTAAACTTCAAATTAGTAACAAAAGTAACTAAGTATGACTTCCTCAAAACAGCCTGTGCAATTCCAAGTAAACTTCCTGTTGTGGAGGCAATAGGTAAATAGTGTCCATTTCATGTAAACTTCCTGTTGTAGAGGCTCAGAAATGTGTGGTATCTTTTCTTTTCTAGCTTATGACTTCTTGGGGGCAGTTAAAATGGCTTGTTATTGATATTCTGATCATTGGGAAGGTGAGTCAGTTTATTAAGAGACCAAAGGAAGATATCTACATGTAGAACCATGGGATCACTTTGATAAAGTATTTGGTATTTTTCCCCAAATAATGAGGTAATAATTCTGCTGATGAGTTCTGTTTCTAGTTGAGGTTCTCTCTTACCTTCTCTGGAAGCTACAGGTTCTTGAAAAGGTACCAATATATTTATCTTCTTGAAAATATAGGAAGAAAAACACTGGCATGCGTAAGTAACACTCCTGAGAGAAAAACGTGAAGCAGACTTATGTTTATACACAGAATGGTTTTGCTTAATTAAAGTCTGCTTTTAATGGGTGTCATGCTGTGGTTGACCATATTAAAATAGTCTTCTAAAATTAAAAGTATTATAGCTATAGCTAGAAACATGAGGTAGTTTGCTACGTCAAAAACATTCCTTTTTCTGACAATAACTTACTCCATTTGCACAGCTGTCAGAAAAAGGGAAATCTAGAAATCTCTACATACACTGGCAATGGAGTTGGCTGTGCTGCCCTTCTTGCCTAAAATGGGGTGGGGTTTTTTATATCTATGTTATTTTGTATTTATGCATATACAGACTTTTTACTGTAAAATAGCAAATCTGAGTAGGGAAAGTTGAATGTGTTGAATTTCTTATGTGTAAGCAATCTCATTTATTTCAATTGGAGTCCCTTTGCACGAAGATCTGCCTTGAGAATTGTGCTTATGCACTGGCTCTTCTTAGCACTAAACATCCAGTGTGAGAAATCTTGAACTAAAAATATAGTGGTTTCACAGCTTCCCTCTGGTAATCATGAAGTGTTTTTAACCATAGTTTGGATTCATTAGCCTTATGAATTGGACAGAGTATATTAAAAATGCTGTTAATACATTTCTAAACCTCAAAATAGGAAGTCCCATCTCTGAAAATTTTGAAAAAAATGGATGGTTGCATCAAGTAAACTCTTTGTTCAGGTTTCTCAGCAGTCTGACTGGGATGGAAAATTCTAGGAATATAAAACATACTCTGCAGATTTCTCATCTCTGTCCACACTGGCTTTCTGAACTCTAGATTTTAGACTGAAGTAGGCTGGATTGGGTCAGCACTGCTCAAAGTTGGTACCCTTTGAAGTGGACTAACCACATTTCTGCTCCATGGCATGTGGCCTCAGCTCTCTGAGCTGTGTGTGGCATCTCTGTAGATGTTGTTGCTCCTCTTGATCCTTCTCAATCAGCCACCTTGTTGTATACTTGCTGGCTCAATTGAAATCAAACACAGTTAAAGCAGAAGCTCCTCTTGAACTGAAACCAAAAGTACTTGCTTTTGGGGAATACCAGCCTTTATTTCAGCAATGTAGTTAGTTAATAGAGCATATGCCATGATGACACAGTTAACTGCAAATCAGCTCAGGCCTTCCCATTTTCAGAGGCTTTGGCAGGAGTTCTTTCAGGCTCAGTTGAATAATATTTACATTAAGAATCCAGAAATTATTTTGACAATAAGTTGAGGATCGGGTTAGACAATCAGTGAATATTGTTGAGGTTTTTTGTTATTAATATTTTTTTTTAGAGGAAGATTTAGGGAGAATTGGATCTTCTGTAACACTGGAATTGTTGCAGATGCTAATTTTTCACATTGAAATTTTACTCTTGCTGCATTTTTGTGACTTTTTCCCCAGATTGCAGCTTCTGTAATACAACATCTTTGCTCATATTTGAGGCTGAAATATCCATGCAGTATAATCCTTGCAACTTTGAGGTATTTGTCAGCTTTTTGGATGAGTTTCCTAAGGATATATAGGTTATGCTTGCTATGATCTCCTTTGAAATTTAAACAGAAGTTGGTTGGTTTTAGAGAAATTTGACCTAGGATTGTATTTTCAAAGGTAATTAAGTACTTGATTATTTTCATCCAGATGGAGGGAGGATAAAACATTTCAGTTGGTGTCTGGATGACTGGAGTGTTAACTTAGTCATTGTCAGTATGTTTCTGCCATGCAGTTTGTCCAAATGTCAGAATGTTCCAGTTTTTGGAAGAACTTCATGTCTTCTTCTCCAAGGAACCTAACAGTGAGTGAAACAGTCTCACTGAGCCTCCATTTTAAAGAATTACTATTTTATGTGTATGTAGTGCAGTTTGATAGTTTGCTTGCTTTTTAAAGTGTTTTCCATGCTGTATTAAGTGTATGTACATGGTGACAGGGCAATGTATTGAATTTTTGGGATTAGGTGCTGCTTTTGGTAGCCTAAAATAGCAAGTAAGACTAGTGTAAGCTGAGTAGCTACTGGTATGCAGATAAATAGCATTGTAGCAAAAGTTTATCCTTGTGGTCATTGCACTGACTGTTTATTCAGTGTTGAATAGCTGCACTGTAGAATTTATCAATTACAGTATTCTCTTCACAGGGTTACCATTGAAAGGGTCTGTTGACAAGAAAACTTTGTCAATAATTCTGCTGTTCATCCAGGGGCTGAAAAGAAAGTTGAAGCTGGGAATAATTCATATAATTTCCTGATTTTGAGGAAGTTTATCTTCTGTCCTTTTCTTGCTCCACTTAGTTTCCTGTGTTCTTTCACCTGTTTTCCCTGGTTCTGATGCCTATCTCCTCCCATGCTGCTGTGTTCCTGGCTTTGCTCCTAATCTCCTTCAAGATTTGCTTCAGTGCTGGGTACAATGTAGAGGAAGGGGGAAAGTATGAGAGAGGATACTTGTCCTAATCTTATTCCTGCTTCCATGGTGGTCTCAGCTGAACATCCTGTTCAGCTCTGCAGCTGCAATGCTACCTGGCCCCTGTGCATCTGGTTTGCTTGTATTTTAGGGATGGTGCTTGTTTTGGTGCAGGTGGAATGAATCTTCAAAGAAACTGAACTCTAGCAGCTGACTTGTCTCCTTGCACAGATGGCTTCCTGAATTATAACTAGGCCAAATTTGCAAGTTTGTTGAGACTGCAGAAGGTGTAGGGCTGACACTGGAATAACCTCCTTAGCTTTGTGTTCTTTCTCCAAGTTACAGGAGGCTCTAGAGTGCTTCAGTAAAGCTTTTATAGGAATCTTGTCATGTGCAAGCATCTTCCCAGCCATGCCCTCAAAAAAGCTGACTTGGATTGAAATTAGAAGGTTGGCTGAAGACAGAGGTGTAGTAAGGAAAACTTGAAGGCAAATTGCAAAAGCATTGCAGATTTAAGTGGTTTTCAGAAACTTGTGTTAAAATTTGGCTGCAGGAAACGTACGAGTGTTAGTGCTGGAGGAGGTGCTGCTGTGTGTCACACCCAGCCTTGTGTTGCCACCATGTCACATAATTACTGTGGAACCTGAACATTCTGTAGGTAGAGGACACCAATGCTTGTGCTGTCTCATCTAAGCAAACAGTGCAATTGTATGAAAGTTTACTTGGAGGGCTGAGTAAACTCATCCTAAAACTAGTTTGATTTTTTTTGAATGCACTTATCTGGTGAGAAACCTCCTCAGTCCTGTACTGACACTATTTAGGGGACATACTACACAATAATAACACATCCTTTGTCCCTGACAGATTTTTGTTACCACTGAAGACAGTAGTAAATACATCCCTTTAAGAAAAAGTTACATTGTTATGCTGGCTGCTGCTTTGCAACTGGTGTTGAGATATTTGGAGGGGGGGGTAGCTAGGAGTTCATTTTTAGTTTCTGTATTAGTTGTTTGGGTTTTTTTTCTTTTTCATGTTTGTTTGGGGGTTTTTTGTTTGTTTTGGGTTTTTTGGTGGTTTTTTTAGGCTTTGCTGATGACTAAGTGCGCATGAGGTGACATCAAATCAAAAAGTATCACAGGAGAAGACTGTTGTGTCAATTTTTGTCCGTGTGATGATGACTCTATTTTTTTTTTAGGTTTTTCCTACTTTAATTCTGGATGTAGGAGAAGACTCTGTGGGTTCCTGAGGGAAAACTGGAAAGAGGCAATGTGAAAGAAAGACTTCTTAAGGAAAGACTGGACTTGGTACTTAGTCTAGTTGACATGGTAGCGTTGGGTCATAGGTTGGACTGGATGATCTCAGAAGTCTTTACCACTGTAATGCATTCAGTGGTTCTATGAAGATATGGTGAAGGAGTGATTAGTAAACAGAGGTAAATATAAATGAACAATTTGGAAAGTGTAAGTAGTCAGGCTGGCAAGGAATTGAATTTATGTGAGTGTAAAAAGCTAGAGGAATAAAAAGCAAACAATTAGGCCTGAGGTTAGATGAGGGCAGTTTCAGCTGAGCACCAAGTAAGGAGAATTTGTGTTAGTGGAAAATAACATCTGGAATTTGAGTTAAGCAAAGAAATATGTGCAGAAAGGATGTTCAAGGGTAGGACACTGTTACTGAAACAAGTGAAAGGGCTGAGGATCAGTAGCTGGATGCTAGAGCTTCTGGCAAAGGATCTTGAAGAACAGAACCCGTGTGGTGAGGAAGTTGCACCACAAGTTGCTCCTTTAATTTTTAAGAAGTCTTAGTTGCACATGGCAGTTTTAAAGAAGAAATAGACCCTGAAACAACAAACTCTGAAAGGGGCTTTACAGGGCTTGTGATGAGGCTGGTTTTCACTTTCATCCTGGTGTGAATGCAAATATTTATTTTTGACCAGATGCACAACCCGTTACACAACACAAACAGCGAGTACTCAGAGTACTTACTTAACTCTGGTCATTGGCTTGGTAAATGGATAGGAAGCTTTTCTTGGTGTTCGTGTTTTCTTGTGGATCACTAATCATACACTTTTCAAGTCATGGTTTATGTGTGTTAAATGGATATTCTTAGCCTGTTATAGCAGGTGTAGTAAACACGCAGGATTGAGACTTCCTTGGAATTAATAGGAGTTGCTTTGCAAGCGAAGAATGAAAGTCTGTAGTGTTGGCAGAATCTTTTGCCTGTTCTGACAGTGATCATGACTCTATGTTTTGTCTATATATTCATTATGTTGAGCTGTTAAGAATTTGGCAGATACCATACATCTCAAATTGCTCTGAACTGAAATAGCATGTTGACCTTTTTTTTTTTTTTTTTCCATTCTAGTAGTTTTAAGACTTAAGTTTTCAGTGCTTTGGCAGGAAGCCCTAGGAAATGAAGATGTCTTTCCCTCCCCCTCCTTGAGTTAGAGTAGTACTTAATTTATAATGGGATGACACCTCTTCCTGGACAACATACAGGGAGTCAGATTCTTAACAGACCTGTTTTATCAAATACGGATAACATCATAAACAAACACGGGCATTTGCATGTGCCCTATTTGGATGAACAAATGTCTGAGGAGAGGCAGACCAATGAGAGATGTCAAAGGAATTGCTCACATGGATGGATCTTCAAGTGAAATACTAAATTGAATAAATCAATTTCTGAGGAAATTCATAAGCTTCTTGGTTGCTTGAAAGCTTGAGGGAGGGTGGTGGCTCTGAGAGGTTCTCCTGAACAAGCTGATATTGAAACGCTTTGTGTGGTAAAATCTGTACATAGATGCAAATGTATCTAGTGGTTTGCTGACTTTGGCTGAAATTGGTTTGTTTAGCTGTTGAACATGTATCAGAAAGGAACACTTCACTGAGTTAGTGCAGGATTAACTATGGAGCTGAAGCATGTAAATCCCTGCTGCCGTGCAGAGGGACCTCGACAGGCAGAGGAAATGGGCTGACAGGAAGCTCGTGGAGTTCAACAAGTAGAAGTGCAAAGTTCAGCACCTGAGGAGGAACAATCCTTTGTACCAATATGTACTGTGTGTCACCCAGCTGGAAAGCAGTGTTGTAGAAAAGGACCTGGGGGTCCTGGTGACACTGAGTTGAAATGAACAGGCACTGTGCCCTTGGGCAAAGGTGGTGAACAGTCTGCTGAGCAGTCTCCTGGGCTGTGTTAGACACAGAATTGCCAGCAGGCTGAGGGATGATATGATCCCTCTCCTTTGCATTTTAGAATGCAAAACATGAATTTAGAGTTTATAAAAAACGAGCAAACAGAAAACAGACATGAGCTTCCTAAATTAACTCTTGCTCATGCACAAAGCTGCTAACTACATTAGAACTGGAAACCTTAAAATGAGGATACTATTAATATAGTGTATACAAATGTGATTGTTAAATTCACATACATTGTGGTAGCAGTTTACAACTTTGTGTGGTATATCATGTAAGGGCAACAGTTCACTGTTTTACATGTCCAGTGTCCAGTGCAGTCTGTTGTAGTAAACATGTAACTGTTTTAGTTCAAGAAATGTTAAGCTTGTGTGGAATTTCCTGGCTTTTATTTAAGAAAAACCATCTATAACCCACAAATGGTCAGGATGCTTAAAGTGTAAAAATGCAAAGGCCACAAACAGTAGGTTACTGTGATCATCAGAGGAATGCTTTTAATTTTTGAAACACTCCCACTCCTGCCCCCCCCAAATCGTTTAAATTGGAAAGACCTGTAAGATCATCAAGTCCAACCATTAACCCAGCACTGCCAAGTCCACCCCTAAACCACATACCTAAGGATCACATCTACAAGTCTTTTAAATACTACCAGGGATTCAACCATTCCCCTGGACAGCCTGTTCCAATGCTTGACAGCCTTTTCAGTGAAGAAATTTTTCCCAATTTCCAACCTAAACCTCCCCTGGCACAACTTGAGGTCATTTCCTCTTGTCCTATCGCTTGTTACGTTGAGACTGACACTCACCTCAACTACAGTGTTGTTTCAGGTAGATAAATAGTAAACGCCAATGAAATTTTATTATTTCCCTCTATACCATAAATTAAAGGTTCAGTATCAGAAGCCTGAAACCAACATCATGTAACAAAATTAGAGTGAGTTGCTTGATAGTTGTTAGAAAACCAGAACATATTAAAATATGACCAGGGAAGAACAGGGAATGGGAGACTGACTGGTACATGGAGATGTGCTATGTTAATGGTTTCTTTTTCTGTTGTGTATTGTTGAGATTGTTGTTGTTTGCTGACATATTCTGTGCTTTACTCTTTCTTCTTTACTTTGCAGTTTAATTCCGTGTATATACTGTGTGTTTTATACACGTTGGATGCTTGTTCTTTGTTCTGTTGTCCCCCAGACTTTTTTTGCCCAGTTCTCAAGGTTGGTTTCCTTTGACCAGTAATTAGCAGCTGATGAGTTGTTTAGAGTCTTGAGGCCTCTGATACCTCTCTGTTTTCAAGGCCTCTGCTGTCATGCTATGCTTGGTCTCCTCTATGCAGCTTTTTGTTCTGGGGTCATAGGTAATTCATTCCCTACAGAATAACCACTTGTTATTGGTATCTATTAGGTACCACATGCACAGACACAGACTCTTCTTTGTACATCCAGTCTGTGTTTGCACGTGCTTGTATTTATGTACAGCTTTTACTTAGCTTTGGACAATTGTGTGATATAACAACAAATGGGTTTACATGTGTATGCTATTTATGGAATATATATATATAGTAAATATTTATTTATAAACTGTGTGTGTATTATATATAGAAATATTTATAAAAGTAGGTACTAGCTCACACAGTTTTCTGAAGCTGAGTAAAAGCCAGGCAAGTTGGGTGAGTCACCTGGTCTATACATAATTGGTGGTAGAGTTGGACAAGATAAAACAAAGCTCTGGGCAGGCCAGGGCAAGTAACATGAGGCCCACGGTCTGTTAAAAGCAATGCCAAAACCTTGTGTATAGGGTTACACCATTCCCTTAAGAAAATGCTATTATAGGTATCCCATGTTTGACTTGTAAAGCTACAGTTATCAAAAGGTTCACACATAAGGGAATACAGAGAATAATTCTGCTCAACTTTATTTTACTGGATTAAAATTAATTGTATTAATTTATATTGCTATACTAAAATTAGTATTCTTTTCTGTAGGAAAGGTGCATGTGGAAATCTTGGCTTGGCAATAAGATTTTTAGAACATACACTGATCTTAAATTATCCTGATTACAAGAGTACTCTCTGTTGGATATATAGCAGAAAGTAACAGACACTGCACATACCTGTACAAATGGCAAGCAGAGGCCTTATGTCTGATTTCTGAGGAGCAGGGAAGAAATCGATCTGAAGGAATGGTGTCATGTTGCTGGTTGGAATCCTTGTCCTCAGAGGCAGATTCTGAGACAGAATTGATGTAGTCTCTTGAAGTGCCCTCAAATATACCTTAGGAAATATAAGAATTTGTTTGTTTCTGTAGTTCTGATGTTCTTTTAATTACTGTGTTTTGCTTTTTAATGAAACTGGAACTCCCTTGTGAAGTTGATTTTGGTTTCAATTTGTATTCAGCAGATAACTCTTTCTTGTTTGCTCTAAGAGTGAGAAGTTTTAGTTTCTAGTGTATCATGTTACTGGTGAACAAGCCTGTTCAGAGAACAAAACTAAGATGAGGGAAGAATATAAGAAGGGGGTGAATGATATGCCAGCAAGCTGCTTTTAGACAGGAAAAAAACCCCAGTTTGTCACCACCGTTTAGCTTTTCACAGCACTAATAGGTTAAGAAATATAGTTTTCTTTTTCATAGGAGTCCTCCTTTGCAGGACTGATGGTCTGTCACTTGCTTTGTATATGTTTTTATTCCTGTTGTGATCAAGCATATCTCCAATTTGGCTACTTCATGTGGTTTTACTTGTAAGCAGACCTAATTCCAGAATGGTTTTTTGTGTTGCCTACCATTCATAATTTTTTGTCACTTTGGCTTCCTAAAACTCTTTGCTCCTATTTTTCAAGTGTCATTCAGCTGTTCCTTTAATGTACCCCATCTAGTTTGTGTTTTCTTTTACTGTTGTGTGATCCCTTATTTGAATTAGTTCTCTGTAACTTACTTTGAGATATAATCTGTCCTGGAATTAAGATGGGAGAAAAGAACTGGAACATAAAAATAGCACATCTGACTTGAAGAGGGAGTCTGACCATAAATACAGCTAAAAATTAGTATTTTACTGCCTGCATTTGAAAGATTTAGGAAAATGTTAGAACTTTTCATGTGATAATGCATCCACAGATTCACATGTCTTCAGCAGATATTCAAGTGTGTTGATGTGGTGAAATATTTTTGTGAGCTGATACATAGCAGTAGACCAGAAGAATCTTTGTAGGTTGAATTTACTGTGGTCTGAGTCTCTGGCTTTAAAAAGTGTAAATGTCAGCATTCATTCCTTATGGACCTAATGCATTCAGGGTTCATAGTTGGCTTGCCTATACTTGTACATACTTAATGTTTGCATTCTGAGTAGTAAAAATGTTAACTTTTTTTTTTTTTTAGGAAGGTAGATATTATCATATAGATACCAGGTTCCTAGAAACTTTGTGGATTTGGAGCGGGTTCAGGATAAACAGAAACTAATCCCCTTATTAAATGGTGCACATATTTCTGACATCTTTCAATAGCAAGTCTATTTTGGTGCCCTTTAGAGAGACATGGAGATGATGTATGGGAAATACTGTGCTTTTTGAAACCAGTCATTCTGCAGTATGAATAAATGGCTACCTCGGCTGGCAGGGACTTAAAAGAAGAGTAGCAGAATTGAAAATCGGTGTCCTAGATTTCTGTTGCAAAACAGTTGCACAAATAACCCCTTCCCATAAATAATGTAGTGATCTTCCTGGCTTGGTTGCTGTGGATTGCAGCTATAGAATCAACTTAAACCACTGCCTATTTTAATATACAGAGTACTTTCTACTGGGGGGAAAAAAATCTTTACTCGATGTGGTTGATTGAGGTATTAATGTTAATGCAGCTACAAGACAAATTTGCAGCTGAGGGAGCTAATGTGGAAGATAGATTTAAAGGCAATTTGTATCTCTTAGGCTGCTTTGCTCCTGTATATCTAGGTCACTTAACATCTTCTGCAACCCTCCCTACCATTTCTTCCAATCAGCAGCGCTAAGAGCAAGTATAACTTTAAAAATTAATGTCAGCAGTTGATAGGAATTTGACTCTTGCTCAGAGGAGAGAGTGGAATTTGAGAATTTCAGCTTTCTGAGCTGGTAGAGAGCAGAAGTGCAACGTCTATGAAAACACCTAAGACTGGAATACCAGCAACAGTAGTTGAAACTCTCAGTTGTGTGGTCTTTCTTTTGTGGGGCAGCTCTGTAAGGAGTTGGTTATTGTGTCTCTCTTACTGAATCTGAGCAGCTGCTGAAAAGCTACAAAATTCTGCAGATTAGACTCTTCCTTATTCATAGTTGGGTCTTATTTCCTTCTTTGGCTTACTGTGTCTGTATGTTTGTATTCTATGAAGTCGGTACAATTAAAAATCAAGAATTTGCAATTCCTGTTTAGCAGATTTTTACTTTGAATAAGAGACTAAAAGCCTTACAGGATAACTTCATTTGTCTGCCCCTCCCTTAGCCTATACCTTTTCAGATTTTTTTTTTTTTTTTAATGTGTGTATTTATGGATGTGAATACAGTTGTGGTAGCAAGTTTCATACACTTATACTTCACAGAAACACCTTTGGTACTTCTTTAGATCGTGCTGTTTTTGTTGGTGCTTCATGTAGTGGATAAGATGTAAATAAAAAACTAAGGCAGCCAAATTTTTGTTTCCCCACAAGTTTCCAGCTGAGTCTTCAAAGTTATGGAAAAAGCTGTTTGCTAGTTCGTAAGTAGGACTTGTAATTTGTACTGTTAAGTTTCATTCTATTTCTGTTACTTAGACTGAAAAAGCAGATGACAACCTATGCTAATCAATCTTTCCTTTCCTAACTTCTTACAGCTTCTCTCTTGCTGATTTCATCAGTGTATTTCTATTTCTGTGGTCATTTAATTGAAACACATACCACAAAAGAGACCTTCTAATATTGCCCTTGAAAAATAGATTTCAGATAACCAAAGGCTATGTTAGTTGAAATGATGTATACCAGAACTTGAAACATAGACACCCATCCCTTTCATTATTCCATGGCCATTATTCCATATGCTTCTGCCATTCCTGCTGCATATGGTGCCACCAGGGTTGGTGGCAGAGGCCCAAAGTGAGTGGGGACATGGAGAGATGTGGGTGTAAGAGAGTGAGTTGTGTGTTCACTGGGGGAGGTTCATGTGATCTTGGTGATACCTATGAATTTACTGATGGCAGATGAAGCTGTATCCAATTTGTTTTTCACGACGAAGATGTACTTAAAGTCAGAATATTATAGTAGTAACTATAAAGCCTAACCTCAGTTTTTTTTCACATCTTTAGATATTCAAGAATTTTATGAAGTGACCTTATTGGACAATCCGAAATGCATTGATCACTCTCAGCCATCTGAACCAATACAGCCTGTGAATACCTGGGACTTCTCCAGCCTTCCAAGCACAACAGTGACATCAGAAACACTGCCAAGCAGCCTTAGCCCAAGTGTAGAGGTATGATATAGAAGTCTCTGTTTTATTTTTTCTTGTTGAGACTATTAGTTCAACATTGTTCTCTACATTTCCTTCATTTTGTAAAATATTAATTTTCAAAGAGAACGTGCATTATTAAGTAGTCATAGGGGATTTAATTATTGAAGTGTTTAATAACAGGTATGCATTTTGCTTAGTCAAAAATTTATAAACTCAAATGTCAAATGTACCATTAAGTGACCATTAAATTGGATTTATGCTTTGATTTTGGAACCTTGCTGACAGGTTTAGTATGTTTATACTCATCCATACTCGTGACTCTTGAGTCATTACTTCATTAGTAATATGGGAAATCTGAGGCTGTGTCTTTCTAACAGTAAATTTTTCAGTCTGTTGATATGAAACTCCCTGCTACTTCTATGTCTGTGTTCTGGAAGGACTTGTTTTTGAAAACTATATGCAGCCAGTTGTCACTAGTGAGTGGTGAGAAAACTGAGCAGGGAAATGCGTACTCATGTACAGTTCAAGTTACAATGTTGCTTGAATTTTTTTGCATCAGACCTCTTATTTGTCCCCAAAGAGATGAGTTTTGTTCCAAGTGTGCCCTGAACGCTGACAGTGCTGTAGGAGGTGTGTGAGTGTCTCCATAACCGAAGGAAGGGCTGTGCTGCTCCGTTTCCATGAACTGGCCATAGAGCTCAGGAGGAGCACTGGGAGAGACCAGCCAATGGACTGGTGCTACAGCCTGGAGGGAAACTCAGGAGCTTGTACCACTGAGCAAGATCAAGGGGTTAGGATGCCTTAGTGAGTGAAGCTTTGTCAGAGGCTGTTTGGACTGTGTAAGAGAGTCCACTTAGCTGCAGATCAGAAGCGTGTGATGTGCTAATGAATTTGTGTAATTAAGAAAAATAAGTGCTTGTGCTTATTGTACCTTTTCTCAAATTTGTTATATTGAATCTAGTATGAAATACATCAGGAATGCTTTAAAGAGAACTACAGAGGAAATTCAAGACTTGTGTTCTTTTGGAAAGTAAAAAATGGCCAGTAGATGAAAGGTCAGCCAAGCCAGGGGCGAGAGTTACATGTTGCCAAGAACAGCCATTAAAATCTCCTTACATGAAAAAAACTGAGCAGCCTAGGTGTGCTGTGTTTTTCAGGTTTGTAAGTAATTGAACACCGAAGAATTAAAATTCTAGTTGAACTTGCAGTGTGGGAATAGTTTTTCTTTGATTTTTGAGAATCTTGATTATACACTGGAAAACTTAAATTGTATGTCTCTGTGGAATCTTAGTTACCTGAAATTGCACAGAGAAGGCCGTTGTAGTCATAGTCACCTTAATGAAAACTTTCTAAAAATTGTAATGCTAGGGTATATGAGAAACAGTATGGAAAAGACCATATTTACTTGTATGCCATCATCTAAATCTTAGGCTTAGAGCTATGGAACTTCCCTTTCTGAAGATATGGTGGGAATGGCATCTCTGAGAAGCAGGAGCAAAATGAACAATGGACAATAGGATAGGCAAGGAGAGGCAAAGCTTATTTTGTCTACTGAGGTGTTTTGAAATAAGCCGGTTCTAATGTGTTTTGTGTTTGCATGTGCAGAGAACTTAATGAGGCACTTTGAGAGTCATTGCAGTTGCCCTTAGTCATGGAGGATGGATGAAGTTCCAGAAAATTGCAGATGGACAAATGCTGTCTTTTAAAAAGGGAATATATAGGAGCAAGGCAGGAGAGGAGGATCTAGGTTTAACAGGTACAAGGAATGATTCTTCAGTCTTTTGGTAGCAAATTGGAAGTGATAAAGGAGACAAATAATAGGTGTCATAGTTGTTGATGACAGTTTTGTCAAACAGTTTCTTTCTAATGTGGTAATAGTTCTTGTGCTGGGAAGAAACAGTAAATGTGATAAATTCTGATTTCCATAAAACTTTTGGCAGAGTTTACCAGGCTATCTTTTGAGATAATGTATCAGTTAAAGTTTCTAAGAAAATACATCCAAGTTGTTATTAGTGAACACATCCTGATTAAAATAGAAATGAAATGATAGAAAGAGAATGGTGTGTTGCTGCTTCAGCAGCTGAGACTAGAACAAAGCCTTGGGCAGTTGGAGTAATTAATGGACAGGCTCTGGTTCAGCAGAACCAAGTACAGTGTCCTGCACTTTGGCTGAACTAGTGGAAGTTGAATAGTTAAGAAGTGGTTTCTCAGAAAAGGTCTGGGTCAGTTTTGAATCTCAAGGTGAGTCAACCATGTCACGTTAATAGACGAAAAGAACACGTTATTGACATAAGTGTGTTGTAAAACTGTTCTGTTCTACTTGGTCTGCATAAGGCTTTGCTGGAGATACTGTCAAATTTGAGGTACCATGGTGCAAAAAAAAGATGTATAACTTCAGTGCTTAGAGATTGACATGGAGGATCTAAAGCTTGAAAAGAAGTGAAGACTGCAGAGATTTGGTGCTGATTAAAAGAATTGAACACTTAACTGGGAAGCAGAATTTTCATATATTTGTAGACAAATGTGAAAAAGGAAGGTAATATCCTGTGCAGAGCTGTACATGGGTAGTCTCCCTTACTGAAGGTCTTCTGAGGCAGCATGACCATCTTAAATGGCTTTTTCCCCCCTATAATGCACTTGGGAACAGTCTAATGGACTTGAGGATTCATGCCCCTACCAAAACATTTTGTTATTGCTAAATATGCTCCTAATTCTAGCAGCTGGGACTGGGAAGCACAGATGTGTTACTATGAGATCTGTTTTATGATGTTGCAAGTGTAGCACCTTTTGTGCTTCCCCTGTTGGAGAAACTTGCTGACATCTGAAGTACAGAATAGTGGTACTGATAAATCCAGGCTTTGTGATTGTCACTTGCCAGACCCCTCCAGAAACTGTTTCCAGTTGTATACAAGTTTATTTATTTTGTGACCAAGATGTCCATAGTAACGAAGACTTATCAGCTCAAGGGTACTGTTTTTCCCTGTATCTTTCTATATTGTACAGGAGGGTGTGTATAATTACTAAGTTGCATCTTTAGTTTTTATTCTCATGTGCTGTTAGGCTGCTAGTAATACAAGGACTTGTCCTTCACACTGCACCAGTGACAACAGGCACATTATCGTGGCAAGGTTATCACTGATATATTGAAAGGAAGAATGGCCTGATTTGGAAAGTCTCACCAGAGACATAAGTGTTTGTTCTCAGCTGCACTGTTTGCTTCTCCAGTACAGTCTGGTGGTCATGGTATGTAGTGTTACTTAACGGAACCTGGTCTGGTGTGGGTTACTTTATTTTTTTAAATGGCCCAGATTTGAACATTTATGACAAAGCTACCTGTCTTCCTTCAGATTTTTTTTTTGTCTTGAGTATCATGTGAAAGCCACAGTTGTTTGACCTTCAGTACATGAAGGTCGGATTTTAGATTTACTGCCAGTGTTTAAAAGCATAGTTGCACATGTTAGTGTTGATCCTCATTCATGTGAAACTGAAAACAAGCTTTTCTCCCAGTCTCGGTCACTTACAGTAAATGTTACCTTGTATTTCATTAGTTAGAATATTGTTTCCATGTTAAGTCATGAAGGTGAACAATTTTCAAAAGTGATAGGTTAGTTTTGGTTTCATTTTCTCTTTCTAGTATGTCTGAATGTCTTAGTTTAGCTTTCAAATAGATATGAAAATTGTTACATAAACATATAATCTTATATGTTTTATTTGCCTTAATTCTTTCTTCTTCAGTGACTTTTTTTTCTTTACATACCTGTAAGGTGACACTTCCTCCTCAATATTTTGAAATTTAATAAAAATTATGAGGATATATTCTTATATATTGACAATTTATATTCCACATATTTGCTATGTGGAGTATGTGAAAGTTTCTTTTTATGCTGTAGAACTTAATGTGTTTTGGTTTCAATAGTATGCTTTTTTAAGCTACTTAGGCTTTTTTTTTTTTAAAGTTATTTTATAATTGGTTTTAATCAGCCCAAGGGCATAACAATTCCAGTACAGCATGTGTTTAACCTAATGATTTGTTTTGCTTGCCGAAATTTATTAGAGACTAGGGGGGACTTCACTTTAATATTTAATCTGCTTTTGTTCATAGCCATTTTTTTTAACAGACTCTCACTTTTTAGGCTTTGAATGCTGCTGTCCAGTTCTGTGTTAGTTCATTAAGCAGGTACAAGCAGATTGGCATACCAGATGCACTTGGAGATTATTTTAGCTGTATCCTGTTGCTTGCCAGGCCTGTGAGTCTGTAGATGATAAGAATGGGACATTTTTTTCTTGCTTGGAAATTGTTAGTCTTTGAAGTAATACATTTCAACCCCGTTTCTTTTACCTTGAGGATACCTTTTTGCTGTGGTTATTGTGGGCCAAGTAAGTATTCTTCCAGCTGACACTTTGATGGTATATGTGAGAACTGCTTGAGACTGGGAATATAATGCTCCCCTAAAGGGATTAAGGATTGTATTACAAGAACTTTCTACACAGCTGACTTTGGGAATGACTTTTTAGCAATGTGTTCTTGTGTATATACATAGAATAGTGGTATACAAGCTTAGGTTGCCTGAGGACTTCTAATGGGACATAGCCTAATTCTGTTTTTGTCTTTCTACTTCTGAATCAAAAGCCAGGACTTCGTAATCCCCATAGGTTGTGTATTAGAGAAAGTTAGAGCTACAGACTGCAAGTTTTCCTGTTCACAGCAATCTGTTTTCTTTTCCATGCTCTATATTTCCTGGAACCTTATTTAGCTGTTTTATTTGTTTGAATCTCCAGCACAAAATGATAATGGAAAAAAAAAAGAAAAGACAAAAAAAAGGCAGAAGAGTGACTCAAGACAGCGATAAGCAGGCAAGGAATGTTAATCCTTTCAGTGCTAGGAAATAGTAAAAAAACCCCTACATGTGCAATTTGAAAAGGACAAATGGTTCATACCTTTTCCTTGTGTGCATTAAATACTGGGCTGAGGTGTGCACTGGCAAAGGTAACAGATCTGAAGCAAGATCTCAGCGCTGGGAACGGTCTGAGAGCTGTGTGTGTGCGGGAGGGAGCGGCCTTGGAAGCTGTTTGCTGTGATCTGTGGTGCCATCTGTAGGTGGGACAGTTCGTGTTTGACAAATACGCTGGGAAACTTGAATTAGTGATAGAAATCTCTGACCTAATTGAGTAGTGTATTGCTAAGAAATTGTTGTCTCGTGACATTCTTTTTTTTCTCTTTAAATCTGTAGGATATGTTTTAATATTGTGATCATTTTAAATCTGAGAAGTTAAAAAGGGTTTGCTGTTTAGCTTGAGTTAAAAGTAGCCCCACTAAATTAATTTTAGATGTTAAAAAACCCCCACTGAACACTGTCTCAAAGGAAATGTTTTGCCTTAGGGGAGGGAACTCAATCTGGAGTCTCTTACAGCTGGGCAAACATCTCTCTGTTTAGTGAGTAATGGTGGCTGAAGGACTTTGGTCTGATCTGTGGTTTCCACATCATCTGCACATGCCCATGTGTTCAGTGTCTGGCATGTAGAGAGACTGTCTGGCTCACTCTCTTCTAAAGCCTGTTGCCAAATTCTTTTTTCATGAAAAGAAAGAAAAAGAGGAAGTAAGGAAACAGCTGATCTGTCTGTAATTTCAGCTAAAATTTGTCACCAAGGCAGAGCGGAAAGGAAATTATCTAAACATCTTGGAATTATAAAATAATTGAGGATCACCTGTGAGGTCCATCAGATTGCAAAGGATTTCAGCCAGCTGAGCCTTGAAAATCTCCAAGAATGGGAACTGCAAAACTTTTCTGGTCAGTCTGTTCCAATGCTTGACTTATCCTCATGGTGAAAAAGCTTTTCCTTATTTCTGACTGAAATCTCTCTTTCCATTTATTTGTAGTTTCTAATGTTTTTCCTTCATACAACATGAATTTGGCTCTCTTGGGTAACCTCACTGTAGGTACCTGGAGGCTGTTTTAGATTCTGCTGAACTTTTTCTCAAAGCTTAAACAAGCCCTGTGCCTTCATCCTCTCTTTCAGGGTCAAGTCTTCCAACCCCTTCAACATCTTCATGGCCCTCTGCAGAAGTTGTTCCACGTTATCAAAATCCTTGTCATATTGGGGGCCCAAAATGGAATGCAGTATTCCAGATGTCCTATTACAAGTGCCAAGCAAGGGGGAATAATAGTTTTTTGGTATTACTGACCGTGTTTCTGTTAATGCAGCTCCTGTTTGCCTCCTTAGCTATTAAGGCATATTGCAGCCTTATGTTAGGTTTGCTCAGTACCTGTCAAAAGACAAAGAGTAGTCAACATGAATATTTTGAGAAGGTATAAAGTTAAGCTAACCTTCTTTCCACCTACAACGTGGGAATTGGCTTTCTTTACAAAGCAAGCAGTAATGTCATCTTAACCTTTGTAAGATTTTGATAGTTTTGTGTAACTTCTTAATAAGGTAAGCTTATGTAGTCTGGAGGAAAGAATTTTGGATGTATGGTTTCTAGTGAAATGAAATAATTGTGTGTGATCAGTAGCAGTTTGTATTCAGAATGAAATGGTACATCGAGCAGTTAATCAAGATCTCAGAGGAAGCCTTGGAAGGAGATACCTGCATATGTAGAGCACATTATTAAAACAGCAGGATACTCTAGTTCTGTTTTTCTGTTTCTGAATTTTAACTGCAGTACCTTCACCTGGCCTTTACAAAGTCAGTCGTACCTGTTGTAATAACAAACTGTTCCTGGGAAAATCCCTGACCTATTGTGCTGTGTTCAAATACCTTCTTTGCCTCAATATTTATAGAGATTCAGTACTGGCTGGCTTGGTGATATGCTGTGTCTGATTGTTGTACTCCCTGTTACCATGCTGGTCCTTTATGCTTGTGTCTGTATGTGCATATTGCCCGTCTTTTGTCTCAACTCCTCTGCAAACATGACATGCTTGTTTTATTTGAGCACCTAATGGTGTATAGTCCTGGGTTACTCAGGAGCCTCCTTGCTTTCACTGTGTTAACTTTACAGAGGGGAAATGGTATTTGGCTGGCTCTGTATTTTGCCTTCAGTTCTTGAGATCTGTTTGTACAAAGAAAAGAATGTGAGTCTTGAACTGAAGCTGAAAAAGTCTTCCAGGGACAGGCTTCTGGTTGTGCTCAGTTCAGGATGCACAGAGAAGCAATAAAAATCTGCTGTTTCTAAAAATGCACCCTTCTCAATTCAGAAGTAAATACAGAGCTTACAAACTCACATAATTTTATTTTTTTGGTATCTAATGATGTTTTTTATAAACTTAGAATAATGACATCTTGCAGCCAGGTTCAAAGGTACTTAGATAAACTAGGTTACAGCATCTCACAATTTCAGTGCTTGCAGTGATGGTAGTGCTTGATCTTTGCTGAGTCTTTGATATGTCTCCTCAAGTATGCTGAGGTTGGGCAATTGCCATCTCCTTGTGAAGCTGGGCTGAGCCTGCTGCTCTGGTTACACCTGTGACAGCTGTGTGTTACGTGGGTGTTCTCATAGAATCTGAGGGCAAATTAGCATTTAAGTAACCATATGTACTTTTAGATTTGTGGAGAGATGAAGAAATTATTTATCTGCAAAATCAGTATTTTCCAAGGCATTGTTTTAATTGGCATGATTTATTTCTATGCATGGTTTATCTGTGCATGAATTTTCCTTTATTTAGTTATCTGGTGACTTTGTAGATAGAATCTCCCACACTGGAGAAAGAATAAGCCTGTGAAGGTGCAAAAAGTGACTGTCAAACATAACCTGAAAGAATTCATAGGTAATTCAAGGCAAGAAAAACCCATCCCTTGCCTTTGTGTTTCTCACATGAGATTCATGTTTGGTTTTTAATATTAATGCCATGAATATTGGTGGATGGAAATGCACTTTTTCCTTCTGACCAAGCTGTATAGAATAGTTGTTACTGATTGTTACTGAGATCACTTGGAGCTGATGGGACAGAAAGGTTTGGTTTTAATAAGTATGAATGACATTGAAGAGGTTGCAATGCTTCTTACAAATTCAGTAGAATAACAGCGATTTTAATGGCTAACAGCACTATGTGGAAGTGTCTTACTCTTCAGTGCACTAAACATGTGACTTTTCATACATTTCATGATTTTGATTCAAGTTTTGGTGTGTTCTTTAATCTCTCTGTTGCTTCTCACAATAGAATTTCAAGGAAAGACGGTTCTAAGTTATTTTATTATTTATTATTTACAGTAATTTTAGTTTTGGATTCCTTACCTAGTTCTCATTTTGAAAAAACTGTTTCTTCTGAGCTGCAAAATATAACACATACTTACTCATTCACAGAATTCTGTAACTCTTCTTCAAAAACCTGTATTACTTTTCTTATGAGAATGCTAAACTGCCTGAAGGTTTGAGTCCTGGTCAATCTTTTTTGAATGTTTATTTCTTGTATGTGAGGTATTTCCAGTGAAAAGTGTGCACAAACTGCTTTTGGACTAGGAAATGCTTTTTTTATATGTAGTGCTCTCTTCTTTGAGTGCTTATCTATCTGTGCCCTATGTTTTTCACTCTACTGTATAGCATGTGTGATTGCCATCTCTTTTCCTGTTTGTGGACATGGGTAGCTGAAGATGGGTCCTGAGAGAACCACATACACAGTTACCAGAAGGACTTTTAATCCATCATAGCGGTGCAGTGATTGGTAAAGGGCTCTAATGGACCTTGGTTGTGCAAGCTGTTCTGCTCTGTAATGCAGTGGATGCATTACTACTTTTCAGGCACACTTGTTATGAGGTGACTTTGTGCCCTCTGTTCTGAAGTGTTTAGTGTGCCTGTTCTTGATGAGCAGCCTGATCCACAAATCCTCAGCAAAGAAATGCCTTTTCCTCACCTCTCTGGATAGGTCTCTTTTCTACATCTTGTAGTCTGCATTGGCAGCCCGAAGGGAGTTACATGCTTACTGTGGAAAGACTAATGGGCCTTCCTTGTTGGAAGGATGGTAGTGAGTGGGAGGGGAAAAAATGGCATGATAATGATACTTAGTTCTGAAAGAGTCCCAGAGAAGGCAAGAGAACATAAAAATGAGGGGAATAGAAGTGACTGATTTTGAACATATGCTGGTTGTAGACAGGATTAGTCTGCAGAAAGCTTGATCTTGAACCAACAGAGAAATTTCAGTGCTGAGAAGGTATCCTTAATCTTTGCCCTTTATAGACTGAACATGAGGGACAAGCCAAGTTTGGGTGTGCTGTTGGGGTTCCTAGGGAGATTTGTGCCAGAAACTTACATTGGACTGACTTCATGTCTTGTATGGTCATTGAAGATGTTTCTGGGCTGGACACTGAACGTGTGCCAAATCACCGAAAAATGTATTTGCTTACTGTCCCTTAACTTTTTGGATACTTGGCACTTTGTTAATTTCTCTGAACCTTACAGTTTTCCCAAAACGAGACTTGGTAAATGCAATGATAATTTCTTTGTGGGATATCTTGTGTGCATTCAGCTGTGAAAGTAATCACCCCCACTTTTTCTGACAGAGGAATGTTCCGTCCGCTTAACTGGTGCTTTTCTGCTTTTTGAAGTTAAAACTTTTAACCTTCTGTCTGAGTTCAGCCTTATCAGTCTGAAAGACATGTATTTTTCCCACTGATGCTTTGTAGCAGTGAGAACTTCACCTTGGTGTTCACAGTAGAAATTCTTCACAGATTTTATAGACAGCGTAAAAATAAAAAATATCTCTGGCTTGACTTGGTTGCACAACTTAAAAATCCTCTTGGTGGCTGAATAGTAGAAGATTTATCTTAAAGTTCCATTCCAGTTTGTCCTATAAAGGTAACAACTGCCTGCAAAATAAAATGTGTAATTTTGGGAAGAATAGTTTCCTTACATACCAATCCAGCCCCCTCCCTCTCCCCTCCAGCATACACAGCAGAGCCAGGGAATCAAGTGGAGCAAAGTTGCAGAAAGCTTAAAGGGAATGCTCTTGATACACATTTAGTATGTTCTAGAGTTGTTTGCCGATGCAAAATACAGTCACTGTCACTAGTTGTACATCTTGGGCTAAAAGCAAAATAATGCAGATAAGATTTAATAGCTTGAATTTACTTACTGAATTTTTTCGATATACTTCACTGTGTTTGCAGCAAAGGTGGTAGCAGGAGACCTCATAGGACAAGAGAGTGGAAACTGAGTTGACCATTTGCTTTCAGTGCCTCTTGTGGGAAATAAATGTAATAAGGTTCTTACCAATGTATGAAACTGTCAGGTTGGTGTTTCAGAGTACGCAGATGTTGTGGGTTTTTTGTGCCCAAGTGTTAGACTTTCCCCAGCCGTGCTAATTAGACTGAGGAGACAATGCCTGCACATACAAACTTTGCCTTGTCACTGCATTACAGCCTTACAAAAGGAAATGAAATTCTAGGTTAATTCAAGGCTCAAAATAGCGTTTCTCTTGCAATATGCATTACTCTTTCCTTGCCACTTTCTTGTCTCCCTGTTCTACATGGAATATTCCATTCATTACTGCTTAGGAAATCAGTTATTTTGCAGTCTGCAAATGCTGAAATGACGTTAGAGGAGAAATACTTGTTTGCAACCAAAACTATTTTTGAACAAACGCTTCATTTTAGAAATTGTAACCAGCTAAGAAAAGCTGAATTGAGATTTTCTGCTGTAAAATAATTTTGTATTGCATTTCATCAAATGATTCCCTGTGATGCTCATGTGTTAGGTAATCCTGAAAGAGGAGTATATGAAATAGAATACGAGGAGGTACTTAACTGGGATGGAACAGGATTTGACATCTTTTGTAGGATATTTTCAAGGATACATTTAAGTTTTTCAGACATAGATAATCAAAGTAGGTTAAGAATCTTCCATGAAACTTAGAGCATTTGTATTTTAGCCTGCTGCTTTTTCTCCACGCTGTTTCTACCTCTGAATGAATCCGAAGGGAAACCTGGCACTCACTCCAGTGTTTTGACTATTAAATAAGTGTGCTCTTTCTCATTCTGTTGAGATGCTGTTTAGCTGTGATTGAAAATAAACCTTTTTAAATGTTTGGAAAGATACCTGCTATGCTGAAACGATGGATTGCTTATGCATTGTAACAACAAAGGTAAGATGATAAAGCTTTTGATTAATGCCTATAATCTTTGAAGTTCTTGTCGAATCTTTCGGTTTTTGTCGAATCTTTCAGGTTTTTTTTTTCTTTAGTGAAAATGTTTTGGTGGTTTTCTAGTGTTGATTTTTTAACTTTAAACCACAGATATTGTCTAAATAAATTCTGTAGTTGTTGCTAAGAACAAACATAGATGTTAATTCTTCGAAGAGCTAATTATGCATATATTGAAAAATTCAAGTGTAGTAGAATGATTTATTATCTCATTCTGCAGTTAGACTCTCTTCTATAAAAATTCACTCTCTTTAAACATGCTAAAATAGTACTTTGCTTTTTATTTCAGAATGAGGAATTCCAAATAATGTTTTATGTGACCTTATGTTTAAAATAATGATCAAAGAGAAGAAGATGAATGGCAAGTCCTGTTAGGGATGACTATATTTCAAGATGCTTTATTATCTTGATATTTTGCTGCTTTGAGATGAAAATACCCAGATCACTTAGTGTCATTACTTCTGTGCTAGGATAAAGTTTTATGTATGTTCATTTTTAATACACCCCACTTGTAACTGCTAAAGAGAAAATCTGATGCATGAACAGAATGTATTAGAAATGTGTTTGTGAAATATTGACTTGATGATCTTGTTTTTGTGGAGGCTTTTTATTTTTCTTCAAGTGGTAAACTTGTTCTGTATTGTTCCCTTTTCCTTGGATGTTTAAATAGTTTCTGGTTTAAATTTTTTTTTATACTAATTACTTTGACTTCTTCTGGATAATTTGAAAGCATGAAACTTGTTTATGCAAACATCCTTCTCAAGAAATATAACAAAATTGAACGTCTTTGAGAATATTAGGTGGATTTAATGATAGCTTTTATAAAAGAAAAGTTCAAGATGCTTCCAAGTTCTGTTTGACACAAGGAAGCAAAGGCTGGTTGGAATGAGTGAAGTTACCTTGTCTCTCACCAGCAAAGGAGTCTTTCTCCTGTCTGAACTGCTGGGGTTTTTTTGGAAGTGAAACATATCTTTTTAAATCACGTTTGGGTGATAACATTCATTTGTGGCATTTCTGCTTTATTTATTTTAGAATATTCTCTTTTGTGCAATGAGATTGGGATTGGATATTAATTGCTTGACTTCAGTTATATTGATATGTACTTTAATTTTATTGTACTCATTTTAAGAGAGGGCTAGATCTGTCATTTTTATAACTTTGTGCATTTGTTTACCTTCCCATATCTACTTGTCTAAGAGCAGAGAGACAATTTATATTGGCAGGTTAAGCCAACAGAAAACATATTCTGAGGAAAAAAACCCGTTGTTTTTTAATATGATTAATTTAGCTCTATAGGTATTAAGGAAGTAAGACTGCTCACAGAAATGTTGCAGGGGAGAGGGAAAGATCATCTCTGCACAACAGTCTTACATGGGCTTAGACTGCTCATGCATTTCCACCTGGAGGTATCAGCACTTAATCCTTCCTGCCTGCTTCATGTGAAGTTTTGGCCTCATTTAACTAAATGCTGCTGTAGTACCTTGTAGCTTTAACTAAAGCTGTTTATTTAAAGTGGGGCTTATAAAAGAACTGTTTGCTTTCCTTTGTAGTGTGGTATCTGATTATTTGGAAGTTGTAGTTTTATGAAAAGTATGTTCCTTGGTTTTGTGCATAAACTTGTTTTTCAAATGTTAAGGAAAATCGATGCATGTAAGTAAGGCAATTTTGAAATCAGCGTTAAGCAATGTATGATGAGATTAGTAATAATGTTTAAGTGCTTCCCCTTTCTCCACCTTAAGTGGAGGAGTATTTGAAACAGTTCATTGTTACTCTTTATTTCTGACTATGGAAGAGAAGGATTTGACCAGCAAGAGGAATTTCCTAATGAATTTGAGAAATTTTCATAATTTGATCTTTGATAGTTCTGTTTTGCTTAATTCGGAATTAAGGTCTAGTCACAATGGGTGAACAGGTCCTTAAACTAATTTCTGTCCTGTCTTCAAAGGTCTAAATGGTTTACTTTGCCCAAATCTAGTACAAAGAGTACTGATTAATACAGTATTTTTTTTCTCTTTATGTGGGCACATTTGGTTTGATGTAGGTAGGCAAATTTGCATCACTGCAACCATGGATACTATTAAGAGCAGGCACGTGGGCTGAGCTTACAGTAATGAATTTTATTTAAGTCACAGTTTTAAATGAGTTCATGGCATTTAAAAATACAGAATATGAAAAACCATTGATTTTTCTAGAAAAAAGCTATTTTTGAGCAGTCATTCTTAGCTTGTTTGTTCCATAGTATACTTCCAGTAAAACAGTTGAATTTAAAATGAAAATGATGTAAAATTGCTTTAAATAAGGTTTCTAGTCTGACTAGTGTGAAAGAACGATTGTTTTGTACCATTTTTATTCCAAAACACTAAGAAGTATCCTGGGCTGCACCAGAGCAGTACTGGGTAGTCCAGTACTGGGTTTTGGCTACTGTCAGAAACAAAGTATTTCTGGAGAGGGGAAGCAAGTATGATGTATCAACCTATTACTAAGGGAGGAAGATGAAGGGTTTTCTCCCAAGTTGTTAAAATTTAAACTGTGAGACCTCATAAATTCTGGGTTACTTCTGTTCTGGGTGAGCACCGTGTTGTGGCTGTGAGGTGCCGAGCACAGGAGCCCAGCTACAGCCAGTGTGGCTGAACTGGGAAAGGTGACACTGAATTTGTGATTCCTGCAGATTTCCTCCCTTGGTTGTGCATTGCTCTGTAGTTCAAGGTCCCACTGTAGTTATTGTCGGTTTTTGGAATTTCCTTCAATTTAAGTGAGTTGTCCATAATGGAACATGCACTGGCAGTGATCTCATCCAACCATCTGCTTAAAGCAGAGGCAGCATCAACTTGGACCAGGTCATTTAGGGCTTTGACTGGGTTTTGTAAACCCCCTTGCCCTGTCTCAGCTTAAAGTAGTCTCTCTTCCTGCTGTGCACATGGGCCAAGTTTTGTTTTCTTGGAAGTCTCCTCTTAGACATTAAAAGGCTCCTGCCAAGCACCTTTCTCTGTGTTGAAGAAGACCAGTTCCCTAAACCTTTCTTCCTTGTGCTTCTGCCAGGACCATCTTGGTGGCTTTCCAGTGTACATGATCCTATATTCCAGATGTGATCTGACAAGTGCTTGAAAAAACATAAGATGTTGCAATGCAAGTTTTAACCTTCTAAAGCTACTGTGTGCATAAAACCTGAAAGCTCCAATGTTGGTAGGAAATAAAATATGAGAGGCAATTGTGTGAGAACAGAAAGAGTTAAAATCTAAGCTTTTATGTATAAACTTGATGTAGAAATTACTTGGTGGGCCCAAAGGAGGATGCTTTCCTAAGGGGAGGAACAAAATACAGAATTATGAATTTAAAATTGTAGAAGAGATGTAAATGAATGATATGGGAAATTATTACACTCAAAGCTTAAGAAATACATTGAGGGCTTAATAGTCCACAACAGCCCTTCCAAGTTGGCAGCGTGAATGATGTGTCATGATGGGTTTTGGCCAAGAACTTCATTTTGCCAGCATTCCACGTCCTCACTAAAAAGCAAATTGCTTTCCAAACATATTTGATTGGATAAATCATAGTTATCTGGTGAGCCAGTTGAGTAGTGCTAATAATAGATCACTTGACTTTGGTACGCCATCTGGTTGTAGTGTTGAAGAAATGGGTGCAGAATCAGTCATAAAAGCTTTGGGAAGTGAAAAAAATGGTGCCTCACCAATATTGGCAGCACCAGCAGATGGTGTGAAATTGCTCTTGCATGTAATCTTGAAGTATAATGCAATGCCAAAGAAACAGCTGCCTACCAGATAGTTGGTGTCAAAATCAAGGATGGTTGTCTGCAGTCTGAAGGATTGGCCAACTTTCATTTGGAATAGGAGACCAAGCGTGGGGAATGTGTGCTGTAAATGGGTTTAAAGGGTATTTGACAAAAATGACAAGGAATGCAAGCAGAGAATACTGACCTTGTGGTCATGCCAGGAGAAACTGTCCCAGCTGCCTGCATTTGTGGTTGTGAACAACTCTTTAAAAAGTTTGCAGTTTTAATGCAAAGAATGGACTTTGGCAGGGGGTCATGCTTCTACTCTGCATGGCAAATAAAGAAGTCCTGTGCAACATCACATAGCATGAGATTGGTTAGGTCTGGAGGTTGTAGTTAAGAACTTAAGAAATACTATATTTTGGATTCTGTGGATGGAACTGAAGGTGGTTTCTCTTGAGTTTTGAAGATGAATAGGTTTGAAGGTGATAAATGATGACAGCAATAGTGACGAAGATGGCACAGAGTGACAGTGGAGGAAATGATAAAGGGACCTGATAAACAAAATCTGAAAAGCTGTGCTGAGAAAGTATGAGAAAATAGACTGACTTAAGGCAAGTCATTAGTAGATGTTCTTACTGTGTATTGAATAGAAGAATATAATAAACTTTCTGCATTTAACTTCTTTTTCAGGGGATTCTCTGAATCTGAATTCTCTTTCTGTTAACATGTTATTTGTTATTCTCCCAACTAGCAACAGTTTAAGACTCAAGGACTTCCTGGGCCAGAGGCAATTGCTCTGTAGTATTCTTTGACTTTCTCTTACATAGATTGTCTGTCTCACCGAAACGCACATAGAATACAAAACAAAGGTATAAATCTGTGGCATGTACTTCTTATACAGAGCATCTCCAGAGATATAATCTTTGTTTGATTGCTACTTCTAAATGACTGCAAGTATACAGGGTCATTTAGTTGATAAACCAGAAGTTATTAGAATTGTGTAGTTATTCAGGCAGAGACATCAGTGAAGTTTGTTGGAGTTTGTGTACTGGAAGAAACTGGATACTATGTACTTGAGGTGTTTACATGAATCTGATGAATCTCACATGTATCTCTTTAGTTGTTGTGTGTGTTTGTACTTATTTTTCCTTCTGTTTTAAAAATAAAAGCTGCTAATGAATACTAGATATAAGAGACAAATGAGTTGTGTATGGTTACTGCATCAGTTCTGGGTATGTTTGGTTAGGAATTGATTGAAGAGTAGATAAAACAAATGCCTGCTAAAGATCAGTATTTCCAGCAGTTGAGTTACACAGCTTGTGGACTGACTCTGAGAATATGGTGTGGAATATGTTTAGATTGGAGATGCTGAATGCAGCAGTAAAAACAGAGAATAACTTTCTGAAAGCAATCCTAGAAGTAAGACCCCTTCATAGCATTTTCACAGCTCCATTTGCCTGCCTGGAACTGTGTGGGTTTATTCAGAGGAGCTGATGATCATAACCTGGGTAATTTTTCAGGTAGGATTAATGGCAGCAGAGTGGTGAAGCATTAATTCCTGATCAGTTTTGCTTTGCTGTCCTGTTTACTATGGGAGAGAATTCAATCTGTGGCTTCATAAGTGACAGTGAAATCTGATTGCTGCTGCTGGGAGTGCTTCTACCTCCTTTTATTCACTGTTCACCTACCGGGAACTTGGTAGAACTTGGTATGGTTTTGTGCTGGCTACTGAGTGAAGGCAGCTCCTGGAAAAGTCAAATAAGCACCAGACCTATGAAAAGGTAGCTGTGGGATGGAGAGTTGGAAAGTGTTGAGCAGTTAAAGTGACTCAGATGCCTGTGAAAAGGCAGGTAAAGTGGTAAGACTTAACAGCTCAACACTTTTGGAAGGAAAAGGTGAGAAGAGCAGTGATTATCTCTGCAGCAGAATCAAAATGTTTGCTCTGTTTGGCTCTTGCTTATGGAACTGGACCCTCAGAGTGAACAACATTGGCAGAGTTTCCTGTTGTAATGAAAACAGTGGGTGAATAAACGGAGGGTTGTTCGGAGTTGGGCATATGGTCTCCAACACGATTCCTTCAGTAGGCAGAAGTATTTAAATTTCTTGGTGGCAAAAACCCCAAAAGGTTTCCTCCCTTATTTGAAGTGAGATTTCAGGCTGGCTGAGCTCACCAGGTGATTATCTGGTATGCTGCTAGTCAGATCTGTTTTACTAGCCAGCACTGTGCTTGATCACTTCTTTCGTGAATGCAGTGCCTTGCACCAGGGCTTTAGCGTGAGGGATGTTTTTACACTTTATTTGAGGCTTAATCATAGTCTGATGTTTTGTCAGTGGGTATTACTCACACTTTCATAAGTGGGAATAACATTTCTTGAATCTCATTCCTAGGACTGGTATTTATCAGACCGAAAAAAATAAAACATGGAAGACATGATCAGGTGGAGACCATCCTTATTTAAGTGATATTCAGCCTTGTTAGGTTTGTGGGTTTTTTGTGGTGGTGTGGTTTTTGTTGTTTTGTGGCTTTTTTTTTTTAAGATGTTTCTTTGAAGACCATAAGCTGCCACAACTTGGGTTTGGAGGAAGCAAGGACACACTTTAATGAAATTCTAATGCATACTAAAAGTGTAACTGAGAGCTGCTGTGTTAAAAGTCAGTGTGGGCAGGAATCATCAGCATTTTCTGAATTCATCTAAATGCCCAACAGAGAATGAACAGGCCTTAGAGGATTTTAGTGACAAATCCATATTGCCTGGAAGAATGATTCCCTCCCATCCGCTGTTAAAACATTAGAACAATAATTACTTCCTTCTGTCAGTCTTTGTGCCCTAACAGTGGGTTTACTTGTGCCCACAAATACTAAATGTTGAGGACATTTTTACTCTGAATTTGGGGCTGAGTGTGCCAGCCACCACTCAGCCCCATGGTTCTCTCAAATGTGCCATTGAGAGGGAGCACCACTGCAGAGAATTCTCCCTTCTCTGTGGCCTGTTCTCTTTGACTATTGGAAAAATCGTGTGATAGTTGCATTTAGCCACCTGCATTTAGCATAACTTTGTTACCTGGTGAAGACACCCCCCTGAGGATGCTTTGTTTGCATGTTGTGTGTGTGACACAAGATGTGCCAGTGGTGTATCCCAAACTCCAGAGCTTTTCTCTTAAGCAGACTACAAAGGCTCTTCTGACTTGGGCTTTCCAGCTGCAGGGGTGGTGGGCTGGCCAAGCATGGTAGCAATGAATCTGGAGCTGAACAGCTGCTTCTTGCATTCTTGCATTTATATTTTATTTATCAGTATAATAGCAGTGTTGAAATCCTTGTAGTGTTATAATGATGGACTTAGTCCATTTTTCTTCTGTAATTAAAAGATAGCCTTTCACTTTTGTACACTCATTATTTCTTTGAAAATACATAGTAATTCAAAATTGTGCATATTTGACTTGTGGTACATTCCTGTATCTTTTTGTAAATGTTTTACTCAGAAGGAAACTTCTTTCTTCTGTTTGCTATTTTTCTATTGAGAAAAAAGAAAAACCTCAAGCCATTCACATGTGGTGAAATTAAACTATTTATCACAAGACTGAGCGTGAAAAATCTACTTTGGTTGCTTTAGCTTTGGTTTAGAAAAGCACAATAATAGTTAATTCAGGTACAGTTCTCCTCAACAAACCTCCAAACTCAAAATGAAGAAGAGATGTCTGTCATAACTCAGTAGTCTGAAGTGATGATGCTGTTGCAGTTCATTTATAAAAGAACAACCCCCTCCCAGGTCATCTTTCTGCTGCTATTTGTAATTAAGTTCAATAATAACTTAACAGTATTCCAGAAGGCAAAAGTAGGACTATTTTATTACATGAGATCTTTTTTACCTGCTGTGTTTCCTTTTCCTTCAGGCTAAGGAAATGGTGAGGGAATACCTTAACTAGCGACTTTTCTTTTTAATTGAAGTTTGACTCGTTATATGCTCTAGAAAATCCATTTGGGATGAGGAGGAGTAGTAAACTTAGTGATCTGTTATTAATAAATGCGTCTTAAAAGCTGTGTGTAGAAAATTTCCTGGAAATAAACATCACTATTATGGTGAGAAATGGATCACTTTCTTTATTTCCTAACTTCCCAATAGGTTGTTTACAGGATCTGATGTACACAGCTGGTTTTAGGCAAGGAACTATAATTCAGGTGACTGAAGAGAAGTCTGTATTTGGGCTGGAAGCAGCATGATCTTTATAACTCTGTTCCTGGTCTTATTTTGATCGATTGAAATACTCCTTGGAGACCATCAAGGTATTTTGAGGAGGTGGAAAAGTTCTACTTTACAGTGTTATGTAAGTGCCACTGCAAACTGTACATTCCCAGCTGGAAGTACTATTAGAGCAGTGAGGGAAATACCATCTGGGAAGGAAGAAGCTGCAGGAGCTTGTCTTGATGACACAGGGAATATGTTTCCAAAAACGAAAGATGCCAGTGACTTTTCAAATGTGATGATGTTGAAGTGGGAACAATAAGAATTAAGCTAAAATAAATTAAAGCAGGAAATCAAAAGGATCCTTGCTGCTAAAGTAATTAGTTAATAAAAGGCTTTTATAACAATAATGTAGATAGCACGAGCCCATTATGATGTAGCTGGATGATTTTAAAGGTCACATTAAGTTGTTTATTACGGGTTTAGGTTGTTTGAGAGGCTTAGCAGAAAAATCTGTCTCACTTTGCATGATTTTCAATGAAAAGCACCAGCTTGGGTTGGATCCAAAAATGAGGATTTTTAGTCATCTCAAATCCTGTCAACACTATTTGTAACATATTCTAATGTAACTCTACTGTCACAAGGATCGGAGAAGTAAATATCTGATAACATTAAACAGGAAAATTAATTTCAAAATAGGATTATTTCAACTTCCTGCCTACTAAGTGGCAATCTAAAAACCTTTACTTTTCTTACCACTAATTAAAATGTTTCTTCACCTATTTATTCAGAGAATGAAGTCAAAATGAGATTTTGTGCATTGATTCACCAGTGCACTGCAATTTAAAAACATCACATTGAAACAACTTTGGTACCAGATTGTGACTGTAATGAAGGAAATGAAAAACTTTTTGGCAGAATCAATTTGCTTCTTCTCAGGTTTTATTTTTAGATCAAATCAGATGCTTGGAAATCACAGTGAATTTTTTTTTATTTTGGTTTGTCTTTTCAATTTGTAGTGTACTTTTGTAAAAGGAAGACTTTGGAAAAAGGAATGTAATTTAATCTAGACTTTAGTGGTTTGCATCCTTATCTTTAAATAAATGCTGCTGTTGCCAACAGGGAAATGCTTTCGAGTGGCAGTGGAGAACTGCTGCCCTCTACTGTGTACAATGTGCTTTTCTTAGATTAACAAATCGGGACAATGCGGTATCTACTGCCGAGAATTTGGCAAAGCTTCCTTATCCCTCCGAGATTTGAAGTATGTGAGGATGTTCTTTTGGAAGAGAGGATCAAAAAAATGGAGTATTAACTTACAGGATACAGAGCTGGTATTAATTTGTTGACTTGCTGATCAAGAAGCTGTAAATCTTGTTAATATTATATATATATATTTATATGTTATTTTGGGAATTTCTTTACACAGTTAAAATGCATCCAGATCCACTATAAAAATATATACATGTGGTAATTTTAGTTAAAATTGGATTATCGTAGCCCTTAGCCTAATTAATGATTTCCTGTAACACAAGAACTGGCAACACCAAACTATTTTTATTTTGGTGATTTTTTTCTATAGAATGTCTTAAGGGCTTTTGCAAACTGAGGCAAGTATTGTTTGTATCCCATTCCTTTCTTGATTTAAACTTTTGTGTCCTCAGCAATCCATAAACATACAAGAAATGTGAAAACTTTCTGACCTGCATTCTGTGTTGTATGGCTTTTGTACACTGCATTAAACCTTTTGTAATTTTCATTCCCTTTCCCATTTCCTTTTCTGTTGTTCCTGTTTGTCATTATATCATTGTGTCTCTAACCAGTACTAAAGATGCCCAAGGGAAGCCTGGAGTTGATCTGCTGTTCTGGTAGTAGGTGATGCAAATTGAATCCTTCAGAGCACAGGACTGCCCTAAAAATGTGTTGGATTTGTATGTGATCCCTGTGGGTCCCTTCCAACTCAGGATATTCTGTGACTGGCAATTCATCTTAAGGCTTAGGTTAAATGGTAATTAAAGTTCTTCACTGAAAGGATGGTCAGGCATTGGAATAGGCTGCCCAGGGGAGTGGTGGAATCACATCCCCAGAAGTGTTCAAAAGGCATGTGGATGTTGCACTTGGGGATATGGTTTAGTGGTGAACACAGTCGTGTCTGGTTAATGGTCGGACTTGATGATCTTTGAGGTCTTTTCCCACCCTAGTGATTCTATTCTGTGATTGTAAGTGAAGGACAAGTGCTCACTTAGTTGCTGTCCCATTCCAGCAGGCAGCATGTGAAAGATTTCCTGAGATAGTGATTACACTTACACATTTTTATTAGACCTCAGTTTGTTGATTTGCTATTTTGTAGTTCCTTTTTGAACATTTGATATCCGTGGCAATGAGTTCTGCATTTGCTTTCAAACATATGCGGGGTAATTTAATTGTCTGCTAATGCCTGTGTTGTCTTAAATAGTTAGTAGTTGCATTTTGTATGCCTCTCCTCTGCCATTCATCTTTTTAAAGATTGTGTGTCATGTTTCCAACTCAACTGCTTGCTTTATAAGGTGAAGAGCTTTGGCCGTTAAGTCTGCTCAAATGGAAGTCACTGAACACCTTTACCCTTCCTGTTATTCCCTATACTTTTCTAATTTTTGTGTCTATTTTTATCAGATGAGATGATCAGAAATGTCTCCAATAGGCAAGATTTGTGAGTATCTCAAAATTATACAGAGAAGTAATACTTTCTGGTTTTCTGTAAGTTTCTTTTTTGGAAATTGGAACTCTAACTTTGAGCTAACAGCTTTGCTCTACTTTGTGGTTTAAAAACCCCTCTATAATTTTAGTTAAGGTACTATTTTCTAGGTGTTTTAAAGGCAACACAGAGGACAGAGAAGGGGAGAATGACCTAAGTTAGCTTTAACATGCTGTCACATTCACTCAGGTATTTGGGTCCTAACTGAAGTCATTTCAAAGCTGAAGTAGGGCACTATTTTCTGTAGCAAGCTATTGCATCTTACTAAAACTTACTAAGAAGAAATACTCTGTTTCGAACAGTTGTGCAATTAATTTGCCAACAGCTGCTGGTGTTTTTTAAGGACTGGTGCCTGTGTTGCCCTAGATTCCTGCTGAAGCACTGTGGTTTAGAAACATGTATTAATATGCAGAAGCTCTGGGGTCGATAAGTAGGACTGAGTCCAGGATCAATATTTTGAAGGTTTGATTCATAAACTGTGGATACAAATCTAAATCAAAGTTAAATTTGATTTAAGCTGCTAACATTTCAAGCTTAAAAAACACATAATTTTTATGCTTTAATAGTTGTGAGGTAATAAGTAACAAATATTTGTTACCTGTTTCTGAAGTTTTCTTGGAGCATATTTATACCTCATTGCCAGTCAAAACACTACTGCTATGTTTTTTGCTATTGGAAGGGTTGTTCCTTGTACCTTCTCTCAAATTATGATGTTCCAGGGGAGTGGAGGAGCAGGTTGTTGAAAGCATTTGTGACCAAGGTAGACTGGAATAAGCTTATGGTCAGGGTAATTGGTAATAATCAAGTGTATAAAGCATCACTGCTTGAATTCTTAGCAAAGTTTGGCTCTGTTTTGACAGTGATTTTTACTGTAAGAATAAGTGTTTTCATTTGTGCTCACTGACATTAAGATAATTTAACCTGCTCTGAGAAAATGTGATTTGAGCTTCCTTTGTGGAGTCTCTACATTTCTTGCTTAAGCTGTTCTGTCATGATGATTAAGTTGTAACTTGTGTTTACAGGTTTTAAAAGCTATAAGACCACCCTCACCCCCCAACCCTTTTTTTCAGCTTGTTAATTAACTTATTTCCTCCTTATTTGCAAGCTCTGAATGTGTTACTGCACTGGCTAACATATTAATGAGCACTACACAGGAGCACGAATCCGCTAACAGCAGCAAAAATACCTTGAGAAATACTTTTTTCTTTCCAGAAAAACTGGAGAGAAGTGATACTTATCAGCAGAATCGTCTCCTACCCTGAACTGCTCATGGCTTTCACCCAGGCTGCTGTCCCACATGACTATTAGATGCATCTCTGTACAGCTGTTATTCCCTATATCAGTGCATGGATTTGTTCAATCCTTGCTGCAGAACTCAGCACAGCTCCTTGCTGAGCTGCATGAACTGCCTCCTGACCCAGTGCTCCAGGTCAGAGGTCTCTGTTAAGGTCCTGCAGCTTCTTGTATTGGCCCCTTGAGCAGTGGAGTGTAGCCTGTTGGTCTCCTTGGGGTGTGCTCTGTGTCATCGTGCCAGCAATAAGTGACAGTGTTGAGCAATGTGGGCCCCAGTGCCTGACCTCAGGGTGCTCTGCTTGTTACTGCTGCAAGCCAGACATGGTGCTGTCAGTCACTTTTTGAGCCAAGTGGTCCACAAATTTTCAACCCAGTCTGTCTATCCTGCCTGTGATTGCTTGACTTACAGATAAGAAAGCTTCAAGGGGCCCTGTCAGAAGCCTTTCAAAGCCTTGGTCTCCATCTGTCTGTTCTGTGCCTTCTTGCAACTCTCCCCTTTACCTTTTAGTTTCCTGAAGGTAATAACAGCCTTCCTTACCTGTTCTCAGTTAATAACAAAGGGTAAATCACCAGCACCCTTATCATTTGGATTGAGATGGTAGTCCCTTCTTGTAAGAGGATTTGCATTTTAAGATGGAGTTGCAATGAACTGAAACTGTAGGCCAGCAAATTCTTTTATCGCTTGGAGTCAAAAAGTAGCATTATGAATCTTTTCCCATTTAGAGGAAGGTGTCATCTCTGTTTTTGAAATGTTCAGATTCATTAGAATGACATAAGACATACACGATTGGCATTTCTCCTTTAAGCATGGTACCAACTTTTGTATGAAAAAATCTTTTTGAAAACAATTGTTTCCTTTAGAACCTAGTGACAGTCCTCTGGGTACTCAGAAATGTATGGCAGGTACCGGAGTACCCACAGAACAGCACTGCTGTCTAGGTTCTGTCCTGAGCTCAGTAGACTATTTTATAATTCAAATGTGATCGGTTTTCACTGTTTTTGAAACAGCAGGACTGGAGGACTGATTTGCTTGTCTCTGAGAAGAGCCTTCTCACTGTCTGCAGAAACAGTTATTATTGTTGGAGCGCTTCATCTCCACTGGCTATGAGAGGTTGTTAGCCTCTACTCTCTTCTGCTCTGCTGTTTTGATGTAGCACCAAATATGTCAAATTGCAGACTTTTCTTCATGTCGTATTAAGCAACATGAACAGCTATTGAAATGAATCTGAAGTAGTGTGAGGCTTCACCAGATAAAAGACATGTATTATTAATATATTTCCTCTCACTCATTTTCAGTTGTTTTTTACCAGTGTGCCCTTATTTTTCCAGTGGAGGCACAGATGCTTGATTAATGCTTTGAGAGTTATTCAGCAGCAGATCTACTTTCCTTGGCTACTTTGCATGGACCTACTGAAAACTGCACTCCTAAAGAAGCTCTTTCAAAAAGATGGGATGACTCAGATTCTGAGCAATCCTGCAAGAACTGAAGGATCTTCATATGTTATCCATACTGGAATAAACCTCAAAGATGTCCCTCTTTCCTCCCATCACACTCCCCGTCCAGTAGTTCCTGCATGACAGCCTGAATCAAACTAGCCTTGTGTTTCAGCCCAATAGGTGCTTAAGGAAAACCTTGTTTTGGAGGATGTGCTTAGCCTAGTCAGCCTGGGTCCTACAGGGAGTAATCCAGAGTGATAAATTAGATCCTTGCTCCAGCCTGGTCTTGACACTGGGGAGAGCAATTCCAACTAATCACAGCCTGCTGGATTCAGTTTTTCCCACTGAGTATGACCTTGACAGTCTAACCTTGCTTGGCTGATAATCTTTATCACTTCAGATTAGAGTCCACCCATTTCAAATTCAGGCTGGGTGGAAGCTTCATTGAAGGTGTAAAGAAGCAATGAGACAAAGGTCTAAAGCTTTTGGCTCTTTCAGAAGGCCTGTTACTTATTGGACTTCTATAGTTTATCAGTTTAATCTTTGGGATTTGGTGTCTGGTGTTCACTAGAAATCTTTCTGAGAGTTGAATGGACCATCTAGGGCTAAATATGAATACTTTTTTCTCCTGCGTGGACAGATGCAAGCAACACATCGAAGGCAACTTTAGATTAATCACACACTTTTACTCTAAGAGTGATTTCAGCAGTATTTTTTTGAATGCAAAGATCTCATAGTTGTTAATTTTAAAGGACTTTTCAGGTTAGGCTGGTACTGAGTTTGTCTGGGACGGAGTTAATTTTCTTCACAGCAGCCCATATGGTGCTGTGTTTTAGACTGTTTTAGTTAGTGCTGAATAGTGCTCACACCATGTCAGGGCCTCTTCTGTTTCTCACTCTGCTGCCCCAGCGAGAAGGCTGGGGTGGGCAGGTGGTTGTGAGGGGATACAGCTGAAGCATCTGACCCAAAATGACCCAAAAGATACTTCATATACCTTAACATCTTGCTCAGCAATAACACTGGAAGTAGCTGTTGCTGAGGTTGGTCATTAACCTGCTGGTGCCTCACTTACATGTGGCTTGCCTCGCTTATATGTGGTTGGTTGTGGGGTTTTTTTTGTTTGTTTGTTTGTTTGTTTTTAATGTCCCCTTTCACTTATTTATCTTGACCTATGAGGTTTCTCCTCTTCCTTTTGCCTTTTTGATTCTCTCCTTCATCCCTCTTAGGGGGAGTGAGTGAGCAACTGGGTAGGGGCATACCTGCCATCCGGGCTCAGCCTACCACAGGCTGTTTCTAGACGTGTTAAATATGCTTGAAGCAATGGAACACATTTTGATTTTAGGAATTTTCTAGTTGAGTTGTATTCTAATCACAGTACAGTCTACTCAGAATACAATAACTTTTTTTTCCTCACATAGATGTTGCCAATATAACAAAATTAATTTTTTGCAGTGAATGTAACACGAGGTCAGATAGATGCCAATCTACTGCATGTACAATGTCTTTAATGGATCAAACTTCGAGTATTGCAAAAGGAACAATTTATTTTCAGTAATTTCCTAGTCTGTTTTGAAGATATTCTCCTGACTTTTCTGGCTTCCAGCTAGGAGAAAATAACATTGAGTTTTGGCTTTCATACTAGTCGTACTAGCCAATGACCTCTCTAATTCTCAGGAACTTATTGTGTGGCAACTAAAAATGTAAAACATGCTCCAGTAGTACTAAAATAATTCCAAAACATCAGAAAAAGGGGAAGAGATTCCACTCCAGGCCTTTTTAATTCTGAAACATGAAATGACCTCATACCTGCCTTAGAAAGCATGACTTAAAAAGCATGACCTTTTTGTCAAGGTGTGCTACTATTTTAATATAAACTGCTATATACCATTTTACTAGACTTTCTCCCCTCTGATATTCTTGATCTCTTTCTCATTATGTAAATTCTGCTTGTTGTTGTTGAGGCAGCCTTATCCTCTTGCTGTTCCCCCTTCCTTTGGTGGGGATTTTTTGATATTTATTCTCTTGCCTGCTACTTACTTGCACATGATTGATGTCCTCAGAGACCTCTATCCTTCCAGTCAATTTGGCTGAAGTTAACCTATAGTGGTAGAATTACTAAGAGACAGCAACTGACAGATGAATGATATGATTAAATATCTTTGAAATCACACTTGGAATACGCAGTGATAATTGTCAGGAAAGTTTTGTGAAGTTTTGCTTCTGAATGCTCTTCAGTCTGTCAGCTCATATTTTGAAGCCTGATTATTTTTGCATATAGAGAACATCATAATGCAGACACGTCTGGGTTTTTTTTCTTCAATATGACATTATATTTTCCGTCTCTGTTTTGGACTGAAAAGAACTCCAGAAGCAAGCTTATACAGATGCCCATAGTGATGGTCACTCAGCTGGGAAGGGAAACATTCTTGACTGTTTTTTGGCTTGATTTATCAAGGCTTATGAAGGACCTCATCGGAGTGATGTCCCAGATCTGTCTTATACGTAACAATTTAAGGCTTGGAATAAACTGGGAGAAAAATCACAAACACCCACTGAAAAGTTTCTATTCATAGGACCTGTTCTGGGCTTAAATGCCATTGTGGGTCAAGTTTAAAAAAACAAAGAAGGCAACTATTAATCAGATTCTTCTTTCCCAAGTAACATGTCACCTGCTTTCTGAAATTAATGAGGCTGTGGTATTCTTCAAGGTTTTGGAAACTTAAGACATAGACAGCTGTATTTACCATATGCTAATTGTTCCAGAAAATATTTTTCTATTGTTGGGGTCAAAACAGTACAAAGGAGTCTCAGTTTTTGAGAGAGTTCAGTGATGATTATTTTGGGCACATATGGGTCAGATTGAGCAGATTGGGCACTGCAGATTTTGTATATGAGAGTATTAAGCTTCTTAAGAAGGGCAGATACACATTAGCATTCTGAACTGGGGGTGCAGCAATGGCTGCTGGTTTCAGTTCTGCAAACACGTTTACTTGCCAAGCTCACAAAAAGGTGCTCCTAAGGTATGGAATATTGTTCAAGATGCCCATTAGAAGGGGAATTTTCAGCTCACAGTGTTTTCAGTAAATAAACCTCTTTGCCCGAAAGAACTGTGCAAATGATTTTTCTGGTAGTTTAGGAGCATGCAGAAACAAGCAGGACATTTCTTGGCTACTCTCAGAATTGGCTTGGATGGTCACCTGATACTTCAGGGAACAAGAACTGCAGAGCCAAAGAGCTTCCTGGGTGCTGATGGATGCAGTTTGCATCAGACATCAGTTGTTCTCAGACTAGTGTTCAAATTTCATTTGCCTTATAGAAAATGCTTATAAAATTACTACTCCTTGGGTAAGAAATGATTACAGCCATTACATTAGAACTCTCTGTTGGTGTAAGGTAATCTTAAACTAGTATCCAAGTTTTTTTGCAGAACTCTTTATGATTTTGGAATTCTGTGTACTCTTTGAAGACCTTACAGACTATGATTATGCAGAGCAGAGGTTAAATGAAGTTTATTGGATTTAAATAATTCTGATAAGCTTTGTTGGTTTTTAAATTTGATCATATTAAGTATCCCAGAAATCTACCAGGTCAGGCTTCTGGGAAAGAGGGACCTAAACTTGAGTCCTGCCAGCTTGACAGGTGCCTGCAGTGATACTTAAGGGACGTGTTCTGTCTGAAGAAATATGAAGGCCAGTATAGCCTTTTCCCCTTGGGTTTGGCACTCTGAACAGTTGGTACATTTGTCAAGTTAGACCTTCACTACTCATTTCATTACAAGCTCCAGGTCTTACCTCTTATGAGATTGCTGTTTCCTAACCTGTGTTGTATTGAGGATACAGGTGGAACTCACGGATCGATGAAACTGGTGCTATGTGTGTTCAATCACAAATAGTTGGCAAGTGCTGAACTGAAGCATTAAGTTTCTGTGAAAGTCTTACAGTGTGGGTTTTTTTGATACTGCAGAGCTCTTGTTTCTCTCTATCCAATATTCATAGTGCTCAGGGAGACCTGGAAATAGGAGCTTCCTTATTTTATGATAACAAAATGAGTCTTGGTTACTAATTAAAGATGATAATTATGTGGATATTTTTATTGTGCACATGGGAGCTGTACATAAAAGATGGATTATTGCCAAGTAAACATTCAAACAAAATCTGAAATAAAGGCAATTCATTTTTATGTAGTGTTTTTGTAAGAATGAAACCAGTCACTCTTACTGGGAACACTTTTGAGGAAACATGGAAACAGTGGTCTCTGACAGTAGGAGCCCAAGCTTTTATGTGATAATACAAAATACAGACTGATAAATGGGGAATGAGTAATGATAGGTAGCTAGGGGGTTAAGGGCATATTCTTCTTATTAACAGATTAGTCATTGTGTTAATAAATTGTTTTTTGTGTTTTGAAATGTTAATTCAACCTTCAATTTGAATCAGAGCAGTAGTTAAGTGGGGATATATTTCCTTAGAGTTCAAAAGTAGACTTAGAAATATTCTGTTTCATATGTTTCTCTATATGATAATATATGTTCATATTTCAGTGAAACCTTCATTACAGTTAAATCTCTGGCTTTAGTCAGAAAAATATGTAAGAATATATTTTAATTTTACAAGCTTAAATATTGTATTTTTAATCTTGTGGGCAGCCAGATGTAAAAGGTTTCATTTGTACTGAGGCCAAGACAATTTTGCAGTGTAACCAATTTATTTATCTACAACTGCAAATATATGGCTGAAAGATTCAGATGGTTTATGTGGTCTTCATCAACAATGTAGATGTAATTGCCTGAAGTTACTTAAGCTTTCTCTTCTTTATTGTATCTTACTGATGGAATCCTTTGTAGATGTGTAGACTCTATCTTCCTCTTATTGATTCTTCTATGCCCATGGCACATTAGAGCTTATATTTTCTGCATCACAAAAAGCTATTTCTGCAACATTCAAGAAATGCTTTTGGCACTTTGACTTTATTTATTGTCATGAAATTGCCATGCGTTTGACTCTGTATTATTTCAGTGAGAAATTATCTTATTACAATGTGATTAGAAGTATGGAAGTAAGACAGATTGTTGATCCATGGTGCATAGAAAAGGTTGTTTTGTGGGATAGGAACATTCTTGTGTTTGGCAGGAGACAGCTCTCTGTGACTGTGTTCCCCTGGTGCAGTGTTTCTATTTCACATGTGTTGTTTGAGTATGTGCTCAGTTGTGCTCTGCTCTGCTGCTTCAGACAGAACACTGTTTACTGTGACCCCCAGCCTGCAGAAGGAACATAAAGGGGTTTTAGTTGTTCCATCATCCTATTTTACTTAGGGCTACTCTTGGATTTGAATGTTCTTGCAAGAAAACATAATCTAATTTAGCTAGATAAAGAAGGTGTATTTTTTTTTTACAGCCTTTGTTTCTTTTTCCATGACAATCAAGTTGAGTGTTAGTATTTTAATTTGGCCCTGCCCCTACTGCTGCACTCACATGCAGAAGATGACCTTCTGTGGGAAATGATGTCTAAGGCTATTTGGTGAAAGATTGTAGGTCACTGGAAAGAAAACTGCTTATGAATATGGAAATGCTGTCATTGGTGATCCTTGGATACTCTACCAAGAAAGAGGTCCTCATGCAAATGGAGTTTATTTTGAGGTTTACTGTGGGCTGAGTTACACATTTTTCTCCAGACATGTTGCCTTAGTTTTGGTTTCATCAATCTGCACATTTATATAAAGATGACTGTCTCGGTATAATTCATGAAGTTACTCGTTTCTGAGCTGAAGGTGTGGATGCAATTTTACACTACACTAAACTTGCTACCTCAGGGGATGCTTATCGGGTAAACCAAATAAAGTAGAAGGGAGATGAGTGAAGGCTGGAAAGGCTGGTACAGGTGTAAACTTAAGAGAACAGTCATGTCCTAAAGAGGGTTTTTTACAATACCACTTCTTAAAAAATAGAAATGATGGCTAATGTTATTTCATTGAAGTTTTTTGCAAAGGCTGGTTAGCTTATGATACAAGAGCAGAGTAATTGCAAAGGACATGTTTTTGATCAAGTTCTGTGGTGCAATTTATTAAAATATATAAATAGATTAAAATCCTGCAGGGACTCCTGTACTTGTAAAAAAGAAAATGAAGTTTGAATCCTATAGAGCTTGGTTAAAAAAAACAATCCCCAAACAGAACATATTAAAAATAATTTTGCATCTTAGACTTGTTAGCACACAACAAACAACAACAAATCTTAAGGAGACTAGGACAGTATTTACTTCAGTTCTAAGGAAAAATGCTTTGTTTATTTTAAACTCTTTTGTTTAAGTATTCACATGTACAGTTGTTTGAAATGCTTTACCAAGAGCTCTTCATAATCTAATTGATGCATAGTCCAGATTGTTCAGATTTCATAGCGGTAACTGGGGGGAAAATAGCAGCTTCCGATTTCATTCTGTGTTGAAGTTGGAGAATATTCACGTATTTCTGTAGCCGTTTCTTTATTGCTTTTGGTAGACCATTAGGAATTTTACTCAGCAGTTAAAAACCATTTTTTTTTGACGTGTCAAATAACCTTGAATTTTTAATGTTTGAAAATGAGGATTAAATATCCCAGAGCCATTCGTTTTGTGGTCTGCTGACACTCCCTTGAAAAAGCTAGTGTAAACTGCAGATCAGCAAATTCCCTGCTGTCAGGCTTACGACGTCCCCGGTTTTATAATTACACACAGCTGATTTTCAAATGGGTTTTCACATGCTCATTGGTGCAGTGCGAAAGCACCTTGCAGGGAGCGTTGGGCTTATCTCTGTCGGGCCGTGTAACGAGTCCCTTGCTGCAACATCTCGCCCCTCCCCTAAGCAACCAGCACACACTGAGCAGTGGCTCTGCTGGAGTTGCTCCTGTTTTCATGGAGGAGATAGCAGTCCTTGCACTGCAGCAGGTGGAGCTGCCTTGGATCTAACCCGAGGTTCTGGCTGAGAGGATCCGAGTGTTACTTTGGGCCGTGAGACAGTTGTCACTTGGAGCTGGCGCTGACATAATTAAAGATAAAGCTGACTCAAAAATTTTAAAAATGGACACAGGATTTTTTCTTTGCGTTTTCTATAAGGTCTGGTTCCTAACGTGAAGCAAAATTTTTCCTGAAGGATTCAACCTATTTAATATAAAGGCTTATTTTTGAACACTATGGACCTAGAATAAATGTCAAAGACAGGCAGCAAGCAGCGCTTACCGAGGCATTTTTCTGGAATCTCAGTCACGGATCGATTGAAGTGCACAGGGTCTGAAAAAATGTCTCCTAGCATAAAAAACTTGGATTGTTTTTCTCCGATGCTATGCCACTGTAAAGTAGCATGTACGAACAACACAATATCTTTAATGTTTGGATGTAAGGTGGGTCTATAAAAGGACTTTCCTGGAAATGTAAGCTGCATTTAATGGATGATTGCCTTTGTGTCTAATGTAACTGTACCTTAAATTTCTGGTAAAATAGTGTGTATTTTGTTCTGTGCCTTACTCAATTATCCGAGCTCTTAGTGATGGTGACAGTAGTAATGAATTATCATGCCTACTGTTTAGAGATCCCTTTGAACAACATTTTGAATTTACTGAATGCCGCATGTAAAATGTCGTCATTCTCCATTAATCAGCATTAATCATCATGTAATCAGTTTATTGCACTTGGCTTTCATTTTCTTCAGCTGTAGAGAATTAAATACACAGGAGACTTGCACTGAGATGCAGGGCTGGAAATGCCTCCTAACATCATATTGATGGAAGCAATTGTTAGTGGCAGGTTTGGGTTTAACAGTGCCCTCGGGCATTTAGTCATTTTAGGACTACATCAACTGTTTAGGTTGCAGAGTAATAAAACATATATAATTTGGTAATCCTCAAAATGGTAAACAAATATATTCAGTGTCACATCAAAAATGCTTATTTCAGTAAAATTAACATGCAATGTCAAGGATATGATGAGAATGTTAACTACTGGAAAGCCCCTTTAAAATCAAAGGGATATGTGTATGAAGTTACTTTTGAGACAGAAATTTGGAAATCTTTCTCTCCAAAACTTACTTTACATATTCAGTATTTCCAAGTCAGTGTAGGTTATTTTAAGGAAAAAAAATTTTTGACTGGATTTTATTTTGTGAAGTGGGATCAGTTGTGTGTACACATATACACAAATATATGCATGTGTGATACATTTATAAATATATATATGTATCACAAAATGTTGATGTTGAATAAATGAACCTAGGTTGGGAGAGAGGAGTCAAAATTTTTATGGCTATTCTGATAGTGTAAATATTACAAAACTTAGTTGAATGCTTTATTTCCAGGAGGCAGACTGTGTCTTGTTTTGAATCTGCTTATCCTTCCTGTGTCCAGAACATTTTTCAATTGAAAATATGTATCTATTTATTGATGCAATTTTGAAACTATTTGATATAACATTAAGATTTCTTTCCTTCTTTTTTTGTGGAACGGCACCCCCCTTTCCTTATTTATAAGCTCACGTTTAAACAGTGAACTTGGGAGGAAAGCCATGGAATGAAAATACTCCCGGGTTGGATTTTGCCCGCTGAGCTGCAGAGCGAGCAGGGATGCTGTTCACTTTAAGAGCAAACTAAAAATATCCAGCCAACATCCAGCATCCACTTTGGGCATGTTGTGCCGGGGCTGAGCGATGGCGGCGGTTCCCCGGCCCCTCCGCACCTTCCCCAGCCCCGCACCTTCGCCAGCCCCGCACCTTCGCCAGCCCCGCACCTTCGCCAGCCCCGCACCTTCCCCAGCCCCGCACCTTCCCCCGGCGCTGGCGGGCGGGGGGCGGCCGCCCGAGAGCGCGGCGGGTGAGAGGGGGTCACACCGCCTCCGAATCCCTGCCGGCACAATTCCTCATCACTGCCTTCATTAGTGTCCTTCGCCTGCACAGCTCCTCAGTGCGCCTGGCAGAGCAGACCCCCAGCTTCCTGAGCGCCGTTAATTCAGCAAGGTTGTGCTTTAAAATGTCTTGGACTGTTTGTGCACAGGCTTTAGTTATCTCCAGGATAAACGTGTATTGCTGTTAATCCAGAGTGGGTGCTCTCTGCTACCTACATACTACCTCTATATTACCTGCATCCCAAATAAACTGAAGGGTTTCTCTTTAAGTAGTGACTTTCTGGTAGTGCAGAGAGATTTTGCACCAGACACTTGTCAATTTTTGGATAAAAGTTGTAGTGCTGCGTAGTACTAAAAGTAAAATGCTCTTGTCCTCTGGGAAGATACAGCTTTTGAATATTGAAACAGTCAATATTTAAATGACAGTGTGAAACAGTAATGCAGGGTTACTTATACCAGTCCTTCACATAAAGAAACAATCTCACATAAGTAATCGCATGAAATAGTCTTCAATTTTCCTTTTTGAGCACATGACAAGAACATTCACAATTGGACTGTTCCTTCTTTAGTTTCTTTTCCTTGGCCTTCTGGGACAAGTGAACCTCACTGCAAATTTTCCTGGAGTTTTTATAAATGTATATACTTACCTTAACTTGTTTTATTGTTTGTGGATGTCCATGGCATGAGTCATTACATAAATACTTACATTTAACACAGGCTGAGCATTTTGACATATGATGGAACACTGTGACCTAAATAAGCATGTTATAAGCAGTTTTATTCAAGATACGATGTCAAACTGAAACTGTCCAAGGAGGGTGAAATGCCTTATGTCTTTGTCATAACTGTAGTTATTAAAAGAAAATTTAGTGCTTTTATTTGAGAATGAAGTTAGTTACTCAGAGTACCGAACTTGTGTTTAAATAAGCAAACCCAAAGATCAAAAAACCCATTCCAGTATTTCAAGTCATTCTGTTTATTGTATGTTGAAGCCTAAATTGGAAATAATACTGAATGTCCTATTTTATGATCAGTGAAGAAGTTCTAAAAAGACACAAACACTATCATCCTCTGTTCTTACGTTACTGAAGTTTCTTTTGTTATTCACAGGCTTTCAGCTTCTCAGTGTGAATTGCTGTTTACCTGCAAAGAGATTTTATTTGGCTTGCATAGTCTGTCTGTTTTTTACAAACAAAAAGTTTTCAAGGTGACTTTAGTTCTGCAGTAGTGGAGCATACCTTTAGTTTTGTGTCGATTCTTTTTTTCCCCTTCATGAGGAAGACACTGTTACTTTCCTAAGCACTTCCACTAGGCTACAGGAAAGACTGATTGTACAAAAGGTGTTAACATCTTAATATATTATTCATTTTGGATTAGCTTTGTTTTAGCAAGATTATGCAAAAATTGTCTGTATGGTTGCTTTTGTTATTAGAGTGGTTGGAAGTTATTTCCTGCTGAGTGGTATCTGGACATCAGTTGGTTTTGGAGAGATGTGAGGAGAACTAGAGGTATTCAGATTTTTCTACCCATTTGCCTTTGACATTGCATCCTAGTCATCTTATGCAGGAGTGGAGATGATGTTGCATGTCAAAGTGTTTCACAGTAACTTCAGTTGCTGAAATGGTCTTTTAAAGGGTCCTTTCAGTTTTAGTTTTGACTTGTCAAGTGAAGCAGTGACTGAACAAGGGCAAGTATTTAAACTTGGAGAATCGAGTGCAAACAGTCTAAAGTCACTCTGATCAGCTGCCTGTTCATACTGCAGCAGAGAAGGTCTGGCCCTGTAAGCTTCAGTATATTTAGTGAATTCAAATGATTAGATTTACTTATTGAAGTCCTCACTTATTCTTAATCCCTTTCAAAACATGGTTGGACTTGTACAGTGAAAATTAAAACTAACCCAGGGACGGACTGTAGAAGTCAGATTGTGTGTTTCCCCAGGGTTTGTTGGTTTTGTTGTTTGAAGTGTGCAGTAACTTGAGAGTCATATGGCTGGGGGGGGGGAAGGTTAAAGTCGGGAGAAGGCAAGTGAGTTTAAGAAGTTAACTCATGAACGTTTATTTTTTAGTTGTCCATTTACTCTTAGATTAAGTGTGTTTTAGCACTGATTTTTTTCTTTGTGTGTAGAGAAGATACATTATTGTGCTTTCAAATTTGTTTTCACATAAGGTAGTGGATTGACATGTACCTCTAGTATGAATTGGATTTTGATGCACATCCCATTTTGAAGAGAACTGTAGTTATTGCTGCTTCACATTCTGTCATTAGATGATCTCGTAGTTAAGGATGTTCTAGCATAATTAATTTTCTGTCCATGAATGTGGCATTCTGTAAGGCTTGAATCTCTAGAATAACTGTGTTCCATGCTGCTATGAATATGGGTTGTGAGTTTAGGACATGGGATTGTTTAAGTTTTCCCTAAATCATTTCTTTTCACTTCTATCTCAGTAAGGTTTCTCATGAGAGGATCTTTAGAAAAAATATAAACCCACAACTTAATTGTCTCTAGGGAGTAGTTTATGTATCAATCTGTATGAAATATCTTCTTTTTAAAATACAGATAAGAGATTAGGCAGACTCAAATGAACCTTTTTCAGAATGTTTCCGAAAACTTTTCCTTGCTTTTTCTGTGAAGAGGTGATCTTTATTCTGAAAAATGGTGCTATAAAATGTCCACAAAATCCTTGTTAGTCCTGGATATTGTTGCAGATACTTTATTCATTGTTATTTCTGTTTAATTTTGCCAGGCCTGGGACCTGAAGTAGGGAGGTTGTGGACCTGAACAGGGATTTTATTGTGGTCAGTTGGGAACATCTTCTCGTCTCATGCAAACCAGCACTGGTTTATTTAGAGTAAAGGGATTTTTCAGTAGTTTACATCAGTAAGTAATTTAATCCGCAGAGTTTGGTGACAGTTCAAAACTCATTGAAGGTATAATCTAGCCTCAAGATATCCTGTTAACTGTCTTCCATCAGAAGAGAAATGTTTTAAATTAATTTTGACACACCTGTGTTTTGCAACAGAATCCTTTGGGGCAGTGTCTCTGTCAGAAGTCCGTGTTAAATGTTTAGTACTTGGTTGCTTTGGACTTAAAATTATGGTTATAAATTATAGAGCAGCCTATAAAGCTTCTTAAAGAGTAGCTAAATTGCTTGGCCACTACGTAATTGGTTGCTGGGAAGCTTCCAAGGTGTGCAGCTGAGGCAGTCTGGCTGCAAGTTCAGAGCTGCTTTGCCATACCTTTTTGTTTCCTTTGATGTGTCCATTGCTCAGATGGCTCTTGTAAACTGGGGTCTCCTTGGGGTCTGGGTTTGGGTGCAGGGTTGGATTCTCTTGCTTGTAAGCAGAGTCATGATCTGCTCCTAGGTTGGCCCTACTCTTTACCTGCTTTTCTCCCTGTTGTGCCAGCATTGCTGCTCGTGTCAGCTTGTCATGAGCCACTTGAGGGAACTACAGAAAAATCAGTATTGCTGGAAGAGGGAAGGAACATTCTGCTGGATTAGCTTGCTGAGCTCTCTCCCCATCTGCAGTTGGATGTGAGCTCCCAGCCAGGGGCAGGGGGATGAAGTTGTACAGCTCAACCAAAGTGACTGAAGGGGTTCTGCTCCTTTGGGCAGTGGCTGCCCTTGAGTGAGCTGGGCTGTGCTGTGGAATCACATCTTTAGACTCCTATGGAGGGGAACTTGCACAGGGCTTTGCTTCATATTTAGCAGCAGAAATAGCTTGGCATGACTGAACAGCTGACTGAATTCTGAGAGCAGGGGAAGGGGCAGAGTTGAGTGGTGCCTGTTTGACCAGCCAGGTCACCTGAATGCGCTGCCTCACACAAGGGGCAGTGTTGCAGAGGTGATGCTCCACAGTGAAGCAGCACTAAACACTTCCACTGTGATGGGGAATTAGCTGTTACAAGATGCAGTAGTTTGCTTCACTTGAAGCACTTTGCTGAAAAGTAGTTTCTGTAAAGGCAATGATAGTGTGGTACCTTTTAGAATAAGTAGTGATCTGGCTATTATGATTTCATGCACTTCATGTCCTTGTCTTCTATTTGCATTTTGAAACATTATCATGTAAGTATTTAATGTAGTGTATTTTAAACATTAATTCTGTTGTTTGTAGTAGTTTTAAGTTGGGAAATATTTTGCAGATAATGGTGAAGTCAATCTTGAATATTGCGTCAAAATCCAATTAGCAGTTCACTTCTAAAATGTTTTTTTTTGAGAAGCTTGTAGGCTCTGTCAGTGCTTTTTAGGGGAGAGAATTCTTTACCATAACATTTTTTTCACTTTTAATCAAAATGATAACATACTGATCTAATAAAACTTCATATGTACTATGTTATTATAAGCACTGATCCACCTTATAATGTAAACATATATTTATTAGTGAAATCTAGAGCCTGTTTGCACTCAAGCATGTTCAGATACCTGTTTCTAATGCCTCTGGTTTCAGGAAAAAAGCAAGGTAATTCTGTGCTTTGTCTAAAGGTATCGGCTGTTCTATAAAGGAAATTAGTTTAAATTGACCAAATAGTTTAGACTATTTGGCTAATTTGTGTGGGTTTTTTTTGTGTTGGTGTTTTTGCCTGTACCCCCCCCCCCTTTCCCAAATCCCCAATAAAAAATGCTGGGGAAATATCTTCAATTGTAAATATTCTTCAGTAGGAGGAATAACTTTGTCCAACTTTAAAATGAATATGTGTTTAGAAGGTTTTTCTGTACCATTAGTGATGTGACATACCTTCCCTGTAAACTGGTAGTAACTCTGTACGTAGTCAGGATATAGTAGGTAGTGTGTGAATGTCATTAGAAAATGTTGAGTTGCATCTTCTGGACACAGTAAACCCTACTGGGGTTTAGGTAACTCATAGTAATTCCAGGTGAGACTAAAAGGGCTGGAACATTTTTGGACAGGGTCAGTCTTTAAACTAAAAATACTAATTAAAACTTTTATTTATAGATTTTATTGCCTTGAAGTCAGCAAGGTCGGAAGAATAACTATTTCTGTTTGACTTAGGTTTTCTGGATAATCTGTTCCCATTTCTGTGGTGGACTGATCTTTTTCTGTACTTTTTTTTTTCCCAGAAATACCGCTATCAGGATGAAGACACACCTCCACAGGAGCACAACTCTCCACACATTGCCAATGAGGTGACGGGCCCAGAGCTGGTTCATGTATCGGAGAAGAATCTGTCACAGATTGAGAATGTCCATGGATTTGTTTCCCATTCTCATATTTCACCAGTAAAGGTAGGCATTTTTAGAGTTAAAATTAGAGTGAACTCTTTTGATGTGCCCTCCAGGAGTTTAATTTTGTGGGGCAAAAAAAAATACTTGTGATACACCTGCTTCTGTTTGTTTTTGTGGAACTGCTCATTTGTAAAATTTACTTTGTAGACATTAAAGCATTGACTTAGTTCCACACATTCTGGCTAAATGTGCATGGTAGTAAAATGCCCAGAAAGCAAATACAGGTAACTTAAGGTTCTGGGTATGGTTCTGAGGGGCACTGTAGTTCCTGCTGTCACTTACATTTTGGGTTTTCTGTCAGGACCCCATAGAATTGATTCTGAGTTTGTTTCTAATAAGTATTTTAGTTGATGCCTGTGTGGAAAACATAGTAAGCCAAGTGTGATGTATGTTCTCAGAACATCTCCAGTAACCTCAGGGCAGATTTAAAGATTAAGACAACAAACTAAGTGTGAGGTTATGGAAGGGGTTCTAAAACAGGCATTTTTATTCACTGGGTTAGTAGGTAGGTGCAGCTTAATAATTTTCTGAATAGCACAGCATTTGGTGTGCTAGACTGAGTGCTATTTTCTGTAACACCTCTGTGTGATTTGATACTTGTGACTGTTTGGGGTTTAGAGTGATGAGATGGACTCACATTGTACTAGGCCTATAGCTTGATATATTTAGCATGAATTATTGGTGTGTGATAGTGTCCTTTGTGACTGCAAAGAACAAATGCTGTTACACTGAGAGCAGCCCTGGGGAGAAGGACTTGGGGGTGCTGGTGGATGAGAGGCTGGACATGACCTGGCCATGTGCACTGGCAGCACAGAAAGCCAGATGTGTCCTTGGCTGCATCCCAAGCAACGTGGGCAGCAGGGCAAGGGAGGGGATTCTGCTCCTCTATTCTGCTCTTGTGAGACCCCACCTGCAGTGCTGCATCCAGCTCTGGAGCTCCCAACATAAGAAGAATGTGGAGCAGCTGAAGTAGGTCCAGAGGGGGGCCATGAAGATGATCAGAGGACTGGAGCACCTCTGCTGTGAAGACCGGCTGGGGGAGTTGGGGTTGTTCAGTCTGGAGAAGAGAAGGCTCCAGGGAGACCTTAGAGACCTGTCCAGTACCTAAAGGTACAAAGAGAGCTGGAGAGGGAATTCTTGCAAGGACATGTACTAGGGAATGGTTTTAAATTGAAAGAGGATAGATTTAGATTAGGTAAGAGGAAGAAATTCTTTATTGTGAGAGTGATGAGACTGGAACAGGTTGCCCAGAGGAGCTGTGGATGCCCCAGCCCTGGAAGCATTGAAGGCCAGGTTGGGTGGGGCTTTGAGCCACCTGACCTAGTTGTGTCCAAGCCCATGGCAGGGAGTTTGGAACTATATCATCTTCAATGTCTCTTGCACCTCAGGTCATTCTGTGACTTGTATGATTCTATGATATTTTAAGAAAAAAGTTGTTTTAAACCTAGTTATATTTCCTTTTTCTGTAAATTATGAAGAAAAATTTTATTGAATATATAGCTCTTTATAACAGACCTGTAAGGTTTCTGTAGAAGAACCAGCTATAGTGAGTGTTTTTACTACTTGTTTTCCGGGTTTTCCAAGATTTTAAAAAAGTATATGATGATATTGAACACAGTTCTTTTTCCTTGTAACTCCATAATAAACTCTGTATTTTTCCATAGTCTTCAGCTACACAATCTGAATTCTTTAGGCCTTATAAATAGCCATTTTGAAGTGGTCTAGACTGACCTCTGAAGAGTATTCTAAGAATGCTAATGTGGCAAAGCTTTCATTTTTGAGAATGGACAGGACTTCGATCTTTTCTTGCTTATGAAGGTAGACACAGAGTAACACACTTTCATGTGTGTAATTCCCTGAATTTATTGATATTCAGAAAGTAATGCAACACATTTTGTGTGCAACCATTAGAAATAAAAAAACAATTATCTTACTCTGAGGGTTTAAGGTTGACTTGCTTTATTCACAAGCTTTTCCTAATTCCCAGAGCAGTTAGTCCTGCCTTTCAGAAAGCATAAAGGGATCAAAAAGGCCAAGAGGTGAGCTGTAAAATGGTCTGGAAGAAAGAAAACTATTTTGGAGATAGTTAAGCAATGTGTAAGTATATTTACAAAATACCTTCTCAGAGTACTGTGTATCTTTGGTCTCTGAGGAAGATTGCTATTATCTTTCTCAAATTAATAAGTGCTGGGAAATAATCACTTGATTAGAAAGACTGTGGATAAGGGAAATACTGTGCAGCTTGTGTTACCCTTTATAGCATATATCGGATTAGTTTCAGGTGACTACTCTCTATTAATGTCATAGCAATGTATGGTAAACTGAAATTTTTCTGGGCTTTGTTCATCTGAAAATGGGGGTGAATGCTCTAGGTTTCAGTTGTTTACCAGCATTTTGTGGAATTATGAATTCTGATGCTAATTGACTGCTGGCTTGCTTTTCTCCTGAAGAAATTTACTTTGAATGCATTATTTATAATCAGTCTGAAGTCTTAAGGTATTTGGAGTGAGGGGTGCATCTGTAGTTTCACAGACCCTGGAAGACTTTATGGGACCTTTAAGAGCAAAATGCCTTTGAGGTCACAGTTTCTTTTCAGACAGGAGATGGTTTGCTGAAGTTACTGGAAAAAATGCTGTTAAAACTTGAGCATGTCAGGAAAAGTCCAAGGTTGCTACTGCATTATTAGCATTGCTGCTCTGCTCTTCTTTTGACCTGATGATCTGCAAAATGTTTGTAGTTTTGGCATAGCTTGTGCTGAAGATAATCTAGCAACAATAGCTCTGAATTAGGACTGCCGTGTGTGATTTATTGGGTAGGTTGGCTTAATGAGCTATGCAAGGACCAGCTCTAGGCTGATACACAAGGTTTTGATCAGCTTTGTTCAATAGTTCATTGCTTAAGGAAACTAAATGTAATAGAGGACATTTTGTTTCATTACAAGAATAAAATAATAAGAGGAGTTTGTTTTTTGTTTTAAATGTAAATGTTAAATGCACTTGAAATTTCAAATACAGCATCAGTAGTTTGAAGAAGTCAGTGGTTTTATGATCATATGTTGCTTTTTAAGTAGTGCTGCAGAGGGCAGTACAATCAGATTTTGAGGAATACCTTCTGTTATAGCAAGTCCTCTGCAGTCTGGAGCAATAACATAAAAGAATAGAAGGGAAGGGAGATGCCTGGTTCTGACTAGTTTGCATTTTATTCTTGAGAGAAACTTTCAAATACTGTAGGACTTAAAGCAGCTTTTATAACTTGCTTGGACCGGTGGATGCTCTTTTCAAAGAGCAGCTTTCAATGACCAAAAAGACAAATGTGTATCCCAAATTTCTAGAGGATGAACATGTAAGTACTCTTTATCAAAGGTTCCACAATAAGTGCCGTAGTAACACAAGGTGGTTTATCTTCTTGACAGAGGAATGGGCTGCCTCAGATTCAGATTGGGTTAAAATATTACATGTTTATAATTGGCATGAAATAAGTGATACCTGCTGTACTGATTCAAAGTTTAAATAAGACTTACAGGTTTAGTCTTGTTGGAGTGGAGCTTTGTCAGTTTAAGAAGAAATGTTTACTTCCTGTGTCTCAAGTAACAAAGAAGTAAACATGACCCAGGAGATTTCATGTCCTATGTTCCCTATTTAATACTGTGTCAAGTGGAACCCTAATTAATGCTGTAAAACAGCTCTTTTTTTCTTTTTCATGTTTAATGGTAGAGAATCATGAAGAGATAGGGAAAATGGTCAAACTTCAGATCCTTCAGAGATATTCTGTCCCAAACATTTTAAAGAATATTTTCAGGTAGGTAGACAGCTGGTACCATAATTTCTTTAGTATGAGGTTTCCAAATTCTTGGTAGGAACTCGTGGTTACAATGCGAGGTTCCTTGAGTTCTGCAACGAAGTGGGATCCCGTTGGACTGACTGTCATGGACTTGAGGCAACACGTTTCTCTGCAGGTTGGCCACAAGATGGCGATGCTACAAAAGGGTTTAGTTCAATGTAACACTGAATTTAGCTGCAGTATCACACCTTCAGAGTGAGGGGCTTGGATTTAACATTTCCTTTTATTAAAAAGCTCCAATCAAGTGAATTCTGCCACAGATATGATATAATACCAAGCAATTTTTTTTAAACTGTGGAGTGGAAGCTGGAGTTTTCTTTCAAGGAAAAAAAAAGCGTTGAATAACAGATTATTACAAGGCTATAAAATAATGGATCATGGTGTAATAAGACCAAAAAAAATCAGTAATCTTCATTTATAGCAATTTATTCATGAAAGGGAAAACATATTTATCATGCAACACGGCAATTCAGTATTTAACTGTAGATCCTGGTTGGGGCTTCCATATATTTCAGTATTATGCTTGTGTATTGTATGTTGATATTTTGGGCTCTTGTTTCACTGGTAATACAGAAGCTCTGAAGGAAACATGTAATAATTTGTAAAAACAGGAAGCCTTACCTTTCCTCTTGCTTAGAAGCAGAGTTTTGTGTTTCTGTGCCCCATATCCCATCCTCAGTGTCGTGGACACATCGTTTCAAAAAAGCTTCTACCAGTGTGTCAGTGGTACCCAAACCTTCTCCAAACAGGCTTTGTAATCCCACTGCAGTAGTGCAGCTGGCCACATGCACTGTAGTTTTTTACTCAGTGAATAAATGTCTTCTGCTCACTCAGTGTATCCTTGGTTTTTTCGTGTTTAGTCATCTTTGCAAAAGTATTTCCAGGACTGATTGGTATTTAAGCTTAATGGTTTTAAATTAACCCTGATTTGAAACTGCTTATCTATTAGTGCCACAGTGCTGTATAACAGTCTACTTATCCTGACTGTGGTATCACAGGAATGAAATGTGGCAAGGTGGTACTTCTTCTTAAAATAGCTCCCAGAAGGGAGAGGAGAAATTGGAACTCACTCTCATTTCTGTACTGGCAAAACACAGTGAAACTGTTCTAAAGTGCAGAATCCATGAGCATGAGAAGAAATTAGAGAAGAGAAAGCAATGAATGCATTGTAAAGAGAATTTGTGCTGCATAAATCCCTTAAAGCATGTGCATAAAGATCATGTTGATGTAGGTTTCTAGTTTTCTTAGGTGCACACAATAGGCTTCCTCAAAATTTTTACAGAGAATGTAAGCTCTCAAAAATAAGAAAAAAATAATTTTGGGATTTAATCGTTAAAAAAAGCCCAAACCAACAAAAATGCCCCACCAAAACCAAACCACCAACAAAAGGAAAATAAAAGTAAAGAAAGAAGATTGGCAATCATGATGGGTGGAGGTTACCAGAAGGATCTTGGAAGAACTTGTGTTCTCATTGCATCATCTTGACGGAATGAGAGCTCAGGATTATAACAGATCAATGGAACAATGATCTCAGTATTCAATTTACAGTCCAAAAGGCAAATGGAATACAAGGATTATCTAGAGAAGCAAATGGGCATAAAACTGCATTATCTTATCACTCCAGAAATCTGCACCATTTGTTATCTTGATTAAGAAGGCAAATTTAGAAATGCCTTCTAGAAGACTGAGTGGTCACAGGCAAAGGGCAGCTACTGTACAATAAAGGAAGAACTGGTCTGACCCCTCAGCTTGGAACAGAGCTGAGTCAGGAGGTACCAATGAAACTACAACCAGTAACATCGAGTCTCTAAAATGATGGAAGTGACTAGGGAAATGGTTATTCCAGAAGTTAAAAGTTATATTCAGAAATATAAATTAGCAGATGATAGTCATCTTATAACCCATAAACACACGATCTGCAGTCAGCCTCTGACTTTTAGAATAATCTTTCACCTGCTGATAGTGTTTTGGTTTCTGGCTACACCAATAAAGGTATTCCAGCATACATTGCTTGTCTATTCTGCCCTGTTTCTTCAACTGCAAACAAGCACCTTTATTTAGTTCCCTCCCATTAATCTGTATGGAAATAGCTGTTATATAAATGTGCATATTCACACATGCTTCCTTCAAAGCAGGACAATTTCCTCTTAAACCTGAATCTTGTGCTGGTGAGCTTAATAGGTTCCCTTCTTTTTATTTCCTGCGATGTCTTCCCTACAATCCCCTTTATTCCCTCAAGAGCTTCCTCAGAAGTCTTTTAGAGCTTGTGGAGCTTCTGTTAAAATAGCCTTCTCTGTTCTTTAGGAGAGTTTTTCTGCTCTGAGAAAGACCAATGGTCTTTATGATTTGAACTGTGCAGGGTCAAGGTCAGCCAACAGTCAAAGTAATTTTAACTTCCTCTTTGCCCTGGTACATTTTCTTGTCCTGCTTCAGTCTGAGCAGGTAGGTGAGATTACCCTGGAGATGAAGATGCTGTTTCCATTTAGAAATTAAAGATCAGTTGACATGTAATTTGCAAGATGGGTTATGACTGTGAGAAGGTTGCAATCTGTTACTTTTTTCTAAATTGAGAACTTTGTAAAGCTTTGTCATCTTCAGCAGAAAGGCAATGCTTCTGGTGTCAGGAACATACCTCGAATACTGGGAATTATAGCAAAAAGCTCGAATGTACCCTCAGGCATACCCATTTTTAGACTGGTATCGTATTTTGGTGGTCACACTTGAGAGGAGTTGTTTTGCAGTCCTTAATTAAAATGCATTGCCCGAGTTCTTGATAGGTTACTACTTTTAAACTTCCTGTAATTGAAGAATGTGCAAATATATGCAAAGGTGTCAGTTTGTGTCTTATAGTAAAAAGCAGTTGACCAAATCTGCCCCTTCCTCCATATGGATCTGCTCAACAAATTCTTGTCAACAGAGACAAGAAAGAAAAACTGTAACAGATGGACTGTGGATTAATCCAAACATTAGAACAACCTAAGATACAGTAATCAACGTCAAGTCGTCTTAATAACTGGTTATACTGTTTTCGCCTGAGATTTTCCCTGAGCTCTTGGTGCAGTTGGGTTCATTTTGATGACTGAAGCAAACCTGAGGGAACTGGCATTAAACACAAGATGTTTTTATCAGTCTGGCGTGCTAAAAAGATGGGCAGGAGATTCATGAACAGGGTGCGGAAGACCAGGCAGTTTAATCTGCACAGAGTGGTAGGTTGTCTGAGTATGAATAATAAGGTAATAATATTTTATATTAAATATTTATACTAAAATGTATTGTTATAGAACAATCGTGCTGGTGTTTACTTATAAGTTAGTTTCAGCAGTAAAATATGTACTTTTTATTGACTGTGTGAATCACACTTGATCAAGAACTATCCTTCAGTTCTGTCTCAACTAAAAGCTAAGATAGCCTGTCTAGAGTATCTTAGCAAAAAGGGTTAACAATTCTTTTCCACAGTATTTGAGTCCTGAACTCTTGGGCTTTGGCTTAGAATATTGCAAATGCTTGTTAATGGGACTTAAATTTGCTATGCCAGTGCAAGTTTATTAAACCTAGAATTCTGAAAAATGTAAGAAATAAACATGAGCTTGTATCTACATTTTCAGTGTTGGTTTTACTCCCATGACTCCAGAGTTAAGTTTGGGTATTTAAATTGAGTTCTGTACATTGCTTTTGTCTCTACTTTTTTGGTCAAAACCTAAATGATACTGAAAATAAGTCTCTGCCATTTTTAAGGTGATTCTTGAGTTTTCTCTGTTAAGTCTATCAGTTTATTCCTTAGGGTCCATGCATATTTTAGCTGATATTCTGTTTAGCTGGATGGTAGTAAAACTAATATAAGACACTTTTCAAGTGCTTCAAGGGGGTTGTTGGTTTTTGTTTAGAAAGGGTAATTGAGATATAACTGCTGTTTCTGTTTACAAATTGTTTTTGTTACTGTGCCTTTTTAATTTGTAGGTATGTATTCTACTTAGAGATTAAAATATGGCATTAGGTCATGTTTTAGCTTGTCCCAGCAAGCTGATTAATATGAATTCACTTAGATACAAAGCCAGAGGAATTCTGGTCCAAGTATTTGATGTTGATTTTTACATTTGGTAACCGCCGTAATTACTGTATCTTGTTAATTGGCCAGAGAACAAATAATGTTACTCTGCAGCCACTAGAAATGCAGGTGAATTTCGCAGTAAAGTTATCAAGTTGTACAAAGATACGTGTACTGATGTAGAAATCTTTACTATGTGATGTTTTGTTTTGGGGTGGGATTCTTCATGTGTTTGATTTTTTTTTTTTTTTTCCCTTCCAAATCTTCAAATTCTCAGTTCCTGCCTTGCAGTAAATAGTTGGAATTTTTTGTTTGTTTAGTTTTAGCATGTGGCATTTTTTTGTTTGCTTTGTCTTTAATTTTATCACCATCAGTTCAATATCCAGAATATGAAAAAGGGATAATGGAAGCTCTCTGCTCCTTTTAGGACTTCCTGAGGTTCCCTGATGAGCCTCCTTGTTGTACCTCTTAACTCTGAAGGTGGCCACTCAGAGATGCAATTCCAGCTGCTGCATCTGTGTTGATGATTCTCCTTTTTCTGGATATTCTCTTTTCTGTCCAAATAGAACTTTGTCCAGTTTTTCCCTGTAGGTGTTTGACCCTCTGTTGAAATGTTCTTTGATTAAAATGAGCCCTTGTTTTTTCTGCCTCCTTTTTTTCCAACTGTACAAGTGACCAGTCTTCCAATCTGGACTCCTTTGTGTTATCCTGATATTGTACCATCTCTAGAGCTATGCCTTGCCTTTATCTTCAGGTTGCTCTGTGAATTGTAAAAATCAGGGTTTGTCTCATCCCTGCAGGATCCTTCTACAAATAACTGTAACCGTATCTGCTTAGGCGTCAGCAAATCTTGCTCGCTATCGTTCCCATCCATATGGAGTGTAGGTGACACAGATTGCTGTCTTGCATCACCAGCAGGATTGCATAACCTCTTCCCTAAGTACTTTTCTGGATTTCTATCTCCATTGAAATTAAAGCATCATTGCTTCATTTTCAGGAAGTTTTTTTCGTGCATATGATGCTTTCCTGAAGTGCTGATTTCTAAAATCTTTTGTCAGTGATGCTGTGGTTAATCAGTGGCTGGGTGGGAATCATCCTTGAAAGAAACTGCCTTAAAACACAGCAAAACTCTCCTATCTTCAAACAGGCTGATAAAATAGCAAGAAAAATATGTACTTGGTACATTGCTTGTCCGTGTATTGTGGTACTGCCTTGAATTTTAAACAATATTCTTCCATGTGACTCTCTGTTTGGAGCCTATGGAGAAAGAGAGAAATGAGTTCTTGAAGTTTTTTTGAAAGTTACACTAATTCTTGTGCTCTAAGATATTTAATAAAATGTACAGCAGTGTTGACATTCAAGGCCACAGTAGAAAAAGATAAAGTATTTTCACCTTGACTCTTTATAAAAAGACGTGGAACTCAAAGCATGTAATTTGTAGCTTGTTCCAAACATCTTCAATCATAGCCAGGGATTAATCAATTCCTCCAGTAATAAATTCATGGCACTTTTCAGACTAGGTATTTTCTTTGTGTCTGGAAGAAGGTAGGGCTCAAGTAGGGCTGCAGTCTTCCTGTGAAAAGAATTTTCATTATAAAAAGCTTGTCCCTTTGAAAGGATCATTGTACCTACTGTGTCTCAGGCATTTCTTTACCTCCATTATCTATCTTATGTTCGTAGCTTTGAGGACACTGCACGAGTCAGACTGAGTTTCATCTGACTTGCACTGATAAGCCATTGTATTTTATAAATATTAATAAAGTCTGTCTGAAAGGTGTGCTCAGAATATTGGCATGTGGTTTGTTATTGAGCTGTACTAGTGACTAGAAGTAAATGGTGCATTGATCTTACTATGGCACATTTCAATTAATGTACTTATAATTTCTGCTTGTAATATAAGCTCTTAGGAAAAAACTGTTACACAGAATAGGGCAGCTGTCAGTAAGAATTTGTTAAGCAGAAGATTATATTGCACCCCAAAAAGTATGTTGAGGAATTTGGTAATCTGCACTAAAATGCACATCAGACAGAATTAGAATTTTGAGGTTGTAAGTTGTGGCAGCGTTTTAAGGAATTTTTCTGCCTTTGTTCATCATGTGGAGAGTTTGCTGCTTTTTTAAAATGTTTGCCCTGGTGCAGTGATTATGATGATAGAAATATGCCACAAATAGTTTTGATAACTTTGTGTTGACTTTCCAGAGGCGAGCTTGTACTGAAAGCCTTGACACCTCACTGATTTCATTAGTCCTCTCTCTGATGTGAGCTGGAGGATTTTTTTTTAAATAGTTGGCTATAAAAATTTGAATAGTGAGTTCTGTAAGGTAACTTGAATTCCATGTAATCGTTTAGATAATTATTCTGAATTCTCTTTTACTGTGAAGAGAGCAGAGAAAATGCACAGCTCTAGCAGTAATACTTGTCATGTGCTTGGGAAAGCAAAATAATCTTACTGAAAAGTTGTTACTGAATTTTTCATTTTTGAAGTACTCTTGTACTTTTGAGAAATAATGTTGGGTCTCAATAAATATGTATATTTATTGTTTTCATAATAGTAGTCACAGAAATTTGGAAATAGGGGTTACAAACAAGACACGTTATTTACAGAGTAAGAACAACAGAGTGTGCACTTGCAGTGTTTTATCTCAGTTTCTCTAATCTTCATGCCGATTAAGAAAACCGAACCCACAGCTGAACAACCTCACTAGACATCCTTTGATACCCAACACAAAATGACTGTAATTCCCTCCCTCTATAGTTACTTTATGCACTAAAGAAGGAGGAAAACCAAGAAGAAACCAGTGAACAGTCCGTTCTTAAATACTTGCTTTGAACATGGTGTTAAAGTCTTTTGCTCTGTGGAATGTTTTCAGAAAGACAGAATCAGTGAACAAGTGCAGTTATGCTGTGTGCTCCCTGTTTTGTTTGCTTCAGGTTCATAATTTATGCAAGCAAGGAAGTGAAAAGATGCTATTGGATCTTTCTACAGGCAGTGATTGAAACTTGGTTATTTTTGATCCGTGCTTTCTCCACCCAGTAGCTGTTATCATCCACCACCATCCTCATAGCTGTGAATTTAGAACGTTGTACAGTACCTGCTACCCAGTTTCCCTTAAATATCTGTTGTCAGCTAGGAAGAGAAAGCAAGATTTTCATTCTGTGGGTTCCGAAAAGGAAAAATAAGGAAAACCTTTGCTTTCCTTTTTTTTTTTAATTTCTTTTTTTCCTCCAAATTGCTCCAGATTATACTCATTATTGTAATCAGAGATAGAGAGGGAATGTAAAGGGTGGAAAGCCTTGGAAGAAAAATACCATCAGCCAGCAAGAATTTTGTTTTCCTGGTTAGTAAATGATGCTGCTGTAATTCTATCTGCATTTTTTTTTTTCCTGCTCATTCACCACTCAGCAGCTGGTAGGGAATTAAGACTGCCTGGCAACCACCTGCAGAGCTGCAGAGATGAATTACATTTTCGGAAATAACACACTCCTCTATTCTCGTGCCAGTCGAGGCAACACTGGCTCAAGCCACAGCTCTGTAGGCCCCAAACAGAAGCAGTGGGCAAAGAAAGGCTCAACAGATGAGTTACGGAATGAGCCTTCCCGGTGGCAGCAGATAGTGGCATTTTTCACTCGGAGACATGGATTCATTGACTGCATTTCTGTCGCTGCCAGCTCCACCCAGGTAATGTGCCACTTGTTCAAGTCATTGTGTCTGCATGTTTTCTGCTTACTTGCTAGTCAGAAATAGCAATTATTTATATATGCATGATTTCACGTAATCTCTTATTTATGAATGGTGTTTTCTGTCTGCTTTCATTTTCGTGTTTTACAGGGCTCTGTATAATTTCTAGCATTAAAGCATGAAAATGGAAACACTAAATGAGATCTGGTTCTTATTAAGTTATTTTGCAAGCGATGAACCTCCGGCAACTTTAAATATGGGATATTTTAATGAAATAGTGAAATATTAAAAAATGTACTTTGCATTCTCCTGCCTGGCTCTGGAGGGGAATAGCGTAGTTAAGGAATATCAATTTATAGCTCTAGTAAGTTGTCAAATGAAATAAGGAATAGGTATTTAATGGTTAAGGAATTGTATCTAAAGGATTAAATAATTTAAAACCTTAACTCTAGGTAGCATATCAAATTCTAGTCTGTAACAGCTTTCTAGGTTTTTTGGCTGCTAATAATCCATAAATGAGATGAAGGAATGCCTTCCTTACATACAGAATGTACATTTAATAGTGCAGTCTGTAAGAAAAACATGGCATTTTTCAACTTCACTGTCTCTCTGCTCTAAGTGATGTTTGTATTAATCATTAAAAGCCAGGTAAAAACAAGCAAGCTAACTCTTAAGTGTAAGACTTTGAGTTCTTAAGGTTGATACTGAGAGGAGTTAAAACTTATTTGCATTTGTTTCTCTGGATAATATGACAAAGAAGGATCTGTGGAACAATGCTGAGATGTCAGTATTATTTAAAAACATGAGATTAGATTTGTTTGGCTTACCATCAGGTGAAATTCATCATTAGTCAGAATGTCATTTAACCTGAAATACTACAGAAATCTATAAAAAAAAGCAAAAATAAAAAAAAATGAAAAAAGGAAAATTTGTTATCCTCGGACACTGTAATTTTGTTAGATTAATTTGTATCTGTTGCCAGCTGTTTCAAAGATGATAAACTGGCACTTCCTTTGAAGTCTGTTTATTGTTACCTGTTTTTTGCTTGTTAATTTGGAGTAAACAATGAATAGGAGAATGTAGGCTGGGATTTTCACTTTCTTTTTGCAAATGTACATGATGTGGAAGACAGAGCCTGTACTTTTTCTAATGAGTCATTATACAACGGGAAGGGATGCATTAGATAGACATAATAGCTTTTAAGTACTGTTAATTTTTTTAGTAAAAATATACAGGATTAACCTCTTGAATAAATATTATAGTTGCTCTTATTTGTTTAATGCTTGAAGAAGTAATGTTAGAATCCTTGAAACTTGCAATTGGACTGACTAGTCAGGCCTAGAAATTTGCTGATAAATAAAATATAGAGTAGTCTCTGCTTTGAGTGAAGATTGGGCCAGATAAAGATCCTGAGATCCCTTCAAAGTGAAGCTGTGATTCCGTAAATATCCCAGTGTTTGTTCTGTTTTTCTGCTATGAAAAAGATTGTTTACCTCTGTGAAAGCCTGCCAAATATTTTCATAACTCTGACAGTTCTCCTGTTAAAAAGAACTACTTATACATGTTCATGGCCAGAAGGAGGGGAAAAAACATAAAATATTTTGAAGTCGTTGTTAAAAAAACTTTAATGAGCATATTCAGAAGTAATGCACTGAAAACATAAGAGCTTAAGCCACTTCCTCTGGAAAGATGCTGTACTGTGCTCATACCTTATCCTCCCATTGCAGCTGTTTTAGCCTCAGGGAGAGAAAAAGACATTTGGAGGTTGTTCATTGTGGTGCAGTTTTGGTTTTCAGTTCTTGTCAGTTTGTGTTCTGTGTTGTAATATTCTGAAAATTCTTGATGTCTTTTATTTGTTAGTGTAAGATACATCCCCAACATTTGAATGTAATCACTTTTGCAGAGTCTAAATAAATAATTAGATGTGAGGTACTTCTCTAACCTGGTCTATTGAAATTCTGCTTGTGATCGTGGGCTTTATTTACTCATTGTTGTGACATCATGGTTTTTAACTGATACAAAATCAATTTGATGGGGTTTAAAGTCCTGGTCTCCTGCTTCCCCTGTGACTCTGCTACAAAGCCCCCAGTTTTAGCTGTCCCTTCATTTTCTTGGCTTTCTTGGATGGCATGAAATGGTCATACTTGCTTAGTTCTCTCCATTACCAGTGAAAGGGAAACAGCTCCTGAGGATGGGGCTGCACTCGCCTGTCCTTCTCTGGGACCTGCATGGGTCACCCTTGCCCAGCAAGGGGGGTGGTCAAAGGACTTTGGATTTTGGAGTAGGGTATTTTTGAATGGAGGATTTTGTACCTTTAAAGAAGCAAGGATGAAGTTGATGGTGGATATATTAGCATTGCTTTTTGCTTGGTCTGTGCCCAGAAGAATGCCTGTGTGCCCAAATGCATGGTGACACCAGACTCCTTTAGCAGTCTGGGAAGCTGATTTAACATGCTCAGGAGTTTGAGGCCTTTATTGTTTCTTCCTTCTTCCTCCTCATTCTCTGTGATGAGGAAGTAGTCACTCAAGTAGAAGAATTATGGAATTTGATTAGAAGTTGGTCTTTGAATTTTTATCAGCAAATTTATTAATTTCTATAGTGAAAGCGAACCCTGTGGTATAAAATGGAAGATAAGGATAAAACCAAACAGATGACAAATTTATATTCAAAAGGGTGAATAACTATGCCATGAACTTAGTAAATATGTGGTTATGCAAATGAAAAATGCAGGGTAATTTGAAGTGCTGCTCTAATGAGAGAGATGCATTTTGTATCAATGAAGATAGCTGTATCCAGGGCACTGCTTTCCCCCAAAGTCTTTCCAAAGCTCTCAGAAGCTCTTATTTCTCAGAGTGAATGCAGCTATCATGTCTCAGAAAGCATTTTAACTGTTGGCAGTATTTGGCCCATGTTGTGCCCGAAATCCAGAAGCTGATTTGTCTGAAGCTCAGGTTGTTAAACAGGTTCCAACAGCAAGGCATTGAGGTTATTCTTGGCTTGTCACTGAGTATGATCTGCTTCCAGCATTGGATACTGAAAAATTGTTTAGCTCTTTGAATATGCTTTGCTAATCTGTACTTCTGTTTTCTAGGATATCTTTTAGGAAAGAGAAGGAGTGAGACAGAAACCCCCTCGTAACTCCACTTATCCATTTCAAAAACTTGACTTTAAATTTCAGAGCCTATCAACTGCTTTTGTGAGCTTTTTGAACCCAGTAATTTCTTGAATTTGTGTATCTTCCCTTTAAAATCTTGATGGAAGTTTTACTGTATCATTAATCCTAGTCTGTTGCTTTCAAAGTCACTTAAAATAATGGACATAGTTCTAGTATGTACAAAATGCTATGTCTAATCAGACAACAACATAGAGGTATTATAAGATACATTAAAAAGATAATGATTTTAAAAAGTCAAGTGTCTACCTTAATCCCTCTTTTATTGTACTTCTTGCAAAAACTGATTTTTTTAGAGTGTTATTTATAATCCTTTCTATATTTTGGTACGCTTAAGTATTTATATATTGCAGCTAATATTGTGATGAGCACATGAGAAAGCAGCTTGAAATAGTACGTGCTTTGGATGATTTCTGCTATAAGAAAGCATTTTCTGAAATGTAAACATGAGTTTTACTGTACTAAGTTTCATTTTTCTTGATTTGTAAAAGCATGAATTTATTTTGCAAATCTTAGTTCTTCCAACTGGTTGCATTTCCATAAGATGGCATTGTAGCAGAGAGAAAAATGGCATGAATTTATTCTGTAAGAGAGATGCATTCATGTGTGTTCTAATCAATAGGCTAAAAAGTAGGAAATTCTTTATAATTTAAGCTTGAGCATTAAGGAACTGTCTCTGGATCCTTTGATTCATTTTGTAAAGATTTTCTGTGTACAATAGAGATGGAAAGTTCTCAAGACTGTGAAGTTTCCTTGATGTTTTAGAGACATGCAGTTTTAAAATCATATTAATACCACTATCAATAAATCTCAAGAATATCTGACATGACTTCTGTAATGTCATGTAGGCTTTGTTAGGATCTTGCTGGTTCCCTGCTGTGGCCAATGGTCCTCTTCTCCTGAAATCAGGGAGTCGTCCTGTGCTGGACTGGGCTGTGCTGCTTCCTTCCCCAGCCCGTGTGTGTGACTGCAGTGTTGGCATGTGCAGTTTGTTACCTCAGTTAATCACCTGCCGTGGTGATAAGCACTGAACGGGTGCTCCAGCTGCCTGCAGGCTCTGCTTCCTGCCACAGGGGGTTAGGGTTCCACTTTCTCTCACCTGTTCCTTCACAGCTCTGTCTCGCTCAGAGTTGATAACAGAATTTCTTCTTATTTCTCTGTCGTTGTAACGCAAGAAAATTGCTTTTTCTAGAATGAGTCAGAAATCTGGTAAGCAAAGAAGAAAGAGACACAGAATTTTTTGTTTTTGGAGTACTGCTGCTACTACAGGGGCTTTCTGTCTGCGCTGTGCCCAAGACTCTGAATCTTCAGGCAAGGCAGACACTGGATACCATCTTAATCCATTGTCTTCAACTAATAACCCCCTTGGACTAACAGGGTCTTGCTGTATGAAGCCAAGTGCATGGAAGCCTGTGAAAGAGGTAGGACTCTTCAGGGCTGTTATATAACTTTGCTAATTTATTTTATATTGTGGTAGTTGCCCTCTCAGTTGAGGCTTGTATTGATTGACAAAGTGTTTTGAAAGGCCAGTCTGTCTTTCACCAGCTGTCAGCTCACTGACCAGCTCCAGCACTGCTCCTGTGGGATACTATTTCTGTTTTGCTGCCAAAGCTGCTGTACATGTTTCAGTTAATACAATTATTAACTAAATTACTGTCTGACAGAACCACTGAACATGTAGTGAAAACTATCATCTTTCTGTTCTTCTCTTTTGGTCTACAACATCAAGAGCACTCTCAATTATGATTAAGAATGCACTGGATGTTTCTTTGAAAAATTTAAGTCAACTTCTTAGAAGTTTTTAGACAAAAGTCTTTTAGATGTTTTTTTCTATTAGAATGATCTGCATCCATGTTTGGGAGCTGATATGGTATCATGTGTTGTGCAACTTAAGTCTTCTAGTTTATACCCAGCTCCTAGTGTGGCCATATGATCACATGGTGGTTTTGTCCCCTATGAAACTGTCAAGAATCCCAAAACTGGTGCAGTTCTGTCACTTGCCTTTTGAAAGACTTAAAGTTGCCTTCCATATACCAAGTTTTTGTGCACACACACACACAAGGCTCAGTATGAAAAAAGCACTCTGAGGGACTGCAGCCAACGCAGAGCAAGGATTCCCTTTTGTCTATCTTGTATAATTTTAAAAAACCTTTGCCACCAACCAGAGCGCTTCTGGACTTGTTTTCCAGTTTGGTATTCCTCAGGGTGCCTCTGTGCCGTTTATTGCTATTCCATGTGACTTGTTGTCAGTATTGAATTTCATCTCACTGCCTATAACCCTCTTCTCTGATACATCAGCCTTGCTCCACAGCTTGTTTCTGATGTGCATTTGCTGCTCTTTCCTTTTTGTCGGCATTTAACTGCACATTAGGATGTAGTTGAGCTGACGTGTTCTCCAGACAGATAACAGGCATTTATGACTCATTTTGTCTCTCTTGTAAGCTGATCTTGGCATTTATGAATTTTCAGTCTTTTGCTCCATTAAACTGTTTCCTCTGTATATTCTAGTCCCTTAAAACAGTCTCTTTTCTGAAATGATACATCTAAGCAATGATTTTCATAAAACCAGATCACCTTACACATACTTTTCATAGAAGAAAGAAAAAGTCAGGACAAAGTAGTTTAAATTTTACCAGGACACTAGTAAAATAGAAGTGCATATTAATTTTTTTTTATATCTTTGTAGTCATCTTAAGTTTGTGGGTCTTTTGTGTTTCTTGGGTTTTTTTTAAGTTGCCAGTGGTTTCTAAACTGTATAGAAGTTAGTAGCATTGTTGTTATTGGAGACTTGTATCTATGTAGTTGTCAGTCTTCTAATAGGACTTGAGATATTTTATGGGATACAGGTATAGTACAGGACTTTTCTTTGATGGAATCTCCAGTTTCTTCCCACTGCTTTGTGTGGTATTTACTGGAAACTGCCATACCATGGGAAATGTTTTGGATGAGTCTTCTAGCCTCTCCTCCTTTATTCTTTTTATCAGTGCTCCTCACAGTATGTGTGAGGAGGCTTATTAAAATTGTTTTTCGAAGCCTGGTGCCTGTAGAAGTCAGTTGAGCAGCCTGTGTTAAGTTCCTCCCAGGTGATACTGTTTGGTTTTCATAAGAGTGTAGGGAGGGGAGCAAAGATTGCTTGTGCTTCTGAAGTACAGTTCTACTTCAAAGCAAATTTAATTTAGTAAGTAAATTGTAGTTGTTTTTCTTAGGTAACTTACTGTATCTGACTACCCAGTTAGATGTAGCAGGTGAGAAGGGGCTCAGCTTTTCCAGTGGAGAGAAAGGAAACTCTGGATTCTTGTCTGTAGCATGTATGGTAACCAGTCTGAAATCATGTCCTGAGAAAGGATCTGATAAATTTGGAGTGTTTAGAAAAGGGATGATAACTGTAGATGGTATCCAGGAAGACCTGCTTATAAGGAGAAATTTGAGAACCTCTGCTTAGTTGATTCTAAGGAAAGTCAGGAGATGATATGATCACAGACTATAAATATATAGGGATAGATTTCAGAAAGTAAAAAGATTGTTTACTTAGTAGAAAATGGCACCTATATTCCAAGTCAGATAGAAAACTTAATTTTAAAGAATGATATTAACATAATAAGCATTTTAAGAGCTTAGTGGGACATGATGTAATTGCCAAATCAGGTAATAAATTAGTATTTCCTCTGTATAAAGCATAATGACAAATAAAGTTTCTACTTCAGAGTTAGGTGCTATGCAAATTGCCTGTGAAATCCTGTGCTGATCGAGATGGTGATAGTACAGACCTAAGATTATATTCCCAGATAGGTGTGGAATGCCAAAGTAGAAGCATATCTCCAAGCAAAAAACTAGCTGGGGCTGTCCCACCTTTGAGCTCAGAGTAGTTCCTATTACTCATTTTACTGTATTAAAAATAGTAAGATTCAGGTGCCAATAGAATTTAGATGCGTGTGTTAAGAGGCACAGGTGATCAATAGGAGATGACATTTTTTTCAGGATTTCTTAAGAAACTTGTGTTTAACATGGCTGGACTGTCTGTTACGTTGTGTGTGACCTTTTTGTTTAAACTGAGTATTCCTAGAATAGAAATTGAAAAATAAAAAGGCAAATGTGATGCCCTTTCTAAAAGGAGCTAAGCTGTACTCTCTGAGCTGTGTATTCTCTGTACAGCTGAGCAGGTCTGACTTCCTTATTTTACAAACTTTGGGAAATTCTTTATTATTAACAACGAATTAACAGGTAGATGGATAAACAGATATTCTGAAGAGAATTCAGCTGTTTTTCTGAAGGGAAAATAAGGACTTGCAGATCCTCCAGATTTCTCTGAAAACAGGGAACACGTAGATCAAAATCTACATGGGAACGTTTGGTCATCAGAAGGTCGTTATAATTACAGAAGTCTTTGAAAAAAATGGTTCTTGGATCAAAGTCTGTTTATAAAATAATGGTACCATGAGATGAAGGATGTTTTGTAGATTTTTCAAGTGATTAGAACAGGTCCCTTCAACTGTGACTGGATTCCCCAAGGTCATATTTGTGAATGATAAGGGGGAAGCTCTGAGGCAGAAGCGTGTGATCGGTATTTTTCATTTTTATTAGTTATTTTTATTTTCAGGTTAACTAAACTAACTGCAGAGAATAGCAGATAAAAGTGAAAGGGCACAAAAATAGCTGGTATGCCCTACTGAATGAGGAGCAGAGTTAGAAGGATAATCCTGCATGTGTGCATATACTAAAAATGAAGTATTTGCTTTCCAGAAAGAGGCTTTGGAGTTGTCACACATTTCTGACATGTTCTCTGAAAATGTCACCTTAGTACTGTACAATAATGAAAAGTGTAAATGAAATGTTGGGTATTATTAAAGAAGAAGTAGAGAATAACAGAACATTATCTGACTACATTTATTGTCTATCTGGATTTTGAATTTTGTGTGGGTCCTGTTTCCCTTGTCTTAGAAAGGATTTAGCATAAGTAAAAAGGAAAAGGGTAGTGAAGTATTAAGAGGAATAATCTAGTTATCTATAGGGTCAATTAATTTAAAAATAAACCAGAAAAAAGCAAAACTGAGGGAGAATATGATATAGACATATAAAATAAAAATGAAATTACGAAGGTTCTCAAATAGAAATTCTATTATAGTTCTCTAATTCTAAATCTGTCACAACTGTCCTGTAAAATTTCTTCTAAAATTGTGAAAGTCACTGACAAAACACTCTGGACAAAATGGTCTTTTTGAAGGTTCAAACAGAGAATGAGTTAAGAGTGGAGTTAAATGGATTTGCAAAGAGCAGGTGGCATGTGGCTATTACAGAGATTGGTTTAGGAAGACCTTAACTGTCAGGTTCTGAGATGATTTCCTGGGAAAATTAGTGGGCATATGTCTAATTCTTACTTGCCCATCTGTCAGTTTTTAATGCAGGTAAGATTCTTGACCATTTGGGCCTTTGCTCTCATCCTCTATGGCAACTTCTACTGTTGGTGTGGAGTGCTGTTTCTTTTAGTGGAGAGGGACATGAACTATCAGAATAATTTGTTTTTCTGTAGTGCATTGTGTTATTTGATGTTTCTGAATAAATTACATTAGGTAAAAAACCCTGAATAAATGTCTATGGATGTTTGGAAGCTTGGCAATAGTGCAAGTTAAATGTAGGGAGTGGAATCTCAGTTTCTGGCCTTTGTGTGTCACTCAGAGACCGTGACCACCTGACCTAGAAATCTCCAAGTCTCCTAAGGAAATGCCATCTGATAAATTCATCCCCTGAGTGATACATCAGTCAGGAAATGATCAGAGTGGCAGGAATTAATCTTGAAATATATCTGGAAAAGACTCGTGGTTCGATTAATAGTTTCAGAGAATGTGGTTAACAATACAAGTAAGAGGTGACTTCCCAGCTGTTGCCCTAAGGCATGACTGAGTTAGAAACATTCTTGGTTTTTTCCTTGCTGTGCTGTCTTCTAAGTACAGTAGATACAATGGTGTCCATCTTGGAACCATGGAATCTTCTTGTATTCCAATGCAGTTGGGAAGTGGCAGGAGCACTGGCAGGTTGGGTTTTGTCTGGTGTTAATTTTTACACCATACATTGTTGCTGTCACTTAATTTCAAGTAATGCAGGACTTGAAAAACTTAATTGACAGTTTCTAATTTGGGTTCGAGCATCAGAAACCAGCATAAAAGATGCATTTTGTTTTCTGGTTCTTGAAATTCAAATAGCATAATTCAGTGTTAATTTTTCACTTGTTTCACCTTGTGTCTTTACTTGCACATTTTTACCAATGTTGCAGTGCTCAAGTTTTATCAATTTTCGTCCTTCAACTTCAGCAGCCATAATCAGATGAGGTAGATGTACTGTAAAATGCAATTTCCTACTTAGTTTTCTGTTCATTGGAAAAAAAAAAACCTGCAGAAGAAAAATATTGGGTTGTCTGTCAAGCTGGTGCCCTACTTCCAGCAGCAGCTGGAGTGGAGGGTTGTGGAAGACTCCAAACCCAGGTCAAAGAGCTGTGATGCTTGCTCTGAGGGCTTTCAGAGACTTCTGCCTGTTCCAGTGAAGAGGATTGCAAGAGCTGGAGATGAGTTGTGTGTCTAATAACAGAGTCCATGACTTTTCATGGACTTGGAGGGTGTTCTTATAGTGATAAGGATTCAATAGTGAAAGAACAGCTTCTGCTCGTTTGTAGCCTAATGAGGGGAGGAGACTGGGGGTTATGGGACCTGTTTTTCTGCATTTTGTTCAAAGGTTTTTAATGCAAACCAGTGCTGGAAATAAAATTCAGGGTATTTTTTAAGGAAATAACCTTCCCTTGCTTTGAAGATTCACATTTGTATACCATATTTTATGTGAGTTCATTGCTCCAAAGATGCAGAGGGCGATCAGGCCAGGTCTGTTGGAGCAGTCTGGGTGAGGATCAGCTTGGGCACTGACCTGAGAATGGAAGCTTTTGAGCCCAAAGCCTCACCACTGTTAGAACTGTGTGGCTAAGGATACATTAAACTTGGTATCCTGTTATTCTGAGGTTGTGAAAATGGGGAAAGTGCTTTTTGAGTAATTATGGTAGGAAGGTAAATAAATTCAGGTCATAACCTCACTTCTTTATTCCTTTAAACTGTTTAGGATCCAAAGATTTAATTGATGCCTATTAGCTTCTTAATGCTTAAGGACTTGAATCATTAGTATAAATGTGTTGTGTAGTGTTCTTTGTGGTAGAAATGATATAAAATGAATCTTCAAATTTTTCTTTAAATGGTTTGCAGTCTTGAGGGTCTGATGAATCCTATTTTGCTTTTCCTGAACTGTAAATTCAGAAATCAAACCACTTGTCGTAGTTCTTTCTATAATTTTTTTTGTGAAGAAGTGTTTCAAATATTTGGTTTCTAAAGACTACAAATATTTTATTGTAGATTAGGCATTTTAATTATCTTAACTAAATGAAAGTTGGGAAAAATGATTGTGTAAACTAATATACTGCCACAAGTAGACCAAAATTTAACAGACTTAAGTCATAACTTGACAAAAGTTCATTGTTTCATGTATTTTGAAGTAGTCTGAGAAACTTAGGCTACTTCTTGTAATATTTATTGTTACTCACTATTTTTTCAGGTCAGTATCGTTAATATTCCTTTTATCAAGGAAGTGCCACACAAAATGGATGTTTTGGTCAGTTTGGTGTAAGAATGAATAAAATCAGATGAGAAACCATGCTGGTAATTGTGGATGGCAATATAAAGCCATCAGACCTGCACTGAAAGGTGAAGTTACATTTGGAAAGAATTCAGCATCTGTAAAGATAAAATGCTGCAACCACTTATGAGTATGAAGCTTTTTGTAAATGAAGTAAGGAGTGGCTTCAATATGAAGCCACTTTATGTGTAAATCAAGTAATTAATTTTTCTTTTTTTTCTGACATTTATGTCCTGAAAGCCAATGGATTTTAATTAATGGGTTATTACAGATGACTTTTCTGGTGTGGTTTTTTGTTTGTGGTTCGTTAATGTGATGTAAATGATGTTCTGCTCGTGCTTAGTGTTTCAGGGCAGATTTGTATATTTTATAAAAATATTTTTGGACAGATTGCTCACAGAATAATACGGTTGTCAATAAAGTAATAAATACTCATTTAAAATGAGAGACTCTAGCTCTGATTCATTGAATTCCTTCAGATCACTTAATTACTCCTTGTTTTAGGACTGTACCCTTAAGTACTTCGAGGGCAGTGGGGTGCTCTAAGTGAACTTGAGTGTTTCTCATCTTAAAGAGCAAAGAGATTATGCTTTAGACAAGATGAGGTTCACATGCATAATTTTTATATGTTATGAATAAAGGCTCTTGTAGATTTACTCAATTTAAGAAAATCACTAAGAAAAACCTTCTGGAGAAGAATAGTGAGATAGTTTTGACATTTAACTGATGCATTTCTAGTATTGAGATCACAGTATCAGAGCTAGATAGGAATACAATGACTTTCATATTTGAATGAATTATAAATACAAAATAGGCTTTCTGTCTAGGTTTAGTTATTTCCTGAATAATTTAGAGGTGATTGCAAATTATGTGTTCTGGGAACTTATAAGTGTCACATCTATTAAAGCATGTAAGCAGTACCCAAACTTTATCATTGTATTTTGATTTAATAGTGTTCTTAGGAGTAACATATCTCAGTTTCCTAGCACACCATACCCTTTCTACTGTGAATTTCAAAAACTAAAATATTGACACCCAAGAGGTGACATTATTTTTCTATAATAAAGTCTTAGAACACGTTTTTTCTTTGTCTAGACTCTTTCTGATGCTAAACCCCTGCTTGGGATTCTTTGTGGACGTGTCGACATTATAATGAAAGCTGCTATTCTTAAGGCTGATGTTATTTAAAAGGAGCTTTCTAGGTCTTGCTTTAAGTTGCAAATTAAATGCATTAAATTCATTCTCAATAGCACTTATGAACTTAATGAGGAGCCTTGTAGTTCTGTTTTGAGCTTAGAGTGCTGAGTTGCCTGATGAATACAGATGACTAACCTGCTGCATAGGGTTCAGTGCTAGGCACTCGCTTAAAGTCACAAATTAGCTTTATTAAAACCAAGATTAACTTTGTGTACATTTTTATGTTATGCATTTGGAATATGAATGAGATTCAACTCAGTCCCTGAGAGATATGGCAGGCCAAATTGAACTATCGTTCTGAATATCACAAAAGTGGACAGAAAGGCAAGTCTCAAGGGTCCAGTTTTAGATCTTAGAGAGAAGAGGTTGGTTGCTGAAACCTTTGTTCTGTTGAGACTGTTATTTGTATTTGCATGAGATGCTTAGCACCTGAAAATTTTACTCATCAACTAACTGCATGTGAGCATTTTGTGATAGTTTTGTAGGTCCAGGTTCCCCATTTCTGCTTTGTGGATGTCTATTTATCTCATACACAAAACTCTACTTTTGCTACAGACTACCTCAGAGGTAAAAGTCTGTCACTGCTTCGCTGCTTTACTTTTGCTTGGGGAACCATGGTGCAAATTGTTTCTCACTGGGTTGTTTTTGTAGATGAAGCTTGCAATAAGGAATTGAAACAGTAAATAAATTGCTTATTTGTCTTCAGATCAGCTCAGGTCATCGTCACCATCTGTGATTTTACTGATATTCTGCTGTCACTGCTTTTCCCCTTCAAAGCTATTTATTTATGCTTTAAGTTCTGAGTTTTAAGTTCATGTGAGTTCATTGTAAAATGCTGTGGGGTTTGAGGAGGAAACTAGGTTAGAGAATCAATTCGTTGACTGAGTTTAAAAAAACAACACAAACCCAAGCAACCAAATAACCCTTAGAGTTTAGACATATCTATCATGATTTTGTGTCTTTAAAATATAGTGCTCACATAGATATGATTTTCAAGAGCCCTGGTTCCCTCTGGAACAGGTGAGATGTAACACAAAGCCACAGCCGTTCAGACTGGTCCTTTTAATCTACAAGGGCTGGCTGGGTACGTCTTTTCCTTTCCGAAAGAAAAACTTTCATGTCTTTCATATCTAGAAAAACTTTCATATCTTTGTTATAGTACTCTCCTGAACTGATGTTACAGCTGCAGCATGACTTTTCTGTCCTCAAAATCTCTTTGTCAAACTATTATGTACTAACCTACCCATTGCCATGTAGGCAGACCCTGACAGGCTTCAGACTTGGGTCTTTTGTTATTCTGCTTTCTGTCCAAACTCTTTGAAGAGACCTGGATATCATCCAGCTGGAGATCTAGGGGTTTTTATTCCTTCATCCTTAGAAGACCATGGTAATCAGTCTTTGCTCCATCATGGCAAGGTACAGGAAGAGCCCTCAAAGGGGTAGGAGGGTCAGAAACACAAATCAGAAACTGAAGGTTCTGTGTCCTTATATCAGTGCAGAATGTTAGGCTGAATTAATTGTGACCACCCATGCATGGGTTGAGGACATCCTGATTAAGCTTATTATTTATCTTGGTCTGACTCTCTTAAGGTTTTGTTTGTGGTAAATCAGTGTACTACAGTATGGGATATGCTGGCTTAGATAGGGGAATCTGAACAACACCCCAACCCCCATGAAGTACAGATGATAAAAATCTGTGATACCATTTGTATGAGTGGTTTGAAAGCTGAAAAAGTGTATTTTAAGTAATTTGGCTTTTTAGCCACTGTATGAAATACTCAGATATGGTGTCCATATGAAAACTGGAGAGTTCCTGTATTAACACACTGAGCAAGGGAACAGGTGAGTTTGAGTTCATTGGGTGGGAAGCACATTTTAAAATCAAAGTATATGGTCTATTGATAAGATAAAAGCTTTCTTGCATGAAAGAGATTAGCAAACTTGTAGAGCAGGGAAAAAATTGAGTCATACTTGTATTAATGGTATTTTCTTTTTTGGTGGTTCTGCTTCCCTTCTGGTGTATTCAGCATATCTAGACTGGCTTATCACCAATGGCAGGACTCCTGCCTGGCCTGATTTGGGGTCTCTGCAGTTCTCAAAATTCAGATAGATGCAGCATATCAGCTTGTCTGATTGTGTTATGTGCAGTTTTAATGTATGAAAGTTGTTTGGAATTTCAAGTCAATATTTACCTTGAAACAAGATTGCTTGTGTTCAAGCAAGTCTATATTGTTTTAGCTCTTGTGAAACTTGGATTTCTTTTTTTTATTTGATTTCTTTGAGACTTTGTTTGGGCAGTAGGAAAACATTTGATTAGTTTTCAAATGCCCTTGATGCTACATTTTGTTTGAAGTCCTGGAGAAATGCACTCAGGAAAAATATGCATGTCTTTCAGATTTATGGGTTAACAACTCAGGTCATGGATGTTGTGGTACTAAGGACCTGCCAAGGCACTGACTTAGGGAGGAATGTGGTAGAGATGATGCACCAGTGTTAGTGCTCAGAGTTAGATGCTCTGGGCAGCATACAGCTGACATGGATTAGGAATGAGGATGGATGGCAGTTGTGCTTTATTCTTACCACCATTGGACTCCACAAAACAGCCTATAAATCCCTGGAGGTATTTTTAGATGAGTATTGACTTCTGTGATTTTGAGGAAGATGGATGCAAAGTTCTTAAAATAGCACACTTGACTAGTCACATGTCCTGTAGCATTCTAGGATGTAGTTCAGAGGAAAGATATGAAGCTACACTGCCAGACCTTAAATTATATATCTCTAGAAAGAATATATGCCTTTTAAATTCAACTTTGTCATTGGGTATTGAAGGAAAATTGTTTCTGCCACTTTTCAAGTTTTGTACGTTTTGGAAGATATTTTATTTCCTACTTTCAGGAAGAGATGATGAATATGGGCTTTTTTTCATCAGTCAAGTTATATTAACAGAAGCTGCTGATTTTGTAGTATCTGCTTGAAGGCAATGGAAAGGGTGAAGTGCCGAATTATTTTTGGAGTATTCTTCTAGCTGTTAGAATTGCTTTTTGAAGTAATGAAAGTTGGTCATTGAAGCTTTAAAAAATAACCTTTACAGTGGATATTACTGGTCAAATATTGCTACTATTTTCTCTTTCTACGAGTATTGCTGTTATCCAGCTACTGAGTGGGTGGTAGAGAATATGAAAAGAAAATGATTCTTGAAGAAAAACTACTTATAAAAGATTACTGGCACTTTAACAGATTGCTGCTAAGTGTACACTGTGCATTTTATGTAGTAATTTAAAAGAATGAAATATTGATGATTCAGCATTGTGTTAGCAACAAATTGTTCAGAGTTGGTATTTAATATGAAAGCACAACCTGATCCTGAAATGGTTATGAAAAATCACTTAGCACTTGATATTAGAGTAGAGCAGTTCATGCCAGTAATTAATGCAGTCTGCAGAGAACACTTGCCTTCTGCAGTCAGAGGGTGATCTGCCAGACCTGGGCAGCCTTAGTTACATAACTGCATTCTCTAGCTTTGGGTTGTGCACATGTCCTGCTGCTTTGCCAGAGTTGTTTGGGTTTTTTGTTTGTTTTTTTTTTTTCTACCAGTGTGACTTCTAGACAGACTCTGCCTTACCTCACATGTGAATGTAATTGGGCAGACTGAGCCCCATGACTCAAATAACTGATTAATCTTTTATTAACATTTTTCTTGTCTTTTTTCTTTTTTTTTTTTTGTTGTTGTCTGCTTTCATTGTTTACACCATGATTCTTTTATATAAGCCTTCCTATGCTTTGATTATGTATTCCTTTCCTTCTCTTCCCCTGTTTTTTTGACCAAGATGCTGTATTCACTTTCCATACTTGCATAACACGAAATTTCAATGAAGCCTGAGCTTTTTCACTGGAGATTGCCCTGGCACACTGTGCAGGCCTGGATGAGTTTGGTGTTCTACCTGTACCTCTTGTTCCTGAGCTGTGTTTGGTGCTTGGGCTGTTGCTCTTGGAACTACAATTGCCTTCATATTTTTGTTCTCTTTTAATTATTGATACCTTATGGATATCAATAGTCCTCAAGGCATGAGGACTTCCAAAAAAAAAAAGAACCACTTTTGCTGTTAGCAGTTTTCTGCTGCATCATCTTCATTCTCTTGCCACTGAAGTCAACATGTGGGGAAGCACACTTGGAGAGATGTGAATTCCTTTGTCTTGTCTTTTGTATTGTGTCTTCCTTTTTCCTATTTGGAGGACAATATAGGAAGCCAGCCAACTGAGTTTCTAAGAATAGTGTCCAGCATCTCTTCCCCTTGTCCTCATTTTCTTACTTAGCCCTCTTAAATGCTGATTTATTTTTGTTTTAATCAAGATACTACTTGGCCAGTGTGTTTTCAACAAAGTTGGTGCCTCCAGGAAGAGAAAAACTGCAAACCTCTTTGCTTATTCTTTTCTACATTTTAGTAACTAGACAATGTCATGCTAGGTACTGATGGGCAAGTAGAATGGCTGGCATGAATGCAGCTGCTAAGCCTCAAGCAATCTTGAACATCTCTGGAAAAGAAATGTTTGTGGTCTACAAAACCTGCCATTTAGCACACTGTGGCCAAAGAGGATACTGATACAGAGGCTTCAGCACAAGACAGCCTCCATCCAAGTAATCCCTGCAGGCTGGAGAATGTGCCTCAGTTGCTCAGTATTCATGTATCTGTGAAAATTTCTCACAGGAGAAAAAGTTGTGATGTGCTGGTTTTGAATTATTTACCTTCATGTACATTCACAATGTGCTTATCTTCTTCTCTGCCTTTGCTCTTCAGTAAAAAAATCTAGAGGTTCTTGGCCTGTCTAGAATAGAAGACTGGGGTGCATCTGCCCATATATATTAGTGGGACACAGTCCTTCAGCTTCAAAGGTGGAATACATACCTACTATTCACATGCACAAGTCCTGGAATGTTGTATGACCAACACATTTCCAGTTTCCTGTCACTGGCCAGAAACCTTCCTGTCTTTGCATGTATGAATATTGCATTAATGGTATGTTATGCAGCTCTTGATTACATCCATTCTGGGTAGAAGATGAGACATGGCAGCTCTTGGTGATTAGAGGAACATCTGTCAGTACCTATTTATCTCTTAATATTCATGCTATAAATAACTGGAAATATTTTTACTTAGATCTGTGTGTCTGTTTCTTTATTCTGTGTGTAAAAATTATGCTGACTCACAATTTAAATATTTACATTTGCTATAGGGAGGTGTAAAGTGAGAGGGAGAATAACCATGTTTTAATGCTGTGAACTGATGTGAACTCTGTGTTATCCAATACAGTACAGCTGACCTAATCAAGCTGTGTTTCCTATGGGCTGGTGTTCTTCGTTCTCATCATACTCAGCACCAGATATTCAGATCCACAGCATATTCCTGGAACAGATCCATGGGGCAAGAGACAGGTGGTGTGTGCTTTGGCTGACCCAAAGCTCAGCAAATGCTGGTTGTGTGTCCACTGTTGAGAAGACTCTGTGACTGCTGACTTGAGTCCAGTTCTTCCTTTGTAAGGCTGGGCATACAGGTGTCTGTATTTAGCTGTCAGTTTTCATGTAGATGATGGGAAAATAACTTTTGACCATTACCTTTTTTAAAGAATTTTAAATTGGCTGGTAAAGTTAAATATTCAACAGCCCAGTTAAATCAAGCTGGCTCTTCTTGGTGTGCTTTTTTAGAGAGAGGAGGAAGGAGTCATTTTGGAGCTTTTTTTGTTTTGAATATTGGAATAAAAATGTAATATAGAGATCATGCATCCTTGGCATTAAAAACTAAAAACTCATGTTCATTTAACTGTGTTAAATTTAAAAAAAATATTTTATTTTAAACAGCATGCACTTTAGAGTTCTGGTTTAACAGTGCTGCTGTATTTCATGGAAATACAGCTCTTAAAATTATTAACACAAAGTAATTCTTGTTATTATGGTACAAAGAAATTTAATTTCTTTGAAAGTCTACCCATTCACAACTTATGTAGTTTTCATCATAAACTTCTTATTCATTAGCTGTCAGCCCCCATGAAGCATTCAGAAAAGCAGAGGAATTTTAAAACTTTCTAGATGTAAACCCTGGAGAAGCTTTGAGGTGGCAAAATACAAAAATGTAGAAGCTTATGGGAGAAATAACCTTTCTTAGCTTCCTTATAATAGTCAGATGACTTTTGCCCTCTATTCAGTAATTTGTGCACTGCATTGATTATTTTTACCCAGCAAATTGACTGTCGTGTGGTGGTTCAATGGTGCTCTTTAAATAGAGTGAGAGAGCACACAACATGCAGTACAAGCTGTAGCAGCATGTAGGCTTTCTTCCTATGACCATAATCTAGAAAAAAATCATATTTTTAGCTTCCTCAGGAAGCAATGTTTTAATTTATTTTCCCTCCATAGTTTTTTTTTTTTTTTAATTTGGGTGGGGGTTTTTTGGTTGGTTTTTTTGGGTTTTTTTTTTTTTGCAAGAAGGACTATTTGTGTTGCTACTTTCATGACTTCTCATGGTGGTGGGATGGGAACGCTCAAGCTCACTGATTTAACGAGGAACTCGAGAATGGAAATACATCAAAATCCTCATGTGCAGCAAAGGCCTTTCCGGCACCCGCAGCGGGCACTGGGCACTCCTGCACCCTTCAGTTCCTCCACCCTGCCAGTGTCTGCCAAACACAGAGGGAAATTTGTAAACCTACGTGATAGTGTAAAAAAGAGTCCTACAAAAAGCACAGCGAAAGTAAAAGCTGCCAGTGGTTGGGTGTCTGACGGCTCCTGTTCTAATTGCTCCTTAGGAAAGGTGGGTGCTGCACTACGTGTTGCAGATGAGCATCTTTGATGCAAACTGTGGAAAGTGTGTTACGGTTTTTTTTCTCTCTGTAGTTTTGTCCCTCCTGTTTCTAGTGACTTTGTTACTTACTTTTCTTTTGTATTTTATTGTTAGAAATTAAAGTAGCAATAATTGAAATCGTACTTGCGAAGAATACTTGCTCTCAGTGTTTTCCAGTGAAGGTTGTTGCACTGTATACAATGTTGGGTTTTACAGTAATTTCTTGCAAGTGAGGAAAGTTTGATTTGCTTGATTTTTGTTTTCCAAAGTATATATTTCAGTAGTTTACAAAGAGCAGCATTATAGAATTTTCTGGACTAATTTAGATTCTCCCGCACCCTCCTTTTTAATCACTTCACATGTTGTGCCCTTGTCCATAGATGTAAGAATACTTAAATGACATTAGTGATTACCTCTCAAGATACCAAATATATCTTGTTCTTACTGCTTTCAATAATTACAGTGTTTTTCACCAGCTGTTCAATTTGGGTGGATTGACTTTGAGTTAAAAAACCCTGTAGGAATACCATATGTACATTTAATAAGTGCTGCATTTTTTGGGCTGTTTCAGGTTCCTTTATTATTTCCTTTTATTCTTTAATGTGGTGTCTGCTATTGGTAAATGTTACTTTGTATTTTAAAATATCTCAAACTTTTAGAATATGTTTATGGGGTTTTGGTACAGTTTCAGGATTATTATTTTCTTTTGTAATTATACTTCGTTATATTTAAATATATGTATAATATTCATTATATTTAAAGATCACAAGAATGTCTTGGAACAACTAAGTTGCGAGAGATTCAATCTGCTGTTCAGCTTGTAATTTTGATGCTAGTTGCCAGCAGTTTATATTTCTGACAGCTTGTTGACAACCAGTATGTGAACATCTCAAAATTTTTTGAGTCAATGTTTTGCTCAAAATGCTGTTTGTAGCTTTGTTCCCTTGCAGCTTAAATGTCACTAGGTTTCCTGCTTATTAGTTTTATGAAAATTCCTAAAACCAAAATTCTGCTAGTCTGCAGTTGTGTATAAAGAACTCTGAAAGGTAGATTGGATCTATTTTAGGCACTTCCACCCAGTTGACTAAAAGGTTTTCTTTGATTTTTTTCTCAGTTTAGAAACCTTAATGTACCTCTGATTTTTCCCCTTTATCAAAGAGTTATATTATATTAACCTTGTTCAGTGCTATCAACTTCAGCCACCATTTCCCCGCCTTTTGCTCTGCTATGTGTTGGTGAAGGGATTCTGTTGGGAGAGCAGCCCACAAAAAGCCCAAGTCTGTCCACTGGCATGAGCAGGTTTTTTGTTGGACCCAAAGTGTCATTGCTCTGGGGCTGCAAGGTGAGTGAGGGCCTTGGTGTGAACGAGCCCTCTGGATGTGTCCAACTGCTCGGGGTTCCTCGACATTAGCACAGTTCAGGGGACTGTTTGTCTTCCTTGGAGTTATAGACTCCAAATCCATGTGCTAGTTCAGAATTTGTTTAAACTGTTAAATGTGAATCTTGTTTGTTTTAAAATGTTTGTCTAGTTTTTCATTATTTTTGACTTTTTATTGGTGATTTTTAGCCCACAGAAGCTGTTCCTTCCTCTTCTCCCATTGTCCCTGTGATCCCTGTCCCACCAGTCCCTGCTGAGACCACTGTCATCCCATCCACCATACCACAGGTTTTTATTCCTGTTTGTTTGTTTGTTTGTTTTCTTTTTGTTTTGTTACATTTGTTCAACTTTTATTTATTTATTTTGTTACTTCTTTGAAATTCACCTTTTGGTGCTCTCACACACAGGTTTGAGATGAACTGTGAAATAGCTAAATTAGTAATACACTAGAATTTCATCCTAATTTTTGTTTGTTTTAAGGTAGCTTTTAGTCCACTTAAAATATCTATATTTTCATATGGAAGTAATTAGTAAGTTGAGAAAGACCTAAAGAAAAAACCAGCCAAAAGAATGGAAAGAAGCCATAGGACATTTTGTGTTCACGTAATAATTTTAGAGCCATGTCTTCCTTGCTAAAGTGTTACTGCTTGATTTATTTATAAAAAAAGTTCTCTCATCTCATAAATACTTAATACATGTTTTTCCTTGTTTTCACTTGCATGATGTTTCTCATGTTCTCTGGCCATTTGTTGGTATCACTGTTTTTGGGGGCATTTACAATACAAAAGGGATATTTATTCCTCCATTCCTAACATACTTGACTCCTAAAATGTGCTTCCCTTCTGGGCCTTCATCCTTTAGGCCCACACACCCCCCAAAATAAAAACCAAACCTTGTCAAAACAAGTGAAGGCAGAAAACATGAGTTAATGTTAATATCTTGCATGTAACTTGGAACATATGACCACAGCATGGCAGTATTTTTTTTCTTAAGTTTTGCTTTCAAGCTACTTGGCTAAACAGTTGGTAATTAATTTTTGTATAATCTACAATTAGCTAAAGTTTTTACAGTTGACTGTTTTATAGTGCAATTTCTAGTGGATGTTTGTTTACACAAATCTACCAGCTCTAGTTCTCCTAACAGGAAGACCAGGGATTTGATTAGTTTGAGAAATATTCACTTCTTGGGGAGGGATTCTACCCACATCAGGATTTGAGGGGGACAGGCTGGTGCAGCCATGTACAGACAGTACCTTTGGAATGGCTGGCACAAAGCTTTGCTTGTTCATTTTGGGGAATGATGGGAAATGGCTGCTTTGTGATGGAAAATCCAAATAAATGCAGAAGGAGTGTCAGGAACAATCATTTAGCTTGAACAAGGGGTTTTGCATTGGTTGGCTGACTTATGTCTCAAACATACTGTTCACATAGAAACTTCACCTACTAGCAACAATTTGCTTTTAGCTAGTTATCCTTTTTTTTTTTAATAGACAAAAGAAAAACACCTGCCTGCCTCAAAAAAAAAAAATTCATGGTAAACCAGCTTGGACTGGCATATAATTTTAATATAATTGGATATTACAGAATTCTAATATCAAATAAAAATACATTCCAAAATGGAGTGAAAAGAGTGTGACTGAACTAATTGATTCTTGTTTTGTTTACAATGAAAATATAAGAACCATAAATGTAGTTTAACTATATTTATGGTAACCATAACAAATTATAGTGATGCATAATTGATTGGGGGTTTCGTATGGGATCTTATTTTTAATTTACTCTTCTTTTAATAGAACTTGCACTTGAGTAAGAAGCTGCAATGGGAATAATAACTTAATGGCAGAAAATGGTTGCGAGGCACAGAATTGTTTTGACAGAGATTTTTATCATGACAGTAATAACTAGTGTTTAATTTCTGTACTGCATGAAGTGTACCCATGCTTCTACTGAGAGAATTGCTCGGTGAGAAAGGTGTTTAATGGCATTTTGACAGTCATAATTGTCATCCTTTTTGTTTCCTTTTACTTTTAATAGTCTACTCTGTTAACTTGTGTAGATACCACCTGATTTTATTACTTATTAAATGACACAGGCTTAATTTCTGACACAGCAACCTGACAGCAGATTGATGACTCCTGTCTAATGATGGTAGATTATTTTGAAAGGCACTTCTGAGTAATCACTGTGTAGCATTTGGGAGCTTTTAAAAATCATTAGTTCTTCAGAATCATGTTGCTGTGATAGTAATGAAACAAAAATTCAGTATGTGAATAGGTTAATGCAGCTGTCATGTTTTTGTAGGTCTTAATTTTATCTTTGAGTGAGTTTAATACTAGCTTCTGTTGCAGCCTTTTAAACTGTCCCTAAATTTGTTTCCATGCACACATGCATATATAGGAGATTAAAAAAATAATGTCTTAGATTCAAAGATAATGTATTTTTATACATATAAAAAAATCTCAGCTTTATTAAAGCAATAAGAAGATTAACTTTGTTCTGTGCCACTAAACTTCATATATCAACGGTATTTGGAGTCTAGAATATATCTGCACACTTTTTTTGTTTGTTTTGTTTATATTCCTAGAGCAGGCTAGATGCTGCCTATTTTAAAGGCAGATAATTGATGCATAAATAGGAAATCTGTTTATTTGGAAATAATTTCCAAATAATTTGGAAATTATTTCTGAGAAATGCCTTCAGTTTGTATGGATTTTCTTTCAGCTGAAACTGCATTTTTCACAGAAAAATTCTCAGTATATGAGAGTGTTAACTTACTCTACTAGTTCCTGGCTTGCAAAAATGCTAATTCTCTTCCACATTTCAGTAGCAATAATCCTTGACTGCTTATGGCTTGTTAGTAATAATTCTCTGGTGGTAGATCAATGTCTGCTATGGATTTGCTTTTGCAAGTCAGTTTTGTAGGTTCTTTCTTGCCTAAGTTGCATTTCTGCAAGGTTCCATTTTGCAATTTGTGGGTTGGGGAAAGAAATCTTCCTGATAGGAAGAAAGAGGAATCAACTCTACCAAAAATTGGTTTTAAGATACAAACTGGTAAAGCAACCTCTGCAAATCATACCACAGGTATTAGGGTTACTGACATCATGTTAAGTGGTAGCATGACTCAGGGGTTTTTTTGAAAAACAAGATAATAAGTGACAGAACTTGGATATAAAGTATGATCTCAGACCTCTAAAATTGTGTTTCTGCGTCAGGAAAGCAATTTGTTCAGGGTAGAAACAAGTGTTTCAGAAGGTTAATTTTGAGATTCTCAGGCTGAGGCTACCTTTTAACAGAACTTTGAGAAGCCAGCAAATTAAATTTTGTAGAGTTATCATTGATACTGCATTTTCTTACACTGTACTTTGTTCTTTATCCTTTTATTAAAGGCAAATCCCCCTCCAGTGCTGGTGAATACAGATTCTTTGGAGACTTCCACATACGTAAGCCTACACTTTCTATCAATTACAACTTTAGATCATGTTTTATGTATGTAGTTGTGTAGATCTGTTGTTACTGTATTATAAAACCTATTTTATCCATCTGGTGGTGCTTGATTTTGTCATCCGTCCTGATGATGATTCGAAGTCGTTAAATAGCTATTTCATTAAAAAAATGTTGTAGATTGCAAGTGGAAGTTTTTCTGTGAGTACCACTGATGTGACAGTTCAAAACATAATTGTTTGAGGTTCTGGAGGTTCAGTGTTCAGAGAACAATCTGTTTCTTCAACTGTGCAGGCAAAGGCTTTAATATTTAATGTGCCATTTCCGTTGCACTTCTCATAAAAACATTTCTCCATGCAGTGGCTGTACTGAAGGCTTTAGTGCTCTAAATTTTCATAAAAATGGGTTGGTTCTGTTCAAAGTCTTAAAGTAATAAGTGTAGTTATGTGGAGCCTAAGATTTTTATTTGTCAGGCATAATTACAACATTTGTATAGAACACCATTCACAGAAAGCCTCTGCAAATAAAGCTTAGCTTAGTGGATCTGAGGTCCCTTTAAAACATGGAAAAGGTAGACTAGGGCAGTGACTTGTATCATTTGATATATCCTTGCTCCTCTCTATGCTAATGTTTGATTTGGTAGATAAATAAATTCAAAGTTAATTTAAAAAAAGAGGGCAACTATAAAGCTGAGCTAAAGTGGAAGATAAAAACAATGGAGGTTTTTGTTTGCTCCTGTTTATCCAGATGATAGTATAAAAACGGATTATGGGGGTTTTTTACATGGAAATAAGAGACTGCTTAAATATATTAAAATTGGCTTTGTTTTGCCTAATGACAGTGAATAGGGAAATGATTAATTGTCCTTGTTATTTATTTAATAAAAAAGAAAAAAAAAACAGTGCATACTGATCAGTCATCATGAACTATTGTCCTAGTACTGTAATGCTGGATGACAGGTTCAGTTAGCACGTGTTGTCATTCCTGTAGGTAGGAGCTCAAGGACTAAACTGGCACAAAAACTCCTTGATCACAGTGGCTTCTTTTGTGGTGGTGTAGTCATAGATACAGTTTCACGTATGCAGAAGGTCAAGACCTCTTCCCTTTTTAATGGAGAAATATCATGTGTTAAAACCACAGTATCTGTTCCACTGAGCAAACTGTTAAGGACATAATCGTTTTTGAGGTACTGTGCAAAGAAGAAGATACTCTGTTATGTCTGGAATGGATATGGGTTCTATTGTTTTGGGGGGAGATAAAATTAGAGGATGAGGGATAAATGAGCCTGATATTAGACAGCCTGTAAAAGTTGTGGCATCACCAGCTTTTGGAGCTTTTAAATATGTTAAATAAACATGGAAGGAATTAAGTAGCTTCATCTTAATTTTGTTTATGTTGAATTAAATTCCCTTTTTTAATTCTCTGCTACAAAACTGCCAGATTTTAAAATGGTTTTTTCTATAGGTATGTTTTATATTTTTGTAAAACCTTGAATAGTGTGTTAAAGCACAGAAGACTATCAGATACAGAATATCTTAGAGATATTGTAAAATAATAGTATAAATGTTGTTTCTTATCTTGTTAAATATTTCATCTGAAGGCTATAAATAGGGAATTGCCTGTAGCTGCATGGTGTATATGCTGCTGTAGGTAACTGGAGGAAAGAATTTGAGTTCCAAGATATCTTAGTAACTGGATAAAAGAAATCTTACTCTTACATATTAAATATGGGTAAGAATTTGATATTTAATTGATTTTGCTTAGTTTTGATTTTTTATTGCTTCTGGTATTTGATTCCGTCCTAGTTCTGTAGGCAGTAAAGAATGTGGGTATCCTTTCTAATTTGAGGATGATAAGGCTTCTTCCTAGGATTTGGGTTTTTCATCTAGCTTTATAAAATAGTCTTCTAAACTCTTCTTCTCTTTCTGGCCCTGTTTTAATTTATTGATCTTTAGTTTATATGTAGCATGTAGTAATATAAACAGTTGTTAAAAGTTGCTTTAGAAGGGTTTTATCCATTTCTCATAAGAAATGGTATAAAGCATCAGTCTTTGATTTTTCTCTGCTCTGTGTGGAACAGTTGGAAAATGCTGCTCTATTCTTCCTTACAATTTCTTCTCTACCCCATATCCTCTTCCTTTTTTTCTGAGTTTCAAGTTGCTGTATAGCCTGAGGAACATCTGAGGATTTCAAGAGCATGTTTTTCTTTCTGGCAATCAGAAGCAGAGGACCTCTGCCCTACAGTATCTGTGTAGAGCAGTCTGCTCTCTGAAATAACAACTTCTAAACTCATACAAAAAGTGTCTGATTCATATATACAGAGTGGTGTGAAAAATCACATGTCCCCTCTGTGCTCAGTGGTCACTGTGAATGAGCTGAGATTTGGTGGGAGTGAACTGCCAGCCAAGCAAACTGTGTCATGGAAAGTGTAAAATTCTCTGTAAGTCTCACTTTTCTTTCTTTCTAGGTCAATGGCACGGATGCAGATTATGAGTATGAAGAAATTACTCTTGAAAGGGTAACATGCTAAATATCTTCCTGTACTCTGTTTAAAGTGTGGTTTATGATACTTTAATATGAAAAATTAACCTCTTGATACTGCTAACAGCAATCCAAACCAATTCTTACTCTCTTTTTTTAATTTAGATAGATTATTTAACCTAAAGAAAAACAAAGTAAATCTAGTTGCTAGAGCAGAAATAAAAGTTTTTATTAATATTTGTGACCATTAAGAGTAAAATAGGGGAATGATCTCCCTAAGACATACTGCCTTTAATGTTATTATTAGAGAGTAATTAACACAAATTCTGATTTCATCTCCTATATTGCTATTTATGATAAGCTTTTGCTTATACTATCAAGTTTTATATTGAGATTACAAGGGACACCTTGTCACACTCATTTCTGTGTTAGGTTTTCTATGTTGAGATCTAGCTCAGTTCTCTTGAGCTGCACTGTTAATAAAAAGACAGAAAGAAATGGTTGTATCTAATTGCTGTGCAGTTCTGGTGGTTACTGAGAGGGTGAAGAGGTCTTGCAGTTGATAGTAAAGGCAGGCAACCTCTGAAGAGAAGAATGTCAGTCTGAATCTCTGCATCTGTGAGGATACATTAGGGCTGGGACACAAGTAATTTGAGGGCAATTTAATGAGGAGCAAATATTTGTATGAATAATCTCAGATATCTAGCAAATTGGAGAGGGAAGATTTTATGTAGTTTATCGAGTTCAGTGAGAAGGCTGTGGGGTTGGAACTATACTATACTATGACTTCTGTTCTCCTTACATATATGTAAGACATAATTATATTATTTTCATAAAAGTAAGTTATATATGTACTATACTCCTTAAACTGTCTTTTAATATTTTTGTTATCAGTAAAAATTATGTAGATTTGGTTCTATAGTGAATCAGATAGATACACTAGAATATCTTTTTCCCAAAAAAGAAGTGTGTAAATTTTTTTCCCCCTCTATCTTTAGGGAAATTCAGGACTTGGCTTTAGCATTGCAGGTGGTACAGACAACCCACATATTGGGGATGATGCAAGTATTTTCATTACAAAAATTATCGCCGGGGGTGCAGCTGCACAGGATGGACGATTACGGTATGATCACTTTCTGTGTTGGGTTGCTAAGTGTTATTATTGTATTTTAAACAGTGGATAGAACACTTTCTGTTACTTTTAATAGTTTTATCGTGCTACATTAGATGTTAAATAAGTTTTCCTTATTTGGAAGTGTTTTGTAAATAATGAAAAATGTTTGACTGGACCAATTACTGCCCCCAAACCAGTAAAATCTGCAGTTAAGGGAAATGAACTTTTTCTGTTCTGTGGTATAAATGTATCATGCCATATGTTCCATAGTCCTTAATTCAAGGAAAAACTTAGACATGTAGGATGGGTAACTCTTGGTTATCCATGTGCAGATTTTCTGATCTGTAAGGTAGTGAAGTTTAATAACAACCTTCTTTTATGCTTAGTAATAATTCGGTGTCTGAATTTTTCAGAGATACCTACCCACATTTGTTGTAGGACCATCATTTTTTCTCTTGTGTTGTCAAGAAGTTGCCCCATCATTTTGGGTGCAAATGCTTGATGTATTACAGGTTTTAGTTCTAATAAGCTTATTTTAAGGCTTCATTTGAGCTTGTTGGCCACTGTCAGAGGTACATCTGGCAGAATGTGGTGACAGGTGGGTCAGGCACTGCACTTAGTGTAATGAGAGCTCAGTGTTACTGCAGTGACATGTTAAATGGACTGGAAGGCCAGCACTTAAACTGCTTGTGAAAAGGAGGAATCAAGATTGACTTGTCATGTCATGGCTTAAAACTAGTGTGTGCTCACTGTGTGCCTCCTGCGTTCTGAATTTTTAAGTTCTTTCTTATAGCCCTAAACCAAAGATAGTTTGTTCAAAACAGTTTAAATGAAGCACATCTAAGATGGTGCCCTCTTCGTCTGGTAATTAAATATTCCCATTAAATGCTTTCTAGTGATCCTTGATTTATTTTTAAGCACTAATAATCAATTTTAGAGCACTGTCTTGAATCAGTAGAATTCTAGAGATAAATCTGTGTATTTTATTGGGTTAACACGTGTATTAGTGTTTTATAGATAAAGTAGTAGGCTCCTGCTGTGCTATAACCCAACAGCTGAACGTGCCTGTTGCTGTCTGTAGGGTTAATGATTGTATTCTGCGAGTGAACGAGGTGGATGTCCGGGATGTGACACACAGCAAAGCCGTGGAAGCGTTGAAAGAAGCGGGATCAATTGTGCGATTGTACGTCAAAAGAAGAAAACCAGTCACAGAAAAAATAGTGGAAATCAAACTTGTAAAAGGCCCCAAGGGTACGCTGGAAGTATAAAGTTTCTGTTTCACAAGAATTACAGAGTTGTAACTGTTCTTGTAGAATGCATAGTTTTCTTTCAAATGATAAAAGTGTGTTTCCGGTGGTATCTGGTAATTTTTAAGTACATTATAAAGTGGAGTAAAATTCTTCACTGAATTACCTAGAAAGGATCCTTGAGAGATTAAAAATAAATTGAGGAAAGTATTTGTTTCTATATGGGTAATTGTTGGACAGTTTTCTATAAATATCAGTGGTGATGCTATACCTCTGCTGTTGTGCATCCTTCACAAGGCATGAATTAAAGAGTTAGCTTTTGGTTTTGAGAACTTGTGTAGGTGTTATGTCCTTTCCAGAACTTTCTAGAAATTTATGGAGTTCCCTTGAAAAGTCATCCGGTATTGCTCCAGCCATACCCTAATATTATATGTATTTACATGTAATATAAGCATTATTTATGTAATAATTTGAATTTAATGAATGCAAAAAAAGGTTTCTTGAGTAATGGTTTTGCCTTCAAGCAGGTCTTGGTTTCAGTATTGCTGGTGGTGTAGGAAATCAGCATATACCTGGGGACAACAGCATTTATGTAACCAAAATCATTGAAGGTGGGGCAGCACATAAAGATGGCAAACTTCAGATTGGAGACAAACTTTTAGCTGTAAGTAAGAACTTCTTTTTTTCTCTTTTTTTAATGGTCATTGAGTTTTAGGCTCAACTGGGGCATGATTCAGTTTGTGGTTCAGCTGCCTGCCAGTGGAGTGTAGTTTCATAGAAATGAGTAAAAAAAATGTCTTTTTGCCAGGAAATCAGTGATAAAATTAAATCTGCATCATTCGACACCATCTCATCAGGAAATCTGAAATCTCTTCTTCAGCCCAGCGTTCTGTACAAAACCTGTATTAATCAGAATGTTTATTTCTGATGCCTGCTATTCTTTTTCTCGGATCTGAGTGACAGAATTCTAAACAAACATCCAGTGGGATTGTTTCTCTTCTCAAAGAAGAATGGAAAGGAACTCCATGTACTGGTAGCTGGACAGCCTGTAGCCAGCCTATAGTGAAACCGCTGCTTATATTGCATTTCAGTGTTTGTAATGATTTTGAATGGCTTGTTTTTTTAAGCTTCAGATACTTCAAAGTTGAATTTTGCTATGCATAAAGTAAAAAGAACTTTCATCTTTCTTAAATCCCATCCACAAATTTAGTTGTCCAGACAGAAAAATGAGAGCCAGGAACTCCATTTAGTAAGATTCTATATGAGATAGTAATTGTTAAACGTTTGGGGTTTTTTTAATGCAAGTGCTGGTGTTTCACCTTAATAGCAATGGCTCGAGAAATTTATTGCCTGTAGTTAAACTAAGTTGTTGTTGTTTGGCATGTAATTCAGTCACATCAGGACCTTCTCCAGGTTTGACCCCTGCTTTCGACCTCTTGCAAGAATATGTTGTCCCATTATAATGTCTAGAACTTAATTATTTCATGACAAGATGATGTAGGATTTATTCTCACTAGAACACACTTTCTTCTCTGTAATACTTGCAGTAACACACTGTCAGTGCTGTGACTGTGCACACTTAGGACATTTTGAGTGTCCTGCTTGTCTCTTTAGCTCTCCAAAGTCACGTGAGCCTTCTTGATGATGTTAGTCAATAGGGTTTATTATTATCTTTTAAAGGAATACTTGTCAGTCTTATATTTCACAAAGCACGTGTTATATAATTTTATATAACCACTGTGGCACACGAATCCCAGTAAAGACTCTCAATTCCAGGGTTCTCCAACAGCCTTCAGTGAGTGTCTTATGAAAACGTTACATTTTTCTCTGTTGAGAATTTGTTTTTCTCTTTAGGTGAACAGTGTCTGTTTAGAAGAAGTTACTCATGAAGAAGCGGTGACTGCCTTAAAAAACACATCTGACTTTGTTTATCTGAAAGTTGCAAAACCCACCAGCATGTTCATGAATGACAGTTATGCCCCTCCTGACATCACAAACTGTAAGTTCAGCTTATCTTTGTGATTTAATTATTTCTCCCTTTAAGGCTTTAACATCCCATTTTTAGTATTTTAACTGTTTCGAGCTTTTAAAAACCATACAGGGCAAAAATCTGATATAAGAAAGTTGATTAATTAGGAAAATTATATGCTGAACAGAACAGCATCCCACAGCTTCTATACTGAAAGACAGCAACAGCTGGAGCTCCAGGTGTGCTTCCATGGCTGGCATGGGCCAGTCCTGGAGACTCAGTGCTGCTCAGCACTGGCTGGTGAGTATGAGCAGAGCATGTGCCTTGTGATTTTGGAGGCTGTGGAGAGTAACAAACAATGCACTGCAAGGATGTTCAGTGTCCTGTAAACTGAGCAAAAGACAATACTGTTTCTGCTAGAGGTTAATGATGTTCTGACTTGTTTTTTTCCTGTTTTCCTGCTTTTTCATGAGCTCGCACATACTTGAATAAACTGAAATGGGAGGAGGAGGAGTTCTTCACTTCAATGCTTGCCTGCGAACATGTTGAGAAATTTCATGTTAACTTGAAATCTTACTTCATTTTTGACATAATTGTTGATAATTCAAATGGAAAACCAGTGAATGCTGTATTAAAAAGTAGTTATAAGAATTTCTTGTTGACCTAAGGGTACTACTGACAAGAGTGTTTTCAAAGTCAAACATGCAAATCCAGAAAGTTCAGGATTGAACTACAATATAAAGAAAAATTTGAGTTCAATATATTGTCTCTTCAAGAGGGATATTACCACTTAGTGGTTGGAAAAAGAAATGAAAATAATATAACTGTATCTTCCCAAGACTAAATAGATTGACTTTTCTAGATGACTGATTTTACTCATCTTGTCATATAAAATGGTTCTAGGGGAGTTATTTTAGGTATTTTTTGTTTCCTGCTGTTAGATTTGTGTAAGCAGTGATATGTAGCACTGATCTGTTTAGATACTATAAAATATGAAAAAAGGAGCACTTCTGGATGAAAAGGTGTAGTTGAAAACAATATGTAAAGAAGAACAAACAAAAGTGCAGCACAACAGAGGACTGAAGGACCTTATAAGCCCATCATTTGTTGTCAATAGCTACAGTATCTTAAAATCCATTTGTAAGCTTATTGAATTACAATTTGGAGCTAATTAGGTTTTATCTTCATTGTCTTATTGGAAGGATGCTCTCGAAGGCTCCATTCTTTGACATAAAACTATTTTCAGCCTTCCCTTATTCTTCCCCAGTTTTTTATTCATATATAGGGTTACAGAGCAGCCATTTTCCCTCATGGTGTCTGGTTTGTCCAATAACCTTTCCCACTGTTTCCTCAAAAAGCGGACTTACCTTTTCTCTCTCCATAGTAACTGGCCTCTTCATATGTTTCGCTTCTAATTCAGATTTTCTGGGACAGAGGAAGCCTGATTCAGGAACACAGTGTTCCTGGTAGTGTAGTGCTAATGGAGTGACACTGCTCTGGATTGTGGTGTGACCAACATCAAAGTATCTCATCTGTTACTACTGTATCTTGACTCAATCATTGGAATATTTACTATATGAATCTTTTGTGGGGGCAAGGGCAAAACATGAAGAAAGTTTGAGGGAAGGAAGGTAGTGAAGGAGCTGATTCCTGATAATTTGCCCGATACTAATGAGTCAATGATATTGGCAAGACGTCCGTGCTGTTGGTGCTCTGTCATTCAGAGAATTAATTTCTTTCAAATGGTGGATGAGCTGGAGACTCAGTTTATTGAAGTTAATTGCATCATAACATAAAACCATGAAAGAGGTTGTCATTTCTCAGTAAACATGACAGTCTCACATCCATTACCTGGAGATAAATGACCTGACCACACACGTAGGCCCCTTTTGCCATATTACCATCCTGCCTTCTCAATTTCTCTCCATCTATTTGCTCTCCCTGTGTGATTTGAGAGAGACATTGGCATTCTGTCCAGGTCAATGTCCTATCCTTTGTGGGAAGTGGCACTTCTGTCCTTTTACTGAGAAGTGAAAAGCCAATCTCCTGACCTTGTCATGGCTCTCAAGCTCCAGCAGCTGCTTATGGGAATCTTTCTCCTCCTACTCAAGCATTCTGAAAAAAATCACAGAAGTTTTCTCAAGTTCCAGCTGTCTTATCTATCTGTCTTTTGTCCTTTAGTGACCCTTCACGAGGTTTTTGGGCTAAAATGCTGCCAGTGCTTTTGAGCAGATTTTCTGAGTTTCATTTCCTTTAGCTTACAGTTTCAACCTTCGAGTTCTCTGAAGACACTCTTGTTTTTCACTCTGTTTCTGGTAGACTTTTGTCAACAGTTAACCAAAGAACATTCTTCTGCAAAGTGCTGGGTCCTTTAATGAAACTTCAGTCTGTTTTTTTTCCTTATGGCAGGAAAGACCTTTGTACCCAAGGCTGCAGAAACTTGTGTGTCTCTGTTGATCAAAGTGGAGCTGGTTGTTACTGCAGCTGGTGTAGAGACTGAGCCTAGTGCTGGAATTTTGTACACAAAGGAGACCTAAAGGTCCTGCCTGAAGTGTTTAATGACTTAATTCAAGAAATCAGTTTAGTCTTTTCCTCAGTCTTTCACTTATAAGAAAGAACTGTGTATGACTATGCTAGATGCTATTTTTCTAATACAGGGCACAACAAAAGCTTTTTCAGCTCAAAATCTGCACGTTTGCAATGGAACTGTCAAAGGGAGACACCAAGCTCAGAGACTGTTGCTTCTTTATAACTTTGCAACTAGGAAGCCTCTGCTTTCTGCAAGAAGCTGTCAATTAAATAGAACTCTTACAAAAAATGGTGGGTTTTTTATGCAGTACTTTATGCTGCATTTAGCAGAGCAGTACAGGGCTCAGGAGCTTTAGGCTGGGGACTCTGAAGACCATTTACCAGATGGCAAATATTAAAGAGGTATTTTTTAGAATCACCTGGACTGTGAGATTTGAAACAGTTACCAGTCTTTTTTCTTCACCTACTCACCTACAGCTGTTTTGAGACATGTATTTGCAATCCTCCTTCCTACTTCTGTCCATCAGAATCCTTTTATCCAGGTTCTTAGGAGTTCAGGCCTACCATAAAGGAGAAGTAAGATGTGCACAGAAACTACCTATGGACATGTCTATTACAAATGATGTTAAGGTAGAAACTCTACTACTTGAGTTTGTGTGTAAACTGCTCATGTCCAGAAACCCCTTGGGAGGTTTTTTTGTTTGCTTATTTTATTTCTGTGGTTTTTTGGAATACTCATTTTATTGAAAACATCTAAAAGCACAGTACACAGTACTTGGTATCTGTACTGTCTGCAGAACATGCAGTAGATTGCTCACTGTGCTAACTTGTGTGACCATGGTAGTTAACACAAAAATCCACAAAACACCAAATTCAGAATTTAATTGTCTTAAAGACTTTCTCTCTGGAACTGGTCTTGTTTAGTTATAGGGCTGCCTCACTTGCCCTGGTGATGGGGATTTAAAATGCAGAGCTAAAGATACTGGAGAACTGTTTGAGAACCATTTCAGTGTCTAGGTTTTGTGCAAAATCTGTTTTCTTTTGCGACTCCTGTAGTAAGTGTACCATACCAGCCACCTTCTCAGATGGTCTGATGGCTCAAAAAAAGGGACCAAGTAAGTTAGCATCCATATAGATAATTAAATCATTTGATATTTAATATTTCTTTGGGGTTAGTGTCTTTGAACCAAGGGACACTTGATCAAGAAGTTTCTGAGATTCTGATTTATGGCAGTACTCACTGGGAAGAGTTATTGTGCCAACACTGTGCACCTGGGGCTGAAAATTGCCCTCCGTCATTTGATATTTATCAGAGTGAGCAAACGGCCTCCAGCTGCCCAGGGGGAAAGTTAATGTTGCAAATCTTGTTAAAGAAGAGTTGGGGCTGTCTGAGACCAGAGATTCAGAAGGAAATGAATGTGAAAAAAATAGCTGATGGTTATGTGCTGTAGCTCCAGAGACTGGGATGTGTATAGGTGATGAAAGCTTGGCCAGAGTCCTTGAGGGTCTGGAATAGTTGATGGCTATTCCAGTTTCTATTGCTTCGGTGAGACTTTTCTTTTAACCCTTGAGGTGTGTGGATTGCTACTGTAAACAGTTACCTTACAGTGATCTGCATTTGCTGACTCAAGAAGAATGCAGTTATGAAAGATTGTTCTTTCTGAGCACACTGCCATTTGAGTGCTGTTCTCCAGTTTAGGAGAGACTGAAAGATGAGAACTGCCATTATGGAAAACATGGAAATGCAACAGCCCCCCTGCTATGTTCATTGTATGCAGAAGAACAACAGCAGTGTAGGTGGGATGGTCCTGTGGCCCAATGCCACACAGCTGGCTGACAGCTCAGCTGATGTGTGTATGATAATCACAGCTATTAGCTTGCTGTAGTGAGTAGGAGTGTAAATTGCCTCAGTAATCTATATATAAATGTTGGTCATTAAATGGCTTCTGGAACAGATGTCCAGTAATTTGTTCATATAAATGCTTTTAAAGTTATTTCAGTTCAAATATTACGAATAAGGTGGAGAACTTGCTATTTAAAACACCTGCACTACCTGTGCAGTGCATGCAGTAGAATATCAGAGTCAGAAAAATGGCTACACGGTTTTTGAGAGAGAGGACTTGCTTCCTATACAGGCCTCCTTTGAAGATATTATTCATGATGCATTTTTGACTTCCAGTCAGTTTTAAAGTTTGTTTCCTTTGTGTGGGTGTGTGCATTGGTACAGTATTTCTACCCTGCATTGAGAAATAAAATACTGCAAGGTAGGGAATAATTGATTTCCTCAGTAGTCATGAATGCCTTTATAATTTCTTAAATGGCATAAGTACAGGAAGAGAAGAATATGTAATAACAGTAAATGACAATAAAGTTTTGATTTTATTTCCCATTTTAGGGATTGTACTTGTGTTTGGCGACCTCAGTTTACACATAATAGGAAAATTAATAGGAAATCTTCAATTTTTTTCTTTTTGTCTAGAACTGTGTTATGTGAAGGAGAAGGGTGGATTTGGAAATGAAATTTCTTCTTAAGAATCTGACTTTTCCTGTCAAAGCAAGTTCATTTTATGAATACAGTTTTCTGTTCTTTCGAAAGACAGTTCCTTTATTGGTTACGTCAGTAATAATTACCTGGAAATAGAACTTTAGACCTCATTTAGGATTCAGAAAGTGATGGATTGCTTTTTATTTCTGTCACGTTCCTCATGAATATTCTTCAGTTATAGTCTCCAGCTAAAACAGTTTTAGGAAAGGTGCAGGCATGGGGTTCTTTTTTTTCCACAGGAAGTCCATGGAAGCCCCTTTATGCCTGGTGGGTTTGCTTTCATAGCACTGAGAACCCCAGCCCTGAGAAAGCACCTGACTGCTCTAAGCAAGTAACGTATGTAAAACTTAATAAAGGATGTATCCAGTGCTGTTATGGAACAGTCCACAGGTCTGAAATAATAAACTGTTATATTGCTTGATAGCTGAGTTTTAGTTACATGGTGAAAGGATAAAAAACTTTAACAGTAAGATCGTGTAGTAGGTGGTACATATGTTTCTGAACATGACGCAGTTAAAAGCTTTAGGAAAACAATCAAATGAAAAGTACTGTAAGTCAATAAATATAGAATTTGTTAGAAAAATCTAATTACTTCCTATAAAATATGCATTGTTATAGCTGCCATTGACTTGTTAAAAGCAATTGTAAATTTATTTTGTGAAATGAGATAATTTAGTGCCTGAACAGAATGTACGGAGCTGCAATACTGAGCAACAGTTGTTCAGGTTTTTTTAATCAAAACCCACTGTTCACTAATTGGAAAAGAGGTCATAAAGTCTTGCCTTCCATTTTTTGTGCTTTAGCTTTAAAATTTTCTGAGAAAAAACAAAATAGCTTTATTTATATGCAGGATGAAGGTGCAATGTATGTGTGTTACAGCTGTTCCAAAAACTGGTTTTAGGAGTTTTGTGTGTTGAACAACATATTTTTAGGGAATTCTCAAATATGAATGCTTTTTGATAATTTGGTTTTAGCAAAAGCATCATTCTCTTTGCTGTGGACCTCATGAAACCAATGTGAGGGAGTTTCTGTCTGTGGTGCAGAAGGGCACCAGGTACCTCTTGCACTGTGATTCTCAATTTGCTGAAACCACTCATGAATCCAGAGTTGCAATTTCCAAAAGTTCTGCACAGTCTCACACAACTGACTGAGGGCTGGTGTGGCTGAATAGCACAATGACTTCATCAGCCAGTGCTTTTAAACTGCCCAAGCTGTTAACAGTGGATTTTAATGCTTGCTGAAATGCTGACAATCTGATACGTAGGCCATGCGTGGAATTTACCACACACAGGTTTACTGGGAATCTAGAATAATACAGAATCAATCCAGCAGAGACTTTGGTGGCTTGAAAGCTGTCTATTTAGCAAATTTTTCATATATAAATACTGTTGATAAGTTTGTATATGATCCAAACATTCTGGTAGTGTTTAAAACAGAAAAAGAAAAAGGGCGAATATACACATCCCTTCTGTAATATGTTGTGTCTGTTCAGTTACAAGAACCTCAGGTTTAGTGTAAATCCTCAAAGGTCAGGCACCACATCAGCTACAGCAAATGAGTAAGGGCAAAGAGAATCTGGCAACATTAATTATGTTGAATCTGTGAAGTGTCCCCACCCTCCATGTTTAAGCCTCAAAATTTGAAGCACCTACACCAAGAAAAAGATTTTCAATTGTAGAATATGGTCTGTAGTAGCAGGCAGTGGGTATGACTCTACCTGGTGAATGGACAGTTAAAATTGATGTGTCTAACTTGGAAATATTGTGCACCTTCTTAATTATTTGTTGGAACAATTCTCCTGGCCTTATAGAATATTTTCTACCAATTGTAATCATTAAGATGCTAAAATTCTTCTAGTCTGTGTGTTGTGGTCCAGGTGGAACATCCGATGCACTTCGTACACAGAATTCATGGCCTGTTGTGTTGGAGGTTCCACTAAATTCTTTTATTTCACCTTTCTAGTTTTAATCAATGAAAATGTGAATAGGACAGCTGACCTTTGCTATACAGTTGAAATTTTTTTGCATGACTTTGTTTACTCCTCTCAGTAAATTGATGCCTCTTACCCTGAAGAGTGGAAGGTAGAATAGCCCTGCCTTTGTCTCCTGATGTTTGCTGGTGTCTGGGAACACAAGAGCATCACTACCAGCACCTCTGCTATTAAAGGTGGTTTTGTTCAGTGTTGAAGAAATGTAACATCCCTCCCTGTTCAGACCTGTCAGTCAGAATGGCCTGGAGTATTCTGGAGATGCTGAGGTGCTGCACATCAAAGCATTAGATAGAAAGAGGGAGGCAGCTTGACAGTTTGGAAGAAGTGTAACAATAAAATGTTGTATTTTTCACTTGTGCTCTGACATAGTGATTTTAAGAAACTGAAATTCTTAATTTACTTCAGTCAAGTTAAAGACAGCTTTAAAACAGATAAATCTCCAGACTGTCCTCCTGGGTTTCAACTATCCACAGTTACTGTTTCTAAAAAAGTTTTATTTAAGACGAAATCAAACTGAAAAATTTGCTTACTGACTAAGTGGGGATACTGGGAATTGTATAGACCTGACACACTATTTTAGAAATAAGATATTCTTAGTGTATCATTTGAACTGCTATAGTTTGTTTTTAGAAGAGGTCACTGCTTTGTTTCAGTTCCTCCAACTCTTGTTCCGTATTGCCCTAATGTCTTTTTTTATTTTTCCCCCTCTCTTTGAAGCTTATTCTCAGCCAGTGGATAATCATATCACTCCATCTGCCTACCTGGGACAGTCCATGCCCCCAACATCACCAGGGCGGTATTCACCAGTTCCCAAGGGAATGCTTGGAGATGATGAGATTACCAGGTAATGAATAACCAAAGCTAAGTGTCAAACTGGTTAACAAGGGAAGCTTCTGTAAGATGTGTTTGTGGGCAGAATACTAGTGAATACTATACTTTGTTTCAAGAAATGGTTGTTAGTTTCTTAACACTTTTAAACATTGTTCTAAAAAGAAAACTGGATATATTTATATGGAGATATATATACACACATACATGATTTATCAGTTTGGGAATAGTGTTAAAATCAGAAAGTCCTGCCAATGCTGCATTAGTTGACAGAGGTTTTTAGGATGGTAATATGAGCAGACCAGAGATTATTTCTTAATTTAAAGCCAGGGATGTTTGGGTCTTCCCTGCCCCCACAGACAAGGGTTTGTTTTGATGGATTCTAAATCCAGAAAGGCTGGAGAGCTCTTAATCCTTTCCCTTTAACAGACCCTTCATTCCTTCACTGATTCAGTAGATTGCATTAATCTTTTGTTCATCATTGCTGATAAAGGGAAGCTCTTGTAATTTTGTTGCCCTTCTGTTCTGCAAGTATAGGGATGTTGTACTGCATTTTCAGTATGTTGTTGCTGAATTCTGTGCCACACCATCATCTCATGTGGATGTCACTCAGTTTCTGAGGCAGGGTCTACCCAGGATTGAAACCTAAGTGGCCTAATAAATTGGAGAATGGAGTTTAGTGTAGTGGAAGGTAGGACATGTCTTTGTACTTATTTTTAACTTAGGGTTAGGTAGACACATAAGTCAAACTGATTCTGTCCTGCTGATAGCATTATGGTTTTATTACTTTCCTTTAAAATTACTGCAAAAGACTGGTTTTAGATTTCTTCTGAAATGCAAGGGCTATTCAGAGAATGTTTAGGTGATTTTCTTTAAATCACCTTCTCATCTTCTGCTCTCTCCCTTCCAAAAAGAAGTTTATAAATTTTGAGTGTTATTTTAAAAGACACTGTATGTTCTCTGTTTAATAAAGTATTGCTGTGACCCAGAGCAATATATATCTAGATATTCAAAATGTCATTTATTTGTAATATAATGGTACTCTGAAAAAATGAATATAATAGTTGATTGGGATGAAATTTAAGAATTTGACACTAAGTTGATTTAATAGCTAGTGCAAAAATTGAGTGATTTTTAAAGATCAGACTAGATGATATTTGTTTTGGAAAAATGCAACTTCTTTGTTTATCCTGTAAATTAATAATTAATGTCTCCAAATACTTAAGGTCCATTAATTGTTCTTTAGTGCTCTCTAGTGATTTTTCAAATGCAGCACATAGTTGCTCTGCTTTATTAGCAATGTCTGTTTGTGAGACCATTTATGGTTTTCTTGCATTGGATCAAGTAGCAGATTAGTAGACTTTTGGAAGGAGCCTTTCTGCATTAGAAGTTGACTGACCTTCTCTTGATCAGTATTTCTTCTGTCCTCATTCAATTCAGGAGGGGATCCTATAAAAAGAGTGCAAGAACTTGGTTTAGGTTTAACTTTTTTAATTGCAGATGCTTCAAATAAATTGAAAATGTATTTGAAAGTGCCACAAATTCTGATCTTTTTTTAAAAGGGTTTATGCATACTTCTTGAATTGTTTTTTCTATATTTACTGCTTGACAAAATGGAGTGAAAATAAAGCAGTAAGGACGTATTTTTCATTAAGTTGCTTTCATTAGAATTTGTGATTTAGGTTTCAGAAAGGGAATATAGTATTTTGCTGAACAATATGGAAAAGTGTTAAATAATGACATTTAGTGCTGAATAGGATTGTAGCATAATAGGAATTTAGCATACATTCATACTTAGAGATTTGTTCAGTTCACCTAACAACAGGGAGGGGATTTTGTGTTGCATCTAGAAGTTTTTCTAATTGTTTATATTACTTTTACTCATGTCTAGTGACCAAGATTTCCTATTTCTTTCTTTCATTCAGGGAGCCTAGAAAAGTTGTGCTGCATCGAGGATCAACAGGCCTTGGTTTCAACATTGTGGGAGGAGAAGATGGAGAAGGAATTTTCATCTCTTTCATCCTTGCAGGAGGACCAGCTGACCTGAGTGGAGAGCTTAGGAAAGGAGATCGGATAATTTCTGTAGGATTCCTTGCTTCTTTTATTGAAACAGCAACAAAAGTACTCCCGTCCCTGGATATTAATGCCAGTTAGTGATATGGAAAGAATATTTTTAACTGAGCTAAATTTGAGACAATGAAACAGATGCCATTATACTTCCAAAGTATCTTTGAGGACTTCGGCCAGCCTCAGTTTCTCATGTATAACCTGATTAAAATAGCACTTCCCTGTGTCAGAGACATTCGGTGAACACATTAACTCACCTTAGTCTGGTAGCTGAGGAGTGTATGTGTCTAAATTGAAAGAATATGGGCTTCAGAAATAAGCTTTCTAATGAGATGGAGACACTTGGCAGCAGTGTCTGAAACTGTGCTTTACTTCCTGGAGTAATTGTTAACCTTCCTGTTAGTCTTAAAAAGATTCATTTCATACCTGTCTAAGAGCTTTTTCTGTGTTAGTATCGAAGGTCATAAAGATTTGGTTTCTTTGTGAAATTACTTAATCTATTATTTCTTTGGGCATTTACATTGTAGTTTGGAAGTTACTGAAGAGGAATTTTGTCCTCTTAACTACTGTTACTAAAATGCTGATATTAAAACACATCTTAATTTAGTTTGAACTGTGAAAAATGCTTTTGGTCTAAAATGTGACACACACATTTCTACTTCAGTTTTTTTCTGATGCTATTTTTAAATCTTAAATTTTTTTCCCCAGTTCTGTGTTCTGTGGTGATAAACACCAACATTAATTTTGATAAAGAGCTTTTTTTGTATTACTTGTAGGTAAATGGAGTAGATCTCAAAGCAGCAACCCATGAACAGGCAGCAGCAGCCCTGAAGAATGCAGGCCAAGCAGTGACTATTGTAGCTCAGTACCGTCCAGAAGGTAAGGGTTGCCTTGTACATTCAAGTTCCCTTGATCAATTTTGCAACTCAGAGAAAGATAATCTGCAGTGTCCTCCCACCTAACCCCTCTTCTGAGGAGAGAAGAAACAAATAGTGTGATAGATGTTGTCACATACGTGTCAGCATAATTGCAAGTGACCAGAATAGAAATATCTTCAAGTGTCGGTGCCATGGCTTGATACATTTCTTGCTTTCATCATTTCAGAATTTCAGTTTCTTCAGTAAATGACACCACTGTCATAACATGAAAATTAATCCAGTAAATCCAGAATTTAGTGGAAATACCACATTGTTCTTTTGTATTTCCAATTGTCTTTGCCCTTTAATATAGTGGTTTTGTATGCCTTAGTGGTAGGAGGATAGAAGACTAATTCCTTCTTTGTTAGGTTGATTCAGATGACATAAGGAGACTGTGAGGTTTTCATTCCTCTTTTTCATACTGAGCTCACGTTTCTGTTTATCCAGCAATTTCTTCTGGTCCAGATGAGATTGCAGCTGATGCTGATTAGCCATCCTTGTGTGTTCTGCATAACAGCACTTCATCAATACACACATTTGTCATCTTATATTTCTGTAGCACAATTCAAATGCCTTTGTCTATTTGAGACTTTGAAACTTTAATAGTCTAAAATTATATGCTTACCTTGAGTCTGTAAATTCACATATAGAAGACATTTTTGTTGTCTTATGAACTATGGTATCAGCAACTTTCTCCAGTTTTACCAAATTGGGGAATGCATCACTAATGTTCCTTGCAGTGACTTCTCTGCTTAAAACTTTCCTGTAACAGTACTGTCAAGGGATGAGTGTAGGTGTTCATCAGGACTGGATGTGGAGCAGGACTGCTGCCTTCATCTCTTAGGTGCTGATAGCAGCACATTTGAATTCATTCTTTATTTCTTCTTTTTTGTCATGTTTCTTCTATCCTGACCTCCCCAAGTGTTTGAAACTTTAGCTTTCATGTTCCTGTCCCCCTCCACCTGCATCAACATCGTCTCTCTCTCCCCTGCCCCAAGGTCTCTGTCAGTAATAAGGCCAAATGATTGGTTTGTGTCTGCTTCATGGTCAAAGCCCTGCAACCAGCCCACGTTGTCTGTATTGTCTCAGGATGGAGTGCATCCTGGTCACATGTTCAATCTGCAGCTTGCTGTGTTCCAGCATTCATTTTCTAAGAGTGCTCACTCTGAAGCTTCCTTTTAAAAAGAAGAGTGAGGTCAACATTGGTTCTGGAATATTTGCCTTGGCTTTGTGTCAGAATTGTCAAATGTTGCTATTGATACACATTTGGCCTGTCCTGTGCTTGGCTCTTCAGTGTTGTAACAGGTGGCTTAAGTTGTTGTAGTTTCTTGCTCCTTGGGTAGGGATCCCTCAGCTTAGTGAGAGGTAAAATGTTTTTGGAGGGGGGTTTCTTGGTGTGTTTTTTGTTTGGGTTTTTTTTGTTTTGTTTTGTTTTGTTTAAAGAGGGCATTTATGGTCACTGTTTCTTCTGCCAGGCAGGCATGCTAAGATGTGTGGCTCCTAGTAGCAGAACAAATGTTTCTCTGGTAGAATATGTGTTCCCAGGACACAAACACTTTTTTCCTTGCCAAAGAATGTATGCAGACTTCATACAAAAGCAGCAGTTTTTCAGTGCTCTCTTACTAGGATTCCGGTTTTTAAGAAGGAAAGAATCTCTTCATACTCTGAAGTCAGAACTCTTTTCCTTTTAGAAGAAAAAAACTAAGTGTTTTGGATAGTTCCTGCTCTCTCTGCAATGGAAGTAACAGCTTTCTTCATTGCCACTTGTCCAAGTAGATAACTTATTTCCTGGCAGTGTGTATTGAGGTACTTGACTGACTGCTGAGATTGTAAGTCATTGCACAGAGATTGCCCAGAGCAACATACGCTGCTTCTTAGAAATTTCTCAACGACTGTCACTTGTAGATTTCAAAACTGGAGCTGTGCTCATTCCCTCATGGTTACTGGAGCATTCAGAACAAGACTGTGTGTAGTTGAACTGTACTGAGAAGGCAATTCTGAAAGTCTTATATGGCCCATTTCAGAGGATGCATGTGGGAGATGGTACTTGAATTATCTGACGCATTAATCAAAGAAAAGATTCATTTTCCCCCCACACCCCTCCAAGATGCTTGGTCTGTGTGACCACCCTTTCTTTCTGAAACTGTGCTTCAAATCTCCATTTGGAGTGATGATGTTGAAAGCGTGTTAGGTCTCACTACCCTTTTGACATATGCCGTGAAAGAAAAGTGTAACTAGGAGATTGAGATCTGTTGTACTTTGGTGGCAAAGTATGAATTGGCACATGGCCAACCTGTCTCAGAAAACTCTAGTTTCTACTGTCTTGATATCTCTGCCTTATTCTTATTCCTTGTAAAAAAAGTTTGAGTGGAAGTCCAGCTGTCAGCTTCTTTAGGTCTGGTGTGCGAGGTAAGTTGGATCAAATACTCATTGTTCATACCTTAGAGAAGAGAACATTTCCTTAAGGGTTACTGTTTGTTTGTTACCATAAAAAAGCAGTCTCTTTGAGATTTGACTTTCCAAGTAGAAAATACCATGCATATGATTGAGTGCTCTTGATAAAAGCGCATATGTTCTTTGGTCATCTTCATATTTCCTGAATTATGGTTGCCCACAGTTTTCTTTTCCCCCTCACTTGGTTCATTTAAGTTGGCAAACTTTTTTTTTACATATGTGTGTGTTTGCATAGAATTATTTCAGCTTTTAGTTTTTGCCATTCAGAAAAAGGTTAACAAGTATTAAAATGAAGCGTTCGGAAATTTCATCATTGCTGTTTTTCAAATGTCTTCATAAAGATGGAGAGCATCAGTTATAACTGCTTGTATTGCAAATGTATTTTATTTGTATTTATAAATCCAGCAGGATTTTGTACGAATGCTGACAGCTAGGACAGATCAAGGGGATTCTAGACATCCATCAGGGTTCATTATAACTGAATAAAGAGATTCAGTATGATAGGAGCATTTGGAAGACACTTGGGACCGGCTGACTTCACTCCCTGTAATCGTATATGACAGCTTGTGTGTTCATAGATGTGGTGGGGAATGCTAACTTATGTTTTTACATCCTACTACATTTCCTATTTTCCGATCAGAAATTTCCCATTTGTCTTTCTCCTCAAGTCTTTGGGAAAAGTGGATTTCTGCAAGCAGTTCTCTCATTGGAATGCTTGAGTTAGGCTGTAGAAAAATTAATCACTGGAAAAGTCTCATGCAAAGAGTTGAATTTTCCATATCTGTCTCTTCATGTCCATGGTTTATCAAACACTAGTTACTGGACTTGGGTAGGCTAACATGGCTGAATAAAATTGATTTATTTTTTTTTAATCTGGTCTCAAATTATGTAACTGCTGACTTATTTTCCCTTAAATCTCCAAAATGTTCCTTGGTTATAGAATTGGGTGAAAACAGATGTAATCACATTCCTAAAAATATTCTTCTTGGCATTCATTTAGTTTCCAGCAGTGCTCAGTGGATTTGAGAGAAGCCTTACAGAATTTTTCTACTGCACTGAATCAAATTTCAACAACTTACCAGCACGGGATAGCTAAAAGCCAAACAGGGAATGTGAATGTTCTCCTGTTTACAGAAGTGGCTCATGCACCACTTGTGTAGCACCACAGCTGCACTCAACTGACTTACACTTTATCTTTGTAGATTCCAGGCTTTATCTTGCAACATACCCAGGAGCTACTGTTGTAATCTTGTTACCTACTGGGTTGTACTGGTACATCCTTCTGTGGCACGTACATGCATGTGGATGTGGATAGAGAGTCTCCCTAATTGCAGAGATCAGTGGGTTTGGACCTCTTAGGGCTGGAATCTGCAGAGGAGGGGTCCATGGTAGGACAAGAGCAGGAGTTTGTGAAATGGGAATTATCCTGCAGAAGTGTGGTCGGAAAGTCAGGATGCTGTTCTCATTTTCCTCTTGGTTTGGAAGCTTTTCCTTAGTCTCCCCCCTTACTCTCCCTGCTTGTACTACAAATTTCTATCTCACTCAAGACATCATTCATGAATTAAAGGCTTTACCTTGAATTCCTTTGGAAACTAAATTCCTCTGAAAACTAAAAACCTACAGCAATTTCAAAATAAGTGATGTTGCTTCAGTACGCAAAAGTGTTTTGATAACCCATTTTAACTTGTAGAGGTTTCCTATCCGTTTCATTTTCCTTTTGTTCCCTGGCTCTGCAGAGACCTCAGTGCCACACTGCTGTGTCACTGGGTTTTCTGCAGAGGTAAGATGGCAAGGAAAAATTGTCATGTTAGTGTGGAAGAAGGAGAGGAAACACTAGGCAGTTTGTCTCCTGGGAGTGGAGATTCAGAGGTGGTCAAAATTATGATCATGTTACATAGCAGGGATACAGGAACATGAGAGTCTTGGTGCTTGAAGGGAATGTAGTGAGGAGAGGAGCAGCAAGGGGGAAGTATAGGACTGTGCAGAGGTGTACAGCTCTTGGAGGGCTCTCCATTTCACATTGGCATCCATTGTGATGTTCATTCAAATTAAAAGGTCATCTGAGGTATTCTTATGTGTTTTCAGTATGACATAACAATAATGTTACCTCAAAATTGAGAAGTTCTGGAAGGTTAGATTTTGCCATTACAGAAAGATATGAGGTGCCAGTAGATTGCCTTAACTGTGTTATAGCTTCAATGCATTTAAGGGTTTAAAATTAAGAAAATAGATAAAGAAATATATTAAAAATATAAAAAATATTCTACTGAAATTTAATAAAAAATAATTGAGTGAATTAAATTTTTTAATGGTTATATTCTGCTAGACCAGAACTGGGCTGTATTAAATGTGTGTATAATGTTTACTGCAATTACATATGAATTAATTGCTCTTGGAGGGCCTTGAAAAAGCAAGCAGGCAAAGTCTATTGGCATCAGCAGTCACCTCACCTTTCCCCCTAAATGGCAACATTCAGATACGTCTGTCATAGCAGAAAAGGGTAGCAGCCCTTTCTGTTTCCCAAGGATCCACCTGACATACAAAAAAAAAGAAAAATTGTAATTTTAAGTAGTACAGTTGTCCTTTGTTCTGTGAGTTATCAGTTACCTGATTTAGAGTTTATATTGTACATTGGTCTTCTCTTTGTAATTCAGCTGAGCAAGTCCATCTCTATATATGCAATTCTTGTCTGAAAGGGTGGTAAGATGTTTAAGTGATTAGCTTTCTGTTCTTAGGTGATTGGCTAGATCAGTGTAAGATTAGGATAAGGTGGAGCCAAAACATCAAGACAAGATTTCAAGGTATTTTTTGTAAAATGCCTGCTTCTGAACCTACAGTGTTGATATAGGTAGTTAACACAAATTCTTCCGGTTTTATTGATGGAAATAAGGATTCTCCAGTGCAAAATTTATTCAAAAATACTCATAGTTTATTAGTCACAGTTTTAGGTGGATTTTAATGAATTCTTTTTGTTTTGAAGGATTGTATTTATCTACTGAAAATAAGATTTAATAATGACAACATTCTCTCTTTTCCTTAAAACAAATGAGTGAAAAAAAAAAGGAGGGAACAAAAAAACCTTTTGTTAGAGCTCTCCAGTCAAGGACCAGCATGTGGCTAATTTTTCTGTTTGTGATGCTGCAGCTATGGACTGTTTTCTAGTGGAACTTCTGGGAAATGGTAGCATTTTCATATGCATAAGCTGAAATTGTTTTCTGAACATTTGTCTTGAAATATATTGTAAATCTTCTGTCTGTAAAAGCCCAACTGGGGTAGCCCAAAGCCAATAATGTTTGTGCAAAACTTAGTTTTCAGTAATTGTTTTTTATCAAAGCCGAGCTTCCCTTGCTTTCTAGCTGAGAACATGGATTGTATTAAACAAAGGTGCTTCAAAAGATAAGTGCATCCTGATTTCATAAAATAAAATTTAAAAAAAAAAAAAAAAACAAACAAAAAACTTAAAAATAAGTTTGCTCTGGTTTTCCAGATTTCTGTTCTTGCTTGTTTTGTACCTGGTTCTACTCATTTGCAAGTAATCTAGATTAGTCAATTAAAGTATCTTCAAAACTTGACCCATTAAGATTAGAAAAAGGGATCTGCTATATATAGCCATGGTAGACACTATAAGGCGGCTTACACATTTTAATCCTTTAAAACCTCACTCCTGCTCTTTAATATACTGAATAAAATTGTTGGTGAATGCGTGGTAAGCCTTCAGCAACATTTCTAGTGTATTTACCTCAGCAGTGACAAGCTGGACCTAGTCTCCTTCTGAGTTTTGCGGGGTCTGTGAGAAGTGTTCTTAACTAAACACAAATGCAATTTTTCTAATCTGTTTTGAAATTCCTTGACCCAGTCTTTCAAGTGATTAATGAGGTACAAGCTCATTACACACTAGAGTGCATGAAAGCCACCAATGCTTGTGGAATGCATTGTGGTCTGTCCCAGGTAAAATAATACCTCCTCAAACATGATTTATGGTGGTTTTATTGCATTTTAAAAGAAAAACAAATGGAAGGTAAATACAGGATCAGTGTGATGGTGGCCATCCTGACTACCAGACTCTATTTCTCTGATTGGAAGCACCATGAAAAAGAAAATTGAGTATTCTGAGAGTTGAGAAAAGACTATAAATCAGTATTATATAAAATTGTCAGCACAAGAGTCCTACTTTGACAGATCCAATGGGTCCTGCTAAAGGGGGGCTTTCCATAGACAGATGGGAAGAGGGAAGCAAGGGGCATGCTTTTTTAATTAAAGTGAACTTTTTCAGCTCTACGTGGGTTCAATATATGTAAGAATCTCTGCTTCTCAGTGCTGTGCTGCCATCTGTTCCCTATACTCACATCCATGCTTCCTTGAGTTGCTGTTCCTTCTGTGCTGTTTGCTAGGTTTTCCATCCCTTGTGTAGCCTTCTGTTCCTTTGCCCCATTTGCTGGATTGTGTGTTCCAGACCAGATGCATTTTCACTGTGGCCTCGTTTTTCTTTTCTCCTGCCTGTACAGACAATTCACCAGTTTTCTGTGTGTTCTTGTTGCCCACTAGACAGGCAGTCCAGGAGAGTTTCACTGCTCAGAGCCTTTCTCTGAAGTTTTGATTTCTGTTCAAATAAATATTGACTTTGAAAACATTACAGTTTTCTAGGTGAAATCACTTTAGCACTTTTGGAGCAGAGTAATTTTCCAGGACTTCCTAATCTTCCCCCCCTCCTTTTTGTTTCTTGCTGTGGAATATGTGCGGACACGAACTAGGCAGATTTAGTCTACTTTTGCACCATCTGCTTATCCAGTGTAATTTTGAAGTTTAAACTTGAGCTCAGATGTATTCATCCTATGTTCTTAACAACTGATTATGTGTAAACCTGTGTAGGCTTTGGGTTTTTCTTTGGTGATTGTGGAGTACTGTTGGACAAACGCTATGAATTGAAGCAGCAGGTACTTGTTCTTCCTCAAGGTCTATGTTATGGTAGCAGGTACTATTCCCTCTCTGCCTCTAAACTTACTGGAGAAAATTCTAGACAAGAAAAGATGCTCTTATTCTAATGTTCATATTTTACTGTGTTTCATGTTAGTCTTGTTGCCTGTTACCCTTTATTTGATGTATATCATCAGCAGCTTTCCTAAAATTCAGAACATTACAAGAGATCCTGAGTTAAGTCCCATTCATTGATATTGTATATACATGGGGTTTCAGATCCTGATCAAATTCTTAGCTGGAAGGAACGAGGGGTTGGATTGTGTGGTTTTCTTTGGGTTTTTAATTTCTCTTTGGATGAGTGTCTGTGTTTCTTGTGCCACTGTAGTTCTCATTAAAATACTGTTTCAGAATCTCAGTGTTTTGGTGTCTGTGGAATTTGGAAGCATATTTGTAGATTGAGTTCCTATGACCAACCTATTCCATTTGGGTTAAAATCAGTTTTACTTTTTCATTTAAATAGCTTATGTCCTTTCTGTTTGGTTACCCTGATCACACTACACCTGAAATCAATCATATTCTGTCTCAGCCAAGCTCTTAATTTCCTGGTAACCAAGAAAGAAGAGTGTCCTTTTCTTCTTGTTCACTGTGCCTGTTCTAGCTCCACATTTCTGGAACATTTGAGTGGCAAAATAAAACTTTTTAAAAAAATTTTATGTTTAAATGTGCATTTTATGACATTGTCACACTTAGCCATGTGGAAGTTTGTTGTGCTGTTCACTGTGATTTAGGGAAACAAATGTGATCAAATTTGTCACACACTATATAGGATTATTATGCATGCACATAAGAGAGAATGGAATTGTAAAGAAAACAGTTCTCTAGCATTTGGGAGAATCTAGGATGATAAACTGAAGGAAATAAGAGATTGAAGGTACAAAAGACAGCTGATATCCAACTCTTCTTAATAGTAGAGATAGAAATATCTCCTGCACAAATTAGCAGAGCTCTCCCTTTGCTTTATAATGCCAAAGTTGAACCAACCCTGCTTACTCAACAGGGGACAGGTTCTAATCCCTTGGGTCAAACTGATTGTGCTTTTCTCATACTCTCAAGAGTCCTGCTGCTGTCTTATTTTCTGTCTCCAGCATTAATTTCGGTACCATTGTATCTAATACTAAGGTTTCTCTCTAAGAAAAACAGAATCCTGTCTACTTTCCATCTCCAAACCTAATGACTTCGAGATTTCTATCAGTCCTGTTCCTCCCATCTTCTGTAAGACAAATATAACTCAAATTTTAGCTCACCAGATTCTGTCTGCACAGTGTTTAAGCTTCTCCTAAGCAAGACATTTCTTGGCATTCCTTCTTTTCGAACATAAAGCCTTCTCAGTCCTAGCCCATTAGTTTCCTTTTTTGCTTTATTCATATGGCAAAAGTGTCTATAGTGAAATTCTTCTCCTTCTTACTCCTACAGATGTCCCTGTCACTCATTCAGCTCTTGCTTCCCAGGAGTTCTGATGAGAAAAATTAAATTATTACAGGAAATTGCAAGACCAGCAACCTGAGGATGGTATATAGGATAAAGTCAAGTTTAGCAATAGTAGGGAATAGCTTCTCTGTTAATTCTTATATCTATGTGCTGCATAGGAGGAAATCTGATTCTTCCAGCAGATGACACATGATAGTTTCTTAACAGAAATTTGCATTTTTTTGCACTAGCTATTGCAAAGAACTGCAGATATTTTCAGCACTGAACAGGCTGTAGCACAAGAAAATACTTGAATTATCTGGTCTTTTCCATGCTTACTTTCCTTTCACATAGGGGCAGAAAAAAATCTTTTATGTTAGAAATCTCAGTTACCATTCTTGTACATTTGATGTTCAGAACTTTAATCTTCCAAAACACCAAAGAAACAGGTGAGAAGCTTAAAAGATCATTTCTTGAGTATAAATGAGTAAAATGAGGTGACTTTAGCCAAGGCCATGCAGTACAGCAGTAGCACAGCATGAGTGGGCTGTTCTCTCACTGCAACTGAGCCCTTCCCCTAAGGGGTGTTGCTTTCTAAAAAATGTCATTTTCTCACATTCCTCTTAGGTTACTGTCCTGTTATCTTACATTATTTTGTTATTAGTAATAGCATCAGTAGTGCTGGAAATAATGTTTTCGTTTTCTTGTCAAACAACCTCATCAGTCTAATTTAGTGCTGGTAAAGTATTTGATCTTTATTTGTAAAAAGGCACTTGGTGCTGTTTCAAAAACTATTATCATAAAAACTACTATTTTTTTTTTTTAAAGGACAAAAGTTAGGGTGATTTAAGAGACTGTTCATACTGTCATGATCTGGATAGGGTTAATTATAGATGCATCAGATTTGTAGTGACCTATTGAAGTGATGCATCAGCAACTGGTTCACCCATTATTCTCCTGTAGCGAATATTTTTTTTCTTCTGTGGTTTGTTGTAAGCCCAGTGCTCACTGTGTGATGAGCCTGTGGGGAGAAAGGGCCGCAGAATGTAATGTGATAAAACATCCACAGTGTTTAGATGACTGTCGAAGGAACCATGGTTTTGAGATTTCTCAAGATTCTTTCCTTCAGAGCCCTTTGTGTCAGTGCTGCATTTCCTGCCTGCCCGTGGTGCCCGTAGGGGGTGAGGGTGCAGCTCGGCAGTGCCCGGTCCAGCAGCTGCTCACACACCCTGGCTCTCCCAGTGTTGACTTGTTATAATCTGGCATCACGTGTTCTCCCGGGGAAGGTGGTGGCTGCAGAACGTTGCCTTTGACTAGGAAGGTTTTACAAGTGGATCTGTTGATCCCGAAGTCCAAACTATTCCGCTGAAGGAAAAACTTACTTGCTCTGAGTTCATATTTTATGCTGACAGCATGTAAGTACCTCGCTTCAGGAAATGTTTGTCCTGAACAAGCTATTACTATTTTACTGCCTGCATTTGTAGCTAAAATCAAAATGCATTTAGCTTAGTTTTATTAGTACACAGTACTGCTTAAGAACACAATCCGTTTTTCCAGGATTAACATTGTCCATAATTCTGTGGGGGCAGTTTGAATCTCTAATGCCGTTTACAAGTGGATTGAGATTCATGCCAGAATTCTGGAGTTCTTTTTCTTTTCCTGAGCTCCCAGGGGAACATGATCTTATTTCAGAAGATGTTTTCCATATTTCCCACCTCGTAGTGTTAAATTCTTTATCTAATTCAAATTCAGTAATTTTAAAGTACAGACACTTTTCATTCCCATTTCTTAACATTTAAAATTTAAAATACATAGTTCTTGGTTATAAACATGTATTTCACATGTATATTCTAAAGTTTTTCTATTGTCATGGGTTAAAAATTATCTGTATCACTCTTTTTATTACTATGAAATTGGTAATTATTAGTAGAAATGTTTGCCTTACTTAGGAAAAAAATGGTTACTGTGAATTATAGATTTAACCCACAGAATTTAAAAGTATAATTTTCTTGTGTGTTTACTATGTCTAATCATAATTTTTTCAGGTGTGATTTCAGTTTAATTGCTAAAGTTCAGGGGGAGACTAATTGCCATGCCTCTCTTTCTTACAGAATACAGTCGTTTTGAAGCTAAAATACATGATTTACGGGAACAGATGATGAACAGTAGCATTAGTTCAGGATCAGGATCTTTGCGAACCAGCCAGAAGAGATCCCTATATGTCAGGTAATCATCTTTTTCGTGGTATTGCTGCTGTGTTTTTCTGCTTTTCTGTAGGCTTAGTATTTCTCTATTTTCATTTTCATACAATTACGAAGTATTGAATTTAACAAATGGACACTTACATGCATATATATTAAAGCATAATTTAGGTTGATAAATGTAATATAGCTGAAAAAGAAGTAATAGCCCTGAGAACACTATATGAACTTTGAAGAGTGCTGCTATTATTGCCTTTCTGTTCTGGCTCTGAGAGAAATGATAATCCTTCAGCAGAAACATGCACTTATTCTTTAGGTGAGTGTATGTGAAGCCTTAACAACTTGCTTAGTTCAGTTTGTGTTTTTGTGACAGTAGTCTTCATGTTCTGCCTTGTTCAGTACTTGAGTTCAAATTTATAGTCTTCCCTTGCTTAAGGTTTGTCAGATTTCCATCTTATTTCCTTTAGCTTACTTTGGTTGTATTCTTGGCTTGTATAGGAATTGCATTTCTATATCCAATGGCATTTTGTTGTGGAATATTTTTCCGTGATAACCAAGAGAGAAAATGCATCAAAGCAAATGAACCAAGTATACCTTGTTAATTTATTCATATCAAGTTAAACATAAAGGAGGCTAAAAGGAGGTGGAAATATAAGAGCATGGAGCACATGAGAAATATACATACTTTTGTCTGCCTTAAATGTTTTGGGAGTGAAAATTTAAATCTCTAAAGATAAATGCCTTAAATAGTAGGGGATAAGTTACCCATGTTTTTGAATTTCCACAGGTAGATGTATATATAGATATTGTACTGAGATCTTCCTTTCCATAATCCTGAGCTTTATCGCTTTAGCCCTCATCATATAACTAAGCCTGAACAATTCTAAATGCTTTTATTTTGCTTGGTTAGCTATAGCCTGATTAGGTTCTAAACCGCTTATGCTCATGTTCACACATTGGTCTGGTATTTTAAGCCCCTGTCAAGCATTTTGTGTTTATGTAGCTTTTATTCCACTGATGGAAGCTATTGAGCTTTTGACTTTGACAGCTGCTGCAGAACTTGCAACTCTCCAGGTTGTTGTTGGCAGAGGCTTCATGGAGACTGGTGATTCCTGATATCAGAAAGGTTTTTGAGACCTGATAATCAGCTTTGTTATAAGTCAGAACAAAAATCTAAAGTGCAAAAGTACTTTTCTACCCACATCTCTTAACAGAGGGTGCTGCTAGGGCTTCTGAGATCTGCTCTTGTCATCACAGCAAAGGTTGCCAAAGACTGGTAGGCAACTTGGTATGCACAGAATGGGTTCACATCTGTTCTGTCTGGTTTCTCATGTAATTTTGACCACACTGAAGTAACTTCTATGAATCTTTTCACAGATTGGTTAGGATCAGTTCCTGACAGAACATGTTAGTTATCCATCTTATTCCTTATTATAAGTCTTTCTGGTATAATCATACTGTACTTTTAATTGTATCAATTCAAAACCAATTTTAGTAACTGGAGCTATCTTTTTTCAGTAATGCTGGGTTTTGGATATGCCTTAAAGGATGCCCATTAAGTAACAAAATGCTGAATTGAATAGTAAATCCAACAGTAAAATGTTTATAGGCATTCAATCACAATTGCAGAAAACCTATTAAATAAAAATACTATGAAAATAATCTCTGGTGATGTCTCAAAATCATGGTAACAAATTAGCAAATAAAATCAGATGCATCACTGTATGTAAACTTGGTGTCTGCCTGTAAACAGCATTTTTGGGGTGTTATGTAATATTAGGGAGAAGGCAGTTTTGTTTGCCTGAAAATAAAATTTGAAATAAAATGGGAGATTTTTCTTCTTAATTGTATGTATATCAAAAAATGATGAACGGCAATCTAGCAAACAATTCTTGGAGGGCAAAGCAAAAATAGCAATTTAGCAGCAGCAGCCAATTCTTCATTTTTACATCTAACTCTCCCCCCACACTCCCCCTCCCTCAGCTAATTCAGGTGTACTGATGTAATGGTCTTCTCTTTTTTTTGCTTTATATTTCTTTTGATCTTTATTCAAAGAGGAGAGAGATTCTCTCGTATGGTGTTTCTGGTTTTGCATCTGAGCTATATCTATATATATATTCATCTGCAGATTCAAAAAGCACATGTGAGATGCCTTCATGGCAATTTAATTGGGCATCTCTATGTGATTCTGATATTTCAAACTTGAAGAGACCTCACCAGAGGAAATGTATTTGATGAAACTGCCTTTCATTGTTCAAAAATCATTCTGTGTAACCATCTTATCTAGTTGGAAGAGCACATGTTAATAATAATGTTTTTATCCAAGTGTGCTTCCATTTCACTCCTGTGTATTTTTTCTCATGCAGTCAACACACATGTTAATGCTGTTAGGCCCTGCTCTCACTGCTTATGTAAGTTTATTTTCAAATTAAAAAATAGAAGTTAAAAGTAGTGCTGGTAGAAATCATTGCCTGAATGCTAACAAGAAGTCTCAGGAAATGAATTTCATGATGCATGTAATTAATTCAGTGAAAATGTATACAGCTTGAATCTGCACTGAAAAGTACATAATGGATGATGTGCAATTTATTTTGAGATATGAAATAAGATTTGTCCAGAGTGTCTCTTGAACAAACATGTACAGAGTAAATGTGGAGGAATAACTATTGTGTGTATAATTTTCTTATCTGCAGTATTTTGGTGATTTCAAAGAAAAAAAGGGTTCTTATTTTTTTTTAAATAATCAGAATATCTCAACTACATTATGGAATTAAACCAAAAGATGTTAACATGAAGGTTGCACTGCTGAAGGAAGGTGGTATTCCAATCTCCAAGCTATTTCAAAATCGAAAGCCTAAATTTTTTAATAAACTGAAATTAAAGGTATTGCATGTTGTAATATAGGTCTCTGTGTATCATGAGAGCAAATATTTTGAAGCCATTTTAAAATTTCTGTCTTGTGCTAGACAATTAGAAACTATTTATTAAAACCTTTAATCCTTTAGGAAAAGTTTTTGATACTTTTTATGGCCCAGGGAAGACCTGGTGTCTCAGCTCTGGTTTTGCAATAGATGCTGAAGATAAATTGATCTGACAGAAGATTTTTAATTTTTCCCCTGTAAACAATTTGTCATCGATTATGAACAAATACAGTTCAAACATAAAGAAATACACTCAGTGCTTTGGAAAGGCAAAATCCACAAGTACATTTTTGGAGCAAACAGGTACTTACAGGGGTTAAAAAAATTCTTCAATATTAAAAACCAAGCAGAAAAAGTTATGTAAGACCAGTGTTTGAGATAAAGAAACCAGCTGAATTTGGACAAGAAAAATGACACCATTTTAAGTTATCACATTGTAATCTATGGTACTACTTTGTGATGGGCTTGGTATCAAGTAAGTTGAGATCAGGTATTGTTTAGAAAGTGCAGCACTGACAGTCATGACCTGGAAGATGAAATAAAGTTGAGGACTTTTTTGACTGTGTCATATGAGCACACACTTTACATAGATTCATGCATCTTTTTGAAATGAAAAAGAAGAGTCCTTTATAGGGCAGAATCTTAGGAGTAGTAGCCCTTGCAGTTTGCTAAGGGGCTCCTGTCATCATTCATTTCTACATCCTCTCTAAACCCTCAGTTGTGCTGGGGGAAGCATGCTGCAGATCTCTTCAGTTCCTCAGGGAACTGGTCCAGATATAAAATGATCCAACATGGAGAAAAGACATTACTTCTAAACCAGCTCAGTTCCATAGTGTGGTGGATCGTGTGCCTTTCCAGACAATTGTGCTTTCATAAGCCAGGATGGGAACAGGAGTCAGTACAAAGCAGGCGTGACTGTGGGTAGGGTAATAGTGGGCTTGCATAAACCAACCTTGCTGGCAGAGAGAATGTTAATAAAACTGTAGTCACGCAGCTGCTGCTCAGCTATTGCGAGTGCCTATTACTGAAAACAGTCTTACCTTAGGAAAAAGGATGAGACTCTCTTCAAATGGTTGAGAATTTTCCAAAAGAATTCACATAAGGTTCTTTGCCTTTGGGTACTGCAGTAGCAAAGTGGTGATCAGATCACATTTCTAAGTTATTTTTTCCCTGCAAGCAGGATATTGACTTTCATTTTAAAGACAGTACGTTTTATTTGCTAAAATAATTTCAGTTTATAACTTGATATAAAACAGTGTACATTACAGAACTTTTGATGGTGCTTTATGCTTCAAATACTTGCTTGTCTTTTTTATCCTAGGCTGACATGTAGCTTGTTTTTTGCAAAGTACTTATTGAATTGCAGGAGGTACCTTCTATAGACCTTTTGCAAAGCACTAGAGCTTTGCTCTGGATGAAGTTTTTTCTCATTCATTGAAACTTAGAAGTGTGTGTGGGTACTGTACTGTACAATGTATTCTCTCTCTCTGTGTATGAGAGTGCATTCAACCTTCTTATAAATACCTATCAGAAGGATGCAATCATTTATGAACAACACAGGCAACTTGCTTCATATTTTGTACTATTCATACTCTCCTGTCTTTTGCTTTTTTCTATGTTAAATTTTTCTTTTCAATGTAGGGCTCTTTTTGATTATGACAAGACTAAAGATAGTGGCCTTCCTAGTCAAGGATTGAACTTCAAATTTGGTGATATTCTCCATGTCATTAATGCTTCTGATGATGAATGGTGGCAAGCACGGCAGGTAACTCCAGATGGAGAAAGTGATGAAATTGGAGTTATCCCAAGCAAACGGAGGTATGTCATACTTTATTGACTTTGAGATGTCTGCTGTTATACATCTGATATGATTAATAAATATATTGTATGTGCTTTTCTCTTTGTTGTTAATCATAGAATCATAGAATCAGATGGGTTAGAAGGGACCTCTGAGATCATCAAGTCCAACCCTTGATCCACTACCACCGTGGTTACTAGACCATGGCACTAAGAGTCACATCCAGTCTCATGTGTGCTGTTCTCAGTGTAAACAAATTATGGGATTAATAACATTATATGTACTTTTAATAACAGTACACCATTTATGTATGAAAAGGTGCAAAGCGAATTTTATTCAAGTTATGACACTATCATGAAGTCTTTCTACCCAGAACCTGGAAATCTGGAAGATCATTCTTTGGCAACCAGAGTCAATGGAGATGAGGTGTTTGTTGGCTACTAGAGACTCAGAGTTTAGGTGCTCTGAATCCTAGTATCTGCTGTTGACCGATAGCTGAGGCCAGTCGCTTACTATGTAGTGTTTTCTCTTTGCACCCTCCGGATTTATTGAACATATCTAGCCACAAAATACTCTCACAGCCTCGTAATTTGAGAAATAATTCCCTGCTTTTATAATACAGTTTTCCATTAGCAGGCTTCCATTTTCTGAATGTGTCATAAGCAATAAAAATGTATATACGAAAGGTACACCAATACACTTAATGTTGTAACAAGCAGTAACATGAAGTTCTGGAGTTTTGCTGATTCTACGGCTTTTGTGTATGTTTTTGTGGTAGAGTTGAGAAAAAAGAACGAGCCCGTTTAAAGACAGTGAAATTCAATTCCAAAGCAAGAGGAGATAAAGGGGTGAGTTAATGAAGTGCTAATTACATTGTGAATGGTAACATTTTTCAGTGATTTATGTGTGGAGACTGTTTCAAATTTGAGTGAAAAGACTAAATTCTGTCAAATAGAAATAAAATAATTCTGAGCACCAAAGCAGACTTTTAATTGCCAAAACACTGCAAATTGTTTAAAGAATTGGCATAGAAATATACATTCCTATTAATACTGTAATGTAGTAGGAGATGTATATACTAATCAAGTATTGAATAGTTCCATTTCTAATAGCTCTGCAAGTGCTGTTTATAGAGCCATGTAGTACTTGAGTATGGTTTGTACTCCTGGACTCCCTTTATTTGAGAAGGGACTTGCTACCAGTTTTCAGAAAAAGTAAAATTCTTTTAATGCATCTAGAAAACAAGGAAGTAAAGCTCAACAGGATCCCTCTGATGAAGTGAGGCTTTACAAAGTACATGTTACCCAGACAGCATAAAGTCACTTCTTTGTTAAGGTTATTGATATAGAAGCTTTAAAGAATTTCATGGAAGGGCACAGGCCAACAAAACTCAAGGCCATACAGCTCACAGCTGGTTTTACTCACTGCCACTCTCTGTTGGTGCAAATGCTGATCTAAATGTGCTTTAATCATATAAAATAGCCAGTGTAGATGAAAAATAACCCAATCTAAAAGAAATCCTCGTTTTAATTTTAGTCAGTGCAGTTCACTGCACAATACACTATTCCAATATGTGTGATGGAAATGAGTGGTGAGAAAGCAATGAGGGTACTTAAGTAGTAATAGGAATGTTTGCAGATAAAATTATAGCAATTTCATAATGGCACAGCAGCCAAATATTTTTATTATTTTGAGGGTGAGGCTTTTTTGCAATGTTTTGGTTGTTCTGAAATTTGAGAAAGAATTTCACAACCTTTCAGTTTCTACCATTAGTATGTAACTAGTAATTTCAAGACTTAGCATATGCATTTTAGGTGTAAGAGCCTTCTAAAGTAATAATATATTGTAATTTTTAAAAATCTGAAACATACTTTAAGCTCCTGAGGGAATATTAAAGCCTCAGTATTTTATCCTGATAGTGTAGGACTTTAAAGTAAAAGACTGTCAAGTCCATATGTACATCCCTCTGCTACATGGCAAAGGTTTCAGTTATTAAAGAATTTTTCCCTTATAAGAATTAATTTAAAAGGAAATTAATATCTCTTGCTACTTTCTGATGCACAATTATGTTACTGCCTTGGAGATTTAGTGGATTATTTGCAGTTTTTTTCTGTTTTGGTGCGATCATATTTTGGTATTGGAATAAAATGTTATCAACTGACATGGTAATTTGAGTTCGCTCTTTAGAAGTCACATAAAGAAAATGCTTAAATACTTCAGATTCTTTTCATTATATTAAGTAATTTTTCAAATGTTACCATGTTCTTTGAAAGGTAATTGCATGGTTTTGTAGTTTGTCTACAAATAAACTGCAAACAGTTAATTAATGACGTGTTTGAAGTAGCGTTCTGACAATAGTGGAGCCGGTGCACAGTCCCTGTGTACCAGCACAGCACCAAAGATACGCACGGAATACTGAGTGGAAAAGCAACTACGCTTGCCATTGATGTAGAACTGCAGTTCTTTTTCTTTAGTAACATTTCATTTTGCAAACGCACTTACACTGTTCACAATCTTTTGCTTCAGCTGTACATGTTTTAACATCGGAGTTTGTCCTTAAAGTATTCTTCCTGTATTTGTCACGGTGATAGTTTTCCCAGTAAGTTGTCTGCACCATACATGTCCTCGTGGACTGTGTCCCTCCCTGTGTCTGTATATGCTAATACTCCATGAACAGGATGAAATACCAATTTTGTACAGTTTTTGAAAATTTCTACATTAAGACCTTGAAGAATAACCCTAGTGATAGCTAACACTAAAATCCACATTCCTTTCATTTTAAGGAAAGCTAAAAAATCTGGAGCAGAAATGGCTACATTTTTTTCTTGTTTTTTTCCTTTCATATACACATTTATCTCATTTCCTGTGCTGCTTCTGGTTTAATATATTCTTGCTTATGATGCCTGTGTATGATTTGCAGTGGGCTTATGAAAAATGTAATGCAATTACTATGCATTTTCAACTAATAAGCAAATCCCTCTAGCGTTTTGTAATCATGGTATCTTTTAAAAAAAATCTTTTGGCTAATCTTTTTTTTTGCAAAATCAGTATAATACTTTTATTTTCTCTTTTTTGGGGGGGGTAATGGAACTGACTCTGACCATTATACATGCAGTATATAAAATTTAATATTAGCTCAGTAAGACAGTGTACAGAAAGTTAAAATAATTATTGTTACGAAATATGTTCAAAACTACAGTGAAGAACCTGATTATGTTTTATGAAGTACAATAAATCAGCCACTCCTTTTATTCTAACTGTACAAATTGCAGAGTCTCACTACTTCAGCTGAACTGCACATTTTAGCTTTGTTACATTCATGTCTCTTTTTACCAAACTGAAGGACTTGCCCAAATGAAACAATTATATAGTTGTGAGACTTCCACTTCTTGAAATTCACATTACAGCATACTGAGCAAAGATCTCCTTTGGATATATTTCTTTGTTGCCCTTTTTCTGTAGATACTATAAACTCTCTCATTGTGAGAAATCAATTGCAATGACTTGACTTCAGATGGAAGAGGTCAGGAGGACCATAACCTAAAACTTTGCCCATGCCAGCTATGGTTCCTGAAAGCATATGATTGGCTCAAAACTAGATATTTTGTTCATGTGTCAGGCAGGTAATTTACCAATTCTTACAGTGGAACAACTGTTTTAGTTGAACACAGATGCAAGCCAATTAAAGGTTTTATGGATTTCCTCCTTAGCACAGTATTGCTATTTCCAGAGCTCAGTGTCACTGATCATGCTCCCATGGTACCACGTATCTCTTTAATACCTGGTAATTTTAAGTAATTTTTTTTAAAAAATTGGTAATGCAAACGTCACTGGATGTTTCAGTATCTGCTGTTGCCAAGCAAGTCTCTATTAAAGCAGATGACCAGAAGGGTTGTTAGTCCTGTAGCAGGATGCAACTTTTGTGTTGTACTATAGGCATTCTCTTTTGGAAGGTCGAGTGCTAATTTTGCAATTGTAGCAGAGAAGGTGGCCCACCATTGGAAAAAACTTTGTCCTGTTTGACCCCTATTTGTGACTGTGTTTTATTCCATACTTAATGCTGGTTGGAAAGATGATATACCTTTTTGCAGCTGTATCTCATATAATAGAGGAAGATGAACTCACACTGGCTGAAGAGAGAGAAACAATCACTTGAAAGTTAACATGCTTCAAATTTTAGAAATAGCTGTTAATAGAGTCTTAAATGTATGAATTTTTTTTATAGTAGCTTTTAAAAAATGTTTCTGTGGCACTTTTATTACTTTCTGCTGCACACAGGCTCTGCTTAGCTTAGCTTAGAAATAAACAGTCCCCCTGCAGCACAGGGTCTCAAAACCAAGCTGAATGCTTTCCTACTTTTGCTGTCCTTCCCATGGCAGTTTCTGCAAACCAAATGACAAAAACATGACAAATTTCATATCTTGGCAAAACTGGTCAGATGATTCACGTATGCCTAAAGATGAAAAGAAATTTCAGCTGGCTTTAAGCTATCTGTGTTAGTTCTAGATCTGGGCATAATTGCAATAAAAACATTACTGATTTATATATACATTAAGTCTCTTTATTGACTTGGAACAGCAAATTAAAGATGCTGTAGTCACATAATGTCTTCAGCAGAAAACATGGCAGATAATACTAAGTTCTGTGTTAATTATACCTGTGGACATACCTGTAAATGAATGAAAACACATCAATGCTCTCCATCGCTTGGACCAGAGCACAGTAATAGTTTATATTCATATGGGTGTATATGTCTATGTAGGTAACTCTAAAATTGTCTGCAGCCACTGAGATGCAGAAATTCTTCAGCAACATGAGCAATTAAATGTTGAAAGTTGCTGAACGTGATCCTTGATATACAGAGGTTTTCACATGGTGATTATAAAGTCACCCTTGAAAAACATAATTGCCACAATAAACAATTGAAATTAGTTTGTCTCTTTTGAAAGATATTGGAATGCAGAATAGCGTGAAGTAATTGCTTTCAGTGAACTTGCAAAGGATTGCAATTATGAAACATTGAAACAAATGAAGGTTTGGGGTTTGGTTTTTTTTAATTATTTGGGTATTTTAGCTGGACACGTTCCTTTTTTCTTTTTTTTCCTATTTCACTGTTACTTAGTTTCATTGTAAGAGCAGTTGGCACAACGCAGCTTTTAACTTCCATTTTACTTTATGAGCTGTTATTTAGCAGTTGTCAACAAAGTATTTACAGTTTTGCCTTTGCAAATGCGTAACACTGGCAAACACTTCTGGCGTGCTGTTATAATATCAGCTGTTTGCAAAAGCATGTGTGAAGCCTCAGCTTTTTTTTTTTTTTAATATTGTAACACCTATATGAGATAATATTAGTGATTTAATTGACTTTGAGTTATTATGGTTTGGCCATCTTACAGCAGCCTTGTTTTTTAGGTTTTTTTACACCCCCAGCAAGCCTAAATTTGTGAAATACAGGTCAGGCTGCATAGAATGACCCAGCCTGAACCTAACCCTACAGTTATTTCAGTACTAAGCATGTGAAATACAGAGGGTATGAGCAAAGTTGTGATCCTGATCTCTATTTCTCATGAGCTGTGGAAATAGTGTTAAGCTGAAACATGCACTGCATAATGTGGTTGTAGGAGTCAGCTTCCGCAAAGCTGCTGGTCTGGGCCTTTGTTCACACAGACATTAGACATCCTTTGTTTTGCCCCTCCTTCTCTTCTTCAGCAGTCATTCAATGACAAGCGTAAAAAGAACCTCTTTTCCCGAAAATTTCCCTTCTACAAGAACAAGGACCAGAGTGAGCAGGAAACCAGTGATATTGACCGTAAGTATGTGGCATTCGATGGAGAGCGAAGCACAGTAGAAGGGCCTGCTAGATTGCAGTAGGGTGTTACCATGGAGACAGTTTCATGAGCTGCAACAGGCTAAGGAGCTTGCAGTGCCAATGGCAAACCAATCTACAAAATCAATGCAAACGTTTGTTTGCTGTTAAAATAAAATTTAACACCAGAGTATCCCAATTTAAAATAAATTGGGCAATACTGTTGAATAACTGGAGGGGTTAACTGCCTTCCAGTGCTGTCAGTGATGCATCCTTCTTTCTGACTTGGAGGAGAAGGCACAGCAACGATGAAAGTATGATGGAGCTTGCCAGCTTCTCAAATTTGTCCCTTTAGACTGGTTCTTCAAAGTCATTAATTCTAATTTGATTTTTCCTAATGATGAGAGATTACTTTGATTTTCATTGTTGTTGCTATCACAAAAAAAAAAGAAGTGTCTTCTCAAAAAGCAGTTGGATAAATTTGCTGATTCAGACCAGGTTCAAAACAAACTCTGTTCTCTGCCATTTGCATTACTGATTACACTTCACGTGCCAGTCAGGTCGAATCCTATAGACTTATTTTTCCCTGTGATGTTCTGGGAACTGTCTCCTGTCGTAGCGCCAATTTTATATATTACTGACAATTATTTTCTTTGTGATTGTCTTTTTATTGCTTGCCCTCTGGGGACTACTCTGCAGGAGGTCCCTGACGACATGGGATCAAAAGGCCTGAGTAAGTGATCAAAATACTCCCAAGTTATTTTAACCTCCATCTGAAAAGTTACTACTTTTTTTTGACAGATCTCTTTGAGACTGGTGCTCTACTGGCATAAGGAGGTTGACTCTGAAAATGGTTCATTAGCTTTTCCTAGTTAATCTTCTGGGGGTTTTTGCTTTCAGGAACATGTAAAAGTTCATGTGACTATCATGTTAGATTTTGTTTTTCAGAGGCTTATCAGTGCTTGTGTGTTTGTCCTTAACAGTACTGTGGTTTTAAATTTGTTGATTGTTTTTTAATGTCACTTCTATCTTATCTTTGTATTTTTATTTATTTAAAAATAACCTTATGGCTTTTTACGGTAATAGTACAACCATTGCTGTCATACTTTAACTAGTTACAGTTTCACTCCTCTCTCCAGGTGACTGACATTTACAGCTACTTAAAGCAAGCAAAACCTTTCCTTAACAAATGCAGTGAGAGTTTTTCTGGCTGACTGGAACGTTTATGGTGCTTTTAGACCAGGTGGAGGGGTATCTAATAGAGGAGACACATAAGCATTTGTTGTATTTCTATTTGAATACAGTAAGATTCAAAAGTTGCTGAGTAGTCTTAACAGATCCGTTTGTGTACACACACCCCACCACTAAATGCACTAAAATGACAAGTGAAAAAAGTCAAGGCCTTGCTTTCATCACAGATATTTACTGTTAGGTGTTTATGCAATAGGAAAACTAGTCCCTAAAGAGATGTGACTAGTGGTTTTCAAAGGTAACATTTCTTCCCAGGACACAACTCTTAGGCACCATATTCGTGAAATTACATATAAGACTCAGTGTACTTCTGTACTTGGCCTCAGTCATGAAATAAAAATTCCAGTAGCCGTAACATTAATTTTTCATTTCTGAAATGGCTACTTTATGGCCTTATGGCTAAGAGTAGAAGATCATAAGCAGCCTTTATGGCCTTATAATCATACCTAGTTTAAACTATGTAATATGGTCCAGAAATATCTCTAGGTGATTCTGTTATATAAACATCTGGCCTCTAGTCTGTTTTTCAACGCAGACTTTTTGAAACTGCCTTACCATGTTTAATGCAAGTTGTGTTACCTGGGCTCTGCAGGACTGCTGTTCTTGCTGGTGTTTCAGGGTTTACATCTTTACCAGTTGAGCCCATAGAATATCACACCACTTGTATTCTCAGTTGGCAATGTCTCCCTCTCACATTCTACCAGGGGGCTTATAAACATCACAATTTGCCTCTTCCATGCCCATGTAGACATAGTTTTTCCAAGACTGGAAAGTGAAATGGAGTAGATCCAAATTTCTGATACTTGCAAACATTAGGAAGCACTGGTCTGTTTTTCCTGCACAGAAGTGAAATGAGGGAGCTCAGTCTAGCCAGAGATTTGTGAATTTAAAATATTAGTTCACTTTATTAAAAAAAATTGAAACAGTAATTAGTTTACATATGGTTAAGTTTTTTAATGTTTATTAATCAGTAGAAGCATACTTGCTTCATTAATGTGTTCTTACCTCTGGAGTCCTCTTGCTCTTCAATCTTCTAGAGGAGGAACTGCACTGAATTTAATGTATTACAAAGGCTACTCATGACAATAAGTATTAGTGCATGCACAGAGTCAGGTACATAATTTAAAATTAATTGTAGTTAATTTTTATAGTTCAAACACAAATTTTTTCATGCAGTGTTAAACTGTGAAAATTAGTGGTTTTCATTGCAAATAGACACATTCGTTGGATGGCATGAAAATTGATTTTTTCAGTCAAGTTCAGCAATACTGAAGTTGATACTTGTTCACTACATTTGTAGAATTTTCAGGTAACAATAGATTGTATACCTGAAACTCTTCAATTGCATTAATTTTATCCTAAACATATTTAACAGTTACATACACTAACAAAGTAAATGTAAACACCCTATAGTAAAGTATGCAAAGGGCATGAAATGAATATAGATAGTCCATAATAAAAAGGCATGAAGTGAATATAGGTAGCCCTTCATCAAAGTGAAGAGCTTTGAAAGCTAAAGCATTACCGGGAAACAAAATAAAATCTTAACTGCACTTCAAGTAAACTATTTAATAGACCATAGGAAAGTGTCAATTACTGAGTGTGCTACACTGTATTTCCTTTCACACAGTCCAGTATTTTCTGCTACAAGACTCTCAATATAATCAATAAATTGCCTGGATAAAAGTTCAGATGCATAATCCCACAGTTTTTGCACAACAAAATTCATCCTGAAGTGAAAACCTAAAAATTGCAGGGTTACATGTGAACTGTGAATTAGTGTACTTTTCGTAATCTTATTTTGATGTACTATTTAATGTTTTTCTTTTTATTAACATCAATTCCTTTCATATGAAATTACGCTTGATCCTGAGAGCTATGAGAAGTACCTTAAAACTTTTATATGCAGTATGTATTGATTTCAGCATTTTGATATCAGTATTGTCTTTCATCTGGATTATTTTGTGTCAATTTTCTTTCTGTTTGACTCATACCATTAGTGTATGTTCCTTATTTTTTTTCCATTGTGTTGCAATTTCAGAGCATGTAACCTCTAATGCCAGCGATAGTGAAAGTAGTTACCGTAAGTGTTTTTAAGTTCTTTGTTTATTTAGAACCTTTGTTTTGTAGCTCTTTCTTTGGTTTGGTTTGTCTGTCTCTTCTGGGTAATTACATGTTAAACAGAACTTCCCAGTCACCTTCAAGTGAAATCCATATTCGTGTGTTTGGTGGAGTACTGCAAATTGTACTATGTCTTTGTTTTTAAAAAATTGACTAGAATCATTGCAAACCTCCTTTATGGGTATTTTTATTTTGGTCAATGATTTTCTTAGTTCAGCTTAATTTGAATCTATTCCTGTTTTTTTTTTTAATTATACAAGCTAGCTAGACCTCTTAAATCCCAAATGTAAATTTAATGCTGCCAAATATAATTACATGTAGTTGAGCCTTAATACTGGAGGTGTAATTAAACCGTGTAATCTGTTAAATATTGCCATATTTACATTTTTTCATAACTGATACTCAGATTTAATATGTATATACTTTAATGAAAGTACAGATAAGCAAACATGTATTTACCCTTGCTTTCAGCTCATTATTTTGTCAAGTGTGGGTGCTTAGTATGAATTGTCTTCAAAGCATACGACACACATTCAGTGCTGAGTCAGTTATGACAAATCAACATGCTAGTTCTCTCTCTCTCTGAAGACATGATATCTTTTAAATAACACACTCAGTTAGCTTTTTCTACTGGCATAAGCTACAGTACTATTTACTGTTACCCAGGCTTCAGTAGTCTGAAGTGGGTGATGTGCTTTACTGTGCTTTAAAATGTCTTAAACCAGAGCAAGAACTTCAATCCCACTGTTCATTTCCAGTGAACAGCTCCTCAGTAAAGTTGCAGTCCAGACCAGGACCCCAAGATAGAGCAGAGCAGGAAGATAGCAAAGTTGGGGATTTGAAGAGGAACATGAGAAGAAGGAACAGTAGAAGTCACGCAGTGTGACATTGAGTGGCTCACTGATCAGCTCTGGGCTACCTGCTCACTGTATAATGGGCACTTCAGAAACAGATATCATTTATGTTAGGATAATAAGGATGGTGGTTCATTAACAGATATATTTGTTTGGAAGCTGTAGGTCTTTTCAGAGGTGATGATCCACATGTTTTATTCCAGATGATTACACCAAAGGAGAGAATTTATATCCGTATACAAAATGCTCATGGTGCTGTAGACTGTAACTGAAAAGAAACCAGTTGAGGGAGGCATCTGTGTTCCCTGAGAATAACCCAGAAAATAACAAAATTGAGCATGTATGGGAGTTGCCTTAGACAAACTTAGAAATTTTAACCATTTTTAATGACACACCATCAAAACCATCTAACTGTGACTGTTCATAAACTTGCTGCTTCCCCCACTTCCAAGGTTTTTCTGAGGGCTTGCTTTATTTATGTTTAAAGCTCATTATTGGTACCACTAGTTAGTTTTTTACTCTGTTGTTACTTGAGAAGCCATGATTTTATTATGAATGTCATGGATTTGCTTATCTGAATGTGTAATTCTGAGCACTTTTTATTAAAATATTCTTTTAATTTCTTCTTACTGCTGTCTAATATGAAAGTTATCTTGATTACAGATGAGTACGGTTGTTCAAAAGGTTCATTCTATTAATATTCATTTTTCCAAAATATTGAAAAACAGTGACAATATATACTTTTTACCCTCAATTAGGGGATGCTTTTTACTTGTTACTTTCTCTTTAGTACTTTACTTAACTAATTTTTGACCTTATAGCAATGTGACTTCTCAAAAGAAGTATCTAATTATATGTGAGCTGGATCTTTTTATGGATGAGTTGATAGTTGATGATTCCCTATTCCTCTCCCTAGCCTAAATGGGGTTCTGAAAGTATATACTGTCCTTCTAAAATCCATTTGCATGAGTAACTTTTTGCAATATTATAATTCACAGGTTGCATGTTTTTGTGTCTGTCTTAAGGTATTCCTCACTTGCAACAATTTAGGAAATTAAAATGTTTATTCCTGTGTTGCTGTAGGACAGTTTGAATGCCAATCTATTAAAAAATAAGAGAACTATTTCTGTTAATGAAATTGTAAAATTTAGATGTAAAATATCAGTGGTATTTGCTATGAAACAGAGAATAGATATATAAAAGCAGTATAGAAATTTATAAAAGCCTTCATCTACCATCTGTTTCTATACAACTGTGGTGTAGCATTGGTGTGTTCCTTTGCCTGTTGTAAGTGGCTTTTGAACACCAAAGAATGTTCCAAAATTACCCAAGGGAGTTATTGAAGGACTGTATTTTCTTCAAAGTAATGTCATATAATTTGAGTTTGTGTCTTCAGAATTATAAATTCTCTACTGTCATGGAGTTAATTTTTAGTTAGAAATTTTACTCAGATATATAATGTTAGACTAGAAATAATCTTGTAGAGAGATGGCAATTGAGGTATATTTCAGATGCTTTCACTAACATTTAAAAAAATGTCGAAGTTCAAGATTCAGTTATTTTAGTTTCATTCACTGCTATTGTGCTTCCTGGAGCTGAGAACAATCCAAAGCATTCTTTGTTTTCAACTTTGTCTTTAAATTGATAAAATAATAGTTATTTAGTATATACAATCATATTTTTTTGGTAGAATTAGAGTGGTTGAAGATGTTTATATAAATGCCAGTTCATGATAAAGTTAATGGCAGATCACACATAGGCATACATGTTTGTCAGCCCTGTAAAAATATGGAAAAGTGTTTTTGTAAATGCTGGCTTCAGAGTATGGAGAAAGTCCATGATGTGGGTGGCATTGCCTCTAGCAGTGAATGACAGCATGCATGCATTGCTTCCAGGGACACGTGGGTAAGAGCATTTCAGGAATGCTTTAAAAGTCTTCTTGTGCTCGATGTCAGTTTGACATGCTAATGCACACCAGGAAATTATTTATACTGTATGTGTCTTATGCTTTAAAGTTTGGTGTTTGGCTTCTCTTTGTGATTTTTATAATCCATCGCTCTTGAAAGATGTCCTTCATCAGTATCATTGTAATTGCTGAGGAATGCCTGCATCGTTATAGTCCATCAAATGGCTTAATCTAATTATGTTGGTTTAGAAAAAAATACATGGATATGTCTTTGCATTTACATTTTAGGTGGCCAAGAGGAATATGTCTTGTCATATGAACCAGTCAATCAACAAGAAGGTTTGTAGATCTTGCTCAGTATAAAATAAATATAATCTAAATGGTCTGCTTCATGTGCCCTTATGTACTAAGCACCAGGATAAACTTTTGAACTTGTTACCATTACTCAAATGAATAAATCATAAAGGCATAAATTATTAAATAAAATCGCTAAATTATTTAGTGTAAAATCCAAAGGTGTGCTACTTAAATAATTTCTTGTGTGGTTTACATTGCAGAAGGAAAATATGGTATGTTTAACAGTTTTGTCAGTGTGAACCTCAGAAATGATAGTTTTCTGTATCATATTGCTTTAGCAGTCTTGCTGTTTCTGCCTCAGCAAAAAGTGTGTGAATAAATCATTTGTCTATTTCTTACAGTATAATTAGATATATTCTATTTAAACTTAATTTTCAACCAAAAGCCCTTTATAACTGTATAAAACATTAGGCTATTTTTAAAAGATACTGCACTTAATTTTATAAGGGTGTTAATAGTTACAGAAACTACATATAGTTGAGTTGTTTTATATATGTGTGTTTAATTGTGGTCTCAGAGGAAAAGAAGCTTCTCCCAATACAGACATAGAATTGCATGAACTCTGCTGCTGCTTAAGTACCTCTTTGAATTGAAGAGATTTTCAAACTTCCCCATTTTGCTTTTTCCATTATAATGTAGGATGTTACTTTGTGAAAAGTTTTTTTTTTCCCAAAGATTTCATAATTTAGGACTCATCTTGAGTCACCGAGGTTGGTGATTTGAGAGTGAAGGTCTAACACCTTACTGTGACTGTGGTATTAATTGATTTACATTCTTCAACATGTTTTTATTCTCTTTAAGAATACATGTTCTTTCAGGTATTAAAACCATTGCTATGTGATAAAACTTATTTTGCTGAACTCTTAAAAGTTAGCAATCATACTGAAATGTAACTGCTGTTATTCCTTTTTGTTTAATAGTCAGTTACACTCGACCTGTGATTGTTTTGGGACCCATGAAAGACAGAATAAATGATGACCTGATCTCAGAATTTCCAGACAAATTTGGCTCATGTGTTCCACGTAAGTCTCAGCAAATACTAAAGCAATTCTAAATTATACTTTTCTATTAATATTTTTAATAGACATACTGTTATGTTGAGTTTAAAAAAAAGTTAATATGTTGTCTAAACTTTATAGACCAGTCTTAATAGTCAGTCTCTTTTCTTGTGAAAATTTTGCAGTATAAATGGAAGACTATTTTTGGATATTGTAGGGAAGAAAGTCACTGTTTTTTTGTTTTGCTTTAAAAACTACTGGTTTATATTTAAAGATACTACTAGACCAAAACGAGATTATGAGGTGGATGGACGTGATTACCATTTTGTCACTTCTCGAGAGCAAATGGAGAAGGATATTCAGGATCACAAATTCATTGAAGCTGGCCAGTACAATAATCATCTTTATGGAACAAGTGTCCAATCAGTGCGAGAAGTAGCAGAAAAGGTAAATCAGTGCCAGTTACTTTCATTTACTGAGGTGATTATCTGCCTGTGCTGACAGGGAAAAGGAGAAGAATGGCAAGAAGCCATTAGGAACCCTCTGACTTTAAAAGGAATTTATATAAAACCGGAAACAAAGCACATTGTCACAGATGCATTTAGAGAAATAATGAAGCTTTGGAATAATAAAAGCATCATGATAAAAGTATGAGAAAAGAGCTCCCATAGTTTATGCCCTCTTATTTAAAGAGAATATAGAAGAAATAATTGGAATTATGGGCTAATTAGCTCATATACATAGACCATTAACTCATTAAGAATAGTGGTGGTAGTTAATTAATATGATGATCCATTTGATATAGACCCGTGTAGAAGAAAACTTGTAAAAATGTTATTCTTTGTGCCCTTCATGGATTTAACTGATAAAGGGAAAAGAGTAAATGTATTTAAACCCAATTTTAAAAAGACTTCTTCCATAACTACCACTACATTTTGGAGATCAGCCTTACTGTTTTTATACTGAACAGACTTGAGTTAACTATTTCTTGCAAAATCTAATTATTTCTAAATTCAAACTGAAGTTAACTTGATCTCTGAAAAAAGTGGGAAGAAGGAAGCATACTTCTGAGAGCAAGGTGCTAGTTTTAAAGAAAAATTTTTGGTGAAAATTTTTTGCTAATGTTCCATGTTAAGTTGATGAGTGTTGTTCTACTGCCTACAAAATACAGTGCATTTACAGTAGACAATGTTGTCTGATCTCTGTGGGAGAAGAAACAGTTATTTTCTAGGTGGGAACTCACAAGCGTGAGCAGTGTCAGTGTGGACATGCAGAGGGTAAGTGTGGTTGTCCCGTGTGACACGGGGTGTAGTCAGTCCTCTGGAAAACTGTGTAGACCATTTTGACTAAATGGGTGAGTATTGTTGTTTCTGGCAATCGAATTTACTGGAAGCAAAACCGGGGTGAACACTGTGAGATTCTGTAGGTTGTGTGATGTTTTCTGCTGCCTTTCTCACCGTATGGAATGGAACCTGGCCCTGTGGTAAACAGCGAGAAAAGGAAAGGATTTAGTACTAATTACAAAATTGTTCAAGTGAATGAACAGTACTTTGTAAGGGAGGCTGAATGAAGCTGTGAAACTATCCTATGTGGTTAAATGATAAAGCTATTTATTGAACAGTTTAAACATTATAAATCTGTTGGCAGTTTCTTCACCTGGCAGAGATAGAAACCTTCAGTTCCATCCTAGACCTGAAACTGGCTGTGTTCTCTTGCCCATATGTTGGGGTAGTAAGATACACAGTGATTGTGAATCTTCTATAAATGGACATGAATGGACAAAGCACTACCAGATGTCTCCATCTATTAAATCTCTTGCACAGGCTCCATGGGACTTTGGGTAGATGCAGCATTTTCTCAGTTGCAGCTAACATTATTTTTCTGAGAAACGATGACTTGTCCTTCGGAACTGAACTTCAAAATTGTGACAGGGCTGCAAACTGGTCAATTTGGGGTAACTCCCCTCCTTGTTTTCTTCTTCATCTCACTGAAGAGATGAGTCTTTTCAGTGGGTCTTATTACTTGGATACAAAAGATGATTTCCAAGTTTTCTATGATGAATTTAGGAGAAGTGACTGCTACTACCCCAAAAGTACCAGAAATAGCATTCTTCCAATAGCTTTCAGTTGTGTTCATTTGCTCATGCTTCCAGCTGATCCCTGTTTCTCTCATTTCCTTACCTACAATGGACACAGCTAAAGATGCATTTTGATGTCATTGTTCAGTTATTGTAAAAGGCACTGAGTGCTGTGCTGTGCTTCTCAATCAGATGCAATGCAAGTAAGGAACTAAAAAATATGTAAAATATTGTTCTAAATGCACTCTGCAAAGAGCAAAATAACATCCTTGGATGGAAACATGATAATTGTATCATGAAGTACTTACATTTCTTTTCCTTGTCTTTCAAATCTTCATTTGAAAGGAATTTTCATATCCTCTTTTCTTTGGAATCACTAGCAGCTTGCAAATCTCTGTGTTTTGAGGTCACTGTTAATGCACATTCATTATTGATTTGGAATAAACTGTCACAGTTATATTCCATAAGGTCCATCCCAGGTGCTGTGCTGGCTATCTAGCCCTCCACCCTTTGCTCAAAATCCTTTGGCACTTGGCAAAAGTTGTTGGACCAAACACAGCAAATAGTGTTTTTTTCCAACAATAAAAAAGGACCAGGTAATGCTCTTAATTCTCAATTCCCAGAGCATGGGCCATATTTAAACATGTGGACAGATCAGCATGTGTAGTAAAATACTCTGGTAGTACATACAAACACCTTTTTTAAATGTTACCAGTCAGCATCCAGACCCATAGAGTGGATCTGGGAAACAGCTTTCATCAACTGAAAGCAAACAGACATAGGTATTGTTCATGTGGGCAGAACACTTCTCTTTAAGAATTCCTGAAATAAAATTCTAGTTTTGCTGTGCACGAGATCAAATATAAATGATCATAGTGATCTCTTCTGCCAAGAATCAGAAGTGTGTCAGTCATTTCAGGCTGCAGTCACTTCCTTGGTTTTCAGTGTACCCTCCAGGAGTGATCTTGCAGGAGTTCAGGATCGGTGTTGTATGATATGAGTCGCCTTTGGTTATGTCCCGGCTCACAGAATTCTGCCATTCACATTAGTCTTCTGCTAAAGAAAAAACTTTTATTAATTCAGTCACCTGACAGTGTTTTTCTGTTCCTCTTCCTCTGTACCTTTCTAAAGTGGTGTTATGCCAAATTAATTCTGTGCTACTCAGAAAGGAAGGAAATAAAAATGTGCGAGGTAGAAATGAATGTATCTGAAATGAAAGGAGCTGAGGAATGGGAAGAGCCTTTCAGATGAGATATCCCAGAAAGCTGGAAAATTATAGTGGGAGAATAGTGGGCGAGAGGAAAGCAGCCTTAACACATTTGTTCCAGCTGCCCTAGGAGCTGTATGAATCAGCCCAAATAAATGGCATTCACCATCTGCGATGTGGTATTCTGTATGTGGTACCTGGGGGAGGAGAGGGCTTGATTACAGTTCCATCTAAGGTTCTATGGTGGCACGTTTCCTCCCCATCAGGGGTGGTTATTCCCTCAGGTATGGCAGTTAAGTCATCTGGCTCCTCTGAACTGCATCTGTGATATGGCCACCTCCCTAAAACATCGTCAAATTATTACCAAAAAAAAAGAAAACAAAGAACTTTTGTGCTGCCGTTGAAGTCCAGCTGTTCCACTCTGTGATTCTGCTTTGCTGGTTGGGCGCAACCTCTGATGGAGAGAGGAAGGAAGAAAGAAGGGTCGGGAACATATCAAATGATGTGTGATCCCACAGAGGAGCATTGTGGGACCTTGTGCTAAAGTGGTGAAATCACAGTATCATTGATGCAAATGCTCTAATTTTGTTGCTTCAGTGGACACGTGTTTCCTCTTCTGAATTATTACGTTTTGCTGCCTGTGACTTAAACTTTACTTAGTTCCATTTTCCTTTTTTCTTTCACTTTTTAGGGTAAACATTGCATTCTCGATGTTTCTGGTAATGCGATCAAAAGGTTGCAGATTGCCCAACTGTACCCAATCTCCATTTTTATTAAACCCAAAACAGTGGAAAATATCATGTGAGTAAAAGTAAAGTACCTCAGGCTAAATTGTTTGAGGCTGTAGTTCTATTTGAGAAGCCAACTGTGAGTTATATGCTGATAATTGTAATATCTGCATTTTAAATGATATTCAGTTTCCTGTGTTTAATTTTTAGTGTCTGAAGGTGGGGTTTCTAATCCAAGCTGAAGTGCTTGAGAACCAATATCATTGTGTTAAATTCTATAGTGCCAGAACAGCTCATTTCCACCACAGTCTTCACTTAGGTGTTAGGGTTAACCCTCTTATTAGGGTTAATACTCAGACAACAGTTTAAAACTTTATTTCTAAAGACTCCAAGTATTTTCTAGTAATTTTAGAATACATAATGTTTTCAATTTCAGGGAAATGAATAAACGCTTAATGGAAGAGCAAGCCAGGAAGACATTTGAGAGAGCCATGAAACTGGAGCAAGAATTTACTGAACACTTCACAGGTGTGTTTCGCTTGTGAATGTTCCCTTGCCAGAGTTGAAATTTTGTTGCTTGCTGTAAAAATAGTACTTGCCTAACCACTGAGATAAGGCTGAACTTTGTTTTTCAGATGATCTGTGATTATTTTGAGGCATAGGGCCATCTTAGTACCTCTACACGGATTTCAGTTTGATTTATTAATTTAATATACACGAAAATTTACTGGGAGCTTAATATAGGCTTTAAAAACTGCATGACTTTCTACCATTTTCCTGGGTGTTGTAATGCAGATGTTTGCTTTGTTGACATTTCATATGCTTGAAGCTTTTTATTTGCAGATCTGAAATTGCCCAGCAAAGCTGTCTGTAGGAAGTTGTTCATTACCTTTTTTTTTTTTTTTTTTAATTGGGAAGATGATCAAGCATGATAGTAGTGAATTAAGCCTCTGGAAATTGAACACTACAGCATTATGGTACTTAGGAAATCAAATTTGTTCATGCTGTGGAACTCACTGTAACAGCAAGGGATGGGTTGCAATCACTCAAACTGTGCTCATTCTTTGCATTGTGGCTTGTAGGGGGAGGTTGGTCAAGTCGTGACCTTCAGGAGGCTGGAAATGAGCCTTCCCTATTCTTGCCCTGATAGACAATTGCTCCTTTCCTTCCTCTTACATTCTCTTTTGCCATGTTTTAGTGTTCACTGCCCCCTTCACCTCCTTTCTGTGACATGACTCCTTTGCCCAGTTCCTTCCTTCTTCTACATCCTACCTGGGCAGAGCTGTGAATGCAGCAGTCTGCTCCAGCTTCACATAGGAGGAGGACAGAGCAAACAGCAGACTCCCTGGCCTAGTCTTTCTGCTGCCCTGTTCTCTACATTTTGTGCTACCCAGCTGTCAGTTTTTAGGAGATGGGAATGGAATGGTAGGAATAAAAAGGAAGTAATTTGCATGAAAGCGAAGCTTGGAAGGAGGAATAATCTGTTGATGTACAGAAGAGTGAGTCTTGCCTGCCTCAAAAACTGTCTTTCATGCTAAACTTTATTCTTGGATTTTGACACTGAGATTGCAATCCTAATTAAAAAGGAGTTGCTGTCTCACAGTGATTGCTCTTCCAGGCTGAAATGTGGTAAGAACATCTCAAACTTCATCCTCATTTTCACCAGACTGTACTTTATTCTGGTGTGTCAGAACACGCCCATATCGCCTCACTCCTAATTTTCTAGCCTTGGCAAAAGAATATCTATCTTACACCATCTGAATATAAATTGCACTTTTAACTTTATAAGGAAGCCTATTGTCTATAAAACTTGAATCTGTTGGCTGGACAACAAACTCCATGAGTTCCTCCTCTTTTTAGCCAAAAGCAAAGGTAGCGTTAGCAGGGAGACATCCCAAGGTCAGCCAGCCTTGCTGTGAAGCTTCGGGATCCAGCTGAGGATTTCACCAAGCCTGATTGAGACTGGCTATATGAGGACACAGCCCTGTACTGTCTTGCTTTGTGTTGGAAATTCCAATGGAATTTGGGTCAAAAAGAATACTGGAGGATGTGAATTGACTCAGGCAAATGGAACATGTGGTTAGGAAAAGGTAAAAAAACCTCCTCAGTTGAGCGTATATATAGTACAGTGGAAACCACTTCCTGTCCCCAAGGATGTGCTCTGTGTGTCCTGCAGTACCATTCTGTGCTTCACTCCAGCACAGAAACCAGAAATCTCCATGGGTGTCTGTTCTTTCAGCAATCATAAATCCTCTTGCCACTCTGAGAGAAAAGAACAGCTTGTGTGGAGCAGCGTGGGGTCTGTACAGAGCTGGGAAGGATGATTGCTGATTGCCACATTGTGTTTTGCAGCTATTGTCCAAGGAGACACACTGGAAGAAATCTACAACCAAGTGAAACAGATCATAGAGGAACAGTCTGGTCCTTACATCTGGGTTCCAGCAAAGGAAAAATTATGAAAACAGATTTTTATTTTTCATTTTCTAACTGACATCACCTACTACATCTGACGACTCTTAAGCCCTTCCAGTGGAGCCTGCCTCTAGTTCTCTCCAGCGTGGTTCATACCCTAACCATCACATTCTGCAGTTCCCATAATGCTTTACATTTGGTGTCTCTCTTAGTTTAAATAATTTGTATTATTGTGTGTTGTTGGTTTGCCATTTTTCAAACATGACAGTGGAATGGCCTGACCAGCTATTAGTTTAGGGTGGGGGTGGGAGGGAATTGCTTGGTTAAATTCCTTAATGTTTAAGGGAAAGTAACTTTCAAAGATTTTTCAAAAAAGCTTTATAGACATTCTTTTAAAATTTCATAACAATTGAAAGAAAAGTTGTATTCAAGGAAGTTGTAAATTATGAGTAACTTTGCACGCTTAACTTTAATAGCATGGTTTGGTCAGGGCAATCAATTTCAGGTTTTATTTTCTGAGTTCAATTCTATTCTCACAGTATCTTTTTTTTCTTTCCAGGCAGTTAGAGAGAAACTTTCAAGTTTTGAGTTCACATTTTCATTAAGTCCCATTAATACTCCTCAAGGGATATTCATTTTCATAATTTCATATGGAATATTCTTATAATCTATTTTTTCATTTTTTGCCAGTGAAATTGCTAGGGACAAAGATGTGTAATGTTTTTAATCTTCCTCGTGAAACACTATTTATAGTGTATTACAGAAATTCTTTATAGATAATGGTCATCACACTTTTTGAGCCTAAAATATGTTTAGGTGCTACGAAACCTTGTATTTTTCAGAGGAATGCCAAATTTCCATTGGCAGTAATACAGAAAACAGCTGCAGAGATGGTCATTAGGGCAATGAGAGAATGATTGATTCATAGCCTAAAAATGTGTGTGTTCTTAGGGGTCAGATTTTAATGAATATTTTACCCACAATAACTGCCTATTTTGTTATAATAAATATATATATATTAAACTTTCTTTAACTAAACTCTGTAACTATGGGAATTATTTTCTTTACATAGTTGCGCACACGTATAAATATATATATATAAAATATATATTTTTCTTTTACCACCTACTCCTAGCTTTTTGTTTTAAATAAAAAAAAAGAACAAATTAGAATTTACCTTCCTTAATCACAAAAAAAAAAAAGAAATGGGCTATGATGGCTGGGCATGAAGTCCAGGGAATATTAGTACAAGAAAAAAATACATGCAAGTTCTCCTCTTTTCTACAGAATTTTGGGTGTTTGTCTTCCCCCGCCCCCTTTGTAATATGCATGTCTTAACCAAAGGGAGAATTCAGAGACAACAATACATTTTATTTTTCTGTATGTATTCAGCTCGGATTGCACAGGCACAAGATCTTCCATTTGCGATGCACAAAGTTCTGTGCTGAATGTTATAAATACCTTGTACCAAAACCTTCAGTAATGAAATTCTCTAATTCCCGTATTATTTGATACCTGCCATTGCTTGTTTGCAACTGATTGTTTATAAGAGGGATGTACTTATGGCAGTCGTGGGGCAGCCCCACAACCAAATCAGCTTTGGTTTGTAAAGAATTATCGACACTATCCATTCCATTTGTTAGAAAGAGGAGAACAGCTAATAAACTTTATTGTACAATATATTTGTCAAGTGTGTTTTTAATTAAAAGAACTACAGGTGTTGTAGCATTTTAAATTAATTGACTCAGACTGTGAATGAAAATAATGTGTTAGAGGAACACCAGTGACCAGACTGGGGCTGGTGAAGTTACTGCATTGAAAGCAGGTTTAAACTTGTGATGCAATTATTGCTGGTGTTATATGGAATATTAATGAGGCTTACGGGAAGTCTGAGCTGTGGGTGCACGGCCCAAAATAGTTTATTTTGCAAGATTTGGGAAGTTAGGTGGGCTGTCTTTCTGAGACTTCCTGTCTATGAAAGTGCAGGGTGTACTGGATTGATGCAGCTTTTGATGAATAATGTCATACATTTTTAAGGGAGCTAAACATGTACTGTAGTCTCCCTCTTCGAAAGGGACTATTTGAGATGTCTGGTGAGACATCCGAAAAGACCTACTCTAAAAAAAGTAGAAATATATAAATCTCTGGTATCAAATCTGCAAATGCATCTGACATCTCTATATTGTGTACACTTTTTTTTACCTCATTTTTTAACCCCTCACAAGGAGTCCTGTTCAGCTGAGTAGATCTGTGAGGAATTGCTCTTTCACATATTGGACTGTCTGAGTAACTTTCACAGAGCTTTACCCCAGGCACTTGTCATGCACTGGCCAGGTATCACCAAATACTCCACTCAGACTGAAGTCCACAGTCATTTCCTTGCACAGTTATCATGCTGGAGTGAAAACAAGTCTTTGATCAAGAAAATCTAAGTGACTCTGGTGTGTTTTCTTTGCATTTTTGATTTTGTTTGTTTCTGATCTTGTCTTTGAGCCCTGTCAGAAGAGTTGATTCTGACAGCCCTGATGCTCCTAGTTGTCTTGTTTTATCTTGTAATTGTTGGGATTTTGCATTATTTAGTGTTTCTCTGGCTCCCATTTTTCCAGTATCAGGTACTGATACATCTTTGATTCTTGGGTACACTTTCTGCATTTTAAAGATACATTTTACAATACCTACACTTCTCTTAAGCCTTCCACAACTAGAATAATTGGGAAATCCAAATGGCATCATACTGATGCATTACCACCCTTCTCCTGGCCCAATGAAGGCACCATGAGTTTTCTTCCTGCCTGCTAACCCAGCTGGTTGTAATTGCTATATAGACACATGCCTGATTAAGTGTTTGTTATTCTCTATTAATATTGTAAGTTATACTAATTATTTCCTCGTGAGATTTTTTTTCTAAATTGTGCTGAAAATTAGGTTAAGAAATTTAATATCTCCTTAAAGCACAGATATTCATAAAGTTAAGAATAAAATAGGAAAATTACTGAAATTCTCATGAATTGTGCTTGTGTGATTGTTTAGAGGGGGCTACATTCAGAATAGGGCACCGACCTTCTGAACCTTTCCTGTGGAGGATCAGAAGAACCACAGGAGAGCCCTGCTACCAAATTCATGTCTTATTAATCCAGCCCTTGCAGTCTTAAGCAACTGGTGCTGGGACTGTGCATCAGTCTTGTCATCTATATACAAATGTAAGCCCCACTGCAAGCATCACGGAGGGCTTCAGATGTTAATCTGTGGGAAGGGCACAGGAAGGATCCAAATAATGCATCCTTCAAGAAATTTGGAAGGACTCCAGTTTAGCATTTTATACAACACAGGGACGATTAATTCCAGAGGCAGCCATAAGGTTTTATTTAGGAAGGAGATCTGGAAGGATCATTATGATTTTTTTAAAGTTCTTAACTTGAAATAGCAATTAATTGACTCAGCTGTTGTCTTACAGTTGCTAGTAAGCATTAAAGCATTCTGGCCAAATTGCAGTCAGATAGCTGAGTAACTAACTGCTGGAAGCATCCATGCCACATTCCTGGCTGTACAGGCTGTGTGGGATGCACACAGCTCTCGGTGTGTGTGAGGAGTCATGGCAGGACACAGCCATTCTGTTGCTGAGTGCTGAGCTGAGCAGTGGCAGTCAGCAGAGCAAAGCAGCACTCAATGGCTTTTATCTAAACCAAGTGTGTTACAGGCAGCTCCAGTTCACTGACTAATGAGACATGAAGAAAAGGGCAGCACAAACGAGTGTTGCTCTGTGGAAGCTATGCTAAAATTCACAGCAGCTTTTAGCAGAGCTATTGTCAGCAAAGTTTTTACTTTTTCTGGGCCTTCTCTAAAACCTTTAAAAAAATCAGAATACTTCAGCTATTTTATAGCACTTGCTATTAAATTTCAGGAAATGTGCACTTAGCATGTGCTGTACCACCTGTAGAGTGTATGGGCTTTGCTGTTGTAAAAGCTTGGGTTTCTGGTTGTGGCTTTATGAAATGACAGTGCTGAGAATGCGGCATAAAGTGACCATCCTCTCTGTCAGATAAAGTGCTTACCTTGAATCTCCTCCTGCTTCCTGAGCCCCATGAGTAGGGAATACACAAAACTCGAAGTGAGGATTTGGTTCCACAGCCCTGCCTCACCTCTGTGTGCAGGAGTGTGGCTGTTTATCAAAGTCTGTGGGTGGTGTCAAAGCAGTAACAACCTCATTGGTGCCTTCGATATTTTGCAATTTGCAGGTCTGATTTTTTTTTTTTTTTTTGCTAGTGTAGAGACAGTGTAAGGAGAGCATGCTTTCTTTTCCAGTAGTCATTACAAGGTGACGTGTACCAAGGTAAGCAGGATAAATTGTTGAACAAAGTGCATCTGCAATTGAATGCTGCTGATTTTCACCTAAGACCAGGCTGGAGAGAGCACGCTTGCAGAAGTCTTGATCTCTTGGGGTTCTGAAGGCTGGAAAAATCACAGATCCCAAAATTTTCACCATGAAGAGCTCCAGAAATGTCTTCTGTCTTCTCTTCTTTCATGCTGGTAAGTGTCCTTCAAAAACTTTGACTGTAGCATGGTGTCTCTGGGATTCACCTCTGTGTGATGTGAGAGAGCAGAAGGAAACTAGAACCACTTCAGAACCAATCTCATATGGCCAGGAAAATAAATAGAGGGAAATAATAGAAAAGGAGTAGAAAAGATACCATTGACTCATTGGTATCAAATGTTGTATTCCCTAAGCACTGAATCTACTTCTGGTGCAGTAGTGTCTGTTTCTCACAACAGTAAGAAACTTACTTTGTAAAAATAGAAATAATTGCTTTATTTCACTTATGCTCTGTGCAACATGTTGGCTTTCTCCTGTCACTCCCAAATTCTAATGGTGAATGCTTTTAAATTCAGAGAGGCAAAATTGTGAATAAACTTGGGTTCAGAGACTGACCTGCTCTTTTATGACAGTAAGAGAGGCTAACTGCAGGCCTTGTCTGCACTCAAGCCCACTGCAGCTGGGTTAACTTGTAAATAAGGAGCCAGGACATTGCCCAGATCTGGCTTTCCTGTAACAACAAAGGTCAGCAGTTTGGAAAGGGACAAATAATTACCTGGTTTTGATGAGTGAGGAAAAAAATCAACAGATTAATACTGTTTCACTATTTTGGCTGAAACACAGAGCCAAATGAGCTTTATTTCATGTTTCAGGTGTGTATGGCTAATGATTTCTTCATCCTGTGTGTGTATATCTAAACCCAGAATGCTGAGGCTGAAGAATGGCACTTGGCAGATGTACATACTGAGATGCTGACACTCCAATTTAATTTCTGTTGGCTTGTGTTTATGGAAAGAGAACCCAAACCCCTTTATCAATGAAAACCGGGGTTCTTCTTTCAGCCCCTAGGAATTAATGGTGAAAATTTCACCCAGGCAGATGAGGTACAGATTAAGTTTCTGTGAGGTGTGTTTTTATGATGACCCTGTCGTGCCTTTCTTCTGACCATCCCTTGTTTCTCAGAACTCCTGCAACTCAGAGGTGGGTAATTGTTTCTCCCTCTACTAGCACATGCTGCCATGAAAACTTCCTGTAAGTTTTCCAAGTCTGACTTAATGTTTGTTGACAGCAGTAGAGTTGGCTCTGTGTTGCAGTGGAACAACAAGCCAAAACCGCTGTTTCAGTGTCGGGTTTTTTGGCATCAACAATCTTGTTTAGTCTGCAGCCACCCAGTCAGAGAAGGTGCGTGGGAGCACCATCGAGCACTAGTGGAGTAACTTTTAACTTGCAAAGTTGGATGTGGCATCTCAGCTGCGTGACACTGGTGGGAAGTAGAGGGCCAGTTAGAGGTCTTAAAAAACCACGTGCCAAACGGCTTGCAGCAGACTCCAGCTTAAAAATCGATATCGTAGAAAAGCAGTAGAATGTTGTGCCCCCACCTACAGAAACGATCTGTGCCTGTTTGTCAGCGTAAGCCATCCTTGTGTTTGCAGCCACACCGTTGGTTTTGGTGACATCTCCTTACAAGAGCAACCAAGTGTTTGTAGCTTTGGCATGTAGGAGGGTGGTGTTTGGGCCTGCTGAAAGGCACCTTTCTTCACTGATTAATGGAAATCTCCACTACTAAACTTGAGTCTTTTCATTCATGGCACCGCCCTCCCCTTTTCATGGCTGTGGTTATGGTCTCTTATGAAAGAGTGTTTTGAAGGGACAAGTTTACTTTTTTAGTTTTCATAATAAGCCTAGTGGCAAGGCTCTTGAGCACTCAAGGTTGCTTTCCTAATTCAGACCAAAAAGGGCTGGGGCAGGACTCCAAGTACTAACCAGCAATAATTGAGACAAAGTTATCTTTAGGCAGTCTCTTTGGTTTTGTAGTGTATAATTTTAAATGCTTCTGACACGAGAAAAGATTATGTGTTCTGCAAGGTTTTAAGAACAGTCTAGACGCCCTGACCTATTCCATGGTATCTGTATTTCTTATGTCAGAAACAAATGCCATTGCGTTTCAGTATCTGAGTCTGACCCTGTCTTGTATTCTGTCAAAAAAACCTTCAGTATTCATGGTAAGCGAAATGAAAGTGGGAATAATCTCTAAAGACTCATTGCTAAAAGAGCTCTGGCTTTATTCTGTTAGGGAGGAGAAGCAGAATGAAAGACTGGCTCTTTGGGAGCCATTAAATCGTAAGCTCTGTTTTGAAGGTGCTGATGTGTTTTATAATATTTTCTCTTGGTGTTGTGTTTGCAGCTCTCGGCCTGGAACGTATCCGGTGGTGCACTGTCTCTGAGCAAGAACTTTCCAAGTGTAATGACATGAGTAAGGCCTTTGGTGAGGCTGGAATCCTTCCCACTCTGCAGTGCACAGCAGGGGGGTCAGCTGCCAACTGCACCCAGATGATCAAGGTGAGCTGTGGGGGACAGCAGTGTCATTGATTTAATTTTCCCATGTGCCTAATAATAATCCATTGGTGATGTACATGGCTCTGTGGTGAGTGTCTGACCATCCAGGCAGCCAACCATTGGCTTCCTGGCACTCATGTCTCTGAAAAATCAAAGCATATACTTTTTTAAAAAGTCATAATACTATTCATATGAATGTGAATGTCAGAATGGCCCCATGTCATCTGTTTGGCTACTCACGTATGGCCAGTCATTAGAAACACAGCAAAGGTCTTAAACATTTCCTCCCAAATGCTAATCTTTGATTTGGGAATTGTCAGATTTATTTAGCAGATATTTAAGAAGGGATGGAGCTATAAGATGCAGACAGTAGTTAAAACTGTGCTGCTGAGCTTATAAGTAGATTGTATTTTGATAAACTCTGGATCAAACTCGTATTTCAGGGTCCGGTCATGGAAATTGCTGTATAAACAGATGAGATGAGTGTAAAACCAAATCAAATCTCCCAACACCAGAGTACAAGAGAGAGACAAAGCAGGAAGTGGGGTGAGCAAAGGGCGCACAAACCCAGCTCTATTAATTCAACTGCCCAGAGTGTGCTCAGTTTCCAAAAGGAACATCGCTCTGGGGAAGGTTTGAAAGACTGAACATGTGGATTTGCAAAATGCTGTGTGCAAAATAATTCCCTCTTTAGGAGGTGGTAGGAGGCAAAACCTGGATATTGGAAGAAATGTGGAGGCAGGTAATCATGGCTGCCTTCACTGGCAGAGTGTGGGGAAAGGGAAGGATGACTGGCTGTGTTAATAAGTAATAATACTGTGTAGACATGCCCAAGAATCAGGGTTTTGTGGAGGAAATTAAGGCTGTCAAGGACAAGAGGTTCAGAGCAAGGAAAGGAGGTCCGGTAGAGTAGTTTGAAGGGAGATGAGGCAGATGATTGTGGCCAGATAAAAGGAACAAATTTCAAAAATTGGTATCTTGTAATTTTTGTCAACAGAAGCATAATGGCTGTCTGATTACTAAAACTACCTCATTGCCTCTTGATAAGTTCTGTTCTTGAGTGAGGAAGACTGTATTGAAGAATGTTAGGAGCAGATATTGATATATATGTGGATTTTTCCTTGGGATTAGACAAGAAATACATTCTAATGTCGGATCTTCCCAAAAGCACTTGGCTGATTGCTGCATTGCACAAGGGCACCTGTTAGACTCTGCAAAGCAGATTATTGAAAGGACTGATGATTGTCTGCTTCTGAAATACAGAGCTCCCAGAATTGCATTTTTAAGCCACTGCAAGCAGCAGGCACCTTTCTAAAAACCTTGGATTCCTATAAAACTTGTTTAGCTGAATTCAGAAACCTGCAGGCAGATTGCATGAGTAAGTAGCTTACTGATAAAATGAATTTTCAGTGTAAGGCTTCCGAAAAGACTTTGTCCTTGAGACCTCTTTTTTTTTTTTTTCTTGTGCTAATAGTAATCTACTAAATATTTAAGCTGGCCTGCTCTGGGTGGGACTGTGTGGAACCCCTGTGTCTGCATCCGCACTGAACTCTGATCTTTGAGGCCAAAAGGAGTGGGACACCACGGCTGAAGAGGCAGAGATATGTTGTAACTTGGACTTAGTCCTGTGAATGTGTTAGCACATGGATAAGGGAAAAACCCTTTTTGATTGAAGGTGTTTAAAAATTGAGAAATCTCTAAATATTTAACTAGGGAACCTGACAATATTTAGTGTGACCAAAGCTGTTCTTCAACAGGTTTTCAAACACTTGTGTAGGTAATTCTCAAATGTTGTGACACACAGCAGTAAAGTTCCTCTGAAAGTAATTAAAAAAGTGTTACCACCACACATATACTTATTAAAAAAGTCGTATGTGGAATAGTCCCCGCAATAATTGTGTGTATTTAAAGGAGAGGCCTGTAGCTTGTAAACTAATTCATGTTTACAACATGAGGCATTTTTTGTCTTGTTCTGTTCTGCTATTTATACTCAAGCTATTGATCAGAGGCTCTGCTGCTAAACAGAGCTCAGCTTTCCAATCAGAAAAGTACTTTCTGACATGGATATATGGCCACATAACACAGTCTTTGGCTCTGTGGCCAGCTCTTTTCATTTCATCTGCTCTATTTTCTGTCAACCACCAATTCTAGAGGCTCATTTTGTTTTCCTGAGGGTAAGATCCTTCTACCTCCCACCTCCTCTCCTTCTCACTGTTGGATGTCCCTTCTAAACAACAGGCCATATTTGATTCCTAAGCTGTCTTGTGCTCTGCCCTTCACCAGTGGAATATCACATCTGGTTATTCCACAAAGATCGTGTCTATTCTTTAAGATGCAAATATGTCTGAGCCCCAGCTCCTCTTTAGGTTCCCTTGGATTCATTCAACACTCATTTCACGAGAAGCAACTCTCAGGACATTGATTATTTTGGATAATTAATGAATATAATCTTTTTTCTCCTTTGAGCCAAACAAATAAAGGATTTCAAATCACATGGCAACTTCAAATCTGGTCTAGCTGTCCACATCAACATATTACCTATGCTCTCACATGATCCCTTAAAAAATTTTCAAGCTTTTTATGTGTCTCAGCCTGTGGGAAATTGCTGTGGTGTGCTGGGCAACACAGTCCCAGCCCTGCTTTAACTAGTGCTTTGCAACGTCCCAAGGGATGGGTGAGCTAAATTACCCCCTCCAGTGGTGAGCCAGAGGTTAAGCAAACTGATAAGAAACTTAGAATCAGCTTAGAAATGCAAAATGTCACACTGCTGATTATTTTGTCAGCAATATCTTGTCTCTGTGTGAAATGCCCTCTCCTGGCTCCCACTAGTTTCAGTGCACAGTGGGAGCTGGTTTCAACTGGCCACAGGTGTGTGTACAGCAGTTCTCTCAGCCTTGCTGCTGAGAGAAGTGTCATCCTGTGCTATCCAGAGCAATCCTGCAGCAGGATTCCAGCCAGCTTGGTGTTGCAGTCAACAGAAAAATATGGTGGTGTTGGACACCTTCCCAGCAGTGGATGCCTCAGATTTGTATTCCCCCAGTTCTGAACAGTCTTTTTAGATTCTTTCCTCCTTCTTGGAAGCACACTGCCATCTGCTCCCTCCTCTGCCTGTGCGTGGAGGTACAAGCCAGTGTGCTTTAAGGTTGCTTTTGAGTACACTTTGGCATTCAGATTTTGCAGCCCCAGAAGATATTATTTTAAACTATATGTGTATGATGCCAAAACTATATTTACTTTATTTAAATCTTCAAGCTTTGGGACACTAGCTAAAGGTGTGAATGAAACTCCGAATCGCTGGGCCTCAAGATTCATCACAGACCTGCAGGATCCATTTTTAAGGTTCCTTTGGACTATTAAGACTAGTGAAGCCATCATAGTACAGGGCTGGTTTCTGCACTGTTTCTGAAGGAAGGCAGTTTTGAAGTGCCAAAATCCCTCTTGGTAATTATGGTTCAGAAATTTGAGTGCCCTTAAAATAACTGTTTGGAGAGAAGAAAACACACAAATGCAGACTGAGGGACCTCCTCTTCTAAATTCAGGTGTTCTCTAGCTGTTGATAAATACTGATAATTGACTTTCAACATGTATTCTGCCCTTGTGTCTGCACAGGATGATTTGGCAGATGCAGTGACACTGGACGGCCGCTCGATTTACCAGGCTGGAAAGGAGAATGGTCTGAAACCAGTGGTTGGGGAAGTATATGACCAAGGTATATTCTGACTAAATAACTTTTAGATGACTTAAAATGCACAAGAATTTACTGTTTCCATTTTATTTGCGGTCCTCCCCTGTAAGACTCTAAACAGTAGGTAGTGGTCAGGTTCCTTCTTAGTTGCTCCTGCCTGTAACAGAGTGTGTGGGGAAAGAGGAGATGCTAGGCTGGGGTCAAGTCTGTCCTGAAAGAGTTGGGTCAGAGTAGCTGTTCCTGCAATAGGTTTGTTGGGTTGGGGTTTTTTTATTTTTTATTGTCTCACTGCTTACTGTCTTCTCTGTTCCATACTTTTCAGATTACTGAATTACAAAGCATAAATTGTTAAGGTTTATCTCTCAAACCCGTACAATTAGAATAATTAGATCTTGGTTTTAGTAGTGTGTATGATTGCCTGCTAGAGGAAAGGAAGTGCTATTTCTGCTCCTTGTCTAGGTGACATTAAGCTTTGAGTTCCTTTCAAGGCAGAGACAGTAATTCAGTGGTGACTTGTCATCTTGACTAAGGGCTCAGTATCAGCTTAGTTGTGTAGTTCAGAGCTGGATGATGTTGCACATCACTTTAAGAGACCTAAAGGAAGGAAGAACTCTGGAAGCAGTCTGCAGGCAGTTGTGTCCCACCACTCTATTGTGAGATGGAGCTGGATTTGGTTTGTAGCTGGGTCTAAGTGTCATATGGTCAAAGGCATCCTCAGAAGTGCTTGTTGGGCACTTGGGGTCTTGGATCATCTACATCATGACTTGGGTGAGGGAACTGTACTTTGGCTTCTCAAAACCAAATGGGCCTCATTACCCAGAGGCTGGCTGTCTCCAATACTCAGGTTATGAGCCTCAAATCAAAGAAAAGTGAATGAAATTTAATGATTAAGTCAGATTGAATGACCTTATGGTCACTTCAGACCCTCAACTCTTGACTGTGAGTTATATCAGACTGTAAAACAAAAAGAATGAAATGAGCTCTGGTGCTCCAGGGATGTCAGCCTGCTCTGCTGTATCAAAATTAAGATCAACTGGGGAATAAATTATATTGGTTTCAATTCAATCAAAATATATTTAGAATCATGGAAAACTTCTTCCAGAAAGGAAAAACAGGGTGACCTTCAAAGTTAGAGCAGATCGCCTGTGGACTTTAAGACAACGCACACTGAAAAAATAATGGGGGCCATTGATTCACAGTCAGCAGGTTCTCACCAAGGATGTGAACAGTGTGACTTGCCTGTGGGCAGGGGAGCCACAAGAGGCCACAAATCAATGTATCTCACTGTAATGCTGATGTGAGGCTACTTATCTTGCTTCTCTTTCTTCCTACGCTGCAGAGATTGGAACTTCCTATTATGCTGTGGCTGTGGTAAAGAAGAGCTCCAACATAACCATCAACAGCCTGAAGGGTGTGCGTTCCTGTCACACAGGGATCAACAGAACTGCAGGCTGGGATGTGCCAGTGGGTTATCTGACTGACAGTGGGCGCCTGGCAGCAATGGGATGTGACCTTCCAAAAGGTAAGACTTACAGGGCAAAGATCTGTTCTTCAGCAATGCCTTTCTGAGTGGTCTTGGGCCCCTGTGTGTGGACAGAAACATGTGGTTCAGCTGCTCTTTTGTTCCTTGGCTTTGATGCTTGTACCAGGGAATAGACCTAATGTAGGTCTGACAAAGACTGCAGGGTTTTTGATTTTTAAACTTGGAAACCATCTTTTAAGAAAAAAAATGACTTATGCCTTCTAAATCTCTTCAGAGATGTGCTGTGTTAAAATGAGATTGTAGGGTCTTGTTTTTTCATGGCTAAAAAATGTCTCTTTCTAATTTCACTTTTAGCTGTAAGTGAATATTTCAATGCAAGCTGTGTTCCTGGAGCAAATGGTGTGAACTATCCCAAATCCCTTTGTGAGCTCTGCATAGGGAATTCGGCTGGAGAGCACAAATGTGAACGAAATTCCCAAGAGCAATACTATGACTACAGTGGGGCTTTCAGGTAAAAATTATGTCTCTGTCAATTTTTTTTATCACTGTGCTCTCTCTATAGACACCAGTCTAGGCTTCACTGACTGGAAATTGAAGCCATAGAGCTTCCAGTTTATCTTGCTAGAAAATCTGCAGTTTTGTTAGGACAACCATGCTTTTAACCTAACTGAGCAAAAGTAATTCTTAACCCACTATTTCAAGTACTAATATCTGAGTATTAAAATCAAATGGATATTTAGCACATATACGGGGCAGGAAAAGCTCTATTTGCTGTTTGTTTTGTCCAGCAGCTGTTGACACAATCAGTGTTTGTTTCATCAGAATTTACTGACTTTATCTTTCGCAGTAAAACCTGATGGCCCTTGGAGTCTGAGAGCTGAACTGTTGCCCTACTTGGTTATCTCAGTCATCCCACCTCAGTGGCACTGAATTATGGACTTGCTCTGCCTCCATTTTTACACACCAATCCCTTATTTTCCTCGTTTCTGTCTGTGTGCTGTGTTGGAGCTCCCAGTCCCTGAGTCATAGCATTAACTGAGCAAGGACAGAATTTGCTTACAAGAAACACTTGCTCCTTCCTGCACATTCCCCAAAGGATTGTGTGACTGCCTTAGACAGAGAAAGTGTCCTGGACAAAAAAGGTCATGGTGTTTGTCCCAGGCAGCACTGAACATGTTGTCCATGTTCACCAAATGACAATGATAGTTTACTTCATGCTCTAACAGCCACTAGTCTCTGCCTTGAGCAAAACTCTCAGCACAAGGAAATAGGTCAGTGTCTGTGTCTGATGGAACGGAGCACAGAGCCCTCGGGCTGTCGGCAGTGGCCAGTGCACAGGAGCTGGGTTTTGTAATGCATCTTTGTGCTTGGATTTATTAGGTGTTTGGCTGAAGGTCCTGGAGAGGTTGCTTTTGTGAAGCACAGCACAGTGCCTGAAAATACAGATGGTGAGTAATCCTGAAGCTTGTTGAATAATGGCTGCAAGGTCTGAAATACAGTGTCTTTAATGATAGTATAATATCAAATGTTTGATGCATTTTGAATTGAGGAATCAGCAAATATATGCTGTGATAGTGAAAACATGTACCCACACAGGTGTGCACCAGGAGACAGAATCCATGGGATTTTTTTTTTTCTTGATAGTTTCAATAAAGGTTAGAGGTGGAATCTTAAGCTGCTTTTGGAAAGAGAATTTCAACAGCAGTAAATTATTTTTATATAGACCTGGGCTGTTACGTTGCTCCAGCCTACCAAGGGATTTCAGCAGAGAGTAGCAGAGAGTAAACAAGAGGTTACCTGCCCTATCTGGCACTATGTGAAAACCACCTTGAGCATATAATTGCTTTAATATCATAGACCTATCTGACCCAGGGAAAAGAAAAAAACAAAAAAATGTTGCCCATGATCCTAAACTTAGGGATGCTCTCGATGCTGCTGCAGACCCCAGTACAGCTCAGTGCAGTCTCACAAGTGTTAAGCTGTCTGTTGTCTCATCAGACATAAAGAATAAAGGACCCCAAAGGTGCACGGGGTGTGTTGTGCAGTCAGGAATAGCTCAGAGATGCTCAGGAGGTGCGTGTGCTGCTCCACGTGTGCGAGTGATGTTTAGAGAAGGCTTGGAGCCAGGAGCATCAGCCCCACCTGAGGTCTGTTCCATAAGCACGTCCTCTCTGATTTCAGGAAGAAGTTCTTTCTTGTGGGCCCAGCGGCTTCGCTCCCGGAACTTCCAGCTCCTGTGTCGCGATGGCAGCAGAGCTGAAGTGTCAGAGTGGAGAACCTGCCACCTGGCCCGAGTCCCAGCTCGCGCCGTGGTTGTGCGGCCTGACACAGATGGAACAGTTGTCTTCCAGCTCCTAAACCAGGGACAAGTAGGACACCATTTTTTCATCACTATGTTGCATTTTAGAAGGGTTCTCCCACCCTTCTTGGTAAACTGAAGACAGGATGTCTGGGCACCTTCGGCTCTGTGGGGTTTGAAGGGGTATGGGATGTCACAGATCCCAGGCAGAGGGACGTCTGACAGGTGCTTTTTTCTTCTTTAACATTACAGCAAAGATTTAATGGGGTGGGTGCCAAGTTTCAGATGTTTGACTCTGCAGCCTACGGTGCCCAAAATCTTCTGTTCCGAGACTCCACGACAGAGCTCGTTGCAATCACAGCTCAGAATTATCAAGCATGGCTGGGTGATGAGTATCTTCATGCCATGCAAGCTCTGAGCTGCGACCCCAACAGTAAGTTGTCTGTAGATTCCTATTTATAACCAAGAACAAAGATAGGTGATAGCAGAGATCATGTTCGTTCTGGTTTTTCTCCTCACTCTTTGAGGGTTATGGCAAGATGCCAGTCTGATCTTTGAGCTTGCAGGAAGGTCACCTTTTGATAGAAACAATATCACGTTGCAGAATACTTTCCTGTGCAAACTGACACACTCTGTGTGTTATAAGATCAGGCATTTTTTATCCTTTCTGGTATATGGAGACATTAATCTGGTAAACTGCTACTGTTACTTGATACTTAATTTCTTACCTGCTGACAAGGGGAAATAATAATGCACTGCTGCACAAATCCTCAAGTAGTCTATAAAAATGTATGAATGGGTTCCTAGCAGAGGATTTCCTCCAGAAGCTGAAGGAAATCCTCAGTTGCTCTTTACTGAAGCGTTATGGTCTTTCCTACTATCAGAAGAAAGTAGAAATTACTTGATATGCCTTCTGGGAAAGTCAGAAAGACAGGTTGTAAGAATCTCTGCCTTAAGAAGTTTAATAATCCTGCCAACTGAGCCTCCAGACATGCTCTGTGCTGTGGCAAAGCCCCTCACCTTGCAGACTTGTGTCTTGTGGGCGCTGCTCCGTGACTGTCAGGTGTGAGGCAGTCTGTGTTCAGGGGCACTTTTTGATGCACTCAACTAACACATTATGGCTGTGCTTAATGGTCAGCAATTGTAGAAGTTGTTGTTCCTTTGCTATGGATGGGTTTGCAGTGTGAACATAACTGCTAATCTGGAGTGCCCTGGTTCCTGATCAGGTGGAAGTCTGAGCTGGAGGGATGGGGAGCAACACAGAAGCAAACATTTTCCATAACATGTGTGGGATGTGTAACAGGGGGCAGTGTGAATCCCTCCTCGTCTATTGAAAAGAAAGTGAATGTATTATTTGCTTTTCAATTTTGTGCAGCCTTGCCAGAAAACCTGAATTGGTGTGTTGTATCCACTGAAGAGATTTGGAAATGTGGTGAAATGGCCGTTGCCTTTAGGAAAAAGAATTTGAAACCAGAAATTCAGTGCATTTCAGCCAAGACAAAGGAAGAGTGCATGGATATGATCCAGGTAGGCTGCTATAATCCTTGTGCAATAAACCAGATGAACAGAAACTGCTCCCTGCTGGGTTAGAGATACCTGTGTGACCAACAGGAACACTGGATTTCAAGGAGGTAGCTCAGGTGGTATGGATGGGCCTGAACCCTGATGATCTTCAGCTGTGATGAGAGCACTGTTGCCCGTCTAACTGAAGCCTGTATGTGTGAAATCTCCTGTCATTGTTTCACTGATGATGCTTCGTGCACATTTGGAAGTTTTCTTTAGCAGTGTATTGCTCTTTTGCTGTAAGCCTTGCCCTTCAAGGTCCAACAGGTGTGATGCTCAAGGTGTCGTTGTAATGGGGAAAGTATCTGCTGTTTTTTCCCAGAAATCCTACATTTTCTTATATTTTTCAGAAAAAGGAAAGTGATGCTGTAGTTCTGGGTGGAGCTGATATTTACACAGCTGGGAAGACATATGGCCTTGTACCAGCTGCTGGAGAAAGTTACTCTGGTAAGAAGGTCGGGAAACATAAATATAGACCTTATTTTTCCAGGTTGTTTGAAAACAGCTCTAAAAGTACAGCCCTTTGTCCCTAGCCCTGCTGGGAATGCTGTTTTCAAATACATGAGAATTATTACCCCCACATCATGGATAGATGAGGAAATAAGTATGAGATGAGACTTCAATAGTGAGTCAATCTTAACTGTCCTGCTGCAGGACCAGGCTGAGTCTTTGACAGTTTTGAATCTTGGAGTTCTTTATTTGTCTTTTCAATTCTGAAAAAAAATATTTACAATGGAAAAAATATTTTTAACAAAATATTTTTAACAGAAATATTTGTCAAAATATTTTTAACAGAAACAAAAATACAGAAATTACACAGTAGATTCTAGTTAAAAGCAAATTCTTCCTGTCAATATGGCTGCTTCAGAGTCACCAATGAAAAGTGGCCTTGTGTCCATGATGTCACTTAAGGTAGAGTTTCAATATTATGCAAAACTCATTGATGTTTTAATACAGGTTTGAGGTTTTCACATAAAAATAACTTCTTAAAGCAGATTTGCTAAGTGACTAATGACCCAAATGTTGTTTTTCAGAGGGATGTATTTGTAAGAGCTAGCATTAACAGGAACACTTTCCTGTCTGTCTCTAGTTTATTCAGCTCAGGTGCAGCAGTGCCAGCTTACAGGCTATAGGTGAAGGCAGCACTGTGAGGTAGTAGAAGTGAAGAGTAATTCCATGTACATCCATACTTCCTGACTAGCTGAATGTTGGTGCAATTAAGTTGGCACCAGATAAGAGTAATGAATCTGTAGATGATCACTAAGCAGTGGAAATGCTGAAGGGAAGCTGTAATGTGTTGTGTTTTTTTTCTCCAAGCTAATGACAGCAGCAATGCATACTATGCTGTGGTGTTAGTGAAACGAAATCTGTCCAATGCATTCACTATCAGTGACCTGAAAGGGAAGAAGTCCTGCCACACAGGATTGGGGAGAAATGCTGGATGGAATATTCCCATTGGCATACTAATTAAGAGGGGGATTATTAAGCCCAGAGGCTGTGATATTCCTCAAGGTAAGACAACAATACTACATATAAAAAATACAGTAATAGTTTAATGATAAACTTTAATTAGGCAAGTAAGTTTGATATTTCATAGCTCTGTATTAACCATATTTGTTTGTGAAGGGGTATTGTGTTTTTAATAGAATGATTTGAAATTTTAAGTTTGCCACCAGAGTGGACTAGTGGTGGAGTCTAACTGAGAATGTTACATCTAACACAAAAGTATTCCTTTCCTTTATCAAAAAATCAGTGGTTAATTCAGGTTGGACAGGACCTTTGGAGGTCATCTCTAGTCCAACCAACTGCTCAAAGTAGATCTGATAGTCCAGATTGCTCAGTGCTGTGTCTAGGGAGGTTCTGAGTAACTCCTAGGATAGAGATTACATACATCATCTCTGGACACTGTCCCAGTACTTGACCATCCTTCGTATAAAGAGTTTTTTTCTTGTACCTAATCAGAATTTCCTTCCTATCACTTTGGTTCTGTTACTTCTCATCCTTTTGCTCTGCATCCCTGAGAAGGATCTGTCTTTTGTCTTCCTGAAAAACCTGCTATGTGAATGAAGACAGCAATACAGTGTTAGTTGTCTTATCTCCAGGCTGACCAAACCCACTTCTCAGCCTGGTAAGTGCGAGTTGTGCTCCAGCCTCTGAGCATCCCACTCTCCTTCTACCGTATTTGCTCTGGAATATCCATGTCTTTCTAGCACTGGGAGCTCAGAACATGGCTCAGATGTCAGAGGAGAACCATTGCTCCCTGACTGCTCCATTAACACACCCCAGAATGCCATGAGCTTTCATAGGCACAAAACCATGCTGATGACTCTTGATGAGCCTGTTGTCCACCAGGATCCCCAGATCCCTTTTTTATACAGAGCTGTTCTTCAGCCTGCCAGCCTTCCATGTTCTTACCCCATCCTAAAAGCAGGATTCTGCATTTGCCTTTGTTGAACTTTGAGGTTCCTGTCAGCCTGTTTCTCCAGCATGACCAGACCTATCTCAATGGCAGTCCTGGCCTCAGTGTATCAAAATGCCGAAGTTTATTCCAGCTTTCAGAAATGCATTTGAAGAGTCCATTGCTTTTTGTATTCAATCAACTTATTATGTTGTCTTGATGTATCCCCTCCAGCTCTGGGATATCATTGCAGTAAATGATGTATCTCTTCATCTCTGTCTGGAATTTTATTATGTTATTTTCAAACTGCATTAGGTAGTGAAGCAATGTAGCTCAACAAGAAAGGGATCTGTTACCATAGAACTCTAGGTTCTAATTTTGCTTGCCTATTTCCTATCTATCTCCTGGGAAGCTCTTTGGTTTCATTACCTAGTCAGCTAAACAGTGCTTTGAAAATATCTTAGAAGTTCTAGTTTGTGAATTCCAGTAAGGCAGCTGTAACTCCTATTTCTAGTGTTCTACTGAAACCTGCTTTGGTTATAACTTCATGATGGTATAACTGCTTTTTTTTTGTGAAGAGTCCACACTTTTCACTACTTGTGTTGGTTTGTCTTTCCCCAGCTGTGAGTGAGTTTTTCTCTGCCAGCTGTGTGCCTTCAGCTGAGCAGGACAATTACCCATCAAAACTCTGTCAACTCTGTATTGGGGATGAGAGTGGAAACAATAAATGCAGTGCAAGTAGCAAAGAACGTTATTACAGCTACAGTGGAGCCTTCAGGTAACTCATACATGTGGTTGTTATTTGTCAATTTGTCAAAATGCAAGGAGGACCTAGTTTCCATCCCAGTGAGCAAACAGTGGTTACAGCATGTGCTGTAAATGAGGTGGGACATGTGTCCCCAGATGTCTTCCCCAGTACAGGTCACTAGATCATGTCCAAGCCTTTTGCCACCTTCCTGGTCTGCAGACAACCAGACCAACAGCCCAACCCATCTGTCTGTGTACACAGCACCCACCCAGTGAGAACCAAAGAGATTGTCATCAGTCTCCGGTTTTGCTTTAATCTAGTGCAGACAATCTGCATCTCTAAATGGGCAGGTCATCCAGCAGGGAAGCAGGCACACAGTAGCCAAGATCTCGCTGCTGTAAGTCCATGCAGAGAGTGACAGGCTAGTGGCAGGGAGCCAGGAGTGAGTGTTCACTACTGATTCATTGGTGGCTGTATGTGAAAGTAGATTTCTGGACAGCACAAACAGCTCTGGCCAATGTTCGATTACCAAATCCTCTTCAAAACAAAATATGTTAAAAATAGTACAAGATGGAATAAATACATTGTGTTACTGTGTACATGTACATATGGGGCCATACCCAAAGACTGTGAAACTCTTGAAACAAGCACTTCCTTTTCCTGACCTTTACCTCCGAAGGTAATGGTGCATATAACAGCTGGCAGAAAGCCATCTTTTTCCTTCAGAGAGGAGACTTCAACAGCAGCTGCCTAGTAAATAGTGAAGTGCTAGACTTAGATAACTACTTTTTGCAAACCTATTTAGTTGTGTCCAGCTGCTCTGCTGTGGTACATGCCTTGTAGGCAAACTCCAGATCCTCTGCTGTACTTCGTGGAATAATAGAGCCAGCTCCCAGTCAGCAGATGAATGAGCAACAAATGCCATTATAGGCTGTATGAGCCTTGTTCATATTTTAAGCTTGTGCCTTTGATAATAGTGCCTATACAGTCAAACTTTATATGGAAATCACTTTTTGGTTTTAGTAGAGAAGATGTTTAATTCATTGAGTGATGTGCAAAGTTTTAAGTATTTAAAAGGTTAGGATTTGGGTGAAAAAATGGAGGATCACAAGTCTTCTACAAGGTAGAGGTGGGTTTGTCTCTGACACCTAGGTGATCCTCTCTGAAAGAAGACTGAGTTATGGAGGTAATTGAGATGATTTTCTTCAACTGTGGCTGTCTTCAGACTAACTAGACTAAAAGTATGAGAAGGCATTCAGTTTGTGTACATCCCATTGCCTGGGGCAAATTAAACTGTGCAGAGTAGTGAAAAATCTGTCAGGAACAGCTTTTTCTGATGGGGAAATGCACTGAACAGCACCTGCTGAGTCCTCATTCTCTGCATGACAGTGTCAGCCACAGGGCGATAAGACCTTTGATTATAACTGCTGATGTTAAACCAGGTACAATTGAAATATATGTATTTTTGGTAACTGTTAGCAGTGATAACTTTCCCTCACATTTTGTACTGCATAAGCCATGCACAGTTACAGCTTTGCATTACTTGATTGGTGAGTTTAATTATCTTGTTTTAAAAAGTGCTTCTGGAAAACATTTGTAGAATAAACTGCAAGGTACCACAATTGAACTGTTACCCACAGATGATCTGCCACCACACACTGCCCAAAATACCTGGGAAGATAGATCTTTTTTGCTAGTTCACCCAGCTCACCGTTTTGAGGTTGATGTTATCTATGTATTTCTTCCTGAGTGGAGCAATTACTGTGCATTTCTCCTGCCTGTTGACTTCATATTTCAGGCTTAACACAAAAATCTCTGAACAGCCTGTGGTGCCTGTTGCACTGTGCACTAGAGAACACCACAGGGTAACATCCTGGTAAAGGTGTGGTTCTACACCTCTGCCCTGGCACTCTCTATAGTGGGATATCACACTCATAGGAGAGGAGGTGACTTTTAGGGTGCCCTTGCCATGTTGGGCTGCTCCTCCTTCAGAAAATTAGAGGAAACTGAACTTAGCTCTGGAACAGTGCCCTTAGCAACTGCAGTTAGATTAACTGGAGATTTCTAATGTAGAGGGCTGTAAATGCTGCACTGACTATCACATAATAGATCTTCTATTTCTTTGCTCATCTAATACTGGCCTTTTCTGTTGTATCTCACACTGTTTTTAATACCATTTTTCTACTGTATTCCTCTCTTAAAATTCTTGATTCAGAATATTTTTTTTAATGCTTTGCAAAGATGTTGCTTTTCCCTCCTTTCAAGATGCCTAATTTCTCTGTTTTTTCTTATTACCTTTGGGTCCAGTACATTTTTTTGCAGGAATGTATGTAAGAAAAATTGTATTCTAAACCTATGAGTTATATAAAAAATGTGGTTCACATAAAGATGCTTTGAATTGAATTTATATCTTTGACTTCCTTTAGGTGCCTGGCAGAGGACTCTGGGGATGTGGCCTTTGTGAAGCACTCGACAGTGTTTGAGAACACAGATGGTACTTGCTTTTACACAGCTTTTTATTAAAATTCATTATTTTCTCTTGCTCTAAAGCATTCAATGAGTGACAATGACCGGCTTCTTTTTTTCAGGTAATAACACTGATAGTTGGGCCCAAAACTTGAAGTCCAGTGATTTCCAGTTACTGTGTCCAAATGGTGCCCGTGCTGAAGTCACCCAGTTTGCTCACTGTCACCTGGCTCAGGTGCCAGCTCAAGCCATTATGGTTCACCCAGATATCAACGTTTTTGCTCTGTATGGACTACTGGACAAAGCCCAGGTATTAATAATCCATTTATTTTAGGGAGGAGTTTTATATGGTTTAACACAGTTCAAGGATAAAGACAACAGGACCATTCTGCTATATCATGGGACTGTGTAGAGAGCCCTGGGAGTGTGACAGAGAAGTGACAGAGTGTGTGTTGGGAGTGTGACAGAGAAGGTAAAGTACAACCCATGTCATTCTCCCAGTAAAACCACCCTGGTGCACAAGGGATTTCAACTTTTTGCCCAGCCACTGGTTGCAGTAGTAATTTTCCTGGAGCTTTAGGTGTTTTCCCATGACTTTTCCATGTTTCTGCATGACTTTGAGGTCTACAGGGAATAGAGTACATGCTAACGCTTTTCCTTTCTAGAATTTTCCTAGGAGTGCAACAGAACACTGCTGGATATATTTATGCTACAGCCTGTACAGGGTGAACCATCTGCCTGGCTGCTTCAGATAGGTTCCTCTCCGTACTGAAGTTAACTTGTTCAAGAGCAATACTGAGTATCTCCATGCTAGGATTCAGTCATTTCTGTAACTCCTGGGCAGACAAACCCTACATTACAGAACAACATTTAGGCAGAAGAATTTTTTTTAAAACTACAGCTCTTTCCAGATAGTAACTAAAAAACCAGAATCACAAATGCTGTTCTTGTAATTGCCTGTGGCAGAATTCTGTTTCTAATCTACTGGGGCGTCTAAAAGCAAACGCGTAAGAGATTCTGCAATTGTGTATGAATTTTTCATCTACAAAACAGTTCCTACTGTCTTTCATATTGAACAGGAGGAATGTGGCACTTAATCTTGCAAAATACTGAAACCTTTCCATTATTTTCAGGTCTACTTTGGAAATAGCAGCAATGGAAATGGATTCAAAATGTTTGATTCTTCAACTTTTCAAGGAAAAAACTTGATCTTTAAGGATTCAGCTGTTGAGATCGTGCCATTACAAGAGAAGAGAACATACACAGAATGGCTGGGGAGTGAATATGTTGAGTCCCTCGAAGGGATGCAAATACCACAGTGCTCTGGGGCAGGCAGTAAGATAACACAGTACTCCTTCGTGGCTGCAGTCATTCCCCTTCTTGTTTTGTGTCAGATACAAGGCTTGGACTAGGACGGTTCAAATGGCAACTTCCAGGCCACCTCTGCCCGACCACCTTCTCTTCAGAAAAGCTGTTTGGATAATGTGCTGTGCTAACATTTGAATGCCTCTTCCTGCCTCTTGCAGGGCAAGTGCCAACAGCACCTGCTCATCAGGAGAGTGGGATGGGGCTGGAAGCTGCCCCGTCTGTGTGGATGGGGTGGAATTTGTGGCAGAAGCCAGCAATACAGTATCAACATGGTTTACAAGATCAGTCCAAACCTGGAGCATCTCTGCCATCGTTGCTGATGTTGAACCATTCAGGATTTCCAAGTATTGTTAGATGGATACTGGGTTTCTGACCTGTAGAAGAATTTCTGCATGTTGGGAGGCAGTATAAAAACCTTGTCTAGTGAATCCTCTCTGGCCTCCTGGCTGGTTAAGTTCAGACTCCACATCCCTGCTTAACCCATCCTACCCAGTTCCTCCCAAGCTCTGCTGCCATAGAGGTAAGTGCACAGAGGATGGACAGGCTGTGGGCAGAAACCAGTCTAGAATACAGCTGAACAGCTGTGGAAAAAGTCTTCCACCCTTCAGTAGAAGGAGATAGGGGAAATTTCCAAAGACACTGGACAAAAAAGAAGCCCAGAGAGACTTGGAGGGGACTACCTGTTGACAGAGAAAAGGACAAAGCCATATGTGAGCATCCACTGAGCTTGTTGACTTTACCACACCGGGTACTCACAAGATGTCCTGTGATCCTTAATCTGATGCAGTCTCCATCAAGAACCTTGTGGCTCTCCTCCTTCCACACAGGGCTATCCTGAGTGCCCGTGCATGAAACTTGTATTTGCTTTAGGTGAAACAAAAGTACTTCACTTCTGAGTAACCATTTCTGTTTCTACTGGCTGTAGAATGTGGATTTTATTTTTATCCATAGCTGCACTAACCATGAATGTTGCTGTGCTGCTGGCAGGCACTGTCTTCCTACCTGCCTCATGATCCTGGGATGAACAGACAGTCAGTGTAAAAACAGATAATAATCATGTCAATAAGTGAAAATAACAAATAAATATGAGAAGTAATTACACTTTAACCAGACTCCAGCCTGATAGCTAAACTACTGCTTTTCTGGGACATGAACATTTGTGTTTCCCCTTTGCTGCCCACCATTCTATTGCTCCCAGGTTACCAGAGCTGGAGGAGGAGAGACCCAGCCCAGTCCCCAGCTGTGCCAGATGGGATGAGCGTGTCTGGCAGGGATTTGTGACATGGTGCCCGCTGCCCAGACCCACAATTACTGGCCAGCTGCCTCCAGCTGCTGTCACTGCTGTATTCCTTCTCTCTGGGCTTTTGGTCAGTTATGAAATAGCTGGCTGAACAGCAGCCAGCAGTGTGCCCAGGTGGGCAAGAATGCCAGTGGCATCCTGGCCTGTATCAGGGATAATGTGGCCAGCAGGACCAGGGAAGTGATTATATTCCCTCTGTACTCTCTACTACGGCACTGGTGAGACCATAGTACTCAAATACTGTGTCTAGTTCTGGGCCCCTCAATTTACAAAGGACACTGGGATGCTGGAGTGTGTCCAGAGAAGAGCAAGAGAGCTGGGGAAGGAGCTGGAGCACAAATCTGATGAGCAGTGGCTGGGGGAGCTGGGGGTGTTCAGCCTGGAGAAAAGGAGGCTCGAGATGACCTCATCACTCTCTTCAACTGCCTGAAAGGAGGTTGTAGCCAGCTGAGGGTCAGCCTCTTCTCCAAGGTAACAAGCGATAGGACAAGGGGACATGGCCTCAAGCTGTGCCAGGGGACGTTTAGGTTGGACATTAGTCGGAATTTCTTCAGTGAAAGGGTGATTAGACATTGGAATGGACTGTTTAGGGAGATGGTGGAGTCACCATCCCTGGAGGTGTTTAAGGAAAGACTGGATGAGGCACTTAGTGCCATGGTCTCGTTGACATGGTGGTGCTTGGTCACAGGTTGGATTCGAGGGGGCTCCAAGGTGGCCCCGAGATGGCTTAGGTGGCCACAGCGTGGTGCTGACACCACCGAGGTTGGGGCTTTGATCCCCATATGGGCTATTTCCTTAAGAGTTCAACTCATTTAAGAGTTGGACTCGATGATCCTTGTGGGTCCCTTTCAACTCAGCACATTCTGGGGTGGGTGTGTGATTCTTCCCCAGCCCACTCCACCCCGTGATTCCCTGGATTTCAGCCGCCGGGCCGGCTGATGGGGGGGATCGCTGCGCATGCGCGCGGGGCTCCCGCTGCGGCGGCTGTGCCGGGGGGCGGGCGCCCCCTGGCGGCGCGGGGGCGGCGCGGGGCCGCCATGGGCGCGCGGGCGCTGTGGGCGCTGCTGGCGGCGCTGAGGGCGGGCTGGTGCCTCCTGCCGCAGAGCGGGTACCTGCACCCCGACGAGTTCTTCCAGGCGCCCGAGGTCATGGCAGGTAAGGGGCGCGGATAAGGCGGGGGGACCCCCGGGCGCGCTGCCTCGCACAGCCCCGCGGATGCGGGGGATGCGGAGCCCCGGGCACGGGCGGGTGTTCCCGAGGGATCCCCGGAGCCGCCGGCTCGTTCTCCCGCGCTGTCACACGGCGCTTCCCGCAAGCCGGGCAGGAGCGGGTCCGCAGGGCTGGGTGGGCGGTGGGTTCCTGCTCTGTGCTGTCCACACCGAGTGGCGCCTGCAACCGCATCACCCCGACGGGCTGCTTTTTCTTCATTCTCTGTAGAAATGAACGGTACACTCCTAAAGCTGTCAAGGTTGACACCAAGGTCTCAAAAGTCTGGGAGCTGCTCTGCATTGTGATGTCTCTGACAGCAAATAGTATCCCTACTGCTGAATTACTGAATAAAATGTATTATGTATTATATGTATTTTTCTTTTTCTCTTCCTTTATAGGAGATATTTTAAATCTACAGGTCTTTTATCCTTGGGAGTTCCTTTCGAGCTTTCCTTGCAGAACAGTTGTTTTCCCATTAATGACATCAGGAGTTACCTACTGGGCAATCAAGTCTTTGCAGCAGCTGGACATATGTTCAAGTTGCATCAACAGCTACACTCTCCTTGTATCACCTCGCCTTCTCTTTACAATCTTTTCTTTCCTACTCGACTATAGCGTTTATCGATTAGCCCCCTTCTGGGAAGCAGACCTGTGGAAAGCGCTGGTACTTCTTGCTGGATCATATGTCACTCTGGTGTTTTATACGAGAACATTTACCAACACGCTTGAAGGACTTCTCTTTGCTCTTCTCATGGTACTGGTTTCCTCAAGAAAGTCCAATGGCAGCTCAGTGGAGCCTACAAGCAGTCCTCTCATAGGTGTTATAACAACTGCTGGGTTTTTCAACAGGCCAACCTTTCTGGCATTTGCTCTAATGCCCCTGCTTTACTGGGCAGGTTTAATTGTTGATTCTCAGAGGAGCATTAAAAGTGTCATAAACCACTTTTTGAAGCTCATACTATGTGCATGTTTTACTGCCATTGTTTTCATAACAGCTGACACCTTTTATTTTACCTCTGTGAGCTTAGATAACCTTTTAAGCATTAACAAGGGCAGCCTATTTGATGTAATAGTTCAATTACATAAGAAAATGGTAGTAACCCCCTTCAATTTTCTCAGCTATAATCTTAATCCTCATAATCTTGCACTGCATGGAAGTCACCCACGAGTTACACATTTTACAGTCAATGGAATAATGCTCTTTGGGATCTTACATGTTCTGGCCATTGGTGCTGGTTTTAAAATGTTAAAGAAGTATGTCCAGCAATTCATACGGGTCAAATCGTGTTACCATGGGCTGCCTGGGCTATTGGTGCATTCTGAGGGCAATCCAACATTACTGCTGTTTTATTTTGTTCCTCTGGCATTTCTCTCCCTATTCAGTCACCAGGAGCCTCGGTTCCTCATTCCTCTCATCTTGCCATTGGTCCTGTTCAGCGCGTCACAGGACAGAGCTGTGAAGTGGAAACACCTCATCGTTATTTTCAATCTTCTCGGGGCATTCCTGTTCGGGTGCTTACACCAGGGAGGGCTGATACCCTGTTTGTTTCACTTGGAGCAGCTCATACATTCTCCAGCACCCTCAAACCATCCAAGGCACTATACTCTACTCTTTGCTCACACCTACATGCCTCCAAGGTTTCTGCTTAATATCAAGAAGACAGACGTGCACGTACAAGTCATTGATGTGGCTGGGTCTGGAGAAGAAACCCTCTGCCAGACAATAGAGCAGCAAGCAAGCAATTTTACCTGCAGCGACTGTCACATTTTTGTCATAATCCCTGGTACAGTCAGAGCCACAACTGCAAAATGTGGTGTCTCATTCAAGAACGAAACTGTGATATTTCCACACTTATCAATGGAAGACCCCCCACAAATGTCCATCCTATCCAGTGGAAATTGGAGAAGTCAGTTAGGACTATACATCCTTCAACTAGACAGAGATCAGCACAGCCTTTAGATTTTAGGAGAACGATGTTTTAGGTTTTCACATCATTTGGGCACAGTCTGAAGGTGCTGTGAGACCTTCCTCTTCACAGGCCCACCTTCATCACAAGTAGTGGCACTGGGAGCTCTCCTGAGTCTCTTTATTTGTCATGTTCTTACACTCACCGGTATAGCCAGTTCTGGATAGAGTCTGCTTAGAATTTTAGTTATTCAGCCCTGCAGTGTTTCATATGAACTTCTATAATTTTCCTGATGAGAGAGGATGAAATCAGAGGCCACCAAAACTGTGATTCAAGCTTAGCAGTTTCCATGTGAGATTTATTTTTGGAAGTTTTTATAATCTCTGACAGGGTTTGTGGACTGTGAGGTGTTTACTGATTATAGGCATTAAATCAGCTGTTGGAGAGAGGTTACAGGGCTAGACAGAAACTGGTCTGATTAAATAAGATTTTATGTACTTAAAAATTCATTAGACCAGACTGCAGTCACAGTACAGGCACCAGCACTGTAACCCTGTCTTGGGTGGTTCTGCCTTGAAAAATCCCCAGCACTGATCTGAGAGAATCTGATTTAGAACATGGAAGATGCTTCAGCCTAAGTACTTGTGCTAAATCCTAAAATCCAAGCTTTGCCTGTTTAACCTTCCTTGCCACAGTTCCATCCTCGTGGACGTGTTCCACACGCACTGCCCCCAGAGCTCGAGGAGGCTCTTCTGTGATGGCATCGAAGCCTCTCGGTGTTCCGCCGCTGCAGCCGGGGCGCTCCTGCCCTTGCACATTCCCGGCGCCGTTCTCGCAGCTGTCGCTGTTCTGTCGCGACTGTGACTCCGGCAGAGCGCACGGCGGACCCTGCGGGGAGCTCGATCGAGGAGCTGCGCAGACAGAAAGCGGGTAACTCGGAGGGATTTGATCCTTTGTGCCGTTTGAGCAGATGGATCTCTGAACTGGCTCACGGCAGAGTCGGAGATCCACCAGTTCTGCTGCCGGGGAGCGCGGGAGGACCCGAGGGAGGAGCCTCATCCCCTGCACCCCCCCTCCCCTTGCTTAACTGCTCCCCATTAAATCAGCTTAGTGGGAATGACAGGTCACATCCTGGCTTTCCACTGGAGAGCAGTCTCATTTTCAGCTGGGATACAAATAACTGCGCTTCAGCAGAGAATGATGTGTGCACATAATAGCACAGCACAACTAACAATCTTTGGGTTTGCCTGCGTGAACTTCTGGATCCAAAACATCTTCACATGGAGGGAGATACTAATTTGGCACATGCATTGTAGGTCAAGCCGCTCTCTATGGAATGAATCTGACACTTGAATTATTTCTGCTCACAAAGGTGGTAATGCCTTTGGCAGTTCTGCACCCACACAGCTTTACATAAGGTCTTATGAGCCAGGTTTTCCATAGAGATGAGGATAATATAGGTTGATGCCAGGCTCTAAAGGGATGCTAGGAAAAATGCATGTGTGAAGGATTTGCCTGTATTTTCCAGACTATAGGTATGACCTAGATTTTTAGGGAACATAGCTCTTGCTCTCTTATAAAGCATTGTGTGTTGTTTCCCCTGTATGTTCATCCACATCCATCACTCTTCATTGCTGACATGCCTGTAATTAAAGGTGGGTGCCTGGGGGGAGGCAGGGGGAGAGGGAGTGCATGTATGTTTGTACTGATGGCTCACAAAGTAATGGAAGTGGTTGTGAAAGCATCGTGACACGAAATGTATTTGCCAAGGTATTTTCCTTTTTGCTCTCTGGGAGAACAGCCACGTGCCACAGCTGGTACTTGCTGTTTTCAGCTTTCTTAAACAGCTTAAATCTTGAAAATTACTTCCACAGAACTTATGAACTCTGGCAATCTGAGTGGTGTAGGTCTTGAAACTCTTCAGGGATGGAATGGAGCACCATTTCCATGGCACAATGACTGCTCTACAGCTGCACAGGTAACCTGTGACTGAGCCAGAAGAGAACCTGGACTACAAGTACTAACTCAGACTGACAATACACTGCTTTTGTCTCACCACCCAGGCCTTTGTAATTTACACCACACATGCAATCTCTCCATCCACGCACACCTGAGTCTTTGTTGGTGGGAGGTTTAACTTTACCAGCAATACTGGAAACTGTATCTCAGGTAATGTACAAGGTCCTTGTCACCTCGGGTGATACAAGGAATGGAAATGATCCTCCACAGTTAACTGAGCCTCAAGTCACCTGGACCATGCTCTGGAGGAAAGTTAACTGCTTCAGTCTCACAGATGTCATATACAGCATCTGAAGCAAACCAGCCCAGTGCATCACATATGATGGGTGCATCCTTTTCCATATTTAGGATGGCTCTATTGGTTATTTTTTCCCCTGTAAACCTTTCTTGCTACCACAGACTTGAGGTGTGCTTTTAGGGTAGCTTTTACCTTCCTGTAAGATGGGCATTATCCTATCCATCATCATCGACACTTAAAAGCCCTTTTTGTATCAAAATTGTAACACATGTAGAGTATTACTGCTGTATAGACAGACATTGTTACAGCCACTCCCATGAGAATCGTGGTTTTATTTCAAGTTTCTTATGAAGCACTTAAAGTGACAATCGTGACAGCGTTCTGGATGATGTTTAGTGAGAGTCTGCTTGTTCCTGAGAACTGTGGAACACGTAAAACGGCTTTGAAATGAAAATCCATCACACGGATGAGCAGCAATAGTTTCATATGTCCATGCGATGGAAGACGCACCGTCGGCTCCGCAGCTCGCCGTCCGCCGCCCGGGGGTCCGCGGGGGTCCGGAGTAGCCACCGGGGCCCATCACCCGCCGGCTCCAGCGCGCTCCGAGTCCTGGTGCTGTCGCTCCCGTCCCCTCGCCGGCGGTGCCGCCTCTCCCCACTCGGCGCGTTGCTCAGGGCGCTGCCCCGGGGGGGCGGCCCCCGCGGCCCGGCCCGCGCGGCCACGGCCACCCCCGCTGGCGGGCGCCGTCCTTGAGCTCCCCGAGGAAGGTGTCGCGCAGGCGGAACAGGCGCGGGCCCAGGTGCTGCTGGCCGCGGGTGATGGCGGCGGCGGCGGCGCGGGCGGCGGCGCGGATGGGCCGCGACTCCGAGAGCCGCTCCACGAGCCGCGGGCTCGACAGCAGCAGCAGCAACGCGCGCCGCAACGACATGGCCACCGCTCTCGCGAGACCCGCCGCGCCGACCGCTCCCTCAACGCGTGGGGTCCCCCGCCGTTCTCGCGAGAGCTGCCCCCGCCCTCCTGCCACGCCATTGGCTGCACGCGGGGCGCGTGCGCTTGGGGCGGGAAGGCGCTGAGGGGCGGCCGGGACGGGCGGCGGCGGGAGGGCTCGGTGCGCCCTCGGTCCGTCCTGGGCCGGGACAGAACAGGCTGTGCCGGACCGGGCAGGACTGTGCCGGGCTGGACAGCGCCGCCATGAGCTCCGGCGGGACGCTGAGCATCCTCCGCAGCGACTCGTACGCCGAGCTCAGCCAGTACCGCGACCAGCACTTCCGGGTGAGCCTTGGCCGGGGGTGGGTGCGGCGCGGTCCGTCCCGCCCGGGCCGGGCTGTGCCGGGGGGTAACGCGGTGTCCTTGCGGCCCAGGGGACGCGCTACGACCAGGAGCGGCTGCTGAGGAAGAGTTGCACGCTGTACGTGGGAAATCTGTCCTTCTACACCACCGAGGAGCAAATCCACGAGCTCTTTGGCAAGAGCGGCGACATCAAGAAGGTCATCATGGGGCTGGACAAAGTGAAGAAAACCGCCTGCGGCTTCTGCTTCGTGGAGTATCCTTGTGCGGGCCGGCAGGAGCGGTCAGGGCGTGGGTGAACTGCTCTGCACTGCAGGCTCTGAGTCACGGCAGAGTTCTCGCAGGATAAAAGTAATCGTTTGCTAAAGCGTCTGTGGGGGACGCAGGCGTGAGAGAGCTGTGCTGGGTTCACGGTTGGACTCAGTGATCTTACGGGTCTTTTCCATCCGTGATTCTGTGACTGGAACATAGACGGCATGTCGAGCAGGGGTAACAGATTGCTTTCGCTGTGAGACTTTAACCCAGACATTTTTTAGGTGGTTGAGCTCTGCATTAAGTTCGTATTTTCCATGCCTGAGTAAAAAGGTGTTTCTTTACGTACAAGCATAAATGTAAGATTACTGTTGGTATCTTACATCCCTGTTGTGTAGTCTGTGAAGATCATTTGAGTCTCTTACATGTGAGTCTCTGAAGATCATTCTGTAACTGGTTCTAGTGAACTCACTAGAATGGTGGAAGGTTGCAGCATGAATGGAGCCTCACTGGGGCTTCTCACTTTTTAGCAATAGTGCTTTGTGCTGTTAAGGGTGAGCGTGGTTGGCAGACTTAATCCAATATACGCATTTTTAGTGCTTGAATTCCAGCACATTGCCCACTAACGGTGTTCTCAGCCCATGTAGCTTCTTAAAAGCTGTTGCTTCTGAAAGTAACTGAGCAGGAACCAAGCAAAGGCTTGGTTTTGTAGCCCATTTGATATTGGGTTTTTTGACATGTGTTGAAAACCGAAGTCCGTTTTTTTTCCTTAACCTATTCCTAAGGTATTATGCAAGAGGAGATGCCGAAAATGCAATGCGATACATCAACGGAACCAGACTTGATGACAGGATCATAAGGACAGACTGGGATGCAGGATTTAAGGAGGGTAGGCAGTACGGCCGTGGAAGATCAGGAGGGCAGGTAGGTTGTTGTTCAGCCTGGGGTTTTAAGGTGACTTTGCCAAATTTCTTGGTTTTGAATGAACACACTCGGAACAATTTCAGAAACAGCAACTTAGGAGTCATTGTTTAAGGTAACACTGTGCCTTGGTCTGTAAGACATCTGGTCAATGGCAGTGTTACCTACTAAGAACAGATAACTTTTTCATGTATTTCACTGAAAGTACTTGCAGAAACAGCTCTTGGCTGCCTGGGGAGATAATGCTTGTAAGTAAGCCCTGAAAATATAAGGCTGTCAAGAGCACACCAGACAGCAGTTGTTTTACCCAAAGTGGAGCAGGTGGCAGTGGCTTTTACTGCTGGAGCACGAGACTGGCCATACTTGCTTGGGCTGCCTCGATTGAGGAGTCCCTGGGATGCTGTTGAAAAGGAAGTTGGTTTATGTTGTTCTCAGCTTCTGCATGATGCACTTCACCTTCAGTTTTGTCAGTCAGCTCTGAGTGGCCACTTACATTTTGTGAGCTCAGTGTGACTATATTCTGATAATGTAAGAGTTTTCGAGAAATTGTTTTTCTCTGTCTTTCCTGGACTCCCCTTTTCCCCTCCTTCATAAGGTCCGAGATGAATATCGACAGGACTATGATGCTGGAAGAGGTGGCTATGGCAAAATTGTTCAGTGCCAGTGACTCGTCAGCCCCACAGGAAAACCAAATCTGCACTGTAAATGTCACCAGACACCAAGTAGGTCTGTTGCACACAAATTTATGTCGCTAGAAATTCAGAGGAACTCCTATCCGTGTTTCTGTGAGCATATCCTGTGTTCAATACCTCTTCTGTTTTAATGCCAGGATCCAAAGTGTTGCAGAGGACCTGGAAACAAGGTTTTAAGCAATAGAATGTCTGAGGCTTCGGTCTCTAAATGCTGCTGTAACTTACTAAAAGGAACAAAGATTTAACGTAATGGTGCTTTTTTTTCACTGGCAAACTTGATTATTCTGCCACTGGGTTTTGTTTACATTGGTATCACAGGATGGGGAGCAGTGATAAAGATAATTGGTGGGTGTTTCAGAGATGAAAGAAAAAGGTGAAAAAGGTGCAAAAGAGCCTGAAAAGGAAGTGGAATTTCTAGGGAAATTTTCCAAATTCTAGGGAAGACTTAAAGCTGCAGATTTTCTGGGGTTACTGGATTAGTATTCTTTTTCACTGATGCTGTTACTAGAATGCTTTCATGAACAGCCATAATAAAACAATCAAATTACTGAACCCAGGAATCATGTGAAGAAGCAGCCTAGCAGGACACAGACCCCTGCAGTCTTCTATCAAGTGTAATGTGCCTACAAGGGTAGCATGAAGCCAAGTTGTACAGTTACCCCCAAAAATGGGGTGCTGGAGGAGCTGTGTGTATAACAAGAAAATTTGTTCCCCAAATACATTTTGAGAAACTTGATTTCAGACAAAGGTGAAAACAGAAATGAGTTTTGGGAGGAGCCTTGCTTTCTACTGAGCATCTCCTTTCTACTGAGCCTTACTCTCTACTAAGAATGGTAAAAGGATTGCATAGATTGGTTTGGTTTGGTTTCGATTTTTCTCTTCCCCCCCTATTCATACTGCTGGTTTATATGATGGGATTTTGATGTACTGCAGACATAGGAACAAAAATTGTGATCCCAATATCTGTGAAATTGACCCTCTTAAATGAAATAGTTTAAAAGGAACTGTTACAGACCTTTGTAATTTTTTATGGACTCCTGAGTTTCTTGTAAATGGCAATTCATAAAGTTAAATCCAAATACTTTGTTATCCATAACTCCTTAGAAACCTTCAAAGAACCAGGTCATGTAAAAGTTGGTATTTATATATCTCACTGGGGATACTGTTGGAAATCTTAATGTGTTTCTTGTGTACAGTTAGTCACAGCTGTAAATTGGAAATAGAACAACTGCTTACTTAGGAAGTGTGGATTTGGCTGGGCTTTGAGGTTTTTTGGTAGCCAGAGTAAAACTAGATTTTTTGGGATCACTTGGTGCTGGTTTGCAAACAAGAGTTGGAACAAGGTTGCCTTTTCCGATATAGTACGTTTGATTATGAGTTTACAGCCTGTAATCTGCTCCAGGAAGCTGCTGAAGTTTATTTTTCATTGTATCAATTTTGTATAAAAAATGTGTTACCAAAAACTCTAAAGTCACTTTCTTTCAAATAAAGCTGTAACGTTAAAATGGTTTGTTACTTTTTTATTTGTAACAGAATCACTGAGAGAAAGGAGCTGTATTCAGACTCGTGCCTTTATCCTTTGTTCTAATGTCTTTTAATAAGGAGAGAATGAATATTCCTTCCCTTCACCGGATTTTCAGTCTTGTTCAGTTCTTACATGGATGCTGAAAGATGTTTGGTTAATGCTCTTCATTCTGGTTTGGATTTTTTTGGATTATAGAATAGAAATTAAATTATTTACTGATATTGAAGTGAATGCAAAAGTCTTTAACATGTAATAAGTAATTTTCAAGGTGTGCTTCCTTATAAAAATCATACTTAAAATTATTTTTTTATTGAAAGTGCTGCAGGACAGTCATTCCCAAATGAAATGGAGGTGGTAGGAAGATTTTCCTTCACAATAGTCACTGTCCTTTGCTGCACACATGCAGCGTCTGTGGAAAGATTCTGTTTTAAAGTGAGATTTTGTGTTTTGAGAGATTTCAATCCAAATGGGATTTAAAAGCACATGATGTCTCCTGAACTCTTAGACTCTCAAAAGCACATATAGAGGAAACTGACTGAACAGGGTTTGATTTTTGCCTTCCCTGACTGAAATCTGATCTGCCTCTCATAAAGTTGGAGCTTCACAAAAGAAATTGAATCAAGTCTTTAAAACTTCACTGGGGGCTTCTTCAGCTTCCTGACATGCTGGTGCATTGGGATTAGGTTCTCTTGGAGGGACAAGATCTCCCATGATTTTGTGACACGCTAGTTCATTATAATTATATACACTTATATGAAAGTTCAGACTCTGTATTAGCTTTTTGAAGTACTTATTCATCATAATTAGCTACTTTTATGGAATTGTGTCCGTAAAGAAAAACAGCAGCTAAGAATATGAGTGGAAGCTTAGATATGCCTTGATGGAAGGGAGGCTGTTAGAAATTAAGGCAGTGAGAGCTTCAGTCCCTCCCTCAGACTGATGCAGGCTTATGGTGGGGTGATTTATGTGCCTTTCTTAGGCAGCAATGCCTGCAAATAAGATTTATTTTCACAGCATTGGAATTTTGGTATTACAGGGTAAAATCAGTAGAGTGTAAATTGGAGCACTAAAACCCTTGGTTTTCAATGACTGACAAAATAATCCCCGTTACCAGAGTATCACTGCAGGCTTGCTCCAAGGTGGTCTATGTGTTAGGTTACTTATTGTCTTGTGCAGCAGGCAAGTTCCTGCTCAGGTTGGTGCCAGCACAACCATCGTTGGTGTTAATGGTCCTTCATCCACAGATAATTACGAAAAAGCTTTTAGCTAATATCCAGCACCTCATCTTCCGTATTTTGTCAGATTAGGCTTCTTGTGAAGATAAAAATGATAAAAACTACTAAAATCGACATGGTTTGTACATAGTTTCATCTCTAGATGAAAGACAATCCTACTCAAAGGAATGCAGTCCACAGCTCCTAAACTGTTGTCCATTTGAGTTTCTCTAAAGCACAAGTTGTACCTTATGCTAGAGCATGTAAGTGAAGATGAATTAGGGTGGGCATTTTTTTGTGCAGTCTGGGATTTCTGCTCCTTGCTGAGTGTATTTGGCATTTTCAGGTAAGTGCAAGGCCTAATGTCACTGCAAGGGGAGTACCAAAAAATCAATGAAGACTGCAGAGAGAAGCGTCCTGGACTTCAAAACATTGTGTTTGGGAGGTAATGGCCTGATTAATTATTTGTCTGCTTTCATGTGTCTCCTGCCTGTTCCTGTCTAAACAAGTTCTTGCACAGGGGCTTGGATATACTCAGAGCTGCCCTTGTCTGTCTAAGAGCAGGTGTTATGTCCATCACTGCTTCATCTCTTTTCCTCTCCCATGTAGGCAGAGGAAGGTTATTCCAGGTTGACTGTGTTTGTATCCCAAGGTTTCAGTGATGGTGTGAACTGAAAGCAGGCCTTGCCCCCTCCTCAAATACATGTGCTCTGTTCAGACTGGATGAGAAGCCATAGTAAAGGAAAGGGACAGTTTCTTTTTGGGGGTTATCTACTCAGTGTTTTAAGAATTAATTTATGATTTCTATGCTGACATAGAAGGCTTCCAGCATAAAGCTCCTTCAAGGCTCATTTTCAGACTTTAAACTGATTGAACTATGGGACTGAAGAGAGCTTACCTTCTTCCATTTCCAGACACAGCCATCAGCACTGCACAGGGGACACTATGGAAGTTTAAGTTAAGCAAGTTAGTCATGATGGTGTCTATTCCAGAGGCTTGTACAGTCTTTAGGGAAGACGTACACACAGACCTAGGGCTGCACTGCAGGCAGCTGAAGTTCCCAATAGAGTGTCCCTTTATAAGTCTATAAATTAGACTGTCAATTTTGGAAAAGAGAATTTGAGAGAAAAACAGATCACAAAAGTCTTTAATTATTGACTGTATACTTATAAATTACTCTTAAGCTTGGCCCAGAGGGGTCTTCTGCAGGTCCTGCTTTCATACCACTTCACAGTTACATTTGTTTTCTGTAGCGTGTGGATCAGGATTGAGCAGAGTCTTCTATGTTTCACTCTACTTTTTGGGCAAATGATCTAGGTCTGGAGAACCCACAAAATTACAGTATTTGTAAGTTAAGACTGTATAACTTCACCCAACGTCTGCACCACAAACGTAGAAAGTATATTATACCCCTGTCAGTAGAAGACAGAATTCCATGAGAAGAAAGTTTGCTGACCTTGAGAAACTGCTTTCTGAAATGAGGAGAGATGAGCTCTTGTGGCAGGGTTCCACAGTTTATGAGAATCACCTTTCTGCCACTCTGCCTCCCAACCTGCTTTCTGAGACAAAAATGTTCTTCACTTTATGGGGCTAATATTCTCCAAGATTATTTTACCTTCTACCTGAAGGTTATTTGAGTATCGATTTGTGTTCTTTACAAAAAACCCCAAAAAACAAAACAACCACCAAACAAAAACCCCCAGATAAATAGGAAGCCAAACTCTTCTTTGCAGGACTGAGCACTTGATGAGTTTAGATGTGACAGAAATGTTTCCCTTCAGCCGAAGGATGAAGTTTGTGTGTCAGACGCCCGAGGGGCAGCGCCGGTGAGGTGCCCGGGGGTCCCTCTAGTGCCCACATCGGCAGCATGAGGTTACAGCCCCGCGGGGGGGCTGCGGGGAGCGGTGCCCAGCTGCAGCTGCCCTGCTGCTCTCGAGATTTTTGCTTTAATTTGTGTAGCAGAAATGGCCAAACACCTGATTTTCATCTGTAGCCTATTTCTCAGAATGGGGGCAACTAGAGATCAGGATTTGCAGGTTTGCAGCCCGTCTCTGTTAAGCAACAGTTTAGCTACCTTGTACACTGGATATTGCAATTTGCAATGTCTGTGGTGACTTCTCTCCCTGATTTCCTTTTCTAGGTGGGTTACCGTTTCTTCTGGGACTGATGTGTTCCAAGTAGAACAGTATTGAACCACAATTTGTGTTATTTCAGGTATAAATAATTAAAAGACATTTTTTCTCAAAACAGAATTTGAAAACAAATTGGAAATAAAGTTTGCTATTTTGCTATTTCTTGAGTTACGTGCAACATAAATATCAAGATAAGCTGACCTAACTGAATCAACTTGTAATTACATTTCTGGACAATGAAGCTTTTCCCTGCTGTCCCAGTCTCTCCCTGCAAGTTGCAATGTGGAAAGGAAATTCTGATTTTCTAGTTAGAATTGGTAAGAATATGTTAAGTGTTAATAATACACACTTGTATTATTATACATCTGTAGCTTACATGCAGTTTGAATTGCTTCAAATTGAATTTGTTTCAGTTTTCTGACTTTATTACTTAAAAATAATGGTTTTATTATTTTATACTTGGTGTCTTTATGGGGAATTTTCCCGACTTTTAACAAGTGTTGCTGCGCTGTTCAGCTTCATTGACTGTAAGTCGGTGCTTTTTGTTGTGTGTTTGATTTTCTGTAGTATCACTGGTTTGCAACATCTTAAATTACTTTCTGTGAAAACAAAAGCAGCTTGTCACGCTGCCACAAGGTGTCGTGAGAAGCCGCGTCTCTCCTCTCGATGAGGGTGCGCTGCCAGGATTCCCAGTCAGCCGAGTACTTGTGGAACGAACTGTTCTGAAAGCACCTCATTTCAGCGTGCAGCCAAGGCAGCATCTCCATTTCTCAAAGATACTCTTTGATATTAGGATTCTGCTTGAAACCAAAGTGACTGGGGACTGAAGAAACTGTCCTCTCACATGCCCCGAAGCAGCAGAGTTAGAAGTGCCTTAAGGTTGCTGATGTGTAGGATGCCTCATAACACCAAGCACTGTAGAGCTGAAAGGTTCTGTCTGTAGTAACCACGGCTGTGCAGACTGGCAAAGGACAAGCCTGTGGTTTGGGTTTTGTTTGGTTTTTTTTTCTGCCATGAATTTACTCCAGTAAGAGAGGGAATATGTTTCCAGGAACTAGAAAGAACTTCTTTCCATTAAATCTGCACTTCTGCTTTAAGTTCCCAGCTGAATTTGCTTTTTGGAATCTACATATTAATGAGAAAAAGCCTTTAAGCAGCAGCCTTGCAATGTTCCATCCCACACAACTGTCGGAAGCAGGTGTGTGGTGTTGTCTAAGCCAGGGGGAAGCTGAGCAGAGATTTTTTAAGTTACTCAGATCTCTCACATGCATACCCTGAGTCATGGTGGATGTTGTGATGATTGTTTTATAGAATGCAGTCCTGTCAGGGACTTATTTTTGTCTCCCATGGAGTTCGGTGAGATCTGAGTGCATAGTGCTAAAGTACTGAATGTGCTTTAATGAACTTTATTTACTTATTTCTTCATAAACTAAACATGTGACACACTAACATGCAGGACAGTTCTTGAAAGGTCTTGTGGGAGCAGCATTGACTTTTGTTTTGTGTCTCAAGGTGAGTCAGGGAAACTGAGTAAAACACCACCACAAAAAGTAAGCAGAGCTTTTTGAAAGGGATTCCAAAAAGATTCAAAATCCTTCAGCATTTTGTCCAAAATCACTTGCAGGACAGAATTTTTCTCAGAATCCAAGGTCATGATGGCCAGCAAATATTACTTGGTCTACAGAGTATGACAAAGAAAAATATTGCTTCAGAGGAGCACAGAAAGCTGGAAGGATGTGAAAAGTGAGGGAAGATTCCAGCTGATTTGTGCTAATCCAGTAATTCAAATTCTAGACACAAAATGGTCAGCAAGGCAAAGTTAATAAAACATTAAAAGAGGCCCTGCAACCTCAATAAGTACATGATGTTGATTCTGTGTTTGATCATAAATTTTCCCCGAAAAATATTTAATTGAACTAAAACAGGCATGAGAATGATTCAGTCCCCATTAGAAAACAGGTTCACTTTGATGTACATGAGCAAGTGGTGCTGCTCCTCGTGCCCTGTGAGTTGTCTGCCCGGCTGGGCCGAGTCCTTGACAGGCTGGAGTTCCCTGTGAGCGGTGCTTGCCTTGGCAGGCATGACACATGGAATTGAAAATAAGTTCAATCTCTTTCTAGGAGACAATGAGCCAAGGCTCAAACTTCAGACAAATCAAATTAACTATTCCCAGACCCAGAGCTGTCCTGAGAGGAGAGAAAACATATCATGCCCAGCTGTATGCTGGAAGTACCAATGCTTTAAGGTGCTCAGGGTTGTGATGGACTCTGACCGTGCAGTTGGATGGGCAGCACTGGAGAGGGCCTGTTTTCACTGGATGTTTGCAGGTGTCTAACCCACCCATTAAAGAAATATCGGTGTTCCAGCTGGTAAAGCCTTCAGAGCATAAAAGAGCTGTGCTGTGGCTGCTTTCTGTGTGGAAGGTCAGGGTGCTTCTCCCTGCATGTGTGGCACTATAACAAAGCTCCTGATTTCCCCTTTTTTAGTGGTTATGGCAAGTGTCTGCTCTGTTCAGGAAGAGAGCTTCACTGCAACTGTTAAGTCTAGGAGAATTTGATATATTCTGTGGTTATACAGATACATCCACATAAACTTTAGCCTAGATTGAAGTTGATTTGAGGGTAGTGGAATCTATATTTCAGTTTTTGATATTTTATGTTTAATAAATTAGAAGTGAATATTTTAGTGCACATAAAATGCACATAAAAAGTAAAAATTACTTTTTCTAGTGCACATAAAAAGTAAAAATTACTTTTTCATTGCTAGCCAGAAGTTTATACTGGGCTATGCAATTTAACAAGGCAGTTCTCTCTTAGCTACATGTCATTACAATCCTAGAAAATTAGCTTCTTTGTGATTTCCAGATACACAGATACCCGAACAAAGGCCAGTGTAAGTATAGTGTAATAGGACTTTTTTAAAGGCAAGTCTTATTTTTTTTTATTTTTAAAATACTAGGGTGTAATGGATTTTCTAATTTAGAAAGCATATAATGCAAATTCATTTTATGTTAAGAACCTTTAAAAGTAATTCATTATTTCTAAACTTTTTTTATTGCTGAGTATGTTGTTGCCAGGACTGTTCTCAGTGACAGTATAGCTTACAGTTGAGATGTGAAAGACTCAAACTGCAAAGGAATAGTGGTGACAAAAGCTAGAAATAAAATCATTTTTTATTCAGCCTTCCTTTTACATGGAGGAAAGGTGTTCCACATTTGTAAGGTTTATATTGTTGCTTTTCAGACATGACTCAAAGATAGGTATTGAAAGAGGGAAAGTATAAAACATCATTGTGCCTTTACGAATTCTAGTTCCATTCAAATAGAAAATGTTCTATTTCTGATCCTTAAAGAAAGCCATCAGGTCATGAACAGCATTTCCATTTGTGGAGAAAAATGTCAGAATAATTTTCTGAAGGTCTGTATAAGATGAATGTTCCTTTTGAACCCTTTATTAATTTAGTTTCTGGGCACATTTAAAAAATCACTGAAGAATTAATAGAAGCTATGTGTAAAATTACATAAAAACCCCTTGGTGAAATTCCAGTGTTTTTTACAGTATTCACAGCTTAGTTTTGGAGTGAAATAACTCTTGATTTCAGTAGGCCTGAACTCGTTAGTTGAATATACCACAAGGAGGACCTATTTTCCTTTCATGTTTTCCAGGGTGGGTGAAGAGGGAATTCACAGGCCTTGGTGGCATTACTGTGCTTAGGCTTGGGAAGAGAATGGGGGACAAAGTGTCTGCTGTCATATGTGAGGAATAATTTTTTAAGAGAAAAGGATCTCAGTTTCTAGATTTGAGTGACATTAGGATATTTCTGCTAAGTGTGTTGAGCACTTGAACTTCTGAGACTTCACCTATGTGAGGTTATTTTCTTCATGCACACACATCCTGTGAACAGGGACACAAAAATACAAGTGAAAAGCTTTTTTGCATCTATTAGTGTATTTACAGTGTCATAATCTGAGTGTTACATCTTTGCAATGGGGGAAAAGGGACCGTGTTGATGAGTGACAATGATGCAACACATGTCAACAATGACATCATTGCTGTGCTGCATCACAGCACTCTTGTCTTTTGAGTTCTGTTTGTCATTTATAAAATTCACTGGCATCTCTTGATTTTTGTGGCAGGCTGATGGGGTTATGGGCTAACTCTGGCAGGAACAGAGATGCTCTGAGCTGTGTCACTTCTGGACAGGAACTGGTGGATTGCTGTGACACTGAGCTGTACTCAGTGGCCTCACTCTCTGATGTCAGGAGCAGCAGCACGGGGCTCTGTGGGAGTGACAGCCATTACTCCTGAACTGGTTTCCTTTCTTCTTTTCATTACAGTCTTTATGCTGGTTCTTATGGCCTAATGTATCAATGTGTTAAAGAGAAACCTGAGTATTTGATTTTTCCCCCATGAAGCTGGGAAATTGGGAGTTGATTTTTTTTATTAAAGCAGCATGACTCATACTTTCCTTGAAGAGCTCCAGTTAAGCATCTTAGGTCTTCTGCTAAATGCTACAAGAAAACACTTCAGTGTTTGCCAACTGTTAAAGAAGTTTTGAAGAAAAGGTTTTAGGTGTTTGGCAATATTTGCATATATTTGCTTACTGATTGCAAATTCTCTGTTTTCTGTGGTTGCAAAGTTTACGACAAGTAGCCTGGCATTCTTCCTCTCCCATTCTCAAAAGTGGCATTTGGCTGTTTCCTTTCCTCTTATAGTGCATTAAAACTAGATGGAGAATTAAAAAGGCTGAAGCCCCTCGGGTAATTGATCAGTTGTCTGAAAAAAACCAAAATGCTTAAATCTTGTTTTGTTATCCTGACAATAGTAAATTCAATCTTGACTTGGGAGCAAAATTTATATCTAGTTTTATTACAAAATGTGGCCCAAGTGTTGCGTAAAAATGATTGTTGGTTTTGCACTCATTTATCTAAAAACTCAATGAAGCCATTAACCATTTATGCATTTCGAATTCCAGGAGAAATAGATACTAGTTACTGGGTAAACACTTCCTTTCACCAAAAGGTAGACATATCAGTTAGTGTGCAAGTACCCAGTAATATTTCTTATGATCATACAATGTGTGGAAAGATGTAACTCCCTTAAAGAATCAAGAAAACTAGATTGTATTGATGGAAGTGTCATGTTTGTCAGAAATCACACAAACGTACTCAAACAATTAATGTTGGAGAAATTAATCATCTTTCACCAGTACCAAATGGAACAGGGATTTCCACACTGGGTATGTGGAAATAAAGTCTGTAAAGTGTTTCCCCTGGGCTAGGGAAGCTTTAGAAGCCTTAGTCCCCAACGTAACAGTAATTGATAAAGGTCAAATACCCTCAGAATTATGGATAAGAAGCTCTTTGGGGTGCACAAAACGAACCTTAAATGCTATAACGGAGCGACCAGCTGGATTTCATAGTTTTGTAAGATTAAGGAATTTAGTCTCAAGAAAAAGGGGGGATTTGATAGAAGAAATAGAAACTTTACTCACAGTATCCCAAAATGTCCAAATAAGGAGCAATATGATCTTAGAGAAGTCCTAGAGAATTCGATAGGGATGTACTCAAACAAAGAAGATGTAAACTAAGCTCTGTGTACCCAAACAAGATCAAATAAAGAACAAACGTAACGGTTTTTGGTGGTGGAACACAATGATGCTGTACCTGCTGTACCTGCTCAAGAACTGAGGTCAAGACAACAAAGAAGACCCAGAAAGACCAAAGAAGGACTTCCGATGGGGGTATGATTATGTAAACAAACTAATGAATATGTATTAAGTAAGCGAGACTATCTAATGAATAGTAAGTGTAAACAGTAGGTGTAATAAAAGGCCCTGTCTGTCATTTGGCACGTTCGATTAGAGGAGCTATCCTCCGAACATCCAGCATGCTGAATAAAGAAGAATGCCCTTTTTAGCATCTACAAATTGATGTTAAGAAGTTTGTTTCTGCTGCTTTTCAGTATCAGTAGTAGATGCTGTATGCAGTTGTAATGCAGCTGTTCTGAGTGCAGGGGGGAGCACGGAGGCAACCTGCTTCAGTGCACAGCCCACTTCTGTCCTTGGAAAAATTCAAAGTGACAGGAAGCATGCTGAGGCCATATGTCAGCAAAGCAGAGTTCAGAGCAGGCTGAACTGTAAGCACAGGTTTATTTTCTAGCAGTTTTTGAGGCAGTTGTGTCTGGATCATTAAGAACAGAAGTTGCCTTCTCTGAATTACCATTATGTGTCAGCAGTTGCTTGAGAACTTTGAGCAAACTTGGGAACACCTTCCCCAGAAGCTCATGTTTAACTCTCTCACAACTGTCAGGACTTATTTAATTTCCTTCATTTCTGTGTGTGAGTTACCTGTTTTATATGTTAAAGAATCAAGAATTTTCAAGTAATGCCTCTTTCAGCTGTGGTCTATACTACAGGGACATTTCCAGTGATCTGGTATTTCTGATATCACTCCTGTGAGACCTGGCACGTGGACAGTACATTGTCTTTAAAGCACTTCATCAGGTCTTAATTCCTTTTGAGTTTTGGAGCACTGAAATGAACTGACTGTTTAAATGTACTTGACTAAACAATAGCTAAATGTGAAAAAGATGGCAACTTTTTGATGTGATTCTTAATCAAGAAAACAGAATGTTCCTTTTCTATTTATCTAATTAAAGAAGCAGTATAAATCAAACAGGAAAAGCTGAAATTGTTCATCTCAGTCCTTGGTTGACCTGCATCGGGCAGAGATTAACTTCACAGGATGACAGAACAGTTCAGGGTGGATGAGACCACTCAAGACCATCCAGTTCAACCTCCTGCTCAAAGAAGGATCACCTAAAGCATAAAGCAGGTTGCCCAGGGCTGTGTCTAGTCAAGTTTTGAACAATGTCTCCAAGGATGGAGACTCCACAACACTTCTGGGCAACCTGTTCCCGGGTTTGAAGATCTGCAGTAAAAAGGTATTTTCTTGTGTTCAAGTCTTGTGTCCTTTAATTTGAAAATATGTTGTCTATCAGTTTTGCATGTGAAGTTTCCATGTTTTTTTGAAAGTGATGCTGAAATTTGAAGTGTTGTGACTTTTGATGTTGTTGAACCTTTGCTTCTTCTCCATGTTTTTTTTCAGTGTCTCTGCCCTGGCAGCTTACCTGCTAGAATGTCCTTTCTGGCTTAAATTTCTCCATATATCTTTTGGTTTATGTTCCAAGCTGCATGGATGATAATACCACATTTGATTGCTCTTTGCATCTGTGCAATTTGACCAGCAGTGCTAGTGGGGGCCCTCTGGGCTAAGGCATGGAAAAGCTGCATATCACTGTACTGCTGTGATTTGGCTTTGGGAATGTCAGGGCTACCAAATGTGTGCCACGTTCTGCCTTGGAGTCACACGTTGACATTAACTGGAGTTACTGTAACCCTGTTGGAGCTACTGGGTGCTGAGACCTATCTGTCAACTGTATTTATAGCTGTATGTTTGGTTGCCTGCAGTCTTACAAAGAGCCTGCCTTGTATTAAAATCATAGAATCATAGAATCATTAAAGTTGGAAAAGACCTCCAGCATCATCAAGCCCAACCTTTGACCAAACATGACCTTGTCAACTAAACCATGGCACTAAGTGCTGACTATCAATGACTCACCTTGCAATTGGTGTAAAGCCTGTGAAGTCTTCCCAAATAATATAGTTACAGTCAGCATACTCTCTGGGTGGTCGTTAATACTTAGTTAAAAGTAGCCAAAATATTTTATATTCTGAAAAAATTATTTTCCTGCCCTTTGTGACATGTTTGGCTTTGGCCGGAATGTTCTGATGTGTCCTGTGCTATTTTTAGTAATGTTGATTATCCTTCCCCCCATTTCTATTGCGACACAGAATGACGTCTTTTTACTGGTACGTGCTACTTTCACACATGGGTTCAGTTTCACCAGTGATCAAAAACATATGGATCAGTCGTGTGTGAGGACTAGTTTAATCTTAGTGCTGCTGGGCTAATTGGAGCGAACTAGCGAATATGTGTCTTTCTTTTTCTTATACATATAAATTAAAGTGTAATTTTAAATTGGACCTTGTCTTCCTGTTTCCTTCCACAGAGAAGGGGCAGAAAGGGAGAACGTAGTTCTTGCCAGGTCTTGAATTTGGTGGTTTTCTTGGGAGAACTGTTTTCTCTGTAGGATGTATTTCAGGACATATTTGGAGTGCATTAGGTAGAGACCTGCCAGAAATGGAGTTAATCCCAGGAGCATCAATGGACAGCGGAAATCTCTCCTCAGAGCTTCCAGCAGTGGCAGGGAGATCAGCCAGGTTCTATGTTGACATAAGGCTTTTCCCTGTCATTCTGCAGAGTGTGTCCCATATTAGCCAAGCTCTAAACAGCATTAATAGATGCCAAACACATTTTCTGCAGCTGTGTGAGAAAGATGTCGAGTGGCTATTTATCACTCTCACTCACTGACCCAATCAGACCCACATTACCTGTACAGAAAATTGATTGGGAGAGGATAATTCTTTACAGCTTTTCTTTTTTGAAAGAAACAGTTAATCATTTATGACCAGACTTAGTCTTTCTGGCTGTTTATGGTTCTTCCGCTCATGACAGTAGGAACATGTGGGGCCCCAGGAAGTAGCAGAACTCTGGGAATATTTTGAGAGATGCTACTGTAGTGAATGTGAGAACCTTAAATGCAGGGTACTTTATTGAATGATTTATAGCAAGTCTTGGTCTTTAACTATAATTATAATCTTCACTGAGTTCAGATCAAACTAGTAGTGACCTCAGATCCAAACTGTTTTTCAGTAGTCGGACAGATCCAGGGTGGGTTTTGAGAAAATTCACGGGAGCACATCACAGCTAACATCATTTTGAAAGTATGTGATATGAACTTCTTGCTACTGTTGCCGTTAAGGCAATGAATGGTTGGGTCAAAGTGCATTTATATGGATCACCTGGCTGTTTTCATTCTGGTCAGCATTCAGGCTGTGTAAGCTCTAATGCTTGGCCCATCCATATAAAGATAATTTTAATTTATAAAGTAACCTTTACCTTACTTGATTAATCTTCTTGTGCTCTTTGTTTTACAACCCCCCTGACTATATCAGTTGCCTTAATAAAAGGTTTATTTCTCCTGAATTTCTACAATTTCTCTTGAAAAACTTCTAGTTCTAGTGATCTATGATGGACTAAGAATATGACTAAGAACATTAAGTAAAGAGAAATAAAAATGTTTTGTTAGGGAAGAATAAAAAGGAAGGCATCTTTGAATAAAGCCTTCTTTAATAGTTTTTAGAACTCCATTCTAATACAAGTGCTCAAGGACATAATTGGCAATATATTTAACAGCAAGTAAAGTCTCTTCACAGGTTGGCTTTATCTGAGATTCAGGGAGAAGAAAACCATATCTGCCGGTGTCTCGGAGCTCGAAAGTGAAAGAATACTTGACACCTTGATCGTAAGCCCAGTCGTCAGAGCCCCCTGCAGCAGGGTCTGTTGGTAAAGAAATGAAATAAGGATTAACTGTGAAAGAGTGGCTATGCATTGGAATGTGAAATCCTTTGGAGTCAGGTCATGTAACCAGAAATGCAGAAAGGACAGATAAAAAGATATATTTGGAGAATTGATTGATTTATCCTGCTCATGGAAAAGCTGTGATTTTAGGCCATTTAAGAGCTTCATTCCAGCTGATGTGTGGAAGCAAATGTAAACAAGCTAAACTGTTCCCTCCTTGTCAGTGTTGTGAGAAAACCACAGGAGAAATGTCTAAGGAACAGGAGAATGGTGTGGTTGCATGGGGGTGTTTAGAAAGGTTTGGTATCAGAAGCAAAAAGCCTCTCACTGGGTGGCTTTTTGAGGTTCATACAGATGGTAAAGAGCTGCAGATCTGGGATATCAGCTCCATCTTTTTCTTCTGGACGAATAATACCCTCCCTTTCCAGTAGTTTGGTACAAGAGACTATTTAGGAAGAGGAACAAGAATCACTAGAAAACTGCATTTTATAGTCTTAGTAACACTTAATATGGATTGTTAGTATATTTAGGCCAGTACTTACAGATTGTTTCAGCTCCTGGACCGTATGTATATTTAGTATTGTACAAACTGGCCAGCTGTTTGGATGCAGCACTAGCAATGGAATTCTGTAGGAAAAGAAAAATGATAAATGCAGATTTTCAGAAGCTTTCTGAGTGTATTGTTAAATAAACTGAAAAGCCATGGTGAAGAAGTTTTTATTTGAAAACTGTTGTTCACCTCTCAGTGTGACTAGGTGTCAGTAGCTGACAAGGCACAGCTTGTCCTGTTGTTGTGGAAAGAACTTATCAGTAAAGAAATTGTTCTCCAAGCTTTAATGGAGTGTGTTCCAGGCTGTATGTTTATTGCTCTAGTGCTGTGCAGCTGCTGTACAGTCCAGTCGAGTTTGTACAGGTAAGGGGACAATAGGTAACAGCATTTTCTAGACTTAGAAGAAACTTCTACAAGGTTAAAACTAAATAAGGAATCTTATTTAGAGATAAGAGAATCTTAGAGAATAGTCATAACTTGATACAGTAAATTGTGAACATACAATAACTTTTCTTTTCCTTCTGTTCATGCCACAATAAATTCAGAGCAGAGTCGGCTCAGTCAGAGAAGTTGAACGGTGACACAAGTGGAAGCAGATTAAAGTCTTATAAATATTAACAGCCAGAAAAGACATAAATTACCCTGGAACCATATGTAGTCTCATTAATTTCAATTAATTTCCTGTGCACAGAGGGGCTCATTCAACTCCCACTGATTTCAGTGAGGGTTGGATCAGGCCCATCAATAGTACTATGAAGCTTTGTACGTTTGCATTAAGAAAATTACAGACTTTTCTTTGGAATGTGTGGCTTTTCCAATTCTTCATTATACAGCATGTTGGTAATAAAACATGAAAACTATTACTAACAGATGATAAATATGAATGATTTTTGAAAGCAGATGTTCAGTATAAGAATAAGCAATGGGTTGCCATATCTTTCTTTATAGCTTACAGCTGAATGGCTTACTATTCCAGGAATTTCCTCAAGCCCTTTCCTTCTCTGTAGGTTATACTCTGGCTTATTTCCCAGTGGAAGATATATTATAAAATATTCTCTGTTCATCCTTATGCTTCAAGTGTTCCTGTGAATTACTCAAAAAGTCATATTGGACAATGAGTTTAGAAAATCTGAGTTAACTGAAAGAACTTTCTTGGCCTCTACAAAACAGCATCAAAATGTGTTTTTGAAGAATTGCAAGTGTTTCCCCATTCCCAGATGTTTGGTTTTGAAAATTCTAGAATTATGGGAGTTTGCTGTAGGAATTTGTGGTCATTTAGCACATGAAATATATTTAAACAAGGCAGACCAAAGTGTACTTGAAGCTTGTCCTTCCACCTATAACACTGGCTGTAGTTGAATGTGAGGTTTGGTTTCTGGCCTCTCAATTGCACAAACACAAGCAATTGTAGGAAAAATGTTGGTGCTTTGCATTTCATAATCTTGGATTCAGAGGAAGTGGAGTAGCTGAGCTCTCTCCAGTGTTGGTTTTTTTTGTTTTGTTTTGTTTTTTTTTAATCCCTCCACAAGTTGAATTTTCTAAAATCCACAGTAATTTTTAACACATGTTCAGGGAATTGTAGAGGTTGGAGACTACTATCCGCTAGTGATACCATGTTTTCTTCAGCCATCTGTTGTTTATAATATACACATTTAATCAGCAGCTGAGATTGAGTCAAATCTTCTCTCAAAAGCAAATGAATTTTTAAACATAAACTGATTCTTTCTCTTTTCAAATATATGGAAAGTGGAAATAAAATTTGGAAACACAGTCTGATAGTACCTACAGACCTGTTGGCCATTAGTATTTGTTCTCTCTAGTAAGCCACATGATAGGGACAATAGAACAGCAGGGCTGCTCTTTGGGGCTTTTACACCCAGGGCATTCCTTTCACTCAGCAGCCAAATGATGGCCTTAAATCATATCAGAACAGATACCTGAAAAAGTATATCAGGAAATCTTTTTACCTGAGGGATTTTTTTATTATTGGCCAGGAAGTTGTAAAAAGAGAGATTTGTAAAAAGAGCAGTTGAGATCTCCAGCTGTTAAGAGCTTAGAATCCCAATAAACAACTTCCTCAAGCTCTTCAGGTTGGAGATGGAGATGGTATTTTAAGTTACCCTCTCTAAGTGAAAAACATGACTGAGCATTTATGACTTCAGCATGAAATGAAGCTATATCCAAAGTTTTGATGTATTTTTTTTTCCTTTAAGTGACTCTCTACCATTTGCTTTGCTAATAGACTTACAGTTCAAAACCTAAAGGTAGAAAAAAAATTTCAACTTTATAGGAAGAATGCCATTTCTTAATAATAATAATAATAATAATAATAATAATGAAAATTTAAAAACCAACAGCAGAAATAATAACTATTAAGTAAATACTTGTGAGTATAAATACAAAATATGAGGAAACTGTGTTTGTTTTTTTTCAAAATAGCTCAATTACTCAAAGCAATCCATAAAAAGGAAATAGCATGAAGATTTATGCAGGGGTATATAAATAAAACCAACATTTTCCAAAAGGTTGAAAAGTGGTTTGGGTTTTCAAGCCTGTAAATTATTTAGAATACACCTGCAAGGAGAAACACTGTTTTCTTTTTTTACCTCTGAAGGTACTCTTTGCTGTTCAGTGATTTTCTACATCTCTTGGCACAATGGGCTTAACTGAATTGTTGTGGTTTGTTTGGGGTTTTATACCATTAAGAATCCCTCTCTTGCAAGGAACATTTTGCTGAGAATTATAGTAGCAGAGAAACAAGTGGCGCCCTGAAGTCCAAGATATAACTCCAGAGTAATACCTTGTAGCTGGGAGCAGAAATGGCTTTTCAGCTTCTGACTCACAGCTGAGCTCGCAGAGCTGGTGATTTCAGCAGAAGGCGTTTTATTCCCTCATCACCCATCTGTGTTTACACAGCAATTACTAATATTTTGCTTGATCTTGTGTACAGAGTGCGTGGGCCAGCGAGACAGCAGAGTTGTGTTCTTAGTTGCCATTATCTTAGCTAATTAACAACCTTTAAATGTATTTTTACAGTTATTAGCTTTTAATGAAAGGTATGGTACTGGCCTCTCTTTCTCACCACATCTGGAGTTTTGAACTAACAAGATAAATTATCAGGCTAAGTATCTTCTGTGTGTTAATAGGTAATTTTTATGGGAGCATCTCCTTCATGTTACTCTTGTATCATCAGACTGGATTTGCCAGCAAACTGTGACCATTTAGAAACACTCCAGGGATGCTGATTATGCAGCTGCTGTGTGGACAACTCCTTTTGCCTCACAATCTGATAATGGTCTGGAGAAGCCTTTTCACTGCTTGACTGGGCCTCCTGCTCTCTTCTCTCACTGGATTACAAATTGATTTTTCCTGAGGTGGAAGATTGTATTTCACTTCACCTTGGTCTTGTGTGCTTTACTTGTTAGGTAAAGTGACCCTCAACTTCCTTTGTAATGAAAGTCTGAAAATGTGGTATTTGCAAAGTGAGCTTTAGCCAAGTGAATCTAAACTTCTGAAGCTTCTTGTTTTGCCAATAAAAACAGACTCCCTCCTCAAGAGTCCACGATGATGTATAATTTAGTTCACTATTCTGTTGTTGCTCCTGGTTAAGCATGTGCTCCAAGAGCTCAGGGAATCCAGCCAGTGAGGACTTCGGTAGGATTATTTTGTTTAGTTTACAAGCCTGTTTCTCTCTGACAGTTTCTCAGAGTGTTTAAGAAATCAGTCCCTGGTGAGAGGGTTTCCAATGTGACTGAGTTAAGGTGTATGTGCCCTACACGTGTTGGAGACTCTTGCCTGTCAGCCAGACTCACACATGAACTTCATCTGGAAAAGGCTGCTACTAGAAACATCCTTTTCACAATTCTAAGACTGCCAGTACAGAACAGTTCTATTGTGGCAAACTCGATAGAGGAGCTGTGTAGCCAATTTCAAATATTGCTTTGCTGCCCATTTTCCTGTTTATTTGCTTCTCAGTTGACTTTAACAATATTTAGGTGTAACAATCACAGTAATACAATCTGTGCAATAGCACAGATGCAACAGCAGCAGAGGTTGCAACTCCTCATTGGCATGTCTGAGTCTCTTAGGTAGTAGGATTTTTGCCGTTCAAAAATCCTTACCCACAGGTCTTCATATATCTTAAACATATTCAGGACTTCACAACCCGGCATTAGGTTAAAGTCTGACTGATATTTGCAATGTCATGCAGTATATTTGAAATTCACTCTTGTAGGCTGCACAGACTGGGCATATCTCCACTTTCTAATACATCCTATTTAAACATTCAAGAGGAAATTAGATGCTAGACCGACCCAATATGGAAGGTGAAATTTGGTGAGTTGAAAGAGCAACCAATGGGATCAGTATGCATTCAGGTAATACAAACTGAAATCTTGGGTTGTAAGTGAAGGTACTATTCTGCTGCCCATGAAACAACACACATACATTAATCTGACCATGAGTATGAGCTGGCTGCAGATATGTGTTTGGTGCTGAGTTTGTTAAACTGAGAGATGGAATTGAACCTGAAAAGGAAGGAAGAGCAGGATGCACGTTCCTCTGCTCTCTCAAACCATAGTTCAGAGCCAATTCAAATACAAACAAATTGATAAAGCTAGATTTGTCTGAAAATGAGGAGAGCATAGGGTGACCTAATGGGAAGCTAAGGCCAGAATAGGAACTGATTAGAAAATATGGCCTAAACTGTTTATGAAACATGTAATTAAATACAGAGTTCTTTATTGCAAGAGGACAAAAATGTGAGTAGCAAAATAAAGATGAAAATAATCTTTTTGGAGTGTGGAGAGATAATACTTTTGCCAAGCATGTTTTTTAATTGTGAAAAGCTAATGCTTCTCTTCTCTCTAGGAGAGGGATTCAAGTGTTCAGGGTAATACTCCAGGGTATAGTAAAGAATGAGCCAAGAGGATTATGAAGCAGACAAAATGTGATTTACCGAAAGGAGGACATACTTCTTTCAGGGTGTCATCACAAGAATATTGTGTAACTTCTAAGAAATTCCTGACCTAGATTTTTCCTGTCTTGGGTGTTTTTATTTTTGTTGTTTAAGTACTGTTTGGATAACAGTGAAAGTTTTGTGCAACACTGGGGTTGGGGGGATAAAAAAACCAACCCCGAATAAAAGGAGAAAAGTTTTGGGAAAATCCTTGTGAGCTGTGGGATTGAGAACCTCAGAGATCCTCTTGCGTCTAAGGGGAAGAGTGGGAAGTCACGGGAAGGAAGGGGCATACATGACTTTCATCAGGTTTTAAGCCCCAAGGTCTGGCATGGTTGAGGGATAGTTCTAATGCCCAGCTCTCAGTAAGTCACAGTAACTCTGAGGTGTTGTGATTTGCTGTAGCAATGCAGAGAAGCACAAAGGGGTTCTCCAAGTGCCCTGTTCTACCTGAGAAACCAAAACAGCTTTAAGCCTTCTAGTGATTTCTTGAGGCTGTGAACAGAAAACGTCCTTTGAGCCCCAAGGACATGCTATTCAGTACCCCTACAGGAAAGGAAGGCACAGGCATTCTCTGGATCTTTCTCTTCTGCAGCCTTAGTGTATTCAATCTCAAATTACTCAATTTTTGCACCCTTCTGTATCTCAGGCACTGGAATGCAACATAAGCCCCATGGTATTATGCTACCTTTAGTTAAATACAATGGAACAAAATGTTAACAATAAGCAGACATGCGAGGTTTTGTTTAAACACATGTCCAGTTGCTCACTGAAAGAGATAAGAAATTGCAATGATATTTCCTTTAATTTATTAGATCTGTCAGAGTAAAAATAACATCTGAGATAAGATAATGGCACTATAAATTTTGCTTCTTCATTTACAAAATGATTTATGATTATTTTATTTGCCCAAACAATATCTATTAAAAGTTAAGATTCTCATTCTTCAGCATTTCTCTAAATCTAAACAGGACTTTTAGACATGAAACACAGCAATTTACATATAAAATGATACCTCTTTTTGGAGCTGTCTCATCTCAAGCAAGTACAATTCTTGACTGAAAATTTTAAATATCTTTAGTCACAGCTTAAATGAACGTGTCTTAGTTATTTGAACTAACCTGAAAAGCTGCACTTTTGAACCTGACCCAGAGCCTGTGGAAGTCAGTTTTTCTGTTTAATTCACTGACGTTGGAGTGCATAAGGCCCTTTCTGTTTAATTATCCCAACTACAGGCCATGTTGATTGGGTGATACTCTGATCTCATCCTCCAAAATGACTTTTGGCAAGAAGTCTTCCCTTGTTAAAATCGGATACTGCACAAGTTAAACACCTCTAGGATCCTGCTGTCTTTCTGTTGGGATCACCAGTAGGGGAAATAATTTCCCTTAATTAAGAAGTGAAAAACACTCATAAGGTCACCTTGTCATGGTGGTGAGATTTGTGGTTGCTTTGTAGTGGAAAATAATGGAACTCCCTCTGGGATCAATGTGACCAATTTAAAATATAGGATAAAGGGATGTTGGAAAGACTAATATACAAAGCAAAATCAAATGGTTGAAGAGGAATATATGGCCTGCATTCCTGAGCTATCTATATTTTGTGCTCTATGGTAATAGCAGAATTGTCTTCTATGGCAGGAAAGGGGAGTTTTAAATGATGAAAATTGTAGCACTTCAGTATGGGTGATTCATTAAATTTTACTGTGTATTAGACTAGAACACTGACAATCTAAAACTTTAATTTAATAAAAGAATGTTAAAACGTAGCAAAACACACAGGTTCTTTCTCATTGGTAAGGATTGTTTTAGTAATGAGCTGTCAGTGTAAACCTTTTCCCTTTAATACTGTGAGAAACATACTGTACTTTTAGTTATGTTTCATCACATTTGCTCTTGATTCAACAAATGGGGGCAGAATGTCATGCAAATTTTTAATAAATGGGAACTTTGTGATCTTGACAACAAAGCAGCTTCAAGGGTTTAGTGCTGTTTTATTACTTTAGGCTAAACTGCAGTGTGTGAAATACAAAGCTTTTGTAAAAACTGAAGACAAGAAATTACTATAGTTCCCTGGAATAATTCTGATTAAAAAATTCCTGGAATATAAATTAAGAGAACAAAATCTTCATCTTTTAGGCTGTAAAAAATCTAACAAGAAACTTCACTCTTGGCCCCAGTTTGTATTTGTGCTTCAGAATCAAGACATCTATTTGGGAGTAGTCATAAATCTGTCAAACCTGCACAGCAAAGCAACACACAGTGTTGTTGCCTTGGACTTTTGGCATCATCCTGGAAAGAGGGGGAATCAAAATGTGTTTGTTTTGTCTTGCTGTGTTGTTTTCCCTGCCAACAGCTTCTAATTGCTAATATGCCAGAGAAGTGAAGTCATTTTATTATTCATGGTTGTTTATGCCTAGCCATGATAAAATGTTTACAGCTTTTATACATATTTAATAGTTCTAAGCCCTCTATCTGTTTTTAAGGATAAAGAAAATATATATTCCAGACTTTTGTTATCTTACTTAAGTGGAATTGGGGTGTGGCCTTTCTCTAGGATCAATAAAAGAGGCATTGCCCTTTAAAAAAACCACATTCATCCTCTCCTCTTTCAAATAAAATGTGTGTTTGAATCCAGGCCTCTTGAAAAAGGCCTCAGAACTGAAACGTTTTACCTGTTTTGTATCTAACTATTTTCAATTATATTTTTGACAAGAGCTACCTCATTGTCCTGAACCTGTACCAATAGTTTACCATTTTACTTCAGTGAGAACTAAGGGTCAGTAGGAAGACAGAGAACCTTGCCTGCTGTTGATGGTACCAGTTGAACAATTTCATAGTTATTACAATCTATCAAGCTGCTACCTTGGCTTACAGGGCATAATATTTCTATGTTGTATATTAAAGCTACATACACAGCAACCCCTGGAGTCAGGAAGATGCAGAGCTGCACAGCAGAGTGGATTTCTGTATAGCATGACTGGAAGACAAAACTGACCTTGTGGAAAATTCATTGTGTATGTGGAAATTAAATAAGGCCCTTAAGTTTATACTGTGCCATCATGGTTTCTCTTGTTCTTGCTGAGAAAGACTAAAATATTTTCAAGCACTGGCAGTACAGATTCTTTCCAGATGTTAAAGAAACTGCTTGAAGTTAAATGGACCTCAAATAGCAAGTGATGATTTTTACTTATTCTTTTCCTTAAGTCAAAATGACAAAGAGACTTACCAGTTCCTGGTAATCCGATGGCAGTGTGTAAGTATATGAATAAGGAAACAGTAGCAGCTGGGAATAGGAGTGAATCGTCAAGTATGCCTTGATTGTAGAAAGATGTTCACGAATAAAATCAGCCAAAGCCTTGGTCTCCTTTTCAGACTCAGGTGCAGAGCCACAGTAAGTGTCAGCACAAGGACTTTTTGAGGCCCCAGTAGCTGAGAAGAAAGGTGATTTTAGTGAGTATTTAATGAACAAGTTGCTTGTTAGGAGAGTCATGTAACACCACTTTAGTAGATAAGCCTTGGAAATCCATCGGACACACGTGTTGTATCAGAGGAGGGAATATTTCATGGCCTAGTTAAGACACTGGGAAATGTGTCATAGCATTGAATAAATACACCCTGTAGAGTGTGCATAGTTGGAAGAGCATGAGTATTGATGTAAAGCCCTATATTATGGAAGTGATTTGGGATATTGATTTGCTTCAGTACTTAGCAGTCCTCTCCTTGCATATCTCCTCCATTTCTAAGGTACTTTAAAGAAATGGACGAGTGGAAACCATTCAGAAGAGACTCCTCTTCATGAAAGAAAGCTCTTTTGGGTTCTATTCTGAACTCATAGCAGTGTCTGTGTACATGTATGTATGTGTATACATGTGTGTAAGTACATATGTGTGTGCATATGCATATGTGTAAGTATGTTCATAGAAGTAGCCATACTGGTGATGCTAGTAGCCAAAGTCTGGTTTTTTTCTGCCCAAAATTGCTACAAAAATTGAACACAATCTACTACACAATGCTACACTGGAGGTCTTCACCCAAGCTAGAGCTGGACCAACCATCAGTTAGGGGAAACCTATAATTAAGTATATTGGCTGTCACACTTCTGTGTAATCTCTTGCAGCTCTTGTTAGGAGATACTTACTGCACCAGCCGGCATTAAAATTCCTGTTGGGATCTGTACCATAGCAAAAGCTATTGGCATTTTTAGAGCGAGTCTTTCTCCACATGCGGTTCTGAAATAGAATAAAAGATGAAAACTAAGAGTAAGTTCTAACAGTTGATTTTCCAACAACACTGAAAAAAACCCCAACGTACTTACATTCGTCCAAGTGTAAACGTAACCATCAATGTTAACAACAGGCAAAACATAGAAGTCCAACTTGTCCAGAAGTGTAGTCGTGACAGTATCTTTGCCATAGGTCTCAACAGCCTACTCAGAGAAAAGTAGAAAAAGCTGATGATGTCTTCATAAATCGGTATCCCCTGTTTATAGATAAAGGCCTAGGTCTGCATCAGGAATTAATGAATGTGGTAGGCAAAGTTATCCAGGTCACTCCAGCATGTGAGATGGCACCTCTGTGTTACTGCATGTACTTAGAGGATTTACACCAACTCAAACCACATTGCTGTTAGAAACTCATCTCATACTGGTAGATAAATTATATGGTGAAGCAATTTTAAATTTGAACAGGATAATAAATCACTGGAAAGAGATTTCCATTTACTACCTTCTTGATTACAGACAGAGCAAAGTTCCTGTCCATATATTATCCCTACATCCTGTCACCTTAAATGTTTGAGTTGAATTTATGTGAGAAGGAAAAATCATTATTACCATTTTTTATATCTGTTGTGCAGAGAAATTTCATCAACTATCAGAACTGTAGAGAATATTTCCAGATAACATCCTAAGACATTTCCAGGCGTAATACTGTGGATGCATATACTCATAGGGAGGCAGATTTTCCCCTGGACTTTTCCAGGCACATACATTGAATAACAAACACAAGAATTCCTGCTCTAAAACCTGTATATCCTGATTGTTCATGGCCTGGGACTCTGTATTCTTGTTCACAGATTCATTGATGGCACATACAAAGATCACAGAAATTTGCTCTAAGTGGGTTGCACCCGTGTTCCGTTTACACAGACGTGAAGGACAACACAGGGAGCTATGCAATGGAGAAAGGTATTTTTTGTCCTGTAACTAGCAAGTGGGAGGGTGGGATGTAGAATCTAGAAAGGCAGTTTCAGATCACTTGAAATTGCTTTTCCTGTGTTTTATTTTATGCTTTTCCTTTGTTTTGTTGTTTGGGTGGGGGTTTTTTGAGATACATGTAACAATCCACCTTGCTCATGTTTTTCACTATGGTTTTTTTTCACTTTTATGTCTAGAGGCAATCCCAGGTGAACCACTGATGATGCTGAGGGCTTTTGAAGCACTTCTGCCTATCCACACTTGGGCCCACTGAGCACAGCTGCTGCTGGTGTCAGGTACCCCCATGAATTAAGTGACCAGACAGTGAAAATGACAGCTGCAGTGACGTGAATTGCTGAGAGAGAAATGGTAGCGCATACTGTCTGCAGCCTTATTAGGTTCTAATGAAATCACATTCCCATTGACTCCACTGAAATGTCACTTCCAATTTCCACTGCTCCCTACACAAACCGCATGCCTGTCTGATAACACTGAGATTATACTGGCCACCAATGCCTCTGCCAGCGTGGCTCGCTCACGTAGTTTGGCTTTCCTTCACTTGGGGTTTAAATTCCAGCTGCTGCTTCTGGTTTGTGTTTGTATGTTTGCTTGTTTTAATCTTCAAGCAGAAATTCTTACAAAATTTCAGATTCAGTCAGTAAATTGTTCTGCTAAATAGATTGATCTCCCCCAGCTGAGGTGTAATATAACTCTTCTCTGTGAAGACAAGTGTGTAGCATATAACTCCCACCTGCTTTATATTGGTGGTGAGGAGAATGAAAAGATAAAGGAGATAAAATTGTTTAATTCAAGGCCTGAAGTATCAAGTATTCCAGACTGAAGTAAAGATAATTTTACCTGTGCAGCACTTTCCTGAATATGGTTTCATATTTTAGAAAACATTCTGCATAATTTGAAGTGGCAGCTCTTCCTGAAGTTTAGGGAGCTTCATATATACTCTTCCTCCTCTCTTGAGTACATTTTGTGCTTATCTGAGGGTAGGTTTCCACCCTCTCTCCTTACTGAGTAAAGCTGGTTGTGAGGAATACAGTACCAGACACTGTAGGAAGTCAGCTGTTCTGAAGTGCATTCAGATGCCCTTTGATGTGCCCTTGAATTTCCTTATTTCTTTTATGACTGTGTACACAACGTGAGTATTTTTATAGTGTTAGCAGACTTGTTTGCTTTTCTCTCACCTTTCTCTGGCTACAGATGCAAAAAAGAATTTACAAACTGTGTGAGTAACCCTTGTAGTTGTTAGTACCTCTTACACGTTTCAGGTTGTCTTACACTGTTGAAAGATTACAGGTTCAAACACTAAGATCTGGTTTAAGTAGTTACACCTTAACCATCTGAGGTGAGAGAAGGGATATGCACGCAGGTATTTGGAGGTAAAAAGGCAATCTGCAGTGGCCTCAGCTCTTGCTGCTCACTTAACATTTTCTTAAACATAGTTGCATTTTGTAAAATATTTTTTCATCATTACGCTTACTGACCTCTTTCACAAACCACTGGCAGAAAGCAGGGCTGATCCACTCTCTTGCATGGAAACCACAATCTATAAAGATGGCTTTCTTATTTTGACCACTTTTTCCCACCTAGGAAAAAAAACCAACAAAAAACCCCCCTGAGTCTTGACCAAAATAAATTGTATGCAGAACGAGTCAGTCGGCTTGCTGACCTAAAAAGTCAGACTTTATACAAATACAGAATTCCTTGTTTAAATGGAAATCTGTGAGATTCTCCTAGCTGTAGCTGACTGTGATATTCAAACTAGATCAATACTCTTAATAATTTCATTCTTATTAGTGTAGATAACCTTCCCTCAGATTGTTTGATTATTCTGCACTGTTGATTTATTTCCTTGGTGTTTCTAAAAGTTGATCTTGTCTGTTTGAATGATATGTTATTGTAAATGCTTATGAATTTTTGGGCAAGTACTCTTTATCCTTTCACCTTTATTTAAGTAATTGTCTTACTAATTCATGAATGTTATGAAAAAAATTGTTGTGATTTAACCCCAGCTGACAACTAAGTACCACTCAGCAGCTCACTCAGAGAAAACTTGTGAGCTGAGATATGAACAGTTTAATAATTGAAATAATAATAATAGTAATAATAGTAATAGTAGTAGTAGTAATAATAATAATAATAATAAAAAATAATAATGGAAGGAGAAAATAACAAAGACAGAGAAATAAACCCCAAGAAAGAAAAGTGATGCAAATGAAAACAATTGGCCAGTCCGTCCTCATGCAGTGGCCCTGACCCACTTTCTCCCTAGTTTATTGCTGAGCATGACACCATATGATCTGGGATGTCTCTTGGGTCATTTGGAGTCACCTGTCCTGGCTCCCAGGACAGGTGTCCCCTCCCAGATTTTGTGCATCCCCAACCCCTTCACTGGTGGGGTGGTGTGAGAAGCACAAAAGGCTTTGGCTCTGTGTAATCACTGCTCAGTCATAACTAAAACATCTCTGAACTATCAACGCTGTTTCCAAATCAGCACAAATCCAAAACAGCCCCATACCAGCTACTGAGAAGAAAGATAACTCTACCCCAGTCAAAACCAGCACAAAATTATATATGACAAAAATACAAACAAATATGTTTCCAGTTGCTAGAGACTGACATTTCTAGATCCTTTTAGCCTAAGTGGGTTTACAAACAACAGATGGAGAGAACATAAAGGTAGATAATCATTCAAATAGCTCTCAGGAGTGTGATTGAATTTATAAGTCTGAACTTCTAATAATTCATTATGTGCCTTAAAAAAAATATCATAGTAGTAGTAAACAAAATATATTAGATTTTCTGCAAAATATCTAGTATTATGTTAGCATTATTGGTGTTTTAATAGACATCATAAACTCGCAGAGGTTAATAAGGGAAAAGTCTGGCATGAAGAAATCAAAGCACTTACTTTAAGAAGGTACATTGGCCGTCCTTCATATGTTTCCCCAATTACACTACGAGAGACGAGGTTTGGGTTCTGAGCAGCAATATCAGCAGTCCAAGCAGCTATCTGTGTAATAAAGAGGTTAAATTTATTGAGTCTCTGTTTCTCAGGTCCAGACTAATTAATTTACAGACTTAAAGCCAGGACAGTCCTTCTGAGCATCTAATGTGGCCTAATACTTAACAGAATTTGTAGATTTCCAAGGAGCCACTGCAGAGATGTGAAAAGTGACATGGCCAAGATTATATGTCAGGAAAAATGAGCATGACTGTGAAAAAAGGAGGAAGCAGGGGAGAACTTATGCTGTGAGATGAAGGCCTAGAACTGGGGCAGGGAATGGAATCAAGTTGTTTGGCAGAGGAGATAGGAGAAGTAATGAAAAGGAAAGAGGAAATTAGTCGTGAAGCATCTCAGCCTGGTCATTGGATTTCTGCCAGAGGTCCTTTGCAACACTAGGAGCAGAAGCAGAGGAAATAAGTGTAGGAGGATGGGTTGCACAAACTAGCTCAGTAATGAGCAATAAAGGAGAAGAGGAAGGAGGGTTTGGAGGCATTATCATACCAACTGATGGAGCAGAAGAGGAAAAGGGGAGAAGGCAGGAAGCACACGAAAGCCACTTTGACTACAGAGGCCAAGGTACCAAGCTGACAGTTAAAATTCTAGATTGTACCGTGTTCCAGTCGTTGTACTTTTCATAGCTGTGGCCGGTGGCACGAGATTTGCTGTCAAACTGGGCGTCCATCACAGCCTGCAGGTTGTCAATCAGAACTCTGCAATAAGGCACCATGAAAAGTGTAAAGAGAAACATACAACAATCTGGCAGGAAAGTAAGACATTTTAAGGTGTTCTTGGAATTAAGGCCGCATGGATTGTGAAGTGAAAGGTGGGCAGGTTGAAAATAAGATATATCAGGTTCAAGTTTCAACCTACTTCCTGCCTCAGCCTTGCCACCAGAATGATCAGGGAGCAATGGGCTTCTCCCAGTTAACACCTGCCTGCTTACTCCCATACTAACAAACCTCCAGGGTGGCAACAATTTGGCTTAAGAAAAATGGCAATGCTAAGATAGAGTTTGTTTATAAAATGAGCTCTGGGCTGATCTCATGTTGCCAGATGCCTCTGCCTCAATAGGAAAAGGGCCCTCTCTTGAACTTTTGGCATTGGAGGAGAGTTAGGCTGCAGCAATGTTTCAATCCCATGCAGAAACCCATGTTTTGCGTGATGAAATTCTCTGTCAAACCAAGCTTCCTAAGTTTAGCTGTGGTTTGACAGCTCTGTTGCAGGTGGCATTGTCCATCCTCTAAGCTACTTTACTGTGTGTGAGGTGGGCTATTAAATAGAACACGCAATAGCAAGAAAACCACAGCATCACAACAGGATTGGTTGGATCTCTCCTGTTCACCTTTCCCTAGGGCTGACACAAAGGCACAGCTCATCATTGTGCATACTCTTGAGAACCTTTTGCTTATATTTCAACCTTGGCCATCAAAAAATGAAGTCCTCTTGTTTTCCCAGTGCCTGTTTTAACACATTTACAAATCTCACTCGTCCAGGATATGTCCTTGATCATTTGTGACTTGGATAGAAGAACAGGAGGCCAGTTTGTGAGGCATCACCAGCCTTCAGAACAAACAGTGCAAACGACTACATTGACATGTCATGGCACTGCAGCTGCACTTCAAAAGAATTATAACATCTTGGGTTGTCACAAGGACAATCCACTCAAGTTTGCCAGGGACGGCTTCCAGACCTTATGGCCTTTGTTGCAATCAAAAGATCTGTGCATGGACCTGAGGAAGTTCATTAATATTATAGCAAAGCTAATACATGTGGAGTTACTTCTCCATTGCTAAAGAGGAAATTCCACTAAAATTGGATTCCTGTGCTGTATGTGCACTGTGGCACTATTGAAAATGGTTTATTCTGGAGTGGTTTTAGATTCTGTTTCCCACAGTAGCATCCAAATTAGCCATGATTAACATGAGGCCAGTAAATTTAGGATGGGTTACCTTTGGATTTAGCAGATCATAATAGTTATGTTTCATGAGAACTGTGTGGTGTCCTGTGAAGGAGTTTGGTCTAGTAGCAACAACAATGGGGTTGAGAGACAAAAATTCGACACTCAGCCAAATGAAATAATAAAAATTTGATCAAGTAATACTGACTTTCACTGTTCGAGTACGTGATGTTGACAGATTATCCTTTAGACATCAAAAAAGCCTGATAATGAGGCTGGGCAGAGCCAATTTGCAATGCTCAGGTGGAGCGAAAGGAGAAACGAAGACAGAACAACCCCACTCCACTCCAGCTGAAAGTCAATTTCTCTTCCTCAGTTAATGCTTACATAGTGACTGGGAGATGAACTAAAGAGCAGGACCAGGCAACTGCTTATTCTCCTTATTCTTCCATTAGTGCTGCTCACTACAATGTTTCTGTTCTCAGTGATGTGTAATGTGCCATTTGCTCTGTTCTCTCCACTTACGCCGCAGTTGTATTCGGTCAGCTCAGAGCTTTTTTACTTCTAAGTAAATACACAACTAAAAACTCTCTCTTTGGAGAGATCCTTGCTGTGGATCTTCTGTGTGACTTGAGAAAGCCCAAAAGTGTCCCGTGAATTTGTTCTCCCTGCTTGCTTGGCCTTTCACCTGGCAACTGTCTTCTGTTTGTCACCTGTTGGGGTTTTCTGCCCTTCTGGCTGTTGTTCTGGAACTTAGAGAACTCAGTGGGGAGCTGCTCATGGTGAACCTTGGGGCTCACCATTTTCTGGCTTCAGTTCCCTGTTAGTGTCATGCAAACTCATCTGATGTGCTTTCTGGCTCTTTCTAGACCTCTGCCAAATTTTGTCTTTAGTGGGAAATCTTTCTTCTCCCCTCCACACTGTACTGCAATGAGCTTTCACCTCAGGGAAATTTCTGGTAGTGCATCTTTGCTTCCTGTATCTTGCCTCTGTCAACATTTCACCTCACCCCCTCAACAGAGAGTAGTTACAGTCCATTTGAACTGTCATAGGAAAGCTGAACCCAGTAGAGGCATCCACAGGAGGCACAAAGTTTGTGACAGGAAAATCAGTTGACCAATATGAAAAGCTCAAACACATTCTCCCCATTAAAAGTACAGTAGTGAGAACAAACTTACTGATACTCCACTCCACTTTCCTTCAAAAGTTCTTCAACCTCAAAAGACTTCTCAGCTCCAACTCGGAAATCAACTTGCATTTTTGGCCTTACCAGAGTGACAGAGTCTGGCTGCCAAAAGTCGACCTGAAAGAAGGGCAAATGAGTACATAAGCAAATAAATATATACATCTGGCTGTGATTTTTAGGTTGGTTTATGTGTGATGGTGATGTTGATTGTGATTAATATACTGAATTTCATTCCTATCCTGTTACACTGATCAGACCTTGCTTGCCAGAAGTATCAACCTAAATTTTAACTGGAAGCGTAAAAGAATCTGCGCTAGTTATTCATGAATTATGTGTCATCAAGTAAGGTGATTGTTCCAGAATTCAGGATTACATCATTCCTGACTGATTGCTTTGTATAACAATGGTATTTCAGGGATCTTTGCTTAAAAGGAAAAGAAAACAAACAATCCCTTTATTCTGCACACTTAAAGGCAAGCATGGTATGTATTAATTTTCTTAATATTGGCAGCACCATTCCAATAATTTGTTCTTCTTCAGAATACTGTTCCAGCATGCTATATTAGCCTGTTGCTGATAGTTCTCCACATCTGTACTTCATTAAAAATACCCTCCTTTCATCCTACAGATAATGGTGTCTTTTTCACCAACAGCTATTTTACAACATCAAAGCTGAAGAGAAATATTGAAAACACATTTTCTGTCTTTATTGTTTTTCATCATGTCACTGTGTCATCATATATCTACATCAAGGTCAGTGAGAAACATGCTGCTTGGAGAGAAAGGAAGCTTTAAAGGAAAGCCAGAAGAGGAAAAACGACTTGAGAGACTAGAGGCCAAAGAAAAGTTCGATTTGTTGGGAGTATGAATTTCTATACTCTTTACATGAGCAAAATGTTTTGCCTGTAATGGTAAAAGTTCTGGAAGTTGGAATTTCCATGATTTATCTCATACATTCTTGAAACCACCCCACACCGAATAAGAAATTTAAGATTTATTTATTTATTATTTGATATTCAGACTGGGTCAACCAGACTTTCTAGGAAGGTATTGAAATGTATTTGTATAGCTTTAGATTTATCACCTTGTCCTATTCCTTCTGAAGAAACACTCAGCTGACTTGAACTGAATCAAGATTAGGTCTTTAATTCAGTAATATGATTTTTTGAAAAAAGATAAATGTTAGTTGAGCAAAAGAAGAAATGTTTTTTTCAACTACAATATAACCACTTCCCCAGGTTCTTCACCTGCATGATGCTGGCAAGGGAATTGAGGATTTCCACCTGCTCATCATTCCGTGGAATCACACGAAACACCTTCTGTCTGGAAAGGGAGAAAAAGGTTGGATTTGAAACAGGTAAGCCAATTGAAAGACTTTTGCTTGTGCAAAAACCCCCACGCAAATATAAAACTTGATGTCCATTCTTACCCATCAAAGGAAAGATCCTGCAGATGAGCAGAAACAGATGCAGCACCTATGAGGACCAAGAGTGCCCACATTTTCTTAAAGAAATGTCTTTTCTTAAAGAAAATGTGAATGGGTTTTCAGTTCTTTCATGCTGCTTTTATATCCTGTTTTGTCCTGCCTTTTATCAATTATACACCAGAACAACGCACTGATCAACTGATAGATTATTCCCTTGGCCTTGTTTTATTTGCATACTATTTCTAATGTGTGTTTTACTCTACACCTGTGAAAACAGCTTAAAGTCTCATGGGGGCCTGGCTAAAGAACCTTGCTATTTGAACTGGATATACTCTTGATATGAGAAAGTGAATTTAATTTACTTTGTTATTTTCTGGTTTACGTGAAATTTGTTTAATTTTTTAAAATAATTTTGTTGCTGAATTAAAAACTTTATCATTTTTTTGTTCCTTTATGTAATGGTAGATGTCCATCAGGTGCTGTTGGAGTGTGTCTGGTCTTAACCATGATGTCCCTCTTCCTGAATAATATGGGACTGACTTTGACAAAGGAAGAGGAAACACATTTGGGATATACCAATTATCTTTTTTTTTCCCCAGCAGAGAAGGAAAGTACTGAACTGGTTCTTTGCCCAGTGATTTCACTGAAACTTAGGTTAGATGTCTGCAGAACTGAAAGTGTAGAAATTTGTGACAGCTAGAGAAATTTCTAATAGTAGAGTTGTACACATTCTCCATATAATACAGTCACTGATTCTTGCACATTCTCTAATTTAATCATGTACGGATCAGCGGTAAAGTTAAGCAATACTGTGGGCATTACATGTGGGCTAAGAAGATCAAATGAAAGGTAGTCATACAAAAGCATTTTTAGCTTTACCTTTCATGTTTTGCCTACACTGAGAAACAATAGAGTGTTTGCATCACTGCATTTGCATCTGTTTAGTTTTCCTTAACGAGTACTTGGCATTAAATGTAACGTTAATTGTCTGTTGATGCTGTGTCCTGATGTGACTGATGTTTTCGACAGGGAGCCTCTAAATGAATCAGTGTATAAATAAATAAAGAATGGAATTGATGAGCTCAGTTCTGTCTTCTGTTATGCCTAAGTGACCAGACAAATTAAAGTGATTCACACACAGATAATTTCTACATGTATGCTTATCATATAATATGTGGAAATTTATTAGAAAATTAATATATATTCATCTCAGATTAAAAGATGTAGTTACAGTTTCGAAGTGCAGAAATTTGAATTGTCAATTAGTATTTTAAGAATGAATGTGGCATCAGACCTAGTACACCTAGTATTTTATGAGATTCTCTAGGGTCAACTCAGTGAAGCAGCCTGAGATACAGAATGGCTAGAAATATATCTTTTAAATCAGTATACCAAAAATGCAGCAGTTCATGCTGAACAATATGACCTATGATGAATCTCTTCTTATAAGGAGACTCGAAAACCGTACTGAGCCTACTTACAGAGAACTGTCTTTGTCAAACCATAGGGGTTTGAACTTAGTTTGCAATTAATGACCTAATTTGTAGCATTGCAAACTCTTGCCCAGCAATAATCTTACTTAGAGTCAAGTCTCCTAAGAAGGATGACATCAAGAGCTAAGTGCCAAAACAATACTGCAAAGTCTTCAGAAGTTTCAATTTTATGATGAGAAGATCTACATTAGCAGATGAAATGGTCTGATCCCGTGAAGACAAGTGCTAAGACCATCATGTGGAGATGATCAAGCTCAGATCTTGCAATGGATAAAAGATCACAAGAAGTAATTGAACAAATTGGAGATGTCATCATTCTGTGTTGAGAAGCATTTTGGAAATAGAAGATTGCCAGATTTCAGTGCTTGAGTTTACTTTTAAGAAATTATTTGCTTTTCATGCAGTTGGAGATGATGTTTGGGTTTTTTCAGTTTTATGTTTGTTTATTTTTCTCCACAATCACTGATGTAGCATCAACTACTGAGCTGGCAAGCATTACTGAATACTAGAATTTGTAATGGTAGTCTTTGCTGTTTCCATACCAAACCAGGTCAGAAAAAAACAGTGATCTGGAATCCTACTTAAGTGATTTATTTTGCATCTCAGGATTGATGGTAGGTTGTCAGATTAGTTCATAAACTACCTCTAAATTGTCTTGTCTTGTCTTTGTAACTGTATAATATAAACGCTTAATACTTATATGATAAAGGGGCAGCATAAGGATAAATAAAATAGCAAATTAAAGTTGTGTAAGCCATCTGTTCTTTTTAGCATCTGATTACAAGCCAACAGCACATCAGTTGGCCATGGCTGAGTAAATCTTGGCCTTACCACAGAGAGCAGAGCTTGCATTACCTATGTCTTTGAAAAGGTTCAGAGGGAAAAATCAATTTTTGTCTAATCAAGAAAGTAACAAAACCAGCTGAGTCCCAAAATGAGAATGTGTAGTATTTTCCTTTAGGACATGTATTTTGTCTTAGGGTAAGCAAAACTGAAAACCAGTGTCAGCTATTGCAATTTTCTTGCAGTTGTTTGCTTTTTAGATGATTAAAAATACAGCCTCCTATGATGTTGTCACTCACAAAGAGCATTCCCTGTTAATAATTGGCTATATTCCAGCTGAAATTCGTCTTTGTAGTAATTTCTTATTTCAGTTTTTTTGAATAGAAATACTCTGGTACTCCACTTTGAAAAGCTTATGAAGGCTAACCACAGAGTGATAAAAGGAAAAAATACACATCAGTGTTAGCATTTCAGAAGCATCCTTTATCCTATGAAGTCTTTCATCCCATTTGTTATCAAACTGAGTCCAAAAGTGCGAGGATAAATAATGTCTATTTTTCTAGGAGTTTCAGTAAATACAGATTTCCTGAATCATATAGTTTGTTGATCTACATTTTAAAAAGTCCACAATCTTGTAGTCACAAAATATTGTCAGTTCTTATAATCCCTGATAAACAAATTTATATTCTCAATATTGTTTGATATTTATTATGTTCCAAAAGATCAGCAATGCCTAAATCCTACATGGGCCCCAGTCCAGGCACATGTGTTTGATGTATGGGGACCCTCTTATGATCATTTATTTGTTAAGGTAATATATGCTAACCATAGTTTTGAAGAGTAATACTATTGAATATATTCTGAAGACCTTTGAGAGTACTTTGAAGAGGCCAGGATGAACAGAATCTGCTATCCAGCATGTGCTCCAAGCTTTCTTGGTACTTTCTCTTGATTTATATATTATTAATATTGCATCTTTTAATTCATCAAAGGCTTTTTCAACTGTAGGGCCCTGGGACATGCTCATATCCTACTGTTTTGATAGCTATGTGCAGGTATCTTCTTTTTTTATTATTTTTTCACATTTTCAGATGCTACTTAACATGTGAGCAAGTAATGAATAAGGAGAGAAAAGAATGGAAGTAATGAGATCTTGGGTATGGAGCAAAAAAAAGGCAGCTCTCATGACTTTGGGATGAGTTTGTACCACTGCTATTGACTCATCAGGTGAGAAACAGCAAAACCTATAACTTTTCTTTTGTAGAGTCAGTGGATTCTTGCCAATGTATCTTCTGTGACATAGATACCATATTTTTCCCATTGACCTCTAGTAGTCAGATTAAGACTGTAGTATTGCAGCTTCATTATATGATCCATGCACAACTTGCTTAGGATTTAGAAAGTATTTTATTACCCTAGCTAGAAGCTGAATATATAATATACATTCAAATTCTTATTTGTTTGAAAAAAGTGTGATATATACTAATATAGAAGAAGTGAATAAAAGTATTTGCAGATCCAGAATTCCCAGAAACTAAGAATTAAGAATCTCTTTAGTGCCAAACAGAAAAAAGATATTTAATGAAGCAGTGAGAAAGGCTGACCTTACACTCATTGATTATGTACATCTTCTGCTTAATTAGCTTGTCCTTGGGCTGAGCTTTCTGTCATGTAAAAGACTGGCTGGTTCTCATACTCAGGCCTATTCTCTGGACTCTGTAAGGTTGGCAGGGTCATGGCAGGACTCAGCCATAGCTCAAAGATACACAAAAGCATAAGGTCCTTTCCCTTGCAGTTTTTAAGGTGCTGAGGTCAGCACGTGGTATACAGTGAGAGATTATGACTACAGCAAAAAAGTCATAATCTAAAAAAGTACATGAGTAACTGAACCCTCAGTGCTCTGATTAATAGAAGCCAGTTGAAACTTTCAACTCCCATATTTGTGCAGTATCTATCTGATGGGTCTAGGAGTTTCTCTTCTGGTGTGGATCAGCACATCGTTTACACCTATATAATGTCTCCAACAATGCCAGAACCAGATGCTGGTGAGGTGGTGCTAGAATTATTCTGTAACAAGACACAGGAGTATCTGCCCACTGCAGGGGCCTCTCCAGGGTTTCTGATTCGGATGGTTAGTATGTTGTCTTTCTCAGTATTCCCCTAGTTCCCATTCTGGGCTCTGCAGGGGCTGAGGGTAAATCAGGCTGTCAGTGTGCTCTCATCCACCTCCAGTTTTAACAGAAGGATTTAGACTGACAGATGAATCTCCATTTCATCCCACTAAATATGATCCAGATAATGATGCTATATTGGTGTTAACAGAGCACAGCAGGATCACCACCAGTGGGAGTGAAGGCAGATGACAGATAATGGGAGAGTCCAAGATGCTTAAAAAAACCCATCAACAAGGAAGGTTCAAGGAAGAGAGTGGATTGAGCAGCTTGATTCCACCCCTAGGCCTAACTGAAATTTCTTTTTACAGATTGCTGGATAATTTACAGTTCTGTTTTGCTTTTTGTATGTGATGGCCTTCATGGGTGATATAAATCATGAACGTTCTTCTCCTGTATGGCTTGTTTTTCATCTGCAGACCTGATAAAGTCTGAGCTTAGGGCTTGGATAGTTGCCTTCAACTCTGAACCATTTTGAAATCCAGTTCCCTTTGCTGAGAGACAGGTTGTATCAACAGTTACACCTGGGCAAAGGTCAGGGAGTTCTACCATTTCAGAAAAACAAGACCATTTAGAAACTAGTAAAGTTTCTCTAATAAAGTTTGCATCTATCTAAGTAACCCAAATTCATAAGGTGCAGAAGAAAGTAGAACTCCACTGTAATCAAATAAGACTGGCTATTTCTCTGACTTCTTCCCTAACGAAACAAATACATTAAAAGGTCGTTAAAATTAGTTATTTTCTTACTTTCTAAAGGAGTTTGGAGTTAGATTTCCTATGTCATATTGCAAAAAAGAAAAAAAAAAACCCAAACAAACAGCACAGCAAGCCCAAAGAAGCATGTAAAAAAATACCAAACAAAAAAATTCAAATAGATTCTGCACATCAATTTGTTCATGTAAGAATATATTCCTTTTCAAAAGACTCATGGTTCTTAATTGATTAGAAGTATTCATAAAACCCTTCCCAAAGCAATTAATTGGGCTAATAATCTATACTTGGACAGCCTTCTTAAAACAAGCTAATTGCAAAAGCTGTAGTGAGAGCTTGCTCATTACAAGAGTATGAGATAGCAAATTAAGCTGAATGAATTAATCTTGGCACTCTTTGTTCCTCTATGAACATGTAAGTAAACAAAGCTCAGACTGAGCAGGGAACCTGTCTGATTTAAGCAAGTGTATTAGCTATTTGTGAGACATCACAGGGAAAACATTAACAATAAATCACATTCGTGCTACTGAGGTGTGTGGAACCAAATCTGACTGAGGTATGGATTTTTACCCAGATGAAAAGTTCCTTTTATGCACGGGATTTCAACTACAAAAGATAAAATTGGACTTTTCTAAAAATTATTAATTTGCTATTCTCCAGTAAACAGTAGGCTTCATGAAACAAAGGAAAACATACAGAGTGCAAACAATTTCATCTTGTAGCCATAGTCAAATCTCAGTTTCATGAATTTATCTGAATATTAATTCAGTTGGAAAAATCTCAGTTAAACTTGTATGAAAAGGAGTTCAATGAAGGAAAAACAAGCAAGCTGCAGAACATAAACACCACCATTCTTGGGAAATATTTTTGTCTGTACACATGGAAATGTTTAGGCATCACAGATAAGATAGCTGCTTTACATTCAGTGTCGAGATTCTTCCGTATTACACCCAGGCAAGTCTAGATGTTTAAGTTAAATAATTTTGCTTTTTTTGCTTGGTAAAACATAACAAAAAAAAAATATTCTTTTTACCAGCTTGATTTGAAACAGTTTGTAAATCTGGGTTGTAATACAAAAACACTGGGAATGTGCAGGTCCAGTTTTAGACAGAGGCTTTTTGCTACTAATTTATCTCTGCTTCTTACTTACGTTTCTCTGCACTTCTCAGCTTCCAACCCTGAAATCAGATCTGCTAGGAAGGAATGAAGAAGGAGTAGAGAGAGAGACCACACTTTGATCCACTGCCTCCTGAAACATCACAGCTACCTGAAATCCTTTCAATTTCTGTGAATTATTTAAATTATTTTTTTTTAAAGTATATATTTTGATGTGGAAATGTTGCTGTAGTGTCTCATGGAAAAGGCATCCCAAAGCCCAGTGCTGTATTCTGCAGCCAGTATGTCACTCCTGTGATGTTCTGTGACTAAGCACTCCAGCCATGGAGCAGCTCAGCTGCTCATTTGATGCAAATGCCATTAGGAGATCTGGTCCAGGAGCCTGGCCAGATAAAAAAATAATTCAAGTACGTAACAATATGGAAAATACATTTATGCTATTTTTTCCCCTATAAAACCCCATAATACTACTACCTTGAGAAATTTCAGAGTGAAAGATGATGTTTCTTCCCTGTTGTGCTTAGCTGGTTTTTACTACTATGCAGCAGACTCCTTGTAGAAGGGTTGGGGAATTTTTTCCTCTTGGTTTGCTGCCAAAGATTTTCCTACCTAAGCAAAGCTGACGCTTGGTATGTTCGGGATGTTGCAGTGTGTTGTATGTCAAACATTTGACTTTGTTTTCTCACTGGAAGGCTTGCAACAGAAGTCTGGGATTTTGCTTGTTTCTGATTCATACACAATTTTTAATTAAATATTTTGTTTCCTTTATGCTACCTTTTTATTTTCTGAATTAAGTTAATTGCTGGAATTTCTCTCATGTTTGAAGAAACTGGTAATGGTTATTCAATCAGGGAAATAAGAATAGGTCATGATGTTCAATACCTCCCCCTCACTGAATAACAAGCTTCTGAAAATTGAAATAAGAGATTTTGTCATGAAACAAAGGTGATTAGTTTGGCTTACTGCAGATAATTCTGGATTGAATTAAGAATTTATGCAGAAAGATGAGACAGTCGATCTTCATCAACTTTCTCCTTCGTTATATTCAAAGATGGGACCCTAACATCCAGAGTAGTTAGAATTGTAGTCTATCTGTCACATTTCATTAAATTCTGATATGAGTGGTGGGTGGGTGGAAGGTGGATCACTTTGTTCAAGGCAGATTCATCACATTTTACAGGGAATTTACTTGGAAGAAAAACCATTTATTTGGAACCATTTCATATCACCTCTCCTTTGAAGCTCATTCTTGTCTCTTCATGGCCACAAAAGAAAGGAAATACCTGCTTGCTCATTCTTCTCACACACCTACAAGGCAAGAAAATCCTGGTTTAGTCATTCACTCCTCTGTAGTTGCACAGGAATGTGTGGTGGAGCCATTCACTTAAATGGCTGTTTTACTGCTGCTTTTCCTCTGGGACCAAAGAACCACAGAAAATATTAGAAACAGATTGAAAGTCAGAGGCTTCCTAGACCTACTAACAAAGAGCAGCACAATGAAAACTGGAGACCTTGAATGATAATAAAATAACTGAGTTGGTAAAAACTCAACTGATGGAGCTCTCATGTGGAACATATTGTGTCTACAATGTTACAGGTCATTTCCTTTGCCTTTCTCTATAAACATGTTTTTCAAATTGGTTTCAAGTTGGTCCAGCTGCACAGTATATTGAAAGCATATTCATATGACAGATAACTAGCAGCTGTTGTTGGAAAATTGACAAAGCCAAGGGTAATTGTTGCTTCGGAGGATGAACTTGTGCTTCCAGGCAAAACATCTTCCTCGGTATTTTGCTCCTCTATGAGTTTTTCATTGCAAAGGCTGGGCCAGTAACACTAAAAGGTCCCTTTCTTTCCAGCTACAGCTCTAGCAAATGTAGCCAGGCCATATAAGAAACAGATATCTCAATGGACCCATTGGTCAAAGCACTGAAAGACAGAGAAAAGGTGTTCTTAATCTCTCTGCAATTGTTCTCTCTGTTAAAGAAGGTACTGTCATTTGTTAATGCTGGCTCTGATTTATTCCTACCCCTAGAAGTATTTCTGTACTGAAGATTTGGCAATAGTGTTTGTAGCAATACACACACTCCTGATGGAAGTCTGTGTTCCAGAGGTGATCTAATCCATTTAATCATGTCCTATATCTTTCTCCTCTCTCTTCAATTCAGGGGTTTTTTAAACTTTTTTCTCTCCCCCCAAATACAGTTTGGTTAAAATACAGGAAAGCTACACTTTTCATGACTAAAAGAAATACCATTTTTCTATTTTTTTTGTTTCTTGTCTAAAACATACAACACTTTTCCTGAGGAGAGAAAAACACCACAATCCATTGAACTGGCAACATAACATTCATATTTTGTATTTAAATCTATCAAGACATATACTGCTTTAAGTTTATTGCTGTTTTGGTCCTACAAGTTCCACACAATTCACATTGCCTGTAGCTGTCAAATACCCTACAGCTTCCTTAGTAAGAGAGAATAAAGACAGATGTACTTTGATCTACTTCACTGCTTCAAAGTTTCAAATGCACTCTGAGAGCTTTCCATGGGATTTCAAAAAACAATTATTGAGAAGAGTAATTATGAAAGCAGTAATTTTCTCCCTGATGTTATTTTTCTATAATTGAGAGTTATGCAGTAAGAGCATTGTGTTTCTCTCTGTTTTTTCCCCCACAGTGTAATCTACAAGGAATTTTGATTTATACCATTTTTCTTTTATAATTCACTCTGCCCTGAGGAACTGCAGTCAGGCAGAAGGCTGAGAGACTGCAAGAATGGAAGCTTATATATGGAAGCATATATAAGCAAAAGTATTAAAAAAGTATTAAAAACTCCAGTAAAAATCTGCAATTTAAATAGGCTTGTACCAGGAGTTCTTAAGCTTGTGGCTGGGCCACATGGCTGGAGAAGGATTGCCTTGTTTATGTCTGTTTATGTCCACTAAGAAATTGTGCTGACCTTCATTCCCTTCATAATTTTCTAGCATTACAGAAGTGGTAATTTCCCAATTACTTGCATGGAAAAAGGGTTTAAATGTATGTTATTTCTTTTAAAGGAAGGAAAGTGTCTGCTTCCTAAGGACCCCCTTTTGAGAAGTGCTGACTGAGGCCACACTCCTATACAGTCACAAGGATGCAAGTGCATGAGGCTCTTTGCAGATCATTACTGGGGGCTATGTAATGTTACAAGTTGATTTTTTTTTTAAGTTGCATTAATACTATTTCAGGTACTTAATAATTTTTTTCCATTTGTAAGAAATCACATATTAAAAAAAATAGCTGTTTAAGGGTTATGACCTTTTGGGAAAAAAAGCAATTATTTGATTATAAAGTAGCCCATTTCTCACAAAAGAGAAAATTTTGTTTGTATAAAAAGAAAAATTGAAGTTCTCTAAATAACAGAAGTGAAACCTTGATGCCTTTTACTCACTTTTTAAATCTTTGCTCCTCTGAAGTCTCGTTCTAATATCATTCAGATGTAAACTCTCTCAGATTGTTGTTTTTAACTCTTGTACGGATCCTGAAGGGAGTAATTTCTCATTTGTTTGCCAGCTAGACCAATTTTTTAAGGTTGGAGGAGAGAAGGGAGTTGTATTTTACATGTAGGGTCAAATAACTCATAGGTTTTCTAATATAAAACCATGTTTCCTTGCAAATCTGCAAGGTTTGAAGAATTTTTATGCTTTTTCAGCTCCTTAGTATTAAGGTTACCAAAGGTTTTACAAGCTCTGTAGGGAAAATGATGAACCTTGTAAAATACATGTGTTCACAATACAAATGATTTGTTGTAAATATAAGTCACTCATACCTGTACACAAATGTACATGATGCACAAATAACAGCATAAAGCAGAGGCTCTCCTGCCATCTTTGAATATCCTGATATCAGCATTTGTAAGCTGTTTGATGGGAGAGACAGCAAGTTCTGAAAGAGTCAAAGATAGTTCAAGAGCATCAATCTTAAATGATTTCATGTGAAACAACACCTATTAGAGGAATACCACCCCAAGGGACAAGAAGTAAAAAACATTATGCTGAATTTGTACTGAAGCTCTGCCAAGGCCTTTTCTAATTTTTTCAAGCTTATCACAGGCTGTATTTGTCTGCTATAAATTAATGTTGTCAGTATCATGAACTGCAACCTTAGCACAAGGCCAACACTGTTTGTAGTGAACGGCAGGGGTTTTGCCTGCTGTTTTGAACTGCAGCAAGAACTGAGGAAGCTGATGTCTAAAAAGTGAATTATTCCATCAGTTCACCCTCTGCCTCAGAAGGAGTCTCTAAACCCACAGAAAGTTGAGAGACAAGTTAGCTAGTCCATTGCTTTGTCCCAAAGCTGGATAGTCTGTGTCATTCCTGATAGCTGTCCAAACTACTTGCTCTTAAAATTTTCCAGTTCTACAGATGCCAACATTTTTTCCACATAGGTGTTGAAAAAAAAGAAATTATGACATTTGGAAAAAGCTGTTTATGAATGGATAAAATTAGCTGAACTTTGAAACATGGAAGTCAGGTCTGGTTTCTTGCCTAATGAACCAAGAAGAAAACGGTAAAGGAGTGTAACTGGAAGTTCAGGCTTCCAATACATTATTTGACCTTCCTCCTCTAAGGGGTTTTATCACTAGGCCAAACCTGTCTGCGCTGCACATTTCTTCCCTACCTGTTTTTTAGTGCTTGTGAGATGGACTGCCACAGTTTGGGAAAAACCTTTCGTTTATCTTAGGTCTTTATCACCTTAAATCTTCAACAAAACTCAGTCTTGCACCCAGGTGAGATTGAGTCTTAAAAAGCAGCTAGATGTTAAAACAAGACTGAAATGATCTTGGCAATCCTAGCCTAGTGCTCTCTCACTATGAATTCTGAAGTGGGATTTATGGAGGATGCAATGCTAGTAATGCAATGTTGGGTAAGCTTGTGTGGAAAACTAACATCCCAGTCTCTGCTACAGCTGGCTTTCAGCCCCAGAGACCCTGCCAGAGTAATCTCAACACCTGTCAGTGCTCCTTCTTCTGGGTTTGGGCTTGGTGAGGGGCACCAGTGTGGCACACAGCGTAGGACAGCCAGGTAGGGCTGCGGAGATGGAGCCAGGTTGGGGACAGGCTGGGCTGGGACAGGACTGGAGGACAGTGCCCATCAGTGCCCCTGGGGCTGGGATGGACAGCCTAGTCTGGGCTGCAATGGGGTGCTGGGGCAGGGCAGGGCAGGGGGCTCCACGTGCTGCTCATCAGGCTCGTTCAGGCACAGAAGTGCCCTCAGGAGCTTGGGGTGGCTCCCCAAGGAGCTTGATTGCAGACCATGTGTGCTCTGGTTCAGCACCCTGTCAGGAGCTGGGTGGGAGGGGCAGCATCCAGAGCCCCTCTTCTGAGACAGGGCACCTCTTTTTGGGCTGGAGTCTTTGTGAACCCTGTGCTGGATGGAAAACAATCTCTTCATGCTGGGGGAGTGAGAGACTGGTGAAATGGCTTCCCCTTCAGCTGGGAGTTCATGCCAGCCTGCAGGACCAATGTCACAGCCTTGCTGGCCACTGGATGCCTGACAGCAAGAGGATGGTGCTGTTTTCTGGGGTAAGCTGATGGTTTACTGGGCTTTAACGTGAATTATAACAGGCTCTCTACCCTTTGTGGCAGCTGATAAATGAAGTGAGCAGACAATCTTACTTCATGTCCTGGTGAAAGGCAAACACCTTTTGCAGCTCATCCCTGTGAGCTGCACTCCACACAGGGAATGTGAGCCCTGCCAGCAGGGAAGTTATGCTGTGGCTGGGCTTGTCCATGCATCTGTAAGAATTTATATCTCCGGGATTACGCTTGTTGGGCCAGGAAAGCAAGTACGTGGCCAAATCCTGATCTCAGTTGCACGTGCACAGCTCCCAGGGCAGCAGGGCTGCACCCCAGCTCAGCACTTGGCCTCAGGAGGCCTTGCATGATTGCAAATAATGTGCATGGGCACGCTGGAGAGCAAGAGAACAACTGTTCCCTGTTTCGCTCTGCACTGCAGCATCTGTTTTGCTTCATCATTTTTTAAAAGAAAGCCACAAATATTTTTCACTGGGGAGCTGATAAATAACAGTGTTTACATTTTTTAAAAAGTTTTAGTGCAGATAAAAGTAATTCTTCTAGTGTATAAAGTCCTTATGTTTGGATTTGAGCATTAATTCACAGATTGTCTCTTATTATGTTGTTCCTAGCTTAGTAAATCCTACGGGGTATTCTCCCTTAGGAAATCACATGGGGTGATGTCTTAGTTTGATTTATTTGTATGTCTAACTTTGCACAGAATTGTCTTTCACAGCAGCATTTTGTCATGGAGATTTGTGTTTCTTGGAAAATTCGGCAAACTGGGGAGTGTTCAATAATTTATCAATGAAACTTTAAATGAAATTTGTTGAGACTGTGGATACACATGATACTGGGTTGAGGAGTGTGATGTAGTAAACTAAGTAGCTATCTTAAGGGGATTTGGTCAAAAGATTCTGTTTCTTCATTCTTAAATAACTTTTTGAGAGGAAATGTGTTCTAGCAAATGGAAGACTACATGTATAAACAGAAGCAGGGCTAGACTGAAGTCTAGTTTCAGTACTTTTCTAATACTTAGTTGTCTCCCTTGTGTGCATAACAATTAATTTTGAGATTAGACACAACAAGGAGGTTGACAACAGAGCAGGGGAAACGGTACCCATGTGAAATGGAATAGAACAGAGAAGTTTGAGCTTTCTGCTCTGGTGGGGCTCTCTCCCTATCAACTCTATACAACTCTGTGCTCTCACTTGGAAAAGCAGAACAGGAAAACCCTACTTTGCCTGGAAGTGTGTAGCATAAGCACAGGAAGGTGGTCACCTCTTCTCCTGGACAGAGAAAGTGGCCTGCAATACTTACCTGTTTGACAGAAGTGTCTGCTTGGTTGGTTGGAATGAGGACTGCTGGATTTTTACCTTGGTTTAGGGTTGCATGCTGATGGTGAGCTCTGCAGTGGTGTTTGGAGCGAGCTGTTGTGTGTCTAAAGTTTTAAGCAATTTTTTGAAATGATAGGTTTAGGATTGGACCTTTCCAGGTTTACTGAAATAATGTGATTAAGTCAAAGACAAGATTCTAATAACATTAGAGAATATGAAGACAGGGGGCCATGTTTAGGAAACAAAACAAAAAGCGTTATACCTAAATAAAGAGTATTTGAAGGGGAGAAGAAAAACAGACCATGACATCTGTGGTTTTTCTAAATGAGAAAACAATTGTAATAAATGCACGCCCTACATACAAAATCCCTGCCCCCAAACCAAATAAATGTGCAAAAATCAACAGAACACTCACAAACACACACCCCTCCCACCATTTCACTGACAATTTCTCAATGTTGCTGTTCTGCATTAAGCAGTTAAGGCAGCATTGCAATCTAGTTGCTGCAGAAATGTTTTCTGATTTTTTGATTGGAAAAGGATGTGATCCGTATGATGATTGGTCTAAATGTGGTCCCTGCTATGAAAAATTGTAGAATTTCTCTGTTCTAGCTAAGCCTTGTTGTATGAACTTGTAAACAAAAAGCATTTTAAAGTCCATGACTGGGTAGAAGTAATTTTTGGCTACTAAGAGAAAGATGTATCATGGTACAAATATTGTTGAAGTGCCTGGACGACTTTGTGGAGACTTGACTTTATTGCAGTATTGATTTTTATCTTATAACTTACATCCCTCTGTCAATATTTTTGACTGAATTTATTAAAATTCTTTCACAGTAATTTTTCTCCAATAATTTCTTCACTATATTTGAATTGTATATTTTCCATTGTTGAGCAGTGTGATGTAAGTACTAGGTACTGAAGTGCATATTACTACTTTAAAAACTCTGTTTGGGTGACAAGAATTAATTACAATTATAAATTGTTACATCAGTCTCCTATTCTATACTGGGAGCTTCAGTGAAATGCTGGCACTGGACAGTTAGCTGGTGCTATGTGTTCAGTTTTGGATAGTCCAAAGAAGATTTGATGTTTCCTTTCCTGAAATTAAAAAAAAAAAGTCACCTTCTGAACTGTCAGAAAATAACAGTAGTTCTTAAGGGGTAATTACAGGTCTTTATTGTGGGGTCGTAGTTGTTTCATGAATTCTGCTTCAATCAGGGAAAAATACTCTTAAGTGCCAATAAAAGTTTTTATGCTGCTATAATTTCCTTCTTCCTCAGCTTCCTCCTCTCAATTTATGACTTTATTCCACTGTTTCTGTTACTAAGCAACACTACATGGTTTTAATGCAAATTACTTTAAATACTGTGGTAGTGAGGCAGAATAACATCAGGTTAATTTCCTGATTAATATATGCTACAAGAAGTGCTGGACACTACACAAGCCAAAGAAGGTAGCTAGGAAGCTGCCTTGTACTATAAGGAAATAAAGTGTTTAATTTTTTAGTATTTTCTAGATTGTCTTGACTGTATTTAAAGCAGTCTTTTCAAGCAGATGAATCAAATGCGTGGTTCCATCCTTTTGCCTTGATTTGTTCTGTAGTGACCCACCTGGCTGATGGCACAGTGCATGTGCCATGATGATGCCAGTTGATCTCTTGTGGTTGCATGCTATAGTTCCATCTCTGTCCAAGAGGAGACAAAATGATTTTTCAGATGCTATTTTTGGTCCTTTTCTAAAATGAGTGGTAGCATGTGATATGTTTTAGAAACTGTTATCTTTTCTTTGAAACCAAGAGTAAAATTCCAGCTGACATCACTGTGAGCAGGATTCAGCCAATGTTTGTGCTTGTTTGACAAATTTCTTTTGCACACCACAGTGCCACTCCCCATATTCTTAAAGCTGTTCGATATTGTGCACTACAGGAGACTGCATATTTTTTCTTTTTTCCATAATCTTAAAAATACAAAGTCTCAGACTTGCAATTATAATCTTGTCCATACAGCAATATCATTTTAGATGGAAATAAAACAGATTTCAGCACTGCACAACAGAAATCTTAAGAGGGATGTTTAGACTGCAGTGTTTTCTCAGGAACAGCTGTGACAGGTTTATGGCCAATGTTTACAGACCTACTTTGACTTTACTTCTCTAAATCAATGTCAATGTTTTACAAGGTGGAGTTTGGAGGTCAAAATGTAGAATATCAAGGGCTTTAAAGGATATTTAAATGCATGTTTGCAACTTTGATTCCTGTAATGCCTAAGACTTATACCTTTCAAAGAGCCTGAAGTAATATTGAGCCTTCAGACAACTTCTGCCTTTTAGATAGGCTCTTAGTTTGAAATTGTCTTATTTTCAATGTAATGAAAGTAATAGTGTGTAATGCAGCTCTAGGAGCCACAGCTGCATTGACCTGTCTTCAAATATTTATTGTTCAGTGTATTTTTTAATTTTTACCCTCTGTTTAAAAGAATATTTTATCTCCTGTTACTCAGAGGCCTTCTGAAGGAGAAATAAATACTGGAATGACTGCCAGCAAAATCCTGTCAAATGCACAGCCAGCAGTTTACATTTAAAATACTGTCTAAATCGTTATTCAAAACTTGTGCACAAGAATGTTTGTTTGTTTTCAAATTTGTTAGAGACCTCCTGAGAGAGTTGCACTGTGCTTTTGGGAAATCAATCGTTCCCCAAATTTAAAACATATAGGGAAGGTCTTAGATTCCTTTGTTTTCAGTGAAAACACACATTTATAAACAATGTGGGATTAACAAAATGTGTTTTGGAGCAAATTGTTTGTACTGCCCATGTGTTTTTCTTCACTGTTACAGTGAACTTAACCCCCTGAGAGTTTTTCATGCATAGCTGCTAGGAGGAGAATATGGAGTAGAAAAACCAAAAAGTAAAATGTAGGCTTAATAAATTAAATACAAGGCTTTGCCAAACAAAAACAAGCCACAGTGTATTCTAGTCCATACTTCTAGCATGCTGGAGCGCAGCAGTGGCATAGTTATGGCATGTGCTGGATGGCAGTCAGTATTACATATTCCCAGTAAATGCAGTCCTGTAGGCATTGCACTGTGAAATTTAGGGCTCTCTCCATCTACAGTAATTCTGTTGAGGGTGTCATTGCCTCCATGGCTGTATTGGGCCAGAGGAGCAACTTCTATTTGCAGTAAGTGAAACTGGATTTCATGACTGTGTGCTGAGCACACCAATATTCTGTGCGAGTTTAAGTGCTGGGGGTGATGAGCTGCTTGTAGCTGGAAGTTATGGAGCTTTGCAGTATCGATCAGCTTCTCCTGTGACATCAGCAGATCATCAATCAAATGCTATCTCAGGAGAGATAAAGGCATGTTCTGTCATGGAATAACCTTGTCAAAATAATTGAACTAACTTGGCAGAAAATTTAACCTTTAAAATGTAACCTTAAGCTCCAAGATAAGCAGTGAAGTGTAAGGAAAATTTTATCCTGCACGTAAAGTTTGCAGTCTATTTTTGGGCTTGAGTTGAGGTCAAAATTGGAATATGCATTTAGATTTTATTTTTTTTTTTAATGTACCATATGCTTTTCTAGTGTCTTGACAGTACTGTGATTCAGTTGCACTTTTAAATCAAATGCATACTTCTGGGTCACAGTAATGAATGTTGTCATTTTGGTACTGATCTGTCAAGCTCTTAAAACATATTTGATATGCACATTAGTGGTGAATCCCTCACAAAAAGAACTGTAGGAGTGTATGCCTTGGCAAAACATTATCTAGGCTTGAGCAGTGAGTACAGTGTATTTTTTCCAATATATTTTTTAAAGTCTTCTTTAATTAACAGGAGATTGAATCACAAACCTTGCTGATCAAAATAAAACTTATGTGCAAGTTCAGAATCTCAGGGGTATAAGCTGTACAGATATTATACATTTTCTAGAATCAAGTGCTCTTGGCAGACTCTGTACATGGTTCTGCTGCCCGTGATGGGAGTTAGAGCTAAAAACACAGTTACTTGTAGGTTTGATGAGAAACAAAACTTGGTAGAAACAATCTAACCATATGGTGTGAAGATTAAGTTAAACTGACACTTATTTAAAATTATTTTGGATCGTTTAATATTTTCAGTATTTCAAAATACAGCCAGTCTGATGTAGATGTCTCTGTGAAAAATGCTCACTGTTTGCAGTTGTTAGATAGAAACCTGTTAAAGAGTATTATTTTTTTCTGAAGCAGAGCAGAGCATAACTACTCTCTACTGTTATGTAAAAATTGCAGATGACAGTACAGAGAGCTATCACAGATAAGCAGAGAAATTAAAAAATACCAGAAATATAATTCTTCTGAATTCAACATGTAAACATGGCACTGTATAGTACAGTCTAGTATACAGAGTACACCTTTCTATACACTTCTTTACATTTTTATCTAGAGTAATCATCACAAAACTCATGTTCAATATAATAATGCTCTAGTATGTGACATTACATCTCATGAGCATTTATTTATAACCTGTCTTTGACAGGTATCCTGCAAATCATAATTGCCTCATTTTATAGGTGCTCCTATACAGAAAGAGGGCTTTGGGTCTGCAATTTTTTATCATGCTTGGAGAGTTTTTACAGTGCAAAACATAATGCCTACAAACGCTTATAAAAGTTATTTAAATTAATATAAACGTGTGAAAACAAGGATATTTTAGTATTTCAGCTGTTTGCAAAATTAAATATACATTGCACCACTGTAATTCAGTAGTAGTGAAATTATTTTATTTTTGTTTTATTACCTGGTTTAGTTGTTCAGTCTTCTTTTTTGGTGTAGTTGGGTATCATGTGATAAACTAAGCATGAGGAGGATTCAGACAAGTTATGCAAAGCTCATCTAAGCCCATACACATTTGTCTTCCTTTCCTAGGCATATAATTATCTGATGGATTTCTAATGCATAATTTAAGTTTGTTTTTTTTTCTGAAAGAAAAGTGAATAGTGGCAAAGGGTTTGCTAATATCTTATACACATGTATTGAAAAACATTTCTGGTTATTCATTCATTTTCATAGAAATGGCCAAGTTTGCATTTGCTGAAAATATTAGTTGGAGATACTTGAAATTCTTATTATGTATGTGCAGGATTTTTCCTCACTCATCACATAAAACCTTTCAGCATTTTCTTTTTTTTTTTTTTTTAATTTATTATTTTCAATTATTTGGCTGTGGTTTAGGAAAAAAATCACTTCTTTATTTCATTTAATGGTAGGGTGAAATATCTTCACAGTTTGGTATTTGTTCAGCAACAGTTTTTGCTTTTCACCCTATTCTAACAATTTCTCACCTCTGATTAGGCTGTAAAGCTCCAAGGCATTGTATGTCTCAGTCTCTCCTCCTGCACCAGGGCCTGTGCTTGATTGTAGACTAACAGCACTGCCAGTACATAAAGCTGCCAATACACAAAGCTGAGGAATAATTAAAATACATGGAAAATAAGTTATTCAGTAGATAAGCTATAAGAATTTCACATGCCCAGCTTTTAGCTGTTTTTTTTTTTCCAGTGTGTGACACTATAAGACAGAGTATGAAGTGGGGTGGGCACCAATTCTCTTGCTGGAACCTGATCCTGTTTCCACTGAAGCCACTGTACGATGTGGCACTGTTTATATTCAAAGTAAATGGATATATTTACATTGAATACTGAGCTACAGGCAAGCTGAGTCTGGCTTCTCAGGACCATTATTTATAATGTAATGTGATCCTGTATTTAATAAAATATTCTAGCTAAATCTATCTCTAAAATTCAATTTAGCTTCTCAAAGGTTAAGCCTAAATTTGGCTTTAAACTCTGACCTGTAAATAAGAAAAATAGCAATTTGTTAAGTATCCACTCCAAGGAAACTTCATTAACTTAGCCAGTTCTGGGAAACAGAAATGAATCACTGAACTGCTGTTCTACCTGTGATTTTGAAGCTAGCTGGTTATCCTTTCCACTGTGAGTTGCAAACACAACCTGTTAATCTCAAAGATTTTAGGGAGAGCTGGGTTAGAATTTGGATTAAAAGGAATGAGGAATAATGGTATAAAATATTACAGCATTAAATAGAAATACTTTGGTGAGGATGATATTACCTAAGAGAGAGAGAGACAGAGATAGCTAAAGGTACACTGATAATAGTGTAGTACTTAACAATACAGAACCATTTCTCTTTGCTTTGAGTGGTCTAATACAGCAGTGGAGATGGTTTTCACAAACACATTTATTGATGACGTGTATGTTTTTAGTAATACTTCAGACAATAAAGGTTGTTTTATAGTTGTAGTAAACTTCTACAATGTAAAACTATCTCTATTGAAACAGAAAACTTTAACATCCACCACTTCACAAGTTACAACTGCACAAAAATATTGAAAAGAAAATAAAACCTAGTTTTGTTACTTAAATTACTGGAGTACAAAACTGCAGGCCATGGCACTGGTCCACTAAAACGATCTCACAATGCTGTTCTCAGACATGGTCTGTGCCTGTCCCTGCAGTGCAGAGTCACATCTGCAGAGCTCTCTGGTGACAATGAGCTTGATGGCTTTGCTGTTAACTCCGAGGATTTGTTAGTTCAGCCTTGGTTGTGAGGTCGCTGTTGAGGTGGACTCAGTGACTGATAGAGCAGCCTCCACTTTGCACCAGCTGGTGGGATGATGGTCTGGCCAAGCCTGTAATGTGATGCAGAAGAGCAGAGCTGGAGACCCTGACTTTGTGAGCAGTGTAAGAATGGTATAACATGTTCCAAACTGAGTAGGATGTTATTAGGAAACTTAAAAAGAACCTCTCAAAACTTTCTGGAAGATTTAACTAAGCTGAAAGATTTTTTTTTTTTTTTTTTGTGCCCTCCCCCTGCCTCCAATCTGTTGCAAAAATAAAAATAAATATTTACATTTAACACTTTATATTTCCAAAATCAGCAAGTCCCTGCTTTAGGTTTCCTACCACCCTCTCCCAAGTATCTGTTTCTCCTTTCAGTGGCAAATATCTCCCTGGGAACACTTGCACTTCAGTATACCTAAAAATGGGGTCAGTAAGAGAAACCTTTGCTGAAGCTATTCAAGCAAAACTAAACCAAACCTGGGAATCCTACTGTATCCTCTGCTGCTGTCACAATTTCAAGTAGATGATGGAAACTATCACCTAAATAGTAATGCTGGTAAAAGACTTTTGGCCTTGTGCTTACTCTGCAACCTGTTGGTTAACAATGTAAACATGAGGAAATTGTTACAGCAAGAAGCCAGATTAATTCCCACTGTATCTATAGTGGTTTTGTTGGAATTTGGGCTAACTAGTGTGGATTATATAGTTTGATTTAGGATGGGCATATAGTGGGCAAGCAGATAGAGAGCTGAGCATGAAACATGAGTCATATAATGTACTACTGCACAATAAATAGAAATAAATATTGTGCATATGCATGTCAAATATGATTTAGTAATTATTCAGCAGAAAACAAAGTTCATTCAAATAAATCAACAGAATATCACTGTGGCAGGAGTTGTGATGCCTGTATTTAGGCCTATATGCTGTCCCCATTAGTACTGACTTGAGTTCCTCATACCAGGAGAGCACAGGGATAGACTAAGAGTTTGTCAACTATTTTACTTTAGTCATCCTGAGTGAAAGCACTGTGGATACTCCTTTTAAAAATAATAGCATACTATTACATCTTAATTAACTTTGTGTTCTTTAAGATAGTGGGAGTTTGTTCTCAAATATCTACAGCTGGTTCTCTTTTGATATTAAGCGAGCTCAACCCAGAGTTCCCCAAAGATGTCATACAGAGCCAAATCTTACTCCCTTCTCCTCTGTTCATACCAGGTAGCTCCTTGAATCAAAGGATATTCTGGCCATCTCCTACTTGTGCTCAGTAGGGACCACACAGCCAAGGGTCCAGAGCAAAGGCCAGATCATTCCCTCTGTCTCCATGTGCTCTCCAGTGCCCCATGCACAGGATCCAGCACAGCATTTTCAGCTCGTAGGTGGGCAGGGGAGTTTAGGGCTCAGCAACAACGTGTTTCTCTGCTCCTCCCTCGGTTGCAGCTGGATACATGATGGAGGTGGTGTGGGTGTCCTTAGGGAAATGGGAGCTCTTCTATTAGCTGTCAGTTTGGGGCGTGGAGGTGGTTGTCCACAGTAACTCTGTGCTCCCAAAGTCTGCTTCCTGTCACTACCCAGTTAGAGTTCCTGAAGAGTTTTATCTCTGGATACTTTTTAGTATTTGTTGATTTACCTTTTTTCTTTTAAGGGAACACTAAACTAGAATCCACTGTTCTTGGCAGCTGATTTCCTACTCCTTAGCAGAACAAAAATTTCGCACCATTATTTAACAGCAGCTTTGCCCTCTGCTTTCTTTGCCTATTGATTCAAGGTCAGTCTTGCCCTCAAAGCACACCAGCTGCAATCCCTTCCTACCTTTCCTGCAGCAACCCAGCCTTGTGCTTCTTCCCATGACACAAGCAGGCACAGGTGGCACCAGCAGCCTAGGATACACAGTCTTTTAAAAATACAGCATCTGGCATGAAATGAGCAAAATCAGTAACCAATGGCTTTGATTTTTATTTCTTCTTTGAGATGACTCTTATACTAATGCAATCAACATTTTGCAAATGAGCTGCCTATTGCAGTCACTGGGGACATTGGGTTTCAGTGACCAAAGAGATGAGCAGGTGATGAGGAAATGCTTAGACCCTGCCAAGGAAGTTAACTGTCTTCCAGATAGGCAAGTTTGTACTTAATTTCTACAGAATTTTTGCCACAGCTAAGGATCTCCAGATCCATCAGGTAGCAGGGAAATGTTGCTGTCTCTTCCTATAACAACTTTTGAGATGAAAAACATATTTGTGGCTGCATCCAGCAGGTGGCAAGCACAGTACACTGAATTACAGCTGAACAGAGATGCTTCTGCCAGGGTAAGCTCCTGATGCTGCTTAGCACATGCATGTGTGTACATGAAAAAAATATCATACAGATAAATGGCAAGCTCTGTCAGTCCTTTGTCAGCTTACAGAGAGCTGGGGCACTGGTACTGCTCTGGATGCTGCTGATAATGCATGGGGTTATTGCCATATTCATTTTAAACTAAAGGCTGGCTTGCATGTAAGGACAGACATAAGCTAACTATAAAGTATTCTGTATAATAATTTAACTATGTCTTTAAATGACACGTTCAGGCTTCAAATTTTGAGATACTAGCTTGCAATTAACTTAACTTAAACCTTTAATGAAAGATCATTTTTCTAATATACAGCTTTAGAAGTTTCAGTGACTCCTCACCATGTCTTGTGGCATATATCAGTAGACACATACATTATTCCCATTTTGCAACTAGAAGAAAAAAGGCAAAACTGAAAACAATTTTCTTTAAAGTAAGTGAATGAAAGAGCACTAAGATTCCTAGACCTGGCTGTAGTCCCATTTTTCTGTGAAAAGTTTTAAACTACAGAAATAACAATTTTTTTTTGCTGTGTTTTGATTTTGCTCATCAGAAAACACTGATACTCCAAGCACTTGCTACTTGAGACAGAGCCACATTAGATGTAAATTTCTGAAGATTATAAATACTGCTAATTCTCAAGGGTCATGTAATTGTCTGCATGATACATGGAAAGTTTTGGAATTTTTCTTAAGTTTTGTCATGTCAAAAAGTATTTATGAACTTTATCTCTGAAGACAGTAAATGGGTGTCAATCAAGAATAAATATTATCTGGAGCTCATTATTTGAGGTAAAAAGGACAAATGATGATATCATTAGTTGAAACTTCCTACAGTGGTTATCACCTTCCCCCCTCATTTGTATTGAGAACTTGAGCCAGACTTTAGTTCTGATTTATGCCAGTATAAATTTGAATTTGTTCCATACACATAAAAAAGTTTCTACAGGGAGCAAATACTCTAGGCATAGTTTTGTATAAATGGAGAGAAACTTCATAAAAGCCAAGAGTAAAGTTTGATCTTAGATGTTTTGTGATGGGACTAAAAGTGTTATTAGTTAAACTCATATATGAGCACTGTCATGTTTTTGCTAATCAGAATGTGAGTTACTAAATGTGCAGGAATTTTATAAACTAAGTAGATTTGATTAGCTGGTCATTTCTCACACTGAACACCCTGGTTCTTATACAAAAATAGTTTGAAATTTTCTGATCAGCTCTTTCCCAGAACTCATGTTTTCAAATAGAGAATTTTACTTTTGGTCATACAGACTATGGAGTCAACTCCCTCTGTATGTAAAGTTCTTCAAAGACAGTGTGGCTTTTCAGAAGGGAAGGTTGAGCGAACCCCATTTTTGCGTGCACATACATATAGTTATTTTTTAAACTACTATAAAAATACACACTGGGATATAAATATACATTTCTGAAGCAATGTTTGAAATGTATGAGTAGGAATATAAATCTAAAAATATATTTCCTCTATATTTAATAAATAAATCTGCATTTTATTGCATATATTATTATGAAAAAATTACCATTAAAAAAAAAAAAGAAAAACAGTAGCATAAATCAGTTTGAGACCAATTTCAAAGACCTTCAGTTTCCATTTGAGTTTAAAACTGGGCCTCTATATATAGAATATATTTGAAAATATAAATATGATGATAGGACATTTATGTCATTAAAAAAACACCAAGAAGCAACATAACTCCACTAACTCCCTGAACAAAATTGCTCACATATATGCAAAACAGCTTCTTTGTATTTCATATAATCTATACAAGCTTTTCCTTTTAAAACACCTCTGAACTTAAGATAGGAGTTTTCTGTACCCTTCTTTTGTAGTTCTGAGTAAACAGCAGGACGCTGGCAGGAACTCTGACACGCCTGTCCACCATTTATGTTGCTTTCAGTAAAGAAAAACAAAATGGAAACCAAGCAGTCCTCTTCACGGTGTAAAATGGAAGGCTACCGCTAAATCTTTACAGTATGATTTCTCTGAGATGGTCTAATGTCTCTGTAATGAGCAGTAAGCTGTGATGTTCAGGACCGCAGATGAGTCTTGTCATTCTTGCTGCTTCGTACTCAAGGTTGTTCAAAATGAGTGTATTGCAAAACGCATCAGTCGGTGTCGAAAGGCCCAGCAGTTTTTTTAGTGTGCAAACGTATATTCTCTGGTGGCCGATATGAGAGGGAGCTCATTTTTGTTGTTAGGCTTGGATGTGCACTGACATTCGGTGGAATGTATTTAATTAGCTGAAGGAAGTATTTTTTAAAGTTTTTTCCAAAAAAAACATAAAAAAAGGGATTCAGACAGTTGTTAAAGTAGGCGATACAAATGGTGAAGGGCATAGCCGTGTCCACAATATCGGTGATTTTGCAGTCTGTTATTACATGTAACTGAATTAACACATCCAGAAAAGTGAACACTTGATGAGGAACCCAGGAAAAGAAGAAGAAAAACACTATTGCGACAATCATCTTAAAAATATCATCATTTCTAGTCTTATTTTTTTGAATTTGATACGCCTTCTTCAAGGTCTTCCAAATTAAGGTGTAGCTCGTTAATATGATCAGAAAAGGAATTAAAAAGCCCAGCAAATTTTTGGACAAACCTAATCCGACCCGGAGTGTTGTGTTATTGTTGTCATACCGAAAACCACAGACCGTCATGTTCAAGTTCTCGGCAAAGAAGATGTTGCGGTGGATGATGACGGGCAGGCTGGCCACGCCGGCGAGGAGCCAGATGGCAATGCAGGTTATCCTGGCCACAAACATGGTACGGCGGATTCGGGACTTCACCGGGTGGACGATGGCCAGGTAGCGGTCGATGCTGAGGCAGGTGAGCAGGAACACGCTGGCATAGAGGTTGAAACTTATCCCGGCTGACGCCAACTTACACAAACAGTTGCCGAAAGGCCACTGGTACTCCATGGCCGTGTAGGCTGCCCAGAGGGGCAGAGTTATCAAAAAGCACAAGTCAGCCAGTGCCAGGTTTAGGAGAAAGATGCTGGCCACTGTTTTTAATTTCATGTAGCAGTAGATGACAATAACGACCAGGCTGTTCCCAAATATGCCTATGATGAAGATGATGCTGTAAACGGTCGGAACCATAATGTAGATGTAACTGTGCCTCCCTGAAACGGGACAGTCGACGTGGATTCTTTTAACGTTTTCTTCAGTGGAGTAATTTGGAATCATCTTGATCTCTTCAGCTGTAGCCTCGTTTCAGGGATAAAGTATGAAGCTCACACCTAGGAGGAGAAAAAAGAGGAAGAAAGTAGTATTTATGATAGGGATTAAATTTTTTAGAAGTTTCAATTAAATATCAAGTTTTTGTGTCTAACACAAAAAAAGTGTCTTGGAATTGAAAAATAAGCCATCTTCAAGTGTTTTCTCAACCAGTTCCTAATTTAATACAGACTTTGCGTAATAAAACAGAGGTAGGAATGTTGGGAGTTAGATGAAAAATGTTAGATTCTTTTTAATATAAATGAAATCTAACAAACTTCTTTCAATTAACAAAGTTCCAATTTAAAATAATACTGGTTAGTGAACATATATAAAAAATAACAAGAGACTGAAAATAGCAGATAACTATAAATTCGGAGAAGTCTTTAGGTTATTTTCTTTCCATAAATAGGTGACATATCTAATGAGCAAAGTTATTCAGATATCTCAGAAACTAAACTTAAGCACTCTGAATACTAATTATGTAAATACAAAGTGTAATGCATTAAGAAAATAAGTGAATTTAGATTACTCATTTGTATCTCTGAGATTAATAATTAGAAATTTTTTCTATACATTAAGCTTAATTCTTTGAGACAATTTTTACATCACAGAGAAATATGAAAACACACACACACAGCCTAGTACCCTGTTGTACCATAGATACCTTAAATATTCAGAGGTTACCTAGCTCCCCATCTGGCTTGGAACTATGGTATTTAACTACTAGTGAGGGGAAAAAAAAAATCCACAAAAATCCAGACGTGCTGATCCATTGCACATTAATAACTGTACAAAGAGTTTAAGAAGGGTGCAAGAGGGAACAACAATTCATATCACTTCTTCAGTTACTGGCATATTTATGTATCCAAGAATTGAAGCTGTATTTCTGGACCATATTAAGGGTACAGCAATGGTATGAAATCTCCTTTACAAGGCACCTTTTGGGTTTGCCAGGACTTGTGTGTTCTGCAAGAATCATTTCCTTATTAATGACTTATGACTTTAGAGAGCTGGTCATGCAGTATAACTGACTCTCATACTAAATATTTTCCAGAGTCTACAGATAGTCCTCCCTCAAAAATAGTGGATATTTAAAAAAAATTTTTTTAAAAAATGATAGTTATTATCACAGAGTTTATTGCTGTTTGCAAGTTCCTGGCAGCTGTCAGCCAAACCCAACTCATGCTGCTTCAAGCAAAGATCAACTGAAATACTTTGGCTTTAAAACCAAACCAAAACAAATCCCAAACAGCAAACAAACCCCTTATGAGTGTAAGTTACTTTTACATAACTAAATAGACACACCCTAAGACCCCTGGCAGTACAGATGCTTTCAGAAAGAAGAGATGCCCATCGTTACATATAGACCAGCTATGTTGTTACAGGGGCTGCTCATCATTTGAGTGGTTCAGCACTGACATTGCTGTTAAGTCCAGAATGCTACTGTGTTTAGTGTTTGACTTGCTCTTGTTGGAAGACAAACCTTACTCCAGATGGACTGTGTTTTTAATAGAGAAGTGAGGCATAGATATGTTTCAGCAAAGCCCACAGAGGAAGTCTAAGGTGGAACCAGGAATTGAACCCAGAATACAGGCTGCAGGCACCATCTTGTGAGTGAGGTCACATGTTGGCTCTGTTAGCTTTTAAAAGACTTGTTATTTCTTTGTCTTAGCTCATGTTCTATTATATGTTTGCATTAGTAAGCTAGCAGGGTAATTTCAATATTTAGGTTCTTGATTAATTGTGTCAGGTTTGGAATATCTAGTAAAATGCAGCTAATAAAGCCTTAGTCAGGATGTGCCATGCAACACTTCCCAGTCTCTCCAGTTCATTCTGTGAATCTGTGAGTCTTGTTTCCTCAGTTGGTGTAAGTGCCTCAAAATTACGCCAAGTATTTTTGCACTGTTTAAGAAATTAAAAAGTCAAGCAAATAGAGAAAACACATAAAAGGGGGATCATTCTCATCACATGTGGCACTGTAGTACAGCCTGAGCAAAACTTGGCTTTCAAACTGTGCCAAATCTCGAATACATTGTGTTTGGCTCTGTGGAAGGTCAGGCTACCCTAGGATAGGGAAACCACAATAAAAAGATTTCAAGATAAATCCTCTTATCTCATCCCTTGGTTGTGAAAGAGTCCAAGAAGAAAAAACTATTTGACAATAACTGATATGTTATGCAACATCAAGGTCTGGCAATATTTGACCTGCCCCAGCTACATGCTGGTGCTCTGTGGCCACTCACAGTCTTTGCTCACTTATATACCCACTAAAATTGCAGCCCAGAACTTTGCAGTATGAAACTGTAGTGCAGAAATCAACACTGCAAGTTCAACTTGCAATAAAGTAGATCAGGGCCTAATTAAGGCTAAGCAAGACCTTTGTCTGTGACTGGATTAACAAGTCACTGATACTATTTGGCAAGAATATCCTGCTCTGTGTGTACTGACAGATTCAGTGTCTAAGACAAAAGTAGCTGATTGTGAATATTCCCTGTTTGATGGGGTTGGTTCTGTGCAGTGGTAGATGCCAAGGCAATTTTCTCATGGTTGCTTCAGATACCCCTTTAGTGTTGTATTGTTTTGCTTCCAAATTCCCTTTTCTACTGACATGGTGACCTGTACTGTTCCATGTCAGTAGTAGCTTTAGTTGATGCTAATTAATAGCATATGTTCTTTCAAGAAAGTGGAACAGTGATTATATTACATTTTCAGAAATGTGTTAAAATAAACAAAAAAATGACTGAGTTGGGAAACTTGTGTCTGGCACTCTGAGGTACTGAATTCCCTGAGCTTATTCTGTAATTCTTGGAAACTAAAAAAGGCAGAAAAATCTCTATGAAGAATCAGGAATTTGCCAAGAAATAGTATGATGCCTCAATCTACCTGTATAAGACTGTGTAACCCTTCTGAAACTAAAGGTATAACACTGAAGGCAGTGTTGCAATTGTGCAAATGATGTGTTTGGTATGTTATCAGTTTTAAATTACACTAAGGAATAACAGTCAATAAATGAAATAAATCCATCACTATTTTCAGAAAATGAAAGGGAAGCAGAAAGGCATGACGTGGTTGGTTTTGGGTAAACACATGGATAGCCATATGTACATCTGAAAACAGTTTGAATGTTGATGTGAGAATGAACCTCATAGGAGCCTTATATCTGGTGCACAGTAAGGAAGGCACTGCTAATCCCAAGCTGAATTTTAAATTTTTTGGAAATTCTAAAGTTTCAGAGCTATCCTCAAGTAGATCTGAGTCTTTGAGCACAACTGTAAGTTCAGAGAATTAGGAAAAGCTTCAGTATAGGAGAAGGCAGTTTGTTTTGGAAGCAGTATCCCCACGGCAGTGCTGAGTGGTGAGAGAGGGCTGCAGTGGTAATGGGAATTCTTTATAGACAATGATTTCTTTTCCATACCACCATCAGTTTTGCTGTGTTTCTCACTTGCCACAGTTCACCCCCTTGTCCCAGGATTACAGTTGTATATATTTTATGCAAAGCAGATACTTTTACATGGAAGGAACTGCAGATTCTTTAAAATCATTACCGAAATAGATGGCTGGTACAGCTTTATGCTGCCAGAATTCACCAGAGCAGGTTAAACCACTGGCCGGTTAAATGCAAGTATTGAAATTGTGCACATTGATAAATCCATGTAAAGCATCTCAAATGACCTGTGTTAACATAATGATAATTGGATCATTTTAAGGCTGATACACAAGGAGCTTTTTCTAAGAGGATTGAATTGATGCAACTGTGAGTGGTGTGGTGACATCAATCTCAAACAAATTATCTGGTGAGCAGCAAACTCCTGTTGTATGTTACTGTCCTGTTTGACCTTTTATCTTTTCTAATTACAATGATTATAATAAGTCACTGATAATGAAATGCTTCAGACTGCTCTACCAACTATTATTTACCACTCCATTCACTGCTTCTGTTTTGAACATGTATCCTAATTAAACTGCCTGTGGAAGCAAGGAATGCTGGGTTTATGCAAGGTAAACAGCTCTTTGCCCACTGAAAGATAAGACAGTACTGACTGTGGCTTTCTATGAGAACTTCATCAGCTATAAATAGGTAAGCAGGTGCCCCAAGTCAGATTTTAAACAAAAACATGTTATTGATATTTGCTTTGACAAAGACTAAATAAACTCAGGCTGACCAACCCTGCTACAGTTTAGCCACCTTATCATTAGGTAATGTGAGCTTTTTTATTTCTGAAGGCAGGTAGGTTATTTGCTTTTCTTACAAATGAGAAGATATTTCCATGTTTAATAGGATGCTGTATTTTATTTTTATATAAAATTATTGCACAGGGAAAAGAGAGAATGAAAAATGTTCAGAATAATATGTTCAGTATATTAGCTATGTTTATTTCTTTCTGGTGGCATAAACTTTTTCCTTTATTTTGAGTGTTTAGTCTCCCCCTTTTCTAATTTATTCTATCTCATTTTTCTTATTGCTGAGAAAGTAATGACACTTACACATCCTTTATTGCATAGTCTTTTTGAGTTTTTTCCCTATCCAGCAGAAAAAAACCCTTTATGCTCATGGCCTTGGTGAATATAGCTATTTCTAATTCACACACATATTCAACATCTTCTCTGCTTTCCTGGAGTTCCTGAGCACTACCATTGCAAAGTTATGCATTTACCTTTCTCCTAGCTCTTATTTCTTTTGCTAGTACCAACAGTCTGCATTCCCCACTCATGGCTTTCCTAAATATTTTTAATCCAGAGTTGACAGGTGAACTGTGAAGGGAAAGAGAAATGCAAACAAAGGGATGTAATTCAAACCATGGTGGCATTACAGTGTGCTCTTGTCATCACTGCCACCATCTTCCACAGGGGTCAGCATCTGACTTCATGGTAAATGACAATAAATCAAAAGATTACTGAAAAGGAACTGCAACAGGTAGTACAGCATCAGACACTGTACATCAGTTCATCAGCACCAAGAACAGAAAGCAAACCTCAGAAGACCTGTGTTAGTGGCTGTCAAGCTGGCTGTTCCTTTTGCAATTCTGGATCAGGAGGTGTTCTGACATGAGAACAAACAGAACTTGGAGGACCTTGTACTGACCTATGCATTTTCATTAGGCAGCTGCCAGTCTGTTGAAATTGCTGTTAATTTTGTGGTGTTTGCTTTTTAAATTTCTTTAAAAGTATTTATCTTTTTAATTCTCTAACCCCTATATGTGGATTCTTTGTGCCTTCCCCTTGCAAGAGCTGAAGCTGCCCTGCTTCACTTGTGCTAGCTCTATATGGCTGGAAAATAAACTCCCTGTTATCCTTCTAGGATCTGGTTCTTCTGTAACATCAAAACCTAAATTGCTTATTACTTATTTTGTGCTAGCAGAGGACCAGTTACTGTTACCTTGTAAATGCGAATTGTTTATGTACTCTGACCTTCTCTGTAAGAACCTCTCTGTATTTATTTATTTAATTTCTCCAGCACACTTCAAAGCAGTCTGTCCTTCTGCATGATGGCTTCAGAGTTTATTCTGAAAAGAATCAACATCTCTCCTCTGTTTGTTCTCATAGACTACTGTCATAAATTTTCCCTTGACTTCCCAAGTATCTTTCAACTACTCAATTTCAGTCATAAAATTTATGTGAAAAAAGGACAGATGAAGGGGCTTTTTTTTCTCTGGGAAAAATCAGTCCTTGTGGAATGTCTGAACAGTGGAATTGGGTGTGAGAGTGATTTTGAATGATTGTGGGGGAGGAAATGCAAAGGAAAGTAACAGAGTGAAGCACAGTGGCATTTAAATTGCTTTGAAGTTTAACTCATATCATACAGGTTTCGACCACTAGAGGTCTGTATTTCCTACCTTAAAATAAGAGAATTGCTATATTTTATACTCGAATGCCATCACTTTTCAAAATATCCCCTTCTTTCAAGACAATTTAAGATGCAAAACACAATGAAAAATACCTGTAATTGAACTACTGCATTTATGTAAATATAATGTACCAGGGTGAACTACTTTCAGTTCATTTTACTATCTACTAGCTTATATCTAATTTTCTCTGTTCTAGCACATTCCTGCTTTTGCTAACCTTCAGTCCAATTCTTGCACTGGTAAGTCACAGAATAAGATCCTGGTATCTTATTTTTTCAAAGACATATGCATCTTAAATTACCTAAAGTTTTTGAGACAAATTAAGAAGAATATTTTCAAAGAGACTAAAAGTATAGTTTACTTTAACAATGCAGATGGAAAAGCAGTGACACCTACTCATTCAACTAAACAATTATTTTAAAACTAACTAGGGATGTTGTTAATCATACAACTCTTTTTTTAAATATCTGCCAGTTTTGAAGGAAGATATTTTATTGTTGAAATTGACACTTCAGAACTACTTTTTTTTAAAGCAATTTAAGGGATTTTTGGAAATTGAGAGGTAACATGAGCATACACATTTTGTTATCCAAATGGTGTGTATATTTCACAAATTGCAAATAATTTAATAATTTGAAAATGAGAGCATATTTAACACTTTTTACACCACCCCTCACCCCCACTTTCACTAATACATCTGGGTTTGCCATTAGGCCTTTGGACAGTGTCAGTGAGTGATGGTGCTATTCTGTTTCAAACTATTTATTTAAGTAAATATTTCCCTAATGCTAGTAGGGGCAAACAGCTTTTAATTCAGATAGACAAGAAAGCTTGTCATTGTTATGATGACATTTATTTTATTGAAAATAGTAGATAAGCAAATTAAAACCAAAAAATGTGCTATATTGTTCTGTGCCAGATAAGTAAGACTGATATTTATGTCCAAGGGGTTATACAGTGTCAGTGTATCTCTACACACTTAAGAGATGTTTGGGTACAAGCATACAATGTTTATATCTTGAAGCTGCTAAAAATAGGAGCACTTAGAAAGAATAGAAGGGATATATAGAGGTGGAAAACCAGCAAGCAGTTGGTTAGATTTAAAACAAAGAATAAAGAAATCTAATCTTGCACACTTACGCACTTTGCGTTACGAATTGATGAGGCAAAAATTGGCATAAGTGAAAGGCCACTTCTAAATCGTTAATTTATGGGGCTGTGGAGTATTGAATAAAATCTTCCAAGTACATTTTTGTGACATTGAATCCTAATATACTAAAGTGTAATATGTGACAATTTTTCTTTTTTTTTTAACGGCCTGCAGTGTGATAACACACTGTTATAATGTCAGCAGTTGCAGCAGCAGGGAAAGTTTGGATTATTGTTTGCATATACTCTCATATTACTTAGAGAGTCCAGAAACATTGGAAATATTTCTTCCTACTACTTAGCTCTTTGAACAAAACTAACTGTACCGATTCCCTCCTCGTGTATGGTTTATTTTCCCAAGAAGTTGGGAAATCCTGATCTACATATTTCTATAAAATTTTACTTGCAGATATTAATGCCAAGAAAGGATTGCTCAACTTCACTAGTGTTTCTCAATCTCACTAGAACTTAGTGGGTTACCAAATGCTAGTATAGCAATGATTAAGGGGTTCTTTTGCACAAAATTCATTGACTGGCAGATCCACAGGGCACTCACTATAGTTAGCCAAAAGTCTTTCGGTTTAGAGTAAGTCTAATTCTTTTAGTTTACAGATTTCATTTTTAGAATTCTCTAGCTTTAGGTTTCAAAGTAAACACTGATCTCTTCTGTACACACATAATTTTGTTTTCTCTGCTGTTAAGGGCAGGGAAAACATTCTTGGGTTCAGTACATGTAGAACTGTACTTTAGAACACTGTCAACATGTTTAATCTCTTATGGAAGATCAGTGATGTGGTGGTTTTAGACATTGCTGGCTCTGATCTGTTAGACTTTTCTATCTAATTTTCTGGTCTCTTTCTTTCACCTTTATCCATCAGAGCAATCTCTGTTTTCTTTCTTTGACCAAGGCTGCATGAATGTGTTGCAAACTCTCTGGTGTTTAATATATCTTAGGTATCATATAACTTTAAGGCATGTGAATATGGAATTATCCAGAGAGCAGTAACTTAAAACTGAAAAAATACTCAAATAAAGTAAAATATATTTCTAGATTAATACTTCTATTTCAGTACTAAATTGAAATTAAACATTAAAATGCAAAGCTTCAGAAAAGATGTCTGAAAGATGAATCTCAATGTGTCCTGTCACCTCGGTCGCTCTGTTTTGACAGGAATGAAGATCACTTTTCCTTATCTAGGTTACTAAACCTATAGCTGAACTACTTTTTAAATATGAAAATTAGTTGTTATAGCAGGAGGCAGTCCCTGCTCTTCTTTATACCACAGGGTAAAGAACTGCCCTTTTTTCTAAAAGAGGCTTGAAGACACTTAGACATATTAAGACTTTGAAACAAGAGCATTAACTACCATCATCAATCCAGCATGGATCTCTGCATCTCTGTTCTAGCCATTAACTTTACCAAAAAGGAAGATTGACACCGTTCTGGAAGATAAAAATGATCAATAATCAGGAGGCTAACCTAATGTCTGCTTCTCAGGGATGTGTCATCTCCTCATATCGCTAACAATATCATTTACTACACATCAGATGCTGGGAAAAAAAGAATAAAGCTATTTCAGATCAAGGTAGGACTAGAACTTTTCAGCATTAACATGAAAAGATTTTTGAATGACAGCATAATGTAAGCTACTACTTTAGTATGAATATACATCTTACTGCATGTTCATAACTTCAGATTTGATGCCTGATTATGAAGTATCTTTAGGGTATTTGAAAGTACCTGAAAGAGTCAATAGTTAACAAGAATTAAGCCATCAAGTCCCAGAACGAATAAAAATGAGATTAGTTTGAGCTGTGAAAGGTTATGTGCTGCACGGTTACTTCTCTGAGTGATAGTAAACAAATGGATTAACACATTTCCTTTATTGCAGTTGGAATTGCCTATATAAAATATAGTGTGCCCCATGTGATCATTTTTAATAAAAGAGAGAAATCAAATTCAGATTGGTTAAGTGCGAGTGAAATAATTCAATGAATTTTTAAGTTTCTATTCTAATAGCTTAATTCCATTGAATAAGAAGTTTTAAAGTTGGGGGGGGTTGTTTGGTTGGTTTGTTTGGTTTTTTGTTTGTTTGTTTGTTTGGTTTTTTTTTAATTACACAGCATTGCACATCCTACACAAATGTAGTTTCTGGACACCTAACCGCACATCTAAAATTTCCATTGGCACCATTGTTTCCATATGGAATGAACCATAAGTTTCTACTTTGAAATCCTCAAATGTGAGAATTAAGGGAATGTACATTAATTCTGGTGTGATCCAGATCTATATTTCAGCCTTATATTAAAAATGTTGTGGAGAGGCAAGAGAGAAAAAAACCCTTACTGCAATAAAAAGCACTGCTGAAAGCAAACCTTGTCATGCCTGCTTCTAACAACAGAGATCAGATGCAATGAGTGAGGTATCTCACTTCCTTTCAGATCATATATAAAATCACAATTTGACTTCCTGGACATTTCATCTATCTGTTAACCTGTCCTCTTCCCTGAAGGTTGTGGGTGCTTCCTTCAGCATGCAAAAAACAGCAGTAACAACAGCTGCTCTTCCTTCCCAACTTGTAGGAGAGCTACTATTATATTACTGTGATTTCAAGCATGCAAAAATAAGGGGTTCCAAGACATTATCTCTGCTGTTTCAGTATCACTGGACTCTGGTCATTCTTATTTCTTGCTGAAATGAATGTTTGTGCATCCAACACTGAAAGAATTTTTAAGTTTCACTGTCCAGATCTTCTTGGCCAATGGTTGCCCTGGTCCAGTGGAAGGCAGTTATCACGTAGAGAGTGGACTTTTGGGAGGAATAAAGGCTACTTCCACAAACTGCTACGAATGCAAGACAAAGCCTTTCTCTGCTATTGCTGTTTAAGGAAAAGATGATGTTCTGAGCAGCACAGAGAGACGTCTAGGCAATTAGCTTGTTGTTTTGCTGGTTTTTAACAGTATCTGAATTTATAAAGACAATAGCTGCAGATCTAGACATAACCTGGAGGTCCCAATGAGTCTCATGGGGATTCCTTGCCCATGACAAGGGTAAATGGTTATATCCTTTGGTTTATAATGGATAGCTGTACTGTCATGTAATGTGTGTGAAATGAAACATATTGGTCATGAAACCTGGGCTGCTTTTGCTTTTTGGTCCAGGAAGAAAAAAAATGTGGTTAAGGATAAAACATCTCCTAAATTCTGCTAAGAATATAAAAATAATAAAATGGTCATATATCATTAATGGATGGAAAATAAGTATAATAATAGGGAGGTAGAAAAAAAGAATTCAAATCAGTATAGCCAGATAAGGACTGCCTGTAAGAAGGGTGTTACAATCCAGGCTGAGAAAAGATACCGGGTGAGGTCAGTAAGTATATGCTTACCAGCCTCTGGGTAAAAACAGGTAAAATTTATACAAGTTTAAACTCTTGGCTATAATAGTGGTTGTTAATAATTTAGCAGAAAAAGGGATTTCATGCATCTAAATTAGAAATGATAATGTTCTAAAATGGTTAATGCATGAGTGACATGCCCACAGCAATATGCAGTCACTGTCGGCACCTTCTCTGTTGCTGGCAGAGATCACAACAGAAAATGGAATGGAAAGGCCAAAGCTGCAATTGTTTCCTCACAAACCAAATCACCTACTTCTGGGAGAAAAGAACTTTTCTGCATCTTTGGCCTTGTTCTGTTTTACAGCTTTGCTGTGAAAGACATAATCACTCGTGTTACTAGTATAAATCTAACAAAAGTGATGTTTTAATTAGGTTTCTGTTGCTTCCTCTAGGCAAAGATGTTTCTAGGAAGAAGGGTAGGGGACACAGCTAATAACATCATAGACAAAGCTGGGACGTGATAGGACCTCTTTGTGGAACTTCCAGTTAGTCCAAATAGAGGCTTCCTTGCTTTGTCCTGGTAGTTTACTTTATTTAGAGACCACAGTGTCATTTGCCACTCTCCTAGAGTCACGTAACTCTTCTGGTAAGCCAGAAGATGCAGAAGCAAAAGTTGATGTTATGTATTCAGTTTATACTCCTCAACAACTTTTCTTAGTTAAAGGTGAGATCATAACCTGATAAGCAACAAACACAGCAAAATAACATTACTTCTACTTTTCTGGTATGAGGTACTGCCTTTCTGTACTTTCTTGTAAAACAGTTTGAAAGCTACCACATGAGAGCTTACATACATAGATTTGCTCGAAGTTGTAAAGCAAATCAGTAACATTTTGACATACATGGCAACATTCTGATGTGTGTGAAGCCTTACCTATATGCTAATCCTCAAAATAACATTTTCCTGCCATTAAGCTAAATCACCAGGCTGGGGCCATGATGTACCCAAGAGTTTTACAGGCTTAATGTGCAGTCCCTTCTGCAGGATGTACTTTTTATTTTTACATGATATTCCCCACCCTAACCCCCCCCAAATACAGAAGGCACATGTAAATTCATAACAAGCTCTAGAAATGCATTGTGCAGAGCAATATAGTTATCTTCATCTGCAATAATGGCTAATCTGTGAGAAAGTAGGAGAGAAACACTTAAAATTCTCCTCTTCTACTCCAGAAATGGAGAGACTTCTGTCAAACAGTAGTGTTCCACTTCCTAATCTAATGGAAGTTAGATCAGTTGGCTGAGAGTAGCTCCTGTTGCATATTGTTACTTCTCCTCTCTAAAACTCTCTTATGAATTCTATTCCTGTTACTTTTCACCAGTATGGTTAAAGTGAGCAACAGAATCTTTTGCTTTGAGTAATGAAAACATAAATTGAAGTGTAAGTATGCACCATGTCTGTGTGGACACAGACACAACAGTATCACTAAAGAGTCTGTCACATTAGCTGAATCAACTAATATGGAATATTTATCACTACATTTCCAATACCAGGGCTTCTGATTTCCATATAATTTCCCACTAGTCAGTGTTATGGCTCTGAGGAAAGCAAACCTTGCATTGAACACCTTTTTTCTTTTGACTTAATGCTGAAAAACAGCGTTTGTCTTACTGAAGAAGCAAAGGCAAATGTATTGTGGATTTCTGTGCAAGGAAATGGATGTTAGATTTCGACACCTTAGTTCAGAGGAAGCTTTGTCCTCCACATGTCAAAATTCACCAATCTGTAATAGGATTTGATTCACTGTGTCTGACTGAGACACTTGATTACTTTTCTTATTATATAATTAATTTAGACATCCTTACAGTGGGAAAATATCGCACAACAGCAGTACCCCTTAGAAAAGACTTTTCTTCCTTAAATGAGAATGTTAGGAACAGCCTGGAGGGAAAAGTTAAAAGATTAAAAGCAAAGGATCAGCATGGAGGCTTCTTAATGAATCGCTCATTAGGGTCAGAAAAAGGGAACCAAAGGCAGAAAGGAAAAAAACCCAGTCTGAGTAACTGGCAAAGTACAAGAGTGTATTCAGACCAAAAAAAAATTTTAAAATGTTAATGCAGCTAAGGCCAAGAGAAGTTAGTATCATTGTAACTGTTAGTAAGTATAACACAGAAAACATAGAGGCCCAATTGTGCTTTCACTTGCACAAAACTCCTGTTAAGGGCAGATCATTATGAGAACTAGAAGAAAATTTGAGAAAACAGATATAAAGACAAGCAAAGTATCTGTGATTTTTGTATAAGTCAACTGGATTAGTGAGTTGCTTAGGAGTTAATCAAAGAGAAGGAAAGGTCAAACACACACCTTAATCCATGTCAGTGTGAAAGTATTATCACCCATGGAAAAGCAGGTTACTGTGGTCCTTAGTGCTTTGTCTGGAAGGTGGCATACTTGATAGAATGATACCAAAACAGATGTTCTGCCAAATTTGTACAGCTTGTTTCCTGTTTTCTTCCAAAGTAAAATTTATTGCTCTGTTTTGGAAGTAAAATTAATTGGTGAACTCTCTTTGCTGTCCTGAGATGTTCCTTGTGGGTAGTGAGGACCAGCTACAGAGACAGCAAAACAAAGGCAGCTGCTACAGTTGGAGCGAGCTAAGCTATGATACTGTGAATCAGTATATCACACATATCACAGTCTTGGTTCTCAGGCAAAAGTAACTGCACAGAAGCCCAGAAAGGGTAGTAGTGTGCTCTCCCAAATGTGCTACATGAGCTTTAGCGCTACGAAAATTCTTGTACAAGTCCTTGGATGTGTGGCTGTCCTGTACTGACATGACTTTTTTTGATGGTACGTTTAAGAACATGGAGCAGCATCATAAAATGTTTTTGAAGGCAATATGTTTTTAAACTCTTTTTCTTTGAAGTACTTTGAAGTACTTCATCTTTTAGATGAAGAAATATTTTTTACCTGATTTGAGAAAAACTGTATTGTCTAATCATGGTAAGCTGCTAATAACGAAACCAGGAGGAAAACAATTAAGACAGAAATCTAACAGCAGAGCTTGAGTCCCGCTTTGAAAACACATATTGATTCTTGCCCCACACTTTCAATTTCTGACTGTTGTATATCAAGTAAAGAGCCTGAGGAGGGAGAAAACCCTGAGCAACTCCAGTGGTAGCAGACTAACTCCTCTCTGCAGGGGGAGAAAGTAAAATTGTATGAACTTTTAGGCTTGGGCAACAAGAATGAGAGAAGAAAGGAGAAAAGAGGAAAACGAATAGGAGATGCAAAGACAACATACATCCTATAAATTTAGATTGGGAGGGGCATGCATGATTTCTCAATAAACAAGCTCAGGCTACATCTTTGTACATCATGTGCTGCCTGCCTCTAGTGAAGGCTCTGGCCAGGCTGTCCTGATGCTACAGGAGGGTTAAATGGAGGATAACTGCCAACAGAACATTTTTTAGAGAAGTTAACTAGTGCATTTTTCTCCCTGCGTAAGCCCCCTAAACACGAAAGTACAGCTGTTCAGTGGTTTTCTGGAATGTTTTACTATTTGCATGGGTTCTTCTGGGCTAGAAAAGCTGAGGTACCCTTGTTCAGCGTATCCTCTGTTTTCAGAAAACAGAGTGGATTCAGAAATACTGTTTTATTTTCTATTTCTGTTGCTGTAATTCATCTACTGATTATTAGTTTCCACTAGCCAAGGATCTATCAGTAGCTGACAAACCTGAATGACCTAGAAGTAAAGAAAGGAATAGGTGAATTAGCTGAAATTAGGAGTTTTGTTAATTCATTCTTTGTTCTGGCCGTAGCTCCAATTATAGCTTTCACCTCAAGCAGTGAAATATTGTCTAAATATTGACCTTGCCCAAATTCAGTACTAGTTTCCTTAGATATTGCCAGTTACCTTTTGCTGCAGCCTGCTTTTTGTCTTGTCTTCAATCATGCCACTCACGGGTGCATTGCCAATCTGATCTCACTTTCCTGCTGTGAGGTCGTCTTCAGTTATTACCCGTTTTCTGTGCCTATAAGAGAAATGCTACTCAACTACAATAAAAAATGATAAACACCACAAATAGTAACCAAGCATTCTAGCCAGTGTTTTTATATAGTAAATATCTGGACAGTTTGCTATCAAACAAAACCCAAATGGAACGAAAATTGCAAAAGACACCTGACAGGCCAAAATCTGTAGTTCTTTCACATAAAGGTGCAACAGAGAATACTAACAGCATGTCATTTGGAGCATGATGTTTTTCCATCCTTAGTTGCAATTCACTTGAAAGCTGAGAGTAATTTTAGTATAATCCATCATTTATCTGAAGATAAGGCCATAAATGATTAGACCAGCAATTCTATTTCATTTGTACTTTGTCTCAAACAATCACAGCTGCTAGGACTTACAGTCAAGATAACCTTTTTTCATTTGTTTGTTACAGCTGAGGTAAAAAAAATAAGTACAAGTATCATAACTCCCCTTGTTTGCCAAATTTGCTAAATTCCCCAAAATGTTCAAAACTGGCAAAGATTCTTCTATGGTACATTGGGTAATTTTTTTTTTTGTTGGCAAAGAATAAGTTTTAGGAGATGGTACAGAACACGGTATGACTGTTATCAGTAGAAGTACACTGTCTTATTGGTGAAAGTGGTCTTAAAAGAAAAAGTTATTGATAGAAATGGAACTAAAAGAAATACTGTCATTAGCAAAAGCTAACTGAGCTTGCTTTTCACTGCATGGTGTTTAGGATCAGAAGAAGGAGACAGAAAATGATACTGTGATTAGTAACTTTCTTATATACAGCTGCAACTGCACTGAAAATTTTGCTGGAGGCTTTCTGTTCTTCAGGCTGCAGTGACTTGGCCTCAGAAGGTCTGTACATCTCTGAACTCTAAGCATACATGAGGCTGCTACCTACTCAAACTCTCCAACATATTTGAACTCACCTTGTGTTTACATGCAAGAATTTCAACTATGCATAAAAGTTAATTCCAGGTAAGTAGCTGAGGCTCAGTTCTCAGTAACAGCAACCTCTTTATTCCTGTTGGTGTTGTGGAAGCTAATCCTACAGTAGTGAAAAGAGCAATGTAAGTCATCCCTCCACTTCTCCCTCTCTTCATAAGTGATCCACATTTTTCATTTTGTTTTCAGAATTCCATGAGATTTCTACAAATTTTTCTTTGTGATGTTCTGCCGTTTTACCTTATCTAGGTTCTCAAATCTGATCCTATCAATGCAGAGGCTGACTTCTCAAGAACACCATAGTCATCCTTAGGACTAACTGTCCAAAAATCCGAACCGCTATCCAAGAATACCTCAAAGTTCTTAATTAATATTTGAGAGGAACACATGGTAAAACACGTATCTGTGTCACTGCATTTCTGATGGAATTGTTGCACAACTGCAAGCATAAGGCACAAACATCAGCAATAAGCTAGAGAAGGCTTAAAACTGAACCAAGATTAACCAAGGGCTAGAGATTTAGCTAAACATGCAATAGAACCTACAATACAGGCAGACTGTTGTGGACCTGTAGTGTCCAGGCTATACCCTGACCCAGTCCTTCCAGCTGTAAGCTCTCAACCTTACTGTGCTTGCAATTCTGAAAAGATTCTGAGCTTACACTTCTCTTTCTGGAGAGAGAGGATGGTTGCTGTGTTGCCAGCATTACTATCAGAAATAGAGGATGGGTATATTTTGCTTTGCTGTCCATCACCCTTGCCCTGACTTGGCCACTTGGCTGCTTTTTTTTGTGTATCTAATATAGAGCCCAAGCAAATCTACTTGTAGGCCAATGAATCTTGATAACCCATTTCCCCAGCTCAGCATTAGATTTAACATATACAAATTAAATTTTAGTTGATTTCTCCTCTTATTGAGGTGGTCTCCTGGAAGATAATGATTAAATTCAGCTAAAAAAAAAAAACCAGATTAACCCTGTAATGCAACTCGGACATAGTATTGGATTAAAGTAATGCATAAAAATCCATGTTCTCTATCCACGTCAAGACCAAACACAACCTTTTATGAATTCACCAGGTAGAAGAGGAGACTTGACGTGCAGGGCACAGATATGTGCCAACCACTCAAACAGTTAGATGCTTCTCATAGTGTGATTAGGAGCTCTAAAATTTGGGCAGTAATAGCCACAGGAGAGATTATGAATACTACTGGTGAGACCAGTAGCTTCTGGAACACAGGAAGGTCCAGAGGAAAAGGAGAGGTAGTGTGAAAGTAAGAGTAATTTATGACTGCTTAAAATATTTTCAACTAATATTATACCTTTGCATATGTAGGATTTTAACTAGGACAGTGTAATGAGAGTTTGTAATTTATGCAACTTTAAGTTACCATACTAATTACTGTGACTGTGGTAAGGAACAATAGGCAGTGCCAGAGAAAAGGACTATTTAAATACACTCCTTTAACAAACATGGAGGATAAAATTACCACAGTGCAGAAAACTTAGAAGTAGAAAAATGCAGTCAGTGCCCATTATCTGAAGTAATATTTTTAATGGGCATTAGCTCTGACATTTATTTCCATGTCAGTCCATACATTTCTAGAAAGTGTAAATAAATCACCACGTTTACATTCTGCATCTGCCTCTGTTTTTATAGTACAAAAATTACAAACAGAAATGAGATAAATTTTCCAATGTTTAATACAATTAAAGATAATATTACTCCTTCAGCAGGTAACACAAATACAGTCATGGATCTTCTTGTTCTAAGACTGTAAAAAGCAGGTTGTTGAGTTGTGATGTTTGAAACTAAAAAGGCAGCACTCTTCTCACTTCTGCAGTCCTGTTACTGGCATTCCAGGCTGGTATTTTCTGCCTTTTAAACCAGTAACTTCTAGCTGCAGTTTGCACATGCTGTCCAGCCCAAGCAAGGTACTGTGTTGAAGCAGGAAGGCAGGAACACCTTACACCATCGGAAATGGGTGGACTTCTGCTCTCCTCCAGTGTGAAAATTAACTCTTATTCCATCTATTACTATGACAAAAGGGGAAAATTAATCCAGCTATATTCAACTTCAGTGATAAACGTGACTTCTCATAACTGTACAGGACCACTCTGCTTTCTCAGTTTAGCAACATAAACTAGGAAGCACTCAATAATCATAACTGATTTTTCTCTGCTACCTAGTTCAAGTTGTAGAAGAAAAGTGTACAGAAATACATAGTGGAAATATAGAAATACACATGGAAAGGCATATATTTGAACTTCTTAATACATGAGCAAAAGCTTAATTTGTAGGCACTTCATATTTTTGAAAGATGCTGTAATTTAAAAGGTTATGGTGGCAACAAGCAAAATGGACTGCCATAGTCAGGAGTATGAAACATTTGTCTGACACTAAAACAGAACTAAAAGAGCATTTCTACATCATCATGGTAATTACCTGCTTCAGGCCATACTTAATCCTCCTATTCAGACAAAAATCTAATCATGTTAGCACTGTGTGTTCACACAAGTGAAAAGAGAAGATGCCTCCCCTAAACAAAAAAATCTCTCTTGACCCTCACCTTGTGATTTTACTGAGCCCATTTATTAGCTTGTCCCATGCTATGCAACACAACACAATCCAAACAAGTATTGCTACTTTTGGAAGTCATGGAAATTTACAGTTAACTGTAGCATGCTCTGGGCAGAATCTTGCTGTCGCTTATTGCCATACATCTCATTAATTCTAGGGTGTTTGCAGAAATATAGAAAGAGATGTAACTGAATGCTGCAATTTTACTGCTTGTACACACTGTGATCTGATTGACTGACTTAGTTACTGATACACTACTTGACTTGGAAGAATACAGGGTTTGTGCCTATAACTAACTGATAACATTGTGTTTTAAAGCATGGAGAGTGGAAGGACAGTAAATAGGTTACAGGATCTCATCTGAACTTGCTGAAGAACTCTAGTCCAGTGTGAATCCAAGAAGTTTAGAAACTGGTTAATGCCAGGAATTTAAAAAAAAAAGAGAGAAAATAAAGGTAGGGGGAGCAATTTAACTTTTACTAACTAAAATTTGATTTCTGGTTGTAGATTGCTCTTTTTTCTTCTGCAGAAAAAGGATAAATCTGGTTATGGAAAGTGTATGCTACACAATTTTGATGAAACCAATACTTGCTGCTAACTGGTGGAAGTTGCATTGCCTGTTAAACTAAGAAACTGAACTGTTTGCACAAGTCTCAAAAATCATGACTTTCACTTTTGGTGACTTTTGATTAATTTCTATCATGAGCTTAGCACAGTGATAAAAACTTATTTGCTCATCTGAATCTGATCTTGACCAGAGATCAGAGGGCTGGTTTTTGTAGGCTGATGGGATGACCCGTGATGGTGAGGTGCTGTTACTGCACTGTGCCTTCTGCCAAAGGGTGCCTCTGCTTTCTCCTCAAAGTGTTGACAGGACACGAGCGCTCACACACGGCATGGCTGTGAGTCTGTGGGACGTTCAGTCATCTCCAAAACTATGTTGTGCGCGTTTAGCGAGCGGGCCTTGAAGGGCAAGCCGGGGCACGGGGCTTAAGTTACCTGCGTCTTGTTTGGGGCTGAGCTCTGTCAACGCCATGTAAGCCAAGTATAAATTCAGCAGGAGGCTGTGCCACAATCTCCCTCTCCCGGGGCGAAGGTGCGGGGCACAGCCCGCGGGGGCGCGCAGGGGCCGTTCCGCGCCCGCGGGAGGTTCGCGCTTACCTGGCTCCGCGCAGCGCCCGCAGAGGGGCGGCTCAGCCCCGGCAGCGCTCGCACCGCGCCGGGCTCGGATCGGATCGGCTGGCTTGGGTTGGGTTCTGCTGGGCCGGGCTCAGCGGGGCTGGACTCAGCGGGGCTGGACTCTGGACTCAGCGGGGCTGGACTCTGGACTCAGCGGGGCTGGACTCCGGCCGCTCTCCCTCCCGGCCGCACCGCTCCTCCCGCTCCGAGCGCGGCCCCTCCGTTTTATAGCGAGGGGCGTTGCGGCACAGCCCAGCTCGCCCGCTGCCTCTCCCCACCCATCTCCCGGGACGGACCCTTCTGACCCGTCTCCCTCCCACTTCCCCCGCTTCCTACTGCCCTTCCCCGCCCGCTGGCACGCCCGCAGCCGGACCCCCCGCCCGGCGCGGGTGCGGAGGTGGCGGGCAGGGATGGGGTGCCCGGGGGTGACGGGCAGGATGGGGGTGTGATGGCCCTGGCTCCTGGCGCTGGACAGGGCAGAGCCAGAGCCGGGGACCTGGAATGCTGCGGAGGCTGCGGGAATGGGGCGAGGGGTGTGCGTGGGGTACCCCTCCTTCCCTTTGCCTCCAACTTTCTGAAGAAGGGGTCCGAGTGGTTACAAACATTCTCAGTTTCTCCAGGAATCCCCCGGGCCGCCTGTGAGCACAACTGAAATGTTCTGATCACCACTAATGAAGTTGCAATAAATATATAATTGCCGTAATAAATCTGGCAGACTTTGTTCTCCGGGAGTAGACGGGAGAGGAAACAGGTATGTTAAACCCCCTTGGAATACATGTCCTAGGAGGGCTCTTCAGATCAGTGCTGTCATTTAAAAAACTGATTTTGTGTATGAGGGATTTTGTTTGTTTCTCTCTTAATCTGGTAAACAAGATGGAGCAACTTCTCAGGCAGGATTTCTGCGACTGTCATGCTCATCAAGAACAGGATTTCAGAAGTTACGTTTCATTGTAGTGTCATCACACCTTAGTTATGGACAGAGCTAAAGCTTCCAATGGAAACTGCGCAATTGCAGATTGCTTCCTAACCTTTTTATACACCTAGTGTCTTTTTGAAGGCCTGCTTAGGAAAGGCATGACCTAGGATGGCAATATCCTTCAAGGGTTGGCAATATAACTTTACTTTGGCTGTGAGTAATTAGGATATACTTAGTGATAGTGGTAGGAGAGGCAAATCAAGAGGAAACATTTGAATTCTGCGGTAATAACAACTTGTTTTTCAGCGTCTGCACATGTATAATCAGTAAGGTCTTGTCTGGCTATAATTTGTTGTTGAAAGTCTGTTAGCTAAACCAGAGGTTCAGACAGAAATCTGGAACTGTGGCACATTACATAAACTCATTTGTTCCAGGCTGTGTCTGATGGGCCATGAGTGTGTTACATGGAGGCACTAATTCACCTGTGACATAATCTTTTGCCCTGATCTTATTTATGTCGTGACAAGAAAAATCATCTGCGTTTTCATCAGAACAGGAGTCAGGACTGAAGCAGTCTATATTGGCAGCACGCTGCCCTCCTGCCACTTGGGGAGTTTGTAATTGGCTTCCTCTCTGCAGAGGTCATGCTGAGAGATCTTCTAATGATGAACTATGTACATGTTCACAGATTTATCATGAGAAGGACTAGAAGCCACTTGCTAGTGAGTACTGTTCAGGCCTCTGCAATGCCTGAAGCTGGCTACAGCAGTGTGCTCTGTTATTCCCATGTATGTTGTTGGAGCTCTTGACATATGGGACACATTTATTCTAGCCAAACAATTCTTTGTACATGTGTGACTGATTACCAAACTCCACTAAGTAACAATGAATTTGGCAGTTATCGCCCAATTCTGCCCAGGATGTTCTATGGTAAAACCTGCTGGATGGAGCTGATGGGGAAGAGACCTCCATAAGGTGACACTTGGAGGTCTTTCAGTTCTTATAGAGCTGAAGGAACCAAAACCAAATCCCAATGCCAGCATCAAACACTGGCTATTTAGAGTCACAAAATGCCCCTGTAAGTGTGAATCACTGCCTGGGATCAGTTGCTCCCTTTATTACATTCCATCATCCCTTCTCTTCAGAAAAGGGAAGAGGAAAGTAGATGATAACTGTATTTTTAACCAGAATAAAATGAAAAAAAAAAACACCCACAACAACTTCTCTTTCAATTGGATTCTTTTTTAAAAGGTGCATGTAAAATTGAATTTGGGTCTGCATCTCTCTGCTGAGTTCAGTCCATCTCTGGTGGATGTGCACAGGAGAGATGTAATTTAATGTAATTTTGGGAAAATCTCTTCACTACCAGCAGTTTTGTGTCTGGAATCCCAATAACAGAATTGTAACGTGATGAGCACTGCAACATGCACTCAGTGTAGAAATGTGATTTACAGGAACATCCAGTGAATAATAGACTTGATGACTAGAATTCTGTTTTCATTGAACTGCTGTAAATAAAGAGGCTTCTTCCCACCAGAATTGATTGAGGTGTCTATAATGTGGAAAGGGTTTCAGGGAGCAGGTTTCATTCTACAGCTTGTGTTAGAGCAAAGAGCTGTCATTAAGAAGGTGACTACACTGGGCAATTTGATTGCCATGAAATCAAAGAAATAGCTCTTCTAATAGCAATATTTATTAAAATCACTAGTACTATGGTGAGAATAAATAGTTTAAAACAAATTTTCATTGGGAACTCAAAATCACATTGCCTTTAACACCCTCTTATTTCTTTTTAGTAATAGATTTGGAATTAATCACATCTGAACCTTTTGGCAGTGTTTCTTTTTACATTTTCAAGATTTTTTTTTTTCTTTCTGCAAGAACAAGAAGTACAAAATTATTTTTTTTTGTTGAAAGCTGATGTTCCTTACATAGATTCCCATGCCTCTGGACATCAAGAGCCAGGCTTGAGGAAAGCACCACAGGTTGTGAGATTTGTAGCATGCTGTTTCTGTTCATTGTATTCTTTTGTATGTATTTCCGATGCATTTTCCCACTGTTGATTCTTTCAGGAAATAGATTGGACTTTTGCACATAGAATATACTGTGCATTTGCTTAGAAGAAAATGAGTAATTCAGAGGTAGGTCTCTGCTCGTACTGCAAACTTGGACATGTCCTGGTGGCAACCTGATGTGAATAAAGATGATTATTTGCCTGAAGATAAGAAAACTTACAAATGCCGTATTTTTTTTAGGAACACTTCTTGTCAAAAGACTCTCCTGCTGCCATAAGGAATATTTCAGTCCTATCCTGTTTATGTATAACTAAATATTTTCTGAGAAAAAGGACCAAGAATTGAGCTCAAGTCAATGCATCTATTATTTAGAATTTTTTATCCACTTCTGTCAATGATGAACTGTGTTTTCAGAGTGTGTTCCTTTCTGTCATGTCTACTACAAATGAAAGTTACTGGAAAATATTAAGAAAAGGAAATTTTGGAAAAAGATACATTGTAATTTTCACAGTCTCCCTCTTGATCCCAAACTTGTTCAGCTGTAGGAAAAATATTAGCTTGTGCTGTAGAAATAGGAATGTATATTACTGTTGTCATCCACTCTCTATGTAAGACCATAACACTTTGTTAAGGCTGGCAGAGCATTACATGTTTGCGTATGTGAGAGGAGAGAACAGGAGAGGGAGAAAGGTCTTTTGGGATAAGCAAGGGAGGTCATTTGCAGACTTTGAGCAGCAGTGGTGCTAATATCCACAAGCTCTGCCTCTCCAGAGCTATGGAAATTTACATTATTATTTTTTTTCTGATGAGGTCTTAACTATTAAGATAGTTAATCTCTTTCCAGGAAGCTATATGCTTTAACTTTTAGTCTTCCTCAGCTTGTATGCTTTAATTGTATCCATTATAATCATCATAGCATACAGCAGAAGGGGAGGCTGAAAAATATGAAGACTCTAAGGAAGCCAATGTTTCAAATCTCAGCATTTCCACAACACTTTAACTGGTTTTACTTTGATAGAGAAGTAGTAGATTTTTTGTTTGAATTGTGCTGTGTTCTAAGCTGAACTGAATGAGAAGTGTGTGACATCCTCATTTTCTAAAGTTTATAAAATAGGGCAATTACGTGCTTATTTTTATATCTAGATTTGATTATGCTAGATCATTAGTTTAACAACAGCAGCAACTGCTTTAGGGGTTTGCACTGTTAAATTCAGTGGCAGATATAAGGTGTGTAATGGGCTGGGAGTGCAGGGGCTGCTGTGCAGGTGGCCAGCAAGGCGGGGCTGGCTGCCCTCTGGTGAGTGTCCTGTGTCCAGCTCTGCTTCCAGCCCTGTGTCCAGCCCTGCATGGGCAGTTGCCATTGCTAACGAGCAAGTAAAATCAGGTGGCACTATGGGCAGGGAAGGGATGAAGACAGACTTGCCTTTATTTGTAGAGTAAATCCATGCTTGATGAAACGGTCAGGTCATCAGATTAATGCAAAAGCCTGGCCCTTCTCCCAGAGCTCTTTCTGTGACAGAAGGAGGCCAGCTGCCTTGTCACCAACTTTGTGTCCCCCTGTAGACATTATTGGAGCACTTAGGGGAATGAGAGGACCTGTAGGGAACAGAGCTGACAGAACCATGTCATTTCCTCACTGCTCTAAGAAGTGGATGACAGAACCCAGCCTGGTTTTGAGGCAGGGATCTTCACAGCAAATGCTGTGTTGCACTGCTGGGAAGCAAGACCTGAGCCAGACTAGCCCAGGCACTGGCAAGACAGTACCAGGGACTGGGCTGTGCTCACACTGCTCTGCAGTCCACGTCATCAGGGAACCATAGTCTGCTCTTGCAGGAAAGAACTGTAAAGAAATATAATTTGGGAGATATTTCCTTGTTTTCTGAAGACTTTCTAGTCTTTTTCAAGCAAATTAACTTAATATCATAAACTCTTAAGAAAGCTTCCAAAGAAAAGGCTGGATTTGCTGCTCATGTGCTACTCTGTGTGCATAGTCACAAAAGCTGCTGCATGACTGGTAGTTCCAAAAAGCAGGTATCTGTCTTCCTGTGTGGGTAAAATCTGTGTTCAAACTGGATGCAAAGTAGACCCTGGTTTGCTGGACTCATTGCTCATTTTAATATTAAAGCAGATGGGAAAAAGGGTTTTTTTGACTGCATGATGTGTTTCCTTCTTGTGTATCCTTCATTTTCTTTAACTTCCTCATTTCTCTGTCATGTTCCTTTCAAAAATCTGCTGTTTGTTTAAATGACTGAAGAGCCTTCTTGATAAGGAACCTTTTATTCTGCTCATGCTGCCCTTCACCTGAGTTGGGCAGGGAGGGTCAAGAAGAGCCATTTTTTGAGTACCTTCAAGAAATGTCAGGCTGGAGTAAAAGACTGCCACTTGTAAGGAGGCAGGTATTTGGGGTCCTGTATTTATGAAATGTGTTGCTATGCCCTTTTCCCTCAGACTTATAGGCTTTACTTTTTAATAGTCTTTTTATTCTAGACACATATATCAATTAGCTTGGGTTTGCCATATAAATCTGGCCCGTGAATGTTTGCCCATTCTGCATGATTGTGGCCATGTTCTTTCTGGGAACTGGCAGCAAAATGTTATATTTTAAATGTGTTTTCTTAAAAGATGCCTGCCATTAAATATAATATTACACAGATCATACCATTCAAAAGAATATTTTTACGAAATTCAGCACAGGACAGTGAACACTGAATGTCATCATGATCCAAAAGTCTGTGAAATTTGGCTCCCAGTTTTATCACTGACTGTCATGTCTGTTCAAGATTCAGCTCTGATCTCCAGTGCTAAACTGGTGTCATCATTTATGTTTAGATGATACAAAGGCAGAATTTGAACCAATGGATTATTCCCGTGAAAGGAATCATGCTTAGATTCCTTAGAGCTGGAAGCAGTGATGATGGCAGTAAAGTATGTTTGGACAGACTGTGTGATTTGTTCTCAATATGTGATGCTACGTGAGAACTGAATTGAGTACTGTTAGTGAGGAACACACTGTAGCCCTACATTTACCCTTCCTTTCAGTAAATTCATCTCCTTTGAAGCAAAAACTATGTTCAGGGCAGCACTGAGTTAAAATTTGAAAGGGGCATTTTAAATACTGAAATAGAAAAAACTAAGTTATAAACTTTGTGACTACTGTCCATCTGTCTATGTGATTCTTTTATTGAGCAGTAGAACAGGATGGTTTAGGTACTTTCTGTTGACATGTTGATGATGTAATGCTCTTGTAGGTCATAAGAAATATCCCATTTAATTTTTAACTGATCATAAAATTATCAGTTTCTGGAAAAGGCTGTGGTTATGGTAAAGGAAGATGTTGTTTGCATTGCTTAATTGTCTCAGAAAAATGGGTGCGAACTAATGTGTAATTAGTCATTTTTAAAATTACTTTTCTCGAAAAAACAAGTAAGACTTCCCATTGTGGTAAACTTAAATACAGTATGAATTCATAAATTTGAGCTGGCCTCTACTTCTTGTTGAACCTAATCACTGTGACTAAAATTTAATGGAGACTGTGCAGCAGTATCAGTAATATTTACTATGTGAAAAACTCTTTTCTCCAGCCTAACTGCGGAAGGACGTAGAAGTCAGTTTTTACTTCTCAAATTTTGTAAATTTACCAAGAATTACAGCTATAAGACCCTCCTGACATTATTCACCATGTTCTTCAAGCTAAACAGAAGCACAAATAGATGGGTTTTCCTCTCTGAGCAAATTGTTTGGAGAAAACACTGTTTTCTAGTTGGCAGGGAGTTTTGCTGTTTCCGAAAAGAAATGTAACCAACAGGAGAGTAAAAGATGGTATTTTTAACACAGAGTTACTGATCAGTGTCTTGCTTCTCTACACAAAACCATAATTTTCCCCCCTTCTCTTCAGAGCAGTTAAGAGTGGGGATAATAATTATTGTAGCTGTGGCTGAATACCCAGTTGTTCCAGGCACATATTGCTCATCAACCTAACCCTGCCCAATTCCTGTGAGATGAAAACAGACAGGGCAGAAGTACTATTATCATCATCACCTTACAGGGGAATTAGGCCATTTAATCATTCAGTAACTTGTTGGAAATTCTCAGGAAGCTATGGCAAAGTGAAAATTCAATCTCCTTATTGCCTCGTCCCCAGAGCAGTACCATCTGCAAAGCACTGTGGCCTAAGAATCAGCACTTTTAGTCAAGTTATTATAAATAAGAGCAGACATTTTATAAAGTAAGATAAAAAGCAGCTCAGTTCCAATACTCACCAGGTTGACAATGTTAGAAAGAGGTTTGAGTTTCCAAGTATGGAGTAGCACCTGATCTACTGGAGACATAACCCTTCCTTGAAAATCTGTCGCTTCAATCAAAATCTAATCAAAGTGCTCAGTAAGCTGCTGAAAAGGTGTGTACGAGCTACAGCACCACAGAGCTTGACTCTTCATTGCCTTATGTCACAACTTACACCTCTACATGGACTAAGTGTAAAGTCCTGGCAGAGCAAAATTTGGAGGCAATTAATATCCAATGCAAACACTTATAAATGGCTGGAAGATGGGAGCTACTATATTGTCAGCAACTCCCCAGATTTCAACATGTGTGTTTATCCTGAACAGGAGCAAATAGCTGGCCTCTCTTGTAAAGGGAATAGTTTGGAAACGACAGGCCTAGAATGACTGGATTGACTTAAATGGTGGTCGTTTAAATTTTATACATGTTGTGGTAAATATAATACATTGTAGTATGCTATGTTATTAGGACAATATGAAAACTAAGGAATATTTCTATTATTAAAAACACATCTTTGCACCATTGAAGCAACCTACCTGATCAGAATGATTCTATCATTTCATGAAGAGCACTAATGAGAATTTCTTTTTTCAGTCTTTCAGTGCATGTGAAATATTTGTTTAAATAATCACTTGGATTGATGACATCTTTTTTTGAAGGTGTTTTTTACTTTCCTAGCTCCTGTCAATAGCTTAACAAATATCCTTGCTGTATCACCACCTGCAATACAAAAGCCAAACTGTCAGTATGTTTGATTGGTGTTTACAAATTAATTTTTCCCAAACACATGAATCTATATCAGCTTGCAATTTTCAAACACTCCACCAGTTTGGAGTGTTTGCATTGGAACCAGAAGTTTGGTTTTCATCCAAATTTTACAGCATAAAATCCACCAGAATCACAGATTTACACATTCTGCGTGCATTTGGAAGTCCCTCCATTGTGCAACTGGCAGAGCAACTGAGTGAACAGGCTGTGGCAGGAGCTGCCAGCTCCTCTATCAGCCCATACAGGAGCTCCCCTCGTTTACCTGCCAGAGCTCCAGGTTGCAGGACTGTGATAGGGGGAAATCACACTGCTGCTGGGCTTTTTCCCTCCTCCCCTCTACTCAATACATGTCACAGAGGGTGGGGGTCCGAGAGAAACATTGTGGGACTGCATAAGAAAGGTGGAGAAGTGCTGCTGGGGCAAAGGGTGGGGGAGATGAGACTAATTAAAGGGGCTAACTAACTCCTTGGTGTCATTGTCTTTCACAATTAATGTCTTGAAGACCGAGTTATTTGTGCTATTTTGGTTTTTAATGGTACAGAGAATCGGGATATACCTCTGTATGATTGTGTATGATTTAACACCCTGATTTAGGTGGCTGCTTTTTTTGTTTAAATCTTGGCCAGTCCACGCTGTCAATCCCTACTTGTAGGCCATTATCTCAGTGTTCTCAGGCAGCCTGGCCAGGCCAGGGTGTGCCTTTGGCACTCTGGTTTCATGGCTTTCAGATGTTATCTGTTTTCACCGCGCATTTTGGGGGCTGGATTGTTTATCCAGACGTTGACTGTTTTTCAAAAAAGTAAAAGTAGTTTCTAGGCAACCTTAATGAATGGTAAGAACATGTTAGTTTGTTCATAATTTAGATGACTAGCTTGTTTACTGTGATGTTTGGTTTATTGTGAGGGGCTGGCTTACCTTATTAGGAGTGAACTATATGAGAAAGAGAACAACAAACCACCAGAGGATCACAGAATGATTATCAGGCTTTTTTCAACTTTAGAATGTTTTTATGTAATAGGTTTATATTGTGAAGTTTTTAACACCAAAGAGTAGCTTTTAGAATGCTTTGCTCTTTAGGAAATATGAATTACATAAGGTGAATGACAGTTTCCTAAAGCCTTTCTTAATGCATCTCAAAGAAACATAAAAATGTTTCATATAAATGTATTAAACTTACCCATATTCTCTGTACACTTACGTGAACATGACACATGCTGTGTGTTATAACTGCCATTCAATAATTTTTTTCTCTGAAGTACAGTTATGCATTTTTGTGGTTGTCCTTTATTAGTAGGAGCTTGGACCACTAGGCTTAGGAGGAAAACTCTAGTCATAAGGACTGCTGTTCCCAATTTTCTTCTCTGAAAGAGTCATGATCACCCTGTTATGCAGTCAGCAATTTTTAGATATTGAAATCGTCTAATGGGTGTCAAAATGTTGCTAAAATCAAAATAACAGCAGAGACATATAAATCCCTTTAGAAAAATACTGGATGAAATATATGTGCTTCCTACAGGTAATCAGGGACTGAGGCTGTACTTATGAATACATTTAATCATTAAAGTAAATTTTTGGAAGAGTCTGAAAAACAGAATGTGTTGCTGCTATTACCAGTTTATATTCATTCCATAGTATGTTTTCCTGACCAACCTGCAAGCATGTGGACACGATTTCTGATGGAAGAGCTGACACAGCCCAGCTGGAACAGTGTTGTACCACTGAAGGAATGCAGAGTGCTTTGAATAATGGAAGAACATGCTTATTACCTCCCTGTTATGGTATGTTAACTCTAAAACATAAACACACAAATCTTAATAAATTAATACTACCTTATAAACCTCTGTTTAAAAGTGCCATGTCTTTGTTTGTATTTCAATAAACTCTTTATAGGCATCAAGATTCTGCATGCTTTTCAAGAAATGTTATTTCTTTTGCAATATTTGGGTTTTACCTTTGTGCACAGGATTATAACCACAAGAGATTTACTTCAACATTAGGGCAAGTTGACTGGAAACAATGTCTGTTCTGGTTTAATTACATTAAACCAAAAAAAAAAAAAAAAAGAGAATCCGTACAGGAAAGTGTAGCTATGTGATATAATAACCCTTTATCAATTCACAGAATCAGAAACATTCTTGGTAATTTGCCTTGTATCTGAGCAACATGAGATCTGCAGACTGTAATTTCTTCTGATTTTTTCAAAGCCATACCACAGCATTTTGTCTCTCACAGAATTTACTTTGTTTTCTGGTTTTCCTATTTATTTCTATAGGCCTGTTCAAGCAAAAATCTAGACCTAATTTGGAATGAAATGGCACTAGGAAGAAAACCTAAGCTTTTACTTACCTAGAAGTTATAGCTTTAGTGAGCTCTCCAGAACTGCATGTGGAGAAGCTGTCAAGAGCTATCTGACACATCTGGAAGGTCTCACTTTCCCTGCAAGCTTCGTAAAATGTAGAATATAAGAAAGTCACAGGGATGGGAGGAGAAACATTTGTTGCCTTACTGGGTAGTGTGTGTACAATGGGTTTCAAACTATTACAGTCTTGGGCCAGATGTGTTCTGCTTCTCTATACCAGCCTACCAGCAGCACCCAGGAGAGACTTCATAGCTGGGAAAAGAATCTTGTCACATTGCTCCTTTCTTCATTATGCTGTGTCTGAAGCAGGAATGAAACAGGAATGGTCAGTGCTGGTTGTAGGTTACTCCAGAAGCTGGAGTCTCATAATGGTCAGCCTCTGGGCATTACAATAGTGTTGTTCCTGGGCAGGTGCTCCAGGGCAAAGCACAACCTGGTTGTGCATTCCTCAAACTTTCATAAGGCCTTCTGCAACCTTTTAGCAGGGATCACATCCCACCTCTTTTGTTGCCTTTCCTCTCCTGTTGACTGCATTTGTCTGCTTTTTCTTCCTCATGATTTTGCTGCTTTATCACCTCTGACCCTTTCTTCACTGAGGGAAGTCTTACAGGATTTGTCTACTTTTTTTCTGTTGTTTTGGTATCTCCTGTTTGTGTGCTCCATATAAAGTAAAAGCTTAGAGTTTGTTTTTAGGAGCTATTTGGAAAGAGCATTAGCATTGCTGAAAAGCCTACAATAATCAGGAAATGAACGAAAAGGAAAAACAGCAATTCACAAGCAGATATTTTGCCTGATTCTTTGCATTCTCAATTTAAAAAGCCTCTTGTTTTTCTTTTATTATTATAGTACCCCATTATCTTAAAGCAGCATTAAGGTCTGTGACTTTTTTTTTACTTTTCAGAGTGCTCATAACTTCCTTCTATATTCTTGCTGAGTAAAGAACACAGCTGAATCCCAAAGTCCAATATAGGGTGGTTCAGGTTGAAAATTGGCACCCAAATACCAGTGTCAGGTATCTTTGGATTGCCTCCAGATTTATTAAATTAGGATAAATGAAAAGAAAATGGCTTGGATTGTTTTAGTTTGGTGGAAATGTCCCTTCTTGGAGAAACAGTGTTGGTTTTGGTTTTTTTATTATCACCTAAAATATGGCTTGGAATAAACCAATCTGCTTTGAGGGAAGCCCTTAATTCTGTTTAGTTAAGGGAAAGTGGTATTATGAGAGTTAATTGGCCTTACTACCAAAAGCTATAAGTCAGAATTGAAGTGCTGTTGCAGGCCAAACTGCATTTACTGGAACAAAATTAACAGAAACAAATAGCAATAGGATTTTATTTAAAATGTTATTTTATTAAAAAAGTGCTGAAATTGGTCAAGAATAAAATATAAATGGAAAAAGAAGTCATCATAAAACCAGAAAATTTCTAGAAAGGATATCTGCCTGGTCAGGCATCCAAATTCTATCAATGTGTAATTCTCATATCTTTAAATGGAAAGGTCCATGTTCCTTTTTCTTATGGCATGACTCTATGGAAAAAAGGTGTGAAACACTACATGGTGTTCTGTATTTTCTCTGGGATGCCTGTACTTATTGACCAGAGCTTACTGATGTTTTTGTTTGTTTTTCTTCATTTTTCACACTGCTTTATGGAGAATGTGGGAGGTTCCTGTAGTATTCTTCTTAACCTGTCTCAGTTTCCAGTTTGCTGACAACTACTTGGATTAGAGATACATCATGCTGGAGCTACATGTTAATTCAACGGGGTAAGCGTGAACAAGTGTAAGTGTGGCTCTATTGCCACATCCAAAAGGCAATTCACATTGCAGCTTTTGTTTGAAGCTGTTCACAAGCTTAAAAAACCATTACAAATCTAGAGTTTTGCTCAAATACCACGAGGGAACACAGAGATGGCAACTGGGAAACAAAAGTATTTGAAAGGCATGAAGGGTTACAGGAAGGGTTTGCAAGGTGTTACCTGGAGGGAATCAACACCCTGGAGAGAGCAGGCTCGCTCCTGCAACCCCTTGACTACAAAAGTAGATGAACAAAAGCCAACAGTTTTCAAGAGTCATGGGTAGGACTTCTCCAGCTTTTGAATCTGACTACTGAAAGTCTCACTGGGGGGAGATGAATACACAACTTCTGTCATTAGTTGGCAGAGACTGGGGTGTACGTGAGGTTTGGTGACCCCTGTCACTCTGCATGAGGTGTCTCAGCTGGAATGTCTGGATGGATGAATTTCTTTTGAAAGGGATAAAAAAGTGTGTGTTCTGGATGCTTAAAATATAGCAGAGTGAATTGGTTCATGTTATTTTGTTGAATTAGGAATGGAAATGATAGAACCCCAGTGAAGTAGCTGATGTAGCTGTGGAAGGATGGGAGAGGAGCTAAGTTGAAATAAGCTCACCAAGGCACCACATGCCTCACTTTAGGAGAGATTAGATGGAAAGGAAAACAGGAGAGGAACTTGCTGTGGGCCTATTCTGATACTGAAAGCAAGAGGAAGTAGAAATCGGTCATAACTAGGATTTATTAGAGAGAGTAACTGTTGTCAGCTGTGGAAAAATGGGAGGACCACTTCAGGGTTAAATTCGCCAGCTCGTGAGAGGCTTGAATGGGCTGAACTCCAGCTGGTTGATTAGGAGGTACATCTGCAGAACTTGGGTGATAGAGAGAAGGAATGACGGGTCAGGCAACTGAAAAGAAACAGCCTTTGTAAGAGGTAAGGATATAAAATGTCAGTTCAAGAGTGGGGGAATAAATAAATTAAAAAGGTAGGTGGCTGGTGGAAATGTAAACGTGTATCTGACTTCAAAAAGAGTCACTACTGCTCCAGGACACATGGAAAACCACTCCCTCAGTAAGGCATAGAGCTGTTGTGTTTTAGGGCTGACCTGTAGAAATGTAATGAAACTCTTTCCTTAAATCCAGTCAATAGAAGAAAAGCACTCAGATGGTGCACAAGCAGTTGGAGAAAAAATGGGTGTGGTGATCCAGATAAGAAATGTGGGAATTAATGAAAGGTGGTGTGATCACTACTGTGGTGTTTTTAGAAGTAATTGTTTTAGAACCTTTATGTACCTGGAAACCTAAAATATGGCTAGCGATTAAAAATATAAATTGCAGTTGTGTTTCCTGAAGGTAGCATAAAAACAGTGGAAAAAGCAAATTTTCTAGGATAGGTAGCAAACACCTGCATTTCAAAGATAGTGATTTCAGGAAAAGGACTGGTAACTTGTCAGGAGCCCTGAGAATGCAGTAGGTAGGTGGTAGGAAAATGCATTTCTAACAGCCTTTTTAAGCATCTTGCGCTTTACTTGTGTTGTGTTAACCAAGTGACTGAGGCCTTGGGATGTGGAAGCATAGGAAGTACAACTAGCTGTCAAGTCCAGACACTGCTATTGGAGGCATCTAGATTGTTTATTTTTTTACACAAAGTAATTGTATTCATTTGTACAGGCTTGGAGGAGTTGTATTGATGATTTGTGTCATAAAATGCTTTCATAGAATCACAGAATGGTTTGGAAAGGACCTTAAAGATCATCTAGTTTCAACTTCCCCTCCCATGGGCAGAGAAACCTTCAACTAGACCAGATTGCTCAGACCTCCATCCAGCCTGGCCTTGAACACTGCCAGGGCTGGAGTGGCCACAGCTTCTCTGGGCAACCTGTTCTAGTACTTTAAAAATTAGTATAAGGCATCTATCTTCCCTACAGCAATACTACCTCTGTTTTGCATTTAGTTTAGAAGGGAGGCCCTGGTCAGTGTTTGTAGACTTGTAGTCTCTGTTTGAATTTAGAAGCTGTATAAAGTTACAATGAATACTGTACTCTCTGTGCACTGAAGTTGGTCACTGGCTGTTTGGAACAAAATATAAGCATTACTGCTATAGCAGGGTCACTGTTCCTTCACCTGCTGTCCCTTTCTGACTCCTAAAATTTAACAACAATTTGGACAAGTCCAGGAGTTGCCTCCTCTGTTTTTAAGCTTCTCCCATGTTTTTGAATTTGCTTTTCCCTTTGTGGTAATGGTAGTCATCCACATTCAAGTAGGTATGAGAGCATGGATTGCAACATTCAACTAGTCTTTGGTATGTCTGGATCCCTTATGTACAAACAGATTGTAAAGTAAACCAAAGCCAGTACCTTACACTTTGCTTCTAAGCAAATTTGCTCTGTAATGGTTACTGGAAAGTCCTGAATATAAGCCAGGGTTTGGTTAGCAGACATTTAGCTGAAGCATTTATGATGAGGTTTGGCTTAAGCCAGACACTATTTTGTGTGAGGTCTTACCCAAAGTCCACTGACATTAACAAAAAACGTTCCGTTAGCTTTGATCACATAAATCCTTGTGTCCTGAAAGGTAACATAAACAACTAAGATGGATACAGCAATAGCTCACAGAAATCATGTAAACTAACGTGAAAAGAGATGTTAACAGTGTGATTAGTTAGTGTGATCTGTGTTATCAGCTGTTATTTCAGCAATGGTAAGTGGCAGATTAAATTCTCAGTGGAATTTTCCTTTCTTCTTTCAGGCAGCACTTGCAGAGTGTTTGTCCCCTCTCTAAAGGGTTTGTTTCAATAAACATATGTCACAGTTCTTAGCAAAAAAATTGTGATTCTTTTTGTCAAATTTTATGCCATATAATATTTCTTTTAAAAGGCAATAGTGGAAAGAAATTGGTAGAAGACTCCCCCTCCCATTCTTCACAACTGATAACAACTCTTTTCCTCCTATATACTTTTTCTATATCTAAGATATTGGAGTACTTTATTAGGAAAAAATCATTTTGCTTGCTTCAAAAACATGAGAAGTTCTGAGTGGAAAAACAATAGCTGTTTTAATGTTAATTGTGATGCTATGAAATAATCTGAAGGAGGAAATCACACATATCGTGATGGTCAAAATTTTTGAGAAAATCAGGAAGGAAAACGGTAATTAATCGGAAAAAATTGCTTGGAGCCTGGAGCTAACAAACCTAAATTTCAGAAAAAGTACCATGAATTTAGTAGTGATTATATGCAGAACTGCCCTTCAAAAATTTTCCTCTTACCGGCAACAATTTTGATATGTTAACAAATTGTTTTATAAATAGAGTCTGAGATGTAATTATAAATACGGTATCTGGCAACAGCAATCTAATGCTGCCTTGTAGCACTTTTGAAAGCAAACAACTGCCACATCCAAAAACAGGAGCAAGATTAATCTGTGCTGTTCCTACAAAGTCAAATGCTCTGTTTGCTTAAGGCAAAATCCTTCTTTTCTCTCATTGTGCAGTGTGCTGGTGACTGATTGGGAAGTGCGGGAGCAGAGGGTGTTTGGTGAGGGTTAAATGTTATACATGGCACACTTTAATGCTAATCCTAAAAGAATCAATCAATGCACCGTCTGCTTTCACCTCAGCATCTGTTCGTTCTCGTTGGGGCTGCAGATGAGGTGGTGAGAGTATGAAAAGGTGCAGCAGCTCACACCTCCCATGCAGCAGTAAATGTGCAGCACACACTGAACTACCCCAAGTGGGGCCCCAGTTCACTTATAGCCTGCTCTGCCATTGATAGAGGCATTTATTTTAGTTTCTGTGAGCCGTGGGCCAGGACTCCAGTGTTCAAAAACAATATTAGCTGATTTTTTTCCCTTTCATTTTTAACACATTGAGATAGATTAAAATGTTGTGATTATCTTCCCTGCAAATTACATTTTGTTTCCAAAAGGCCCTAATCCTTGCTGGAAGCTTTCTGGAATAACGGTATTGTTTGAATGTTAATGGTACTTAAAATTCATGCAATTAATATACTTAAGGACTTAGAATGATAGATATTGTCCATAAAGTCTGAAATTGTGGGAGGATTATATACATTTTAGTCAGTGTTTAACCGCATACATTTTAATAAGATTTTAAATTTCTGGTTTGTGTTTTTATTTCAAATAGCAATAGCAAAACAATTATGTACAAAAGGGATTTATAAACTTTAAAAAGTCCAATCCACATAAATTTCATGATGTGCACTAATGCTTATTATCCTAATTACAGTGGTCCCTTTTGAGGCAAGCTTTGGTGTAAAATAATTAATTTTTATGCCTTCAGTTTAAGATGTGTAACTTGCTTCCGCCAGTTGTCTTATTATAGAGCCCACAAGGGTGGAAACTGGTACTTAAATATATTTTGTTATTCTAATCAATCTTTTCATAGCTTTACAAGCCTTATCTGCCTTAGAGAGATCATAGCATACAATGTTATTCAAGGTTAATATGTTCCCAGGTAAAAAGAAAGGTAAGAGTTCCATAAAGCATATGTGAATGTAGAGCTGGATTAATTTTGCATCAAGTTGGCTAGCACATGTTTGCATTTTCAACTGCATAACTATCTTCTTTCCCCAGATTTGGGTTATTAGTGCTACATTTGGCTAGCTTTTGCACATTTGCTCTAACTTAGGTTAGAAATTGATCTTGAAAAGGCATTATCAGTTTGAAAAGGGCTTTGAGGCACTCACGGTGATTGTGATTGATGGGGATAACAGATGATTAAAAATACTAGAATATTGGAAACAGCTTTTAAGTAATGACAGCCCACAGGAGTTAATGAGGTGCTATGAGTGCTGTGAGCTTCTGCTGCCCCGTCCGTGGAAAATGCCAAGCACTGGAGGTGGAGGTTTAAGTGGGAAGAGGTGAGACAACCCTGTTAGGTCGATTTCTTTCTAGTGTAGTGCTTCATTTGGCTTTAGTGTCTTTTGGCTCCCTGTGACCTAAGAGGTCATAAATGGGACTGGGTGCAGGTCCAGTGTTGAGCACCTCGCAGCTGGGGCTGTCTGGGTGTTGCAGGTGGAGCTGGATTATGTAGTACCTGATAATGTGCTGGGAACACCGAAATTAAAGCAGCTGTCAGAAGTGTCGGTATTGATCAACTACTGTGTATTTGTCTTTGTTGAGATTGCTTCACAATCCTTGCTACCTCTGGCCAGCAACCTCTCACTGACAACCTGTTGTTCACGACCTTTAAAACTGTGGAGGAGAGGCTCTGCCCTTCCTTGGTAAAGTGGAGTGGGCCCCTGGGATTAGCCTTGCTTTAGGGAGCTCACACTTAGCTCAGTGCTGGCAAGTAGGAGATAAAACATTGTCTACCACTGGCAGGAAGAGTAGGAAAATAAGAGACAGAAATAAAATGAAAGGTAGCGTTTTAACCATTTATAAAAATGGATTTGAAGGAGATCATGTTGGGCACATACATATTCTTTTTAAATGCAGTTTCTACCAGAGAACTGTGCATTGTTTGTATGCTTTTTAGTGAGGAAATAGGCATTGTGTTTTTTTAATTTGTATTTTTATAATTTGATTTGGCTCATCTGTGAAGATGAGATGCCATTTTTAATTATTCTTTGTCTAAAAGTGGCTAGAGAACTTGGGAACTCTTTCTCAGAATACGTACTTTCTGTTACACCTTTATAGATTGTGAAACTTGGACTATATAAGATCTGGATAGCTGAGCATGTATATGGGATCATAGATATTTCAGCCTTGTTTTTATTTATTGTCCTTTTTATTTTCTTTCCAAGCATTCTTAGAGTGTGCAATGTTACTAGAAAACCCTATTTTCCTTTACCTAGACTAGCAAAATTCTAAATCCATGTGAAATGAGTGGTGTATAAAAATACATATTATTACTAAAAGCCTCTTAGGAGGAAAAGCTACAAAAACTAAGTAAGACTTTAAAGGGAGCAAGGTTGTTTCTAACTTTGATGCTGGATTTGTGTAAGTCTTCTGGCTCTTTGGAGAGGTTTGGCTCTTTTGTGTGCTTTGGGATTAGGAGCCACGTGGTAGCAAACTGTGGAATATCTAATGTTCTGCTTGAGGACCTCACCTCACTGCTGCCTCCTGGAGTAGGCATTGTTGATTCTACAGAGAGTAGCTAACTTTGACATGAAATGAAGCAATTAATTTCTTATTGTTGCACACTTATTTGCACCCATGAAAAGATACGAAGTGAAATTGCTTTTCTTGTATTCTAAAGTAAAATTTGAAGGTTTTAATCTAAAAATTCAAAGTAGTTAACAGTGCTGAGTCAGATATATGGATGACCACCAGCCCTTGAAGCCTTCATGTGGCTAATAGAGAGATGATGCTTTTTTCTCAACAGCGTTAAATATTAATAGAGAAATCCTATTGAAATGTAAGTTAAAGTTTTGAGGGTTTCTTTTTTTCATTGCCTAGTGAAAAGTCTGTATTCCTGTAATGACTTTAGATAAACAGCCAGTTATTGAAGTTACTGGTTTGAGCTGTTCCTCCCAAAATTAAAGTTTCAGATTAGATAACGCAAAAGGCACCTTCCATTAATAGAAAGTGACATTTCTAATAGAAATGTCACTTGTCTAACACCTTGAAGTTCTCTCTCTGTTGCTGGCACACAGTCAACTTTGGGTGAGCAGCTTTTTGTCTAATATTGCTCATCAGTGAGGATTGTAAAAATTGAAAACAGAACTGCAGATGCTCATATAACTGTCTCTTCCAAAGCATGTTCGTAAATGACCTGTGAACAAAATGAAGCACAAGGTCTGGTACTTCATGTCACTTTTTGTTATAACTTTGAAATTATGCGAACGAGGTATGGTATCATGCAGGAGAGGGAGAGGTTATTTTACTGAATGGTGAAAGCACAGACCCAGTAACTGGTTCACCCTTTTGGTAAATTCTGAAGTGTTGCAAATGTGGGGTGTTTAATTAAAATCTTGTCCCAGGTTGCCTAGTGATCAGTTGTTGGTGTTTTGGTCAAGGTAAACTTCCTATCCTAACTCAGTATCAACAAAATCTGTTTTACTTAGGACTTTGAAGAGATGCTTTTGAGACAGGTTGGAGTACAGCCTTGCTATGTCTTGTTTGTATGTGAAAAAAATTCTTATATGTGGAAATGTGCACATTTGCTTATTTTACAGCAAGTGATAAGAAAACTCCCTGTCAATGTCTTTCTTGTTTCTGACTTCCTGTGTATTTCTTAGTTTGCCAATTAAAATGGGTAAAGGACACGCATATGTATGGTTTTAATTATGGTGTTTATTGGGTAATATGTGGCAGATTCCTCTTATTCACAACTGTTTTGTCAAAACATATGTTGCATTATTCTCTTATCATGTTCTTTTACTGTGTTAACATAGTGCAGTGGTCATAGCCACACTATCAGATATGCTTGCCAAGGTGGTCAGTGGCAGCACCAGCAGGAGTCAAGGGCAAAATGAGAGATCCAGTAGGGTGGGATACACTTTTAGAAATACTGCCAAATTCAGAGGAAGTAATACTGATAAATGAGAACTAAAGATTAGAATCTAAAGATTAGAAATGCACAAACAGCATTTGCTGTGTTCTGTTCTTCAGCCTCAGAAAATTAACACTCAACCTCAGCAACTGAACGAATGTGATTCTTTACAGTGAATATGTCTCCTGAGCAGAATGTGGATTTGGATGCACTGTGAGACTCAATCACTTCTGTGTAAGGGAGCATGTCACAGCCTATTGCTAAATTTTCTGATCCTGAGTCCTAATGGAATGATGAAATCAGTTTTAGGCAATAGTAACCCTCCTGGAACAAATTTTTGGAAGATGCACCTTTTACAGTGTTCTCCCAAAAATCTGTTCCATATGGAATTTCTCAATATTCAGTTATTCTGCAGCCCCTTGCACAGAGAACATCTTGCAATTTGTGCATGTTATTTTGTGTTAGTTACCATGCATGGGTGTTAACTTTGGATACATACATCTGTATTTTTTTTAATCCTGTTCCTTTTGTAGTTGCTGTGGATGATCATTCTTATCTGATAGTTTATTGTTTTTGATAATAAGTTTTCTGGGAATTAAAGACAAAATGTTCTTAAAATATAGGGCTCAGTACATTGTGTTAGCAAACATCAGTGTTGCCTTGTAAATTGTAAAGCCTTCACTCCAGGTCACCTGAGTTCTTCTGAAATTTGCAGTTACTTTCAATGTTTCGTTGAAGCTCCCTCCCTCTCTCTGGACTCCTTCCTGCTCTCCAGCTACAGTCTATGTTGCATGACTCCTTTGGCTAATTCTCTCTCTGTCCTACCTTGTCTCATAAGCGTGTGTCTTCACACCTGACCATGGTCTTCCTCCTTCAGTAGCGATGCAATCTCATCCTGTACACCCTCCTGCCAGTGGATCTTTAACTCGTCATGGTTCAAAAATAGACAAACAAAGCAAAACCTGACCATTGTGAGTCCTGGCTTTGCCTGAGCTGACATGGCCTAGGCAGCCATACATGCCTTGGACTTCAAGGCAGAATTTGCCATTCGGTTTAGCATCAGGGTGGCTGCAGGAAAATGTTCAGGCTTGGTTTCTGACAGAGCTGCATAACACAGATGTTCTCACTTCAAATCTCTTTGACTTTGGCCTTTTAGTCAGTTTTACTCCGTGCATTAGATTTTCTTACATCCAGAAATCACAGAAGTATACATTAAAGAGATTTTATCTAAATTTCATTCTTCCTCTGTGGTGCTTTGGTGCTTTTTGAATCTGCTTCTTACTGTTTCTGTTTGCATTGTGAAATACTGTTGTATCTCTAGGCTAGCACTGTGCAGTGTTTACTGTTCTACATGGAGAGGATCCTGACCTGAAAAAACCACTTGATTTTCTTTAGCCATGCTTGCTGTTAGGAATTAGCTCTCGGAAAATCAGGGTGTTATGTCAGTTTCTAGAAAAATAACAAGTGCCTTCCTGACTGAATCTTGCCACATCCTCTGTGCTCTGTAATATTTTGGTTTTTTATTAACCTATGCTCATTTGTCTGCATTGACTGAAGGATAGTTGCCCTGAAGAATAAATGATCCAAATATGGCACAGTGCATATATAAGTAGTGTTGACAAATACTAGGTTTAGTAGGTATTAACTTTATAATGTTTAAAATATGGCACTTGGCTCCAAAGTGAATCAGGTTGTATTCTTGGCAAATTGTTTGTAAGATTATATCTCCTTTAAAAAATATTTTAAAAAACCCCCTCATAAAACAATTACCCATTTAACAGTCTCTGGATCTTCCCTTCTTCCCATGCACACCTTCAAGAGCATGTACTGGAAAGAACTTGCTTCCTTTGTCACTAATATCTGTTTCTTTCTTAAGAACCTATACAAGGGCTGACTGGTAGTTTATTATTATTTTTATTTAATAAAACAGAAAATTCTTAGTTAAAGAATAGTGTGTCCAAAATTTTAAAGCATGATTCTTATCAACTATTCTGATGTTCATGAAAAGTCAGAAATGTCTGAATACTATAAAGACTTGTGATATCCCTAGGTGTCAAAAATCATCATGTTGTGTCCTGAAAAATGTTCTTGGAAAGTAGAGAAGAGAGCACAGCTTTAAGAAATATACCAATTACTTCTGTCTGCCACCTAGCATTGTCTGGGTAAAAGCACAGTTGTTTTTTCTGCAGAGTTTACTTGTGTTACTATTGAAGACTGCATGACATTTATGCTAGTAGAATGACTCTAGGGTTTAATTGACTGCTGATATGAGTGAGGACTATGGGACTGTGTGTAATCCAATATTGACTTTGCATAAATTTCAGAATATATATATGCCTAATAACGTTTTGGCAATGTTGACTCTTCAAAAACTTCCAGATTGTTTGTCTGTTGATGTGTGCATAATTCTGTCTTTTTTTTTTTTTTTTTGTGTGTGTGTGTGTGCTTCCAACAGAAAGCAATCCCTTGTGGGCTGACAAAAACCCTCCCTTGAGTTATGCAAACACCATTTTCTGTTTCAAACCCAAACCCTGTTATTATTGATGCTTTCCTTCAAGTTATGTAATACTTTAAATTAAAGAATAGGTGATGATACAGGGCTGTAACCAACTGCTCTCTACTTGAGGAGTCACACAGCTCCCCAATGATTTTGCCAGGCAGTGTGAATCAGATGCATTTTGATGAACCTTGCATCTTGTGCTGTATCTCTGGCACCTTGTGCATCGTATCCCTTCTCACAGCAGAAAGGACTGAGTGTTACCTGAGGTAAGGAGCCCTTCAGAAAGAGACCCTGCCCCTTCACTGAGCAGTCCCAGTGATGCTGCACACTGAGAGAAGGTCCATGTGAAGGCTCATACCCAAGCTGAACAAGGCAGCAGATCCACTGTTGTGTACCAAGATGTGTCCTTGTGTGATGAACTGGGTAGCTGTGCCTGTCCTGTCACCTGAGGTCTTGGTTGCCACACAGAGGGAATGAATGCAAAGTCTGTCTGGAGGAGAGCATGGTTCCTCCCAGAGGAGCTTGGTTACTTCTGTGGATAAGTATTTCTGTACAGTGTCTATAAATTTCTGTGACTTGGATTGTTTGCAGAAAAAGCTCATCAGAGAGAAGGGATAATAGAAAGTATGAAAAGCTTACTTGACATTTGCTTCCCTTCTATGTGGGATGTGTCTTCTGGGCTTTCTGGCAGTAGGTTTTATGTGTATGTCTTGTTCTCTCGTGCTCCACTAGAAGTCTTGGTGGTTTCTGTGCTATAGTCATCCCAGCTTTGTTGTGTTGCTCTATTCCCTTGTCAGCAATGACAGCAGCTTCTAGCTGGTAAAAGAAAAACGCTCTATTTTTAATTTTTTTTTTCTTTACTTGCTGAAATAGAATCAAATATACTGTTGCTCTAAAGGAGACAAGAAAGGGCCTTAGACCTTCATTTCAGGACCTAAAAACAGCAAGGAATAATTTATTATTACATCAGCTCAAACAATTAACCATGTCACTCTGGTAGTGATACAACAAATCAATACTGCTCCTCCACCTGGGTAGGGAAATCACTGTTTCTTGTAGGAATTGCCTGCTCCCTGGTTTCCTGTAACCCAAAGTGATGCATCTTGTGCAGCAAGATGTCTGTCCTGGGGCTCACTGGAACTATGACGCATCTCTTGTGCTCCTCTAGAAATGAGTCTCATTACCTCTGAGGACAGAGTGTTGTCATTGCCGTCACATACACACATTGTACGGCCAAACAGCTGTTAGGAATGTGAGATTCGTGTTCTGTTACATTTATTTCACACTTCACACATTTGTTCTCGCCTCCAAAGTATTACATGGTGCTGTGTCTAATCATATTTTCATTTGCGGGGAAAGGAGATTTGCAGAGCGACTGACAGTGTGAATGATTTACATTAGCAATACAATAATCTGGTATATTTGAGAAGGCCGATAAAACTGGCTTTATGCTACACTAACAGACTTAATAATAAATTAATAAGGATTTATACTTCATGACAATCTGTTGAAAAAAGCTGCTAATGCAAATGTTTAGGTGCATTGTGTATATATTTATTTTTATACAGACCTATATAAAAAAATGTTCTTGTTATATCCACCTTTGACACATTGACTTCTAATGTGACCTGACAGCTACTGTTTGTATAAACAGCTGCTAGATATATAAATCAAATTAAAAATAATAAAAGATCATAAACATAATTGTGAAAATCCCGTTTACTTTCAATTGCAAAGCATCATAAATACCAGTGAGTGTAGTCCATTCTACTACATGCTGTGCTAAAATCTGATTTGTCTGATTTATTTAATGAATTGCTGAATAATTCAATTCTGAAATAGAGGAGACACTGTACCAGTAATGCTTCAGACAGTGAAAGATGTGAAATATATTGAAAGTGAAAGATGTTAAATATATTGTAATACAACAGTATTAAACATTCTGCAAAATAGGTCCCAAACAGCAAAACCTTATTGGACATTATTTAGGGATATAACTGGACATTTTTATTGTGTAATCTGCCTTCATTTGTGCAAACGGCTCTATTGGTAAACAAGGACTTAACTTCATTTAACACCCATAAAATTGCTTATTGCTTTGAAGCTGAGCAAAATTAATTCATTTCCAGTATGGTAAAGGAGCAGATTGATTAATAGGAAGTTGCTCTTTGAGTCATTTGTAATAAAAAAAATGAACCAAAACACAGAGTTGGATAGCAAAAGGAAATTGCTGGAGAGAGACCAACAGAGCTCCAAAATGCATCCAGCTAACTTTCTTGTAAAATTCTATTGAGTGTCCTTTGTGGCTCTGCTGTTTTTCGGCATGGTGGGTGTGAGAGAGCAGGTTCACTGTCTTAAGAGAGCAGCAGATGAGAGGAGTCCTTCCTTCATGACTAAACCCCCCCTGCAGCTCTGCTGGCTGTTCCCACTGGCAGTGTGGCTCTGCATTTCCTACTGCCCAGCTGCTGCAGAGATGGAGCTATAAAAGGCTGCAGATTTCATACACTGTGGGTCACTTTCTTTGTGCTTTGTTTGTTGTTTCTGGGGAGCTATATCGTGGGACCTGTATGTGACCCTGCTTGGGCTGTACTGTGCTGTGTATGAACTGCTGCCTGAGTTAACTTCACTGGTGCAGCACAAGTGTAGCCAAAGTCAGTACTCAGTGTCAGCAGCTCTGGAGCTGGTGCAGTGTTCTTTTTATTAGCAGAACCCTATGAGGCTTGCAAAAGGGACCTGTACTTTTTCCAACACTAGCCAAATAGAGTATGATAATAGTAATAGATGGCTTATCTTACCCTTTCTAGACTAGTGCCACCATGCCATTCCTGAAATTTCATAGGAGGAAAGAAATAAGTGATTTTTATGGTTTCGAAGTCTTCTAGACATAGCAAACCTAATTTATTCCTTCAGCTGCAAGTCCTAGTCACTTACTGTGTGAAGGGAATAACTGTTTAAATTGCTAATTTATCAATCCAATAAGAAAACAAAATTGCCTATGATCACTCTGAAAAAACCTCTGTTTTATCCAGATCAACCCTTTGGATTTTCCTTTATCCATTTTTACCATTCAGTTGCCAGATATTTCTTAACCTGTCTGTGTTGCGAGAACAGTGCCTTGACTGACTCTTAGAGCACGTAGGGAGGGAACTCTACGTGACTGTGTGAGTGAACAAAAAGGCAGCAGATCAGCTTCAGTGTGAACAGTGCAGGTAATGCATCATGGAGGGAACGACCTGCATGGTTTTTGGACTCGAAGCTGGCAGTTAAAACTCAGGAAAGGGGTCTTTGAGCCATCATTTACAGTTCCCTGAAATCATTGTACCAGTGTGTGTTGGTCAGAAAAGCTAACAAGATGTTGGGCACCCTCAGGAAGTTTATTGAGAGGCAGGCAGAGGTCATTGCCTCTATCTGTTAGGATGCTAAAGGGAATAGATGGAGATGTGTCCTCTGACTTTCCTAAGCAAGGTAAGTTGTGGATATTGGGCAAAGCAGGGGGACTGTAGGGAATGTGCTTATGTGCTCTTCCCAGTAGTTTCTCTCAGTGCTGCCATGTGGAGTCTGTTTGCACAGTGCAATGTGTGCACAGGGACCTGGTCCCATTCCCCACATAATCAGTTTAAATCTTGAGCAGACAAATTAGAGTAATCCCTTAGCTGTCAGGTAGAATACTTTTGGAGCTGTTTTGTCCATATATGAAGATAAAGTTCATACAAACAAACCAAGGTTAATATGTTCCCTCTTGGTGTATTTCCCACAGTAAGCCGGAAACATATCCTTAACTGGAGCTGCTTTTTATATTTAAGAAAAATGGTTAACCACTTTTCTGTATCATCATTAACATTCCCCTTGGACAAAATCCAGTGATGAACAACTTCCTGATGGAAGAGGTCGTGGCTTCTCCCTCTCCCAAAAGTATTAAATGTCAGTAATATGTTTGACAGTAGTGATGCAGATAAAGATTGAGTCATAGGGCCAGTGGCATTAAAAGAATAGTGTAAATTATCTGCTGAGACTGCTTTTAAAAGAGGTACAAAGCATGTTTATTATTAGTAACAGGACAAGAAATTAAAATTCTTTGAATTTTGTGTTGTACCTACAGTACCTTAAGCGTGGTAGAGCTTCTGCCCATGCATGGGCACCAGTTAGTGGAGTTCTATTTGTGCTGTGTAATCGCACAGAACAGTGGCACAGGGGACACAAGATGTTAAGAGTGAAAGAAAACCTTTGGAAGTGCAATTTTCTTGTTATTTGGAAGTCACAGAGATTTAACCAATTTAAAGACCTCATGAATGTCCCATACGAATGGGTGGAATTCCTGCTGTGGCTGGAGATGCCCTGCAGCTGGTGTGTCTGCACCATGGGCTGCCTTGGGCACAAAATGTGCTGATAGAATCGCACAACCGTTAATCTTCTCCAAACTCTACACTCTTGTTTTCAGCAGTATTATTTACTTGAGCTACAGTGTGGCTGAATATTTTAATTTGAGTAAGAAACTCATTTATTTTTGTACTTGTATAGTAAAGCAAAGTATTTTTTCTGTATGTGTCCCATCCCACCCAAAAACCCCAGTGCATTTTCTGATCTTTTCTTCTTGGTTGCTGTCAGGGTACTTTGATTCATTGAGAGGGAGCTGTTGATGTGTACACTGAAGACAGCCTGATAGGATTTTTTTTTTCCTTGTATTATTAGTGGAAACAGTGTCATTGTTTAATTAAGAGTTTTAATTTAATGTTTATCTTATTTCTAAGTTAAACTTATAGCCTTTTTAAAAGCCTTTGCAGTAAAGATTTTGGTCTCAGTGAACACTGTAAAGCTAAAGTAATGGCTTTTTCTTTGACAATCAATCAGACTTGTGTGGTCATTTCCCCGTGGCGTCAGAGCTAAACTATTATGAGATTTAAGTTTAAATGTGTGAAAAATGAAGAAATGAATGGATGATTCAGGACTCTTGTTATGTCTGTCTGGGGCAGAAGAAAAATAGCCTTCATGAAAAGTATCTGGAACAATTACTAAATTCAGTAAGGGAGATGAGATTTTATTTCAGAAAGTGTCCAAATTCAATTCAGAAGTTGATGTTTTAAGGCTGTCTCCTCTACCCCACAACACAATAAAGCTGGTGTTTCCAGGGAAAACCATTTAGCTCCTGAATGGATATATGGGGTAAATTATTCTTATTTTATGTGATTAATACCAGATGTGGCATTTAGGAAAAGTATGAATTTGTCCTACTGATGAATAGTAATAGGCACATTTGAAACATTCAAACCTTTTTTAAACAAATGTCCCAAAGCTTAACTGGGGAAAGAGAACTATGGAAGAACAGCAACTTGGGGGTTATACCACTGACTTGAATAGGATTAAGAATTTGGTTGAGTTGATGATAATTACCAAATGAATTATTTGAGGGCTGGAGCTGTGGGCTGTTCTTGAGTGTTCTGCAGTACTGATCAAGACCTGGATGTTTGTTTCCTGTGACTCTTTTTGGGTGGTTGCAACATTGCCATATTTTGGTGTGCTGCTGTTCTCCACTCTGTTTGCCTGTCTGAAATTGGAAAAAATTAAAAATTGGAACATTTCAGTCAGAAATTTGTATAGAATTTTGAAAGAATGTGTTTTCATATTTACTTTTTTTTTTTAAAGCAACATATATTTCAGTAAACTTTTATATTAGAGGCCCTATGCTTTTGGAGCAGGAATTTTCTGCATGAAACATAGCACTTTTTGAACATGCTGTTTTGCAGAAAAAAGAAAAAGCCACTTCTACTTTCCTAACTCCTTGTGCCTGATACCTTGCATTTGTGGCAGGCCTGAAGGCAGGAACCATGTAGTCTGAAGGTTTGTGAGGAGAGCAAGGAGGTTGGGGGTGTTGCAGCCATCAGTCAGCAGTGTGAGTGGTAGGGATTTCTGTGTGGATCTGCAAGTTTCTGTGTAGATCTGTGAATTTTGTGTTCCCTGGTCCGTGATGCGTGAAATGATTTTTCTCCTACTTATGCATATGTCTGAAAGCTGCTGCTGCTGATAAAATAATTTTGTTAGTTGATGGATTGTCTGTGAAAAAATCATTGTGAAAAGCTGTTGCTAACAAAAATGTTGTTAAAAAAGTGGGTCCAACCACTTTTATCTATTCTTTGGCCTGGTTTTGTAAAACCAGACTAAAAAATGTCTGGAACAGTTAAGTGTTGTAGCTTCACTTCTGCTCTAGCATAAGGCATGGTTTGAAGTTTCTACCCTTTCTGGAAATATATGCAGAAATAAAACTTCTCAGATGCCTGGTTCTGTAAACACTACATCGGCCAAAATCCATGTAACTAAAGGAGAGCCCTAATTGTACTCTTATTTGGAAGGTGAAGTGGTTTACATATGTGAAAATTATATACCAGCCCTGGAAAGATGAGACCCATAAACAGCTCTGTTCTGCAGTTCTGTACTCAGTAGTGTACAGCCAACATAATTTCCTGACAAGAAGACTTTTTAAAGGGTGTTTGCATGAGCTAAAGTAGTTTCTACAAAGTTTTAAACAGATCTTAAGTGTGGAAAGGCCTTTGAACATAGATGTCTGATTTCATCAGTACTGAATCATTAGAGCTACTTGCCATGATACATATCTTCATATAGTGATCTGCCTTTTTTACTAAACTGTTCTAGATTAAAGGTAATGTAGAAATGGTATCACAGGATATATTTGGCCTTTTATGAAATGGTTTTTCTTCTTGTGTAGTCCTTGTTGCTGTGCAGTAAATTCTAAAATCCATAAAGTCAACTGAAACGTTATAAAAATGAAATTGCATCTGGTTCTCTTAGGCTTTGTGCTTTACTGTCTTGTGTTACCAACCTAAATCTATTTGTGTAAGTTTTGCTTTTAGTGACAGAACTATAAAATAACCTAAGAGGTATCCATGGAAGTGTCATAAAGAGTTTATGACATTCATGAAGAGAATGTCATAACCATCCCAGTCTTTCATTTAAGAACAGCCTGCTTTGCAGACTGATGGAGTAATGCACAGTAATCCTAAAAGGGTCTTCAAGATGGAACTCTTATGAAGTCACGTTTTGTGGTTGTAATCTTGATGTGTCCAGCCAGCTCCTCCACTGAGCATGGAAGTAGGAGGAGGTTTGGTACTGAATTGCTTGGGCCTCTTCAAGTGCTTCTTCCAGAAGTATGTCAAGTTATCTGGAACAGGAACCTTTAAATGTGAAGAACCATCTAATTTTTGGAACACTTGAAGGGAGGAAGGGACGTAAACTTTTTAAGAATAAAAAAAAAAGGTAGAAAGGCAGCCAATAGAAATGACCCAGAAAATACCTGAACAGGTTTTTTTGTATAGCAAACTTGGCTTAACATAGTTAAATATAATGAAGTATAAAAAGAGGATGCAAAGATTTCATTATTCCTACACAGTTGATATTTTTCCAAACCTGTATTTCTTGACCTGGACAACTCTGAACTAATGTGTTTTTCTTCTTGGCCAAGAAGCCTCTTACTTTTAGTTATTTAGAAAAGGCATTCTTTATGAGCTACATTCTCTGAATAAGTATAGCCAGTATTTCTCTTTTTATATGGAGTTAATGGTGGCTTTGTGTTATCACTGGTATTTTTCTCAGATAAACATTTTTTTTTTTCCTCTCTGGGCAGTTCCTACAGGTTTTGTCATTTAGATGATCTGTTCTCATGGAAGAGGTCATGCCCACCCAGGAATATCCCAGGGCAATAATTAGGACAGTCTTGAATCACAGGATGAGAGACTTCAGCTTGAAGCTTGAGTTCAAAACAAGAGTGAGATACAAATCCTTTTTTGGCTGCATGGTTACAGATGATATAATACTTGCAAAGGCATTGTTGTCTTCTAAGACATCATTTGTAAACCCAAATGAATTTGTTAATGCATTGAAATGTTGGTCCATGAGCTAATGAACTGTTTTGATATATGATATTTAAAAAAGTTGTTGTTGGATGAAATTTACCAAACTAGGATCAAAATAATGATATTGTTTCTCTTCCTATGAAAAGGTTTTGTTGTTTTTATTTGTTTGGTTTTGTTTTGTTTGTTTGGGGGTTTTGTTTGGTTTTGTTTTTTATTTGTTTTTCTGTATGCGTGTGTCTAATGTCTAATGTTGTAATTTGCCATCACTGAGTGGTTTCTATTGAGTGAATTTACTATAAACACAAGACATGTATTTGGAGATTGTAGTGCCCAGCCTTTACCCAAACTCTCTATGTGAGAGTTAAGTCTGGCTTCCTTTGAAATAATAGAAAGGTTCCCTTGATACTTCAAAAAACTGGAGGAACCTAAAGAGTTAATAATTTTGTTCCTTACTTGAATTCAGTCAGAATGCTTTAGTGTTCCAGAACTGCTTTTTTTTTTTTTTTTTTAACAATCTTTAGTGAAGTTAAGTAAACTTTGGTTCTTATGCTTCACCATCCTCACTGATAAGGGCAAGTGTGTGCTGGTTACTTTAGGAGTAAGAACATTAGAAGGCTGTGATATCTATGCCGATGCTCTAAACTTTGGTCATTTAGCAAACACGCAGATTTCTTTTCAACTAAAATCCAGGAGTCATTCTATTTTTTTTTTTTTTAGAGGTAATGTCCTAATTTTCAGCTTCTTTTAGAGAATATGTTGTCTCCTGTTCAGCTCCATGGAGCTTTAAGTATGTTTTGCCAATCTTAATCTGATTCAACCCTCATATTGGTTTAAATCAGGAAAATCAGGATGTATTTTGTCAGATGCAGTTATGTGAAAGGATAGCTGGACTCTCAGGTACATTACTGTAATATTAAGTAAAAAACCCCTTTTAGACCGTGAAAGACAAAAATGATATTTTGTTCCTATATATGTTTAGAATAATTCAGACTTTATACAGATCAGGTGCTGCTTCTCCTCTCCTACCCCCTACCTCAAGGTTGGCTAAAATGAAATTGTTAGCATCAATTCACAAGGGAGAAAGTGTAATATGGAAAAAATATCAGCATTGCCAGTCTTCCTGGTTCCTGGCAACATGGAAATATGAAGGGTGGCAGATGCATGTGCCTACGTAGACATTGGGACATTTTCTAATGCAATGCCCATTTTCAATGTTGTAAGAATTGAGTAAATACTTTAAAGGAAAAGAAATTGTTTACCATCAGTCATCCTGCCCTTCAGCAATACAAACAATAAAAAAATTCTACAATGTCTGTCTCCTTTGTGGATTCTCTTCTCAATATAAGCACTTTCTGAGTAATAAAACTGATGAAGCTTGGCTTCCTGATGTTATCCTGTATGGTACTACATTTCACCTGTCTACAGACAGGAGGGCATACAAGAGCTGTGCTTGTGAAGGCTGACCTGCCAATTTCTCTCAAGCTTGCTACTTCTCTTTGTGGCTTACAGAGTCTGTGGGAAGCCCTGACTTGGCTGCTGCACATGAAATAAGTGGCTTTACAAGCAGCATGGGGCTGCACAATGCCTCTGGGCATTGCTCTAGAACATTCTTGTCCGAGGCTTATAATCCTCTGTCAAATTTGGTTGAAGTTGGGCAGTGTGTTCTAAAGTTAGTGTAATGTACTATCATGATCCTGTAAGAATTGCTTAATGGAAGATTGCTCAGAAGAGTTTTTTCCATCTTTGTCTGCCAAGCTCTTCTTCATGGAGGCCTTGACACTTTCTGGTCTGCCTGTCTTCATTATAGCATCCTTCTTACTTTCTGGTTTTCAACTTGTGTTTAAGTGAAACTGCCGTGGAGAAATACACTTATGGTGTTAGTGCTGTCAGGCACGTGGAGGGTCAAGCAAGATGACCAAGTGCTCTTTGATGCTGCAGTGCACAGATGTTTTGAGAACAGTTTAACTGAGACTTTTAGTGGCCTGATAACTAATGTCTGATACCTGGTTCTTCTAGTGGCTTGTTACATGAACATTCATGTTTTTTGCTCTTTGACTGCCATGTCTGTAAACAGAACCTGGTTATTATAACTTGACTGGATTTGAAAACTTCTTTGAGCTCTGAAAGCAAGAAATAGAAGTGTGAAAGGGTATCTGGTCACCCTCCTAGTGAGAGCAATTGCAAAGTGACAAAACGCGTTTATTGTGAATTAAACGTAGTTTTGGGGGTTTTGTATTTTCAGCTCTATACCTATGTATTTTTACACTTTCCTCACAATTTTACATTTGCGTATTGTATTGTTTCTCCTAGTTTTATTTATACAGAATTCTTGATCATCTACTAATTATGCTGTATTTTTTAGCACCCCTATGTGTTGTATGGAGATCTGATATACTCCATGAATGGAGCTGAGGGCTTTGTCTTACTAATTTGGCTTATTTTGCTTTGAATAATTTGTATATTTGTGTTTTATTGTGAAATTTGAACAGAGAAAATCTAGTATGTTGTTCCTTCTATAATGCCAATGAATTTTAGAGAAATTGAGATGGAGCAAAGATAGTGCCAGAAACAAAAGTAGAGCATGGGTTTTCCAATTTCCAGTCCTCTACCTTCTAAGCCTCTTTATACTCATACCATCAGTTGAAGTGGTAGAGCTGAAATAAAAACAGGCTGTAATATTCAGTGGAACCTCATTCTTCAGTTACAATGCATTCTATAAAACCCAAGCAAAAATTTTCTCCAACAAACTCGATTTCTATTAAATAAAAGGATAAAAATCCAGAAAAAAATACCCCAAACCAAAACCAAACCTTTATGCTCAATTTGTAGACAAAAATCAGTAAGTTCTTAATCTGTTCCCTTCTTGCTATTTTAAAATATTTTTCTATTAATGTAACTCCTTTGTTTTGAAAGCGCCTTTTTTCCCCCTCCCAGGGGATTTCTTTTAATGTGGGAAAATTGAAAAAATCCTTTAAATAAAATACATAGCAATTTCAAAGGAGTCTTGTCAAAACAGTAAAAATAAATGGGGAGTTACCATTTAGATTTATTACACGGTTGTGGAAGCCATCTGTGTTATCTGATTTAAACATAAACACATCAAGCATTTTAAATACAAGATAAATAAGCAGTTCTCAGTATGCTAAATACTGTTGTGGTTTAGTGTATATACTCAGCATAAAAGGCAACAGGCAATCCTATAGGAAAGTCAAAATACGTTGTAAAAATACAATCTGTAAGAAAGAGATTTCTCTCTTTTCCTTCATTGTTGATTGTTCCTGAATGATCCCAGGCTCAAATTGGTTCTCTATTCATTTAGTTACTGTTTCCTCTGTGTAATCAGGATAAAAATTATAACAAAAACAAACATGAAACTAACACATAGTATGGAGGAGTCAAATAGAAACATATGTCATTGTAAACTCCAAAGCCCTACTTAAACTTCAAACTGCATTGGATCTGGTCTTAGTGAAATCCCTGAGGTTCCAAAGAGAAGTGGATCTTGTACAAAACAGATCTTCACATGGGAAAAGCATGACAATAAAGCTGTACAGAGAAGCTCCAATGTAGGTACTAAGCAATAAGGATTTACAGATGCAGTCTGTTGCTAGCTCATACGGAAACAGCTTCAGTACCAACTTATTTCAAAGTGGGTAAATAAAGCTTTATTTGGTAGCCACTTGTCAAAGACAAATATTTCAGCAGAATCAAATGGAAATTAAAATAGGGATCAGAGATTTGTAAGATTTAAGTGAAAAAAAAATCCTAGCTAGAGACAATATTAATACCTCAGTGGTTAAGAATAAATGACATTAAATATTGCACAGGTATGTTCATGTTTTGATTCACGTTTGAATACTTTTTAAGGGTGAATAACCACTGTTGTTCCTTTGTGTCTGGGAAGGCCATGTGACATCTGAATACTCAGTTGTCATGCATTTGGTATTTTAAGTCCATAACCTGCTGAGTACTCTGAAGAAAGTTCTTGTAAATAATAAAATTGTTCCAACACCCTCACTTCTAATGTTGATACTTTTGAAGAAAAAGAAAACATTCTCTTTTGTGGCTTTATTCTCTTGACATTTTTACTTACATGTGATATTTCCAACCTCTAATGCATGTAGGCAACTCATGTTCCTGCAGAGTGCTGGAAACCTGCATTAAATGTATTCACTTTCAGGGAGGAAATTGAATTTTTTTTTTTTAATAAAGTCAGATTGAAGAATGGTATCAGAAGAATGGCATTGCCAATATTTCTAGATTTTCATCTGAGAGAGATTTGGAAGTGGGGAAGATGATGTCTAGCTATCCTATTGCTTTGCTTAAAGTAGTTACATGACATATGGTTTAGATACAGTCAAGTGAATAGAATTTTGGAAAGGGGTTGGGATACTGCATTTTGTTTCTAGATCTGCTACTGACCTGCTGTGAAATGTGGTTATATATTTTAATATCTTCTTTTTTTGATTTCTCTACCTGCAGAAATAGCAATATGATGATTTTTGCATAAAAGGAACAATTTAGATCAGAAGATAGAATTCTTATTAGTTAGCAATAGAATATTATCTGTTCATCTTGTGTAATTTCTCTTTATAAAGATAAAAATATTGGATGGTGCCAGAGCAATACAAGTTCTATTAGTCATAATGTGCCACTTGCCTGCATATTTGGATACTAAAATATAAAGGATGCAAATAGACATACACAGACCAGTAACTCCTGTTCTGGCTGCTTATGGAGTGAATGGAGGCAAGAGGGGTGTTTGTGTTCTGCTCAGGACTGAATAAAGTAACAGGCAGACTACTTCAGAGTCAAGGGTTGACCACAGCAATCTGTAGTGTCCTGCCAAAATCCACTCCAAACTGTTGTGAATGAAATCACAGTTTTTCATTTCATTTGACTCGCTACAACTTGTACTCTTGAAAGTAGCTGAGAACATCACAGTAGCCAAGTGGTAAACTCTGGATAAAGTAAGCAATCACACAGCTTCCCGTTGTTCCAATTTCTCTTTAGTAAGTACTAATGATATTAGGCAGCCTACAGCTGAGCTCTTAAAATATCTTGAATATCTTGTGCCGCACATTTTTTTTTTTCTTTCACGTGCAGTTAACAGGAGAAATGTTCTTGTTTATTTCTCTCTAGTACAGTTCACTCAGTTCGCTTTTAAATCCAGATGCAGAATTGTGGTCACTGCACTAATGAACTCCATATTTAAGCCACTTTACAAATTGAGGATATCTGTGAACTCTGACATTAAATATAGAAAGATATGCCTTTGTATAAATACGGCTTGGTAAAAGGCAATGCCTTTTCATTTATGTGGGGAAAAATAATATTTTCCACTTTTGTACCTTGCATTCTATGGAAAGTGGCCACTAAAATTACTTCTATGAACCCGTATCTCCTAATGATACTGTAGAAATGGTGTAAGAAGTGTAAGAAGTTAATATTTGGAATGTTACTTGTGCCATGAGGTGGTGCTTTCACGCTTCTCCAGCACGAAGAGGGAAGGAAGGGAGCCCTGAGCTTTGTGCAGGACGTGCTTTTGCAGGGCTGCAGAGGGTGCAGTAATGAGGCCCAGCTGTGTTGGAAAGGGATACAACCGAGGGGCTGTGGGAGAAGGGGGTGGGTGAGGCTGAGATTTTGGCTTGTGAAAAATTTCATGGAGGAAGTCACGTGCAGCCCGTGCGCTGTAAGTCTAGAAGATGGTTCTGAGCCAAAGAAGTTGATGACGTTAGTGCTGGTTTGTATTAGCTGAAGATCTGGCTGAGTCCATGCTGACTTTGGATGCATCCTAATGTCTTTGGCTTTCTCACTTTTCTGTTGGTTGCCCTGGTCTGCTGCCGTATTTGTTTAGAATGAGATTAAGGGCTTTTCCACAAGACACCCACAGCTCTGGTTACAAGGAAGGATTTTTTAAATGTGTACAGGCTTTTGGTGACCAGTAGGAGTATTCTGGAGTTCAGTTTTTCTGGGATTGGTCTTAATCAGGCCAACTTCCACCTCCTGGGAAGCTCTCTGCTCTCAAGGAAAGGAAATAAAAAGTTGAATCTGAGCCTGACAGTGCAATGGAATGGTTGATATTATTTACCCAGGTCACTTTAGCATTACTTGGACACTGACAAGAACTGAAGATACTTTACATGGGTTGCATATGATGTACTTAAATCTTCATCATTGTATTAAAGGGTCAGCTGGCGACTGGGCAAGCAGTATTGGTGCTTGGGTGGTCCAGATATGAGTAGAAAGCTGTCTTTGAGATCCTGCTAAGGTGGTGTCCTTCTGTTCAGTCGGTACCTACTCAGGAATTATTTTCTTCTTTGCTGCACCTACGATACACAAACTATGAGTCGCCAGAGCAAACTACTGAGCCCTCTCAGACCCCTTCCTACATCATATATTGAAGTAGGGGGCCAAAGCCTCCTCTCATGGCTCTCTTACCTTTGTGTTAACAATATGGATGGAGTCCATATTTCAGTCCAGTGCTGAAAATGTTCTTGAGGCACATCTTAGGTGGTGGTGAAAATATAGCCATTAGGATCTAAGTAAGAATGCCTATGGGCAGAGTAATCTGTACTTGTAAATTCTGAGGATTATGGCTGACTCTGGAGAACTGTTTGAAATCACTGTCAGAGGGAGTATGTTTGTGGTGTTCTGTTACAGCTTTGGTCCAATGTGGCAGGTCCAATTTTATGTAATAATGTTACCTTTCTGGTAGATATACTCATCCTTGCCAATCTATGATTTGAGTTACTGTACTGTAATTCTGTGGCTAAAATTTATGATTAATTGATTCCTTGTCCTGCTGTTCACCTTTACATATCTTTGTTTTCATCAAAGTGCCAACTTTCAATTTAGCTAATGGCCCTGTTAAGCACTTGCTCCTTGATTAATAGAAAGCTTATAGTGGCAAATTCCCACAATATTATAATGACAAATATCAACAAGTAATATCCATTTTAATACACTGTCATAAATTTCTTTCCCTACAGAAACCTGTGCTTCTGCACCTTTTTTTTTCTTTTTCAGTTTCTACAGAAAACTGATCATTGGTGTTTATGCTAATGACTTTGTGTGCTACTGATGCTTTTTCTTTTCATGGTGAGATCTGACTAATCTGCTTAATACTACAGAATAAACCCATTTTATTCTTAAGTTTAAATAAGATTGCTCTTCATTTTCCCTGAGTTATTTTTAATCTAATATCCAACTTTCTATTTCTGATGTAATTTTTTGAACTGTTTTTCTGGTATTTGTGGCTGGGTTCCCAGGGGATATACAAGAAATCATTTAACTTACAGTACTTTATTTATTAAGTGCTTAAACTTTTTTTTTGGTTACATTTTTGCACCAGTATTTATATTAAAATAGTACTGAAATAATTTATCCAACATTGAAATCCTTTTCTGCAAGATACTGTAAACATATATTTGGAAAAAGATACTGTAGAGCTCCTTAGGAAAAACACCATATTGCAGGATTTGGGCCTGCAGAGAACAGGAGAAATAAGGTCCTGCTCCAGTGCTATAGATGAGGAAAGGAAACATAGAATAAGTCATGAGTGTAAGAATAGACAAATGACCAAAGAATGTCTGTTATGTATTTTCATCATGAGTTGATTAGATTTTGTTATTTAATGAGTGTGTTAAATTTTAATGAAATTTTATTTTTAGTGAAAGTCTGCCATGTGTACATTGTTCTAGAAAGCTGGATAACAGAAACTCAAGCAACAGCTTGCCAGTATTTTTTTAAAATAGTGAAACAGTGATGTTTGGAGTTGTGGGAAGTCTTATTAATAGCAAGAGAAATTATAAAAGGTAATTCTAGAAGGTCATTGAAAGAGAAGATGGGAGTCATAGGCTTTGGAAGTGTAACTGAATGTGTTTCCTGGTGATGGGAGAGCTAAGGTAGCTCTGGAAGAAAGATGTGAGAAAGCAAACAGTGAAGCCCTTTCATTCCTGAACAGGATTGGTTCCCAAGGAAAAACTATAAAGAAGGGGATTTTTTCTTAGGGAAGGGGATGGTGTTCTTTGAAAGAAGCCTGAGATAAATATGTGCAGACTGTTACTTTATAGGATATATATACTTTATGTTGATAAAAGTTCAAAAATAAAACCGACAATTTATGAACAGAACTGACCATAGTAAGGAGTCATTGAGAACCCTTTTCAGACACACTGACATCTAAAGGAGTTACTTTTAAGAAATTTGAAATACAAAATCGTTTTTGATTTAGAGAAGGCAATTCTCCTTGAGAAATCTTTACCTCCGCGTTGTAGGAGCTCTTTGGGTTTCTGTTTAACTTGGTGGATATTTTGAACGTTCTTGTGACTTCTATTTCCGTGGTTATGTCTGCTCTTTACCTACAAAGTCTCACTGAAACTGGGATCTGCATCTATTTGTGCATGAGGGAAAAGACAAAATTCATCTCCCATGGGTTGAACAAGAGAGTGAATAGTTTCAATACAGGAATTTACAGAGTAGTTTTAAATACTTTATTCTTTTCTCCTGAGTCTATGCAATTTAAATCTAATGCTGGGAAACTATTAATTAGGGGCTGGGGGAAATAATGAAAAATTATTAGTTATGATGATAAGTGCTAGAAAAAGTACACGGCACATAAGGAACTGTTTAAAATATGTCAACAGTGAATCATTATGGAAAACATTGGATGGAGGTTACTTCTTATTTCCTCAAGGATTGACTTGGAGAGAATCACTTTTTTTTTTCCAGTGTTTTTTATTAATGGCATAAACAATGGGATTATGCTGATGAAATCTATTGATAATAAAAATTTAGGAGGAACTATAAAGATGGTTATTTTACATTATAAAAGAAAGAACTGGACAAACTTGGAGATGGAAGTAGTAAAAAATCAATAACACAAACCCTTGGGCTGAGCACTTGGGAATTAAAGCATCTCTTCCAGGGGCTGACAGCTGGAAATGGTCACAGAGTAAGAGGATCTGGGAGCATTGATTGCATCTTCTTCCTACATTGGAAGAGTATTGAGCCATCAGTGTGATATGGCCATGGAAAAAATGAAATGTACATCCAGCAAGGTGCTCCCAAAGGGTGAGTACTGATACTCATGTTCAGACACTTGAGGGACCTCTCTGAGCATGTTGTGAGCAATTCTCGTCACTCATGATCAAAAGGTGTGGATCCAAACTGGAAAGTCCAGCCAGGATTCATCAGAGAAACAGAGCACTCCCTGTACAAGAGGAGATGAAAACACACGACTCGTTCAATGTCACAAAAGAAAAGCTGAAGAGGATGTTGTGGTTGCTTATAATCAGGAAGAAGAGGTTTTTTGTACTTAACCTACAAATGGTACTAAATAGCATTGCATAAACTTACAACTAGTTATATTTAAAAAAAAATCAATTATGACAACATGAAGGTTTTGGAATTGCCTACTTAGTTAATTTTTTTTTAATTTTTTTTTTTTTAAATCAGAAGGAGAAATTGAAAGATGTTTGTCAATGTTAAGTGTAATTCTTTTCCCTTCAGATGGAAAGTTGTACTTTTGAGACAACAAGAGAGTAACGATTTTCTAGGTCTATTCCCAAATTCCCAGTAGTTGGTAGACAGTGTGTCAGTGCTTTTGAAGTGGCAGTTGCTTGAACACCTTTTGTAGACTGAGACTTCAGCTCCAAATTGATGGCCCAAGACAACTCATTTACCTGATCCTTAACAGTGCTGTACAAAATGTTTTGGGAAGGGAAAAGTAACTTGCTCAGCCATGCTGAAATAAATATTTAAAAGTATTCAAGCAAATATGTCATCCTGATAGATATAATTACAGCTTTTGATTTCTGAGAAGTTCCTCACCTCAGCTGTATCACTCCTTTTTATGTGAACACCAGACCAATTGCAGATTCTCTGATCCAGCTGCCTCTATGGACTCAGTTGCTATTTTGAAACCCTGTATTGTTGTAGTTAAGATTTTATTTTTAGGCTCAAGTAGTATATGTGGAGAAACTAATGACTTAGTTCAGTACAATTTGACAAAAACAGTTCCCCTTTTCAGAACATGCCAGTTGTGGTCAACCTTCCTGATATTTTTGGCACATTACCATCCAGGTTTACAAGACTACTAGGACTAGGGTCTAGGAGAAAAAGGCAAATAAAATGTTAATTCGGTCTAGGAGAAAAAGGAAAACAAAATGTTAATTCAGACTTGAAAAGAGGGTATTTTCTGCCTTTTGCTTTCCATCAATTCACTGCTGAGCAACCTTCACTAGCTTGTGAAATTCAAAACACTTTCAAAATTGAGAGGGGTAAATGCACAGTGCCCTATGCATCACATTACATGTATCATAAGCGTGGTCTTTATGCAACCTTCTCTATAGAAGACTTTTCTTTAACAAAAGAATGTGACATGGAATGTACATGTAGAATTTTAAAATGAGATTTTAATCACAAAACCAATCAGCAGCATGCAGGAAAACATTTTGAACGTTGTTTAATTTTTCCTTGACATGTTAAGATCACTTTCTGTTTGTGAAACCATATAGGGAAAGTCCCAAATCAATACAGCTTGTACTGTAATGTTCAGTTTTATTGTCTGTGCTTTGGGTAGTAACACCTGACCATCAGAAGTATCTTTGCCAATATAAAACAAATTTTATAACCATTAGAACCTAAACAGGAAGAACCAAAAATATTATGTTCTATTTCTCGTACCGCAGTGCTGATCTCTACCAGCAGTAATGCATTGCAAACTGACATGGAAATGTTCTTATATTCTGATTCTTAGATTTCAGATATGACCCTTGATAGGCTTTTCAGTTTCCTCTTCTTTGCCATTACTATGAGGCCAGATTTCTATGTAATTTGATCAGGATTAATCTTTAACATATGTGCCATTCTTCTTTTCCCATGGTTAACATAACAGATGTAATCCCCGTTTCTTTTCTATGCAGCATTATTTTACTGTATTGTTGGAAACTACAAATATCATGAAGATTTAATATTTATGGTAATGCATGTGGGACTAGAAAAATTATGCCTTAATTACCATTTACAATCAGGTTGATCTTTTTGAAATTAGAAAACAATATATAGTTGTTTACTGTGCATATCAGCATTTGAATAGAGCGTGCTGTGTACTGAACACATGTAACTTGTATCTCCTACAGAAGAGATGCAAAGCAGAAAAACAATCTCCTGCTATTTTGGTGTTAAAAAGAAATAGTTCTCTTTGCTGTACTATTATTTCCTCTTAGATGCATCCTCATCTTTGTTGAATGATACACTAATGGGACCACAGAGCTGACTCTGCGCATTTCATACCGTGTTCCATGCACATTTGAATGGTACAGACAGGAAAAGAAATTGTTAGACAAAATTTGATAGCTTGTATCTCCATGGGTGTTATTTTTCATAGGACTTCAATACTGCCAAATTAGTGCTATGTGGCTAAGAAGTGAGATAAATGACAACAGAAGGCAAATCTCCTCAAAGTAAAACAGTTGTAGGAAAAGTTCAATCTGAAGTTTATTTAAAATCAAGGAGGTTCTTGTTATCAAAGTACTTTTTGTGCTTGTTAAGACATACATTTTTCTCACAATTTAGTAGTATATATGTTATTGACTCTTGAGGGTTAATCACTGTGAGCATAATAGACTTTTTTTGCTAAGACTTGAAAAGAGGGATTAAATTACTTTATCTTCTTCTTTTGTAAATATAAAGTATAAGTTACCATGTCAGTCTAAATGAAGCATTTCTGGCTTGTATTTGCCATTTATCTCATTATAGTGATGCCAGAGGTCCAATGTAAATACCCTTCTGTTCTGTCCAGCAACCCATACTTTAATTTAGTGTAATCAGAAAATAATAACCTCTGCAAAACAGCCTGTCAGGGAGAAATAATAGGGCTGTTAGACATTTGGCAAAACTCCACTGCATACTGCTGAGATACAATATCCCAGTTTTGCAGGACGTTTTTCAAGACACTTAGTTGCTGTAATGTGCTGGGATGATCTTCCTGTCACCAGATAGCACCTGACAGAAGACCATGAACAGACAACTCTTCACAATTCAATGAGCAAACCTGGAGCAGTAATTCCATCAGGAAAGTCATGTAGTGTAGCTCTGATTGCCATATTTGCAACCAGTGCTGTACTTACAGTTTTCATACGGTCCCCCTCTTTTTTTTTTTTTTAAACTAGTGAGACATTATTTTTCATGGCATTAACTGTGGATCAAATAGACTCCGTGGAGAAATAACTTTAAGATGTATCTGGATCTTTCAGTTATTTTTTGTATTTAGACAGTATAATTTTTCTGAGCTGGTTTTTACTTCTCTCTTTGCAGTACTTGAAGAACCACCAAATAGGCTTTAATGTGGTTGTGGGAAGAAGGTTCACACTTCTTTTATTCACTATTGCTGTAGGGACTGGCAGCAGTTCAGTTTTTTGCAATTGGAGCACTTTTAGTACATCCAATATATGGACATGCGTAAACATCTTGCATATGGAACCCCACGTGTTGAGAAATGTGCTGCTGCCTTCTGCGCACTCCTGAACACAGTTCTGTAGGACTTGTAAATAAAAACTGGAGGGGAAGGAAAGTTTTCTATTTACAAAGTTGAATAGAGGAAAAACAACCAAAGAGAAAAAATGTATGAATGCAAAAAAAAGATGCTCATTTAGTTACACTCAAGGGAGAAATTAATGGAAAAATAGGATAATATTTTTCAAAGTAGTTCAAGACCACTTCTGTAAACCTCTTTTTCAGTAAATGCTGTTTGAGTTGCAAGCTTTCCCAAATGGAACAAGCGTTCACATTTGAGGATAAAGGAAAAAAGCCCACGTTTTTAGACTTAGAAGGCAAATATTCTTCATAGAATATACAATGTTAATAATTCCGTGAATAAAAAGATCTGTGCTATCAGGCAAGTTTTGTTGCCTTTTTTTTTTTTTTTTTTGTAAAAGTACATCCCATAATAGATTCATAAGTGCTGTCATGATTCATATGAACCTCCATGGAAGCAAAGTTGTTTTCTGCAGAGTCCAACCAGAGTAATTTGTGGAATGGTGGGAACCCTCTGGAGAGCAGATAGCTGGGAGGATGATGCTGGCTGACAGCTGCCTTTTTCACTGAGATTTTTGTTTTGCAAAAACAGAAGTGACTCTGTGTTGGATCATTACCTGGATTAAATCAGGACTGTTACACTCTGTCATAAAAGTAATATTTTACATTAGTTGTTGAAGATTAGAGAAGTGATTTAAGGTTGGGGTTTTTTTCTTTAACTTTATTTCTAGAGTAGTTAAGATTTTCAGCTGATTTAAAATTGGGATAGTTTGTACCTCAGTTGTGTACTCTAATGCTGTTGAAGAGTCCCATGGAGTGGGCTCTTGGGAAGTGTTTTTCTTCTTGTGGCAGGAGAACAAGAAAAATCAACTCTATCCATCTTTTTCATCCTATGCTGAGAGCCGCCCAGCGTGAGCTCCCTAACATTACAGCACTAAACTCAGTCCTTGTCTGCTTGCTTAAAGAACTCCAGTGTTGGTTGCAGAAATGTAAACTGTACTTGGTACAGTTATTTTGGATATTAGCTTTGACTGATTTCCAGGGTTTGATGAAATAACTGTAATTGCTCTTAGGTTGAATGTTAAGTTTCAGCTCTCTGGATGGTTGAGGTATGAAGAAAACTGAACGTTTGTGTTCTTGAATAGCAGTTTTGGGAGTTGCCTGTGGTAGAACTTAACACAAATTTTGAGGACTGTAACAGACGTGAAAGAAAACAAAAGTGACCAGTGTATGAACACTTATGCTGAGATAAAATCTAGGTCTTGCAATTCCTCTTGGGAAAAGCAAGCTGGAGCACAGGATGGGTCCCATACTGCTTACTGCATGGAATTACATGCATCCCTCTTTCTTGTTGTCATTGGCTTGCTTGACTTTAGAATGATCATATTAACAACCCCCATTCCAGTCTCTTTTCTTTACTAGAAGTTGGGTAATTGGCTTTGTAATATTGTAAGAGCAGTTGTTCCCACACAGTCTGTGTTCTCTTCCAGCTCTGGTGTTTCTCTGTTTTGTGAGATTGATCTGTGTGTGATAGGCTCTGGAGGTGATTGTTAGTTAAGTCAGTTCTCAATGGTAAGGACAGGGTTGATCAGGGAACTGATTCTGTCTGATCCACATAGAAAATGTAACTCTGGGGAAAATGTGAAATATATATTAAAAGCTTGCCAGGGCCATGGAAGATCAATTGATTTTGTCAGCTTATCCTTAACACTAATTTGAAAGCATTGGAGTGAATTTTCTATCTATAAATTATTTAATTAGCAGAGTTTTTTTCCTGTGTGTGTGTGCTTTACTGTAAAAATCAGCATTCAGAATTTTGGCTTTGCCAATCAGATAAAGTAATGCATGTTCCAGTTTCTATATATATGAAATGAATTATTTGCATTGTTACGATTGATTATTTGAATTATTGCTGGAATTTTTCAACTTAGTTATTAGAATTCCACTATATGCTTATGGGCTGTTTTGAATAAAGAAAAAGAAAATGCCTTTGTGGAAAAGAATTTTAAAGTATACATTCAGATTTACTTATAATAATAATGTCCTCCTACAGAGTCACCTTAAAGAAACTAACTGCACTGCTTTTTTGTCTCATTAATTTGGTGAATTTTAAATAAACAATGGCTGTGGAGTGGCATATACCGTGTGTTACATTCATATATGTTATTTTAAAATAAAAATAATTTTAAAACAAGGACAGTCTGTTTCAGATGCAGATGTGTTATTTATTAGTTTATCAGTCTGTAGGTCCTATGACTTGGTTTTTCCATGGTATTTTGCCTTTGAACTGTTGCTGTCCCATCATGCCTTATTTACTGGAGTTATTTGAATAATGTACTTTATTTCCATGGTTAGAACTACCCTCTACTTGCTTGGTTACAAAGCCTGACTCGTATAAGCAGCTTTCTCATTTGGCTTGTAAATCTCAGTCAACTGTGAAAAGTTCAGTAACCTTTGGGTATACAAGGGAAGCTTTATGATCTAGTAAAAACTCTGAACATGACATCTCTAAGTATTAATAGGAGTTATGATGTTTGGAAAGTGGCAAAATGGCCAACTATGTTCGTTTGTAAATGCTAAGGGAGGTCCTAGTTTTGAGAACATGCTATGTATTTAACTGAAAAATTATTATTTATGTATTGAGCTGTTTTTGTTCTACTGCATCTAAAGCTAGACTTGATTTTTAAACTGGATTTAAAAAATATATGAAATATACAATCTGCTTGAAAATTTTTACTTGATTTGAAGATCAATCTTCACTGAGGTTGCAAGATTGATTCTCTGATATGGATTCTTTTTCTTCTTTGAGTATTTTTGGTAACACCAGCAAACCCTTTCACACTGAATATTAATGATCTTGTTCAAATAAAACCAAATAGATGAAATATTTAATTTTTTATAACTTATTGCATTTCATGTTTGACTATAGTCTGTGTGATATATACAAGTGTGAGACCTGCAGTCTCTGCTATTACAATGCCAAAGGCTAAATCTGTATCCTTCCTGGGTACATTACTATAATACATTGGTAATTGATTCTGAGAGAATTTGAACTGAATGTTCATGTATGATGTGTTTGCCAAAATACATTGTATGTCTTTCTTCATGGAAGTAGGAGAATATCAATGAAAGTTAATGGCATATTTTGATAAGACTAAGACCCATCAGCCAAGTTTTTTATCTTCTATGAGTTAGCAAATGTTAAAACAGTCTTTTATAATGAAACAAAAATATATAAATAAAAAAATTATGTATAACATATATAACAAAAATGTGTAATCTTCAGTATTTCCTGAAGTTGGAAGTGAAGATTGCCATCACTTTCAAGGAAAAGTGGGTATAAAAACCAGGTACATTTTTGTGCTAAAATAAGATGCTCTCCAGTTTCAATTTTCTATATTTGAAAGACTGGAAACCTCAGTATGAGCTTCTACAAACCTTCTTGTACATTCATGGTTGCCTTGGTTGCTTTTAAAATGAAATGTGAGATGTTTTGTATAACAGGACAAAACTGTGTGTGTGTTAAATCAGGTGATAATGGGAGACAAGAAGATAGGAAAGGAGTGAACCTGGGTGAGACTTTTCTGAGAGTGAGACCCACCTGGTAAAGGCCCAAGTTTTGTGATTTGGTTGCTGCCTCTCCTGCAGAACAACTCCCTCCACCTTCCTTGGCAAGTTGTGTTGGGAAGTGGGGAAATGCTGCAATTCTGTGCTGCCAGCATGTGGCAGATGGATGTGAGGTGGTGAACAGGTTTTTGGCTGTTCTGCAGTTCCATGTGAATGGACAGATTCCAATAGGAATAGTTGGCCAGTGTGCAAAACAGAGAGGAATATGCCTTGGACTGGCCAGATAACATCTGTTCACACTTCCAGGTGGTGATGGACCCTTTCTATGGCAACTATGATTTTGAGAGCACATGGGGAAAAATACAGTCATGTTATTTGTTACACTGAGGAAAGGGGAGAAAAAGAATGCTTTCTCTGCTGCACTGCACACAATGGCAGTGGCACTGCACTGTCCACTTTCAGCAGAGAAGTGGGAATTACATAAATAAGCATGGAAGTCATAAGCTCACCTTTTGAAGAACACTGACCAGCTCGTGTCATGATCTTCCACATATTTAATGCAAGTTTTGCATTTATCTCTCAATAAAGCCTATGGAAGAGGTGGCAAAGCTCACTGTATTTGATTTATTTTGTTTTCCTACTGATTTTTTTTTTTCTCATCATAGTGTGAGAGATGACATGAGCTTCACATTTTTGTGTCTTATTCAAAGGGTTTGGGATTGGACATAGAATTAGTGTTAAACTATGTAATTTTCTATGAAAGATGAAACTAAAATCCAGATCTGACTATGGCACCAATAAATGACTGTTACATGTATTTTTATTTTGCTACTTGATCAACTAGTCCTGTTCTAAAAACACTGAGAAGATGCCTCAGTAAAAGGAAACTACTTTGAGCACTACTAAAACAGGACAAGATTTTGCTCAGATAGTTTTGTGTTGGTTTTTTTTTTTTTTAAGATAATTTATGAACCTCACTGAGTAAAAAAAAAGTCTCAATTAATTTGAAAGGACATGAGATTTCTAGTTGTTCCTGGTATGAAATCGAAACAAAATGCTATGAACATTATGTGTATTCCATCCCACAGTTTTGTGCCAGCTGAAAGTCAAAGGTTTGTGCATGGAATTTACACCCTTGATTGAGGAAGAATTAATATAGTAATTTGATAGTCCAAAGTGCGATCTTGGTTGGGTTTTTCTTTTGGTGATTTGTTTTTGTTCTTGTTATTTGGTGTTTCTCTGTTGTTTTTAAATAAATAAAAGGTATACAAAAAGGGATGAGGAGGGGAGGCTCTGTTTGGTCACATACACATGATAACACCCAGTTCTTTCTGGCCTGAAAATAATCCCCTTTTCCTCCTCCCTCCCTCAGTTCTGGCTCCAAGGCATCCTTATGGAACCAAGTTACATATTTCACATGGAAAATGTGAAATGTCCATATCATATGGACCTCATCTGTAGCTACCTTTGCCCCATTTCTTAATTATAAGTTTAAATGATGTGTGTGAAAGTGATGCTTTTGAAACTGATTTCCTGCTTGCCCTTGTTTATGTGAAGTTAGCTTTACTATGTAATTGTCTGTTGTACAATGTGTGGTTTGAACATCAATTTACTTGTGTTTTTGTGCATTTCATAGTGATATGTATATTCAGTGAAGGATAAAAGATGTATAAGAATCGCAGTGTCTTAAGACATCATTGCATGTACAAATTGCTGACAAGAGATTAAGTGTTCTTACTGACTTGAGGGTCAGCATTCAATAGGAAAACAAAAAAAGAGAATTTTTCTGTATCTAGTTTGACTTTGAAAAGATATGACCAAGTTCCTCTCTAAATCCATGCTACTGAATGGATAAGCATGTCTTTATTTTACCGTGGTTTGGTTCATCTGCAGAGTCAGGAATTTAGCATGACAACAGAAAATTTGGCAGTGTTGCAGATGATGGCATGTTAACCTTGTGCTGAGCTGATTCACAGGCATAGCTGATTGATGTAGGAACCCATTGGGCCCTTTATAGAAGTAAAAAGAAAGGAAAAACTTTGACATTCCTTCTCGTCCTTTAGACTTATAAATCAAAAATTTTTCAAAGAAACACCACGTGAACATTCATAGTTTTGGGTGAGTATAATGTAGCTTAAGGAGCTTTTCTTACACTTCTTATTATGACAGAATGAAGTTCATCTTAATCTCTGCATCTGTGTGCTTTTACTAAATGTGCTTCTCAGAATTGGAGATGTATTTGGGTGCAGGGGCACTTTCAGCTTCTCAAATATTACCTTTTCCTCTCTCTGTTCTCTGAAAACATTGGAGTAAATGTTGAGTATATCTTAGGATTATTGTATCCAATAACTGAAGTGAAAAGCTTTGTTTATCCAAATGCTATGTTATAGCCATCATTTGTTGGACCCATGCACATACACACTGCCAGAATAGCCCCACCACACCCATAATATTCCTTAGAAAAATAAAGCAATTTTTTTGCCATTTGTTTTTGTTATTTTTTTTTTAGGCTTTCACAACAGTTAGATGGCTGAGCTTTGTAGGAGATAAATCATCTTGCAGACATGCACTCCCTAAATAAATAAGCAAAAGAATTATTAATTGAAAAATATTTGTTTTGAAGGGCTTAAGTTTTTAAACAAATAAATGGTGACACACATATTTACCACTACTTCATTTCAGATGCTTATATGTATCATTCAACATGCTTTTGCTTTATGTTTTTAATAGCAAGCACATCTTTCCTTTCTGAAAATGTGCTGCAGTGAAAAACTTGTTTCTTCTGTGGGGTGAAGGAAGGAAGCTTAGGGGAAGAAGGGGTATTATGGATATATCTTTATTATGGATATTATACGTATATATTTAGGAATCTATCAAAATGAAAGCAGTAAATAAAGTTACTATATTTGAGTCCTTTGAAATAACTCATTAGGGATTTAGACTATCTTATAAAAGGAAAATAGGATCCTCTGTTAGGAATGGATTCCTGGAAGCTGGTCTTCTTTGAAAAAAGAGTTTATACCACTGTGAGTGCATTTATTTTTTTTATTAAAACAAAAATGAAAAACAAAAACCAGCTAATGAGGTAAACTGTGTATTGGTGCTTGTAAAACCATTGTGGGAAATTTTACTAGCTGTGAATTATCGCCTCACTTCATAGCTCGATTAACACTTCTAACTGTAGACTAATTAAAATGCCAATCAGCTGTGAAAAGAAGCAAAATTACATCTTTATTTGATTTGCTGCTGTGAAGGCTAAATGATGGAGCACATCAGACACCCAGGGCTCTGCACAACTGGAGTGTGCAGCCTCCCCACAACTTCACACAGATGCTTGTAGTTGGAGGATGGCCCATCTGTGATGGGCTGGTGTGTGCTGAGCTGCATCCAGCACTAAAAAAATCCCCAAGACTGGGGGTTAGGGGAGCTGTACGAGGATCTATACAGGCTCAGAAGTCTTTAGCTGTGTTTTGAAGTTGTGTACTGTGACTTGGCAGAGTAAAATATTGCTAGTATTTTCACACTGGGCCCAAACTGTAAGGATTTGAAGGTACTGGGGAAAACAGACCATGAAGGAAAGGTCATTGGTTTTGGTTTGGGTGTTGGGTTTTTTTTTTTTCAGTGAATAAAATTTAGATTGTTGTCTGAAGACAAAGTTCTGTTATTTTGAGAGAGACACTATTTCGGTAACTTCATGATATGTAGATTGCTTAAATGAGTTCTTAAAACATTTCCTGATACTTTTTTCATCTGTCTGATGCTGATTATTAGTTGAGCAGTTTGTTCTTATTAATGATTTCTATAAGGTCATATGTTGTGATTCTATCTATCCATTCCCTGTTTTTACTGATCGTGTAAATGAAATAATATGAGTGCCAACTTCACCGATGGAAGTCCTGCTGACTTCCATGGGAGCAGTGCTGGCCCCAGTCACAGACACTGGGATGGACAGATTTTATTGCTGTTGAGAGATGCAATGTTCTTTGTTATTCTTAGCCTCTCATCATTACTATAGCTGAATGTTGCCTGAAGTTGTCTGTTATCCTTTGAGTTGTGGAATCTGTTATACCTCTAGGGTACCAGGCAATGGCTGGTAAATTTATGGGACTTTTGTCTTTGTGTGAATGTCCTGTTCTGGTCTTGAGGATCGTTTTGAGATTGCATGTCTGCACTTACCAGATTTTTATTCTCTAGTGTGATGTACCCATAGTCTTCTGAAAAGTAATTTATAACACAAAGAAGAACTTTGGTCTTGAACAAGTCTTTTTTTTGTTGAAAGCATGTATTACATCTTATAGCACTGTTATAATTCAGATGAAGTAATTAGGTTACCATTTTATTTTCATTGCTTCCTTTAGGTCTGGAGCTGAGTTCATCACATACAGTAACAGTTTTATCTAACTGATTGATAGCATAGTTTATTTTAATAAATTTTATTTTATTTTAATGACTTTGTATTAAAAAAACAGATATTACCAAAGACTGAAAGTAATCACATCTGCTGGGGTAAATGTTTTCTCTCTGTACTATAGCTGTGGCTTCTGTTAGGGTGACGCTATTTGATTTAATGCTAACAAAGTATTGTAGTTTCTTAGTACTACACTGCAAACAGAACCCTCTTGGATGAACTTTGGGCACACATTTTGTAGAGTCTAGACTTACCCTTTTCCTGGTAATGATACATAACACCAAAGTGTTCCTCCTGAAGTTTGTTGTGTAGCAGCCACAACTGAGCATTTTTCAAATGGGTACTTGATACAGATGGATTGTCAGGTAAGAGAGATTGTATTGCATTCTCTTAATTGGATTAGGTGAAAATGAACATGACTTGTTAGAAAATCTGCCTTCTTGAAACAAGGATATCCATGAGTTAAATGATTCATCCACATGTGCTCCTCCACAAATGCTCAGGAGACACATCTCTCAGTGTTGTCATCCTGAAGTTATACAAGTCACTATGACTGACTGTCATTAATCTTATAACTTGCCTTCTTTTGAAATATTTGTGACTTGAAAAACAAAATAATAAATTTCCTATGCTTATCTATCTCACATTTCCAAATGTCAGTGTAGCAGTCCAGTATTATAAGTAGTTTGTCTGTGTAAAAATGACCACTTTATGACATTGTTTGAACCACTTAATTTTGTAAGTGCATAAAAATGACCATATGGTATCACTGTCAGTCTAGTGCTGATGTGCTGCTTCTGTAGTCAGGAGAGGAGGCTTTGTCAAAGAAAGTAAGAGTGTGGCTGGTGTATGGTGACTGCCAGCTTCTGTCTGTCTGGTTTAGAGGGTTTATTATCAAACCAAGCAATGAAACTGTTGCCTCACAATGTGCAGCTCAGACAAGGTACCACTTAAAAATTTGCCGTTAGTAACAGAGTGGTGTAATTTCAGGTGATTTCCATCCAAGAAGAATGTTAACAGAAGGCCTGACTAAATAATGACTGTATGTAATCAGATATAAGCATTAATGAAGAAGTTGCATTTTTATTCATTATCATTATTATTAGGAAAGTCAAGCAGAAATTTGGACAGGACTGACTCAAATAAGTTGAGCCTGTTTGGTATTTAAATAGCCCTTGTTGGTCCTACTGACGTTAAATAGCCCTTGTTTCAAAATTTATGTGGTCATCACTGATGTTCTGGGAAGACAGCATCTCTGTGCCAAGACTGTAATTCAGATTTATCCAATACTTACATGAATTAGGCAAGACAAGTAGAAAGAGTAAAACAGGGAAAATTAGCTATCATGTTTCAATCTGAATTTCAAGAACAGTGTTTTTGAAAAATTCTGTGTTTAATATTAACAAGATTGAATCTTTGAGTGCTTGACATGTGGAAGCATATTTCAATGTTTGTCTTTATTTAGCTCATCCAATGTAATATTTTGCCTCTGTAAGCAAGTGGAACAATGGAAATATCTTTTTATTTGTAATTATTAATGTCATTGCGGTTCATGTCTTTTTGTTTTTTTTTAATGAAGTACACTCACACATGTCTGGGATTACTGGACTCTGCTATGCTAGAGAAATGGAATGCACTGTGTTATTGGGATGTAGATGAAATAGTTATTTATTGCACTGTGATAATAGATGATTGCTATAGCCTGTAGCTCTATACAACACAACCAGGTTCTGCAGTGCCATAGACAATTATATCCAGCTTAACTGAAGTTTTCATGTGATGAAATGGAAGAATAAACATCCCATGTATAAAATGGGTTAGAAGGCGGAGTGCATTGTGGATTGATACTTTTGTACAAGAGGCTGACAGAATAAGCATTAAGCCTCGTGATTTTTAAGTAAACTCTGTAGAAGATGATGCATTAGGGGGGGTACAAGTGGTTGTGTTGCATTTATACTTTTTTGGAACAAATAGAGAATTATTTTCAAGAAGTGGGATTCAAGGAGTTAATAAATGCTAGGATACTGAATGTTTCTGGAGTCAACATCTTCAAAAGATGAAGAACTGGACAATGTCTGCAGAAAAGCTAAAAGGAGAAATGCTATTGTGTTGAGGGCTATCAGAGTCAATCCAATTTTTTTAAAGGACAATGGTGAAAAGCAGTGAATTTTTCATAGAAAGATAAAAGCAACATTAAAAGACTCTCTAAATCACATGAGAAATTCAGAGAAATGTTTGAAAGCTGTTTGAAAGAAACATTCAACTGAGAATAAAGGAAGAGATTCCTCTCTGAAACAAACAAGAGAACAGAGCAGTTTTTGTAGAAGCCAGTAAGCAGTGAGAATGGTGCCTCTTGCTCTGTGTCTTCAGGCAGTGTGTATTGCTTTGAGAGATGCACCAACAACACAAACAACCGGAGCAGGACAACAGGATAAGATGCACAGTGTCACAGAGAGCCTTGGGGGGCCTCATTGCCTGAGAAGATTGATGGGATTTTGTTACTGTATGGTACTAAGAACAAGCAGTTAGTGACTTGTAGGAAGTATCTCCCTAGGGAGCAGATAGCTTCCATCCCCTGTGGATCACAGCTTTTGCCTCTGTATTTATAGTTTGAGTAGATGTCCTTGTAAGAGGTACAGATGTACCCTGGCAATTAGGTAGAAGAGAGTAGGCTATTTGGAAGGGAACATTGTGTTTTCAGTCTTAGATGGAAAACCTCTATCTGTAAGGTTACCCCAAACCCAAGAGGGACTTCAAAAAGGTATTTAAGTTTTTGTCCAAGTGTGTAGTGGCATTGCTCTTTCATCACAAAAGAAAGGTAAGCCTGTATGAAGAAATTAAGATGTGAATTTGGGAATGTTTTTTTCTATCAGGTGACATTATTGAGAAAGAAGCAGGGAGATGCTGTTTCACTCCTTTTTAAAAAGAAACTCCAATCCTGAGTGATTTTATGTGGAAATGGAGTGACTTTGTACTTGTTGAAGGTTACTAAGGAAAAACTTGCAAGAGGACAATCATTAGTTTTTAAAGAGGAACGATGCTAGTGAGATAAGGGGAAAAATGAAAGAGCAAACACTGCAAGTGCTTAAGACTCTAGAGAATTGGACTTTATATAAACTTTATATAAGAAATGCTGAGGAACTCAGACTTCAGCTGAAGAGGCCAGATTTGGGAGGGAGACAGATATAAGTAGTAGTGGAACCTGTGGCAGCGCACAACATCATGTTTGCAGTGAATTGTCAGAGTAGAAACAAAATCCTTCGGCAGAAGCTGCCAAGTCTAATGTCTGTTTTGTGTTAAGGAGGGAAAACTATTAATTTCTACAGCAAAATCAAGTGCTGTAGGAGGATAAAAACCTCAAAGGTGCTTTCATCTCCTATGAGGACAAATGGGGAAAGATGAGAAGCCATCAAGGGGTTTTTTACTTTCACAGGAGGAAAGAGGGTTTGGTTAAAATAATCTCTTTTTCATTTTCCACATGTTCCTTCTCTTGGTGTGCAGTTGTTTTGATGATGATGATAGCTAAAGATACAGATTATCAAACTGAATCTGAATTATCTGTTATATGATAAAAGCCTTGTAACCTACCTTAAACCCTTGATTTGAGAGGCTGAAAAAGGTGTACTTGCCCACAGATAAGTGGTTTGGAGTTCCTGTTGCTTGACTCACTGTTTCTCTCATTTCACTTTTTCCCATCTCCCACAACATGAAACGGCTTCAGCATGTAATAACTAGAACAACAAGAGGAGACAAAAAAATATAAGGCTCACACTGGGGATTTTAAAAACAAATAGCTTCAGGAATGCTCTTGAGCTGTTGTAACTGGAATATGCCTATATCAGAATTGCAAGCAAACACATAATTTCTGTAAATAAAATATGTTCAATTGTAATTTTCAGTGTAGACTCCTTGTCTCAGTAGCTTTGCACTGGTGTTATTGGTAGGTTCATTTCACATTTAGTTATCACTTTAGTAACATCATACTGTGTGCTGTATGTGTTGGTCTTGGAGGTGTTTTTGGTTTCGGGGGGTTTTTTTATTTTATTTTTGTGTTCACCTATGGTTTTTTAACTTCAGGCTACAATGTTGATAGATTGTGAATACTTTTAGTCTTGGCACATCACAGTGTTTTGAAAGACAATTCCTTAGACTCAAATCCAGCTTTGTGAAGTGGCCTCAGCCATTTACTTTAAGGGACTGTATGTAGCCTGCCTTCTTCAGGGATTTAGTTTCCTATATAAGTAAGAGAAGACTTTAAGCTAAATAATGAAATTATTTCAAAGCCAAATTCTCCATTAACAGGGATGTTGTTTATTTACTTTTACAGTTGGCTCTTTGCTCTTAGTAAAAGAATGTGTACATTTTTGTAAGAACACTTTCAGAACTGTTTTATGTGGCATTATTCCTGCTGTCTAACAATAATTATTCATGGTCCTCTAGCACAAGTACTTTGTTGAGTAAAAGATGTCTAAAATGTACCTTCCCTTTAAAGGACTTTGCATAGTCTTGTTTTAAGTAGCTTTGTATTCATCAGAGCCCAATAAACATAATGGGAATTCACATTTTCTTAGGACCAATCCACAAGCCTGCTACTTCTGCCAAAATCACTTTCAGTGAAAAGTAGTTATGTGCTCTAGCGATGAAATGGTTGTCACAAATAGGTAATAAGAAACAGTTCATTTACATTCATTTCAATTCCTTTTCAAAATTTAGAGATGTGGAGGGAAATAGAGGAAAAGGATGAATAATGTTATCTATATTACATATGATTTTCACAGAGACTACAAAAAGTAGTGAGTCGAACTTTGTGAAATCAAATTGTTATGATGATGCTTTCTGCCCTTGAATGATTTAATATAAGCAAAAATATCTACTAATCAATGTGGAAAGCATCGGTCATGCCATGAAACAACTTACTGTATAGTTGAAAATACATGCTTGGCAAATGCTCTGATATGAATTTGGAATTTCACTTGGTGTTTCTCTCAGGAATAATTTAGTTACCTTGAAGTATGCTGGCAGTGAAATTAAATGTCTGCACTAAATGAAAAGTAAAGTTTTTGGGTATGGAAAGAAAGTTACTAGATTAGTTAAACCTCTATGTGCAATTCTTTCCTGATAAGAATCTGGACCTTAGCTTTCAAACTCTGGAAAAATATGCTCTTGGGTTATAGAACAGGTAATTAATGGTTGCCTATAACACTGAGCCTGTACAACCTGTGTAATTAGAGCAAATCAGGCAGAAATGCTATTATCAGCTGTTAAATGCTATTGTACTACTTCGTTTCTCCTTTTACACTTGAGATGAGACATGACATCTTAATTGAATACATCTTGACTTCAGATTTTAAAGCAGGTACAAGTCTGTCTTCCTCTTACCAAATTATAGTGGACTGTTTTAAAGTAGCTGACACCATCTTCCAGTGACTGAGGAGCACACAGCCCATGCTGTGCAGTGTATCCATCAACATCAGGATAAGGCCACTGGTGGTCAATGTCCTTATGATACCACCATTGGTCAGACTTTTACTCTAGGTTTGTTAACAGCTCTTGGCATTATGGAATAGCAAATAATATGATATCCACACTGATTATTTAGAGATGCTGGAGGTCATGCCTGACAATTTCTTTAAGCAGCTAGTGACTATACATGCTACACCAAATCACCACGATGAATTAACAGATTTCCTTCCTCTTCTCCCTCCAGGTTAAGGAATTCCACTTGAAACCCCTTTACTTTCTGGATGCTGTTTCTCACCGTGGATTTTGTTTCAGGTAGGTTTTCATTTGTAAGAAACCCTTGTAACTGCTCACTCCATCCTGTCTTCCCCCTCCACGCTGAGATACTGGTGCATCACAGATTTGTGTCTGCAGAAAGTACTCTATAGGCTGGTATTTCCCACCATGGAGCAGGTTGCAGTTGTAGAAGAGTTTTGTCCAGAGTTTTTCATATAGCAAGCTCGGTCATAAAGTCCACCCTTGCTACCTGTCTGATCTGTTGCAAGATGGCTGACTAATTCCTCAGTTTGGCTTTACAAATATTTTAAGATGAAGGCATAGATGATGTTCTACTAAGTACAGTGTTTGGAGAAAGATAGGTGTAGCAAATGGGTTACTTTATGGGCTGATTGACTTTGCTGCTACTGGCAATTTTCAGAGGAGTTTGTATAAACAATAAGATTTTTTTTTAAGGGGTTTTCTGCAGATATAGAGTGTCTCTTCTGGACTCCAGTGTTTTTGTTATCTTGAGAAACTTTATTTTTCTATGCCTCAGTTTTTGATGTGCACAAAGATACAGTATGCTTTTCTCTAATGCAGAAGTGTTGTAAGGACACTGGAGATTGCACAGCTCAGTAGGAGCTGTGTGAATACCTTTTATAGGTTGGGATGAAATAGGGGAGATTGCTAAGGGTGAAACAAGTGTTCCTTCTCTTTCTTCACACAATCGGAGGTGGCTGCTACTCCTGTATGAAGCAGTAATAGGTTGCTGTATTCTCTCTTCAGGCAGCTGCTCCCAGCCTTACCTCCTGCTGTTGACCAAGAGAGCTACTCACAGCAGGGACAGACCTTCCCAGAAAGAAAGGGACAGATCTGGAGCCCCCAAATGGCAAAAATCAGTTTAACAAAAACGACCAGATTGGTCATTTATTTCACCAGGGCCATTGCTTTGCTGCAAGGAAAAGGTCAGAAGGAAAATAATGCCTGCTGTGCTTTAGATCTGAAATGTTCCTTTGTTTCTCAGCCCCGTGTGAGTGGATCTGTTTGTCTGTTCTCTTCTGATTGTGAGACTTATATGTTATAGAACAAATTTCCCGTTTTTATCCAAAACCAAGATGATAGTAGCAAACAGTAGAGCCACTCCAAGTCCCACATCTTCAGAATGCATTAGTGATGTGGTTTATGTATCATGACCGTAATGGAGAGGCTAGATATCAAAATAACTACAGAACCAACTGTGCCATATTCAGGAAGGAAACTGCTTAACTTCAAATAGGACTTCAGGTTAAAAGATCTCTGGGTTAAAGATTCCTGCTTTTTTCTCATTGTTGTCCTGAAAACTGTTGTTTGCAGAGTTTTGGTGTCCAAAGTAGGAGCTGTTCTTACAGCATCTGCTATAATTCATTGGGGACCTCGGGAAAAGATTTTCTAGAAGAGCTATAACCACTTTAAGCCAGTATTTCTGTGTTGACTATGCTATTATTTCAGAGGCATGAAAGCAGAAACACAGGCAGCAGCAATGTCAAAGACATCATAGGGAGTAAGAATTATTAATTCCTTGGACATTTTTTATTTGGGAAATTTGCATTTTTCCCTTTAGAAAAGTGATTTTCCTCAAATATTATAGTGAGCCCTTGGGAAAACTAGGTGTAAATGTATTTTGATCTTTATAGGAAAAGTGTTGTGTGTGAAGTATGTGGGCCTACTATAAACAGCACTGGTCTTGTCACCACATGGGTATGTTTCAGTTCTTTTAGAAGACCCATAGTCACATTTAATTTTCTGGCAATATCCACCAAGTTTCTCCAGCAACTCATTGCATAAGGAAATACTATGCCCTTGCATTTTTTGGGGCATGGTAAGTTTTGTTTAAGAAAGACTTTTAATTAGTCTTAAAATCTGTGCTTGTTTAGAGTTGGCAAATGTAAGGCCATATTGGGTTAAGGTTTTTTTTCTGTTTAAAGAAATGCAGGTTGCCTAATCACCCTCAAACTTTAAAAGAAAAATGCTCTGTGGGGATTAATGGCCACATATGGGAGTCTTCTAATATACTGGAAAAGTTTGTAACAAAGCCGAGGCTTGCAAATGGATGGCAGGATTAAAAAGGAAAAACTGTTGTACGACTTACAGACTCTTCACAGTTCCACAGATTTCGTAATAGACTTCACACTTTTAGGAGCTTGTTCTACTTTGTTCCTCTTCTGTGTTCTAAAAACACTTGCACGTGAGTGTAAATTTACATTTTCCTGACAAACACACACCGAAGCTTTTTTTCCTCTTTCTGTGGTATTTTTGTAAATATTTCCATGGTGACATTTAAATCCTCTTTGTCTATCATTATTATTCCTGCCATTCTTATGTTTACAAATAACTATTAAACACCTTGTGGGGAACATGCTACAGTCTCCTGGTACAGAATTTCTCATTCTGCAGGTTTCCAAGATGGTTTACGTACTTGATGAATAAACCCCTCCACTGAAACATAGGTGTTTTAGGCTTGTGATAGAATCTCTGCTTATTTACACCATAGTTTTGTAGGAGACAACAGTCCTTTCCCATCCTCAGTGAAGCTGACATGTGACTAAGATTACAAAATGTGAAAAACTTAATATTACAAAGTAAAAAATAAATGAAAATAAGAGCAATAAGCCAAACAAGAAGACTCGGAAATGTACTTGCCACACGCTAAGCTTTGTAGAAGGTATCTGAGTGGATTAAGACACTTCTAATTGCTTGACACTGGAAATCTCCAGCTCAGGTTTAAAAAAAAGAAAAGAAGATTTGGAAATTTTTATAACATTGAATTTATCCATTAATTAGAGTGTGAGCCATGTAGTCCAGTAGTTAAAGCCAAGGGCTTGGCAATAAGAAGATCATGGTGTTCTAATTATGCAGTTTGGATAATTTTCCATTGTCTCTTATTATTTGTTTGTTTTACTCACAGAGGATGCTCTCAAATGTCAAAATCAGATTTAAAATTTGAGGTATAATTCTACATGAAACCTCTCTATGGAGAGCTTATGTAAATTTTGTTTGTGTTCTTCATTCTCCAGTTTTTTGCCCTCCCCTGCTCTGGTATTTCAACTATAGCACACGTGCAGGTTCTCAGCCTTTGGAACAGAGCTGATCTCCGTCTATGCACAGGAAGAAATGCTCTTTGCTCTGACGGTTCTGAATTTCCCAATGACCTGTTACTTGCACAGTTCATGTGGAGAACCCCTACTTTCCTTGTGTGCTGCTTTAATCTGAGTATCTCCACCAGTATTATCAGGAAGGAAAGGCTTTGTCATACTGCCATAAATCTGAAGACTATGTAGTCTGCACCTAGTCCATGTCTTAGTGTGCTCTCTCAACACTATGTATCTGTTCTTTTCCACTTGCTTGAAGACAGGGAGAATATAAGTTCCCTACCATCATTGCTGGCCAGAAGGTAAAGGGGAGCAAGCATTTAGATAATGAATTTTAAGACCTTCCACAGAGTCGGAAGTTCTATGCCTTCCTGGCCTACTTACTGGATTACAGGAAAGGGATCACGAGATCTGTGTGTATTGTTGAGGGACCTCCTGAGCTGTATTGAATTCTGAGTGCTGCAGCCCTAAAAACACTGTGCATCTTCCTTTTAAGACAAAAAAGTTTACACTGCTTTCTGTTGAGAAATGAATTGATATGAGTGCACACAGAATTACATCATTACCAACCTATTACTCCCAGTGTTCTTGAACTTTGGTCACTTTTTGCACATTAATTCTTTTTCAACATGAGGCAGGATTGGGCAAGAGGACTTGTCTTTTTCCTGTTTTGAGATAACATCTTATGGAAATCAAAATTGATAATAAAATCTGCTGTGTCTCACAGAGGAGAACTTTGCTTGAATTCAGTGACACTTCAGTTTCCTTGTTCAGGATGTGCTGATGAACAACACAGTGGGACGTGTGAATTGAGGACAGCCAGAAGAAGGGGTAGAATAGACCAAAGTAATTTATAAGTGCAGGTACTATGCTTGACATCAAGAATTGTGTAAGGACATTAAGTATTGTTATTATCATCATCAAATAATGCAGGTCAAATAGTAGGTCAGAGAGGTGGTGTGTCCACAGGTAATCTGTACACAATGCCACAGTTAGCTGGCTCCAAGAACACACAGTACTGTTCCAATTAATTGAGAGAATAGCTTGATACTTCACAGATTGGAGCAGCCAGATCATTCTAAAACATTGATTATCTTCCCTCCTACACAGAATGTTTAATTTCAAACTAAATTGTATCCACATTTCCGTTTCTAATTAATCCAGATATAGAAATGCTATAGTAACCGAACAGTGTGTCCTTTGAGGAAATAAAGCATAGCACAATCCCGTGGCACCAGAGTAATCTGATTGAAGAGATGTTTATGTAACACAGGTCTTTATAAATTAACTAATTTCCCATATGCTTACTATTTTTGTGGTGCACTTTACTTCTAAAGAAGAGATGAGAAAGCGTTTATCTCGCTTGTTATATGCTTTGGGATTTCCACTGTCTCTAGTTTGTCATGGAATTTATGGAGGTGACTGAAAAGTTAGTCAGCCACTTCATAGCATATACTTGTGCTCAAGGCAAGGATCCAATTTTTAGTAGGAAATTTCCACCACTGGTGTCTGCTCAAGGGATTAAATGCACTGATTCTCATACAGTTAACAAGGTGTACCTCTGTGATCTGTAGCATGCAGTTCTGAGAGGGTTCCCATAGGTGGCCAGTATTTACAAGAAAGTTCGAATGACCTGTGAGAGACTAGGGACTAGTTTTTCACCCATGATTTTGTGTGTACTGAGCTAAAGGGCTGTGAATGCTCCAAGGCAGTGCCAAGATTTCCATATCTGAACCACACTGAAACCCAAAGATCCGTCAGAATGCTGTATGTGACTGACCGCTGCCACTGGTGTGGTGATTCTGTTGCTGCTGTACAAATATATAACCTTAGAAAATTCAAAACTTGGGAGAAGTTGAAATAGCTCTGAATATTTCTTTTCATCTGAAAGAAAACCTTCTTTAACCAGTAAATGGGATTACTTTGTTTTGTTCTGTCTTATATTTGGAAGTGCTGCACATGAGTTGGTTTCGATGGACAGTGGTATAATTGATATTTTTGGAGTTGATTTGGAAGTTCTGGCAATGAGGACCTACCAGTGTTTTCATAGGAGGGAAGTGGAAAAACTGCGATGCTGACACAATTTTAGTAACATCAAAATGAAACAAACCACATTTGGATCTTTAATATGATATCTGGGTTGGAGTTAATCTAATGTTTAGATTCTCATTGGTGGAAACTGAGTGTGCTGAGGAAATCTTGTTCATAAACTGCCTCTGAGGGATCCTCTGTTACCGCTTGATACAAAGCTAAGAAATAGATATATTTGTTTTTTCAGCAGTCTCTGAGAAAAGAGCTTGTGTATCTCCTTTCAAGCTTAAAGCCTTAGTCCTGGTGACATCCAGCTGGATGAGAGAGAGCTATGACAGGAGAATTGATAAATTGATAAATACAATAAGAAGTTTCATTTCATTCAGCAAAACATCTTTACGCAAAAAAAAAAAGCCTCAGAAAAATCGTTAGAGCTCTTGAAAATTGTCAGCTTTTACTTTCAGCTTGTAAACCAGACTTAAAGCTGTTTACTAAGAAGAGAGCACCACCTGGTGTTAATAAGTCACTACACCTTGTAACGCCGTATGTGGACGTTGTCTCGTACAGATGAATTGACGAATAAACATGTACTTTTTTTTCCTCATGTAGTGCTTTTGTGCTTGTGCTGTAGAAAGCTAAGAAAGAAAAAAGTTGAAAGTGTAGCAGTTAAGAGCTGGATAGATGGTGCGATGGTAAGGATGGACGTGTCAGCAGATGACAGAGTTCATGACAGGGTTTGCTCTGCGTGGAGATTCTTATACAAAATTCTGAGTCTTATACAAAATTCGAGTTCGTGGGATTCGATGCTCTTCAGAAAAGCTTTTTGACTAAATAAAATTAGAGTACCTGCGGTACCTGTTTTGAGAGGTAACAAAATGTATGCATGTCTCTCGTAAGCAGTAATGAGGAGAGCTATTTTGCTGTGAGACTGTTGCTTGCTGCATATACACACAGAGTAATATCCCCCAGGGTCTAAGTACTTTGCCAATGTCTTCATCAAACCAGATATGCAGAACTTGTCTTGAATCTATCCTTAGTAATTAGGACCATTATCTCCTCAGAGCCACAAATACTCATTTGAGATTATTTTACCATAAATTTCTACTGAAACTTACTTTTTTTTATCCTTTGTTGATTTATGGTTCAGGTAGTATATGCTGGGAGAATCTATTTTGTAGATTGACTGTTTGCAGTTAATGTATATTATGATTTTTTGTTTCTGAAAAGTAAAACTTCTAAATATTTGATTATATGTATTCTCATAAGGGTGGGATAATTTGAGATATTCCTTTACTTAATGTATAAATAAGTTTCTGGTTGTGTAACTGAAAATGATAATGTAAGCAGAGAAGGTTGTTTTGCATCAAAGAAAAGTTTTAAATGTATCAGTAAATACAGGTTCTATGTTGAGTTCTCCTGCAGTCATTTTCAGTGATGTTGAGAAAAATAAATAGGAGGCAATTTTGTGGCATTGAAGTCAAAAGCTAAGCAGCTAGGAATTGCGTTTCAGAATCTTCTAAATAATCTTTTAAAATGGAGATTTCTGATGTGTTTAACTTGATTGAAGAAAAAACCTCTAAACAATCATCCTGGCTTTCATAGTTCTAATTTATTCTTTATTACCAAAAAAACCCCCAGCTAATCAAACAAGAAAAAAATTTATCTCTGCTGGCACAGGAATAATGCAGATATATTGCATATTATCTGATTTTTTTTTTTTTTGAACAAGCTAGGGAAGTGTTCCCAGAAATATTTTGTTGAGACATTGAATAAAGGTGATATGCATGAGAATGTAAACTTAGGAGTTTCTTGACCTAGTTGCTTGACCATGGAAACATTTCCTCTTATTTACTAATCTTCAGTTAATCAATCTGAATGCAGGTGATAATTTTGCATTGTTATTTAGGCTTCATTTCCTTTATACTTGTCACGAATAAGACAGGGAAGAGTTCAAGATCTTGTTTATTTTCTTTTATACAGAGATAAATTGATCATATTTAATTTTTTTTGTCAAGCAGGATATTCTCACAGCCAAACTATCAGGACCAGTTTTTTTTTTTTTTTAGGGGGTGTCTGTGTGTGTGATGATGAACATTTCAGCAACTTCTTTTACAATTTACTATGTGACCTTAACCATAACATTCTCATTTTGTATGGATAATCTTCACTTTTTGTGAAGCCCTTTTACAGATGGACCTGTGTTCTGATTAGCAACTTCTTTCCAAGGAACTTAGCTCTTCCAGCAAGGAAATGAGTCTGAAGAAAAGGGTCACCCTATGATGGAGCCAGTGGAAAACAAAAAAATAAATCTCTGCATTTCTAGTTTTGAACACATGTGTCTGACTCTGAACTGAAATTAGATTGTAAGCTGGAAAACAGAAAAACATGGAAAAATAAGACTCTGAAGAAAATAACTGAAAAAAGCAAAGAGGATTTTAATGCATTTGCATTAAAAATATTCCCCTATCAGTAAAACAAATACATATAGTGTGAATGAATAACACACAAATTTTCTACTTTCAAGAACTATGCTAGGGATGTAGATATTTAAGCTCTAACACACTTTTCAAATACTTGAAAAGAGCTGTAAAGCTTCAAAATTAACTATTTGATCTCAGAAGTGGGGGCATGATATATAACATGGTGCCCAGCAGTGAATACTGTGTGCATACAGGGGCTGGATCTGTGTATAGTTACGCAACTCTTGCTTTGAGTATTTGCCCTGAACCATATAAACTAACCACAGTGCTTGTCAGTCTACATGTGTGTTCCCTGCTGTTCCCAGAATCCCAGCATGTGTTCCCAACATGTGTTCCCAGAATATCCCAGCTGTATACTATCAGTTCTGCTCTGAATCCTTTCTAATACATCAGATAGAGCGTGTTTTCCCACCATGGAGGCACAGTAGATTGATGCTTTTGGCGAAAAGAGATGGAGATGCTGTAGGTTTGAATGAGAATTCTTAGTTCTGGGGCCTGACTTGAAGATATCAGGGCTGCATCTTTAAAAGTGCAGGAAATTTGAGTGTCTTAGACAAAACATCACCTCAGAAAAGTGCATTTGAATGTCCATAGATGCTTATTTTCAGAGAAGTAATTGAAGTGAGTGGAATTGAATTAGTAAGATTGGTTGAGGTAAAAAACTTGTGAAGGACCATGGTAAAAGAAAACATTTCAATTCCAGTATTTTATAATAATTTTAGATCAAAAGTAGTTGGTTTCCATTAAAAAAAACCCCTAATTTTTCTTGTTTGTTTCAGTGCTAGAGTACCTCTAGTGCTTTAGAGTTTGATATTGTTGACAGAGAGATGAGAAATTGCAAGAATAATCTTGGTATAGAGGATCTCTCTTATTCTTAAGAACTGTTTACAGCTAAACGCTGAGAGACAGAAAAATCTGACCATAATTATGTAATGTTCAGATGTTTGTTAGGATACTGAGACAGTATTCTGTTAGTAGGGAAACTAGAAGAGATGTAGTTAAAAGCTGATTAGCTTTGAATACTACAAGAGGCCACTGTATAAGTGTGTCTAGTAAAAAAGATTGAACAAAGCTCTACTACCTCAGACTTATAAGTAAAAGAAAATCCAAACCATAAACCCTTATATTTATACATATATTTATACGTATATGCATTGAAATAAAGATATTTTTTCTCCCAAGAAACAGAATAAGTTATAATGCTGTTTTATGTTTCCTGACATTCAGCAGCAGCAGTTCTTTACAGTATGAGAAATGTGAATAATGCAAATGGAAGATGAACTTTTTCAATTAGAGCATATGGATATTCATTGAAGGACAAAAAAAAAAATTCATTTGCTAAACCTATCTCAAGTTTCCTTTTTAAAAGGCTTCACAGATCTAAGATGGTCAGAGTCTGAATGGAAGTGTAGCAAGGTGGCTACAGCATTTCTGTGCCATGTAGGAGATGGGGATTCATTTTCTGTTCACAGGAGGAGGGAGCATTGAGTGTGCTGACCTGCAGCTCCCTGGGGAATGCCTCCTCTAATTTTGTCTTCTTGTCTCTCACCCTGCTTTGCTCTGGTGGTAAATCTGTTTCTTCAGGAAAAAGCACTGTGAAGACCCAGTATGGAGAAAGAAAATATTTTGAGAAAAAAAGTGAAATCTAGTGGACAAAAATATTCTTCCCATACACCTCTGCTTAGAATGTCTTCCACTACTTAATTTTATGACATAAGTAAACCAGGAATGTAAGCAACAGGTAAGGCATTCCTTGTATGGAATTGTGTATCTCCTCTTCCTTGCAGAGACATGCAAAACAAAACAGGAAACATGGGGCTTCTTCCCAGTGGTAACTGCCGTCTTTTTACAGTTGCCCCGGCATGTGTTCATGATATAGCACAGCTTGGGAGATATCTGGAATTTCTGGGATTTATTTCTGATCAAAGCTGTGCACAGAGCTTACTGAGCAAAGATGAGAAAAATTACATTGTCTGGTGAACAATAAAATGCTTGGAAGAGTATCCCCCAGGAAAGCTCATGCTGATGGAGAACGTTACCTGGACTGTTCTCCTCGCTGGGCGCGCTCACCACATGGAGCTGTGAGGTGGGATCTCCCCACTACACTGCTCCATGAAGGGAAGAGCTGCTTCTGGTGTCTCCAGGCTGCATTTGCCGTGCAGAACATGGGAGAACTCAAGCCATGTTCTCCCCAGGTTCCTTTGCCCTCGTGTCTCAGCAGGGAGGGAGCTGTTGTGCTCCTTGGTGACAGTCTAGGGCTGGTAAGGTTGGCGATGACTGCAGTGCATTTGTTCTTTCCCTCCTTTATCCTGTGCCTATTCTTACATTTTTGGGTCAGGAAAGCAGTTTAATTTTGTGCTCCCTCTGCCCTTCGCTGCGGTCACTGCTCTGGCACTCAGCTCTCTGGGCTCTTAAAGTTTCCGTTAGGGATGATATTAAGGATTAAGTTTGCATTAAAGGTGATCCCCTTGTGGTAGGTATTTGGTCCCCAGGGTTGTCTTTCATTCTAGTGGTTTTATCCAGCTGGCTCCTTCCCAGAAAGAAAACCTTTCCTGTTTTAGCAGTATGTGTTTTCTTACCTGTTGTTGCTTGCAATGCTTCATTTTAACTGCAGTTAGTATGCCAGGGCTCACACTGAGGGTCTGTTTTTAGGGAACAGCAGTAAATCCACAATTTTGAGGTTATGTCAAACACTGTCTCAGTGTTATCTGGTTTAGTTTGCACTGCTAAACAAGGATCTCTTTTGACTCTCCCAGCTAATCAGAATTTCTCATTTGTTTTCAATATTCTTTCTTCTTGTTCCTGCCTACTGTTTTCCTTTGTTTTCTCTGCCTTTACCTTTCAACCCTGGATGCATCCAGGTCTTATATTGAGTGGACCTTTATTTCCTTCCACCAGGGCACAACAGATCCAGGTTTTACGACTCAAAGTGCATCCTACCTTGTGCTTCTGAAAGCTGCTGAAGTAAACAGCACCTGCTATATTTTGTGATGCGGGTGATGGGAATTCTTTTCTGTCTTGCCTACCATAGTCTTTCAAAGAAACTTGATTGGATGTGGAAAAAAGTGGCTGTTACTCTGTACTACAACAGCTCAACACGCACACAGTTTATTAATGCTATTTACAGTATTCACAACCTAGCAGCATTTTAGGTTCTTGCCCTGCTGTGCCAACAGTTAAACAACTCAATGGCCACCATATTTTTCACCTTTGTAAAGGTGAAAGGTTACCTTGAGAAGTGTATCCGTATTTAACTATTTACTTGCCTAAAAGGTGTAGACTAATCCTTACATATTTTCCTATTGTTCCTGTTCAAAATGTCGTGATAAATGTGGTTTCAGTCACTGCCTGCTTCCATAGGTTGCACACATTTTGGTATGATTTCAAGAGACACACGAGAAACAATAATTTGGAAATTCATTACAATGCCAGGGTTTATACGCTCTCATTAAGCATTAATTGGTAGTTGATGGCTATTGCTATTTTTAACACCATTAGTTCATAGCAATGTAATTAGTGATGCTAAGTACAGGATCCACATTAATAGCATTACTAATTGTAAATCTGGAGATAGAAACACAAGATGACTGGTTAATTTCTAGGCAATATCTCATGATAATTGGCTATAGGACATTTGTGCTGAAGTAGAAAGGTAAATAATTTAAAATCTTTTCTTGTACTTTGTGCTGTGCTTTGCAATACTAATATAGTCTCTGTTGCCCACATTTTAGTCTTGTGAAATACAATGTCATTAGTATCTCACAGCTTCTGCAGTTACTAATTTCCATGCTTTTCAACTCTATTTTATGTAGACTAGCAACTGTGAATTAAAAAAGAAGCAGAAGCAATAAACCAACAGCTTTAAGGACATTTGTCTGAGAAACTTTTTTTTTATCAAAACAGTATTGTAGGTTGAAAAGAGAGGAGATTTTAAATAGATTTTAAATTATATAATGTTTAGATGGATGTCTAAAGACAGATAATTCTGTCTTTTTTGTTTGTTAATGTTTTGTTAGCCAACAAAAAATTAGATCTCACTCTGGGCATTAATAATACAGTGATTGCAATATTTAAATACTTCTGAGCTATGTTTTAAGCAATTTTTGCTTTGGCAACCATGTAATAGGTCTTTAGATGTAAAAGTTCTTGTGTACTGATGTCCAAGGTACTTCTCAACATCACTGTACAGGCTTTCATGGAGCCTATGTCCCCAGTGTAACTGGGTACCTCCTAAATATTAAAAGAGAAGTAACAAATCAGCATGATCTTTTCAGCTCCCAGCAAGTAGGAGTACACGTCTTGATTAGATCCTGAGTTATATAAATAGTATAAGAACTGATATTAGAGAGGGAATGGATGTGTGTGAAAGCGAGGCTGAAAAAATTAATGATGCATCTTTACAGCCTTACTGAGACCTCATTGATTTCCATGGAAACCTTTTCATTGACTTCAGTGGGTCTCTTTAGTCTGATGCTAGAAAGGGTAGTTGACAGATAGTGAGGTGCATGCTCTGGTCTCGGTTCCATTGTGCTCGCCAGCACTGCCTGCTGCTCAGCGATGCTTTACTTGCAGTGGATTTTAACTGCTTCCTGATTGAGAGAGGCTTTAATTTGGAGACATTTTCTGTGCTTAGGAAATACTGAGACATGCTTCCTAAGCCAGTGCCTGTAAAGCGGTGCTATTACTGTAAATACAGACATGCTATAGGTAAACCAAGAAATCAAAAATACAGGGAAAAGGTTAAGCTGTCAAGCTCTATCCCAGCAGTTTTTCCCAGAGGTGTATTTGCCCCTTCTGACAACACAGTGAAGACCTAGGAGAGAGAGATACAAAGCCAATCTTCCCCTTCTGGAATTTCTTTTTTCTGAGATTCTTTCCCCTCAGCTGAAAAGAATTTGGTTGTCTGTGAATGGCAGTATCATTCTATGTTTCCAGATTCATTTCATACCTTTCCTCCACCATCTTGTCTCACCTGATTTGACAATTTACAAGATGAAGTTCTGAGGAGAGATGCCTTTCATGGTGATTTAGTGGGAGAATTTCTGTCTCTGATCATTAGAAAAATTGTTTGCTTTCTCTGAGCAACATCATTTTCTGGAGAGAAAATTTTGAAAGTAAGAATAGTGGTGTAAAGTTCTTTTGTAAGCAAAGACAATGGCAAATGCTTCATTAGAGTTCCTTCTGCAGATGTGAGCAATATTGGAACTCTGGAATTTACAGTTATTCTTGCTGTCACATTTCTTACTTTATCTATTTGTTTGTTGTGGTCTGTTTAACAGATGACTGGTACTGATGTCACATGTAAGGAAATACAGAGATAAATAATATTTTCCGTGTTGTTTGTTTCTGTAATCCTTGTGAGATAGCAAACTTAGGGCAAGAAAGTTCTTTTTTCCTCAGTGAATCTGTTCCACACTTGTATTCTTATAACTACCTATTTTCCTCTATCCATGTACTTAAATATATTGCTTTATAATTTCTTTCAGACTGCAAAATCTACAGGTACTGAAGGAGAGCTAGTTTCTCTTACTGATAATATAAGGATTGTTAACCTTACTTTCACTGTGGTGGTGGCAATCCCAGCAGACTTTCAGACCTAGACTGAGTTAGCAGAAAAATATTTTCCTTGTAAAAGGTAGGTTTGGATCTGAATACAGACACAGAAAGGAGCAAACTGTCAGTGCCATTGCCACAGTCCTTAATTGGTCTGAACGGTGCGTTCTCTGCCAGCCAGGTGCTGAGGCACCAGGAAAGCCCCAAACCCTCATCCCATTTTGAAGGATCTTATGTCTGTTGAGGTCTCTGTCCTGTGTGTGAACTCAGCTGCATGGGACTGCAACAGACTTCTCAAATTAGGCTTGTTGGGGTTCTAACATCTGCACACAACATATGTAACAAATGTACAATACATTTTTGCGTGTGTTTACCCAAGAATATCTTTATTTCTGTAGTGCTTCTTTATTTTCTTGTAATCTTTTTCTATGTCTATATTACTGCCACCACACAAAAATTTTGTCAAAACAGTAATATAATATTTGTGCTGATCTCCTCTTTTTGAGTTATTGACCAAGTGTGAAACTTTGTTTTATAGACTGCAATCTAGATGTCTGTTCTTTGTCTAATATAGACCTGGTTGGGGTGCTTTTGGGTTGTGTGAGGGAATGAACAGAATTTTTCCATGATTGAAAAAATGGTTTGACAAACAGACCAGTGAAGTTTTTTTTCTCTCTCTTGTTTGTTTGTTTGTTTTCTTCCATGTTTGTTTTTGCTGGCTCTCTTAGAAGAGAAGAACACCAGCCGAAAGTGATGAGTTTTAATGAGTTCTTATAATTTACTGTCTGGAAAAACCTTATGAGATTAATGTTTTCCTAAAAGGGTAAGGTTAGCTTGAACTTCCCTTCCCTGTCACATCACATGGGAAGGTTTGTGCTCAGGGTTGTACGTGAGAAAGTATGTTGTGGTGCATCAGGGAGACAGGAGAGTTCCTGCAGAAATCAGGCGATGGTGGAAATGTCTGCTTGGAGATTCTGAGCTCAGAAAGTTCATCAGGCCTTGCTGAGCTCCTGAGTTTATTAAATTCGGAGGTAACTGGCTATAAACACAGCTATAGCACACAGCTATAAGTGGCTAGAAAACACATAGCCTTATATTTAAACTGATCATTTTTTTTCAATAGGGGTGTTACATACATGTTTAATCACTGTATCTGACTGAGAGTTTTCCTTAATCATAAGTTCCATGATTATCCTAGCCTTTACTTTGTAGGGGCTAGGGAATGGCTGCAGTCTTTAACATGTTCTTCGTTGCTGAGGCAGGCAAGAAAACTACCTGATTTGAGGTAGACTGGCGTAGAAACTAGAGTATCATCTGTATCTTCTCAGGAAATTCTGCAAGTTTCAAATTAATCTAATTTTTCAAAAGCCGAAAACTTCAGGAAAGATTTCTGGGCTGACACACTGTATTCTGAAAGCCGTGGTAACATCTTCCGCAGCATGTGTGTGTGTGTGGGGGGGTGTCCGTGCCCGCCGCTCCCGGTGCACTGCCCGCTGTGCCCGGCAGGTGCCGCCGTAAGGCAGCAGTTGGGAGCGGAGCGATCCCGATCCTGCTGAAATCCTGGAACTGCGATGGCTGGAGCCGGGCGGGCACCGGCGCTGCACCCTTGGCTGTGGTATCGCAGATTGCTTTGCTATTCAGTTCTTTATTCCTTTAGGTTCCGGAGTCCCGTTCTTTCCCGGTCACGGAGAGCACTGTCCCTCGGACCGAGTGGTCCGTAAGGGGTCTGGTTGTGCCATGGCCGGTGTCCGTGGAGAACCAGCGCCAGTGCCTTACACTGGCCCTTCCAGCTCTGTATTCCAATAAATCGGTCACTGTGGTTCTGGAGGATATTCCAGGAAAAACTAGAGTAAGATGCATGCCTAGGTATGCAGTCTTTAGACCCTTAACTTTATCTAAATTTCCTCTGTTGGGAAAATAGGTAACCCTAACCTGGCTCTTCCAGGCACTGGGTGAAATCACTCTCTGGAAATGCTCTAGTCCTCTTCAGAAAGAGCTGGAGCAACTTGGACTAGACAAGTGAACAGCTCTAACTGATCACTTTAAGCAGCTGAAGCCAAAGCAAGACAAACATTAACCTTAATGGTGGGTTGTAAGGTCTGTTGGGCAGAGGCTTCTCCTTTGGTGGCTGGACAGAGCTTCCTGCAGGACCCTAATCCATGGCCAGGCTTCCTAAATACTGTCAGTGTGCAAATAGCAGTTATCTGACTTGGGGAGACATTTCTCACTGCAGTGATAAGAGTTTCTGCATTTTACTATTTCTATGTTACAAGCCAGCTTGGAGAGTCTTCTGGTTTTCGTGACACTGGTAGGTTGATCATAGTTCTTTGAGTAGTTTGCCACGGGATTTTGAATTATCCAAACTTTTAGTACAGATTCCTAAATCAACTTTGTTACCTGATATTTAGGAAGTCTATTGGATATCCTGATGCTGAATAAAAAAATCACAAAGGTTTGTGTTGTTTTTTGTTTGTTTGTTTGTTTTTTATTATTATTAATGCCCTTACAGGGTATTGTCCTAACGATCAAGTATGATTATTTTGTGATGTTTGTGTATTCTATGCATTTATTTGATGTGGCAAAAGCTAAAACAAATGTTCAATTAGGAATGAGAATTCTTTAGAAATATTTCACTTTTTGTCAGTTGTAGTATGGTAACTTTTGCATCTTATAACAAAGACACCAACTTGATCCAAACTGAAGTAGAGTTTACTGTAAAATAACGTAGAAACCTGAATTGAAGACTAATTCTTTGAGGAAGTCTGGCTTGGTTTAAAAAAAAAAAAAAAGAAACCAAAACCCTAACCCACAGCTATATTTTTGGGGAGGAGTGAGAGGGGTTTTTTGTTTGTTTATTTGTGGGTTTTTTAGTGATGTCCTCTAAGTAATATTGTCTTAGAAGCTGCACAATAGATGATATTGTAACAGGAATAAAAGTAAATTTCTATTTAAAGATACGTGTGCAGTAGTTATTGCCATCTAGTGTTCCTGTACCTTTATGGCATCAAATACAGTCACATTACGGGAATTGTCTTGCAGCTTCCATCCACTCTTTATTTTGCTTAAGCAAAATGCTTAAGCCAATGCCAAGATGCTTATGTTTATTTGGAACAGAAAAGTTTCATTTAATGTCAGTATTACTATGTATGTCCAGTCATGGTGAAACAGTAACTTCATACAGAGCAGTGTATATGTGCATATCCTAATTCAAGATAATGTGGCCAAGGACATGAATGGGTTATATGTTTGAGAATTTTATGAGAAAATATATTATGGAGGATGTATATGTGAAGTACTGGTACTTATCAAAGTACATATTCCATGAGTGAATAAGTGAATTCTCTTAAGAGTTCCCAAGAGGGCTCTGCCATTAAATCAACTTTGAAAAGTCCGCTGGGACTAACTGGTGAATCTTTTTGGTGGATAGGAAAAAACTGTAAATGAGTTAATGAAGGACTTTTTCAGTCCCCAGTTTCAGGAAGTATGCTTGTTCATAAACATATGTGTTTTAATTATGGTGCTATTGTAAGATGCTATTTATATCTCTGTAGCACTTAACAGTCCCAGTGAAGACTTGAGCTCTGTAGTGTGAGGTGTGAGGTAGGAGTGCAGGAGACTGAGGGTATTGCTAATGAATCTTGGTGCTTGTTTGAGCTGTCACCAGTTGCTTCTAATGCGGGAGGGGGAAGGATATAAATATAGTTTCCTGTTACTGATGTAGACCTGGATAGAAAGTGATGCAGTAGCTTATTCCTATGACAAAAGAAGCTTGTGTTTAGGAACTGAAATTAATCTCCTGGATCCAAGCCTTAAATTAAATGCAAAAGCCAGTGCAGACCCTTTTTAGTTTTAATTACTGTGTCAGACCCAAACTATCGTACAAATCTCAGTACTGCCTCAAAGATGTTTTAGTGAGTTGTGTGTTCTCTGACAAATTGAATTTGGGGAGTTTGGTGCATAGCATTATGTCTTAAATTATTCACAGTTCTGGAAGTCTTTATCTTTAAACTCTACCCTCTGGTATATGCTCCGTATGGCTCAATTCACAGCTCTACCTGAACAGCTGTTAATGAGACCTGTGGTACTACAAGAAATATATATAGTTACATTTATGCTAAAAATGGCCATAGGGGAGATAGCTTCTGTTGCTACATTAAAAATCTCATGTACCACCTCTTTTTCTTATAAATCTCTTTATGACTTCTGTCTAGGTTTTTATTGTATTATATTACGGGACTGAATTTTTAGAAGAGCTTAGATGGCATATAGATAATAAAATGAGTTTATATTGTTGGAATTCCTGAGGTTTTTTAAGGAATATTGTTTCCTATCACAGGGAGCGTTTCTGTAATGGCCTTTTCTTATACTTTTGCATCTTCTCTTTTCCTTTGCTCTCCTCATTTTTAATTTTCCTTTTTTTTCCTGATAGAATCAGTTTCTCCTGGTATCCATCCTAGCAGGGATACCACCGAGAGTTAGCTCTCTTTTTGTGAGCTTTTTGGTCATAGTTGTGTAATGATTTTTGGAGTCCTGTCAATTCCTGTAGATAAGAAAGCCTTACACCACAGTTTGAAGAAGCAGCTCTTCCTGCTCTGATGCTCGGTGCAGTCAGTGTAAAACTGCTCATTTCAGTTGTCTGTGTGTATGTTTATGGCTCCCACCGATAAATTTCCCATCAAAAATCCAGTGGAGTGCCAGACAGAAAAATGAGACCTGCATAGCATAGCTGCAAGTGTTCTACAGAGTGAGTGGGATGGATGCTCATGACATATCCTGCCTGCCCTCATGAAAAAAGCTTGGAAGTGCAAACACAAGGGCAGCTGGGGCTTGCAGTCTGCAAATGGGCTGTGCTTACACAGTGTGGATGTCAGCAGCTGGAGGCACAGTTTTCCTGAAACAGTCAACAAACTTGTGAAGATGGGAGACACATCACTTTTAGCTCCAGCTTCCCTGGCCCTAATTAGCTTAGGTACAATGTTGTTATTGCCCATACTTCCTTCTCAGCCCTTCGCTACCGTGGCCATAGATTATTTTCAGTTTTGTTCATTCTCTTCCACAAATCTTGTGCCAGCCCTGTCCAACAAGAGCTATCCTGTGAGGATGTTAATGTGAGAAAATGTCATGCATTCTTAGTTTCTGACAGCATTATGACCTGCCAAAGGTGGCTACTTATTTGACCCTAAAAATAGAGCCTATACTGAAAGTCATCCTGGCAGAATCCAAAATCCTTGTGCTGAGATGCAGGTCAAGTTCTAACTTCTCTAAAGCTGATAATCATCCCTTACGAGCACTAAGAGGTTTTCATCCAGAGCAGGATTACATGCATTGTTCAGGGTTGAGAAAGGCTCTTGGTTTATTTTGATGCATCACAGCTACTTCTTCAGATTTTTTTTCTGTAAGCCCAATTGCAGGCATGTAGGTTGTCCCTTTTTGCCACACCTAATGAAATGAGCTGAGCTTTGTGCTATAGGCTGATGCAATTATAGCCTTAAAAATGAAGCTCCTGACATATCTGCGTTAATGGAAGTCTTGATTCTGTGTTCCTCCTGCATAAAGAAACATCAGTTACTCACTTACAAATAATGAACATGGACTCTCAATACTGCTTTTGAAGTGGACCATAAGCTAAACTGAGACAGAAACCAAGTGGCTTATGTCCTTCTTTTCCAAATTCTTACACAAGTGCTTCAAGTCCATAGTCCATCTTTAGCATTCCCTCTTCAATTCTCCTTGATCTCCTAATTTCTGAAGTTCTATAGCTGTGATAATAGGTTGCAACATTTTTAGTGTATGGTAGGTACTGGGATATCTCAGCATTTTCAGACTCTCACAGAGATAAACTTGCAAAAGTTGCAGGCAAAGGTACATTTGTAAGTGATTTGGACTGAATAGATTCTTTAGAGTAGATGAAGAACACACATGTTGATGGTATGTCTTCAATAACGAGCATCTAACAGCCACCAAAAAAAAAAAAAAAATTAACCATCCTACTCTTACTCAGTTTAAAGCTGTTTCTGTTGCTGCAAACCTCAGCTTTGTTCATACTGCAGCCAGTGGAGAAAAAAAACACCAAACCCCAAAGCAAAACCACAGTGAGAAACACACCACTATGGTAAAGGACTGTATTTTTGTCAACAATAAGAAGCATTAGTTTTTGTTTGAGGATATTTTTTTTCCTTTTAAGAGCTAATTCTGCAGTGCTCAGCAGTTTCTCAGGCTGTTGATTTCAGAAAGAGTTAATGGCAGTTCCCGTGCCCCGAAGTTAATAGAACAGTTAACAGAACAAATTAATCTGGAGGCAAATCTATATTTGTTTACTAAGCATCACATACCTATTTATATGGCACAAAATACTTTGGTTTGAGTTACCTTCTTATTTTTTTGCAAAATCAGGTGTGCGGGCATACAGGTATTCTTTAAGAAACAGGCTTTAAAAAATATAAAAATAGATAACTCTGGATATTTAACCCATCATTCCTAGATAGTTGCAACTTCTTGAGTGAAAAATAAACTGCCAGTTATGTGTACATTTGCCTGCACACATTTTGCTAATATGGGAATAAATTCCTTCGTGTATACACCAGTGTCTTCTGTTTTCCTGCAGCAAATACTTTCTTTGATTGATGTACTTGGAAGCGGTCCTTATCCTCATTCATTTTAATTGAGAGTAATGAATTTAGAGCTTTTATATGCACAGATTGGCTTCATTCCATTTCTAACTTTCCTCACCTTTGCTAGGAACACAGCCTGCTCAGGGATGCATTGGAAGAGGTTCAGAACTTAGTGCAGCATTCCTGGAGAGGACAGTATCCCGTGAGGAGTAGCCATCTGTTTATAGACAGGCTGATATTTCCAAACAGCTAACATTTTTGTAGGCAGGTTCTCCCTCCCCACCACTATCACTGAGGAATTGCTAATCAGGAAATAAGCTGCTTCCCTTCCCTGATTTGCACAAGATAGAGTGCAGTGTCCACCACGGTGTTTCAAGTTGTTTTGAATTCAGTGAGAGGGTTTGAAAGCACTGCTGTGCTAATGGCATGTGGGGAAATCTTTACAGAAGACAAACTTGCCTTTCTGGTGATTATGTCCTTTGAAGTGAATACTATTGGCATGAAATAGAACTGTTAGAGAGTGGTGTCTTACAGATTGTGGAGACCCTGAAATTGTCTAAGGTTAGAAGTATTTTAATTTCATATTTTCTTATGTTCACTTGAATTTCTTATTTTCCAGAGCCTTAGAAATAAGGAGTGTAACTTCCCCGTTTCTTTTCTATTTTGAAGAGACTCTAAAATGAACACCAAAAATCAGGTGTTTAACTTTCTCAGTTTTATAGTAACTTTTCATTTTAATGTACACCCGCTATGGGAGAAGTCCCACTGCCATTTTATATTTGCAAGCCATGTGCCTTCTTTGCACACCGATGATGTAATGGCTTTTTACCTATGGAGAACGTGAGGCAGCATAGGGATAAACTGGCAAGCACCTGCAACACTGTGCTTGTGAGGAGCTGCCAAGCTGTTCCCTAGTAAGCTTTGTGATCAGCAACAAGGGAATTACTCCTTTTTGAAACGCTTTATCGGGGTGAAGTAATCAGTAAAGTTATTGACATCAGCCAAAGCAATCAGTGTGGCTGTGCTGATTTATCCCAACTGAAGGTCACTTTGTTTCTGAAATGTGCAAAAATAGGACAATGACTAGTACTCCCCTCTGCTTTAGAAACCGTCTTTATCTTAACTCATGGCCTGGAAAGGGTGTCAGAGGGATAAGGTTAGTTGCAGTGACTGTCTGCTGCAGAGCCATGGACTTGCAGAACACATACAGTGGCAGGGAAGGTGCCTTCTGGGCAAATGCCTCTGCTTGTCCCTGTTTCAACAAGGGTGTTTGGTGGCTTTGGAAGACTAATGTGCTTGTCCTCAAGAGAAATGTAGTGACTGTGTCTACTCTCAGGTATTTGGGAATGTTTTTTCTGTGTGCTCCTGCATTGCATCTCTAGCAGAGGTCTGGGCTATGTGCCAGTCAGTCCTGCTTCATGGTGAGACAAACTGGGATCCAGCCTTCCCTCCTAGAGCTGGACTAGCACTGCCATTACCATTATCAGTGGTAATGACTTGTTTTGTCAGTAAAGATGTCAGAAATTACTAAGAAAATATAGAAGAAGCAGCTCTTTTGAGTAAGAAGGTATTATTTTTACGGAGTTGCTTTTCTGATTATAACAGCACTTAAATGCTGGATGTTAAAGTCCAACAGCTGTGGTAAGGCTGAATTCAGTCCCAGAAACAGCATTGTCAAACCATTTATCGTTATCCTACAATAACCTAGACAGTTCTTTGAGTCTTCATTAATACTCTTCTTATTAGTTCACATGTGGTTTCCTCATACATGGGACCACTCATATAGAAAGGTTGCTGGCATTACTTTAAATTCCTGGATTGTGTAAAAGGCAGAAGAGAGTTTGCTTCCATCCTGCAGTATGTTCTGCACACTGCTGGTTTTCATACTTAAATTCACAGTTAACAGTAGGGTTGATTGTCTCCTTTGCCTCTGTGGGGGAAGGGATAGGTTTTGTTGCTGAAGCACAATGCCTCCCACGCTTACTCTTGGGTTCCTGCCGCTTAAGCACACATCCCATGTTCCTGGCTCTGCCTTGAGGTACAATCTATCTCCAAATTAGTAGGAAAAAAACCCTGGAGTTGAGTGAAGTACAATCAAGCCTCTTGGAAATTAGTTAAACACTTAGAAGGGTGTATTTAAAAGAAAACTTTCTGCAATCAACAAAGTACAGCTTTCATCATGTGTCCCTGGTCAGAGACTTCTTTTCCTCTTGATGGCCATTTAGCTTTTTCTGAGCAAGCTGTCTCATGTGAATTTCCCTCCTGTAAGTCGGTGCTTCAACTGTGCTTTGATTTTGTTTACCCTGTCAAAGCTTGCTGGCTTTTGTACATAGCTGCCATTCAGCTAGTTCAGGTTTTGCAAATGCATATATGCAATGTTACATGCAATGTACAAATACATTCTTCAAAGGAGATGTCAAAACAAGTTTCAACTCGTTTTCAGCAGTATCTAATTATAGATACATAATTAATGAGTCTGACATTTATCTTTCTTAACACAAAAGACCATACTTACAAATAAAAGCATTTCCTACAGCACATGTAATAGCTAGAGCATTAGTTGAAGAGAAATGAGAATTTAGAGCATGTTATATTCTGAGGAAATAGAAGTGTTCCTTGGCAAATAAAATATAGGCTGTTACTGTGGTTGCTTACAACTGAGAAGTGTCACACCTTGATATCATAGAATGAATTACTGGTATCCAGTTACTAAAAATGAATGGTAAATCTTGGGTAGAAAGGATAGAAATTTCATTAATGTAAAGGCATCTTTCCAGAAAGCATCTGGGTACTGTTCTACTGTCTGCAGCTGTTCTAGATTAAAGAGGTGGTATTTTCCCTTTCTTGTTTGCTCAGTGAGTTTATGTTTTTCTGTGCTATTGTCTAGGCAAGGACACTTCCCTGGTTGAAACGGTCTGAGCTTATGAGACAATGGATATATCCTAATGCTTTTGCTTACAGGAGTGTAATTGTCCTTATTCCCTAGTACCACTCAAGTGAGTCACAGGAAAAGCGGCTGGTGAATATTATTTGTCTGACGTTCCTTTTGCAGTGACAGTGTGAAAGTTCAAGGTTCTCTATTTCGTATTTGGTTAATTTGAATTAGTTTGTTAATTACTTTTCACATCCAAACAGAGTAATGAATAAGTGTATTAGCTTCTTGCATGTTGAAATAATAACATGTTTTGGTTAGATTTATAAACCTCAGTAATATAAATTTGTGACTCACATTTGCAAATGATCTATAGTTTGGACACTTAAATCCAGCTATATATAAAATGATACTGTGAGCAGGCTCTTGCAGATGGTTTCTCTGTGTAAGTGGAGAGAAGAACAAGTCAGCATCCAGAAGAAAATACCTGTTCTGCACAGCATAGCGTGTGTGATGACATTTATGTGAGGTACTACTTACTGAAGTGGTGCAGAAGCTTTTCCAGCCAGTATTTTGTCCTCTGTGCGTGTCTGTGTGTGGTTGCATGTAACAGGTGTTTGGGCCCGAAGATGTTTAAACAACATGCAAATTGGTCTGTTATATTGCAATAGTATGAAAAGTCCTGAGCATCCCTGAGGGCTCATCTGGGAACATGTTGGGAACGTGTCCTTTCTGTGAAGAGCTGGCCATCTGAGCAATTATAACAGGCAACTTCTAGAAAGGAAAAGGAAAAATGCAGAGTTGAAACAACTTTCCTGATTCTAAGCGTGGGTTGGTACAGTAACCCACCTCTCTTGAACTGTTGTCTAAGGAGAAGGGTCTAGACTTTCTCCCTTCACTTGCATTCCCCTCTGTAGCTCATGTTTTAATGTCCTGTTCCTTCAGCTGCTCCTACAAACTAAGCCCCCAGAAAAGTTGTGGCATGAAGGAATGTACATATGGCAGTCTGGAAGGGGCTCTGGAAAAGGAAACCAAACAAAAATCTTCAGGTTTGACATCAGTCTCTCAGGCTGACTCTGTGAGTTGGCAGGAAAATAACAAGCACAAATGCTGCTCCCTCCTCATCACGTCTGTAGGTTACTCCAGGCTTGGTTTCAAACTTTTTGGTGTTTTTCCTGTGTCATCTTTTCTACTACAATACATTTAATTTTCTTTTTGAGAGTTGCTACAAAGAAACAAATCTATCTATTTACTTTTAGCTGTAGGCATTATGGTGTGTTTTGGTTTGGTCTGTTTGCATGTACAGATTTCCCGCTCTTCCTACAAGCTGGTACTTTAGGTTTTACTTAGTCCTTATCTATGGTTCTTTTCAATTGTAGGTGGCTCTGTCTTTCTTTTTGATTCTGGATGAAGGCTTAGTTAAATGCCTATTTAAGAACTGATGAGTAATTTAAAGGATTTAGGGGAACATTCTGTGCTATTATATGCAAATACATGCCATGCATGGCTCCCTGTGTCATTAACCTGGCAGTCATTTCATGCATGACTCCCCATCTTATTAAGCTAGCAGTATGGAATATTTGATTTACTAAACTGCTATGAACTACTTAGTGTGCTAATATAGGAATATAACTTTTAAATTTCTCTGGAATAACTGTCTTTGGAACAGATTCAGGAATACAATAACATTATTTTGACAGCTGTGCTCAGTTACTAAGGTCTATTGTAGTAAGCTTCACAGAACTGGTGGAGAAGTACCTGTGATTTGAATAAGCTGTACAATGACTGAAAATGAAAGCCATCAGATTAATTAGAGTCCTTCGGGATTCTGCAGGCATTGGAAGTGCAGGTCTGCAGTGTACATGTAAGTGTTCAGTGTGCAGAGCTTGTGGGAGATACCTACAGGTGTGTGCAGTTCTGAATCTAAAACTCTTCAACATTTTGAAAACTGCTTATATCCAAGCTCTTCCCCCTTCCTGGGCTTTTGTTACCATAGCAGCATTTACTGACCATGGGATTTACTGGGGATGGTGGGGGAAGGAGTGTATATTTGTTGACTTGGTTCTGTGCCAAATGGAGTAGGAATTACATGTGCAGGATGTTGGATTCTTCCTTTAGTGTCCATTTCAGCTGGCATCTAATGTCATCCAGATAATTGCAAGCCACTCTGTCATCATTTAGCCAGCTGCATAGGACAAAACAAAGAGAAATTTAGGATCAAAAGGAAGGAATAACCATTTAAAGGGCTTTTAAATGTTGTTTTCTCTCTTTCTCAATCAGTAATACTTAAAAGCCTTTAATTTACCCCACCCCTTATCCCCCTTCAGAGACATACACATACACTCTCACATTTGTATGACTTTGAGTGCTTCTGGCTTGATTGATAATATGTGAGCACTGAGCTGCCCAAGAAAATGTCACAAGCAAGAAATGAGGTCAGATAATGACATCCAAAACCAGAGCAGAGGGAATCATTCAGCATCCTCTGGTAATTTGATTGCAGCTAAGAGTGTGAATCAGCTCCACTTTTATACCTCCTTTATGTTGAAAGTTCTCTAGTACTTTGTATGTGTGCTTTGGATTTGGAGCAGTCATCTGAATCACAAATGCAGCATAATGCCATACATACAGTATGGGTCATCAGAGACTTATTTACCTAGAAGGATGGTGATTTCAGAGGGCTGTGTAAGTCTCCTTTGAAATGTGCCTGTGCTCTGTGGTACTTTTAGCATTAGCACAAGCTGTGAATATGCATTCAAGTGAGAGCTGTGTGGAAAGTGAGCCCGTTACATGTGGAGGAAGGAGGGTATGAAAGTACTGCTAGGACTGACTGGGGAAGTGTTCACAGCTGGCTGGGGCAGAGTGAGCTGCAGAGTGTGCATGGCAGGGGGATGCACAGATGACTTTGCTTAACTTAGCAGACCATGGTTGTAGAAAATAAAGGCTCAGCATCGTGTCCTATTCAGCATGTTCAGTACCCTGCTCAGCAGAGACTATGATCAGTGAGAGGCTGTGAAACCAGCTCTGGACAGGCTGAGATGTGGAAGCATTGGCAAAACACACTTGGTGTGCCCAAGGGCAGATTGAGGAGTAGTTCTACTCCCTCCCATTTGAACGCTGGAGAAAAAAAAAATCTCAGATTTTGGCAGAAAATTGGGTAAAGCAGAAAATTGTGTGAAGCAGGTCTGTCAAAGGACAGTCAGTAGTCCTAAATGTAATGATCTGAACGCATTATCTTATTAACACATATCTTATTAACTTTTTGGTAAGATCCATCTGCTTGACTCCTGTCCCTCATTGCACTCATCAGTCTTTTCTTGCTGTATTAAATTTTTTTTCCTGTTTTTATAGATGCCTGCCTACCTGCCTGCCTTCCTGCTCACCCTCCCTCCCTCTCAAGAGCAAAACTGATTTCTGCTTTGCTTTAAAGGATCAATATATTTTGTTCCCTTTTGTTTTCTGTAGTGTCAGGTTATCTCTTTTTACAAATACACTTCATCAAAGCTGGACTCTGCTTACGTTGCTGACCTCTCCTGCTCTTTTTTATTTTCATTTCCACGATTAGGTCTCTGGTTTGTAAATGCTTTTCACTTCTCTCTTTGTGCAGTAGAGTCCCTCATTTTTTACCTGTTATCAACTGACCCTAGCTATGAAATGAAATGACCTCTGTGAGAGAAGTGGGCAGCCAGACTATATATGAGATTTTTAGTTTTCTGTATCTGTTCATTTATCTGAGCAAGTAAAATGATACAAAACTACCATTACAGGTAGAATTCCTGTGTAAAGAATACTGTCAAGTGCCTCAGTTGATAGTCTGCTATTTTTTTTGTTGTGAGTAACTGAGGTGAAGGGCAAAGTAGACAAAGGTGAATAGTATCCCTGACTAGAGGCAACTACTTAAGGCAGGAAAACATGAGTCAGGGACACGGTATATGATGGAGTGATTGTGGGTGAGCAGAATATCATAGAGGAAGGCATGTGAATCTAAGTGTGGAAAGCTTTAATGGCAAACATTTTAAATGCTTCTAGCCTGGAACATACCCCTAACAACTGCAGTTTTACAATCTAGTTCTGTTATTGTCATTTTTTTCCCCCCCTATTTCTGTGTGAACATGAAGCACTTACTGGCTACTGTGTTAACTAAGCATGTCACAGAGCAGACTCAGTGAGAAAACTTCTAATGGAGGGGCTGCTAATTCACCCCAGTAGTCCATGCAAATAGTTCAGTTTGACAAACTTCTTTCTGGAAACATGAAGTTTCAGCCTGGTTTCCTGCTGGTTCACCCATGCAGCTCGCTGGAAGCATGCCAGCTACAAAGTGAGATGCACAGGATGTGGAGGTTGTTTGGCTGTTCTGCCAGGTGGGCTACCCTGGGTCTGGGGCTCCCGGATTTCCAGGCTACTGCCTCTGAGCCAGGGCAGGTGGACAGCCAAAGGTGCAAGACAGCTCACCAGGCAACCTGGGCTGGAGCTATAGTCACCTCCTCTTTTGGAGAGTATTGATGAGCAGAATAAATTCATCTCAGGAACAGGAAAGTTCTCTTTGAATGCATTCTCCTTTCCTGCTTTAGAAGTGGATGAAACAAGGACAGGAAAGTAAATTGAAGGACAGAGAAGGAAGCATTACAGCTTTCAATCAACATATACTTCCTCTATGTATTACCAAAGTTAAAGCTGAAGAAAAATTTTTGAACAAAGCTGTGGTGCTGCCTCTCCTTGTACAGAATTGTAGGCCAAAGGAAAGTAAGATGAAGCTGAAGGTTTTTCAGTCATGAGAAGATTGGACTTCTTCAGTTAAATGTGTCCTTCCAATCAGGTTAATTAATCCAGAGGAGGAATTATGATGTACATATTTTTATAGGTTTAAGCCTTAGTTTTGCTAACTCAAATCAAAGGGACTGGGATGGCAAGCCATGCAGTCTGAAACACGGAAATATCTTCCCGGGAAGGCTCCCACTGGTTCGGCGATTAGTCGGTGTGCAGTAGCCAGCTATCACCAGCAGCAAGCAGCTGTCACACCCTTTGGCTGAACTGGAGCTGTTTCTGGCCGTAGAGTGCAGTGCACAGCTTGCTGTTTTATTTGCTTGCTTGCATTTGCTGGGTTTTTTTGGCCTGAATTATTCATACGGTAGCAATTGTCAAATGATCTAGGCCAGAGAAATTTAGTTTCTTGCAGGACCCAACCTGATGTGGCAGCGTGCTGTTATGTACCACACCAGAATTAGCAGCTGCTGCTTTACAGAGAGGCAGTGCTTCACTGATGTACCCCTAGAAAGGCAGCTGCCAAGAGGTGGCCCTGAATGTTTCAGAGGCAGCTGTTTGCCTGGAGAAGATGGTGACATTGGTTTGCAGATACCAACCAAAGCTGATGACAAAAACCAAACCATGCCAAATGAATGAGGAAATGGGGACTGTCTTAATTCTGAGTTTCGTAGCAGATTTGCTGTGTTCTGGTACTTTTCTATTTTCGTCTTTTCTGCCTACTGTGGACCACCAGTACTGGAATAAGGTTACAGCTATGTAAGGGTGGATTCCTCTGTCGAGTCCCAGATGTGACTGGGCACAACTGCAGTTTCCTTGTAACAGCAAAATGCACAGTTGTCTAGACCCTGCCTTTCACCTCAATTGGTGGTTGCTTTGCAAGTAGTCAGAGAAGCTCTGACTGTGGGAATACAAGTCATGTTGCTGAGAAAGCCCTGCCTACTGTGCATAGCAAAATATCCACGTTTACCAACACTCTACACTTACTGCTGGAGACTACAATATTCAAAACATCATATCCCTTTAACTTCTCCAGAGCTGCGGCAGCATTTTCTCTCCTCTTCCCCTCTGTACTACCACTGACTTGGAAAGAAGAAAAGTTTCTAAAACTATGGCCAAGGCAAATGTATATTTTGCTCTGAAACCAGTAGACTGCTTTATGCATCAGAAGGATGTCTTCAGACCTGAGGACTCAGTCATGCTCAAAATTGAAGTCAAGCTCCCGTTTGTAGCAGGAAGACTCATCCCCTCAGTCACGGAGTCTTTACAGGCTGCAGAAATGCTTTAGGGCCCATAGACTCCCGCTAGTATGATCTGCCCAGGAGGAAGCCTACAGGAGAATCCCAGAGCAGGGCTGGAATTTGCATTTGGGATCAAACACAAGAGGAATGGTTCACCTAAAAGGTGATACATGTAATGTATTCCTGTAGAAGAAAGCTCTTGTCATACTCTTTAATCTGGCAGAGAAAGGTCTAATGAAACTATTCTGCTAGAAACTGCAGGCAGGCATAATTGGTTTATACAGTGAGAGTAATTAATCATTGGAACTGAAGGAGGTTAAGATCCTCTATTGCTTGTAATCAGAGTGGAATGTCTTTCTACACCTCAGCCAGAAGTAAGGGGCTTGAGATAGAACTCATTGTGTTCATCTTTAGTCTGTGCAATGCTGGAAGCCCTAAACCACATGGTTCCTGCTGAACTAGGAATCTGTGAATAACTGCTCTTAATTTTTGCCCTTTTTCTGCTCTAGTGGTTATTTTGAAAGCGAAATGGGAGCAAAATCCTACAGCTGAGTTTGACATCACGATGAGATTTTAGTCTGTTAAAACTCCTACGATTTTTTTTTTATTTAGTTAATTTCAGTGTAATTTAAAAAATGAGATTTTTCTTCTCTTCAAGAAAAGACTTTCTAGACTTCTGAGCACGTGTTGCCCATAGTGGAATAAGCAGGCACAAAGCAGATGACAAAACCACCCCTCATGACATTTCCTCTCTGTCATTCATGAGGCATTTTTTGCAGTTAATGTAATCTAAAACAAATATAATGGTTTAGGTGCTGTTGCATTGCATTCCTTATGATTGGAAGAAACTATAATCAACAGTTCTGCTTTCCCTTCCATTGTAATAATAAATAGTAAAAACTAGCAATTCCATTTAAAATAGCTCTAAGTGGCACTACAGATCAGACCAGTGAAGCATTGTTTGCCTTTCAGATTATGAACTTGTGAAGGATTTCTTGATTATTCCTTTTCTTATTAATATCATATAATTAACTTAGTAACATTCTGAGTTTTAATAAAGATTTGTGTATTACTGAATTATACAAACAAGTTTCATTTTTCCAGGTCTGTATGTAGGAGAAGTGTTAGCAAAAATAAATATTCTAATCACTTTTGTCAAAACAAATTGCTAACAATGTCTTTACTATTCTGCATGTGAGAGCTACTTGTGACATTCATTAATCTAACAGTTTATGATTTTGATTTCCAGATGGAATGATTAGCATTTCTAAGCTTTTTATATTCAAACTGCAAAAATAAGCCTTTTTCAGGGGTCACTGAAGGCAAATAATTTAGTCTAACACTTGGCCCATTTAAAAAATCTTTCTGATGCCTTTGTTTTGAATATTATTTAAAAACTTTATTTATTATATGAAACAGTGAAGTGAACTGTTATTATCTACAAAGGTCACTTCTACAGTTTTAATCTTTTCTTTTGTCTTCCTACATCCCTTCTTAATCAAGAATACCATGCCTCACAATACTGCAGGACTAGAATCACAGAATCTATGCTTGGGGAAAAAAAAAATATTTTCCTTGATTTCGTGTGCGAACAGAGCACCAACATATTGTGACTGATCACAAAATGATATCACTTCACTTTTATCAGTTGCAAGTGTGGAGACGAGTGGGTGTATGCTTTTATATTTAAATTGTGATTATTGAGTAGGTCTAGTGGGTATCTCTTGGCATACCTTGTAGAAACTTGGGCTTAGCTTCATTCTTTCCAGCCTAATTCTTATAGTTATTTTCCTTCAGATAATATGCCAGAGGGAATGGTGACACCTCTGTGAGGTATCTTGCTCTGTAAAACTCTAGGGGCTATCTCCTACAAATAGTATCAAGTTTTGTCCTTCAAACCGTTGAAAGTTTGAGATCTTTTAGCCACCTATATGCAAAAACACTTGATTATTTTTGTTATTTCAGGGTTTGTAAATTCCCATCCTTATTCTGCTTAATTAAAGAACTGGATGGTGATACTCGTGACCACATGCTTATTGCCACGTCGGTTGTCTGAGAAAAGAAATTCCTCCCTCACCCCAAACAGTTCCTTTGAAGAGGGAGTTATGCTTGAAACCCCCTTGAGATACCAGACAGTTGCTGTTCTGCCATGAGAGATTTATTTTGCTGGGGTTTGCAGCAGTTTGCTGCAGTTTAAACTAAATTTAAATGCTTCAAACTTAAGTGACATGTTGTTGCACCAAATGCGAGCCTGATGCACACACTGACTGCACCCTGACTAACGCTGCAAACACTGTTGAACAAATCTGTTAAAATCCAGATACTTTGGTGTTTTGGCATCCTGAACAGCATTCTTTGACCTTGGTTCTGACCTGAGGATTAATGGTGAACCAGTCTAGGCAAAGTACTGTGCCATGGGAATGCAAACCTTTCCCCTTTCGGGAGTCAGCAATAAAATGAATAGCAAAGTTGCAGCAAGTGGTCAAGTTCACAACTGGAGTGCTACAGCAATACACTGTTGAAAGGAATATAGAATTTTATTTTCCCTGTATCAAAGAGTTGGGTGTCTGAGATGGTAAAAAGCTGTGAAATTTACACAGCCCTGTGGATGCCCTGTACTTTCCAAAGGAAAGATGCTGCTGGTTTGGTGCCTAAAGAAAGGCACTGGTAAGGAGGAGAGGCTGCTGCTGCTGCAAGTTGTATACAAAATTTTGAGCACCTATGAGTTTCTTTCCCCATATTTTAAAATGCACCTTACTCCCATTTGTACAGAAATCTAAGAATTTAGTGAGTTTGTATCAAAAAAGTGCTTATAGTCTTTCCTAGGTGGTTGATAAATACCTGACAATACCTGAAAGTTTGTGAATGTGGACTGAGTAGTGCTCCAAAGTACATAATGTAAAGAAGATATATAACAAGAAAATACAGTTTGTAAGTTGAGAACTGCTTGCTATTTATCAATAAATATTCACTGCCGATCAGAGGACTTATAGGCAGTTTTATCAGCATTAATATTCTATAGCAGAGAGGAGAATTGGGTTCCAGATCTTCATAATTTCTAAATTCTGCATAAATGGAAGATTCAAATAGTCTACTAAAATAGTGACATGAATCTGGGGAGGATTAATATTTTCTTTTAAGTCTTCAAAAGGGTGTGGCAGCAATCACTATTTTGTTCAAATGGGCAAAATATCAGTTTTAGCACCATAAATCCAGCTTAACTTTTGATTTTGGTGGAGCTGTGCATTATAAACACACAAAACTCAGAATCCATCCCAGCTGGAGGCTGAAAGCTGATGTTTGCAAAACTATCCCACAGGCAGGAACAGATAACTGATCAGTTCATATTTTGCTTTGCACAACTTAATTACTTAATTTTTCTGTGCTTTCCCTTCCTCTTTATTGACTTTAATTAAGTTTTCCTTAGGGTTTGCATGCCTGGAAAACTTTGACTACTTAAACAAGTAATCCTGTTTACTCATCATATTATCCCAGCTCGACTTTTGGGCTGAAGTGTGTATTTTCTTAAATTCTTTTGGAACTATTGCTATTCAGTATTATAATGATACTAAGAACAGATCTTATAAAAATGATTTGTGTGACCAGTTTGGAGAACTGTTCAAGATTTTAGAGCTATGAAAACAGTATCTTTTGAGGGAAACTTTGTAAATGATATGAGCCAACACTTTTCTTTCACATTTCATTTGAAAGTTTTTAAGTTCTTAAAGTGTGAATAACTGGGTCACTCATATTGTAAGTTGCATAAAATGAGTAGTTCTACAAACAAACAGAGGAACAGTTAATGGAACTACTTGTGTTTTAAGTTTATTACTTTATATAATGCATTATGTTTTAGGCATCATTTTGGATTTTTTTGCTAAGTAATATTGATGGTGAATTTTTATAAATCCCAGTAAGGTATTTAGTTGCTTATATTTTCATTTTAATGAGGGAAATTTTAGAAACTTTTTTTTTAATTCTTGAAAGTTTACAGGTTTTTTTCCTTTGTTGTGGCACCCTAAAAACCCAGTAAAAACTCAAGTTAAATTAATAGTAAAACTGTTAATGTTATTAACTTTTCAGAGAGAACTCCAATGGGAATAGAGCCTGTGAAGAGCTATCTGAATTCTCACGTTCTGTAAAATTAGCATTCTAAATTAAAAATTATGAGGAATAGACCCTTCTGGCACAACAGATGAGCTTTAAAGACAAAATATTTGTTGATATTTATCAGTGTGTGTGTTCACAATTATTCTTAAAAGTCTTAAGAAAGACAATGAGTGTTTTCCTGAGGAAAAATGTTCATAACTGAATTTTAAAATAAAAGCAAAATTTATTCATTGTTAAGACTAAAGGGAAAAGACTTTTTTTCAGTGCATAGATATATGTCTGATTTGGTTGTCTGGTTCTAACACAAGCAAACTCATTAAGTTAGGAGACAGGAAAGTAAAAATACGTCTTTAGTAAATACAGTTACTAATTTTTTGGAATTCAAAAGGGTGTGAGAATTAAAGACAGGTTGATACCTCTGTGCATACAGTTGTGGCTAATTTTCAGTTTAAAGTTCTCAAAATTAGTTTTCTTATGAACAAGGTGCAATTTACTGATATAATTGCAGTTATTTTGAGTTATTGGCCATTATTTGTGTAAGGAAAAGAAGTTTACTTTTTTAATACTTTATTTTTTTAAAAAAACTATGGTAGTAACATTAGAGTTGTGGAGTTAAGTTCTACAAAATATTTTAATCTTTCCAGTCTTAAATTTCTTTTATATTCTGTCATGACTCTAAAAGTTTAGGTCCATATTTCTAAAATTTTTGCTCTACTATCAATACCTCCTGTAAATTCAAATGCATGGATGAACTAAAGTTGATCACAAATCACTTGGGAATTTTGAGCAGTGCAGACAGCAGTGGGGGACGTATGAAAACTGACAGTGACTTAAGCACCTCTTCAAGTGAGTGGACACTTTTGGGAGTTAATTCTTTGCCAGGGAAAGACCCATAAGAATTACTCAGAATGGCAGAATCAAGCATATATGTAAATGTTTGCAAAATTGGAAATACAATGATGCAAGCTTAGAAAGTTATGGTATGAATGGGAGGACCTGTCTTTCTGAACAGGATGGCTTTGTCCACAAGTTTCAATTCTGCTGGCATTCCAGTGGTTTTGCTAGAGAATAAGTTAGTTTCCACCATGACTTTCTGTGTTGCCTGTTTTCCTTTTGGGGTTACTCCTGACAAGTATCAAGTAAGCTAGAATTTTTCATTCTACCCTATTTTAGTCTTCCAAAGTGTTAGTTTCAAATGGAGAACTTCACGAAGATGCTACCCTTTAGAGTATTCTGGGTAGTACCTGTATATGTCATGAAACCTTACAGAGGAGTGAAGGGCTATGAGCCATAGTTGTAATCATCTGAGAGATACAGGCAAGTAAAGTAACCAAGTTTCTATGTAATTTCAGTTTTTGTAGTTAGGTGTTTAGTTGTTACTGAAAGTTACAGATATAGGACCATACTGTAATATTTTTCAGAATATTGAGAGATTTCAGATTAGAATGATCTTTTTTAGAATAGAGCTCTTTGAACTTGGGGGATAGCAATGAATGACTAGAAAACCTAATTTCATGGAAACTGCATTCTTCTATAGACTCTACAGGACAGGGATGTTTGTACAAAGTTTTGAAGACAGTGTTCCTCAGCATAATTCCTTTCCAATATGATATCAAATAATTGCATTGCATTTAATGGAGCTTCTATTCACTCACTCTTCTTTTAGAAAATGTACCACTTGGTAACTGTTTCCTCGAGCTTGAATCTGGTTGGTATACTTTAATTTCTGTTAAATACGTGTGTGGAAATTATACAACATCAAATGAAAAGAAATCAAATATCAGAATTGCCTTCTTCCAAATCAGACAGATAGCCAATCCTGTTGAAATGACTTGCCATTTTGAGATTGTCTTGATCCAACTTGTAGAAAGAAGCAGAATTAAAATAGCAGCTTGTTTAATGCTGGCCTGCGTCGTTTACAGGGCTTTCATGAGATCTCCTGTCAGCTCACGTTAACCAGAAGTCATTGTTTCCATTGGAAACTTTGACAACTAGAAGTGTTTGGTTGCAGTGGGCCTTGTTACTTATGTTTTGTTACCTTGTGATAATACTGTAATAGGTCATTACTGTTCTTGTTACAGAGAAAGGGATTTAGTTAGGTGATGCATAGTGGCTGTTTCTGTTGAAAATGTTTGCACCTTGAAGCTGCGATGCCTCGTCACATCATTAAAGTACAGTTCTAGGAAGAGGGAAAGCATATTTACTGGAAAACGATGAGGGTGGAATGACATCTGTGTGTTTGTGAGTCAGTCTTTAATATGTTAATGGCAATATGAAAAATGGGCAGTTGCTGCTCCATTGATGGTGGTAAGGGGGACTCTTTTCAGCACGGACCCCACTATTTGTGTGGAGGGCATGAATTTTCTGTTGCTGCAGTATTTGCAAAACCATAGCGAAGGCTGAGGTGGCAACAGTGACTTGGGTGTTGTTTATTTCCATCTCAGTATTTAACAATGCTTAAACACGTGCTTAATCTCTCTCTAGTTTTAAAATCATAGTTTAAAGAAATCTCTCATAAAAGTGTCTGAATGAAACTGCACACCATAAAATCTCTTTAGAAAAGAGATTTTTAATGGAAACACTGCCACAAGATTTATTGTAGTGGTTCTGAAATAGCACTGTTATAATAAGGGTTAAGGCTCAATTGTTCACTCTCCAGCAGCAATAACTTTCTCATTGGAATCTGAAAATAAACCCCTATGAATAAAATGACACCAAAGACTTGTTTTCTTGAGACAGCTAGCCTTTTTGTACAGAAGCTATTCGGAGGTCTTATACTGTAGTTCTGCTGAAAAATTACACTGGCTTGCCAAATATCTTAATGACTTTTCTCTCAGCGGTTGGTAATGGTGAAATGTTATTCTAGTAACCATAATGTCTCTCATAAAACAATTGCATACAATATGTACTGTACTTCTATTTTAGTGAGCACTTCCATCGGGCTTGTACTGCCAGTAGCCATTTAACATTTCATAGCAAACTGCTCACCAGTCCTTCAAGTGTAATATTGCAGAAACAGTGAAGAAATGCGTGATTAAAAGCATTCACTGAGTGTGGACCATTTAGTACTACCCTATCTTGCAAGATAAACCAGCCTTCACACATGTAGGCGCTCATCATATAAATGACAGTTCTATGTGGTCATTTAATTTTACGATCTCAATTCTCGCATATATTGCTAACATAAATATAGCGTTCTCCTGCAGGGAGGTCTGCTGGGTATTATAAAATCAGTAAGACCTCAATGGGTTCAAATGGACATCTTTTATAATTATTGCTATAAAATTTCTTGACAATGCATTTTGTTGTCCAATGGGTAAAGAAAATGATTTTCTGAAAGAATGGGTTTTGACAAAGAGAGCAACAGAGCTTAGGCATTTGTTCCTGTGCTCAAGCATATTTAAATTACGTCCGTTACTCTTACCTTTTGGACAGAGGCCAATATCCTGGAATAACTTTTTGCAATGAAGCTCCAGTCAGAGTATGGCTGTATTTTTCATTGTTTTCTGGTGTGGTGAGACAATGTAGGATATCTAGGGGGAAAAGATTAATTTGCTCTTTAATGCAATTAAATCCTATTTGCCAAGCAATTCTTTTTACAAGCCCTTGAAGAGACTGGGGAATCTGAAAGAGGATGAGGGCAGTAAATGTATACCTAGAAGTGGTTTTAAGGGAAGAAGCAGACTCGGGTCCTGGATTTCAGGACAGTCCTTTTAGCTGTAGATCATCAGGAGGAACACTGTTATATCTTTCTTACATTTGTCTAAAATGCTTCTCTTTGACTATGTCTGGAAAGGAATTTCTGTCCTGTTTATTCACATTTACATAATAAAAAGATATTAAGTTTCCTTTAGAAGGCTGAATAGCAAAGTTTCTGTGCTTGAATTGCCTTTGGAACACGGGCTTTGCCTGTGGAATGATTGGGTTGTAAAGCACTACTGTGCAGCTCTGTGTGCTGGCCCTGGGGACCACCAGCAGACTATGGAGAACATGGTCTGTGTGCTGTTGGTCAGGAGCTGGTGCCTCTTTGGAGGTGGAAACACTCAGAAGTGGTTCAGCTGTATAGTGCCTTGATGCTATTGATTGAGTTTTATATAAAACATCTGTATCAGTGGTTTTGGACTATTAGTGAATTTTGCATCCATCAAAATAGAATGGCATCAGTACCTATATGGATAGACTATATCAGCATCCTATTACTTTCCATCTCGAGTTTCTAATTTTTATATATGTTTTTAAATGTGCATCATATGTTAGGGAAGGAGAGACAGTGTTCTTGTGGGTTGGCGATACTTCATGGATTTGATTGAAATTAGAGTGATTGATGTTAGCTTATGATCTAGTTCCTCTTGTCTGTCTTGGAATGGGCAGGAGAAGTCTACAGCACACGGGGATTCTCTGTCATTTTGTTTTACAAGAAATGTACCTCTCACATATCAACAGCACTTCCTTAAAGGTATGTGGGCATTCTCACGTTATTTGATTGCCCAGTGTCAGTAATGGTGGGATTCTGATCTCTAAACAGCCTTATAAGTGCTGCAGTATCACACACATATACGTACAGTAACAAAAGAAATTTAATACTAAATGTGTATTGGAGCAGGAATTGCAAGAGTGATGTGCATTTACCCCAGAAGTTAATTGGAAGGTTACTGCATAATGATGTTGTATTTGCAGTTGATAAATAACTGCACAGTAACCTTTGATAAGATTGAGGTAGCATAAGTTAACTTGCCAGTACTGTGTTTGTTAGAAAAAGGTGAAGGCAAAGGCAAAATAATCAGTATATTTATTAATGTATGTGGGGGGTTTGGGTGTTGGCAGCTCATATCTTTGCTATTTTTTCCTATGCAGTTCTAAAACCATTATATTAATTGTTTTTCTCACCTGGAATGAGAGCCAAGTGTCTTCAAATACATTTACCTTTGAAGTAATTAAAATAAAGTGTCTACTGACCATAGCGAATAAGCAAACATGCTCTGCATGAAAATAGGCAATGATAAGGGAAAAAATGTTATGCAAGAAAACAGTAAGGGAAAGGAAAAAAAGAGATTGTAGTTGCAGTTTCTTTACTGGAACCTTAGCAAACCTAATTGATTATTCTGAGCCATCTCACACATAAATATATCTTAGCTGCTATAGCTTGGAGATATTTGTAAAGAAGATTGTTGCTCTTTTGTATAAAGAGTTGAAGCCAGCATCTTCCATCCATGTTCCAGGAAGAAATAATTTACAGGAATTCCAAGCACTTTGGGAAGTTTCTCATTGTATAAAAGGGTTTTCATGCCTCTCACAAGTATTACAGTTTACTCATGGGAAAAAAATGAGCTTGGGTGAGTGGGCAAATGTGTAATTCCTAAAGAGATACAAAATAGAAAGGACTAGATAAGGAATGGGAAACTCAGACTAGAGTTAGCTGAGAAAATGTAAATAGTTTGAGATCTAAGCTGATTTCTGTATTTCAAATGAGAAAGTTTCTTCTGCACGTTAAAAGTGTGCACTACAGGTATACAGCTAAAAGCTTTCTAAATATTTAATGGTGAGATTAGAACACCCAGATTCAGTCTTCAAACTACATAGATTGATCTTACTGTAAGGCAACAGCTCAGCCTGTGCTTCTTGGGTAAGAGTAGTTGTTTGCTGTCCACGACAGCCAGGTGTTCTCAGAACACCTCACTGTGCAGGCAGTGAGCTCAGTGAGCATGAGCTTCATTCTTCCAGACTCTGTTCCCCTACCTTTGCTGCTGTGCCCAAGAGTGGTGTTTGTCCTCTTGGTCCTGCTTCCCAGTGTGAGGTTCCCTGGTCTAAGCTGAGAAGGATGTTTGGCCACTCTAAATATAGCTTGGTAAACCACTTTAGATCAGTTGTAATATGAATATTTGTACAAGTTTTCACAATGCATCCTTCCTTTAAAAGACCTGGTGAACAAAATTGGGTATGCTGAATGTCTATAGGAGTCACTAATATATTAAGCAATTTATGTTTTTTCCTATGCGAGGAAGGGGGTTTCTTCAGCATTTATCTGTGCCCAGAATATATGTAATTATAAAATGAAGTTAACTAGCAGCCAAACTAATAGATCAGTTTTCAGACCACACAGTACTTCTATTTAATGCTTTCTACTTTGTTTTTTTTAATGTTTATGGCAATGCCTGTATGAACAAGTTTAATTTAAATGATGCAAAAACATGCAACTGATTTTCCCTGTACAGAGCAAACTTGCATTGGATACTACAACAGTTTCCATGACTAGCTGTTTACACTTTTCTGACAGTGCTTTTCTGACACTGCTTGGTAGGAAAGTGGGTTTTGATGCTTTGCTGTGAAGATAGAGCTCCAGGCTCCAGGGAAACAAAATACATTCCCCATGGATTTTAGAATTCATTTTAGCAATCTTTTATTTTTCATTTCAGTGAAGGTAATTCTGCAACTTCTATGAATCTCAGCTGTGGCAACATGAATTCAGGATCCCAAACATGGGGGCCTTGGTTGCACAGGCTTTTAATATTCTGGAGACTTTTTGATATTCATTGCCAAAATATTGCTGTTCTGCATTCCCACTGTCAAGCTCCAGTTAATACATACTGAATACTTCTGTTTGTTGGCTTAATCCTGCTTTGGTGTTATTTCACAGTAAAGAATCTCCTTTTAATGTAGTGGCTGCTCTCAGATCTTCAACTTGTCAGCACTCCACACTCCTCTGTCTCAGCAGTTTATTCCAGTTGCTGCAGTGCATATGTATGGCAGCTCTCATGGTCAGCAGCGTGGAAAGAAAATAGGATTGAACATTCCGTGGGGCAGTACAGCATCAGCCCTCCGTGGTATGTTGTTCTCAGGCTTTCTTGAATCTGTTAAAGTGGAGGCAATAACAGGGGGTTTGGAAAGCCTAATGATTCTTTAGATTCAGAAAATGTGCATGGGAGACTATCGCTGAAACTCTCTGAAGTCAGTAGACAGACTCCAGTGAATTTTGAAGGGCTCAGATTGGTCCCACAGGGCATTCTGATGATTTCCTGCATACACACTGCTTTTCAAATGACTTGCCTTTTGGGTCTCTGGAGACATAAAATATTCCCAAGATATTGAAACATCCCAGTGGAGGAAAATTAACCATTTCTATTTACATTTCTGTGACCTTATTTGGATTTTAATGTGTTTTCTTAAAGAATTTTGACAGTAACAAAGAGGCAGGCATTCTTCCAAAATGTCATAAAAATAAAAGAGGTGTAAAGTAATCTGTAATACAATGACAGCAATTTTCATGTGAAGTTTTATATATGAGTAAAATGAACTGCCTTTACTTTGAGTCTATCTTTGAGTTTAAAATAAACTCACAGAACCAAAATCCAAGAGGGGTCCAGCCAGGTTCCACAGGACTCCCATATATGTTTTTCATCAGTTCAATGTTTCTCTTATTTGTACAATGAATCTTAAGCATGCCTAGTCTTATATGAAATACCCGGGACTTGAGTCTCAGACTTCTGCACTACAACTTGGAGTAATTGTACTGAAGTCAATGGCCCATATCTTGCCACCAGTTCTTAAATAGAACTTCTAGTGAATTTCAATAAAGACTTTTGCTTAAAAGTCAACAGCACAGCATGGTTCAGGAAAATTACAAGGCTGCAAGCAAAAATGTTAGTTTATTTTTCCTTTTCTTTTCAGAATACCTCATGTTTGGTTCTATAAAATAAGATTATTACCTTGTAGTGATTCAAATCAGTATGGCATCAGAATTGGATCTTGGGAATCTCAGTAATGAGCCTAAGCTTCCCTGACAGTAAAATTAAATAACTTTTAATTAACACAGATTGAGAGCATATGAGGGATACATCCCTGTGTTTCTTTCAAAAAATATTCCTTACTTTTTGACAGTATGAACTAAGCCATATTGCTGCTAGTCCAACATTTATATTCATTATAAATTACAACCACCTTTTTTCCTGTTCCAACAGAAGAAGCAGTTACTTTACTGTGTAGAACTTGCCAAGCCATAATTGAACTCCATTCACCAGTGCAGCTACCTATGTGCATGAATAGAAAGCAGTAATGTTTTTTGAGGAGGAGGTCAGTGTTTCAAAGGAGATGATCAGTACCTGAACTGTGAGATAGCACTGGGGGCAGACTTTGTCTAATGTGTGGGGGAAGTGGTTATGAAGAAGCAAGTGAAACTAATGGCTGGCACAGCTTGCCAGGACTAAAGAAAACTTAGAAGAAAAAAAGAGTTCTCTTTCTTCTTTGCCTAATTTTAAAGCTGTATATGAAATGAGTGCTAGAAGCTTGCTATACACCCTAAAGTGTGAGTCACCATTCATGGTGGGTGATGGAGGCAGAAATGGATTATATGATCCAGTCACATGCTGCCATTGTGTGCACATGTGATTGTGTTCTGCTGGGTACATTATTGTAACCGCTCCCAAAACAATGCAATTGCTTCAGGGGAAAGCCAGTGTAAGTGGTATCACAAGCAAGGACAGGATTTTGGGCATTTCTCTCATTTTGTGTATCTTTTGGTTGCATGCCCTCCTTGTGAATGGTAGCAACTAGGACAGAAAGACAGCTGCTCGTAGAGCTCAGGTTTCTCCATCATCCTGTAACGTGGACCAAAACATGATTTTCTTGGTGTGGGTGAGATAAAATGGAAAGAGCAGAACTCCTTTCCCTTGCTAGGAAAATGATACAATGGCAATCACAGTGCTGGAAAAGGGCATTGTGTGTGTGCAAGAAAGCTGAATGATGAGGTGGGGCACAGTGTGTATGGCAAGGAGCAGGTGGTCAGTAGTCAATTCTAGGTGCATAAAAATAATATTCATTTGTAATGTGCAGGAAACACTGTTTTTTCATTCCTTTTAGTCTTTAAACCTAATCCTGGTTTTCCTAATTTAATACACCATATTCTTTAGGGACCCTGTAAGCAGCTTCCTCTGGGAGACCATGAAGAAGAGATGTAATGTAGCTGCAAATGCTCACTGAGGAGTCCTCCTATGGTACAAGAACTCTCTGCTGGCTATTATCAAGCCAAATGTGGGTCTACACTTCTGATACCTTCTTATAGCTCTGTAGAGACAACATAACAGTGATGTGAGAAGAAAGAAGGTCCCTACCTACCACACTGCACATATTAACTGTCAAAATGGGGCCAACTGAGAATGTTCTATTCCAGAAGCAATGAGCATGGGCACGTGAGAGTAAATTATACTGTAATTTCAGTGTCCCAGCTGCCCTACTGCAGCTGCCAGTGATGTACTTTTCTGTTGTGATAGAACTGAGGTAGCCTGAAGCTGTAGGCTGCCTCAGATAAACCATGTGGTAAACTGGTGTCCCAGCTCTTTCCCATAATATACTTTAGCAAGCTCACACTTACCTGCAGTAGGGCACCAGCTCCAAACTATGCCAGGAATCCCACAGAACTGGAGATTTCCCTTACAGCCTTTCCCACTTTCTGCAGCAAATAGAGGTTGGGGGCAAGGGAGTTTTTTCATGCTTCTACCTCTGTCCCAGCATAGTTTGAAGATGAGGGAAGCAACAGTGTGAAAAATGTTTGTTTGTTTCTCTCTTGCTCAGTAGGGCAGTTATTTGGTAACACAACTGTCCTAAATCCACCTAATGAAACTACTTAAACGTGAGCTACTTCAAATCCTGAGCACAGAAGGAATGCATATGTTATAATATCTATATAAACAGACCATCAGTCGATGTAAAGCTATTGGTGGAATAAGGCAAGATCTTAGCATTTCTCTTTCAGAAAAATGTAGTTTAGGTTGTTGTAATACTTTATTTCTGAGAGAATTTACTGTAGATGTAAATGAACACTTCATAAATAAATCTGTAACACTTGTTCCCAAGCATAAATCTGATTCCCAAGGCTCTGGTAGGCACATTCAACAGTACAATATACAGTAAAGTGCAATTCACTGAAAATAAGGTAAACATGTGTAATGGTCTATGATAAATGTAGGTTAAAGGGTTTTGCATGTCCAATAGGTTTTAAAGCTACTCAAAATCACATATGTTCAGATGTCACAAAGATATTTTTCCGTAGCAGTCATATAAGAGATAAATAACAGTTATGTCCAAAAAAATTATTAAAAATATATATAAAGGTGCAAATACAAATGAATTTATATTTACAAAGAAGCTTCACTGCCCATGTTTACAGCAGACCAGGAGCTATCTGTTAAATTGAGTCCTGAAGCTGAGCATTTCTGTTAGCCCTGAAAGGCAGGGTATATTAGTTTAGGCACTGCCTCTTAGGAATGTGGCTGATGAAATGAAACTGCACTGGAATCTACCAGCTTGGTGTGCAGGTGGAGCAAGCACCTGCAGTTCAAAAGACATAATTTCAAAACACCCTGTGAAACCCTCTGGTCCCTTTACAGTTGGCAGAAAATGGATGGTGTGTTTTTCTCCACTGTCACATAGGTTGCCCTAATTCAGTGAAGCATCTCTGTTCCCATGTGGAGGCACTCTTACTCCTCCAAACTGTAATTGCATTTTTGTCCTGAGTATTATTTATGTTCCCTCTCCATAGGTTTGAGTCAGTAATAGGAATAGAGAGACAGAGCCATCTTGTGGAAGATCACTTTAATATCTTCCAGTTTTAGGTGCCAGGCACTTCAGAAGCTCTTAATTTTGTAGACCCTATTTTTGCAATGAGAAACCTCAATTACAAGTGAGTGTCCTATAATATTTCTACAGATGTGTTGGTTTCTGTACAAAGGCAAGTTAAGTGAGCACGGAATTATATTGTTCCAACATTTGCCTGCTGGCACTTGATATGTTTGAACAGCATGTTTTTTGCCCCATCTTGAACTACATAATCAGCAGTTTCCTCTCTTCTTTCCATATTGCTTCTGTGCACAATTTAGATATTAAATATATATCTTGATTTGCTTTGTAACAGACTGCAAATGAAGCTTCACTGCCTCATCTTGGAAATGTGCAGAGGAAGTAGAGTTGAAAATAATATTTTTCCCTTCATCCTTACTGCTTTCAGTTGAATAATTGCACAATTCTTACAGACTACAGCAAACATTAAAAAGCTGTTCTCGTCTACAGGTTCCAGCCTGAGATGTGCAAAATGCTTGTAATGAAGCTGCAAACCACATGAAAGCAGAGTGACAAGATCTTCTGTGTAGCATAGAGGGGCTTTTGCTTTAAGCAGAAGAAAAAGAGCAGAGGGCATCTTTCTCATAAGAGGAAAATGATGTGGGTCTAGAAAGGACAGAGGTCTTGATAAAGGGAAAATGAAAATGATGCTTAACATTCCAGCTTCCCCTCCTGAGTTAAGGGCATGAGTTATACTTTTCAAATCCTGTATGAGGTAAGGGTCAGTGATTAGCACAAGACTATCTAGTACCTTAAATGCTATAGTCAGCACGTGCTCTGAGAGTATTGAAATCCCTGTTAATCAAAAATGTCAATCCCTTCCAACATGCTTGACTTCTTTACCAATGGGAAACTTAGCCTTGATTTACTTAAATTCTTTAAAGGTGTTAATTTTTTTTTGTGCCTTATTTTGCAAAGCATTCATGAGCTATGAAATAGAGGAGATCAAATTTAATCCAGTCTGATACGTCTTTTGATAGATCAAAAATAAATGCACATTTAGAGATTTTATTTTTTTGCATCCAGAATCACAGCATACCTTTAATTTTGATGAGGAAATGAACATAGTGCTTGTTTAGAGCAGGGTGCTAATAACACCAGTGTCATGGTTCAATCACCCATATGGGCCATTCACATAAGAGTTGAACTTGATTGTCCTCGTGGAACCCTTCCAACTCAGAATATTCTGTGAAACCTGTGAAGGGTTTTGGTCTGTTTTGGTTTTCCCCATCAGCAGTCTTTGTTGTATTTTCATGTTTGAAATACGCGATTCAAAATCAATTTTTGATAGAAGGTGTATCTCTACGATGTGCCACATTCAAGGTTTAGAAAACTAGACTGAATTGAATGAAGTGCTTATAATTATTAGGAAAAATACATGTTTGTGAAGTGTGAGATCTGAAATAATCAACTGAATAGTTGTCGCATAGAGCTTGCAAATCTGTAACAACATGATAATGTTGATTTTAAAATGAAATCAGCCATAACATTGGTAACCTACTACTGTTCTACCTCAAAACACAGATTAGCCATTCAGCAGAAAGAAACTTTCTCTACAAAATGTTTTCCTTTCTTAGGAAAGTTAAACTGAAAAAACCTAAAAACATATCAAATGGAAAGGAGGTTTACATTACCAATATATGATAGAAACATAGAATTATAGAATATTCTGTGCTAGAAGGGACCCACAAGATCCCAAAGGATCCACAAGACCCACAAAGATCATCAAATTCCAGGTCCTGACCCTTCCGCTGGACAGCCCCAAGAATTCCACCACGTGCCAGAGAGTGTTGTCCAAACACTTGTTGAAGTTAGGCAGGCTTGGTGCAATCACCTTCCTTGACCAGCTGGCGATGCTTTGCCTGATGCCCCCCAGGACACGGTTGGCCCTCCAGGCTGCCAGGGCACTGCTGACTCACATTCAACTTGCCATTGACCAGGACCCCCAGATTCCTTCCTGCAGGGCTGCTCTCCAGCCTCTCATTCCCCAGTCTGTCTATACATCCAGGTTTGCCCCATCCCAGGTGCAGAATCCATATCTTGTCTTTGTTAAATTTCATACAATTAGTGATTGTCCATCCCTCTAAATCATCAGAGTCTCTCTGCAGGGCTTCTCTGCCTTCAAGGAAGTCAACAACTCCTCCAAATTCAGTATAATTGTCAATCTTACTTATATACTTTATATATACTATATATAGTTATATATAAACCTATATATGACTTATATGCCTTAAAAGGTATATAAGGTATTGTAGATGTAGAAGACCTTCTGAAAAACTAGTGAGGAGGGAAAGAGCCTAATGTCTACTCAAGGAAACCTTTGCTGCCAGGGAAATGCTAACTTGGGAATAAATTAGTTTTTCGTTCAGGTGATGTTCTCTTTATCTGTCTGCCCCAGAGGTAACTCCCTCACTACAAGTGTTAGAATTCTCACAGGCATGCCTGGAGGCCCCCACAGAGGGACCAGGCAGGCCATGAAGCACAGGGGGACAACACAGTCAGGGGGTTTATTGCACATGCGAAAGGTGTTGTTATAAAAGCACCCAAATGGGTTTCTGTTTTCCCCTTCTTGGCCAGCTGTATTGCAGTGTTCTTGACTGTCAAATTTTCTTTAAAGCTTTGGCCACAGCCTGGTGCCTGGGGTTACACTTACAGGAATATACCTTATATATCTTAAGGTATACCTTATATACCTTCATGTCCTGTGTCCAAGTCATCATAAAATCATCCTAAATAAGTCATCATAAATAATGGATGAGCAGACCTGCTGCATCTGTTACACTGTTATAGGAAACAACATTCCCTTCAACTTGTTGACGTATTTCTGTGTAGCAGTTGCTGAGCAATACTAAAGGACCCCCTGTCCTTTAGCCACAGATCCTCTCCCAGACAGTGACTGCTGTAACTGGAAATACCCCAACTCTCCTAGTTGTTTTTCCATGTAGAGTGACTTTCAGAATAGTTGAAAACAAAGGATAATGCTACAGTGCACTCTGGCTTTTTCTGATCTTTCATTAGAAACACAAAATATGTGTGTGTTAAACTGTAAATGTCATTACCTATTTCTCATGAATATTTCAGGTTCTAAAATTTACAGGCTATTGTTCTCATAAGCAAAACGTTGTTTCTGGATACATGAGTAGTGAGTGATAGAAAAAGCCTCAGTAAGATGCTATAAATCTATTCTGAGAGTAAAGTAGTGTGTAGCCTGCTTTTTCCTTATTTTGTTTTTTACTGGAATAATCAGAGGTGCAAACCAATGGAACGTTTAATTTAAGTTTGATTATTTGGCTGTGCGATATACAGATGCCATAATATTTCCTTAATTTTTGTCAGATGTCAAGGTACCTGAACCGCTGGTAAATGTTAATGTCTTAAAGATAACTGGTTTACTGGGGCATATGCTTTCAATTATACACTAGTGGATGATCCAAGCAGAACTATAGCAGAGATGGGGGGGGGAGGATGAGTCGCTGTCTTACTTGTACATGAACAATAGAGCAATTCAGAACAAATATAGTCCATCTCCTTCCCTTTTGCCATCTTAAAAAGGGACTGCAAGTCCATGATGCTGTGTTGAGCCAGTGGCTGTGGCTAAGGGGATGCAGGGAGGTTGAAAAGAGTGCTTGGGAGGGTGCCCACTGTCTGGAGGCTGAGGGGGGGTGGGGACTGGTGCTGGGTGGGCCAGGGGAAAGGAACTGAATGGCTCTGAATAAAGTCCAACAAATTGACAGTGGTAAGTTTTGTCACCCAGAGAAGGCACTCAGGTACTGTTCACTGGTATCATGCAGTTCACAAATGCAAAACTGCTTTCAGTGAATACAGAAAAGTAAGAATGAGTCATGATGAGTGCTCTACATTATTCTGATGGGTATTGTGGGTTTCTTCAAACTTGTACATTGCTGCCTGAGTGAATGCAACTTTATGTCAAGGAAGTCTTTAAAATGGTCTTTAGAGCTAGAAAAGGGAAAAAGAAAGTGCTGGCGCAGGTAAGATAACTTCAGATGCACAGCTTTAAATTGTCACAGTAACAGGCCAGAGTAGGATGGTTTACTTTTTCCAGGACTCACTTGATGGCTAGGGAGAATTTCTATTCTTCTGTACTGAGGAGAGAGAAAGGGGATTTTGAGTAATGTAATAGGGAAGGGAAGAGAGAGAGAGGAATTGCGGTGCAGACCATGGGAAGAATCAGGGCACCTAGAAATTGCAGGCAGAGGTCTTGCTGTTTATCTCAAGCTGCAGAGGCAGCCAAGTTGTCTCGAGCGCTGGAGAAAGAGGTTATATGTATGTAGGAGGATGTATGCATGGAACTCTCCTTTGGCTTTCTACCATGGCACTGATGCTTTCCAACACTGGGTGAAAGAATAACAAATGCATTCTTTTGTGAACTTCTTTAGATGTCTGCAGACATGGTGAATGCAGGATAAATTCTGTGAGAAGCCCATCTGAGCTTGCTTGGCTAGGGAATAGCTAATGGTGGCTTATGGGCAGGGAGGTGCAATCTAGGTGCAGATTTGGGAGTTGGTGAGTTGTTAGATTTTACTCTGGGAGAAGTAATTGCTCTGGGCATTGCTGATGTCACACCATAAATATCAGATCCTGAGAAAGGTCAAATGGGCTTACCAGAAGAATCGGCAGGGAAAATGCTGAGTTTTCAATAATGTGGAATACACTGTTGGAGGGAATGCCTTTCAGTAATGCAGAATAAATTATAATCCAAGGTTTTGTTTTCTGTAGCATTTCAGTTGTATATTAAAAACAGTAAATTACGCTGATAGAGTATGATATTCAAAGGTCTAAGCAGTCTTTTTGAATTTCTCTTTCTAATTGATACTTGGGAATGATACATATCCGACGCAGTGGGTATTGTTTTATTATAAGATTATCTGAGTTGTTTATATCCTGAAAAAATACTGTGGATTCAGCTGCCTTTTGCTCCCACCCCAGGGTGTCTGTGCCTTGATTTTATGACTGATGTGTCATTTAGTAATTACTATTCTTCAACTTTTTGTAACATTTGTAATAGTGGTGGTGCCTTCACCTACTGATGGCATTAATATCGGTTGATATTTTTATGCACTGATCAAATTGGCTCATTGTAACCAGAGAACTTTATAATCATAGAGCAAACTATTACTTTTATAATGCTCTTATTCCATAAAGGGTGCTGTAATTTTTCCAGGATAATTAGGGAAATAGATCACAAAAGCTCAGGGGTGCTCATGGCACCATGTTACTAAGTTTCATATGTACCATTTGTTTGCCATTTCGGTCTGGTATCCTGACTGTGGCAGAAGTGAATGGAAACTTCCCATTGCCTTCTTTAGGCCAAGATTTCCAAATGGAAATCTAGCACAAAATTAATTACAGACAAATCTAGGAGTCTTTCTGCATCTGTTAGTCATACAGGATCATGTGTGTCATCCATAATGCCTTGGTCTAATGCTCTGAGTTTAAAATTGCTGCCTTGGAGCTTCCCTATGCACACATACAACTGCTCTCTCCGAGGAAGCTTTTAGTTCCTCTTATAGATTTGTTCAAGAGAGGTTGCTCAGCCATGGCAGAAGTGATGTTGTTGCTGTGGACATATTTGGGGATTTTCAAGCACCCTACTGTCAGATTGAAGGGAAGCTGGAAACACTTTCTTCTCTCTCACTCTGTCCCTCCAAATACTCCCAAGTCACTTCTAAAGAGCACCTGTGTAAGAGAAGAAACTCCCCAAATAGCAGATGTTTTACCAACATTTTCTGGGGAGTGGATTAGAAGAAAAAAAGCTCCTATCTCACTGTGTCTCTTCTCCATGTGCCTGCTGAAGGTCTTTGCTCACTGTTACATTACCAGTGTAACAAACGGGGCTGCTGGAGACAGGGCAGACCTGCTCAGTACTTAAACACGATAGTTCACTGAGCCATGCTGCCCAGCTGCCCCTCTCTTGCATGGGATTGAAGGAATTGTTTTGCAAGAAAGTAAAACAATTGATTTAAATCCAGTGATACCAGCTAATGACATGGTAAGGGCAAACAGTATGAAGGAATGATCTGTGTAAATGCTGCTGTGCATTTTTGCATGCCACCGAACCTTGTGAGTGAGGAGAAGTTGTTACATGGAGTAGGCAATTATCGCATCTTGGGTGTTACAGGATAGAGGTTTCTTTGTGCCAAAATGATTGTGCACTGCAGTTTTCTGACAGTCTTACAGCATCCCTCACCCCAGCAGTAATGTCCCCTATAAAGAGTTTTGTATGCAAGCCAAGATGAAATCAGCACTATCTTGCACTAATGACGGAGATTTTACAGTTCTAGGGAAGTTCTGTCAGCATTCAAACTGCAGAAAAACCTAAAATGAGTTATCAATATTTAAGATGTTTGGCAGGTGCATGGACATGCTCCTCTATATTTGTACACACTTACCAATTAACTGTATGATTCTCAAAGTTGTCTAGCTAGAAAAAACTGTATGATTTTGAAACCGGGCAAGTTAATTACGTTGGTTACTGAACAAGTAACTCTGTTTATGTAACTGAATAGATACATTTAATAAATTCCAGCTTCTTATCTCTTTTACTTTCATCATTCAAACTCTTGAGCCTGAACTGCAAATATTACTTGCCAAATGCCAACAGACAAGATAACTGCTAACCTTTTTGTCTCTGTTAAAAGTATATTGAGTATATTCTTTCTTCTGAAAGAATCTTCTATAGAGCTGAATAGCTGCCTACCACAGGAAGAAAAATCGCCAAGTTGGACAATCTTCAGACCTTTGGTATACACTAATTATGGTATGAATTGTGTGAATTTCATTTGTACTCGTGTATTTATATATATCTCATTAATTTGTTACAAAGAGGGAAAAAATCATTACTGTAGAGTCAAATTGCCTGTAAATGACTTAAGGAATATGTTAATGATCCTGCTCCAAATGAATAATTATAACGCAGGTGCACTTGAGATGTGATCATTTAACTGACAGCACGCAGCTTCTAATGTCTTGAATATCCATGATAATGGTGATGTCATAGCAGCCAGTTAAAATCATCGCTCACATCCTCCATTCAATACACAGGAGAACTGTGGGTGTAATTCCCATATAGAGCTATTACCTTGCTTATTTAAGGAATGGTTAATTTATAAACAAATCAAGAAGTTGCTCTGCATTGATTTTAGTGCAATATGTTTCCAGTGAAATGCCATGCTATTGTCTCAAGTAGAAAATAAACATCAATGGCAGAAAGGTGTTACTGCATCAATTTGATGTTATAGCTTAAATGAACTTTACTCAAAATATCCGAGTTTATTAGAGATGTGAATTGTATTTCACCTGCTTTGCTACTGATATCCAGCTAAACTTTCCACACTTACTGCTTTAAAGGTGCCTGTAGTTTAGTTCCCTCTGAAGTTGATGCCTGTGGGAATCAGGGGATGTATGCTCTGACGTGCGCAAAATAGCCCTTGTCTGCAGATGACTTGTCTCATTAAGAGAAGACTTGAACTCTGAAAAGGCCAGTCTACTTTTGGGCTTACATCCCACTTCATTTTAGACTGCTGTGAAACTTGTTAAGCTTTTCAGCGTTATTTGTGGTCAAGATCAGATTTTAAGTATTAAATAGTCTACTTCAAATGTGCATGAATTCGCAGAAGGCAGCAGTGTGCTGCCTAGGTGTTATCTCCATGATAATAGCAATGAAACTAGAGCAGTAGCTAAATATAGAACAGTTTTTCTGCATCTATTTCATGAGTTGTCATGTAATTACAAATAGATGAAGAATTAAATCTCTAAGCTGTAATGAGGTTTATGAGGAAAACCTACAGAATTCCTAATGTAAAAGGGGTTGTTTCCAGTTAAGGTTAGCACTGTATTCCTTGAGAAGAACACTACCACCTTATTTAGAATAATAATACTATATTGATGCAGGTTATTTTAGCAGCAAGAGTCTGTGCTAGGAGGGGAGAACTCTTTTGAAGATATCAGTTCCAAAGCATAATAAAACAGGTGCATCTTAATAGGTCTACCAGGAATGTTTTAGCTGTTAGCATCTTTTAAATGCTTCTGCTGAGAAACCCTGTTTTCATAACAAGGTTGGTGAGTATTAAACCTGTGATAGTTCTTTCTGGGATTACTATAATTTACAAAAACAATAAAAACCTGCTAAAAAACATCTCTGTATTTATAAATGTTGTAATCCAGGGGTCCCACTGATACTTGCAGTGAAAGATATGCCTAAGGGCACATAACCCTGCTTGTACATTGCCAGGACTGCAATCTGGTTTATGACAAAACAGATTCATTTATCTCCAAATAAATAAATTACTTTTGTGAACATTTAGAAACATTTGCATAATTAGGCTGTAAGATCTTAGCAGTCTTTTTCATAATAATTAAACTAATCTAATCTTGGACAGGGTAAACAGACTTACTAGGCTGAGAGCAGCCTTCAGGCAAGGAACTTACTACATTCTACAGGAACTGTAAGGCTGATGATGTTTGTTAATTATGCAGAGCTTTTACTCCCCAGTAATAGCAGCGTTTGTATTGCCTGAAGCTTAGATAGCTACTCCCAGACATATAAAATTAGGCTCTGGGTTTTTTTGTCATGCTTAAAAAAAAAAAAAAAAACAACAAACCAAAACCAAACCAAACCAAAACCCGAAACACAAAACCACAAAACAAAACAAAGAAGATACTTCAAAATGATTATACGCTTTCAACAAGGAGACATTAACCTTACAGCAGTGGATCACAGATCCACATACAATTGGCTCACTCTGCAGTCATGTGGTCTTGATTATCTTCATATCTGGAGTCCTTCATGCCATATAGAGACACGGAGTTGTGAGGCTTGGTAAAAGAACAGCAGAAGGCACCGCTTTATCTTCTGGGGACTTCAGGAAGAAAAGATTGAGAATATCAAATAAGTCTTATCCAGGACAGTTCTCAGTCAAGCAGTCAATCAAAATTTATTGCCATAAATCAAAAAGTGAAGATTAGAAACAGTACCTAGCAAATTTTGAAGGATTTTCTTTCCTTAAAGAATGTGTCACCCTTATCTAGTTCTGTAGGAGTCATCAGTCCATGAAGACTTCAACTGGCAAGTAAACTCAAGAAGAAGGATTTTTCTGCTCACAAACAGGATGTGACATTAACAAGGATGATAGTTAAAGTCTACAAGCTTATTTGAAAAAAATCATCTCTTAATAAAACTCTCTTGTAGACAGGAATTTAATTTCTGAATATGATTTTCCTGGAAACAGGACATGCAAAGAGATCCTCCTGGTGGGTTTTTTTGATACTCTGCTTAATTTAGAATATTTTAATAAAAACAAATTCATGTGATTAGTCCTTAAAAGGTTAATTTATAGTTTATAATTTTTTTTCTGAGAATTTGCATACAAATTCACAATGCATTTCTTTTTCAGTAAAGTTTACATTATATATGGATAGCAATAGTGAGGCCTGATCCCTGCAAAACAGGGGGTTAAACACCCTTGGGTCCTGTCACTGGTCACCACAGAGGAGAAATGAGTGCCTGTCCCTTCTCTTCCCCTCATGAGGGGGTTATAGACTGTGATGAGGTTTCCCTTCAGTCTCCTCCAAGCTGAAAAAATCAAGTGCTCTCAGCTGCTCCTCATACAGTTTCCCCTCAAGACCCTTCACCATCTTCATTATCCTCCTTTGGACACTCTCCAAGAACTTAATATCTTTTCTTTATTGTGGTGCCCAAAACTGCCACAATATTCAAGGTGAGACCACACCCTTGCAGAGCAGAGCAGGACAAGTGATGAATCTATGGATATTTTTTCCAGAATAAATGAGTGGGTAGAGGTAAGAAATTGGAGTAACTGGCTTTCAGCTTTTGCCTCTTCTGGCCTGTACAGCTGAGCAATCCAAATGTGGTGTAATGCATGGATAATAAGCAAGCATCCCATTGCCAGCTACCTTCTGCTGCTTCAGGCCTTATTCTTTCTTACCGTTTTCTTCATTCCTGGGCATGTTATTTCATGAAATTTAGTGAATCCAGCGTGTCTGCCAGTCATTGCTATATAATCTAGTGGGTTGTTGCTGTTTCAATTAACATTTTGTGGTATTGCCAGTGGCATGAATTCAAGTACCATGTGTTGCTCTTTATTAACTTTTATGAGGGAATAATACAAGTTGCTTGTATCAATGAAATTAATCAAAAAGAAAAATCCTGGTTTAAAGTGATGAATTGTGTAGATAAGTTATGTCTCTCTCTAGTCTCTAGGAGGCCCACTAAAAAGTTTCTTTTGACATCCCAGACTAAAAAACTCCTAAGTAGAACATTCATCCCAACGCTGCACATAGCATTAAATAGGGCTAGAAGGGACAGCTCTGGGTTTCCTAGTCACAGGAACAGCCACTGATTTCTTTGAGGAGCACACCTTCACCTGAAACCCTCTTTCTCCTCTCTTTGAGTACAGTGCATAGCTATGTACTCTTTATTTGCCAGAAACACAGAAGAGCACATTTAGTATAGAGCAATTTCCAAGACTGGACTACCAGATTTATAATGTGGAAATGTGGCACTCTTGCTGTTTTAACTCCCACCCTTAGTGCTATTTCCACGGGGTCATCCCTTGAACCAATGCTGGTCAGAAGAGTGAGAAAGAACAACTCTAAGCTTCTTGTCTTAGCAGGCAGTCTAGGAAAAGTCACATTCCCTATGCTCTTAGCAAAGAACACAGCTTTTTAGATTAAAATATGGAAAATCTGCATTATGTATAATATCTGGTGTCTCTGGATATTAACTGCCTTTGATAGTTTATAGCTTGAACATGAAGCAAATTTTCATCAGATTAGTTTTAATAGGTACATCACTGTTAAAATTTTAACACCATTACTTCCATATTGCTGTTCAGTATATTTAACTATATTGTGCAATGTAATATGCACCTTCATCTGCATCACTTAACATGGAGTTAAATGAGCTCCCTCCTTATTTTCCTCCTGCCCTTCTCAAATTTTCAGTCAAATTATAAGGAGAACATATGAAATTGACTGCTGTTTTTCTCTGTGGCGACAAAAATAAGACCAAGTAAAGATAAAGATGGTGCCATTCTGTCTGTTCACCAGACTGCTGTGGTGTTAGAGTCAAATTTTCCCTCCCCTTCCCCTTATCTCTTCAGAAGAATGAGAAAATGGTATGTGAGCTGTTACTTTGAGATACAGTTGATTCTTGGATGCTGTCTGAGTAGGTGCAGTTATGTGCTGCTGCTCTTTCAGGACAGAATGGGAGATTTGGGACAAATTGGCCCATCAAACACATGTATCAGCTATTTGCAGAATGGCACAGCATGCTGAGGACAGTAGGTGCATCTCAAGGTGGTGTTAAGTTGAATACGTGTCTATGACCACAGATAATTAAAAGAACATATTTTTTATAATTATAGTTCTGTGAGAAATACAGTGATTTGTGTTGTTATTAGGTCATCTGCACATTATGGACCAGGCAATAGCTTGTCTTATGAAGATAATCCATACTTTTCAACCTTATATAGTGGTTTAAAGAAATGTCATCCGTAGCTGTAGCTTTTTCTCCTGTTTAGCTCTGTCTTGATGCTAGAAGGTCAGTGGGTGAAATAACTTTAGGCTTGAACCCTAAATAGTTGAAGTACTGGATATTTTTGCTAGTATAAACTCATTTTCAACAATCACTTGTGATCAAGATATTCTAAATTATTTTTAACCTGTGTACTCTTGGAAAATGGTATTTTAGGAAAACTTGGTGCATACAGGTATCATTCTCTTGAGAGTTTGAGGGGGGAAAATTAAAAATTGTCAGCTCTCTCATTTCCAACACTTCAAAGCATATTTACCAAAGATATGTTGGCTGGATTTCTGTATAATTTTGTATGAATCATTTATCTTGTCTGGTGCAGAGTGTAAACTTGCTAAACATTTTAAATTAAGTATTTTTTATGGAGGAAAAATGCTTACCAATTTGCATTATAAATACAGCCCAATTCCAGACAAGCTTTGCTTTTATTTCAACAATGTTAAAGACAGAGAGTACTAATAATTTGGTATTACAGAACAGGGATTTTCAAAGCTGGTTGGAGAACAAGAGCATAAGTAAATGACATAGATGCTCTTAAATTACTTAGGTTGTTTTGAAAAGTTGAGATTGTTTAATTCTCTTCTTCTTCCTTCACTATAAGCTTTATAGATTATAGTGATAATATATTGATTCCTCTTCCTCTTAAAATTGCTGTTGTTTGATAGTTTGGGGTTTTGGGTTTTTTTTTCTGTCATTGCATTATGCACTGAAAATTCTTAAAATTTCGTAATTGGTCTAAAAGAAATTGCTCTCTTCTTCATCCAGCAGTCCAGTAACTGCCTGAAATGAATAATTATAGTAGCTCAAACCTGATTTTTATGATCCTTGATGGACTTATTTGGAATAATATTAGTCTAAGTATGTCTACTGTATGTACAGTAGAGATAGGATTGTTAGGAGTCTGGTCTGGGAGGGCACAGTGCAAATCATCCCGATAAGGAAGAAAGATAGGAAATACAGTAAGAACCCAAGCTGGCTAAATCAAGAGCACTTCCCATGCTTCAAACATAAGAAGGAAGATTGCACAAAGTGGAAACTAGGTCAGTTCACTAAGGCAAACTGCAGGCATATGAATCGGAGAAGCTATTCAAGAGAGTGGGAAGGCTACTGGAAGGTGACAGGGGAAGGGCTGATGTCATGCTGTTGTGTCAGATTTCAGTATAAAGGTCAGGTGCAATAAGGTGGTCTAATACCAGCACCAATAGGAGAGAATAGAATCATTTAGATGTTTTCATGCCAGCTGGTTGAGCTGGTTGATGAATTCTCAGAGCCTCTAATAGTTATCTGTAGGAACTTCTGAGGGACAGGTAGGTTACCTAGATATTAGAAAATATAATTGTAGTGAGTATGTAAAAATAGTTGGAAAAGTGAGGAATTTATAGAACACCCAACCTTATTCCAGTTCCTGGAAGGGCACTAAAATATACAGAGACATATACAGAGCAACAAGTTAACAGTTGTTCCCTACAAAAATCTATGTTGAATGAGTGTCCAAAGGTTTCTGTTCTGGATCAGATATTATTCTTGCTTTCATTAATGGCCTAACTGGTGGGCCTGAGAGTAGTCTTAAATTTGCAGATGCCACCAAACAAAAAGGACTTCCCAATGGGAAGTGACACATTAGGTTTACAAATATATGTAAAATACATAAAGAGCACTGGCGAAATAAGAGCTTTGTAGAAAATGATATGGTGGTTTGGGTGGACCACAGATCGGAGACAAGTAAAAACTGGTGAGCTCTTGCAAAAATTTCAAATCATGCACTAGGATATAAACACAAGGAATAACATTGTATTAAGCACCAGGAAGGTCTGAGCCGTTTCCAGTTTCGGACATGCTACTTCAAATAAATTGTGGACCAAACAGAGGTAGTCTGAAGGAGAACAGTGAGAAATTTTGGGGGTTGCGACCTGGAAGAAAGTTGGAAGAGGAGAAATTGAGCCTAAATAAAACGATACTGAAGTGTGTTTGTGTGTTCGAGTAAGCATAAGATAATAGGCAGGGCATAAAGAAATAGCTACTATAAAAAGAAAAGAAATTCTTGGTTCTCCATGTCTCTGAAGAATAAGCAGAGCAGACCTAACATGATGCAGGTTAGATATTTTAAAAATTCCCTGATAATAAAGGACATTAGTAAAAGACATTACTATAGTAAGCTATCAGAAGAGGCTATTGAATACCCCGTTTTAAAGGTCTTTAGGAACAACCAGGTACCTAATGTGGGTGTTTTAAGGACAATTATCTCAAGATAGGACATATGGTAGATGGTATTTTTTTATCTTTTTCAGCTGTTTGATTCTACTTTATCTCCTGTGTGAGTGTAGAGTGACAAATTCCAATCTGAGACATCATATGCAAACTGAGAATGGGGGAGCTGCTAGTTCCCTTTTTTACCTGATGAGGTCTTACTCTGAGCACTACTTCTTGAAAGTATGAATGATGAAAGTATTTTCTGGGGCACTGTGCTCTCCAGGTACAGGTACAACTGCTGTTGTGCCCCCCAAATATGAGACCTGAATAATTTAGCCATGTGTATGGTCTGAAGGCCATACCCTACTATTTTGTGAGGGCAGAGGGTAGGGCCAGAGATTGTGCAGTCCTACTTGTCACCTATGGTTACCACCCAGAACTCTTACTCTCACTTTTAGATCTCCAGGGGCTTTTGTGAATTGCTCTCAGAATAGTCAGTGCAAAAGGTTTCATTGCATGGCATTTTCTTGCTTATACAATTCAGTGGCCAAGACAAGTAAATAGAAAATGAATGATGAGTTTACTACTCCAAAACCGAGGCAGAAACCGGTTGTCCAGTAGGGTGTACCTTTAAATGATGTCTCATTTCAATTCAAAAAAGTTCAATTTATGAATTATTCATTAAATACCCCCTAAACTCTAACAAGACTTTAAGGAGTGTAAGAGACCCAAAAGCCTTACTTTTGGTAAATGAAAAGACCTTAATTTTCTATTAGCCAGCTCAGAGTTAATCAGAGAGATTGTAAGAGAAAAAAAGGAGCTGAGAAAAAGCCAGAGATAAGAATCCGTCCTAGATAACACTACAGGGTGGGGAAGATATCAGTGAGTGAATACCTGTGGCATACATCCACTGACCTAAAAAAAATCATAGTCTTTACCTGGACTAGTCTTATTTTTCCTCAGTTGTAAACTTTATACTAAAAGGAATAAGGCTTTGTCAGCAGGTTGAACAGTCGGACACAGGCAGAGTGGGAGAGCACTATAAACAAGACAGCTGTGTCTTCCAGGAGGGGCAGGAATAAGTTGGATTCTTCTTCATTTGGAATAAAGTGGTTATACTGAGGTAATGAAATATTTAGATAACACTCTTTTGTGCTTTGGATCCGTTTTCCTCAGTTGTGTGTTCTTTGGCAAAGAGCTTAAACTCTTCTTTTGAAAGATCTGTTTCTTGTCTCGGCAGATTTACTGACAGGCTCTGAGAGGGTCAAACCATTTCAGAACCAGAATTGTCCCAGAGCAGCTCTGGGAAGGGGTCACAAGAGGATAATCCATTTGATCCCACACACAGAAAGAAGATAAACAGGAGTGTGACTTGAAAGTGCTATGTTGAGGAAAATGTGGCTTCTAAGAAGGGTGACTGGCCACAGACTGGCAAGCACATTTAAAATGGTTTTGGATAGTGGAGTCAGTGAAAGGGACATTTGACTGAGAACTTCCAGGGAAGAAATCTGCTGTTTCTTTCACACGACCATAGTCTACGATGAGTGTGTCATCTGTTAAAATGGTTATCCCAGGCTCTCCGGGAATAAAGAGGCCTCTTACAGCTTCTAAAGTATCCAAGAGTGAACCGTAGGCGTTCTTGTATTAGTCAGATGCCCCTGCTGTCCACAGAAGAAAGAAGTGCTGCTCAAAGTCTAACACTCTGCACTGATCTATGCCTTTGGAGCAGTCTAAAAGTCTGTTAGTTGTCCTTATCTATACTTGGCTAAAGCAGTTTTTTCTTCACTTGATACCACATGCTGTTTCTGCTTCAGCACCTCTTTACATTCGTCAAAGTGATCTTGAGCTCTACTTCCTTCTGCAGTGTCTGCATCTTCTCCTTCTGTGCTAAGCAGACAGAATAAGCTTTTGTGGCTTCTGCTCCCATTTCACAGGGACAGAATTTTGGCTGCCTTTTGCAGCAGTTCAGTTTACCCCATCCCAGGCTTGACATTGTCAGTGAGCAGGTGTGGACAAACTCTCTTTGGCTAAAGGTGGAGTTCATGTGCAGTAACAACTGTTTGAAGAATTCAGAGTTTAACAGATGTCATGCCAATTTTAGGATATAAACCTCCTCTATTCAATGGGAAAGAAGTAGGAAGATGTGAAAAGTTCGCTCTGAATGCTGAGAGGTGTTTAAGATAGGGCATCTTGCCCTCTGTGCATCCATTCATCATTTGTCACTGGCTGGAAAGACAGACAGCTTACACTAGATGCCAAGGTTTTAGGTGGCTAAAGTAAAGGAGAAATGAATCCCATCATTATAAGAGAATAGTTTAATTCAGTAACCACTAGATAAAGGTTAGACCTTAAGAAAGCCATTGCACACTCCAGAGATCACTTGTTAGTTCAAGTGAAACTCAGAATCTTTCTGGAGCCTGGATATGTTGCCTTTATTACTGTTCTCACCTCACCTGCTGCTTGCTATTTTATTGCAGCATCCTGGCAGGAAGCTTTGCTTATACTTAGTGCCTGAAGAATGAATGTGAGTGTTCCTCAGGTGTATTAATTCCTCAGTAGAAAGAACATCCTTTACAGAAGAATGTAATCCTCTGCTTCCTTGTAATTTGCTAGAAGTATACATCCTTTCTGAAAATCTTCTGGTTTATGATTTGGATTTTTAATTAACTCTATATTTTGGCAAATACCTTTAGAATCCTTCTTATCTCAGCTGTAAACTGCCAATGCAGTTTGAGCATATTATCTACCATCTCCAGAAGTGTGTACTCTAGCATCATTAACACTTCAATTTTTCTATCCTGTTTAATGGAAAATTAGTATCCCAGATACTTAATCTCCTCTTTGAATGGTTATGCTTTCATACTACACAGCATTAAGGCAGAAAAGTAACTGTCAAAATGAAAATTGTGGTATCTTTGAGCTGGGAGACATTTAGCTCCTTCAGCTTTGACACAGAGCCTCCAGTCACTTATTTGTGGTTCCTGCCCTGGTTTCTGCAAAAATATAGCAAAAATTGCCCATCTTGTCTGTCCTGTCCTGTATGTTTTACATAATCAGAGAGATTTTAATCTCAGATCATTTCTGTAAGGGGTGAATATTTAACGTATGGTCTTTCATTGTATCTCTTGGACTCTTGATAAAAACAACATTCTTAGTATTGATTCTCCCTTGAGCTGCCCCTTGAGCAGTGAGCAAGGTTTGTGCTTGGGGCACTTGGGCTGGGTGGCATGAAGTGAACAGTCTTCAGGTGCAGTGACTACTACTGCCAGTGTAGACAATCGTATTGCCTAGGAAATCAAAGAATCAAACTCATTTGTAAAAGGGCCACAGTTTCAGAGGTAAGAAAGTTCTCTGATAGTTTTCAAGATATCTAATTATTGAAGTTATGCAAATAAAATATTTTGATTTCTCCTTGTAGTCCTACCAGATCCTTTGGGATCCACCTTGAGTTAATGTACAGAGAGTAAACAAAACAAAACTAACAAACAGTAACATTGCATTACAAAGTAATTCAGTTTATGGACAGTGTGATGATGGGTGGATATTTGAGGGGGTTTGTGTGTGATTTTTGTTTGTTTGTGTTTATGATGGGGTTATTTGTTTGTTTTTAAGCCTTTGTCTTCACTTTCACTTATCAATATGGGATCTTGAAAGAGTTCATTCCCAGTCTCTTATACTGTCATGGGAAAAGCAAAATGATATTCTTGGCTGACAACAGTGCAGTTTCCAAACGTTACCATGGTGATCACCTATGTAACATCACTACCACTTTTCACAACAGCTCAATTTAAGATTCAAGTTGAATATTTCCATGATTATGGGAGGGTAATTATTTCATTACTCAAGGGAAGAAGATTTAGGAGGTAAATAGCTCTTCATTAGTTCTTAAATGATTTCCCTAGTTTTTTAGGCCACAGAAATGCCAAATATTAAAGTGACAGAAACAGAGGGTCAAATTCTGATCTCCCTCTTCATCTTGCCTACCTCTCAGCCCTTTCTGAGCAGCCAAGAAAGTAAAAATGTCTCCAGCCATTAAATGCTCTTGATACTTGAGACATTTGGTGTAGAGCTTAGTGTTCAATGTTGCCCTGCTTTCCAAGGTGCCCAGTTTTTCAAACATGCAATGCAGTTGAAGTCCAGAAAAATTGCAGGTTGGATCACTGACAGATCCTTGTAACTTTGAAAGATCACACAAGCAAGTTGAAGGGAGGTGAAGCACCCAAAGTTCTGGCCTGTAAATGTAAAACTTCTTCCTTGTTTTGACTACAGGTGTTAATGTCTTTTATGGATAGGGAAAGTTAGAGCCCATTAACTGCTTTCATGTTTTTTTTTTTTTTTACTTTCTTCAGAATTTGAGCAACCAGGAACTTTGACTACAGAGTGATTGTGAGGGGACGGTTGATACCTTCTGTTATTGCTGGTGATATTTTGTGGAGTTTATGTGCGCATTTTAATTGAACTAAGCCATCTATTTATAATTAGAAGTGGATGTAAAAAAACCAAAGAAATGAAATGTTAAATTCAACTGGGAATTTTAAAAAAAGTTAACCTTTATTGTTAATTGCAAAGGGACTGTCTTCTACTAATTAAATCAGAGGTGGAACATCAGATAGGCTTTGCAAATAACTTAATGGCTTATAAACAAATAATTGCCACAGTAAAATAAGCACACATAACAGAAAGAAAATAATTATATTGTAACACTGTTATTAATTTGTCCCTTCATGTTATAGAATATGCTGTTCTTAGGAGTCTTTCATTAGAGAAAAAAGCTTGCAGATACCTCCCTTTGAATCATACTGTTAGTTAGGAACCAAGGGGGAAATGATTCATGATTTCTTTTGCCTGCATTTTTACATTTTCCAGGGAAAATAAATGAGTAGACTTACATAATCACAATAAAACATTTCAAGAATAGTAGTGCAAATTTTTTTCGCCAGGCTGCAGTCACCAGGCTGCCAAGGTTTCAGGACACTACTAATACGTCTAGACAAGCAGCTGTTTGTGTTGTTTTGGCTGATGATCATTGTGTTCCCTCATTTTTTATGGGCCAGGTTTCAGCAATGATGCAACTCCATAATCAAGTGATTGGGGTTATAAAAGACACAGAAAAATATTGCAGTGTTATGCTAAATCAGACTGAGATAGAACATGGCAAATCAACATTTTTCTCTTTTGTATGCCATTTCTCAGTGATATCTGCCAGAGAGAAAGTAAGACTAGGTCACAGTAGAAAGAACTAGAAAATGCTTAATTTTTTTTTTTCCAGAAAAATCTCATTTATGGGAGTAGCTTTATTCAAGGGTGTACATTTTGTTGATGCTTCCTCGGATTAAGAGTGAAACTGCAGATCATGAGACATCTGATTTAGGATGCTTGCCTGGAAATCTCAAATTCCTGCCCTATCTTGGTCAAACTATGGAGTTTCAGGTGGTTCTCTTGGATGTTGCACTGAGATTTCTCAATATAAAATTCCATTCTATATGACTATGACTTACCCATTGGCTCAGAGATACAGGCACACAGCCAACATCTGCCTCTTGGACAGTTTAACCATGGATCCTGGGCTACAATTCATGATATACTATCATTCTCTCTTGTAGAGTTGTGCTGGCCTCAGGAACTCATAATAGGAATGAGCTTGAAGGGTCCCTGGAAGGTCAGCAGTTATCATGGTCAGTTCTGGCTGATTTCCCCAGAGCGATGGATCCTCTCAAGGTGCTGTTGTCACATTCTGTTTGAGAGCCACCTGTGAAGTTCCTGCTCTCTTCAGCTCTTCATGGTGTCAGGGATTATTTAGGGCTCTTGACCACTTGGTTTGTGTTCTGAGTGAAAAAGAGTAGCTTTAATTGAAACTTTCACAGGCAAGTGTTAGCATAGAAAACTAACCTATTAGTGTAGACAGATACTGATATCTTTAAATATAATTTTCCATGAAAAATCCCTCCAGTATTCTATTAGTAGCTGTTAGAACAAGAAAAAATATCACATTTTTTGAACTTATTTTGGTGTAGCAACATTGCAACATGGTTACACTCAGGACACCTTCTGTAATAGTGCCACCTTTTACTCGTAAATACATATATGTTTACTGATTAATATTCACTTTAAAATGACAGTATAAAGTTTCAATATAGCAGCAAGACACAACCTACATTACTGTGCAAAAATTCTATTTGAGATCAGGACTAAATTAGAAAAGCTTATAGAAGTTATATCCATGTGTATGGGGACACGGTAATGAAACACTTTATAGCAATATACCTATGTGTATAAAATAGTGTAAACCAATTGAATTTTCATAGAATCAGAGAATCAGGTTGGAAAGGACCCTTAACATCATCAAGTCCAACATTAACGTCACACTGCCAAATCCGCCTCTAAACCATGACCCTAAATGCCATGTCTACACATCTTCTAAATACCTCTGGGGATGGTGACTCAACCACTTCACTGGGCAGCCTGTTCCAATGCTTGACCACCCTTTTGGTGAAGAAATTTTTCCTAATATCCAGGCTAAACCTCTCCTGGTGCAGCTTGAGCCCATTTCCTCTTTCCTATGTGTTGCATGGACAAGTAATGGTGACATCTTTAGAGCTGCCTTCCATCACTTCCAGCTGTGATTCTCTATTGGCCAGGATGCTCATTTCATTGTATGTTTTCCTAGCAAGGCAACAAGGTTCTACCATAGGAGTATACCCTAAGAAAAATACAGCTGGAACATAGAGGTAGTGCCTGGTAGGAGGTGAAATATTTCATTTGGAGTGCCTGCTAAACTGAATACTCTCTGTTCTCACTTCTACATAAAGTGGAATTTATGCTGTTATGCTATTTTTGTTCCGAAGAGGAATGATTTTGCAAACTGCCAGGGGTGTAAACTGAACAAGGTATGATGTCTAAAATTAGGGAAAGAAAATGAAAAAATTGCTATTCTTGAATTTGAGCCACCCATGTCTGCTTTATCTGAGTTGGTGCAGGTAAGCAACTAGTTTGGACACAATTCAAAAATTATTACTCAAATGCATAGTATACAGTATTTTAATACACCCATTGAAGTAAATAAAGCATGTTGAAGAGAAACTTTATTTCGCACAGAATTTCTTTTTTTAAATTAGACTTGTTTTGATTTCCTTTGTTCGAAAGTCCATTTTAAGGTAGCAGTGAAATCCTGCCTGATGTCATAAGAATAAAACTTACATTAAATTCCAAGAGCCGGAATTCCTATGGAAAGTCTTCCTACTTCTCTGTAGGTTGAGGTTTCTTCATGAATGATCACACACACTGGCTGGTACCTCTACCACATTTTATAGTGTCTTTTTCTTTCCAATTGTGTCTTATAATGTCTTGGTTTTTTTTAAGATCCTGTAAGCCAGTTGTATGATTTTGTGTTCCAGGATTAATTACTTCTTACTGCTTTTACTACTTTATATAGAAAAGAAATCATGACACACAGCCTGGTTTTGTCATATATAAGAATTCACAATATTTAATTATTTAGCAATTTCACTTATTGTTTTCAATAGCATTTTCCTTACTTCATCAAATATAAAATATTTAGTGTTCAGTTGCAAAGACATTGAGACCTTCTGTCCCTTTCTGAAAGTTTCCAGACTCTTGCCCTTGTTATTAGTCTGTGGAATATTTTATTTTATTCCAACTAAATTTCAATGAGTTAGTAGAAAATGTCAGCGTAGTTGAAAAAGCTGTTAGGAAGAAGGTGGAGGAGGCTTGAACAATTGCTTCTCATATGGTTTTGAACAGAAGCCAGTGTGTGTGTGTGAAGACTTAAATGCACACTGGGCTCTGCCTCGAGGACAAGAGTAGCTTTAGGAGTATTTAAATGTCTTCTCTATGGTGAAAGGAAGACATGTGTGCTGCCTGAGAATCAGTGCAAAAGCACTGCTTTGCTGCCAGTTTACTTTTTTGGTTGACCTTTATAATTTTTAAAACTAATCTGATAGAAGTAGTATTTAAAGTATTTAAATGTTCTTCAGTTTTAAAGCATATGCTGATATCCTGGCATTTACATGCAAATTCTCGTCAGTGTTACAACAGAAGGGAACTCACTCAGAACTACAGTTCTAGTAATTTAAAAAAAACCAAACCTAAAAATTTAAGTAGCGTAACAAAATATTTTAAAATCATATTTGTAAGATTTGTGGTAAAAACTTTAGGAAAGAAATAGTGATTTTTATGTTTTCTGTCACTTTAATATTTTTTAAAAGTTCTGCTATAATTTTCCAGTATTATTAAAAAAAGTAAGCTTTAATTGTGCATACAGTGGAATAGAACTAGAAAATATTTCTGCTATCTCAGAGTTGTATTGAATAGAATATTTCAGTTGGAAGGAACCTACAGTGATCACCTAGTCCAGCTATTTAAAATTTGAATATATTTTAAGTGTAAGAATTTGTAGCACATTATATGTAGAATAGAAAATTTGCAGATTTTCATGGACTATGGATTTAGCAGAAGGATAAGTGCTCTGAATAGAACACTGAATGAGAGCACAAAACCAACAAGTAAAACCTAAAAACTGACATATATCTTTCCTCTCACTACATTGTCTGTACTTCTATGATTATTAAATGATGAGTGGTACGTAGGCCTGTCATTTTTTATTTTTTCAGAAAATGATATGTAAGACTTGAGTTCCATTTGTTCAGGCAACTCGTCCTTATTCTCAGTTGTGCTACTGCTGCTGCACAGTCTGCTTTGTGACTGAAGAATCACCTCGGGAGTCCTGGTCAAGTAGTGGGAAATATGAGCAGGTCACTGAGCAAACAAGCCCCTCTTTCTTCAGCAGTACCTAATTCTGTGTTGTCCAGGAGCAGTTTGCCTATAGGAAACTCACTTTTTTGAATATTAAAGGCAGAGCTAACACCCCTTACCCCACCCCCTGCCATTTTTTGGGGGGGGGGGGGGGGAATGAAACAATTTTTCTTTTCCAATTCAATTTCTCCTTTTTTTCTGCTAAATAGATATTTAACCCAAGATTATTTGGTTTAGTTGAAAACTCAATTTCCTATTAAAACAGTTACGTGATGAATTTGTGATCAGCCCTCATATTGCCACATTAGTGACCTGTGTATTTTTCTCTAACAAGACTCGAGTAATTGTCGTTACTAAACCAACAGGCATCCTTTTTTTTCCCTTCAAAAAGGAACACCCCACTGTGAGTGGAAGGGCATTTACAGGGTTACCCTCTTTTCAGCTGATGGTCACTTTCAACAGTTGCTTAACTGATGCTCTCATATGCTTGTCTGGTATTTTCTGTAGAAAAATAAATGTTTATGTGCCATGCAACTACCCACAATATTGAATTTATTGCTTACCACAGTGCTCAAAACTCTATTTGTTTGCAGAGCAGCGTGGCCTGTGTAAGTGTTAGACTTGGTACTTTGCTTTTAGCATATTTTCGAAGAGAGATTCTTCAACTCAAGACTTTATCCAAACTGTTTGTGAATAGGACTGAATAACATCTGTTCTAGGGAAATAAGCTTCCAAAAAGTAGTGTTTTTTAAGAGATTAGAATAATTTGAAAACTGATTAATTGCAGTGGATAATTTTGGCAGGAAAAAAATGGAATGGAAAAGATGAGAATACTGATTTTTTTAGAATGTGCCAAAATATTTCATTTGAATATTTTGTAATGAAATAAATTTTTGTGAGACTCATTTCCTGTTTAAAAATCAACCTCCATGTGAGGAAAAAGGTCTTAAAATAGGCTATTTGAAAATGAAATGAAACGATTCACTCTAGGTTGGTGCAGAGTAATTGCTATTTTGATTTCTGTAATGTTTATTTCTTGAAATATTTTTATAGCTCTATTTGGCCCAAGTTACCCTTCAAAGCAAAAAGAGCTATTATTTGTCCAATTCAGTTTGCAAATTTCATTTAATTACTTGCGGTGGATGCTTTTTCAATTGCTGGTAGATCTGATTAGAAGGTATTTTTCAATGCTCTGCTTATTTTACAGAGAGTTCAGAAGGCATCATTTAAAAAACAAACCAAACCAAAACCAAAACATAGCTTTTCTACATTTGTGTAGCTGAATTAACATAGGAAAGTCAAGGATGACCCCTCCTAACTCATGTTTTGTGTGGCTCTTCTAGATGCCCATTGGTAAAGCATAATGAAGGGAATAATCAGTACATGTGATTTTAGGAAACTTACGGAATTATGGCTCTTACATATTGGTCAGTGAAGTGATAATCTGTTGATTGATTTGTAGCAAATATATTTCTGTTGAGATTAGTATGTTTGTTATTCTGCAGTTAGAAAATAATTAAGATGTAGGGTGAAAAGACTTGGGAATTAATTCTGTATGCGATGAATTAGCTTGTTTGCTCCAGTTTGTTTTTGATCAAATAGAAGATGCTGAAAGAGTATAAAATAAGGTCCTTAATATACTCTAAGGGCCTGTTTCTGCCCCAGCTGACATTAAAGGCAAGTTCCCACTGATGTGACTGATGCCCTAATTGCCTGGCTTGACATTGATGGTTTCTCATTTCTCAATTCCGATAGCATTGCTCTAGAAAGGATGTTGGAATGATGTCAGTTTTCTAAGCAGTGATCACATGAAAAGCAAATATTTTAAACGGAAGATTAAAGAGCTGGAAGCAGAAAAGTGTGCAGCAAATGGTTGGTGACTATCAAGCCCCCTTGTTGCAGGTGAGAACACACAGGAAGAACAAGTCTCTCTGTGCTCATTTTTGTTGTGGGGGAATGCATTTACATTCCCTAGGTTGGTGTATTAACTTTCCTTGCTAGGAGTCACAAAATTTTACCTAGTAATTTTAAAAGAACCATATTACCTGGATATGACTTGTTTTCTTTTTAACCCTTTTTTTTCTTTAAGCCCACCATTGACAGGCTTTTTTTACCTGGCTATTTAATCCCTTGTTTCATTTTTCACCTCTTTGTTATTCATTTTATTAGACTCTAATGCAGCCTTGCTGCACTGTGATTCTTCCTTTCTTTTTTCCACATGGCTGCTTGGTTTGCAGAGGATTCCTCCTTACAGATGTGTTCCTTCCCCTGACAAACAATTACCCCTGTTCCCCTCTGCAGGAGGCCATTAGGACATCATCACGGGTTCTGCTAAGTCATCTCACAATCACAGTTTTGTGCAATCACCTCTCATCTGAGTCTATCTAGGCATATGCCATGCGGGAAAACTAGCAGTCACAAAATGCAGCACCTCCAGGCATATTATTTGTTATTTTGGTCCAGGAGTGTGACAGATAATGGCTACTGTCTGAAGGTTTCATTGGCTGCAGGGACTGGCATCATATGCAGAAAATGCGGAAAAGCTGGGATGGGTGATCACATCCCTGTCTAATAGCAACAAAAGGAACAGTTTTGTATTTTCACTGCAGTTGACAGCACTGAAAAGGTAATGTTTGGAGAATTATTCCACTGAATAGTCTCACAAAGCTAAATTTATGTCACATCTGTTCTTTATTACTTATTGCTTATGAGCTGAGTGTACAAAGACCAAATGTGTCAATAATTTGCTTCATATTTAACCTAGTTACCATAATGGAGCTTAGCATTTGACATGATTTGACTAAAAAAATGCCATAAAACTAGGCCTTTTTAAGCTTAAGCTGTGCCAATTATTAGGAGATACTCACTCCTTAAAATCCAGGTGTACCAGGTAGTCCTCCCATGCTAAACTGTGAAGAGGCAGAGAGCTCCATTACTTAAACACAATTTGAGAAACTGTTCACACTTTCCCTGTAGCTGTTCACACACTTCTAACTCATGCTAAAAAAATCCTTAATTAAATATTATGATTTCAAGGACTGTGTTAGACCTTGAAATAAATGCACCCAAAATCGTGTGTTTTCTTGATAGAAAGAAGCCAGCTGTTTTGTGTAAGACTCTGTCTGTATAAATGTTATAAACTGCTGAATTACTAAAAGGCCCCTTGATATATGATCTCATGTTGCTTAATAGGCCTCAGATTACTTTGGGGAAAAATGGGTTTTATTGTGTTAATCATATGAAAACGAAGTTACTAATCCCTATCTAATTATGAGGGGTTTTTCTAACTTGTAATAATATCCTAATTATTTCCTCTTATTGAAACAAGTCCTGTTCTAAAAGTAATCCTCAAGAAAGCATATGGAAAACTATCCAATGAAATATCTTGGCTTTAATTTTGATTTATGTGGATTTTGAATCATTATTTTTTTTTACTATTGTTCCAAATGCTATCAGCAAACACTGGTTTGTATTGTACCTCTAACACATTCTTCTCTTTTTGATAGCTCTCTGAGCAGAACCTTAATTCGGGTTCCATACAACGTGTTTAGTTTATGATATTAAATCAAGTGAGTATAGACTCACCACAATCAATCCTGAAATAAATCACAGAACAATGCAATTTAAGATTATTTGACTGCTGACAGGCAGATGATTAGATAGCATAATCATTTCCTGTGCTCTGTCTGCCTCTGAAAGTACTCTGGTTTTGGGTATTTTGTACTGCAAGGTGCAAGAGATTAGAAAACAGGGGGGTGGGGGATGGAGGGGAAGGATAAGACTATTGAGAATAAGAAAGGAATAAGAAATTATAAGTAATTGTGTAGATACCACTGAGCAACATCTTAACCTCATGCTCAAGTTAAAATGCCTTTGCAGCAAATGAGACTGAGAACTGCAAAGTGAACCTTGTAGTCAATGGAAGAGAAAAAAACCCCATGGTTTTTCTGCAATGAGCTCATCAGGGAGCTCCTCCCTAATTTAGGCTCTAGCTTGCAAAAAAGAAGTCTTTTTTTTTTTTGTCTTTTTTTTTTTTTGTCTGACACTATTAGATCAAAACAGTACCCAGGCATTAGACAGTATTTATTAGCTTGTAAGGCCAGAGATAATGATCCCATTCAATCAGACCTCATGAATAATTCAGCAGTCCCAACTCCACATAATTTCTGTCTTTACTTTTAAAACCAGTAAAGCACCATTTGCATTGCCTTTTTGAGGGGAGGGGAAATGACAGTAAGCAGAAAAATAAAGCAGATTTTTTTTTATGCTTTTGGTTTTGCTTCTCAAACATACTCCGCTCTCTTAGAATGTTGTCTCCCTTCCCTTTTCTTCCCTCCCATCTCCCAGAACAAAAACGACATCAGAATAAATATTAATCACGATACTATTGAGAAGATGCTGTACACTAATTATTGTCAAGAATAGTGCTACCCATATTTATAGAGGATTTTGTAATCACTGCAATTTGTTCAGTATTGTTACTTATACTAGCTGCTATGAAGTAATTACAGGTTTTTCACTTCTTTTTTTTTTTTTTGTTTTAAAAGAACACCCACACTTTTTTTTCGGCTTTCAGGCAAGCTTGCAAATAGTCTTTTCCCTATACGCAGTTTCTGTGAAGTGAAACATTCTTTCTGTGAAATTCCTTTCCTGCTGCTGAGCTGAACAAGCCCAGGCTGATGTGGTACCCATGAAGCCTAAGGAAGAGTTCTGTGTTACATATCCCAGTGAACGGGAGGCACAGGATGAATCTGAGGTTTTTGGTATCTTGGACCCTTTCTTTACCTCACTTGCCCAGCTTAGTTGATATCTTACTTATTGTAACAGTATTTTGCTTACGTTTCATGGCAGATCCCACACTGCTTTAGATATTCTTACTTTACATAATATGCCTTTGCTTCTTTGGGTTATGCTGAATAAGGTAATAAAGATTTATTCTATGTGATCTTGCTACTGCTTTATAAGTCCACTTTTGTATTTTATGTCTGCTAAATTGTGACAGCAGTGATGTGACTATCACATGACTTGGTCCCTTTCTTGGGGCCTTGGGGACCCTTTCTTTTCCCCTTAGTCCACAGAGCAGTTGTGGGCTGAGTCTACAGGGGAAGAAGGTTGTAATTTGCAGTGATTGCTCCCATTGCGCTCCCAATTGGGATCCCTGTAAATAAGTAGCAAGTTCCAAACCCCAACTACAGAAAATGTCCAGTAACCTATTAAAATGTTCATTACCTTGCTTACTGATGTTAGCCTCTTAAAGAAAGGGGCATTAGAGATCTCTTATAAATAGATTTATTATTTTGTTGTAAACACAAACAGCCTTGCTGAACCGTGGGAAGGAGGAAGAGGTATTAGAAAGAGCAATGACATTCTGATCCTGTCAACAGCACTCTAAAAGAATGCATTTCTCTGACATCTCTGTTAACGCAACTAATGCAGATGTCAAGAAAGTCATCACGTGCATACGTAATGATGTGGCAGAGTGGCTGTACACACAGTGAATTCACATCTGTGATGCAGTGGGAAATATACAAATTATCTTTCCATTTTTATAAGTCATTGGCCTGTCTTTCCATATCTGTGATGATGTATCCTTGGAAAAGGGAAGAATTTTACAGAAAGAAGGGTTTACCTAAGAAAGTGCTTCAAGAGCAGAAGCTTGAGATCTAAACATACTGGAGAGGATGTGTCCTTGCTGTGGATGTACTTGATGTGTTTCTTTATGAAGTACAACAGAAAAAAAAAAAGTGCACTAAAACCTAATTGTTTTCCTTCAGGAAATTATATCAATGTTTGAAGAAGAAGGGGGCATTCTGGCCACTTCTGAACCAAGATGTTTAGAGGCCAAATAAACAGCAGCTCAGCAAGCCATAACTTAGGAAAATACTGTCAATAAATCTCAAGGGACTGCAGATATATTTGTTAACTTCCAGTGTCAGTCAGAGGGCGAGTGTTTGTGTATTCATGTCAGTCATTAATTAAAGGTCTCTTGGGAGATTTTAAGATCATCTTGGATTACTGAAACTGAGCAAAAGGACAAATTGGGCTTTGCAAATATCCATAGAGATTGAGGGTAGTGAGTGAAAAGGATATTCTGATTCAGATACCATTGTTTTCTTCATAGGTATCCTGGTATGAGAACTGCTGATTTAAGAGAAATCATCAACCAAATATTTACAGTGTTAGTAGAAAGGCTGCAGTGGTATTTTTATTAGCAGTTGGTGCTAAACACTTAGTAACAAAACCCAGCAGATAAGTTTAGGGTGAAGCTTGTTCAGTTTAGCAGAAACTAATGTGGTGCTCGTGAACTTTTCCACCAGTATTTAATTAAGTATGAATTTAATTGAGTATGGAAAAAATAATACACATGCAACTAAATGTTAGGCTTGTTCTTATGTACCCTCTGTTCATTCCTCATATTTAGAGGAAACGTCAGCACAAGTCCTGGTATAGAGGAATATGAGTGTAGTACGGAACCAAGTATGAATGCCTGAGTGTTCTGGTGAGCTCTAAAAGTAGAATCTGATCTGTGGACTGATACAGTTGAGGCCCCAATATTCGTTATAAGTGCTGGGGATTTTGCTTTGACTACCTCTCTCTTCTGGTCCCATGGACTGAATGCCTGTTAGCGGCAGATGCACAGTAGATGCCCTATATTTCATCCAAGAGGATTGTGCAACATGAGAGTGCCCTGCAGTGTGAGGCAAAATGTGGTCAATGGGGATGACAAGGAAGCAAAATGAATTCTGGATTCAAAACAGAATGCTGGTGTAGACATACCCTCTGACATTCTGTAATGCTGGTAGCTATCTCTAAGTGATATAAGGTTTAGGTAGTTGCCACTGAAATCAATGGGGTTTTACTTGTATTGGTGTTTGTGAGAAAGGGAATCAGATGTTAGGTTTTGCCAAAAAAGCAGATTCCTGGCTTAAGCCTATGTAAATTTACTTGTCAACACATATGGCTCTGATTGCCAAATTGGAATCTAAATGTGCAGCCACCAGATATAATCCAAACCATATGTAAAGTAAATAGAGTCACACATGTTTCACCCAGAGATGAATTTAAGCAGTTGAATAACTTGGTGTGGGAAATCATTATAGTTTAAAAATCACCACAACAATGGTAATATGTGAAGAGAATTCAAGTGCTTTATTGGGGTGCATCAGGCAAAGCATCACCAGCCAGTTGAGGGAGGTGATTGTCCCGCTCTGCTCTGCACTGATGTGGCCTCACCTTGAGTTCTGTGTGCATTTTGGGGCACCACAATATAAAAAAGATATAAAGTTATTAGAGAGCATCCAAAGGAGGGTGGTAAAGGGTCTGGAGGGGAGGCTGTGTGAGGAGCGGCTGAGGGCACTTGGTCTGTTCAGCCTGTTGAAGAGGTAACAGGGGAGACCTCACTGCAGTTACAACTTCCTCCTGAGGGGAAGTGGAGGGACAGGCACTGGTCTCCTCCCTCTGGTGACCAGACCCAAGGGAATTGCCTGAAGTTGTGTTGGGGAGGTTTAAGTTGGATATTAGAAAAAGATTCTTTACCCAGAGGGTGGTTGGACACTGGAACAGGCTCCTCAGGGAAGTGGTCACAGCACTGAGCCTGACAGAGTTCAAGATGCATTTGGACAATACTCTCAGGCACATGGTGTGACTCTTGGGGATGGTCCTGTGTAGCGCTAAGAGTTGGACTCGATGATCCTTGTGAGTTCCTTCCAACTCAGCATATTCTGTGATTCTCTGTTTTTTTCTTATTATGACCTGTATCATTCAGCACATATTTATCACAGTATTGCTTTGTACTACGAACTCTGCTTAGTAATGGATAATGATGTAGATGTAGCCTAGCCCAGGGAGCTCTAAGTCAAAGTGATAGTATGAAGCATAATTATACATTCACCTAACTTCACATCTGAACTTAGTGGGGCACAGAGGTGCACATAGTTGAACAATGTGAGCAATGAGTTCCCATAACAGGACTTAAATCTTCGTGCTGCAAAGGTCAGTTATAATATGCCCTGAATGTCTTTACATGAAACTTTCCCTCTTCATTTGGTGGGGGAGCAATGCCATTTTTATTGTATTGGCTTGCTTATGATGGTTTCCGCAGAACAAGCAAAAGTTCAAGAAGGGATTTAGAGTCTTGCTCCTGACCCAGATAATGCCAGAAATATCTCCCATTGTATTTCCTTCTGCATTCTTAGATTACTCAGGTTGTCCTGCTGTGTTTATGAGAAATTCTGCCCAGCACCAGACTGTGCACCAGGAGTTACCTGCAGCAGTTTTATTTCCAGCACTCGCTGCAGCAGTTGCACTGACACACACCTCAGAGTACAGAAGTAAAATAATCTCCAGCTTTCTCACAATGTTCAGTTTCTCAGCACCAGAGTTCAGCATTTGAATGTGCTGATCTCTTACAGGATGCCTGAGTTAAGCAAAAACATGTAAAGTCCATTCAAAGTCTACTAATGATACATTTAAGCCTTTGGAACTTAAAACCTGATCCTACTTTCTCTGAAGGCAATGAGAGTCCTGCAGTTGACTTCAGTGGGAACAGGATCAGGCCCTAAGTCACTAAATAACATTTTCCATGGTAATAATTAATAACAGCAGTTTTGAAGCTAAAGAAATTAATAATTTTTTTTTGTAATGCAAGTATCCAAAATTGCTGGTGGATTTAGGAAGAGAATCAAACAATTATCTGAGGTATGTTCAGGGATGACAAGCTCTAAAATCAGGACACATCCAGAGCTGCAGGCTGAGTGAGATACTGTAGGATGGATTAAGAACTATCAAAATGCTATAAGAGAAAGGTAAGTATTATTGATTGGGGGTGGGCTAGGAAAATAATATGCTAATAAGGTGCATTGCAGAGATCTTAAAACCTGGCAGATGCATTTTTCTAGTGGAATGTTTGTAGTATGAGAGGTTGCAGAGGATATGTCTGAAAGGAGACCCAAGGGGAAGTTTAGTCAATCTTGGATGCTTTTTAAAAATATTGTCTTGCCTTGTGGTTAAATAATGAATGCAAATCTCCTTTCATGGATTTAAAGCTCTGATTGCTGACATGGGAAAACCAGAAAGGTTTTGGGATTTTTTTTTTCTCTTTTGTAAAATAACACCAAATGACATGGATATCTCTTTGTTCTCACATATGAATTTATCTTTGTTTTAGGATAAAAGGAGCACCAGATGTGACTGGGACTGCATTAGCAGAAAAGAGCTGTGCAGAGCATTGTGGTTTTCATTTGTTCGGGTTGTTGCAAACATTTCTGTGTCTTTCAGTGGACAGCAGTGTAGCTTGGAGCTTGGGGTTCAAGAAAATTGAAAAATATAATCATACCTCTCAGATTTAGGAGCTGAACTGTGCTGTAACATGTACAAGAGTGCACCCTGGCCATTATTCAGTTGAGTTTCATTAATTCTAGTAGTCCTTCCATGTGCAAATTTATAACGTCATGTGTAGTCAATCACATATTGAATAGTTCCATCATATTCTGTTGCAAACCTTGCAGAATTTTTATTTTCATCATATATGATACCATACTAAATCATATGGTATTTTTTCCCATTCCCAGAATGGTTGTTTTGCCTTTCCTGAGGCTTAAGAGAGGAAATGCATCTTTATGACATTCTGGCCAGTCTTCTCCCTGTACTGTTCCCATTTTGAATACAATGAATAAACAGTATAGCCATGTACACAAGAAATGGGGCATCGGCCCTTCTGTGGTTTCTGCCCATATGGATAGAGTGTATCAGAAACAACTTACCCTTCTTCTTTTTAAGAAATAATATCGAATTATATTCTGTTTACTGTGGAGTTAGATGCAGTAACTGTGCTGGCAGTGAGGCTGTTACCACCCATCAGCTGGCTGTTAGTAATTGCTCGTTATGTTCCCAAACCTGTAAAAATCACATGAGATAATTTAGGTGATGTCCTCAGTTGATGAAGATTATCTGTTATTCCGAAGTAACCTTGCTTTCTATCAAAAGAGACGCTATTCCCCCAAGGAACTTGAAAATCTAATACAATAATATTTTACTTGATTAGACTAAGTAACTGACTATGAAATAACTTATATTACATGAGTTTAAGGAGTCTATTAGCTCTATTATATTTCAGCCCTCATTAGTAAGATAATTCATCGTGCTAGAATATGTGAATTGTACTTTATGAATTTGTATAATAATATTCTGCACCTGATAGTTATTAATTCCGGTTCACTCTGATTTATCATAACATTAAACTATTCAATGTTTGAAGAGAAATAGAAGTTAGTTTTCATATTGTTCTGAGATACGGTATGTAAAATGTTTCAGAATAATAATTAGATGTTAGATACTACTATATTTTCTGAGGCAGAGCTAGTGATTGCTTGAAAATGATATTTAAATGACCCTACTCTGTTTAGAAACCACATAACCTAAATTGTGCCATCCATTGCTGCTGCATGGAGCTCTACAAGAACATTTCTTTCAATGAGAAATGACACTATTTTTGTGCAGACAGTTTCTATGTAATAACAGTGTTAGGTTTTGCCAACGAGCTAGAATTGTTGCTAATATGACAGTGTGTGGAATTGTTGAATTTTCAATGGAGAGTAATCGAAAATGTACATTACTACGGACTTCACTGGGTGAGGCAGGGGAGGGTGGAATTAGAGTTTGCTTCTGGCTCTACTCTTGTTTAAAATGCACACGATGTAGTTCTGATTGTGTGAACAATTTTTTAAACCAGTCTTAGAAAGCAGCCATTTACCAGCAGTTAGCAGCTAGATTATGCTGTGGAGATGATACAAAAATGTTTATGTTGACTTAAATTGAGATAGATTGTTTTGCTTATTCCCATGCTATTTCTAATAATATTGAATGTTGGTAACGATTTCCCTCTGAGAAACTCAGAATTCTTTATAAGCATTTAATGAATTTTGTTTTGAAAAAAAACATACCAATATTGAAAGTAGAGCAACACACAGTAAAGTTAGTGGTGAGAAGAGAGTCTAGGTTTGCTGATTCTCCTCTCAAGCCTCTCTGTTGGGATGCTTTTTTCTTTGGGCTGTGACAGAGTCAAGGTAAAGTTTGATCTGTTAAAAAAACCTGATGCACTTACTGAGGAGATGGTAAAATTGAGTATGAATGTATCAGGTGGTAGCTGACGACTTAGGTAATGTTAGTGACAGAAGAGTTTGATTCTTGCTATCAGGGACTGGAGGCAAATTCCCTAGTGGGTCACACCAGGTTTCATACAGATCTACAGCTCTGGGTGTCAGTGGTGTTGCTCATGATGCACACCACGAGGATTGAGAAGAGAAACAAATACTGTGATTTCTCATGTGTGTGTATAACACAGAAGATACACTTGTTTCATATTCTCTGCTGCTAGCCCTCTTCCTCCCAGGATAGCTAGTGTCCATATTTTTATTCTCACGCCATTTCTTTACTGTCTAACGCTACTTTTTGTGGCCAGACATCTTTTGCTCATCTTTGTACTTGGAACTCTAAGGGAACAACAGTTTAGAATCTTATGCTTGCCCTGTATCAGGTAATTCCTTCATTCCTATGTGTTGGAGAAGCTTGTCAAAATCTTTAGGTAATCATCTATGGGAAGTCATGGCCAGCTTTAATTCCCTTACTTTCTTGTGTGAAGGCTTTAAATGAAGTCAGGTGTGCTACTCAGTGTTACCGGTTAGAGATGTTCCTTAAATGAATTATTAGATGCTATGATGAGAGTAAGACATTCAAAAGGGGACATTTATAAGTAATTTTGTGTTGATTTTATGCTTTATATTTTGCAAAATATTTTTTCAGTATTCTTTTGACTGCATTGCTAAGTATCTCCATCTCCATATGTAGAGGTATCTTGTGCTGAGTTTATTTGTGGTTCATGTCATAAAATCTTTCATTCATTTAAGAACTTATGTTCCTAAAATAAATACAAATCTGTTTGTTGTCAGTTGAATTTGGAGTAGGGTTTTCCATTTATGCATATTGCATTGTTTGAAGGGTAATCATTTGTACACACTGGAAATATATAGGTTTTGATTGTATTTTAGATGCTTCTGAGATTAGAGCAAATATCAGTCTCCATAAATGGTCTGAGCTACAGAGCTGTGAAAAGAATGGATTTTCAATTTTCTGAACAAAATGAACTACCCCAAATTATTTTAGGTCAAGTGAAACATTTTTCCATCCTGAAATGGAGTTTTAACATCTTTTCAGATATTAATTTTTGTTAGTTTAAAATACTTTGTAAGAAAAACTCAATAATGCTTTCAGAAACATTGAAAAAAACTGTTTCTGAATTGTGTGTTTTCTGGATTTAATTTTTCTACCAGTTCTGCCTGGTGAATAGGTCCAAGTGGGCAGATAGTTACAGGAGATGTCTGACTGCATTTCTGAGTGAGTAAATTATTTGTCTGAAAAGTTTTAGCATGCTGTAGTCCTGGCAGAAATTCATCGTGGTGACTGCTCTCTTTTCGTCCTTCCAGTTAGGGTCCAGGAGAGAAAGGTTGGGTTTTTCCTGTGTTTAATGATTACACACCAGCACATCTTTTGCTGGTCTAAATCAGCACAGCTCTGGTGGATTTCTACCTGCTGAGGAACTGTCCCTTTTTGTTCATTACTAATGCCTTAAAATCATTCTGACTTGATTTTCAGTTAGTTCACCTTGACTTATTGTCCTTCATTATTTTAATATTCATTTATGTTTTTGATCACCTGCTGACTCAGTCATTTTTGAGCCCTTGTATTTCATTGCAATAACTAATTCCTAACACTAACAATCTTGACTTTTCTAATAATTGTTTATTTTCTTTTTTCTCCTTTTTCTTTTGGTGTCCTCATTAATCTTCTCCTACAATTTTTTTTCCTGACATTTCAACTTTTTTTTATGATGATGATGATTATTAATTTACATTTTACTTATTTAAACTTATTCCATTTCTTTCTCTTAAGCAGTTAAAATTGCTGTAGAGTCCATTAAAATCCCTCATCTAATTCCTGGTGGGTTCTGGCAGACTGTGCAAGTTCTTGTTGCTAGAATAGCATTTCTTGAGGATAAGTAATCCTGATTAGCTTTCTTTGTTTTGGAACTGGCAATGTACATGAACTAGTAGAAAACAGTTTAAAATTTTGGGTGGGAATTTCAAATAGAAAAATAGTTCTGTTTCCACTGTTTTAGCTGGTTACTGATGTTATCTCTACTGCTGCTATTTTTTCTCCAATGACAGTGCTTAACAGCAAACCTCTGATTTCTGCCAGCGCAGAGGAAACATAAGGTGATATTGTTGCTCAAATCCTGCCCTAAAGGTAGTCCCACATGTCAGGTGGATCTTCATTTTACTCAGCCACTGATTTTCTGTATGTGGGTGCTCTGAAGAAGAGAAAAAGCTACTACGTCAAGTTATCATTTGACGGTGAATAATTTAGTAACACTGATATTCTTCTAGTTCTGTGAATATTTTACGATAAGCTTCGTGAAGAATCTGTAACTTCAAGTGAGATCAGCATAAAAATCGCTTCCACTTAGATTTGAGCATATACACTATTTGGTAGCTATGCTCTTACTCATCTTATGGAGTACACATGAAGAGGTATAAATTAAGAACTAGGTTAATTGTTACAGTATATATTTTGTGTACTGTACTGTACTTCACCTGAGAATTTCATTGTGTTTTAACTACAGCGCTTAAACAACTCCACAACAAAGATCAAACTGTTCTAATTCTGAAGTTATTGTTCTTGTTTTCCTTTTGCAAGTGCTGGTTGTTGGAACTTCAAATGTATCTGCAGCTTATAAATACCTGAGAACAAAAGCCCAGCACACCTAAAATCTGACTTAAGTGCTTGTATTTCACCCCTCAAGTCTGATTTCTCATTCTGGAGCTCTCCACTGTAAAGCTGAATAGAAATCACGTGTTGCATGTTGTTTTGGGACTAAAGAGGTACACAGACAGAGGCTCAGGGAAGTATGTGCAGAGATACTAGTCTCTAGCTGCACAAACTAGAGCTCCTGCTGGCGTTCACCGGCTGGAGCAGGGGAATGCACTAATCCTTATGGCAAGGTGCACTGTGGTAATAGAAAAATCAACCCCACCAAATATTTTCAGAATGTTTCCTTTTCTGTTTGGAACACTTCTGTTGTGAAAGGTGTTGAGAAAATGAACCACTGCTTAAAGCGGAGGGGGAAAAATCAGGTATGGTTTTGATCTCAGCAGGTGCCAGGAGTCAGGAGCAGCTGATGCTGACAGAGGCACCATCATGATTTCGGTAACAAATGGGGGCTATGGGGATCCCAGCTCTTGGTAACAGCATGTCTTCTTGCACGTCGACACTGCTTGAGTTGCAGCAGTCCACCTAAGGCTCGCAAAGGGGTGGCTGGATGTGCCACTGTGAAAGGTAAAGTCTGTTTTCTGGCAATCTCTTCTCTCCAATTAGGCCTGAACTCACCTGAGGATGCTGTGGTCCCACAGCCTGAATCTTGTAGTCAACCTTTCTCAGTTGACTGGTGGGATCTTCTCCTCCCAGCCAAGATTCTCTCTCTACCAAAAATTCCCAAGACAGTCAAGCAGTTGAGGAGCATATCTAGGATTTGTGAGAGGCAGTACCTCTGGAGTCAGGCCACTCTGCTGTGCTTTTAAAAACCTACAGAGAATAGCAGCTCTCCCCAGGTGGCTGCAGGCACTGCAGCTCCAGCTCTCTCTCCCAAGAACTGGCAACTTGCCTGTGTTCCAGCTCAGCAAGAGATGGTGCATCGTGTGGAGCGCTGTGTGCCGTTCCTCCTGAGAGTACAAGGACCTCAGGAAGTAATGATGAAAATGTATCTTTCTAATAAGCTGACTGCCATTAGCAGTTTTCATTTTCAGGGTCTCTTGTGCTATGTAAAAGCCTGAATAATATTTAAGCATATTTTAATAATGGTTAAAAAAAAAAAATCCAAGTATTTTAGTGTGTTGCTGGCTCTGTGTGTGTGAGATGGACTAAAATAAAACCTTAAGCAATAGTAAGCGTGTCATGACAGCATAGGTCTTTCCCTGTCTTAGTATTGAAGGAAGGATTTATATTAGGGGGTTTTTGATAGTAAAATATTTATTCTCATAAGCTGGTGCAGAAACCTTTCTAATTAGGGCATGCTGTTTTGAAGTTGAAATTGCTACCAACAATTTTCAGATATCTTTGTGGCATCTCCATAATTCCTGAAGACTTATTAAAAATCTTCTCCTCGGTCAGGCAAGAAGTTGAGTGTGATCTTTCTAAAATCCTATTGAAAGGCAAATAAATCCACGAATTCAGATTTGCTAGACTCCAAAGCAGTCCTCTTGTACAGCCCAGAGAGAGTGATTGTAACTTTAAGCAATGTTTGAAAGGACCAAAATGGGAGCACAGAAGTAATTGTGCTTTGCTGATCCGGTGGCATGAGAGGCTGTTTGAGGGAAGACAAAGCACCACCAATATTGGAACATCATGAAGGCCAGATACAGTATCTCTATTTGAGTACCATTTACTCACCTGCAGGAATCCCAATTAACTGGAATTACCACCCCAATTAAGCAGCAGTCCTTGCCATTAAGTATCATTAGGCTTAATTTGGTTCCCTGGGAAATGTCCCGATTAAGCGGATTTCATGATTAAGCACCTGTAATAAATGTTTTAACTTACATGTAAAATTCTTTTTTATTTCATAGGATCTGATCACAAGCACCCAAATAGCAACTAGTATGCCAACTGCTACTTTTGTCATTTTGTTTTATTAATTCTCTTGTATATATTAACTTCTTATCTTGGCTTTGCAAAGTTTTGACAAGGAGTTCTTTATATTTTTATGTGGTGATTTTGTAGTACAAACATATTCCTGCATATCTGCCTGACAGCCTGGTTAATATTTTGTCACTGTCTTAAGAGAGGAGCAAACCACATGTGAACATCAGTCGTATTTCAAGGAAACACCCCATTTTTTATACTGTGGAGAAAGTTTACTTGGTCAGCTGTAATTTTCAGTTGGCTGGAAGAATAACATTTCACAACCATAAACAGATATTGAAAACATCTGCAGTACCAAACTGTTCAAATGACCATGCATCAGGTCTCATTTTTCTAAAAATAGGTGGTGACAGATAAGATGTGTTATAGGAAAGATCTGTTGCCTAAATTAGGGTCCTTGTTGTAGATGCCAGGAGAATGTAGAGGTACCCAAGACAGCTGTAAATAGGAGACCAGATCAATATAGCCACAGTAAGGCCAATGCTTTGTTGGGGTTTATTTACTCTACAGCTCATGAAATAAAGCCCCTTTTGAGGGTCTAAACAATATAATGAGAAGTGGAGTGGGGAAATTGTGGGGTTTAGTGCTGCAAATGCATAAAACTCCAATACCAGCTGGTGGTAGCATCTCTGCTGAGTGAGGGCTGTTGAGATGTGGTTTAGAGAGAAGACAACCAAGGTCCTTCCCAGTACAAACTGACAGCTCCCATGTAATCATGCCATCAGATTTGCAAGTCTTGCCTTGAATAGCAGCAAGTGCCTTTGCCAAAGAAACACGGTATCATTGAAAAGTTGTTTATTTGTGGAGCCCAGAATATTTTTTTAAACATCTCTGATTTGCTGACCTTCTGAATCCAAGGCTGGGATCCAAGAGATCCAAGAGATTCTCAGCAGGGATTTTTGGCCCTATGGCCAAGACCGAATTTAAGATGAATTTACAGTGAACGCTGTTAAATGATCACAGAATCACCTCACTCCTCTAAAGAAGGGCTTAAGTTTACTTTTTTTGCTAAATTTAAATTTCCACATCAGATAAAAGAGAATATGTATGGCAAAAAGGAAGTGGAGCTATTTCTCTAAAAGATTAAACTGAAAAGGAATAGAATGGATCAGAATAAGGGACTCCTTTAATCAGCCCTCTCTAATAGGAATGTATGACCAAGGAATCCTTTTTTGCATGTAAAGATCAAGGGGTTTTAATCACAAAATAGTGATGGGACCATACACTAATTTGTTGGAACAGAAAGCACTGAAAAAAGGGGAGAGGGTATAAGTACTTCATGGCATTATGTACAAAGAGTTTAAACATCTTGAACTTGTGCCATGTACACATTCTCTAAGTGGGCAAAAAAAATGAAAAGGTCTTGTTGGAAAGGGAAACATTCTACACACAGTTCTAAATATATGCAAAGTAAGGTGTTGGTCCCCAAAAGGCTAAGAAAAACATTCCAAAAAGAATAGAAACCGTTTTAAAGGATTTTCACATCTGGGGAGCGTGTTTCTTTCTCTTTCCTTCTGTCTCACTTTCTCTCTCTCTCTCTCTTGCTCTCTCCGTCACTCTCTTGTTTTGGCTCTCTAGCTCCTCTCTTTCCCCCACCATACACGTATTCAGCAGCAGCAGAAATAACACAAGAAATTTTTGCAGTTTCCTCTGTATAAATTCTGCAATTGCACTGTTCAGAGCAAAAATATTCAGATTATAAATTGCCTAAAGTAAGTTTTTCTTTTGATGTGTGTATAACTCCCATAAATGTTAATGCTAGGTTTGGGCTTCAAAAGGAGAATATGTCCCTTGCTGTACTGTAGAGTTAAGACATAAGAAAATTTAGGAAATTGAAAAACCCATCTGACTTGGTACTTGTGCAATTTATTTATTTTGTGAAGAAAACAGAGAATTAAATCTCTCCTATCTATATAATTTTACCTAGTTTTCCTGTATACTAAAATATCAATTTATTAATATCAATTTATATCAAATTATCAAATATCATACTAAAGTGTCAAATTATTACTGCATTTTTTCCTTGATTGCCTTAATTTCTGTATCAGCTTTTTCTGTTCCCTCCAACACTTATATGTAAAATAAAACAGGTCAAGACTTCACCAACTGAGCAGTTTACATTGCTTGTATAACAGAATTGAGGAATGGATCACTGTCCAAAAGGCCACCTGACCTTTCATCTTCTGAGCACTGTATGATTGGAGCACGCTGATGTAAGACTTGAAAAGAATTAATCGTAGAGATTGGTAATGGGTCTGGGTACAGTGAGTATGTTCATCAGTAACTACAGCCTACCTACAAACCTGAAAATGATCACCTGCCACAGCTCTGTGTTTCGAGAGAGAAGATGTGAATGCTGTTTTATTATCGAAAACCTTTAAGCTGTTTAGTATGGCCTTCCTCTTAGAGCCCGAGTTACTTGTGAATGCTGAGCCTAATGCCGTGCCAGCCAGAGCTGTGGAAATAGGCTTGCTGGTTGTAGAGCAGCCAACTGCACCCATGAATGACAGTCTCAACAGGACGGCCTTTTGTGAGGACCAGAAGATGAGGTAAGGGGAGGAGCAGTCTGCTACCTCAGGTGAAGTTCCCAAAGATAAGACTTTTTTACTTTACCATGATGTAAATATTAACTGGGGTGGTCTGGTTGTGTTGCTGAAGTGCGTGTTTTAGTGGCTGTGTGCTTTTTTCCTTTAGGCCACCTTTGTGGCAAATGGAGCTGTGAGAGGCTAGTAGGCAATTCCACATGAAGAGAGATATAGGGGCGGTTTGAGACCAGGAAGGAAAGCAGGAGGGGCATTTCATGCAGTGCTGTTAGTCGTTCTAGTATGGGAGGTGATTTTGAAAGGCAGGATGAAAATCTCAGCAACTGCAAATATGTTTTACGCAGTCTTGTGTAAAACAATGTGGAGCAGAACTCCTCTGTTTTCGTGGTTCAAAATGACAGAGCTATTTTCCACTTGCTTATGTTTCCTGCAAGGGTGCCTGTTTTCTAGACCAGAGACAATTATGCATCCAAAGAGGAATTTGCTGATCTTTTCTAAAAAATCCGGTCTTTCGTAGTGTTTATCCACAGTAATTTCAAGATGTATGAGTGAATTTTGAACAGTCTCAGAGATGGTACTTGGATTTTGACTGCAGATGTGTGTTGCTGCTTCCTAGTGACTGAATTCTTTCAAACAAGGTAAAATTCTCTGTACAATAAAAGGTGAAGCTTTTGAAATCATTTCCTTAGCTGGGGCCTGTATCTTCCACTGATGTGAGAGGTGTTCTGTCCACATGGGGAAATGAAGAGGCAGGGCCTTTAACTCTTTTAAAAGCAGATCTGCAAAGCTCTCAATACTTAGTGAAAATAACTAGGAAATTATCTTGCATGGAGTAATTTAGTATTTTGGCCAGCATGTTAAGCAATATTCTATTATTTCTATTAAAATAACTGATGAGGGACTTCAGATATCCTAGAGAGCTCTACGGAACAGAAAATTCTGCAGATTTCTGCCTTCATTTATAAAGTCAGGCTGATTTCTGAGACCTCTGTGTGCACATCCCATGAGAATTTGCCATTAATCAACAGTAGATGAAAAAAAAATTCACTTATAAGCAGAAGGCTTAGTGATCAAAAGGAACATATCAGGTTAGAAATATTTTTGCTAAATGTTATGTTGTGCTCTTTATTTCCCATTTTATTCTTACTGACCTGAACAACATGATGGAAAATTTCTTGCATGTGTCTTCCCCCCTTCTGATGATCTGATCTCAAACAATCATTTGAATCCTGAAAAAGAGGTCCCTTTGTTATTATTTTTGTTCTTTCACATGATCATAAATCCTCCTGAGAAGAGAACTGGTATCTGCAGAAAGCATCTGACTTCTAAACAGATTGTGGGTTAAAGCAGTCACTTGGACAATACAAATAAGTAGTCATTTATTATATGCAAATGTAACAGGTTGACATAAAACCCATGACTTCAGTCAACTAGAAAATAATACTATAACTGAGATATGTTTTTGAAGTTGCTGTTTAGCTTCATATAAGGGGAGAAAATCTCCTGTAGCTCAGATGGGCTTATTTGAAACCAAAGCTTTTGATGTTATAATGTGCAGTCTAAATTCATTAATCCCTCTGTTCAAAAAAAAAAAAAAATCTCTTAAATGAGTAATAAACATAATAATGAAAATAACTGCCAGGAAGAACATGAGTTACATCACACTTAGTGTTCCAGCTAAAGATGAAAATTAACTTTGGAAACAGGTTACGCTAAATGAATTTAATTTGTGTTTTGATACAGAATGTTTAAACATGTTGTTATTTCTGGCACCAGGGCTGATAGCTATTAAATGAGAACATCTAAGAACATCAAAGGAACTGGACCTTTTATACTCTTCAGCACCCCCTTGGAGATGTTTATCTGGGCTGTTATCTGGATCCCATACAAGCATCGAACAATGTGCCAGTCTCACCAAGTTACTCTCTTTTCCCAAAAGTTCTGACGCATGCATTTCCTGCACAAATGTTCCATATTTTAGAGTTCACTACAAGTGCACAAATAGAAGTGGTTTGTACTAACAGACTTGACTGTAGATACTTGAAGTTTTTCTTCTATAAAGTATTTGAAATAGAAAAGAAAACTTCCTTCTGTTTGACTCAAACTAAGTTTCCAGATGTCAGGGTCAAAGGTTGGAGATAAAAGTATCAGGTTTTGGCCTACTCTAACTAGACTCCAGACCCAAATGTGTGAGATCTTCCCTAGAGGGGGTTCCTTTTGTGTTGGTTCATTTTTCTTCTTTAGCTTCTCCCAGTAAGAGGTCCCATTCCATGCTGCTGAATTATGATACTTCATCTCAATCGTTAAGACACTTAAAACTTATATTTACTGTTTAACACTTGGCTGCAAGTCAAACCTTTTAAATATCTCTTTTTAAAACTTTTCCACTTTTGAAGGCTGTTAATTCTTTTCTTCCTGGGGCTTCAGTGACTGTGTGTGGGTCCTCTTGGCTGACATTACAGGACTCCTGCTCCAACTATGCCAACAGTGTGCAGTAAAACAAGAGGCCTTACAATTTACACAAAGCCTCAGTAGATGTGTAAAGGCTACAGGATATTAGCCCTGCACTCCCCTTGGCATGTTCACTGGCTTTTTGGCTTGTTTGCTTCTATCAGCAGCTGAAACTGCTTAACCACCTGAGAGAAAAAATTAAAACCAGTGCACAAATGAACCTAAGAGCCTGGAAAGTAGTTGAGTTAGATGTAAATGTAAATATTAGGGTTTAAAACGATAAAATGAAGGCTGTGAAGACTAATCACAGGAGTTACAGTTTAGGTCTAACCCGTTTCTGGTCATAGGGTGAATACTGTGGCTAAATCCTGAAGGTTTGCATGTGTGAAGAAAACACCCATCTGGTCAGAGAGGGACTGTGGAACCAAGAGACCCTGGAGGCATTCCTCCTGCACTCCGTCTCTGTGGGGAAAAAGGTACTGCTTGGTTATGGATCTGACATTCTCCTACTCTGTGCTTCCTTAGGCATCTACGTTTCCATGTGGTACACAAATGTGTATGCTCCCCATGCCTTCCCCAGCAGTGCTGTCCTGTCTCTGCTCATGGAAGCGTGCCAATTCATCAGCATTTGGCAAAGAAGGCAGAACAGAATTTGAGGGGTGACCAGAACTGTGGCATTCAGCATACGGTTTGGAGAGACCAGTTTCTTAAAGGTGGCTTCAGAGATATGATTTTGCTTTGTTAAATCACTCTGGTACATTAAGCAGGAAAAAAAAAGTAGTTCCTTCAGAGGTACTAGAAGAATAACTAATAAAACTACTAAGGATAATTGAACTGACACTTGCAGATGCGTACCTAAGGCAAGGAAGTAAAGCTGCATGATGTAACCTAGAGCTATTATTTACATTGGAAGAAAGATTCACCTCCTAGTGCCATTTTCTACCTTAAAGCAGCAAAGCACTTCAGGATATCACAAAAAGTGGAGACAGAAAACACCTTTCAGGTTGCCAAGTTGAATCCCTTGTGAATATTGGGTTTTCCCCATGTGTACTGTGTGATGCTTTGTACTGTCTGGTTTAAACAATTCAGACAATAGGAACTTGACTACTTCCCTTGGATGGTAATGTTAGGAGCTGTTTGAAAGGCGTTTACTTTGGCTTTTTCTATGACAGGGCAATTAGGGAAGTCAGATGCCTGCTAGGTTTGGAAGTCCCTAGAGGAATGAGGCAGTAGGAGAGTCTGCAAGTTATGGTGGTGTGGAAAAAAGGCCTCTTTTTGTAAGCTGTCAGGGAGTTCTGTGCACGAGGGCAGTGGCACAGAAAGCCAAATGAGCAGTGAAATCAGTGGAGGAAACGGCTGCTGACAGAACAAAACATTGAGGGAAACTTCACAAATGGCAGATCTAGTCTGGGTTCAGGGCAGTAATCACTAACAAGTTGGTGTAGTTGTAGAAATCGGACTTCCTGTAGATAGGGGACTGTCACGGTGGGACTATGATAAAGATGAGCTCAAAGAGACAAGAAAAGACCAGACATATAGGAATGATAAAAATTTCCATAGTAAAATCCTGGGGTCAGGATGTGCTGGAGTCTTGCTGGTAGTAAAGCAGCAGTAGTTGTGGGCTGGGGCAGAGAGGAAAGTCTGGGCTGGATGAGATGCAGGCAAGGAAGAAGGATAGACAGTCTCACAATGAGGCAGAGCAATATTTGATATACTGTACGTGCATTAAGGTTGGTAAACAGGATTATTATAAGCAATTATTTTAATGTTACCAAAGCAGAGAAAAGAGAGTTCTCATCTGTGTTGCTCTACTGCAAATGTACAAATCATTCCAGTGTTATATACCTATTATTAACGTGGTGTTAATTTTCATGAAAGACCCCATATTTCAGTGATTTGTGCAGCTGCTTTTTTATACTTTACTTCTTTACATATTTTTTTCAGATACTTTTTGCTTGAGATGATTGCTGATTTATTTGGTTTTGGTTTGAAGTGAAGGCACACTAAATGGTCACACTTGTTCACCTGTGGTCTTTTGACTGAATTTTGTTTCTCTTCATTTAGCCCTGTTATTCTGACTTATTTTATCCCCTACCCATTCTGGAGTTATAGAACTTCCCATCAGGTATTTATGTTTATCAAACATACTTATGGGCCAACACTTTTGGATAAAATTCCGCTTTGACCATTGCAAGCCCCTGAACTCAAATCCAGTGGAAGCTTTGTGAAGTCAAGGAATTATGTGAGGTCCAGCACAAATCCACATGGTTTCCCCAATTTTTTCCAATAGTAAACTCAAGCAGGAATTAGTGAAGTAACCAGAGAGCTCAGGGGAAATTCAGGAGTTAAGGCACAATCCTTCCTGGGACTCGACTGCAGACCAGTTCAGTGCAATGGTGCCACTAGTGCCTTTTAACAAGTTTAAACTACCTTTTAAACAAGTTAAACTATATTTCATACCTTTCCAGTTAAAAAGTCAAAATCATACCTGCTTCTAATAGTATTTTAAAAATTAACCTGGAGCTTTTGAAAATTATAGCTCTTGATTCCTTCTGAGGCCCACATTACTTGAAATATTTTTAAATGTAGTATTTGTTTTGTTATTGGGTTTTACAAACTCTGTCCCTTTACATCTTTTTCTGTTCTAAGGTCTACTTTCAGTCTGTTACTAAACATACCTGCTGAGAGTTGTATTCTTCTCATATGTCATTGTTAGGACAGTGATTTCAAAGAAAGCAGCCTCTGACAACCACCTGATACTGAAGAGTGAATAGAACCTATAGGAAAATTCATATTTAGAGTAAAAAACTGAATTGATTGGGAATGCAAAAGAAAAACCATATGGCAGGTCAGCAAGAAGCTTACTTATATGTTTGGAAGGATTTTGCAGAGACAAGGATGGAAAACCAGTGTTACCTGCAGAATAACTGCTTGTGTTGCTCTGGGACAGAGCAAAGAGAGTGAAGGAGAAAGCAGAGTGATGTGCAATGAGAACTGGCAAGGAAGCGCTTGGATCTGTGAACAAAGAAACCTCTTGCTGTTTGCTTCCTGCTCTGCTTGCTCTGATTGTCAGGGACAGGCAGTGATTTACCTCACAGTCTGGACTTTGCATTTGGTATCTTGCACAGTTACATTTAGAAAACCTGGCTTCAACCCTATTCTGTTGGATTCTTTTCTAGCTAAGTTTGCATATTGCAGAGAAAATATGTTATTGTTTCATCATTCTGTCTCTTCCACTGCTTTTTATGGAAGTTGCATCTGTAAAACTTTATCGGAACTGGAGCAGAGTCCCATCCTGACAACAAGACAGATAGTTATTAATTCAGTAATTGATATGACTAAATTGCTAGTGAAAATTAATGATTCATCTCATACATATATATGATATCTGTACACGATTCATCTCATATATACGTGTGTGTGTGTTTGTGTTAATAACTACTTTTATTTTTCTTAAAGTGCCATCAAAGAATTGAAGTTGTAAACTTCCCTGGACAGCAAAATAATTTGTGACGAGAAGATACCTGTATTGCGGTAATAACCTTTCTCTTCCTTTCTTTCCTCGGTTCCACATTTTTAATATATCTTTAAAGTACCTTAAAGATAATCAAATATAGTAGCTATAAGAGAGCCAATGAATTCTTTAAAAGAAAACCTACTGTTTGATCACCTCACAAGGAATGAAGGAGAAATACACTCAGTAAAGTCTTTCTCTAGATTTGTTTTTGTTTTTAAAGCTACATTTTTTTTCGATTTGTTTTTAAAAGAAAAGAACAGACTGTTCCAGATTTGGAAATACATCATGAGGTCACCTGAAACAACAACAGAAAAATCCAATACAAACCTCCTTTCAACTCTAGTTATCTCCCAAAATGTTTCTTTTCACAAACTGGACAAAATCAATTATATTTGAGAGACCATGACCATGCTGATTGTATGTTTTAATAGTGCTATGATTGACCAGGAGTGTTCATTTGATTATATTTGAAGAGGCTTTAGAGAGTCCATCCAGACATCTGAAAGATATTATTTCCAGTAATTTGTCGTGTGTATCTGGAGTCTGGCTGTAGCTTTGCTGTTCTAACTTTGGAATAAATCCATTGAGGTCAACAAGCTACTTTAAATTTCACATTTATTGACTTTTTCATCTGTTTTTTGGTGTCTTAGCAATTTGTTGTAACTGTGGAAGGACTTTGGAGGTGTCCACAAGGTTGTCATTGACAGCAAATACTGTTTGTAATTGGTGTACAGTATACAAAGGCCTTATTTACCTTATTGTCCTCATTGGACTGATTTTATAAAGAACCCTGAAAGGTATTATGTTTTCAACTCCTTTTCTGCCACCTTCAGTTCTCCCACACTTGCTTTTGTGCTTGGGACAAATAGGAAATACACTGGGCAATAACATAAACTTAACTAGGGAAGACACATGGGGCATTAGGGGAGAAAGTAGATCTACCAGTAGCATTTCCAGGATTTTAAATTTGGCAGTTCTATGTCAGTGAAGCACAATATGAATTAATTATCAGAATTAGACTCTATATCTAAAAGAAAGGATTGAAAAAGAATTGCTTAGGCTTTTGTCATAATCATACCCTAGAGTTTGGCCTGCCTGCTCCATTGTTGGTGCTGGTTTTGGCTGAGCTGTATGAGCTTAGTGAAGACACATGAACTTAGATTGACAGGCTTCAAGTGGCTGGAAATCCTCCAGTTAGTTGTGTAAAGGAAAGAAAGCTTTTGTAGCTTCAGCTGTTTAATGACTCAAATAACTGGTGCTACTTCTATCTATAAACTTTTCTTCCTAAACTCCCATAAACTGTGGGTAAAATCCTGTCTTTTCTCCACTGAACATCAGTCAATACATCCATGAGCTTGTGATGTCACCTTGTGATCCTGACAGATACTACTCATCTCCTCAGCTGCTTTAGTCTCTCCCCAGTAGCAGGTGTTCTAGGCCCCCTTCTCAGTGTTTAACTGTTTGCCAACATCCTTGTAGAGTACAGTCAAAAAAACCTTTGTTAGTTTTTAAACATCACATTCAAAAATTTTGCTGGTATTTGCACAGAAAACTTGGTCAGTGAATCACAAATAGTTGTGTTTGCATGTGCTTTGAAGGGGTGGAAAGGGAGTTGATGCAACTGTATGGTGCATGAAGGAGAAGAATTCAAAGAACCCAGCAGCAATTCAGCCTCATCCCTGATATGCTGCTATCACCCACTCATTAAACATGTTGTTAGTAAATCTCTCTCTTAAGTACATATACAAGCGTATATATTTCAGAAAATCAAATTAATTTAGAAGTATTTATCATAAAAGTAAGATGGAGCTAATACAAGAAATAAAGTAAAAGTGTATTTGTATCTTTATTTGTATTGTAACTATATTTAAAAGTAAATGGAACTAACCCATTTCCCTTAATAATTTCCTGCTCAATAATATAGTGTGAGTATCAATGCATGTAGACTCAATGGGTGACTTAAGGCTTGTGTAAATGGGTACTTTCCAGTCAGAGCTTTATATTAATTTTCATAATTTAAATATTTTCCCCTGACATTTAGTAATTTTAAATGTAGCCTTTAACTGAATTTTTAAATTAGTATGGGTTATACGTTAATTTCATTAATGATCCTGATAGTTTCTGAGTGATCCCATTATATTAATTCTTCTTTAACACTGAGTTATTTACTCTTTATTTCGGTAATTTTCTCTGGATATTATTATTCCTTAGTAATTTGCAGCATCTAACTGATTCTGCTGATACATTAAAGAAGCAAAAAGAAAATTAAATTGCTGCCCATTTCAGTCAAACAAAATGCTCTTACAAATTAGTCTGTAGCTAAAAGAATGTGGAGAAAAAAATTGTTGTGAAAACAATAAAAAACCAGCCTTCTTATGATGAATAAATTCTACAAGCTACAGATGAAAACAAAATGCTATAGCTACAGTTTTGCTACATCTCACAAATGCTGAAATAAATTAATAATGTCTTAAATGTCTTAAATCTTAATGGCTTTTTAAATTCTTTATAAAAGGATCTTGACAGGTTTTACCCAGGGAGCTTTTATATCTAAATTTGGGGCAGTTTCAATGAGTCTGGAAATGCAGTTATAGTTTTAAACCCTTGTGATTCATAATGTGTATTCCTTTCAAAAATAATTTATGTAAAACAACTCCAAATGCTAGATGTCTTTATACAGTAGAAAAAAAAAAAAAAGCATACTGTAGACAGATAAAGGCTGAATAGCAAAAAAAAAACCCCACAGTAATTTTCTAATTAAAATAATGTTTTCATCACTTTATGATGCTGCTTTCGGTAACAAACATATTACTAGCAATACACTTTGGAGTGAGAATAATGACAACCCTCTCTTTTACTATGCTGTGAAAAAGACTGGGGAGGTTTATATAGTGAGGATTCATAAAGAGTAGGTCAAAGAAAAATTGATCTTGTGGACATTTTGGGACAAATACAGTTTAGTTGCACAGCTTTGCCAGCTCAGGCATCAAGTCTCCCCTAAGGATTTGCTCCCCCAAGCGTTTCCTCACTCCACTCAAGCAGTGGCCTTATTTACATTGCTGCCCCCTTGACCAGCTAGACATTTACATTCTTACATCATCTGTGTTCGACATGGAAAATGCAGCTGTTTTGTGCTAGAGAGCAGGCAATAACTGCAGTCCAGTGTTGCTATGGGGTAGAAAATACTGGCTTCTGAGTGATAGGAGTTTAGTGACTCAAAGAGAGTCCTTCACAGTCCAATTGCTGTGGTCCTGCTCAAAGTATTGGACTGCAGGTCTAGAGGATGCCCAGTATGTGTAGCGGATACTGTCTTAACTTACATGATCTTCTAAAGATAATACAGAAGTACTTGTAAAAATATAGCAGTAAAGGAACATCCAGGAGTACACTACTAGTGTGTTGGCTCCTCCGCTTGCATAGTTTTGGTTTGTTAATGATAACAAAAGTGAAAATTACTACATTAGGAGAAATATTTACTCCTCTGTACCAGGAAGCTTGCATCTCTCTGCAGTTTATTGTCAGTTTTACTTTGTCAGTTTTACATCAAGCAACAGGAAAAAGAAAGCATAAAAATCAAAATGAGCTGAAAAATACCTTTCAAGCTGATTTACGGAATACGATGTATTACTGAAAAAGATCTGCTTCCTTTGATGCTCACCATACTGTGCATAGTTTATGGGTACAAGAGGTAGGTGAATCTTAAAAAAATGCGTGCTCTTCAAACGATAACAATTTGAACAGATTAATTCCAAACCCTCTCAAAGTTAGACTCTGAATATATTGTATTATAGTATTGATAGTAAAAGACAAAAAAAGCAAACAGTCTATGAGATATCTAAATTTGGTGCTTAGGTTTTTAGCCTGATACTGCAACAGAAATTGAGATAGCACAGTTTGCAAAAGAGCTAAGAAAAATGCCCTTGAAAATCAGGTAAGGTCAAAGACCTACACACTTCCGGTCCTGATTTCTGCGGGAGGGCTCCAGCTAGATGCCCAGTTTTCCTACAACATAACAAATTGCTGTTATTCACAAGGAAACTAGAGCATACAGAAGAACAATATTCTGCTTCCTTGTTGCTTCCCTTTTCCTCTGTGGCTTTTGGGACCACGTGGTTTCTCTTTAGAAAAGAAAAAATACAGCTGAGAGGAGAGTCCAAGTAGCCATTCTTTCTCTAGGATGAGGCTCCCCCTCTCCTCCTCCTGTTCTGTACCCTGCTATCCTTCAAAGTGAAGGAATGGTATCTCTGAAGTCTTTGTCATTTAGCAGCTGTGGGAATTGAATTAGTTTTGCCTTGTGTCACAGGAGCTAAAACCTCCTAACTGTCAGGGTCTGTACCCACCCACAGTCCCTGAGGAAGGGCAGTCCTTGCCATTGCCAAGACACAGTGTGACTGTAAGACACTTACCTGAGCTGTCTGGACATAAGTGCACACCCAGGCTGGGATCTGACTCATGTGGGGTGTGGGATTCAGGCTTATGTCATGGGGTGGCCGCATCCTGGTTTTGGAGGAAAGAGGGACCCCGCAGCCAGAGAGAAGTGAGTGTGGCTGCTCAGTGGACCAGATGCTCAGGGAGCAGCACAGCATTAATGACCTGGAGACTGGTGTCCCTGGCCCCTGTGCTCTCCATAAAAGCACATAAGAACAGTTGGACATGTGTAGGTGGATAATTAATTAATTCTAAACAATCCTGGTGGCTAGGGTGCCTCAGTAGGCATCACTTTAGTGCAGAAGGCAATGTTGCTATCCTCCAGATCCTGCATAAACACAGTGGCTGCTGATCTGTAATCTTAAGGGATAAGAGCGACAGTGAGCCTCATTGTTCAAGTTTTTGAGGGAACTTTTAGCTGCTGCTGTGTTTAGTGAGATTTGCATATTGGATTGGTCTCAAAGTGCACCCTCTAATCTGTGGATCCCAAGTCAAAGCACTGACCTGCCCAGAGTGAGGAGACAAGTTTTAAGGTGTTCCTAGGACACTTGCAGGCAAAACACATCAGTGCTTACAGGGACTTGGAGGGATTTTCTGGGTTGCACTTCAGAGCTGGGTCCCTCCATACCATGGAGTGCAGGAGTGTTCAGTTGCCTCCATGTAGCAGTCCAGCACCATTTAAGAAGCCTTACTGTGTTTTGCTATTCCAGAAGGTTCTTGTATCTGCCTGCCCTATATCATCTGCCATCTTCTGTTGCCTTTTAATACTTGATGCCTGGAAAGCTGTAGAACTCTTGATGCTGTGGTCTTTGAAGTCTTACTCTTTTCCACTCCTTTTCTTTTAAAACACTCAGTTGTCTTTCACAGAGGACACACAGACTGAAGCCAGAAACAGCAAAAATCCTAAGAAAGGTGCAACTAAATTGATTAACATTTTTTGTTCCGTGGTGACTTTTATCCTCTCCTTTCTGTTATATTTCATGTATCAAGTCAATCCTGCTAAGCAGTTAATATTAAAAAGTAGATTTAGTTCTACTAATATTGATAAAATTAGTTTCACAATTACTGACTTTGGATTTCGTACATTTGCAGGATGAGGCTGTAACACAATGCACTTGTCAGAGCAAGGGATTCTCTCCTGTTTTTGGTTTGTTGCATAAATATTAGAGGTATCATCCATGTCCTTCTATTGATTTTTTTTTTTTTAAAGAACTTATTATGGAAACTATATATATGGGGATTACTTGATAGAATCAAATATGATCAATGAATCTCTACTGGAGAAGTTTTATAATGTCCATTTTTTATAGATTTACACTGTTAGCTGCTAATGTAGCATTTCAAGTTTTCATTATGTGCAGCTCCTGTCTGTTTGGAAAAGACTATTAAATGAAGTAAACAACGTATTCTGATTGATATTTGAAAAAAAATGAAAAGTCTGTTTTTTGGTTTTGGTTGGTTGTTTTTTTGTGAGACATCTCTAGAATCTGAAATGCATTTGGAAGCTTGAGAGATGCCTGAAATGCAATGGGTTTAAGCAGAATTACTGAGTTCTCAGCATTAGTCCTGTCTCAGGTTAGTTTATTATATTTGAAGTTTGGAATTTAAACAATGTATTATCATATTTTGATGATTCCCACAGTAGAATGAAAATAAAAAGTACTTAAAAACAAACATATACTTAAATTTTGGCAGATAAGTCCTTCTTAGTTAACACTTCACAGAAATTGCTTGTATGTACTTGACAACAGCATACATTTTTCATAAATCTGATTCTTGTGTTCTCAGGGAAAATATAAGGAAAGAACAGCAAAAAGGAATATGACAAAGATGACATCTTGGCAAACTCACCAAACTTATTATCATCTACAGTAAAAACCCAGAATATCAATCAGGAATATAACTTTGGGTCATTCTGTACTACTCTTTCTTTTGATCTTTAGACTAGGTCAAATGTGACAATGTTTTTCTTTTAAATATGTGAGTAAGGTAGTCCATCGGATCTGCCCACTGAGCCTGGTTTAAATTCCTGTTACCCATAACACAAGTAATAGCAGTGCCCCTGAAATGAGCCTTTATGTCTTTCCAATTACCAGAAATACTGGTGCTGGTACCAGTACCAACCTCCTCCTTCTGAATCATAGTGCTCTCTACTCATGGTTTATGTTATTAAATCCAGGGTGTTTTGCTTCTATTTTCAAGTCCTCACTGCTGGTTGCACTATGAATGGTCACTTAGATCCTTTTCTTGCAGTGCATAAAGGATGTCCCTGTGTGTAGTTAGTGCACTAAACATAATTTTGTTTTCCTCTGGTCTTATTTGCAAATAAGACATTACCCAAATGGCTCTGATGGTAAAATGACTTCTGGTATTGTGCTGTTGTCCAAGATGCATTGCTGCTGCAATTCAAATCATTGGCAGGCACCATGTCCTCCTTCTAACCAGAGGGGAAAGCTGCTTCTCTTAGTAGGCTGTAGTCTGCTAAACTGACTATGGAAATAACCTAGAATCCAGGATGTGAGAGTGAGGAACAATTTGTATGTGACTCCTGAGGGAGCCCAGTAACAGGTACAAATAGGAGAAAAGACAGGTATCTTAATGGGGGCAGGTCTTTCCATGTTGTTTCATGTGCTAGGACACACTGAATGTTGTACTGCTGAGCATGCAAAAGGATCATCTTGCAGCAGCCATGGTGAAGGTATCCTCATTTCTCAGTTTAAAGAGCTCTCTACATTTGCACCGTCTTCTTTGTGATGATGTCCAGCTGTGGTTTAGGGTGCTTATTTTATGAAAGTGTTGGCATTTAACAGGTGAGGTATAACCAGCACTGTGTACCATGCTTCAGGTAGTCTGAATCTTATAATGAATATTACACAAATAGTGAATACTACACATCAGAAAACAATTTCCATGTATCTGTTGCATTTGGGTAATATCAGTTTTTGCTGAGTTTATTCTGTTTGTTGCCTAACTTTTTGTAGCACAAAATTTACATGTTATATAGGCATTTCAAAACATCTGAATTTGTTTTGGTTTTGTTTTATTTAAAAGCTATTTCAGATTGCCCAGACATATTTTTGTCCCATATCGCCAGCAGGACTCTTAAGCTCAGAATATATTATTGTTTTCTTGATGTGTTATGTGTTATCTGACATCTGCTTTCTTTGTCATGCCAAATCCTCCAAGCAATATTTTGAAAGACCTGAAAGATATTTTTAGTAAACATCTTCTGGCAATAATGTTTAATTTCATCACTACTCTTAAAAATTTTGTCTACATGATAATTGCTTCTTAGTTTCCATACGGTCTCTCCATTAGTATTTAGGATATTTTTTTCCTTTTTACTACACACCTCATGTAGCCGATGCCATAACTTTTAGAAAGATAGTTATAAAAAGGTAATAATCTCTGTGATTTCCATTCCCTTCAGGCCAACTTCCTGAACAGAAGAAAAACTAAATTGTTGATGCATGAGAAAACAAATACAGTGCTTTTATGTGTACTGTAGTTTGAGTTTTTCTCTATAGCACTCCTTTAAAACACTATTGCATAGTTATCCTAATTACATGGTTGCTGTCTGGCCAGCAAAAGAAGAGTTCAACAAAATAAGCTTCAGCAATTCTCTGAAGACTACATTGGACTTTGGTATTATTTTCTCTAGTTCTGACCTTAACCTAGGACTGAAGGTTATATGAAGACAAAAATAGACTCAGTGCTGTCTACTCCAAATTTCCTGCAGTAATAAATGTTGGTATGTTTGTGCTAAGACTTCATTTTCTACAGAGCCAGCCTGAGTTTCTGCCTAGGACCTCAGTTTTCGCATTTGTAAACAGGGTTACTCACTGATTTGAAATCTGTGGATGCCATGTGCGTGTAAAAGTTATCCAGGATCACTGCTCATGTGTTTCTTTCAGGGTTTAAAGGGTGCCATCTTCTACCAGCCTTTGCTTGGAAGTACTTAGCTATGCAAGACTGTGCTTTTCATGAAGCAAAAGAAAAAAGGAGCTGGTATTTGCTTGTTGGTAGTTCACTTTCTTCCTGCCAAGGGATTGTATAGATTTGAAGCTCCCAAGTGGAGCTATAGGTCATTGTGGAACAGGATACTCTGATGTCTTCCTCACACCAGGGCAGAAGAATCCAGACCTCTTGACTGAAGGACCCATTTCAGCTGACTGTGGGCAGTCCTGCTTCCAGACCCTGGTCCAGCTATAGAAGAAAGACCAAGTGAGCTCAAACAATGTGGCAGCATCTGCTGATTAGCTTGTTTGTCTTTTCTTGCATTTCAACTTCCCAGAAAATCTTGACTGGCATCAGATGCTGATTTTTTTTTTTCTTTTCCTGCTTTTAGCATGTCACAGGCAAGGAAAAAACTAAAAATGAATATTTGGGATGTAGCTATGTGATCTTTGGGGCATAAGCAAGAGATTGTCCCTGTGCTTTAGGACAAGCAGGATCTGTGACTATATGAAAGATAGGGACAAGTGTGAACTATTTACTCTGTCTCTCAGCTGGACACACTTGTGTGAACTCAATAACATGCTACCATTCAGACTACTCAGAGTATGGGCAAACCTCACTCTGCTCCAAAAACAAGCAGAGACTTGCCTTGTAGTCTGAGGGAAAACCAAAAATCTATTCATGTAAATTAAACTTTCATATTTTTTCCTTTCAAGTAGACAACAATTCAGAGAACTCCAGAATCCAGACAGTTCAGGTTTTTTCCAGAATGTAATTTTTCACTTCTCTGGATTTCTTTATCACTTTATCAAAAAATAGCCAGGAAGCGAGTGAGAAGACAAAAGCAAAATTTTCAGGAAGAAATGATACTCATGAAAAACATTCTGATAAATATAAGTAAAGCTGGACTGCCTCACTTCAAACCAGCTTCTGAACCAATGGACGTAACAAGCCTCTCTCTCTCCTCAGGGGAACTGTAGGCTGCAAAGTGAGAATGGGCTGTGTGGTTATGTGTGTGCTGGAATTGAGGTAGTGAGAAAAGAGAGAGATGCCTTGTTTAATAAACATATGCCTGAAGTGTGAAAGCTGCAGTAATTTGGTTTCTAAGCCCTACCCACATCTCCAATTCACAAATTGTCTCTTTCATATGGATATAGAGTTGACCTTGCAGACTATTAGGCTTCAAGTGAACAGGGTCACTCAGGGCCCAAGCCACCACTCAACCTCCCCCACACATACCCCAGTTATATCTTTTTACTATCTCTGCTGGACACCGCACCTTTCTGTAATTATAAATGTCTGCTTTCTGTCACTTCAAAGGTTTCCCAGCACTGGGAGTCCTTCTTCAAAGACTTTACATTGCTGAAGAACCTCTGTCATTGACAGGAGGTCCGTCTTTGAAGTTTTTCATGCCATTTATTGATTTCCCCCTTTTAGGATGTTCATATTAGAAAATATTTCACCATGTTTGAAAATCTGTATATTTTTATGTTGTTGAGGGGCTACCTCTTTGAAGAAACAACACCGTTGCAGCAGTGCCTCCATCTGAAGAAATCTGCTGCCTGCTTTATGTCCCTTCAAGCTTTCACTTAAAGGAACTTCCTGTCTTTGTTTCTTTTCTAATTGTATGTACTATTTTAAGTACTTAAGTCAGTTGGAAATTCACATATTACCTGTGTGAATAGGCCTAATCTGATGGTCCTGTACATGTGCTTTAAACTTTTCATGTGCTTAATATCCTATTGACTTAGCAATGAAAAAAATGAAAATAATAACTTTGGTTTGAGCAAATGAAAACAGTTTATGCATATTTAAGTGAGAGCTGTTTGGAAGTATTGTTGTACTGTTGTTCACATAAGTCTGAGTTTTCTTAAGTTTATACATAAAATTCTACAATTTGAAATGGGAGGATGCCTTGGTTACTTTCAGGTAACCATCATTAACTCTTTGCTAAGTTGCCAAAAGGATTTGTGTGAACACCCGCTGTCAGCTTCAGTGTAAACTTATCCACTAAGCATAAACTGCTTGGAGAGTGATGTGAGCAGGCTGAACATTGGTAAGTTCATGGAAGCTGCTCAGACAATTCAGCTGAGGCAAAAAATGAACACCTGATGGGTGGAAAGATCTTCAATGCTTCAGCTATTTCTGAAGCACTCTCTGATTTTGTTCTAATGGGCAATTTTGATAGCTCACATTTTTGGATACACAAGTCATATTAATTTTTTAGAAGTATCTGATCATTGGGGCTTTTTTTTTTTTTGGTGGGAGAGGTGGAGGGAGGGTTTGTTGTTTTTTCTTTTCCTTGAGGCTTAACTTGAACCTCTTTCTTTATTTCAAGGGTGCAGGCTTTTTTCGTATATACCAACAGGACTTTTGTCTTTGAAAATGAAGGAAGTTTGGACATTTCAAAGGAGAAATACCTTAAACCAGCTGCCACTTTGCTCATTTCAACCTTTGACACTATGAAGAGTTTCAAGGACTTGTCTTCTGAAAGTGTTTACCTTGTGAGGTGGCTTCCTGGGTACGGTAAGTTCACATTGCTCATATATTCTTAAGGGGAAACTTTTGACCTTGGATTACTTCAAAGGTTTGCCAGATTCTCTCTCTCTCCCCCACTCCCGCCCCTCCCATTTTGTCAGCTCTCCTGTCTTTGCACATAGGTTAATGCTGGCCTTTTGTTCTTCAGGATCAAAAGCTAGTATTGCCTTATTCTTTGTATGCCCTAAAATACCATCATCTGGTCTGATCTGGTCTGATTTTCATTGAAGAACAATGAAAATAAATGACTGAATAGAACATTCTTGAAGAGTCATAGTGTGTTTTAGAACAGAAAAGTACTTTCCCCTAATGATAAGTTTGACTTTAGGCAGGTTTAAAGGCTATCCTCCACTCTGTCACTGGGCAAGATTACAGTGGTTCATTGTGCCTCAGAGATGTTCTGTTAGCATGGAGCTGATCCCTGTGTGCACAAGAGATCTCACAATTCTGTACTTCTCACACACGTGTGGACTGGCCCTGCATCACATACAGTGTGAATCTTTTTAGTGAGGAAGCATCAGATCTGTCATGGCTGTGGGTTATATGCAGAGAACATGCTGGCAGTGTGTTGCACAGATTAGACATACAATATATGTTTAGCAGGACCATCTTGCCTACTCCATGTTCTGTATTCCTGTGCAGTAGATGCAAGCAATGCAGAGCAGGCATTGCCCTTGGCTATAGACTTTTGTTCATGCTCCCAGGAAACGGCAGGCTTAGCTGGGCTGTGAGACACAGGAACTGGTGAGTGAATGACTGAAGTTGTAAATTTACCCAAAACTCATTGCAGAAGTATATGTGTTGCCAAAACACTTAGAGCTGTCACATATATTTAAGAGAACATACAGCTTTGAGAATGCAGAAAGATATCTTTTATCATTCATACAATACCTTGGCAAAGATTCAAATAATTCTGGTGCTTTTTTTTCCCCATTAAGTTTTAACAGATCCATTTAAAATATGGCAAAACCTCAGGTAAACTGACTGATGGGATAAGTGGCACAGAGTACCCACATACAAGCATGTCATAAGGATAATAAAAAATAAGCCTCAGTCAGAAACCCTGAAGTTAATGTCCTCATACTGTGGCGATTATGGTCCAAGTCTGTATTCCATGGCTGCAACACTCCTATTTAGAGTCACAATACCATGGTCTCACATTCCTTTTGTGATATGAAAAAGTTATAAAGTTACTAATGGGATTTCAGTTTATGTGTAAGCCACCTTCTGTTACAGTGACTCAAGAAAGAAATTCTAAAGGTATGTCGGTAAATGAAAAATCTAACTCCTCTCCTGGAACAACAGAAATCTAGAACAGGAAACATATATCATCATGTTATTAGGATAAGTTCGTTCAGACTAAGAACCTGATGTTGCCTTGGCCAAATAAATTTTACTTTTTACTAGGGTTGCAGCAAGAGAATAACCTGACTTCATGCTCAGAGACAGGAGGTTACTGTTCACCATAGCAGCTTTAGGTGCTTCATATCTCTACAGGCTTAATTTGACAGCCTCTGCTGAAAGTACCTGCAAAGTCGCTGTTCCTGAAGTTATCCTGATTTCCAGCTCTGCCTTACTAAGATAACAAAATAACTTTCATAGCCTTCTGGAGCTGTCTTCTGTTGTTCATGTACCAAGTTGAGCTGACACTGTGGCAGACAGGCAAACAGTAACTTCTCCTCTCCTTGTAGGTTTGACATGTTCCAGCTGAGACTTCCCCAACTACATTTTCTGAATATTATCTAAAATAGTTTGCCAGTTTATGGAATTGTTACTGCTTTACTGCTACACTTCCTAATTAAAGTTATCCATAATATTTGATAAGACTTTTACTCCTTCAGTGTCACCATCTGGATCTAAAAGGACTCTTCCCCCTTCAATTAATTTTTGGGGCTTGTGTAGTACACAAGTACTTGGTACTGTTATATAAAAGAAATGACCAACCTTTCTGTAGCATCAAACTTTTTATAAGCTTTGATGACACTAGCTTTTAGCAAAGAAGGAAATTTATGTAAATGGGATTAATATATTTTTCCTTCTAGTGAGTTGTCATTGATATTTCTTGAATATTAAGTAAAGAGGAAGAAAAAAAGTTTGGGGTATATTATTTATCCCATATGTTTACAGTTTGCATGGAATAATTACATAAAGGATGGCTGCTTGTAGTGCTCTTCTCTGTGCATCATTAATGCGATAACTCTTGGCACTAGATTTAAACTGTAGCATTGTAAGACAAACATCCCCCTTCAGCTGCTTCCATTATACTGCATACTATTATAACATGAAAGGGGGATGTTGTACTTTATCTCTTTATATATTATAAAAATAATGAAGAGGATAATTATCAAGGCTGTAGTGCAATTTCATGGCACTGCTGTCAGTTACAAACTGCTTGAGCTGCACTCCTTTGGTATAAAATGTCAAGAAAACCCCATGATTGAAATATAGTCATCTAATTAATTTCCCTCTATTATTACTTTCATGGGCTATGTCTGTGCAGAACACTCACTGATGGTTAATAAAAAGAGAATGAAATGTAGACAGTCCAGTTTTAGCTTTTAAGTTCTGAGTATCTTTCCAGCCCAAACGTTCATTATACTGATAAACACAAATTAACAGACTTTAAAAAAAAAAAGCTGAAACTTTGTCTGGCATTCTGTAAAGAGCCTTTGCTGAGTGTCTGTTTTATCATCTCTTTCTTCACTAGTTCAATTCAAAGCTGAGTGTTTGTATTTGAGTCTTGCCAGTTTCTTGATTTGGACCGTTTCTGCCACAGCCATAAGGCACCATGTTCTCTCAAGCCCTGTTCCTTCTTGCACTGATGGCCTTAACATTTGTTAGCTTTTTATAATCCCAGAGATGTCACTGGGCCTATATATACACCAAAAGGAACAGTGCTGTTTGTATGAATGCCAGCCACCTTCTTGATTCTTACTCACTGAAACTGTATTAGGAAAAATGCAGGGAGAGCTCTGTCCAGATTTATCACCTTATTTTGCTTCTAACATTCAAAAGCAGGCTGTTTAGATGCTGCCAGTGACTGATAGGTAGCTCCAGCCTGAAGGTGAGTGCTGGCTTCTACTGAAATATCTTGCTACTAAGAAATTCCAGTGCAGTCTGTGCAAATTTGTGCAAAGAACTGAGAGCATGCACACTATAAAAGTAGAAGCTAAAAGATGGGCTGCAGTTTTTACTTGAAGGAAAAAAAATTGAGGGTAAACCGTCATGTTTCAAAACCGATGGCAGCCTTCCCAGTTTTACCCTTGTCCAGATGTTCTTACTAAACTTCTTGCCATTTTGCATTTCTTATTTTTTAAGAAAAACCATAGTTTTTCAAAATCCCTGCGAAAGTTCATTAGCATTGATAAGTTCTGGTTTCCACACATGACACTGCCTCCTGCAGGCTAAGCTAGAAGTACCAAATATAATTATGGCAGACCATAAATAATGAATATACCTATCAAGGCTTTGCAGGATTGCTTGTGTTGTGAACATAAAACATTCTGAGAATAGCAGAGGCAGTTGCTTGGTATCCGTTGTTTAATTGTCTGACTTACAGAGAGGGAGCTGAAACTATGCTTGGGCCATGCAGGACATTACTTAATTCTGGAGGTCTGTGTTAGGGTGGTTTTAAGTCGTCCGGGATAGACATTTGCGCAAAGAAATCAAATACTGGTTTTGTTCCTCTGCTGCTGTTGCTGCTGTGCAGCAAATCCTCTGAGTTCTTCTGAAATCACTGAAATAGCCAGCTGTGTACCTAGAATGGTTGGCAGCATGGCAGAGAGCTGCTGCCAGGTATTCCTGGTACATTTGGCAGCTCAAATGAGGAATGAGTTAATATCTTTTTCCAGGGCTCAGTGTTGCATTTAAGCAGAACCCTGCACTGGAGGGAGCCACATCCCTTCAGTCATATTGCCTCAAGGAATCATGTCTCAAAATGCAGAAGTCCTACTAGGTGTCCTGGCAGCCCAAAGTAGTTGTCACTTAGCTGCTCCCCTTCAGGGGAAGAGAAATCTTTCTGTTAGTATTGTCAGCCAGTTTTGGTACCCAAAACATTGGGTGAATTTTAGCCAAGGTCCTGCTTTTCCATCTCCTCTTCTGTCCTGCATTTGTGTACCACAGTAGAAGGATATAACAATGGATACTGTTCTCTTCCTATTCTTTGATGGTATTTAAGCTGTGGGACATCTGGACGTCAGCTGGTCTTCAATTTGGAGTGTGCAAAGAATAGTGAAAAAACAATTAGATATCAATTGGAAGAACATAATTTTACAAGGTCATTGTCTTGCTAGGGCCATAAATGAAAATGGAAATGTGTAAGTATCCATGTTATTTCCTTTTTATTTTACATGTGGCCCACTTAGTCCAGTGACTGGGAGGAACCAGAAGCATCTGTTTCAGAGGGAAGGAAAATAACTCTATCATCAATAGTTAGAGAATAAACTGACCTCAGAGAATGTTTTTCTCTGACACTCAGGAGATAGAACTGAGATTCCTGTATGAAGCTTGTATCTTGCTCAAACTTATTATCACAGTCTAGATGTATATTCATATTGCATCTGTCATGTTCAACAAACATTTCAAAATACATTGTGAGAGGGTCACTTGAACTACCTAATTTTCTAAAGGCCAAATGTTTGTCTTGGTTAAGCTAGTGGATGTCTGGAGTCACACTATTGCAGTTGCTTGAGTTACTGTGTTTGAAGATGCTACTTGCACTTGAGTGGTTGGAAAAAAAATTAAAAAGCCCCTCATTGCAATAGTGAAAATTAAAGCCCTTTTAAATCTCAGACAGGGAACTGGGTTTTGGTAAGAAACTCAAAAAGAAAAGGAGTCCAGCATGTAAATAGAGATTACATTAGGGTCTGATTTGAAAGTGCATTTGGAAATTCACCGTATAGGTCATCATAAAACAAATCCCCAAATCAGTGAGGTTATATGGAATGATTCCCTAATCTGAGCATGGTATGATGTTTGTAAATGACTGTTTTGTGTATTGTGCTTTGCCAAGCTCATTTTGTATGATCTTCAGTGTTACAGGCTTGAAGTGCTTGGTCATTATTTTTATCTCAGGGAGTCTGTGGATTTTATGATCTGCATTCCCCTTATGAACTCTCCAAGTCTAATTTCTTTGCTTACCTTCAACTGAGGCATTTCATAGTTATACAAATATGTGTTTATCTCTTTCTCTGCTTGAGGCTGTTCTAAACTGCCAGAATCTCATGGAGGGCTAATTTCAGTGATGTGAATGCATCTGCAAAGGTGGCAAGGGATAGAACAGAAAGCATTCTGTAATACTTTCAGGAGTGAAGGGAATACCAGTGAAGAACGGGGACAAGAATGTCAGGAAAACCAAAGATGTCATCTACCTCTGACAAATTCAGTATAAATTTCTATACAGACTCCCTGTTGTCCTGGCATGAAAAGCTGGTTATTTGCAGGACTTGCTCTTTGTATGTAATTTATAACAAAAGTCATTGTCTAAACAGCTCTCTTGGACCTATTTCACTTTCTTCGGATCTCGGCTTACACAGTGATTCTCTTTGTGGATATGTTTTGCAGTTGTCCATTTCATTAATTCAATTTTCCCTTTTCCCAGAAATTGGGTGCTTTTTCTTTGAGATATCATTAAATGTCTTTCCTTGAGAATGTTGGCTGCTTTCAATGTGCCGTTGGATCCAATAGCCAATACCCTAGCTCACCATCTGGCACTTGATTTTTTCCTGCCCTTGTGTTCGTGAAAGAATAGTTTGTCAAAAAATGAAAATAAAAAGAAAGAATTTGATGTGTTATGGATACGTTTTCTGGAATCTCCATGTGAGCAACTGGCGAGACAGTTGATCTGGTTTTGTTTATATTGCTTTGGAACAACTTCTAAGTATCATTTAGCTCTCTTACCTATTATTTAGGACTAGTTTAGAGAAGTAAATAATCCCTTTGACCTTAGTGTTACAATTAAAATAGGTGTATAATATTTGGCTTTACATTACTAGGTACTCAAATGGGTAAGCAGTAGCAGGTAGGAGCAGATTTTCTCTCTTTTCCATGGATACATACATGGAGCGCTTAACAACAACGACAACAGAAATTAAATAGAAAAAATAAATAATGCTGTGGCTTCCTTTTGATGCACCAGAAGTGTCCAATGGAGTTATTTATAGTGTAAAACCAAGTCAATGCTTGTCTTCACTCTGGAACCTTTGTAATAAAAAGTAATATACTTTGTATTTTTTTCTTTGCTCTTTGGGATGCAATAGTCAGTAAACCAGCTATAACTTGCAGTTTCTGTGAACTAAATTAAAGAAGCAATTTAAAACACTGAGGCAAAGTTTGAGTACAAAGGTCAGTACAGATATAAGGAAGAAAGAGTATCATCACATAGTTTTCATTTTGAAATTATTGTTGTGTTGAAAAAGAAATGAGAACAATGCAGTACGTAAGCAATAGGGTGGTGATATTACCCAAACATGAGAATTTTCGGCATGCCTTCATACAGTGATGAAGCCCATATCCAGAGCCTGTATTCACACTTGGATGATTATGACAATCAGACCAAGAAATTTGATATGAAACTTCCTCATAAGAATGACTTTAAAAGCACAGTGCTAGCTGTAGGATAGCTGCAGGTGGGGAAGGATGTCTCTCTCCAAGTCCAGCGATGTTTTAATGCTAAACATGTTTTTTCTCTCTGCCTCACTCAGCTGTATCCTCTGTGCTGTTATGTTTGAGTTGACCTTAATAAATACAAATAAAATAAAATTAGACCCTTGCCTGTAAAATCTGAGAAAACTGTAAAACTGAAATGTAGCTGCATGGCTCTTACCTGCTGGAAATGAGAAAGGGATAATTTAAAATTTCTTAGTATTTCCATTCTGATTCTAATGAAAACCTTCAAGATAGAAGAATGTTGGTGTTTCTTTTTTTTTTTTTTTTGTCCCAGATGTTTTGAAACATTACGAAATACAAAGCTGGAGCCTGGCATTTCTGCAGTCCAGGTAAAACAGCAGGAGCTATTGTAATACAGTGAGAAGGATTCAATAAATCTGAAACTGTTACAGCAACAGTGGGGTACTTTCAACATAATTCCCATTTCTCTGGGAACAATTTTGTAATTGAAAGTATTTATTTATAAAGTAACTACAGAAAGAAGTAAGAGTGGCAGTGTTTTCAGTTCTTAACTAGTAATCATAATCTAGTTCAATTCGGTGTAGAACAACTACAGTAGCACATCAGAAACACAAGATAATAAAAGAGTTTGAGCTGAGAATACTGAACATCTTGTATTTCTAATTGCATCCATCTCGTAAATGAACAGAAACTTTAATTGAGGAAAAAAACTTACGATGGGAATCACAAAAAGCTGTCTTATGAGCCTTAAATAGACAAATGTTATTTGTCACAAATCAAATTTATTCTATTAGATTGGTAAAGTGAAAATAAATCCATCAGCAGAGCTTTTTGGAGCTACAGATGTGTTGAACTTTGATATTTTCTTCTGGTAAGGAGCTGTTTAATGACAATTTTTTGCTATACGGATTTCTGTATTTAAGATATAAAATCAATGTACTTTATTCCATTTTTAAAATATTACAGAAAAAATTTTAGTAGTGAATTTGGAGCAGTTATTGGATAATAATATATCTTGGGTTAAATAAACTTCAAGACCAAAGGCTGAGGAATTGATAGCAAAAAAATACTGTGAGCAGGGGCTGCATGTTTCAAGGCAATTCTGTCTTTTGAGAAATATTAGACAACTTCCTAGGTCCTAGCCAGACAGAGGAGAGATTGGTAAAACCATAGCAAATCATATCCCATGACCATTGCAAATGTTATTGAAAATACATGCTAAGCAATGATGCCACTTATTTTGAAATATACTCCAAATTGATTTTGATTCCTCTCTAGTGAGACAAAGACAGAGGTTGAATGGTGGACAGTGCTGCCCATGTGAAACATGGAAATGGAAAAGAGTGTTATTTATTGCGTGTAAATATCTTGTATCCAATTTCACAAAGTAGGATATTACAGCCTTGCTATCTGGGTACTGTAGTTCTCAAATATTGGGCAAAATCACGTATGCACTGAGAGCAAAAGAGTTTTATCCTCTTGTTCCACTGTTATTCTGCCATTTTCTGAGCAGAAAGGAGGGAACTGGTTTTTCAGATATGGTTATACTTCCATTGATAAAATGGAAAGATTTTAAAAAAACAAACCAAAAAAACAACAAAAATCAAACAAAAAACCAACAACAAAACCCAGCAAAACAAGAGAAACAGAAAGGGACAGAAATAGAGGTTTGAATCTGCCTCTGTAATTTTCTCTGCAAAGTTGATATGCTGGGCTGCTGAAAGGAAGGCAGTAGGTAGACTAGAGAACTGGGACTCTCCTTCCAGTTCAGGAAGATCTGACACCACCATTTCCATCCTTTATTTTAAAAGGTTTTTAACAGTGTTGTGGGGTCACTGTCTAGGCATGTAGGTCCTTAGTTTAATTACATTGCATCACAAAAACCTGAGAGATGAGTGGTGTTTCCAAACACACAGACTGGATAAAGCTACCCCATCAAATTAGCTAATTACACTATGTGCTTATCCAATTTCAGCATTTCACACTTTGCAGAAGAGTGGGCAAAGTCTCATCTACCATGTCAGCCTCTACACGCTACAATCCTTAAATCCAGTAATAAGCTTGGATGCAAATGTGACTAAAATAATTTTATAAAGAAAAAGCTCTTACAAGAAGAGCTTACTCATTGCATACAGCTGAATCCTGTTTTCACAACAAATCTATGTGTTCACTTACTTTAAAAAAAACATCCTGAACGATGTGAGAATTGGAACTTCTCTATAGTTTGATTTGTTCCTGGATTCTGGGTACAGCTATTCCAACAGCACGGATTATGTCCTTTTTACACATGGAAATTGAGCAGAGGAGCACAAGCTATTTAACAATAGCTCCCCTTGTGGACAAATTGTTTTGGAATAAAAGATACTTTAGTCTGGAATAATTAGTGCAGCGATTATTCTAGAACAGAATAAGTGCACTAATTATTCCTACAGTGTCTACACAGGGACAAACAGAAAGCTGTTGAATAATGACTTGTTCTGCAATAGCTATTTTGGCCCATTTCCTCATATAGGCAAATCCTGTTGGTGTTGTCAGCAGGTAATGAGCGCATAGATGGAGAATGTGGATGGATTGCATTAATGATCTCTTCCCATTAGTGTTTCTTTGTGCTTCACTTTTGTGTGTTTGCAGAGTTAATTGCTTAAAACTCCCTCTTAACTCAGACACATTTCTAATCCTAACTTCCCAGTTCTTATACAGAGACCCTCCAAACTCTTTTGTGGGTGATCCACCACCAGCCAGCTGAGCGAATCAGTGCTCATATCTGACTGTAAAATTGTTGGTTTTCACTGGAATGTATTTGTTTTTCTGGTAGGTGTTAAAGGTTATGCTGCATTAAAGACCATTTATACATTTTTCCCCAGATTGCTTTGCAGAATAGTTTCATAATCCTTTGAAAAGCTACTGGAAAATTCACCCATGTGATTACTGTTTCAAGAAGACAGAAGATCCACCTGTGTGAAGAGCTGAGGGAGTTAGTGGTGGAAGGGTAAGAGAAATGTCTGTTAGATCCCAAACTCTATTTCTCCCTTATATTAAATTAACGCTCAATATCCAGGTAGCACTTCATATCTTAATTTCTGAACTAAGCACGTTTTCACCCAGGTCACATAACCATCAGTATCAATATTATTGTCTTTGGCTTACTCTTCATGAGCGTGTTAAGTTTAGAAGTTCATATTTTCCTAGAAGAGTTGTTCCTGTACTGGTGTGTGATGTGCAGGGCACAGCTCTCACTTGTTCTCTTGCTGACAGGTAGAGAAACTCTCTGGTGGGACAGGGAGGAGGGGGGGGCTCACAAACTGACATCAGGGACTTCAGCATCTTGGTCTCACCAGGCACCCAGAGAAACTGGTATTTACTTTCAAATTGAAAATGAGAACAGTTTTAGGGAAAGTTTTCAAAAATGTCACCTAATTAAGCACCTAGTTTGCATGCAGTAAGATGAAGATACAAGCCATAGTTGAAGCATTGCATTGTAAAGGGTTTAACAGATTTACAATCAGATCTGTTATGGAGAAGTTTAGCACCTGAAAAGCAGGAAGGTTGCAACATGAGTGAGAAGCAGAGTGGGATATAAGGACTGAGGCCTGCATGCAATCTATGCACGTGAGTTAATGCTTATTTCATTACAAAAAACTGTTTGAGAAGAACTATTACTAAGGCCCATGAGAAGATAGTCTGAAAGATAAGGATGTCTTTGTTCTGCTGGACAGTATGGCTTTTAAAAACTTTTCCCTCAATGACTAAATATCCCTGCTAAATTGACTACTACATTCACAGTTAAAATCAAGTTTCACTGTTTATAACCTTCTTTTTCTAATACTGTGTCATAAAACTGTAATTTAGGTGATGCTAGCTCACAAACATGAGTTTAACAACAGGCCCATACTATAATTTCAACAGAGCAAATTCATCACTGGCGAAGTGCAACCTCTCAAATGACGTGGTAAGTGATAATATTTAGAAATCTGTTTTCATGCTAAAAGAGGGGGGAATATTAGGAGTAATGTCTTTGTCCCTCTGTTATCGTGCAATTCTGCTTCTCTTTCCTTTGTGCAGAAATGGTGGAATAGGATGCAGATGGGTCCATAACTGGAAACATTCTAAAAATACCCTACTGGTGCCAAACACTGGAAAAAATATCTTATTTCTCTTCGTTTAGAAGTAGAGAAATGAGCTGTTTGGTTCAACAGAAATTCAGGCAAGAGAAAACTAATTTTTTATTACTCCAATGATCTGAATAAAATATTATACCATAGCAATATAATGTCTTAAGGTTACAATACTACTTTGTCATGAAAAACTTTAGGCACTATACATGTTTGCAGCTGCAAAAGTGCTCATAATTTGTCCAGCTGAAATAACATTCTGAAATACAGCAAACCAACAGATTCTCTGCTGAAATGCCTCCTCTGATTTGCAACAGTAAACAAAAAATCCAAACAACTGGAGATTGGCTTGAATTGCATCCAGATGATTAAATTGCAATCTAGACTTGGCCTGATCTTTTGTACTCTCTTTTCCTACAAATCTTTTATGATGTCCAAGGAACAATCTCTTTCTATGTTTTTGTCATTACATGCACCCAAATCCAATCTAGGCAAGTGAGTAGGTTTCAGCTTTCTCTGTAGAACCTCACTGAGTGAGATGGAAGAATTTTGCAGTTCCCTGTGCAGTCAGACATATCAGGAATTTTCGTGGTTGGGATCCTCACTGTTTTTGGGGCAGCTCTGGCAGAAGAGGGAGCTAATTTTACTCTTCCCCTACAAGAGTTTGCCATGTGACATTTTTTGTCCTAAAGTGTTCTAGATGCTATAAGTTAATCCACGTACTTAAAAGATAAAAGATAGGAGTGTTTAGATGGTAGTGCAGCAGGGACAAGGGAACAGAAGGTGGCTGACAGGAGAAGGAAGGAAAAGATGCATCCTCATTATTTATAATGTAGAAAAAAGCTGCAAATTTAACCAAGTGTTTTCTATCCCATGTGTTCTCTTTTTATTGCTCTCTAAGTGCAAAAAATGTCTATAGTTGGGTCCCCATCTGGAACATTATTTAAGATCTCAGAGAAGAGATGAGAGTCTGACTCTATGATATTCACAGGTGTGAAGCTCTCTTCACACATGCCTCATAGGCGGGAAGCCTTACCAAGCAGTCATGGGAATGTTTTCCCACTCCCCTTTCTTGGTAACATTACACATTTTTATACAATCAGGCCTTAGGGTGCCACAGATTCCTCCTTCGAGACACTGCTGAGCTCAGCAGTGCTGTTTTGTTCTGCATGAGTTTTAACTTGGAGAGAGTGAGGCTGCAGAACAGAAACAAAAGTGACTCAGAGCATCGTGAGCCTTGTGGGAAACTTCTTTCCAAAGAGTTGCAAATGATCAAAAGATCAGAAGTTTGCTTTACCTACCTAATGATCTGTAGAGTCTGGAACTATGGAAGAGAGGGAATTTTCTCCTTGCAGAACAGAGATCTTTATTTGAAGTGATAAAAGCTCTGGATGTGTTTGCTTTACTGTGGGCAGCACTGGTGGGCATTCCAATGTTGCCTTTCTTTGGATTTGTAGGGTTTGTACTACCTTTAAAAATAACTATCAGTTATGGAAATAAAACATGTGGAGATTTGTTTGTAGGGATTTTTTGCGTGTTTAGGGGAAAAAAAAAAGGAAAAGGAAAAGTCTATTCTGGACTGTACAGAGACAAGTCACATTATGTAGCTCCAGGAATGTGGACCTCATCCAATTTAGGTAACAATCTCAAAAGTTACTTGGGTTTTGACAGATCCACAAATCTGAAGCAAGGTGGGGTCAAACTTTCATAAATTATTGTCTTATTTTCACAGAGATTCTCAAGATCTTTGTGGAAACTTATTCCATACACTAGACACTTATCATTCTTGCTGAAAGCTTGTTACAGTGTTGACCAGGTTTTAACATGGTTTCAAATAGAAATCCCATTAAAAATTATTGAATATATTTTGTGTAAGTTGGTGAGTACAATTTGAATCCTTCCAGCCTTTGAACTCTGTTGCTGAAGAGATTTGCTGCTGTGCCACTGCAGTTCCATCTCTCATGAAATAAACGTGCCCTGTTGAGTCCCCCAGATGCTGGGCAGCGAATAAGCCCAGTGTCCTCCCACCCCAATAGTGCTGCCTGCAGGACAACCAGCAATCCCTGCCCTTTGCCACCATGGCTGGAGTGCAAACAGCATACAGGCTGTAAGAAGGACTGCAGATATGGAGGTCAAAGACTCTGGTTCTGCAAGGATCATCAGCACAAAATTCTGTGGTCACAGGTATGTGATTTTTCTGTTTCGGAGACTCATTTTTCCAATCTGTAAAATAAGAAACATACCCAGAGCATATTCGCAACAGTTGCAGTAGTTTGCTTCTTCTCAGCTATTTCTGAACCTCAGCTAGAACCTGACTTGGGAACAGCCCCAGTGCGGTTCAGGGCAGAGACAAGCAGACCAGGTTAAACCATCTCCAGTAGTTTTAGCAGACTGACAGTAGAACTGAAAGCTAATCCCTTTGACTTGGCCCTGCTACAGTCTAGGAAGTACCACAGCTCAGATGACAAACTGATAGGGGATATTTTTTACTGTAAGTTTGTGCTGCACATAAATACACTCTGGGAGTGTTTTTATGGATGCCACTGGAATTTGTCATAAAACAAGGTGAGACAGTATCAGGAAGGCTGAGAAAACGTGACCTTATACAAAATGGTGGTGAATGGTACTAATGCATCCCAGTGCTTTACTTATTTTTTCCTAATACAAAGATCTCTTTTTTTTTAGAGTTACATTTAGATCATTTAAATTCATAGCTTTGGGTCAAACCTGTGAACAGTTCTCCTTGTGTTCAGGCAAAATTCTTTGTGTCTGTATTTTTAGGGCAGCATTTCTCGCTTATAATCCAAACTAAAGGGACAGATTCTGCTTTAACTTGCATTGGCTTAGACTTAGAAATGCTCTGCCAAAGGTAGTACAGTTGCTCCAGTTTTATGCTGGTGCAAACATGCTGAAGTCAGTTCGTAAATAACTTAGCTTTGTGTGATATTTTCTGAGGAATTCATTGGTATAATAGTCTACATCTACGCAAGGAACCTGGGAACCTGTCCATGGCTACATCCCAGCTCCTCACTGGAGCAAGACCTTGGTACTTGCTGTCCTTTCTCCCCTCCTTTTCCTTGGATGAGAAAGCTGGGGAATGTGTGCTGGATGGAGCTGAGGCACATTTCGACAGCTGCTTGGTTTGATGAAGAAACACTGAAGACCTCAGGGCACAGGATGGCACACAATGGCACACACTCAGAAATGCAGCCATACAATGACAGCTTGTGGTAAAACTTTGTGTGAAGTGTATGGTCTATGAAGTGCAGAAAGCTTGGCCATTGTGTTTCTTTTAAAGCCTCTGTAGCAACTGGACAACATCAGCGCTCTGAAAGAGTGAAGGTGGGAGAGGAAATTTGCCCACACAAGCTCTGACCTTCCTTTCTGAGCTTTTCATTGTGGCAACAATTCCCTGGTGACTGGTAATTTACTACAGAAGATTCCTCACCTGCTGTCATCCTAGCCAGGGAACAAGTAGTGCCTTTAGGTATAACTGACTATGCCAAGCAGTTCAGGCTCAGTGCAATTATGGACAAACCTTGTAAATAGACATTTAGAAAGTTATTAAGTGCATAACCTCATATAGAGTGTAGAATTCAATGTGTGTGTAAAAATGTATTTTAGGTTACCTGAATTGTCTAGAAGTGAACTTACCAGTTGAATACAGATCATGCAGGGGGTTGTGTAGCTGGCAGGAATAAGAGATCTTGGCAAGTTATGGGAAAAGAAAAATGAAAACATAATGGTGAAAGGCATGCAAAGAGTTTGGCTGTGATACAGCATGAGGATGCTCCCTCTCACTTGGAAAACAAAGGTTAGACTAACTCCACTTCCCCAGTCCCAAGGCTGGAAAATGGATGAGTCTGTATTTCAAGTGATCTTCCCAATGATGTCATGTCTTCAGTTCTCTCTCTACCACTTAAATATAAGACATTTTAGGAAGAATATAACTGCTTTAATGTGTTTCATTTTCTCAGTATTGAATAATTTTCCAAAGACTTTCAACTTTGTTAATGTATCCTCAAAGCATCTCCTGATTTCAAAGGCCCACTAACTCTAGATTAATACAGGGTAAGCTGAGATCTGAATGGGTTTCACACTGTCCTAAGTGCAAATGATCCCTGTTAGACTTAACAAAGAAAACTTTGAGTTTGGGATTCTGATCATAAAACATGTTTTATTCCATAGGCATGAACAAAAGTTCACTGGAACTTAATTTGTGGCAAGCCATTTTTTTAATGGAAAGTGGAGATATTCTGTTGTTTTTGAAAGAGAGCAGAATGCTGCACCAACTTGGGAGAGTAGCTTACTCTTTCTCTTTCATGCTTATTAGGGAACTGGGCTGTTTCTTGTGTGAATGTAGATAACCTGAATACAGATGACAGATCTCAGTTCTTATACTTCTGATGTTCACATTTTCTTGTCTCTGAGGGGTCACCTGAAGTACTTTGGAAATACAATTGCTTCAGTGGAGAGGGAGACTTCCATAAATGTGAGGAAGGCATTTATTGTGTTTATCTAATAAATAGTTCTCTCTCATGTATAAGGTAAAGCTTTGCAAATGTAGGGAATGTATCCTTTCAATAGCAAAATGTCCTAATTATTTTGGCATCATCAAGGTGTATTTTATGAAGGTGGATATTGTTCCAATTCTTAACTCTCTTTGGTTTAATTCCAGGAGACACACAGTCTGTGTCTTTTTGAATTTCAGTGTTACTCTTTCCTTTTCATAGCCAACTTTTTTTCCCTTTCTGAGATGTGTAGCTTGGAAACGAGGTCCTTTTAATGAAGCTTTTGAGTCTCACAAAATATGATTAATCTGATTAGTGGTTCAGACTCTTTTTATGCTTACATTAACTAACACAAAGAGCCCCCCTACAGGTTAAAGTTTAAATGTGGATTACCAGATAAAGCTAGTCCTGACGAGGTTTCTATGGTGCAAGGAAAAATTGAATTTGCCTTTCACCTCATTTCAGCCTTTGTCATCCTGGTTTTTGCCCCACTCCCTCATTCACAGTGAGGATATTAATTTTGCAGTAAAATCTTTAAGCAATTATGCAGATAGCTTGGAAAAAAACAACATACAAACACAATATGAAAAGCTTAACTGAAAAATGGACCCCAGATATTCATTAAAACCAGATGGCAACATTCCTAGCAGCATAACTTTGGATGTTTGGACTAAATTTGTATTAATGTGTTACAACCAGATGACAAAAATGAACCAGTGTCATATGTTTGTACGTATGTATGTATTTACAAAGTACTGAAGTATAGTACCTAGTCCATGAATGTCCTTTTTGATAAACAGCTAAGAAAGACTATCCTTTCACACACAAACACATCCATCTTTAGATAGCATTCCTCTGTGGGAGGCTTCCCTTCAATTTAACAGATAATGAACTTCTTCAGATGAATCAGAAAATTGATAGTGAAATGCAGTTTAGTATTTTGCAGTGCAGCATCTACCAATACAAGGATGTTTATAGTTTCAAAATGTAGTTTATTAAAAACGCTCATTTTTAGAAAAATTTCTCATCGGTCTAGTAACCCTAGCTAATTTTTATCCCTAATCATTTCATTTTGCAGATTATTTTTGTTATTTCTTTTTCATAAATGGCTATAGGAAACTGGAGAGACATAGCACCTGCAAATGGAACTTAATTAAAAGCATGATTGTGTGCAGGGGCTTCCTATATATTTCTCTCTGAACAATGAAGGTGGAAAGGTGTTTTTTCTTTTCTTATATGGCATGCTCCATATGATCCAATAAGGCACAACTAACATAGCTCACCAGCCAGAGTAGACTACAGTTTCCCCTCAGTGCACACACATAATTCCCATTACTGCTAATGGGAGATGCATGTCCCTACACAGAGGCAAGAGGGATCTTATATGTACATGTCATACATATGAAAATATCTGGCATGAAAAGAGGTGTCTAGTCCTGACAAATTGCCAGGAGGCATTTTTTTTTCTGTTAATTATAGTAATTATTTATCATGCATTAAAATAGTGCCCTAAATTTGCATGGCACTATGTGCAACACAAATAAGCTGTATTCATTGCTGAAAGGAACATACAATGAAAAGCTGACAAACATGCACAATGTGAGGGACCGTGCATCATCTGGAGTTACAAGAAGTAGTGATCCCCTTCCTGGAGATCAGGGTTTTAAGAGACTGGAAGGGCCAGAGCATTTTCTTGGGACAGGGGGCAGTGTGAGCCCAGCTGAAGAGCCCTCATCTGCCAGAAGCAAGGTGAGGGGCTCTAAGCAGCCCAGTGAATTGAAATCAGAGGCAGGGGAGGGTCTGCCTGCCCTCCTGGGAGTGGTGGCATGGGCTGTGAATGCCATCGCTGATGAGAATTAGCAAGGGGATCAGAAGAGGCGATGTGCCTGCAGTGCAGGGAGAAGGTGAGCTCAGCAGCAGCTGAAAGGCAGGGCTGAAAGAGAGAAAGCAGCAGCATATAAGGTAAAAGATGAAAGAGCTTTGGCTAAACCTGATGGAAAGGCAGACAAGTCCTGTGGAGGGCAGCTTAGCCAGGAGTCAGAGGAAAAGTCAGAGTTCCTCTGACCAAGAGACAGGATTCACCACTGAGTCTTGTATTAGTCCTTGTGTACGTAGTCTTGGCCTTTCCCTGTCATTGGTTCTGTCTACGTCCAAAGAAATATAGTTTTTATCCTGTCTGTAAATATGTTTTATATGATCACATATTTCTGCATTTTATGTCTGTGTCAGTCTGTGCACTATAGGTAGTGAATGTGCTGACCAGTTGCTATAGGTTTTGTGGAAACTGGTAGCAAGGGAAGATGTGCTGTTGTTCCCACTGACGGAAGGGTATCAGGAGTCCTCACAGGACAGAGATTGTCCCAACTGGGGCAACACTTTCCATTGGAGCTTTGCAGTCCCTGAAGTCCCAGGGAATTTAACTATAAGCACAAAGCCAGGGGAGAACAGGCATCCTTCATTCTGCCGTTCATGGAAGTGCTTGTATTGTAATTGAAATTTAATCTGAGTCCATGAAATGTTTATGAACCTGGAACAATTGTATAAAGTTTCAGTCAGTTGCACTGCAATTTGATTTGCATATTTGTTTTTGGAAAGGAGCATGGGCCTTCAAAAACTGCAAAAGAGAATTTTTTTTCTTTATTTTTGAATTTTGAGTTGATCTAAGGTAGGTTACTGGAATCTCTTGGGTAATCCCCAGGATTAAGAGGAGCCATTTGGACTCCATTTTCTCAAAAGAAGTAGCTACAAGCTTTCAGCCCTTGTGTTACCTTTGAATCAGTTGAAAAATAACTGATGGCAATAAGCAGTGGCAGGCCTCCCAGATTGTCAGCTGAGGGCTTCGTTATGTATTCTTTCCCCCAAAAGGATTACCCAGGAGAGTGCAAGGGAGAGTGCAACTGCCTGAGTGCTGCTCTAGAGACGCTGGAATGTGTTTAATTCAGCAGAAGCTGAAGGCAGTTAGAATGCTACACATTCGTTTCCATAAGGAAAAAAAAACATCAGAGAGAGATACTATCTGAGGACTTTAGATTATGTGGCTTTTTGAGCTACTCCGGAGATGTAGGTAGTTTAGAAAAATCTCTTGACCTTTTCAGGCTTCCTCTGCCATGATGGTTAGACATAGCTGTGTAAAATGATAGGTAGTTTACAGCTTACCTTCCCTGGGGTGAAGCTGATTTACAACACGCTTTGTATGTAATTTGGCTGTAGAGAGACAGTTTTACACCCAGCTTTTGCGTTTTGGCTATGATGAGGACTGTAAAAATGCTGTGATCCTGGAATGTGCATGTTCTTAAATTATTTCTTCTTGGAGATGCAGGGCTTGCTGAGGCTGGTGGTAGGCTGAGGTAACCCACTGACCTAATATCTAGACCTAGACTGATTAGATAATCTTCTGAATGAATGCATAATTATTTTCCTGAGTCAATTGTGTCTGAGCCAGTCCTGACTTCCACTCAAAGGAAAGATTGGGCAGCTGCTTCCTTTCCTCCTCCTCCTCCTTCTTCTTCCTTGAGATCACTAATTCTTCAACTTAATCATGCCTTGAGTGATCCTGAAGTAGCAGGCCTTGCAGAGATCTTAATTATTTTCTGGAAGGTGGAGAGGTACACATCCTCGTTTATAAGCATTGACAAACTGTTGCCGTTGACTTGTTGTGACGGTCAAGAAAGACACAAGCAGTCTGGTTTGGAGCAAAATGCCACAGCAGTGGTGCTCTTGGTGCTGGGCTGTCTGTGCTTGTCCTCTGCTGGGTGCTCTGACCCCTTGCAGCCTGGCCCTCAGGTGAAAGCCTGCTCACATGGCTCTGGCAGCTGCTCACCCCACTGACAGCAGTACTGTCATATTCTGGGGACTGAGTCCACATGATAGCTCCCAGCAGCCACCTGTAATCAATATCCATTATCCTTTTACCTGGTAGGACAGAGTGCTGGTACTGGGCTGAGCATTCATGTTTTGGACCATTTGGTTGTCAAGGTTAGATAACATGGGCTATGAAGTCCCACATCTCATGAGATCAGGATGTTGGTATTGCATGAGCTGAGTATAGGACAGCTTGATTTGTAGGAAGGCTTGGAGTAGGATCACCCTCCACCATGGACCAAGAGGGACCAGGACTCAAAAAAGGCTGACTGCTTTTCTTTTCTTCACAAATACCTTCCATTCACCACAAATTTTAAATATCTGCCCAGAGAATTGACATGCTGGTGCCTTGTGGACTATCCCTAAGAATCCGAGCTGGCAAAAGTAATTACAGGATATGCTATTACTGTGCTTAAATTGTAATATCTGTTTTTTAAAAAATAATTAATGATAAGGGTCTGCTTATTAACAGGTATTTCAGAACAGCAAAAAGCTAATGTACTGATTTTGGAAAACAATTCCAGCATAACACTGATGCTAAGTATATTTGCAAAAGTCTAAGCCTACTACCCTAAATATTCATTAAATTATTGCCTCAATGCATTATAGGCATTTGAAGAATGATTTATACACTTGAAATAGAAGAGAAAGTACCGCATTAGCTATGTTTTCCTTTCTGTTTCATATATATATATATAAATATATATATTTTTTGTGTGTTACAGCAAAATATTTTATCTATACGTGGAGAACTGTGTGTGTCTGTCTTCCTGTTTCAGAGGAGAAAACTGTCTGTAGGTTCATTCATCCTCTCCTGATTCTTAATTTAATAGAAAAGTCAACCTGGCCTTTAAAAAATAATTTGCAATATAATTGTTTTTAGAGGGGATTTTTTAGATGACTTTGAAAACAAGCTGTTTAAACCTCTTTGAATCTGTCAGAGTTAGTCAGGATAATTGATGTTGATATTACTTGTAATGTTTTCAGTAATGTTTTATAGAAAAATGGACACATGTTTTATATTTGTGATTGCATATATTTACAGTTAAAGAGGTGGGGAGCAGAATTTGAAATTTTAGTATTAGAAGTGAAAAAAATCAACTCAGTTAATTTTAACTCAGGGAAATTAACTCAGGGAAATTTTGTCCAAACAAGCTTTACTGCTGGCAAGTTAGCAGTGTATCTTTCATTCCCCTCCCCCAATCTGTTGATTTTATTTTTTTCCTGTCTTGGCTTTTTTTTTCTTTCAGTTTGTTATGTGTTCACATTTCTGGGCTGATGTTTCTTATTAAATTACATACACATGTTGAGCTGAATCATTTAATCTTGCAAGCTGGAGTCCAGTTTTCTTGCATAAGAAAAATCTCTTCAGATTCTTTAGGACAAAAAGCATCATGTCTTTAAGTTCTCCGAGAACATTTAATAAAGCATGAAAAGATATGACATCAATCCCACTAAAACACAAGGGCAAATGAATGATGTTACTGTAAATCTTTACATCAATCACACCCAGGACTTTCGAAACAATATAGTTTTGTTTGCATTTCAGAAGTGACAAACAACTCTTCTGACTGGCTTAACATAGTCACTTTCCATTAGTCAAGACCAGAAGCAAGTCAGAATTAAAATGTGGCCCTTGGTTGCCAGGCAGCCGAGTTGTCTTGACATGGTGGTTAGTTTCCTTTTCATCGAGTGACAACAGTGAAATGAAAGAAGTTTTGAAAAACTTGATAATGGTTTTCAAAGGAGGAGGATAATTGGTGGGGCTAGCTTGTGCAGCTCTGTGTGGAAACTTTCGTCTGTGGTAAGGGAAGACTGTCACTAAAAATTTAAACTCTTGTACACAAACTTGACCTGGAATCTTCTCCAGGTTTTCACTGGTTCATTTGTAGAACACTTCTCTCGGCCCAAGGGGTGCTGGGATGAAAGCGTTAGGACAGATGGGTAAAGCCCCAAAGGAAGAAAAGAATCAATAGTTGTGATTTAATCCATCAGTGAAAGGGAGGAATTAAGTAAAATCCTTAAAATGGGGAATTTGTAAAAGATCTATTGATAGTACCTATAGCTGAAAATAATTTATCATCTGATTGCTGTTCAAAGTTAATGGCATTTGGACTTAGAAAAGCATATTTTTGACACATTTTGCCAGATACTAAGCAATTTTCCTGCTGTTATTTTTTCTATTCTTTAGACAATAGATAATTTAATTCAAACAAATTTCCCCAAGATGACAAAAACCTAAAGCATAACAGGATGATTGCAAGATAAGCTTTTGCTGCTGATGTTAATAATGCAAAAGCTAATGGGACATTAATATTAATAATAATATAAGTTGATGTGAAGTAATATTTGTGTTAAACTGTTATAAAAGTCAAATGTATGCATAGCTGTCCATATCGTTCATTTGTTAAAAGAAAAAAAGGGGGGGGGGAAGCTCAGCAAAATGTACCCATAATGAAAGAAGGGACCAATTAGGATTGGATTAACATTCATGGTTATTTACAGTTGTTTTTGTACTTGTTCTTGTGCTCTGACTTCCTAAAATTTCACAACCCAAAGATTTAGAAAAATGGGGTTGTTTAGACGCGAGGTGCAATGAAGTGGCTGCAGCCATTGTGCAGACACCACCTCTCTCATTATACCCTCTCAATCAACACTCGGCACACAGGAAACCGCAATAAAGCCCATCTGCCACGGTTAATCTGCAGGCAAACCCACACCCATGTCTGTGCCCGTTACTCTCCAGCCTTATTATTCTCAGATCCAAAGCTTCATAAGGGATCAGCCAAAGTCCATTAAAGTAAATAATAGCTAGAAATGACAGGCTTAGCAAGGATTGGGAGGAAGTTGAAGACCAATCTGAGCTGTGAGCTCTGATTAATAGAGAAAAGCATTAGGAGAAAAGGGGAGAAAAATGACCTCAGCCTGCTCCAAAGAATTCCTGAACCTTGGTTGTTAGGGCAAGTGCTACCATCTGAGACGTTAGTGATCCTTGAATTTCCTTCACTTTGATGCAGCTCAAATGGGAAAATTTTGAAGGTTCAGCAAGGCCCCAGACCTCAGCTGGAAAGCCGTCTGGAGTCAACCCTGTCAAAATTCTCTTGTGGAAAAGAAAGCCTTTATTAGCTAGATTGCAACAAAAAACCCACTGCCTCTAATAAGAGAATGCATGCTATAGATTGCATATACATTAATTATTAGAGGGCCTTTAATTGTTCTCATCTGTATCCAAATGTGTGCAAAAGATTTTTTAAAACCAGCCAGTATGTGTTTAAAAAAAAAAAAAGGCACAAAACCAAAAAACAAAACGAAACACCTTCTCATACCGTTTTTCTTTGTTCAACTCAGTTTTTAATAGATGATTCAGTTCATTGACAAGTGAGAGGATACCCTGCTTGGGAGGACTGGTAGATAAAGTTGATGCTTGCAAGGATGTTGCATGTAATGCTTGCTCTCCATTACGTACATGAACATATTATACAGAAACCAGCACCAAGTCAACCCTGAGCAAGGGTTTCTTTTTCAAGTGCTGAAGAAAATTACTGCTCTAAAACCAGGAACTTGGGCAGTTGGAAAATATTTTCTGCTGTTTCTTAGCATATATTACCTATCTCTCTTCCAAGCATATGGTTGGAATATGTTTTATTTTGGTTACTGGAGAGAATGAACAGTCATTTACTATGCATCAGAGTATTTACTTTTACTGCTTTTTAAAAATCCATTGTGCAATTAAGAAAGTGCATGTGCCACTGTGCTTTTGCGACTTCAGCTGAGCAAAGTCCTAACAATAAGGAGCTTGTAAACGATTTTAGATCTAGTAGCTAAGGAATAGCATTGAACTGATCAATCTCAGACAGCAACCCAAGCAGAACTATTAAGAAACATCTGGTGCAGCTGTACAGGTGTTTCTCTGTCCCTGATGAATTTTGGGGGGAAGATATTAATGATCTGAATGAGGGCTTCTTGTCAGGGCAGCTCTTGTGATGATACATTCCTTCGAAAAGTTTATGTTACAGTATGCAATTTTCATAAACAAGATGAAGAGGATGCGGGTGAAAACGATGACGCTGCCGTGATAGTGCTGATCACTTGGCTGAAGCTCATGTGCACGTGATGCAATTTTCATATTTTAATCCTAAGTAGAACCAAAAATGACAATTATGAAAAGACAAAATAGATACCACCAACAGCTGTAATTGCTATCTACACTGCTCAAGGATGGGCAAAAGATACAGTAAATCAATATTAAGATCTCTACATGTTCAGGTATCACAAGGACATAATATAACATCATTATAAGGAAATCCTAATAAAATTTGGACAGTTATTCCGAAGAATACGGGGTGAACATGGAGTGTGTGTGCAGCTAACTAGTTCTCTGTAGTTTCAGATGGTGTCTTAAGAGAAAAAAAGTCTGCCTTTATAAAAGTATATGTGTTTCTGTAGGAAAAAAACAAACGTATTTTAGATAAAAACTTTTTTTTTTTTTAATAGATGGATACTAGTGACAGCTTCAATATTTTTCTGTTGGTCATGTTGGAATGATAAGATTGTGAAGGATGAAGTGTCACTGGCATTCTTTTAAAGTACATAAGGTACAATGCCTTTTTGTGTCCTGAAACAGAGGTGACATGTTTTATTTGGAACATTGGGCCTAACTACTGAAACTGTGTGCCTTCTCAGAGAATTCCATAGTAAAAATGAAAAATATTTCCATGTTCAAGAAAATGTACATGATTTTCAGTGGAGTGGAAGCAAGTAATATTACAATGTGGCTTATGCATAAGGTTTTGTAGTAATTAAAAGATAATGAAATATGAAAATGTTGAATGTAAGCAGGATCTGTATGCCACTAAATATTCAAGACACTAAGATAACAGAACAAAAAAAAGCAGTAAACAAACTGTGTGTAAACAGAAAAAGCAAGCTATTAAAAGGAACAAATAATCTCCTTTGCTTTTTTTTAATTATTCTAAAATAAGCACTACTACATATTGCATAGAAAGCCTGCATATAGAGTCTGACTTTAGCAACAACCTTCTAAGATGTCTTTACACCACTATCAACTTTTCTGCTTAATGTAAAACAGAGTTAGCCTGTCATTTATCTCTTGGCATATATATGTGATGTTGTCCAGGATATGTTTCCTTTTGACAATGCTCAGTGCTATCAGAGTTTTCTGTGCTCATCTTCTCACAGTATTGAAAGCAAGGGTCTTGTAGAACATCATGGGTACCTTGGTTAGTTTTCTGTCCTTTGTTTCACTGAAACAAATGCATTTTCACATATACTTTTTCTCTTGTTTCCAAGTACGAGGCTGGCTAGTACTAATGATATGTACAGTAACCTCCTCTCAGAGCTCAGCCTCACAGTGGGAGATACATTTGGGTTTTAATATAGACCCTGTCCAGTGCATAAGGAGGAGCTGAACTCTTTAGCAATAATGTTTGCTGTTTGTTTAATGAAGGTATAAAAAATACTATACATTTGAATGGGTTTTGGAATTCATTAATTTACACAGAAATAGAAATAATAATCTCTCAGCAACGTTTGGTCAAGTAATCCATCAACCAAAAGAGTTCATAGCTGAAGTCAAAAAAACCCCAAATACAAACAAGAAAACAAATTTTGGCATTGAATCCATATTTCTCTGTTTATTATACAGGAACAATTTCCTCTTATGTTATTGGTTAGCCTCCCTTGGATATTTTCTTGTTGGTTATGCACTTAAATATATCTGCAGCTCACATATATTCCTATAAATTTTGTTTATTTTGCTCTAAGCTCCTTATTCCTTACTAGAAAGAATATTTTTAGTGACACATTTAGTGTAGGCTTGCTGCTTATAAACATGAAGTTGTGCATGCAGAGACAGATTTGCCCAATTTCCAAATATAAAGACAATAACAACTTGTACTCTTCTGTCATTTTCTGTTAAGTTCACCAAAAAGCAGAGTTTTTTCTCTGTAGATCACCAGGAGATTGCATTTTCTATAGCCCAATCCACAGAATGATGTCACCTCATGTTTTGTTTAACACCTGGCATGTTGCACAGTCCTATATATGTTACACATAACTGGACAGTTTTAACGAGTGACTATCTGAGTGTGTTTCAGTGGTGCAAATGTACAAACTGCAATTCTTGTTAAAGTTACTTCTCTCAGTGAATTTCTGCAGGAAAAAAAACCCCCATTCTATGCTGGTAAGATGATAGTGCTGTATATTTTTAATAGAAACTACAGTGAGTAGAAACTGCAAGAGAATGGAAATCTATCAGTTCTAACCAAGAGCTAATGGTAAAATTCTCTGGCCAGCCTTTGGCATAGTTTGGGGAAGTTAGGGCCAATTCACTTGCCATAAAGCATCTCTGGCCTTTAGGTCCACTAGCATTTTTGACACCCATCACCTCAGGGAGCCAGTTCTCACTTTGCCTTATTTACTTGTAGCAAAAGACCCATTTCTCATTCTATTACACTGCAAGGGGTAAGTGCAAAGCCCTTCTCTTCCTCTTTTTCTCCCATTCATTGTTGTGTCCCATAGCAAAGAGCTTGTGCAGGGCACTATTGCTAGAACCATCAGGAACTTTTGCATCTGCTGCCTTCCTGAAATAGAAGGAAAATATAAATATTTGGCCCCAAGATAATTTATTTATTTGGGAACAGAAATTCTTTTTAGAGGATCCATGTCAAGGACTCCCGTGAGTCTTTTAGACTCCCCAGGATTACCTCCAAGAGAGCAGGGACTTCATTTCTACTGTAAACATGCTTGCAGTTCACCACAAACATGTCAATAATGGTAACAAATGGCCCCACGATGTGTCGTACATCGGGAGCCAGGGGAAACGCGTGCGAAAGCTATTTTTAGAGATGAAGCAGGAAGACTCGTTTTACTTCATGAGTAACACAAAGATTAAAACAACTAAATTTTTAAAAAATTGTACCCAGGTTTGGGGGGTAGCGTATGAAAAATCTGTGGGAGGAAAGGGGGAAAAATAGGAGAAATGAAGTGCTATTTATCCTGTCATTATCTTACCAGTCTGTGTTTCTTTGGACAGTAATCACGGGACCCAGATGCTACGGGTAAGTGATATTTTCCCACAAGCAGTTACTGGCTCGTTGGCAGCTTTTGTAGGCAGTTGTGTTGGCAGCCTTGGAGCTGCCTCTGGCTCTGTTTTGTGGCTTTGCTCTTGATGGGCTGCCTGGGCTGCCCTGTGCTGCTGGATGCCATTTCCCCATGTCAGCCCATGGGCTTTCTGGAGCTTTACACTGCGCAAATCCCCCGTGAAATAGATAAATGGGTTCTTCTGAGGCAGAAGGGGAATCTGTTTCCTAGCTGTTGTAGACATTAGGTGAATTACTGCTTCAGGTACTTGGGGAAACTTTGTCAGTTTTGCAATTTTTGGCTTCCCTAAGCTGTAAAATTAGTCACGAAGGCACAGCCAGGTACAAGCCCAGGTGTTAGTCCTTGCTTGTTCCACTCCTCTCAACCCCACCCCAGCTTTTTTTTCTTTTTTAACTGTCTTTTATCTCTGCTGCTGTATTTTGTGGTCTTTTTAATTGTACCCTATTTATGATATATTAACAACACCACACCATCAGAAAGTAAATACAGTATCTCAAATATGACTATAAGAGTGAAAAAAAAGATGAGTTCTGTACTTGGCAGCGATGGCAGATTCCACCCCCACCCCACCCCCACTTTACCACTTTACCTGTAACTTGATCATGCTTTAAAATATAAAGGTATATAAAATATACAACTATCTTAAAATGTTTTTAAACATTATTCCGTCTTTTAGATACATGTGTGGCTGTGCAGCCAATATACAATATTTCTTTTACATATGTATTATTGAACAGAATTGGAATAATTATATTTATAAAAGAGATTTATAAGTAAGACTCCTGGGCTTTTTAATAAATCAGGTAATAACACTATACATGTTTTTGTATTGTTTTCCTTTTTTCCCCTGGTTTGATCTACTTTATTTGGAACTGAATTGAAAAAAGTACATTTCTTGAGTACATTAACTTCTCCTTTGTGGACTTCTAACTTCCAGTTTATTAATTTTGGATTTTTTTTTTATTATTAGTAAATTGCATATTTGTCCAATTATGACAAATAAAATGCAGAAAATTCTGTTGCAACTTCACCTGCAAAAACAGATCTGTAGAGGGTTTGGGTTTTTTCCCTGAGTTCTCTATGTGCTTTCTAGTGTGCTAGTTCCCAGAAAGCTGTCAGATCACTTATTAGATTTGACTGGAATTGTGTATCATTTTGAGATTACTTCTGTCCACGGAATCATTCCCTAGAAATTCATATACTGAAAATGTTTATTAATTGGTTGTTCATATCCTGTTTGTTTGGATTTTTAAATAGAAATAATGAACTCACTAGAAATAAGAAAACAAAAATCCTCTCAACCAATTTGTGTGAGCTCTTTTACACTTTGATGTCACCAAATCTGTGTAATTCTATCTGTGTCAGGAAATTACCACATGCCAGAGATTCCTCAATGAAATACTGACAGTCCATATTCCTAAAAATGTATGATTCTTAAAATTTATTTGTATTAGCCTGACATCAAAGACCACTGTGGATTTCTTGGCCATTGTGAACTGATTGGCAATATTTTTGTTCAACATTAGTTCTGCAAAAATCTAAAGGAAAAAATTAATCCGTGTGCAAAGGGGTGGTCTTGAGTAAAATTTGCAATTTTTTTTTTTCTCTTTTAAGTCAAACACCAGTAAAGGCTATTCTAAATCCAGATATATTTAGAATATGTTTTTCCTACAATCTGGTTTTATCAATTTTCTTTCAGGACACTGTGGTTTGTGACAAAATCTCTTTGTGGTGACCAGTCCTTACTGGGTTCCTGCGGTTCAAAGATTTGTACCCATTACCTAGAGTTTGCAGAACTGGACATGTAGATTATAGACTATTTGTCCCATAGTTTTTAGAAGTTTGGTTTGAAATGCTGTGAGATCAATGGAAACTGTCATTTAAAATGTTTCCAGCTTTTCTGCATAGGTGAGCTTGTACTACACAAAACCAAACTAAACCAACAAACAAAGAAATCAACAAACAAAAAACCAAACCAACAACCCCCACCAAACCAAACAAATAAACAAAACCTGCTAAAAGCAAGAAAGCCACAGTGTCTAATGTTCGCCCTGCACTGTGGGCACAGTTGTTGGACATATCCCTAAACTATCTCTGGATCACTACTTTCCAAACTGAATCCCCCTTTTTTTTAATGAAGTACCTGAAGGATAATATTAGTGTTTCATATTGTCCGTCCACATGGCTGCTGGCTCCTGTGCTTTCCTCACTAAACTGATGTAATTAAACAGGGTTGTTCATTTTCCTCCCTGCAGTGCTTCAGTCCTGAAAAGTTTCTTCAAAGAAACTCTCGGCCTGGGACTGGAGCAGCTCTGCAGACCGGAGCTCTCACTGTACTTCAAAGCAGAGAAAGTCTCGCAGCTGCCTGGAGCCCGCTTGCCCCAGGAGGTGTCACTGTTGGGACTAACAGGGCGAGCTCCAGAGCTGCTGTTTATTTTTTAAAGGCTACATTGACCATGAGGTAGGAATTGACCTGTATTACACCTCCTTCCCTACGCTCAGCCTTTCTAGTGAAAGCTAATCACAGGTAAAATTAGCTGGTGGCTTATATGGCGTGATGGACAAATAAAAAATTTTACAAAAAGACAGTGAATGCTGGGTACTGTAAGAAATACAAGCTAATCTAGGCTTGTTAAAATATGTTTTTTCTTTCCTATTCTTTCAGTGCTTGTAAATTATACTGGAGAAATTGTAATGATCTAACTTTTTTTTTTTCATTTTAATAGTCTTCGAGGTGAAAGACAGATGAATTTATGTGATGTGAGATTTATTGTGTATATGTTAAGATCTTCCTAGATAAGGCTCTTAGGATATTTGGTACTTATTAAATCCTTGTCTATTAAGGAAAAAAAAAAAAGTATATTTATAGATCACCCAAGGGTTGAAAATTTTCTAACCATAAGTATAATGCAAATAATCTGTGTGACTTCCTAAGGATTTATTAGAGACTGTAGACTTTAAAAAAAGAAAAATAATTATGAATTATTTTGATGTGTATTCTACACACACACACACACACACACACACGCACACAAAAGTCTTAGTAAATTAGGCTAAGGTTTTGGAGCAGCCTACCACAATCTGAGGTAAGTTGCTTCCCTGGTAATTATATTTGCCATCAACATTTGCACTTTATTTCTAGAATCAGTTCTTCTTTCAGCCTTCAACTTTGGGATTTATTTCACCAGATCTGTCAGTTTGCCCATTCTCTGTGGGTTTTTAGAAGTTTCCTATCTACACAGCAATAAGTTAAAACCTAGTGAGTTACATTCTCTGCCTAGTAGATATTTCTTATTCCTGTGGTTTGTGGTTAATAAGTAGAATAACAAGAATTAAAGGAAGAAAGTCAATTTAGTTTCAAGTATCTTCAAACTCACACTTCATATTTTCATTTAAAGGATACAACAGAAACTTTTTTTTTCCCAGACAAAACTGCTGATATTAGCATAAAGCACACCAACCACTGCCTGAAACATTAGATTTTACCTGAATGGGGGATTTTGAAGTTCTTTGTCTTTATGTTGTCACTGTGAAAAGCCCAGAGAAGCAGGGTTCCTCTATCATTCAATAACTTCTTTTTCTTGTGCTCTTGATTTAATTTCTCTGAGCTTTGATGTATGTTTTAGTCCAGTTGTGAGAAATGCATACATAAAATGCCACATGCATATGAGAATTCCGAATGTAAATGGATTTAAGCCCCAACTTTAAGGGGAGCCCTGTCCACAAAGGAAAATGATTACCCGTTAATTTTTAGACCTATAATCTTAAAATGTCTCAAAATGTCATAGAGGCAAACACATCACAGCTGGGATAAATCTTGCTAGTCTTCTTACTTTCTTTTAAAAGAGCATAGTTATACCTTACATGATAGCTTCAAAAAAGCACAATTTTCCTATGTTTTGCACCATATATTTATCAGTAATCCGTTCTGTGTGCAACTTTAAGATAAAAGCTTGTAGCTACTTCACTCCTTGCTTTTCCAAGTCACTTAAAAATGGAAAAATTGCAGCTGGAGAGGCTGGCCAGTAGAGGCCTCTCTAGATTTGCCTTACGATTAAGGGCTCTGACTGCCTGGAATCAGTGGCAGTGAGTAAAAGTACTTGAAAAGATTCTGTGGTGTGTGTGGGGGGAAAGATCACTTTTTAATACCCTTTTAAGTTGCAAGATGTTGATTAATGTTGCCCTTTACATTAATGATGTTTCAAGTAAAAGAAAACAAATTTAAAATGGATAAATTCTATTGAGGATGCATTAATTAAACAGAGACTTTACCATATGCTGTGGCTGGAGTGCTTGCTGGCCTTTCTGTTGTTGTTACCTGTGTAAAATCCACCCCATCCTCTACATGAATGCCCAAGCTGAATAGCCATTTGAATGCAAGCTTTAGTTTGATTCGCCATACAAGGGGTACTGTGTCACTGTGTTTTCTTTCTAGGAGTCACTAAGTGATTTCTATATCTGTTGTCATGGTGATATAGCAAAGCAGGGGAAAATGGGGGCAACTCCAGGCTTTCTCTACACCCTCTGCACTAAGAACTAAGATGTTGTTAGCAGGCCTATAAAACATTGGGCTTTATCTGGGCCTTCTTTTTGTTCTCTGATTGTCAATAAAACTCATTTTAAGGGTAACAAGGACATCTAAATGTCATCTGTCACAGTGTTAGAGAGATTAAGTTTGTTTAGGAACTTGTGCTGGACAAAAGGCCACTATTTGTTCGGCAGATACAAAGCGATGTTGGCCATCAGCAATCGTGATTTAGAAGGAGGCTGCGTGGAGCATCCAGGAAAGATCAGCTCAGTTGCAGGTGATATAAGAGGCTCCTTGACACGACAGCATTTAAAACAACACCAAAACAAATATGGTTTTGAGTTAGGAGTGGTTTTATCAGGGTTTTGTTCTCTTGGGCTGTTTTTTTTTTTTGTTACTTATCAGCATTGTGGGACCACACGTTACTGGAGTAGATACATAGACCTGAGGGAAGAAAACAGCCATTGACAGTGGACAGCCTGTTTAAAAACATGACACACACACCTGATAGTCCTTGAATGAATAAACAAAGAAGAGGGAAAGAAGGTTTTTCATGGAAAATCCAACAATAATAGGTGCTGCATTAACTCAGCATTTACTTAATAATGAGGCTAAATGGAAAGTACAGATTAATGAAGACATTGGTGTTATTAAAATCAAATCCTGCGGTTCATATGCTTTTCTTAATAATGAACATTGTGGCTATTGGAGAGGAAGAACAGGATTTTTTCTATTAATTTGGCACACATCCCAGATCTCATTCAACCAGAACCTATCCTGTGCAAAATGCAACCCATGGCCTTTATGTTCCACAGTCTTGCCGTTTAATATTTGCGTTAATCCAGAAAAAAAGCTTTTCTTTTTTCAAATTAAAGAAAAACAAAGGGTGATCTTTAAGCCTAGACAATAATTAAATAACACAGACCAGCCATGTTGATTTTAGCACAAGAGTTGGTTGAAAAATGTCCCTAGAAAGGAGATGTGATGGTGTTAATTGAACTACAACTACATCTGATTCTAACATTTGTGTTTGGTTAGTAATATGGTGTATAATGCTGACTGAAATATTTTGTGGGTTGTTGTGTATTTAGTGAGACATAAGGGAGAATATTCAGGACATTTATCTTGACAGGTAAAAATATTTCAGTCTCATTCAATGAGATTACTATAGTTCGAACACCAAAGAATCAGGATTTGAGATGCAGCTGAACAATGGAGTTGGCAAAGCTGAGTGCTCATTTTGCAATATGCTCGATGTGAAACGTTTGTTTGACATGTGGAAGGAAGCTGCATAACCTACTCGGTGGTGGGTTGTGTGCATCGTGGCAGTTACCAGCTCCCTACTGAAGTATTTCCTATTATGATGACCCAGCCATGCTCCCTGAGGGTCTGCAGACTGAATGGAGGAGGCATATAGTGTGGCACAGGAATGGGGGTATGACCCATGGGAAGGGGTCCTTGTCCTCTTGGGTAGGCCAGAAAGGAAAAGCACGACAGAATGTGGCTTCTCAGTGAATTAGACCTTTCTCTCTAAAAAGCTGCTCCAGATCAACCCATCAGCTTGGTTCTGCATGTGGATATGTGTAACTCCGGCTGAAGAAGTAAGAGCCCCCAGAGCATGCTGTCTTGTCTTCTGTTTTTCCCATATCACAAAGGTGCATTCATTGTGAAATTAAATGCAAACATCACAGTAAATCCCCTAGAAGTAAACCTTGTCTGATATGGGAACTATTCTCATCCCCTCCCTGGGTATGTGACAGTAAAAATTTATCATGTGCAACCAGGTGTATAGTAAAACTCACTACAACATTTTCAGCCTTTGGACACAGTTTAAAACAATTTCTTACCTAATTGCTGAAAAGTTGTGTAAAAGTTGTTGCTATAGAGGACAGAAACCACTCTCTATTTACTGGAGGCCTGACATCCATCCCTGCTTCAGAGGGCAGCCAAAGGATGCCTGACAGAAGAAGATCAGCATTGCTCTCTTGTCTCTTTCTGTATCACTGTGTCCAGGGAATGTAAAATTGTGGCAGGGAACCTCTCTACCACCTACAGCTTCCTCCTGTGAAGGAGGCTTTCCCATCCAAGCAATTTACGTGCTTTTCTGACCTCTCTGTGACCAGGCTCTTACAAATTACTTATTATCAGAACCTAGGCTTTAGTATTCAGTATTGGAATCTGTTGACAGCAAAAAAAAAAAAAAAGAAACCACCATACTGCAAGGATGTTCTGAGAAAAAAAGAAAAGAGTAGTTTTTTTCATTTTCGGATTTCTTTATGTTCATGACCTGCCACTCTCCTGTTTTCTATTATTTTAGGTATGGAGTCTGCTATTCATTCAGCTTCTCTCCACAGTCTGCACTGACCTTCAAGGCCAGACTTGATCCAGAAGTCAGGAGATCCTGTCTCACTCCTCCCTGCTCTAATTCCACTTGCTTTGAAGGAGACATTTTTTTTCTCTCTAGAGCAGGTGTAGCATTTATGAAATGTTCATGAGACCTTGTTGGACCCTTGTGCAAAGGGCAGTTTTGTGATGTGAAATGCCCTCTGACTGTGGAGCAAGCTAAGACAAAGGAATGAGTGAGTGATGCTTGACTCAGGTATTTGATCCTTGCCCACTTATCTTTATGAGGAAATTTAGTTTTTACATTTTCTTTCTCTGCCTCTGCAGTGAAAATTCTGTGCAAGCTGTCACCTTGGCATCACTGGGACAGTTAAGTACTACTCAGTGTGAGAAAGGGCTGCAGAATTAGACCTCAGTTAGGAAATATTTTAGGGGCATCAAAAGCCTGACCCCTTCTCTGGCTTCAAAGAAGTTATTGCTAAGTATTATTAGACTGTTCAAACTGGGACACTCGTAATAGTGCCAGGAGCAGAAAGTGCACCAGGTTCAATACACGTTTTACATCGGTGGGGTCTCCAGGAGCAAGGCAGCAGCCTTTGAGCTTCTCGTGAGCTGTTGGGAATAAGTGGGCAAAGGTGCCTGTGAGTCTTCAGGTGCACGAAACTGCTTCATCAAGGCCTGGGTGCAGATTCCCTTCCCTGAACCGAGATGCAGCAGGTGTCATTCAATGTATTTTTTTGATGTGAAGTAAAGCCCAGGAGAATCAGCCCCCACTAAGTACCTTCAGCACCCACTAAGTGATCAGGAGCAGAGGGCATTTGCCCATAGTTGGCAAACACAGACCTCTAGTTTTAAGTTGAGAAATTACCTGGCTGTACACCAACAACTTGAATGTTGTGGGAACATTTTAGATGTTATTAGAGAAACTACTCAGAAATGAAAAGGGAAATAATAAAATTACATTTTGTTCTTACCTGACACAGCTATTATATATGATTATATTTGGTAAGACGATTTCTTTGGTAGCACTTGTTTCCATGTTATTCCTGCTTGTGGTTTAAGTAGTAAAAGAACAATGAATTAACTTTCTACACTGAAAGGAGAAAAATGTGTCACCTTCTACTGGAATAGCAGGGAGTCAGAAAATATTTTTTATTATTATTATGACTAATGATTATATGGGATATGTGACTGTTCAAATTCCCTTAGTAATGAGTTTAATGTTATGTCTACAGAACCAGCCCAGTTAAAGAAGTTATTGCTGTTTCACGTGAATTCTTACAAATAATAAGAAAACATTAGCAAGACAGCAAAAATGAGTTTTACTATGGTTTTTAACTGTTCGGTTACTGTGAATTGCTAAGATTTGTAAAGATCTTTGAAGATGAAAAGCTCTGTGTAATATTATTATACTGGCTGGGAGAAAGTAAAAGGAAAAAACCCAGTTCATCCTGTTATAATCCTTTTAGAAATTTTAACAAATCCAACAGCTTTCAAGTAGTGGAAATATTTCAGAAAGTGCTACCACTACTACTGCTGTTGCTCCAGGCTATATTATCATATACCATAGTGTGCATGCAAGCAAAGCTTAACTAAGGTCATTCTAATGAATTTTGAACAGTTACATGGACCTAATTTAGCTTTCTGTCCTGTATGAAAGGCAACCTCTTCATGCTGCAGCACCCAGAAGAAACCCCTGAGTCGTCTTATCAACCTCATCTGCATTTTTCATCATCTGAAAGAGCTGCAAGTAATGCTCAGTCTATGAACTCAGTGCACGTGTGTGCTTTTTCCATCTTCAGCACAGGGGCCGAACAATAGGTTTTTTTAAGCCTGAAAAGAACTGAAAATGTATTTTATTCTGCTATCTCCACTTCTGGCTCCAGTTTCATTCTTTCGTTTTTGTTACCAGATTTGAGTTCTTGGGTACAAAAGGACGGCGTTTCGCCAAATTCCTTTGATATCAGCTCTCTGCTCCATTCACAAGAGAGCTGCAAGGCTTCAGCAGCATTCCAGGGAGCCATTTCCCTGTTGCTGGTAGAGAAGACAGGTTGAAATCCTGATCTCAAGAGTTCACATCAGCACTGCATGGCTGGGGAGCTGGTCTAGCTGGGCCATGAGCCCCCTGTACTCAATGCAGAAACCTTTCTACCCGGATGGAGCCTCTTCCAGCCCCACTTCCTTCCTCCTACAGGTGCCACAGAGGAGAGTTTAAAAAAGTTTTAGTGAGTAAACACAGCTCATCATCCCAGGAACCAAGTCAGAGTGTCTGAAAGTAGGGAAAGTCCCAGAGATTTTGTGTTCTTTACAAAATATTAATTCTTATTCTCTCTAATCACTGTGGATATTCTTTCCTTTGTAAAAGTTTAACTGTGGTAAATTCTTTCTCTTAAAAAAATGCAGTGTTGATGAGCTCCAGAATAGTTGGAAATGAGAATTTCCTTTTTGAGAAAAATGAAATGCAAAAATGAGAAGAAAAAATTCTCAAGAATTCCCAGTTCCCACTTTTGGTGCAAATATTGATGATCACTGAAATATTTTACTTCAATAGCATTTGACTGTGTCTTTTTAACTTTTATCTAATATATGATATAATGAAAGAAGCTTAATCAACAAACTAAAGTTTAAACTCAGTATTTTACTTTCTCTGAAAAATATTTTTTAGATTTATAACATTTGTAGATATTGTTGTAGATACTTTATTTATAATGTTTCAATTTTTACTACATTGCACTATACAACAGAAAACTTAAAAATATTTTATTTAGCTCTCTACCATAGTTCAATTATGAAATGAAAATAATAAGTTTCTTGTTATCATAGTTGCATTTACCATCTTTTCACTTCAGTAAATCCTTTGTTCTTAGGTGAAGTTTTTAACCTTTCCCAGCCATTCAGTGTTCATACTTGGATAATGTCCTTCTTATGTGTCTCCTTTCCAATGTAAATAACCCTGTGCTTTTAACTTCTCTTCAGGTGAGGTTTATGGTTTATTTTTTTAGATTCTTGGCTATTCTTAATTATCTTTCTATTTTATCAGCTTCCCATTTATCTCTGCATTATCCCTTTTGCTCAAAAATTAGTAGAAATAATGATGTATTTTAAAGCTCTTTATCATTGATAAAGTCATTTAATGATGTTTTTATTTTTGCTATCATATTCTTGCACCATATTTGCTTTTTTTCACTGCAGTTCAATACTACCATTTGTGTTGTCTGTGTTTCTGAATTGATGCTAAATGAAAATATTTTAAGGATCACTAGAAGAAAAAAAAAGTCACTGAAAAAAACCCATATATAAAATATATTTATTATAATGACACCTCTTCACCCATCTAACTTACATCTCTCCAAGGGTGAATCATAGTCATCTTTGGCTGCTCATGGTTTATATAACAAAACCAGGTGTATTCTGCATTGCTTTCGATTCTGCAGCAAGAGCACATAGCTGTAATTTTACTCAAATCCCCAGCAAGATTTTACTTAAATTGCTCTACATTTGTGTACTAGCTTTTTGCATTTCAGTTATCTGCATTTTCTTCAAGGTATAGTGAATATTGCCAAGCTACTAAGATGCTTAATGGATTCTTACTGAAATGTGACTGTCTTTTCCACAGTCTCACAGGAAATTGCAGAAGGACTGAAGGCACCTGTGTGTGAGACTTCAGAATAGTTTTCCTTAGCTTTAGACATCCAGCTCTAGTAGGAGGTTGATCTCTCTAAGTTTCCTATCCTCCTTGAAGGGGGCTGTGCTCAAGCCAACAGATCACATCTGGTGGTGCTGGTTTGCAGAGAGACAACAGTACAAGCTCCTCTGTGAGTAAATCTCAGTGTTACAGGTATGGCCAGTACCTGTCTTGGTTTGTTTCATTAAGGTCAGTGGACTTTATGACATATGTACTACTAATATTCCGTGATGTTTTGGCTTCTTTGTCTGTATTGACATAAAACAGAGTTGCAAGATCAAGACACATATTCACCTCAAGGCAGAGCTGTTATTTCCAAGTATCAAGCATGAGGAGCTTTTTGTGTAGATACTTTGATTATTTTGGTTCTTGGAGCCCTTGCCTACTTTATATTTTTTATCCAAGTTACTCAACGTGGCAATTTTTTACTTCTCATCTTCCAACTGCTAGCTTAGTCACCCTGATTTTTTCCTAAACATTCCATGCCTTTTTGGGTGTGATCCCTTTTCTCTAAATAATGAACCCAAAGGGTCTGATCCTAGACTTCTCCTCTCAAGTGGCACCTCAGTAACTTGCTTGAGATTAAACATAGTGTCAGTCCAGTGTCTTAGATGTCTACTGTTTGCTATTGAGTCCTCAGACCTGTCCAAAGAATTACATGGCAGTACATACCCTCAACTTCTAAATAGCAACAAATGTTGAGCAAGAAAGATTTGAGAGAGCTGAATTATCTCGTTAAATTAACTGGAACATTTTAATTTTTACCAGAGTTGAGTGAGCTTGAGTAAATATGACGAATTGGACGCTCACTTCATTTAGCAGACATCAAACACACACAGAACGTTGCCCAATTTAATTTAGCCCTGCCAAGCTGGGAAAATGCTTGTACAACATCAGTGAACAAGAAAAGGGCTAAAATTTACTCTCAGTTGAGAGTGCATGCATAAATTCCCTTTACTTAAACTGGTGTTGTGTATGTATATATAAAACCTTCCCTCAGGGAAAATCCTCCAAACACTTGCAACCAGAATTTGTACTACTATGAGTTTTTCCCAGTAAAGTAAATAATAGCTTTCCCTATTGTTCTAAATAGACAATATGTAACTCCTGTCTTACAGTCCAAGGTTTATCTCCTTTTCCTTTCCTGTCTCTTATCAAACACATGCCAGCACAGTCACTTGTTCAGTCATGCTCAGTAGAGTGGTTGGCTTTTTTTTTTTTGGCTTTATCCCTTGAGCTTAATGGGCACATTTTGTGAAGAGTGAGCCAACCAGGTAAATAGCTGCTACTATGGAGCTTAAGAGCTACAGCTCTCAAATTAGGAGGTGCTTTTTGTCAAATAGGCCTCTGTAGCTCTAATATTAGTAACAAAACAAGGGCTTTTCAGACAAGAAAAAAATCTTTAGTCTGACTCTGTATCACACTTAACTCTGTTGCCTTGTCAAATATGTCAATGTTCATATTATACAGCAGCATTCATCTGTGGATGCAAAAGTGCTTTACAAATATAACCTCTTGAATAGTTTTAATTTATACTTAACAACTAGGTTTGTGAGATGGTACTCGAAAAGAATCAGAGTGAACTATTTAAAAAGTTAGTATAAATAAATTATAGTGATTTACTTGCTTTCCTGTTGCTCTATAGAAGGTTGTTGGCTTGAGATCCAGAACAAAGCTACCAAAGCATTTTTCAAAGGGATTTTTTTCTCCTTTTGTTTTAACACTGTGTCCACACACATCTACATGCCTGTTTAATTCTAGTTTTAGCTTCTCTGTTGCTGTAATTTATAAGCATCTTCTGGTAGAGCACCAGGAACGAGGTACACAGAAAGCAGAATACAGAATACAGCCCTGTGTAGAGGCATTATGGTCTCAGATACACACATCAGGCAAAAATAGTCATCCTTTTTCCCCAACTTGTTTATGGAATCTTATTACTTTTTTGCATGCTTCAGAAACATTAGCTAGAAACATTACTGAAGGAGTTCCTTGCCTTCAGGCTATGCAACTTCTCACAGTGTTTTAAGGCATTTTTATTGATTTTTTAAGCAAATTTGCTTTGAGCACAGTCTTTCATTTTCTGTTTTCTGAGGACAAGGCTGCAAGCCTGTTTGCAGAAGGCAGATGTCACAGACACATGCTGTGAGTTTTAAACTGGTCCATGAAACGCTGCAGTAGGATGGCTTTTACTATTACCTGTCTGCAACCAAAATAATAGTGAGTTACTTTCCTTCTTACTAATAACAAACTGATGTTAGTCATTCTTTATCTCCATTTATAAGCTCATTTATTAGTTTAAAATTATTAGGCTTTTTGAAAATTCCATTCCCTCAGTATTTCTGTAAGAAATACTAGTTTTGTGTTAAAACAATGCACTGAGGCAAAGAAAAAGCTGCAGGCAAGCTGTCTTTGGTGCTCTGATTACTGTGTTCTAGGTCTTGAGTATCAGAGCTGGTATATGCTCACAACACTGACAACTGTAGGGTATTTCTCCTTTTCAAAACTAGAATTTTGGTGCCCAAAGCTGGGTTCCCAAACTGAAACATTGAAGTCAGAGGTCTTTGTTTTGACTGGGGATGTGCACAGACAGTGAGTGAGTGAGTGAAACATCATTTAAACTGTGTATTGAGGAATGGCTGAGCAACATGAAGTTGTTTCTGTGGAGCACATTTATTCTTGATGCTAATTTGGTGAGGGTGCTCTCTTGCCTGCTGAGGAATGCACAGGGGCTGCTCATCCTTGGACCACAAGGTTGCTTTGAGCTGTTTCGTTTTCAGGTCTGTTTAGGATAACAATTCTGCTGACAGCTGGGTTCTGTAAGAAAGCTCCCATTCAGGTACATAAGGTTAAAATAATTAGATGTGTTCCTCGGGCGGAGATAAACATTGCCCTTCTATTTTTTGAAAGCAGATGAACTTACTAGGCCCACTCTAATACTCTGGGGTTGTCTCCTGCCCAATGTGCTGCCACCGAAGCTCTAAAACTGTCGCACACAAAGGCACCACGGGACTCCCACCATCAACACGAGCTCTCTGCCTGCCTCTGGCGCTGGCTGTCAGAACTGCTTCATCTGAAATCAAGGTAAAGATCTGTAGCACTAAATACTACAGGACAAAGGCATAAACTAGCTTTGTAACCCTGGGCAACCTGGATGTTTGCTGACTGACAGTGTGAATGACAGCCCAGTTGTCAGTCTAGGATATCGCCCTCTAATCATTCCAGATGTCACCCGACAAGATGATGGCTACTAAAAAGGGAATAATTTGGGAAAAGTCATAAAGCCCATTATCTCCTGCTGAAACCATTTCTCTTTGCCGTTTCTGAAGTCTCTGCAAAATAGATCCAGAATCCCTTATGTAACGCAACTGGTTTATTGAGAGTGTCCATTCAGAACTGCACTGGGTATCCCATTACATTCCTAGAGAAACCTACCCCTGAGCTATGCCACTCCTTCATGTCTTGGCAGATGACTCCAATCTGGCCACACAGTGTAGCTGAAATATTTTTACCTGTTCCAAAATACAGCAGGGAGCAAAAGGCTGCCATAGTAGCTGCTCACAGACACAGCCTAGCAAATCAGAGAAAGAATGGAGTTGATCACAACAGAAACATAGTGCAGTTTCTGGCTAGAATTCTTATTAATATTTTTCTCCTTAACAAAGAAAGAAATGTCTGAAAACATTGTTAAGGCCTTTCCATTCTTGCTTAATTGATTCAATTGCATTTTAATTTCAATATGAAGAGAGGACTTTATTCTGAACTTCAGGCTGAGTGAAGGGCTGCATATAAAAGAAAAATAACAAATAAAAAGAAAAAAATCTCTTTTGAGAAGGACAACAAATTATAGCAGAGGAGGTGGAGGAGGAGGAGAACATAGGAAAGGCAGAACATTATGGTGTCTGAATCTTGAGCTTTAAATTTTGAAAACATAGTCTGAACCACGGAAGTTAGAATACAGTTTGTCATCGAGATAAAACTAGAAATGAACCCCTAGATTGTTATAGTAGGCTGTTTTAAGGGCATAAACTGAAACTGGAAAACATTCATTAAGTACTGTGTCAATTCCTTCCAAGATCTATCGGAGGAGATTCCAGACTCTGAACCGGAAAATTCTCTATCTCATTCATATAAAATATCTCAATGAAATACACTGAAAGATTGCTGCCCAACTTTGGTAGAGAGGACAAAAATGTGTTTAGGGCAATTGTTAAAAAAATCTGTCTCCTGTAGGCTGCATTGGGCCTGATTCTGCCATTTTCACTCATACTGGCTGATAACTGACCAATCAATTGCAAATGAAGGTAGTGGAATAATTTATGTTGTAAGGAGTTAAATTTGCATGAATTTAGGCAAAAGGTTGTAGTCATTTGTCTTAATGAATAATTTCATGTTGCTTACTATCTACCTGAGCAATTCTAAAATGGTCAGTATGGTAATGTGGAGAATGAAAGAATCCCATCTAAGAAAAGGTGAGCTTTCTGACTGGCAGTTGCATTTCTATAGGTGCATCATGAAAATAGATTCTCTTCCTAACTAATTAGTTCCCCTTCCCAAAAGGTGTGGTAGTTTTGAAGTTTTAGCTTGTCCAAAGAGCAGCTTGAATCTAGCACCAAAGAATTTCCCAACAGTGACTAGAACAGTTTTACATAACAAGTTATGGTAAAAGATCCTAATGAAGCCCTTTCCCATGCCACTTAGACAGTATTGATATCTGCTTGCAATAATATTTTGGCTGTTGAATTGCATCCATGCCTTGCTTCAGCTATGGAAAGTTTGGAAACACGAAGACTTTGCGGGAGCCTGTGAAATGCTGGAAGGTTGATACACCTCCCATGGAGTATGAAATGAAGGTCATGATTTCTCTTTGTCATGGAGCAGCCCAGAACAACATCACAAAAAGTATTTATTTCAGATTTTATATGAACTGATCTTAACTCTCTCTTCAAACTTTAAAAAATTTGGTATTGATTCTCAGTAGCTGGAAATCTTAATTGTAGCATGCTTCACGGATATGCATGTATACATAGGTGGGGGGTGTCATGCTTACATAGTCTTGATTCCTTTTAAATCTTGAGTAGATATATTTTTATACAAATCTACATGTTGTTCATTATTATGACCCCCTCTCTAACTGAAATACAATTTTTTTCTAATATACCTTCTCCCCTGTGTCTCACTAAGTTTAGCTAACAGACACAACAATGTGCTAGTAACCAGTAACTTTTTTTTTAAGTTGACAAATGTGCTCAGATGGGAAGAATTTAAAATTAGGAGGCTATAAATTCTACCCTTGCTTGGTAATCAAGTCCTGTCTAATAGCAAAATTGTTGCAGTAATTCCACTGTGACATGCTAAAATTAGGAGCCAGTAGAAATAGAATTGTATGTGTGTGTATATACATGTATGCATCTGCGTGCCCATAAGTACTTCTTTTCTGTGGATTATTCTAGTGAATCTACCTAGTTCTGTATATTATAGTAAGGGATTTTGATTTTCTACAAAACTGTACATGGATTTTATGTTTATAAACAGGTTTGTCATGTCAACAATAAAAATCCACAAAAAGAGTGAAAAAGTGAATTGCTTCCAATTCATTCTTTAAATATAGCAGACATAACCTCTTGTTTCACAATATTGGAGGGGCACTTTGTTTTGTTTCAGAAACTTCAATAATTTTATGTGTTTATGATGAAGTTTTGCTTGAAGTTTTGCTGTTAGTTAAAAGCCTGAAGTGCACAGTGAAATCTCAGTTTGTAAAATCATTTAACTGGAACTGAGGTCAGTGTTTGAATAGTCCCTCTGAACCTATGCATCTTGTGTAGCTCTGGTCTGGATGGAAAGTTTGTAAGGAAACACCAGGCATATAAGAAGTAATAAGTGAACAGCAGATATTAAAAAAAGGTATGTGTGGAACCAAAGGGTTATTTTTAAGCTGTCGGTTATTAAATTTATTACTGGATACTGCTAGCAGCAATTGAAAAAAAACCCAAAGCAAAACAAAGCAAACTTCTCTTACCTCTGATATTTCAGCTATCCATTTCATATTATTCTATTCTTTAGGTCATATCATTAATACCACAGCTCCAGTGAAACTGAAGCAACTCTAGGGCTGATTTGCAATTGTTGTTGATTTTTCTCTTATGAAATTATAGAGAAATTATAAAAAATGCTGTTGGTTATCTTTCATCTAGTCATGTAATGCCCTTAACTCTGGTTTAATTTCTCATTACTATGTTTTAGTGATATGTTTTGAACTGCACATTGTACATACCACTCGGTTTTCTATGGAAATTTTGTCTACCTATGCTCAAGACTAACAACTCACTATCTGTCTGGATTCAAAGAAGCGATACTAGAAATTATTTTTTTTTTTTTTAAATCACAACTAACATTTTTACAATTAGAACTGCATTGCAGTGCTTTGGCATTACACTAAACCTATATGACCCTTGAATCAGCCTTCAGTGACTGAACAAATGCAATTTGGAATTCCTTATGTGGAGTTAAGAACCTCTCTTCTCTGGTTTGGTCCTTGAGCCAGCACACTGCAACGACTGCTCTTCTAGTGAATATCCTCTTACTCTGATGCCTTAAGGTCCATCTGGTTTTTTTGATTTTTCTAATTTTTACAAGCTTTATAAGTAGTTATATAGCAGAAGTAGATTTAGAAGCAGCACCACTTATTCCCTTTACCCTCAGCACAGAAACTACACACATTCCCTGACCCTATTACCCCATTCCATGCTCCCCATATCAATTCAACCCCCTAAATTGCAGCAGAAATGTCTCTCTTTAACATAGGTATCTTCTTTTAAAGGATATCTAATCCTGGCCTGAACTGCAAAAGTACAGTCAAGAACTGGGTGAATATATGCCCCCTGTACCCTGAAGAAGATGAAGATTGATGAAGAGGTGGTCTTAGAGACCCTAGCCCCAATTCCCAAGGGGTGTGATTGAGGGTGGTTCAGGGCAAAAGCCAGTGGGTGGGCAAAACCTGGGATTGGACAGACAATATTATAAATTGTAACATCTGTACAGAGGGGCACGTGCGTCTTGTATTCTTATGTCTAGGCACAAAATTAAAACCCCTTTCCTTATCTCACCTTTGAAACTAAATTGCCTCAGAGTTTTTTTCTCCCTGAATTTTCTTTCAGGCATCACTCTTTACTGTCATTGATAGTCATCTCTGTTTTGTCTCATACTATCCTTTGAGAGGGCCATGAGGGAGCTGTGAAACATCCTGGCTTAGAGCAGTCTCCACTGAAGGAAGTCCAAGCATGCTGGCAGCCAGTGATTGGAGAAGTACAGCCAAGCACAGGAATCTTTATGTACAAGCCTGGTTCCTCTCCTCTTCCTCCCGCCTCTGCCACTGGCTGCTGCTGGAAGTAGGACTCTGCCTGAGAGACCTTTGCTCTTATCCAGTTGTTCTTATGCTAAAACTTTTATGTTGTGCTTTGATTTTTCTTCTGTTTTTGCAGATAGTTAGATTTCTGAAGGATAAAAGGATGAGAAGAAAGTTCCCAATTTTTTTCACACTTCTGTACTTCTCAGTTTAGTCTGTTCACTGCCTAGAAGGAGGAAAGAAAATGAAAAGGAGAACAAATGTCATGGCATTCCTGCCTTCCTGAGGCTGGTAATTCAACCAGTTGCAGTCTCAACCTCTTATAGCTTAGTTTTCCCAGTAGTTTCAGGAACATTCCCTGCAACCTTGGTTCTCAGATGTCAGAACTGATAGAGAACTATGGGAAATAAGTTGGTACCTAGCAATCTTTCCTAATTTTTCCCAAAATCTTTGAAATTTTTTGTGAATTACCCATAAAAGACAGTTTTTCTAGAGCAAGTTTATTTATTATCTATCAAAATACTTCTGTTTATCCTTCATTTTCTTAATTTTTGCTTACTTGCTTAAGCACCATGCTTTCCTGTGAAGTTTGGATAGGAATATTCTTGAATGTTTTGCTAGTGTAAGTTCCAAGATTGGACCCATTGCTACAACGTATGGGTTCTTTTGAAAAATGTGAGATTTTAACTGGTTTTTACTTTTCAGCAGAGGAGTCCAACACAGTAATCCACAAATTAAGAATGACTGAATGCTTTATTTGGTAGTTCCCCTTGGACATGTATTGTATTTAAAGGTTTAAGTATGCCTTGATGAAAGTGTTTGCCTTTAGCTGTTCACTGCTATTTTATCTATTGCTTCAGCTGTGAAAAGCTTTTTTATTTGGTTGAGGTTTGTTTATTTCTCACTGGTAAACTTTTCTAGTATTTTAAAATTCTGCATTACAAACAGGTTTGAATTTTGGCTTCTCTTTGGAGTATTTTACAAGGACAGAGATTTTACACACTAAAATACTTTCCATAAAACACAGCTGTAAAAAAAAAAGTGAAGTCACTCTGTCTATACTTTGTCCTCTTGAAACTTATTCTCTTTTAAAAGGGTCTGTGTAATTTTACATAATTATTTTGGCAAGAATGTTTATTGCCCAGCTGGGTGAAATTATTAATGTACCTCTCAAGCTGCATTTTCAAAGATCAGTAATACGTATATAAACTTCTTTGAGGGTCCTTGATATGTAGGATTTTTATTGGAGACCCTTGTTCCACTTCAGTAAAAGGATGACACAAGATGTTTACTTTAAAAAGTCTTTGACATCCTCCTGAGAATGTTTTGATAGAATGGCATACATTTGGTTGCAATTAGTAAGCCAAACAATTTTCCATTGTTATCTCACTGTGTTTGTCTAGAGCCTGTAAGGAGCTTTCAGAAAATATCCATCTCCACGTTTCAGTTAATTGATTGCATGTTCAGTAGGATTATTCATTTTTATAAAGCTCCTTGTCCTTTTAATTTTATCACAGGGCTTTTACACAAAGGCATGTGGTAGAAAGCAAAAGGGAAATATTGGCACAGTTAAGCATAGAGAGATATTGTAGTTGTATCAAGGCTAATATTCCTGCTCGTGGGAAAAAATACCAATGTGTTCCTGCTACTTCTGGGTGCAAGATGTTATACCTGAGGGCTGAAAGTAATAGTTGCTGGTGTGAAAGTATTCACCAATATCAAGTGCAGATGAATGCTTTTGGAGCCAACTGAAAGCTGAGTTTACTTTAGCTTAATATTTGAACTTGTACTTTGTCTAGTATAATAAATGATGGGTGACTTAATTTTATTTAAACTTTATTAGCAGTGTGATTAAAGGACTCAAATCCTTATCTGACACCTTTGCTATGTTGTGATTTCTTTGGTTATTTACCATTTTATTTATAAACTAGAATCTCATCTTTTCTTTTGTATGTTAGCTGAAATACATATTTCTGTTGAACGTCTTACTTTCTAAATAGAGATTGGCAAGTCTCAGCTAAGATCATTGTCTGTCTTTTTTAGGTAGTAAACTTGTCTTGGTATGTACATCCCATCTTGCTTACAGCTGTTTGGTGGTTACATGGTTAAGCTGAATATAATGTGAATTAGTGTCTATGTCACAGAAATTCCCCATGCAATTATCACCCCTTGGAACTGCCGCAGTGCCAGGTTTAGACCTGATAGCAGGAACTGGTGCTTCTCCATCTCCTTTAATCATCCTCCTATGTTTACACTCTTTTGGAGAAATCACTGATCACAACTCCTGTAATGGAAGGTACACGCTGGCAGCAGAGACATGCAGAGCTTATAGTGCTATTCTGCTTGATAAACCTGTGTCCTTGAAGTCTCCTGCATCTCTACCCTGTCAGACTGGTAAAGCCCTTCTGCTTTTATGAATTCCTGGTGGGAGTGGTCAGTACTGAATTGAATAACTCCCTTTTGAATTATATCTTTAACAAAACAGTTCTTGAAAAGCCTGCTCGGTTTTGGATGGGTGCACAGGAAGAAAAGGGATGGTACTTGAAGCGCTTTCTGCAGTTGCTGTCTCTGCTCCCTCACCAGGGTGGGAAATGACAGAGTTGCACAGGGCTGTCCTCTGATGTTGTCCTGTCCTACACTGCCTCCAATCAGCACTGCAAGAGGAAGTCACTGTTGTGGGTCTCTGCACGACTGGCACACAACTTGCAACTTGGCCAACTGTGCACCAACACTTCTGTGCAATGAAATCACACTGCCTGGTGTCTCCAAAGTTGGAATCAGGAGTTTGGGCCCTTCAGTGCATGCCAATATCAAATTCAGGCCTTTTAATTTCCTTTTCATCAGAGCTAAGTTATGTCAGTTCATGTTCTCTAGAGCAGTTTGAATTCAAGTTAGCTGGTGATTAAGGTACTTTGAGTGAATTGGATGCTGGTAGGAATGTTTGTTCAAAGGGTTAACTTAACCTTCCCCAAGGTTGTAACGGACGCTGGAAGATCAAAAGCTCCTCCAGACTGTCAAAGAGAGGGGAAAAAAAGAATTGCCTGCTTTTACAGTTTTCAGTCAATGTCTTCCTTCTGGAAAGAAAGTCTGTGTTTAACACACTTAAACTTATGGTACAAACGACTCATTTTGTTTCTAATTGTAAACATAATTTGTTTGGTCTTTCAGTTCTTTGGATTTATGCAGTAGCCATGTTTGTCAAAGTATTTGGCACCAGTGACATCATTTCTGTTGAAATGCCGGACAGCGTGATGAGTCCCAGATGTTAACACACACCAAAAGTCGAGAGTGAATAAAATATAAAGATCAACTGTAACAGCTATGGAGGTAATAAAAAGTAATTCTGTTTTCTTCTAGTATTCAAAGATAATTATTTATATTTGTTTGAGGTTTGTTTTGCATAAATGATCAATTAGGGGCTGTGCTCAATACTCTGCATGTACAATATAAGGGCAGACTGAGATGTGAATTTGGATGAACACTGAATAAGGCATGATTTAACTTCATGATTGCACTATTTCCTTTGTGTCTTTTTCCAATCTTTTACACTTTGCAAGTGTAGATTATGATATATGCAAAATATGTGTACTGAGACCTAAATGTGCCTCTTTCTGAACTGCCAGAATTTAACGTGTCATTCAGATAATGGTCATGCATGGTTATGTCAGCACATCATGTTTTCTAATGTACTGTAACATGACATGCCAATGTAACCAAGAGTAGCACCATTTCCTAATGACATGTCATGTCTGTGAAATGTAAAAGGGATGTGACTTGCTGAGAATCAGGCTTGATTTTTTTTTAATTTTAAAATAAAATGTCTCTCTGTGCAGTTTATCCAGCTCCAAAAGTAGCTTTCGTAAAAGTATGGTTTAGGTGCGTAAGGGAGAAAATCATAAAGGTACCCAGGCATGGTTCCATATTAACCACATTTCTACCCAAGTGTTTCATGCTTCCCATGTTTGGTGTAGGAAACACTAACAAATAATACATCCAACTATCCAGAGCACTCTCAGATGGATAAGACTTACCTGACTGATATTCTCATGGAAAATCAAGAGGTACTCCCTTAATTTTCTTCCAACAATGAACACTTTCTTTAGATCATTCTGTTGTCTAAATAGTGTTCACTGTCATGAAAAATTTTCATATACACAGTTAAAAATTGACTTGGAAAATGTCTACTTATTTGTCAAATATGTTTCCTTAATTTATTGCACTAGTTTTCCAGGCTTTATAGGCATAAGACAAATTGTATTAAAGCCACAGAGAGAAAAAAGAAATTTAGATTTTTCATATTGGAGTATTGAGTCCTATAAAAATGAATAATCAGTTTGATGTATAACTCCTATGTTACTGTCTTCTCTTAAAAGACTTCACATCAGAAAAAAATATAGAAATATATCAAAACATAAACTTGTTTCAGTTCTCAGTAGATTATTCTTAATCTCTTTATTTGGACTGAAAGTTTTCTCTTTAGTCTCAATACAAGTTTTCTGAAACCTGAAAGCAGAGGCAGTAGTGATGGCATTGTTGTGGTGCAATTTTCACTGTGCTGCTTGGTTTTGTGCCATATGACATTGATATTGCTGAGTATGAGGGAATTATTCTGAAATTATTTGGATTTTTCTTAACTTTTCTTTCAGGCTGCATGGTATTTTGGGAATAAACATTGAAAACCAGATCAACTTATATTGTTTTTTCTGTTTACAGGACTGTACTCAATTTACATTCTGATGTTGATACACGACGACTACAGGATTTTGTCAAGGGCTTCTAAAGCTGTTAAGACTTCCAGGTGAGTCTTTCAGATACCCTTACTAAACTCAGCATATCTACAGGATTTTGTTAGATCTCATTTTCAAAATCACATGTTATTTAGGGGTCTAATTCACTGTTCTGAAAGCAACTTGGATGCTTAGTACATTAGATCTCCGTGACCTTCAAAGGGACATCTAAGCATTTATGGTCAGATACTGAACATAAGAGAAGCTTGGTAGGATTCTTTTTATAGTGTTTCATCACCTCAATCCCTTTGAAATCACTTTAAACACTTTCCTTCAATTTAAAAAATGGGGCATGGATTTCTAAATCATATGTGTACTTATGAAAATATTACCTGTAATTTATTTAAACCTTGTGAATACCCCAGGAAAAAGATGTGTTGTAGATGCAGTGCGTTAGTATAAAACGTGTTCTATGAATTTTGGGACAAATCCTGGTTTTTGTCACTAATGTGTCATTTTAGTCATTACTTGCTGAGATGTATCATTAGAAATCTCAGTCACATAGGCCATGCTTAAATTACATATCAGATGACCCAAATGTTTAAGGCAAGATGGTGTAATTCAGCATCACTTTAAGCAATTTATGCCACTGAAGATCAACACCCTCAAAGTCCTGCATCTTCCTGAGTGGAATTATTTCACCTTCTCAAGTCTTTTCTTGTATCTTTTCATTTTAGTCAGGACCCCCTACCTTCCCATCCCCAGCTTATCTGACTGGCTTGAGGTACTGATGCAATTACTGTCTCCATACGCTCTCTACAATTAGTCTTAAAAAGCATAAAAATTTCAGCTGAAACACAAACGTACCTGTTTTAGATAGTTTGTGAAAATAGTGAAGGAGAAAATCTCAAGGGGGTAAAGAAACAGAGAGAGCTTTGCTGAAGGGTGAGCAAAATGTACCTGTTAGTTACATAAAGTTATTGATAATACAATATCCTATTGTGTAATAAGATATGGCACAATGTAACATTTTTTGTATGCTTTAGTGTCAATTTTAATTGCTGAATGTTTAATAGGTTTGCAAACAGAATAGTTAGATTTGCCATTTGCCAGTTTTGCTTTTCTTATTTTTTTTTTTTTTAATACTTCCATCTATTTTCCAGCAGTCATCCCCTTTCCTTTCCATTATGGTCAGAAAACTGTGCTATGACATGCTGAAAAATGTTTACTAACGTTATTAAAGGCCACGTTCAGAGCTATTGATTACAGACACAGTGACTTCTTGCCAGGCCACTGTGTTTATGCCAAACTGTGTCATCAGGCTCTCTGCTAACATAGCTTTAGTGCAGTGGCTTTTCATTGTTTCTGTTTAAAATCCATGGCACTACATTTTCCAGAAACCCTGTATGTGATGTTGGGCTCACACTTTGCAGCTGTCTCTGTAGTTCTTAGAAAGGTGAAAAAGCAATGACTTAACACTCTGTACCACCGGTCTGATTTTTTTTTTTTGTCTAAGGTCACCTTATATTTGTAGATCTTGGAAAAAGATCATGAATATTTATGATGGCATCAAAAAATCAAGCAGCTGCAAATTGTTTACAACATTTTTAAGAGTATGAAACCAGCTTCTACTATAAATCAAATACATCTGTTAAAACTGGATGAAAATTGAAAGCTCTTTTGTTCCATCCTATCCTATTATGTACCTGAGTGTTGAAAAATCATTGGTAGCATGATTCCAAAACACTAATGTGGGCTGTATAGACAAAAGGTAGAACCTGAAATAACGTATCAAATTAATCACTCTAAAGATAGCACATGAAATTAGTTTAATGAAATATTAATTTGAAATAGGTGCCATAAAACTTTGTGGAAACTTCCAAAATGTAGAATCATAGTCTGCCTAAAATTTTGTCTCATTATGCTTTTTTCCTACTTTAAGAAAAATTCTTCCGTAACACAGCACCTCAGATGTGCATATTTGAGGTGCACATTAAAAATGTTCACAATATTTTTTTCAAATATTAGTTGGATTTTTCCTCTACAGAACCATGATTTACAATCTGCTGCAAATTTAATAGCTAGCTGGAGAAATAGGCAGAAGTAATCAATTTTAAATGTTGGCACTGCTGGTAAATTGGTATTTAGATGGCGTTTATTGTATGAAAACATCAAAACATTTGGTTTTGTTCAAACCAGAGGAATAATGTGTGTGCTTTAGATGAGCCACACTACTTGCCTAAAAATTATCTTGAATGAGAGGGAAAACTGTACATCCCTTAGGACTGTGATTTTCAAACTTTTTCTTGCCAAGTACTGCCATCAGCACCAGTGGTGACAGCAGCCTCAGCCTGCAGCTCCACACGGGCTCACATCAGGGTGCAGACTCTTGTGTGTCTCTTGTGATATGTGGGTTGCAACTTGGGAGTGTCTGTATTAGAGGTCTTAATTCATTAAAATACAACTGTGCTAATAAATAAACTGTCTGATTTAGAGAGACTACAATTGCATTTTACCTCTCCTTGAGAGGTTTCATATTTTCCGTATTTGGGGTCTCCATTTCTTCCTACCACTTAAATGGTACTTGTACTGTCCCTCAGTTTTTCACTGAAGTACTTTTGACTCGGGAAGCATGTGGGATTTTAGGTTCTTCCCATTTCATTTTTAAAGGATGATTCAAAGACCTATATGGTCAGAGGTACCCCTACACTTTGCAAGAAGATCTTTTTCAACTGCTGTATAGTTCCCTCCATTTGACACTCTGAAAAATAAACTCTGTTTCTTTTCCTGCTGCCCAGTGTTACAGATTGTCACAGACTATCCATCCCTGAGCAGCATTGCATTACAATTCAAGTAAACCTCCTTCAACCAGCATGCAAGACTTCATCAGAAGGCAAAACGCTAGTCTGAGAGGATAATAACTGAGACATTCTTTTAATAAGGACCATTTTTAAATGTTAAGAATGACTTGTTTTAATTGAAGGAGAGGAAAGGAACTCCTACCAAGAGTCAAAGAGATCCCCCAGCGCTCTCTGAAGTCTTCAAATTGTCTTGTATAGAAATGCCTGAGAATCAGAAATTAAAAAAAGTTATAAAAAATTTCCAGCCATTTTACTGTAAAGTTCATCTGAGGAGTTTATTTTCTTCTGAAGTTAAAAATTTGGCTTTAGTTTAAAATAGGATACTTGACCACCCTATTTACTGAAGGCAAATCAGAAGACTCATTTTATAGACCCAACTTTTGCTGAGTTTGTGTAAGCAGGGATGCAGAAAAATTACAATTAAAACCATTCTTTTCAATCTACTATACAATATCCACCTGTTCTGTCAGACAGCAGGAATGTATGCCACAAATACAGACTACTGTGGTGACAGCAGCAGGTGTATGGCAGCAACAACTAATCAAATCTGCTGAATCGGAGGTGTGAGTCACGTTGCACTTCTGTGCAATGAAAACAACCAGAAAGGAGAGAGCTAAATGATGGTGAATTTTTGTTTTGTTTCATTTTTAAGAACTGTCTTTAAATTATAGGCGGTGCAACTGCAACAGTACAAGAAAAAAATAATGAAAAATTGAAAGGAAAATGACACTTCATTGCCACAAAGGACAGGCAGAGTGAGATAGGTATAAGAGACAACCATTGTAATCACTCTGAAAAAGCAAGGCATGGGTTTTGATTTTCCTAAAGAAGCAAATGCAAAAGAACTCTTGTCTGTACCATATGACTCATGATGCTTCTTTACTAGGCTTAAAGAGAATTGAACTTGAGTAATAGCACCATTAGAGCTCTTTACCAGGAGCTAGTTCCTGTGGTTTCACTGGGTCCAGCTGCTGATGACTCACAGAGGAAGTGGCAGAGATTAGGTGCACAGGGAAAAAATCAGAACAGCTCAGAAATAAAGCAAATCAACCAAGCATTACCTTTTGTGCACAACAGAACAATGGCTTAACAACTAAGGTTCAAAATGATCCGTCTTATTCCCCTCATTTATGCTATTCCTGTTGGAAAGACCACCAGGAAACATGTGAACCACTGTGGAATACACACTGTAATCCATGGAACATCTCAATTAATATTCCCTCTTGACTACAGCTAGAACAATACATAGCATCAAGCAGTTTAATCTCCGGCAATAATGCCTTTTGTAAGATCAAGAGGTCTTTCCCTTGAATTAAGGTTTAAGTGAGGATTTTGAAAATTAGTTAGGTATTCTGCATAACGTCTAGTGGTGGCTGCAGGTTCCATAAGTAATAGCTAGGTAAAATGGCTAGACACAGACTGGATTTCATTAGAAATGTTGTTATTAGTAATTTCTCCTTTGTAAATTCGCATTGGGTTCCCTGTAGAAGAGAGTTAATTCCTCCAGCAGGCTTTGTTATGAAGAGATATATCCAAGCTCGTATAAAATTTAAACGTTGCCTCTAGTATTCAGTTTTGTGCTACAAAACTATGTCCCCAGCAGCAAAAAGTTAAAATAGGTAACTTAAAAGGGAGGATACGGGAGGAAAAATTCTGGATCTTGTTTAAATTACTAATATACAGTAGTAGTCCTGCTGTTGGATCACATCACTACAGTCTTGGACACATAGCTCAGGGGAATGTTTTCTTCTTGAAAACTGCAAACAGTTTAGGCTCTAAATTCCTTGGGGAGGAGTTCCATCTGAATTGATATAGATTGATAATGTATCTTATTACAAAAAGACTATTTTGATGAGATTGTACGAGTTCTTTAGAAAAAAATATTTGAAAACTATGATTAATATTGCAGATTTTGCTAGGTCAGCAATTTATCCTTGTTTTTAAAAATAAATTGGAATAGACAATTTCACTTACATTCCACTTTCTATTTTGCATAAGAATTTCAGAGGTAAGATCAGTTAGTTATTATACAGAGATACATTTTATAAACATTTGCTTTAGCGATTAATGTAAAACAATTCACAGCCATCTCTTCAGAATATTAAGTAATGCACTGTACTTTATGTGTTTACCATGAGCTGGCATTTCAAACCCCACAAGGTGACTGTGTGACACTGGTACATGGCCTCTGCCACACAGTTTTGAAGAGGCCCATACTACCCTGAGCTTCAGTTGCACTCCAGCTTATGCAATAAGCACTTGAAAAAATATTGCCAGTAAGAAAGATGTTTCTGCTGGTGTTTTCCTGTATGGAAAACTAAGCACGAATTCACTTCTTGGCCTCATTTCTCCTGATGCAGGGCTGCATTATCTGCAGTAAGCAATAAAGGCTGCATTTAAGACATCAAAGACTGTGCTGTGCATTTGTGATGCCTGGCGAGGTGCCGCTGTCTGCAGTGCTGTGGGTGGCCGGGGGTGTGCAGGGTGCTGCCATGGCTGTCCTGGGCACTGACCTGGGGCACCATGGGATTTGGGGAGAGCTGCATCAGCTGTCCTGAAAGGCATGAAATTCCTCCTCCTTGCATGCAGCCACATGGCCTTCATGCACTCAGAAGTACATGGATGGATCAGGTCAGTTAATTTACTCTTCTCTTTTTAAAGTCAGTTATTTTATGTTTAAATATTTTCAGTCATCTCATTCACATTGACTCTTTGGCATGTATGTGAAGATGAAAGGGATGAAACCTTACCCCTATCAATGCCATAAATATAGATTATGGGAGGGGGGAAAAAAATTAAATAGAGTTAATATGCATTAGAAATTGTTTATTTGATACTATTATACTATCCCTTTAAGATATGCTAATATGAACTGGCTGTCAATGCAACATCACTTAGTTGGTTTTCATCTGGACCTTAGAGCACAACAAAATTATTAGTACATAAATCTCTACTAATTTACTCTAGATTATGATTCTTTCATCAACATGCACATATAAATTATATCATTAATCATAATGATTTCTTTCAGTATTCATATGTAGTTTCTTGGGAATCCCACTGTAATTCAGCATGAATTAATGTCCACTTATTGGAAAACACTACCTACATTGATATTTCTAGGGGAAAAAACCAACAACTGTGATGCATCTTAAACTACAGCCTAATTGACCGGGGTGCTGGTAAACAACCACCAAAGGAGCGTCACTGCAGGTAAAGGAAAGTTGTCTTAAAGGCAGTTTGTTCCAAAGCTCATTAGGCCAGATGGCAGCCTGTCTTCTAGGAGCACGTAAAGCACTTATGAGGGAACGGGGGAACTTCTCTCTCCTTCACCCTGCCCTGGGGGAAAATGGTGTGAATACGCAGAGTGAGGGGAGAGCTGAAGCAGGGGGGCATCACTAGATGCTGGAGAAGGCAGTGCAAAACCATCTGCTGCACTTTTTTGACAGGGCGGGAGAAATGCTGGCTACATCAGTCTTAAGGGGTAACACTTTCTAGTTGGCCTCAACAATAAATTGCACTGAGAGAAGCAGCAGTATCCATCCACTTTTCTGCAGAGTGTTTTTTAGCCATGAATTACATGCTTGGAAGTGGCTGGCCCATAGACTGAGCAGGGTGAGGATCCATGGGTGGAGTGCCTTGGCCTCAGTTTCCTCCTCCTAAGAAATGCAGCTGCCTCCTTGAGAAGTGCTGCGCCCTTTCTGGAGGTGAAGTAGGATATTACTTAATCTAGCTATCAAATATATAAATGGAACATACATATATACATATGCATGCTTCATAAGTGAGACAGTGAGGGGGAAAAAAAGGAACTTCTGAGTACAACAAAAGATTCATTAGGAAAAATGAACTAATCAGTGCTCTCCAAGGAGAAATTCATTCTGTTTAGGAGGCCGTACCCTCTGCTGCTGCACGTACTTAATATAATTTATATTATTATTTAAATCACTGCGTAAATTTTAGATACTTTTAAAAATCAAGTTAATGGACCATACTTTACTGCTTAGCATCATTTATATCAAGAATTAGTGGCTGTGGAGATAATATATGTTAACACAGAGGAGAAAACACAAACAAGCAAATATCATAAAACTCATCTGTAGCACGAGCTTAAAATACAACTGCAGAAATGAGCCCTTGGAAGTTGTGTATTGTGTGGTACAGCCTTTCCTTTAAGTTGTGTGCCCCCTCGTGTGTAAGTACAAGGTATTCTTGAAATTGCCTACCATCACACAGGGGGCCCAGCCTTGCACCAACCTGTTATGGCAGAATATTTATTCTTCTGGGAAATATCTCCCTCTCCTCACTTTGGATACAAAGGAAGACAAGAATACAGCATGTCTTTCCCATGGCCATGAGAGGAAGTGGCAAATTAAGGAATTCTTGGGGAGAACACAGGCACCTATAAAAATTGCTTAGGAGCTGAAGAAAGAGCCTTTAAACAGACACAGCCTAGAAACAAAGAAAGAAGGAAATAAAGATAATAGGAAACCGAAAGAGTAAGAGGATTCTGGCAGCTGAAACAAATCCAGGGCCTTCTACCCCGGGCTCTTTAAAAGACAGAATATATCGCCTAAAAATATCTTACCTGTACCAGGCAATAAAACAGCTGTGCATCATTGCTTGCTTCAGGATAGCTGTGCTTTATTTTATTCCTTTTTTTTTTCTTTTTTTTTTAACAAGAAACCCAATTTCTTAAGCTTCGACACAAAGTCTTTGGGAGCCCTGGATTCCTGTCACCGTCACGCTGAAGCTCATGTCACCGAAGTGATCGATCAAGCTGCCATGGGACAGTGCTACAGAGATGGGATGGCCAAGGGGATGCAGCAGGCACAGGGGAGGAGAGAGACAGACCCTGGGAGGTTGGCAGCACCTGTGGCAGCAGGTCCAATGGTACACAGGTAGTGCAAAGGGATGGTGTTAGCACTTCTTATTTCATACACTCATAAAATAGTCTGGGTTAGAAAATATCTTAAAGATCATCTAGTTCCAAACCCTCTGCCATGGATAGGGACACTGTCCACTTCTCCAGCTTATTTTATGTTGTTCCTGAAAATCAGGAGTTTAGGTAAACAGAGAGTGATATACTTCTTGGAGTAGAAAAAAATAAACAACCCACAGCTGTGTTCAGGAGGTGTGAGAGGGAATCTGGAAGGCAACGAGCTAAGCAGGGACAGTACTTCTTATCTCACTGGAGAAAGTGCCACTTATCCCATCAATTAGGCATCTATCTCTGTGTTTCTTCAGATTTGAGCATTACTTTCTGATTAATTAATTATGTACAATTTCACTAAACATGGTCTTCCGACACAAAAAGTTTGAAGCTGAGAATGCTCTGTTTTTGCGTCTCATGACTCAGGCCTAAATTCATCCATATTTCATATTCCCTCATTTGCAGTCTGTTTCTTCCTGCCTGACTTATAAACTTTCTACTTAGTAAAAGTTGTGAGGTTTTTCCATCTAGCAAATGAAACTCCAGGTGTAAATTCTTTGCTGTTGCCACAGTGCAAAGACAGACGAAAAAGTAAGCTTTTATTAACAGAGATGAACTTGGGCCTCTGGCGTCTTACAGCAAGCCCTGACAGAGTAGCTGTAGTCAAAATCTAATTTTAAACACAGAGAGCAAAATGCATAGACTACACATCAGCACATCCTCTTAGCACTGACTAAACTTATATTCTGGCAAGGAGATGGTGAGAAAAGCTGTTTACCTGTGTGCTGATTTATTCCTACTTAAGGTTGGTTCTTTTGGGAAATGCAAGTCATTTTTGACAAAGCTGTGTTTTACCTTGCAGTTTGGAACCCAAAAAGTCATTTAATTCCTGACTGTGATGTTGGATAAAATTGTTTTTCTTTCAAGAAACCTGTAACAATTATGTTTTGGTCGACTCATTTCAGATAACAGTAATTGTTTAAACAGTTGCTGTACCTAAATTATTAGTGACTGCCTGCATTGCTGGGTCACCTGACAGTTTTGTAGGAGCATTTTTATTGCCTGTACGTAAATAATTTTCTTATTAATTCACAAGCTGCTGCCTCAGATTCTCCCTGTGTATCATCTGTGTATTACTTGGGGTCTGAAGCTAAGTGGGTAGATTGCTCACAGCAACGTATTTCATCCATGTCTTTTGGTTTTGGATGCAGCACGCACTTCCAGCTGTCCGGGAGCGCCTCCATTACCCAGTCTTGTGGTAGAGCAAATAGCATTCTGGCCTCAGTCTTCAAGCAGTAGATTAGTGACAGCAGTAGGCAGACAACTTTTGTCCCCAGGGAATATTAGAAATCTAGAGCTAGAAATAGATGGATTAACTGAAATGCAACCCAACCTCTGATCTACATTATTGTCTCTCTTCTTTATCTCACAAGGGAAGCAGAGATAAAGAGTGATAGACACTGATAATGATGGAAGTCCGCGATAATACACCGAAGTGATAAACTTCTTTGTGGCCCTCATTGTGCCCAGTTGTCTTCAGCTGGTTATGAGCTCTAGCCTCAAGCTATTTACACCATGATCAGGCTAGTAATTAGCAAAATGTTTAATATAATATAGAAGCAATTAGGAGGTGATAACACGCAATTAAGATGTGTTTTCAGATTAAAGATTTTATAGTGCTCTCTTTCTTGAAAAGATAAAGTGCCTATCTCAAAATGTCAAACTGCAGTGATTTAATCTGAGTTATTTTCAATTAATATGCATGTATTCTTGCGATGTGTTCACCGTTGTTATTGACATTGATAAATTAAGCTCATCCCAGCAGAATTTATCCTTGAGTCGCTCTATATTTCCTGAATGTCAGTTCTTTATTCGTATTTTTTTTATGCCTACAAGCTGTGCACGATCTAACTCTAAGTCCCTTGATTCATCCCTGGGATTACAGTAATGTGTCAGTCTGAGTGGAACAATAATCTGAAAGGGCATTGTTATAAATAGTGTGTTAGAATATAATTGTTTGTCATGTCGTTTCTCCCCTTTAAATTCCTCTGAGTCCTGTTTAAGTAATTTAGACAGCTAGAATGACAAGAGTCTTGAGACTTCACTTATAGAGTTGTCCAACCAGTCTTCAGCCTACCCTGTCTTTTGAGACTGTCTCATCTGCAAAGTAGGAAGTGCAAAGAACAGATGAGTTCCGACTACACTGTGGATTTGTTATGAGATTTTGGTCAGGCCATTTATAGAACAATGTAAATTCTACTGATACTAATTTTACCCTGGCTAGTCAACAAAAATGCTTATACAATAGAGATTAGGGTGTTTCCTATCATCATTAAATAAGTTAAAGTCCTAAAGATGCTTTTCGATAAAATTCCTAATAAAATAATTTTTAAAAAAAAGACCAGAGACAGGAAAGACATAGGGTTTTTGTTATTGTTTTTAATGGTGCCAGCTTTTTAGCAAAAGCAGTAGTACTTCCAAGGAAAAAAATTGCTAGAAATGAGTGTCCAGTTAGATCATCCAGTCCAGTTCCTGGATCATGCAGCGTTATTCTTTGTAATGCATTTCTCTGCTGCTTGGTGCTCTTTAGGTTTTTCAGAAATGCAGCAAAGCATCCAAATATCAGAGGATTTGCATACAGCATGTATCAGAAAGGATTTTCTCAATTTAACAGTTATTTCCTCTCCTGTTTCTGCTAAGTATTTCCCCATAGTTAATCCTAACACTTTCCAAATATTTGTGTTTATGTATCTTCTCTTGTTCTTTTGTGGTTCACTTTATGATATTTAGTTCATATGTGGTAGCAAAAAAGCAAGTTAGCTGACAGTCTTTGCTAAGCAAGGCAATTTGTATTTGCCTTTATGTCATCCAACTGTGATTAAACTCTTTTGAGACTATGGATTTAGTAAAGTAAGATGATATAACTCGTCACAGCTTATGCTGACTGGCCAGTCACTGTTATCATTTAGTCAGCTAACCCAGTTCTTCACAGGGCTGCTTGAACACATTGAAATGTTGCTATTTGACAATCTCTGAGTCACTGTTGGTCAACCCAGGCATATTTGATTCTCACCTATAAATAAACACCTGTAATATTCTTCATTAATTCTGCAGCCCAACTTCCAGGCTCTCGGTGTCTCTCAGGTAAGTCACTCGGGACATAGAACAAAATGCAGCTCTTGAATGTTATCTGTGAATACCATGGTGTCGTATCCTTCGACTCACCTTCACAGAACTTTAAAAGACAGGCAAAGAAAAAACCAACACAATTAAAGAGAGCTGCTAAAATCTATAGAAGTGTCAACTGATACCACTGTTCATTATACAGATAAAGTTATTGACTTTTACATATATAAATGATCTGGGAAAAGCTACGTGAAGACTTGAAAAAAAGACTTTTTTTTTGCCAAAAGGAAAAATACGATTAAGAACCTCCACTGAAATTTGTTGCTGAGTATGTGAACATGTCACTGCCCCTGAATCAACAAGGGATAAGATTAGCTTTACTCAGCTCATTCACCCTATCAGTACTGAGGTCAGATAAAAAGTAGTGACAATGTAGCTGGAAAGTCCTAATAGCCTGGTTTGTCTTCGGTCAGCATCAGAGGTATGACCAGTTATGTCTTGTCTTCACTGAAAGTCTTGAACCAAAAAGAATTATAACATTTCCTACTCCTGGTTGATGAAGTAATTCCGTGGGAGTAGCTTTGCTCCATGGACCATGGCTGGGACTTGCTGGATGCATCATCCAGAAGGGGTGCAGCAGTGGGTGTGAGGTGGAGTCTGTAGCACAGGGACAGGTATTCCAGACTGTCCCTGCCAGGGTGCTTCAGGCAGCCTGATGGTGAAGTGGGTCATCTGGACTCCAACACATGAGATTTGGGGGCGATTCCTTGTATGTTGGCCAAGCAGTGCATGGAGGTCAGGGGAGCAGTCAACGTCACCCTTTCAAAGATCACCCCATTGTTCCTGCTGAAGCACAGGAAAGTCTCTGGTTTCCTATGCTTTCTCCCTGAACAAGTAGTGCAGTACTCCAGAGGTATTGACAGAGGGAGGTAGTAAATAAGGTAGGAAAAGTGCAGGATAGGAGTAAAAAAATCTTAATGTTGACCATATAAGACTAATACATAAACAAACAGAGCAGCCACACAGATGTGTTAATGCCATTGGGATATTAACTGAGAGGGGTATTTCTGTTCTGGATTTGCCTCTAGCTACAATTATAAGACCATTTGTACAGTATATTTTTGTTTAATATTTTTCTTTACAGGCACTCCATCAATGTCATATACAGAGTTTACTGAATTATGCCACTCACATATTTAATAACAAATAATCCTTGCAGGAACTATTATGGATTTAAGTGTGGTTATAGTAAGGATGTCCAATAGCTACTTTAACTTATAAAAATATCCATTTTGCAAAGTTGCATACTTAATTATACTGTAACCTAGAAGTGCATCAGTTTTAATTTAATTAATTTAATTTAACAAGCTCTTTGACTTTTTATTAAAAATTATGTGCATTACAAAATTTTCTCAAATAATGTTTGTGGTCATTATATTATCCCCTCATAGATAAGTTATGTGACATTTAAAATAATTTTACAAACTGTGCTAAAGTGAGTTTTGATTGCTGCTTCTGGGTTAATTTCTGCATTAGTGAATTCAGAATCGGGACCAATATTTCATGCAGATGGTCTTTCTTGTGTGATGTAAGAGGAAAGTGAAAAATTTTCACTTGATCAACAGTGTCAGTCAGCAAAAGAAAAGGCAGTGTTCTTTTTTCTTGTGTTTGTTTCTCTGTTTTCACATTTATGTAATGCACATTTAAGAAAAGAGAGGAAAACAGATTTTTGCGGCGCTACCTTTGAACCTTAGAGTTGCTTTACAACACTTATTGCATTACTAACAAGCCACAGGTGTACACTACAGGAGCGGGTGAAAATGTAATTGAGGGGTATGATGACAGTTAATTGTCCATAATGTATTTATCCCAAGATGCACTTATGCATCTGTTATATATTTAGATATTTGTTACTGGTAGCTGTGGTGATACTTAAGCAGAGGGGCATCTATATCTAAAAGACAATAAAAAACGAAAATGCTATCAAGGGGCCCTAAAGTGGCAAGACAAAGAAAGTTCGTCTCTTTTTCACTGTCTCTGAAATGAATAGGTCTATTTATTTCAATGGGATTTTTTTTTTTCCACATATGCCATACTAAGGTTTGAGTACCAAACACTTGACTCCTGTTTCTGGGTATACTACAGAACTGAATTACTTGATTACCTGCAGGCATTTTAGTAGTGATGTATTTTGATATTTGCCTTTCTAATATAGTTTCTTCTCTGTTTCAGCTTATTGTTGTTATAAAACAGCCTTGCACAATAGACTAAAGTAGTGTCTATTCACCCATTGACACATAGAGGATTTATGTGTGGGAGTAACCCACAAACTTCCCCTCCTCTTTATTGCCTTCCCTCCATGCATGCCTTGAGAATAGATGTGATAATTAGTCATCTACTTTTATCTATATTTGTATGCCATCCAGACATTTAAGATGAGAACAAGAAGTTACTGTATTGAAGCAGTGTCCTGAATTCAAAATGCAGTGATATAGCTTGGATGACTTTGGAATATTGTACATTTTTTGGGCCTACTTCTGATCTCTGTGAAATCAACAGCAAAACTCCCACAAGGGTCAGCAGTGAGGCAAAACAAGACTCAAAAAATGAGGTTATGGTTTTTGGGATTGTTCAGCAGGAGTCAAATAACTGAAACCAAACCACATATCTTTAAAATTCAGTGTAGATTAGACTAATAACAAAATCATTTTAGGGCGGTGATTGGTATCAGTAAGAGACACTCAGTGAATAACTGATGCTTGCAAAGGTTAGAAGGTAAATGGACAAGTTGTATGAGGGGATGGCTCACCCCACATCAGGCAGAGCAAGCACCAAGATGCTCACCCGGAGCTGTGCAACGTGTTAACTTTCTAATCAGTCTGTCTTTCTTGGTGTGCTGCTGGCCTTGCATTTGGATTTGCTTGCACAGACTCCCATCAACTTTAACAGGATTCTGTAAGGGGGACAGTAGTCCCACTACATATAAGATTGGGGCCCATATAACCACATTATCTTAAAAGACCAGAACTCAGTTCATATCAGAAGCTGTTTGCTCATTTGAAACTGGCTAAACATTAGCATCTTAGAAATATTATCTGAAGTTGCTGAACACTGATATTAACCTGCTGCATGCTTGGAGTGCTCTGATAAAATGCATTTGCTGTGGTAATTGTTATATTATGTTCAGAAAAGTGCCAAGAATATAATTGCTTGCAAAATGACTGTGCAGTTCAGCTTTAATCTACATGGCAAAATTGTTTACTAAAATAAAAAAAAAAATCCAAGTCTTTGCATGAACAAATATATTCAGAAGTAGACTCTTTATTAAACTTTTAACACCAAAATTGTACTCATAGTTTTTTTTTCACCAGATGCTATTTGTAGCATTTGCTGTTTGTTAAAAACAAAAACGAAAAGCACATAGCACCCAAGAAAACGCAACAAAAAACAAAACCCCCAAAACACAACAAACCTAAACCACCAGAGGATGATTTCCTTAAGAATGTTCTCTCAGGTATGTCCAGAATATTAATTAGGCCCATCTATTTCTGTCGGATAATAACAATGTCCAAGAACTGAATAGAATCTGTGACCTGTGAAAGGGCCATTCATATGCTTTAGTCTGCCTTAGCGCATTCCTTAACAAGTGAACATAGACCTTTTTCATAGTCATCCTAAATGTTTCAACTGTGTGTTTCATGGTTTGGTTCTTGTGTCTCCAAAACACATAGCTTCCCCCCCCCCCCTTTCTTTCTTTTCTTTTCTGTCTCTTTACTCTCTCTCTCTCTTTTTTTTTTTTTTTTTCAGTCTAGTGGGAAGTATTCCATGCTCTCCTCATTTAAATGCTTATGCCTTTATGGTTATTTTTACTGCCATACCTATGGGGCTTCTTACTGTATTGCCTGTAGCTGAATGATATTTTAAAGGAATTAAATTTATTCAGTTTAAATCTTCAGGGGGATACAACAATATCTTAAACAATTAGCAATAATTAAAAAGCATCTATTCGAACTGTGCAAAAAGCAAATAGATTTAATTTAAATACAGTAGTCAGGCCTAAAGGTTTTTTTCATTAAAACCAGGAATGGTCTTGGCTCATTCCAACCCATTCTTTTTTTTAGGCATCTTTTCAGCAGTTACTTTTTTAAAGTTTTTTGCCGGTTGTTGGTTCGGAGCGTTTCCCAGGGGGTTTGTGTTAGGCATTCCCAAAGCCTCCACAGGGCTGACCTAGGTATGCTGCTTCATTGCCTAATCTGAGACCAGAAGTTGAGCTACTTTGGAACCTTAAGAGCCTTCTCTGTTTAATGAGACTTTTCTGTGTTCACACTGGCTGTACAAGCATATCTGCATTACCGTAATCTAAGGGAGATACAATCAAATATATGTAATTGCTGAGTATCCCAGTAACTATAATTACAATAAACACCAAAATGACATTAGAAATATTTTAAGGTCTTACCAACAAATCTCTGTTCGGTGTGTGATCCTTGGGTTTGGTTGGATTTGCTGTAGTGACTCTCCTTTGACACAGCAAAATGTGTGATCAGAGCCATTTTCACAAGAGGCATCAGTGCCAGAAGCAGTTTCTCCTGCTACTGGTCACCAGACACAGTGGAGGGTACCTTCAGGTGGGACTTCAGAAGCTACCTGTGGCTGGACCTCAGTCATAGCTCCTTCACAAGGCAGCCCCAAGCCATCCTACTTGGTTATAATGCATTTTTGGGAATTTAAAGTCAAATACTGGATGGAACTGGGACATTTTAATTTGTGCTATTATGACCGAATTAGGGTCATTGCTTGCTTGTCTCTGATTTTCTCCCTCCCTCTCTGTTCAAAATTATGTTCACATTTTTCTTGGAGACTGTAGCACCACAAATGCTTCTGGGGTACAGTGTTACTTAAGTGTTTTTGGTAGCAGTGCTTAGTTAAAGGTGCTCATCCCTACCTGAATACTCTTGGTCTCACAGCACAGCATATTCAACAGAAAAGAAATATGTGCTGACACATGATGGAGATGAGTGCATGGCAGCCAGGGACAGGGAGGATTCCAGAGGGCTAAGCCTGAGCAGCAACTGCTCATGCCAGTGGAAAACTGCACTTGTCCTGGATTGTAATCAAAATAACATAGATTCAAACTGAGAAAGTTTTGTTTGCATAGTTTATCAAGATGCTTAAAAACACTTGGATTCAGGTAGCCTTTTTTTTTTTTTAATTTATCAAAAAATGTATATATTCTATTGTGGTTTGGGTTTTTTTTTCAACTTGAAGTCTGAGAATATTTTCATAAGGAGATGTAAGGGAAGGGATAAATTCTAGACAGTTTGTTGTAAGTGCCAAAGAAAGTGACAGCTATCTACATGAGCAAAATTTCTAACAGTGCCTCACATCCAGTGGAAAATGCTTAAGAGTCCACAAATAGAAAAAGGTTAAAAACTACTGACCTAAATAATTGGTTCAATTTTCAAGACTGCTGAGCATCCAACTGTTCTCATTGATTATAAACAGATGATGATAACGAATAACAGCTCCCATAGTTGATGAAAGGCATCTTTTCTGGGGAACTTGTCCACAGATGCTTAGAAGAAGGATACATCTAATACAAGTCTTTGATAAGGAGGAACATTTCTCCCTTGGTTGTCTATTTTGTATGCATAGCGTACATAAATATTTTTGCTTTCACACTATCTTATGTTTCTTAGAACTCAGTTTAGAATTGAACTGTAGCTGATAAGAGAAGGCATAAGACAAGATCTTAGTTTCGTGGATTGTATACTGCCTCATGCTTCAGTCTTGAAACTGCTTTCATATTTTCAGTATTATTTGACCACCTTTTTAAAACTTAGTAAATTCAGCATCTTATAATACAGAGGAGTTAGAAAAATGTATAAATAATCTGTTAAATTTTATACAAGCTTTAGATCTTTTCTTGCTACTGCATCCAACAGGTTTTGTGTTTTGATTCCATATTTTTGTGGTAAATACAGTAGAGCTGTGTTGTTTACTGGGAGAAAAATTATACCAAGTGTTACCAGGAGAAAATTGAAGCTTGCATTTTAATTTAAAATTCTGAACACTCTCCTTAAAGTTTTTCTTTTTGATGTTGTCGTTCATATACTTCAGATCTCTTGGATTTTAGAGCTTTGTTTTAATTAATCTTTTGAATGTTTTTGCAGGATTTATGTGGGCAGTGAATTTTTTCAGTCTTGTTATGCAATACTAGTGCTTTTGTCTGCTAAGAATCTAAGCTGAAAATGTCTACAGTTGTTTGGTCAAGGAGGATTGGATTTGAGAACACCTAGGCAAACTTGACATCCACAAGTCTGTGGGCCCTGATGGGATTCATCCACGAGTGCTGAGAGAGCTGGGGGACACTATAGTGAGGCCACTCACAATCATCTTTGTAAGCTCGTGGCAATCAGGAGAGGTGCCTGAGGACTGGAAGAAAGCAAATGCCACCCTGGTCTTCAAAAAGGGCAAGAAGGAGGACCCAGGGAACTACTGGCCAGTCAGCCTCACGTCAGTCCCTGGAAAGGTGATGGAGTGCCTCATTCTGGAGGCCATCTCTGTCCACATGGATGAAAAGAAAGTGATCAGGAGTAGTCAGCATGGATTCACTGAAGGTAAATCATGCTTGTCCAACCTGATTGCCTTCTACAATGAAACAACTACTTGGATGGATGAGGGGAGAGCAGTGGAGATTGTCTACCTTGACTTTAGCACAGCTTTTGGCCCTCTCTCACAACATCATCGTAGGCAAACTCAGGAAGTGTGGACTGGATGAGTAGACAGTGAGGTGGATTGAGAACAGGCTGAACAGCACATCCCAGAGGATTGTAATCAGTGGCACAGGGTCAAGTTGGAGTCTTGACACTAGCAGTGTCCCCCAAGGTTCAATACTGGGCCCAGTATTGCTTAACTTATTCATCAGTTACTTGGCTGAAGGGGTAGAGTGCCGCCTCAGCAAGTCTGCTGCTGACACAAAGCTGTGAGGAGTGGATGATACCCCAGAGGTCCTTCAGAAGGACCTCAACAGGTTGGAGAGATGGACAGAGAAAAACAATCTGAAATTCAACAGAGGCAACTATGAGGTTCTACACCTGGGGAAGATCAACCCCAGGCACCAGTACAGGCTGAGGGGCAACCTACTGGAAAGCTGCTCTGTGGAGAAGGAGCTTGGGGTACTGGTGGCCGACAAGCCATTGGTGAGCCAGCAGTGCGTCCTGGGGGCCAAGAAGTAGCCGAAAAAGGCACTAAAGGGTACATTAGGAAGAGCATGGCCAACAGGTCAAGGGAGGTGATCCTGCCCCTCTACTCAGCTCTAGTTAGGCCACATCTGGAGTGCTGTGTCCAATTCTGTCCTTAGTACAAGAGAGATGTGGAGCTCCTGGTGCAGGTCCAGCAGAGGGCAACAAAAATGATTAAGGGACTAAAACATCTCTCTTACAAGGAAAGGCTGGGGGAAATGGGCCTGTTCAGCCTCATGAAGAGACGTCTGAGAGGGTACCTCATCTATGTCCATAAGTATCTGAAGCAACAGTGTCAAGAGGATGGAGCCAAGTTCTACCCTCTGGTGCCAAGCAATAGGACAAGAGGCAATGGGCAGAAATTGATGCACAGGAAGTTCCACCTGAATATGAAGAAGAACTTCTTCACTGTGCAGGTGACCACACACTAGAACAGATTGCCAGGAGAGGTTGTGGAGTCGCCCTCGCTGGAGGCCTTCAAGAACCATCTGGATGCAATTCTGTGCCATGTGCTCTAGGATGACCCTTCTTAAGCAGGAAGGTTGGACCAGATGACCCTTTTCACCTCACCCATTCTGTGATTCTGTTAAAGGCTTATCAGTTTATTCAAAACATCTGTCCTGTAAAATAATAACCTTGGTCCATCTTGTAATATTGTATACCACTCTGTTCTATCAGTACTTTGGATAGCTATGGTTACACCAAAACTAGCTTCTTGCCAAAGAGTGTTTTTCAACACATCCTGTAAGAGAAGGCATTAAGTTGCAGTACTGACATTAGCTGGAACCAGTTTAAATTATATACAGATGAAGCCATCTGATTAGAACCCTACCAGGACAGTATTTGTATAAACTCTTGATTAAATCAGTAATCTACTTTCAGGAACTTTTAAAGATGGTGAGCTGAACTCCTTCCCTCAAAATCCTTAAGACCACTGCTTAAAAACAGATATCCTGCATTTGGAAGCATTTATAGTCAGTGTCCCATTTTCATACAACTTGCTAAGCCTGTCTATATGAGCAGTACTGAGCATAGCCCGTAGCTCCCAAACCTAGTACGTATCAAGTGGCAAAGTAGAATTGAATCTGGACCTAGTTAGTCACTGACAAATCATAATGGATTGGAGCAGCAAAAAAATGCTCAGATGGAGAGGAAATCCCCAGACAGCTCCTGGTTCTTGTGTCCAGCAAGGGAATTAAGCCATGCAATAGGTGAAGGCAATGACAGCTCTGCAGGTACTGGCTCTCCTCATGTACTGCTCCTTTTCGTGACACTCAAATGCACTTAAAACCATCACTTTCACATTGTGACTTAATAATTAAAATAAAAAGAAGTTGTTTAATAACTACATATGATCATCTTCTCTGTTCAGAAGAGGGAGCCAGAAAGCCAAACTCAAGGAATCCTGAGGGCCATAGAAATACGAAGACTGCTGAGAACACACACATGCAAATGGCAAATTTGATTACAACGATGGGCTGTCTGCTTTGCAGCTCCTGTAAGCCCACCCTCAGCCATAAAAATGCAAAAATAGTGCAACAGGCAATGTGGCAGAACAGGGCTCTCTGTATTCATTCACAATTAGGTGTTCTATTCTGTTGTCACCAGATGCTGCCACGCACATTACACAACAGAAATGGGATTAGCAGGAATAACAAAAACCTGTCAAAGCACAAAACCATGGCCTAGTAGTCCTGACAAATTAAACAGCCTACAATGAGTGCCAGAGCATGAAAATCACTCACCCTTCCTCTTCTATCTCTCAGAGGTAGGCAGTGAATGCCTTCTTAAAGGCAGGCCACCATGCAACCAACACTAGAAGTAGAGGAAAAAAGGCATTTTCATTTCTGATTGAGTGTAAATTAAGGACAAACCACCTGACTAGTGAATATCTGAAAGATAGATGTTTCATTCTGTTAAATACAGAATAATTTACATGCTTCTGGTATGTCCTAAGTAGCCCATGTTAAAAACCCTGTTATACCTAACAATCCATTTTTATATGTAGAAACTTCTGTGGAGTGCTGTTAGTTTTATTTGTATTTGTATAGTGCAAGATCAAATAGGCCCAATAGCTGTGTAAAACTCATGTTTTGCTAACCATGCTCATGCTGGTGGGTCATCAACATGGGGTGCTGGAGGATTCAGAGGATAAGTTCTTTATGTATTGCTCTGAGATGACTGCAGTCTTTATATATTTTTAAGGTAAGAAGAGGAAGTTCTGTTATAGCCTGATTTACTTATCTAGAGTTTAATAATGGTCTCATTAAGCTGAGCAGCCAACTATGCTTGAACATTTTTTAGAGCTATATGACAAGTTGCCTTTTGTAATCCACTTGTCCATCCTGCATCAAACTCATGTCAAAAGTGGTGGCTTGTAACAACCTTTTTCATGTGCAAGGCATCTCCTGATTTTGTGGGTTGCCTGTCACTCATCCTACCTTAATATTCCCTGTAGATGGTGATCATTGTCCATTTCTATTGCATCTGTACAGCTCTTCAGCTAGACATTTTTCTCCCAGCCACCCTCAGATATTATTTTCTTGTCCTAAACTTGGTGAACTTTTATTCTTGCCATAACCTCAGCTGTGCGGTTCTTAATTTTTGCTACATGTGATTTCTAATAACAGAAGTGATGTCCGCATCCACTATAGGGAAATAGGAGATAAGTAGCTGAAAGATCAAAATCTTTAGGCAGCTTTCTAGATGATACTTTCACAGTGTTCTTTTTTTCTCCTTATACTTCTTTATCCTCACTTTTCTTCCTCCCTAAGAGGTGGCAGATAAGTCACTCAGCTTTAGTGCTACTGTAAGTTTAGATGACCAATTCAGCAAGGGTGACAAATGCTACTTTCTTGCCTCTTTCCTGACCCCATAAGATTTCCAAGATTTCTTCTGGGAATTACTTACAGAAGATGTATTTCTTCATCTGTGGCACAAAACCCATTTTTCCCCTTTATTTCCGCCCTCTGAGAAAGTCCTTGGAGTAATAGGTAAAATGTCAGAAATAATTAAGAAAAATACTGATATACACTGTGGCAGAGAATTATACCTTTTGAGATGGTCGTTGCCATCATCTGTAATCAGTCCCCTGACAATATAAATACCAGCTTTATCACTTGGTTTAGATGATGATGTGTTGAATCAATGTTGATGAAGACTGTATTTTGGCAACTTCAGTTAAAGGGAAAGAATAGTTTCAATTGCGAAGCAGAGAACATAAGTTCAAAGTAGAGTAAGTAATTGACACAGAATACAGACATTCCTTTATATAGTATATATTTGATGCTAAAATCAAATCCTGTTTCATTTCATTCATAAAAAAATCTCCCTCATCTGTTTCATTATTAATTTTTCTTTTACTTCAAAATTGGATACCTCTATACATGGAAAGTAAACTCTGTAAGAGTGCTTTGGTATCAACTGTTAATATGTTTAACATATTAAGCTCCTAGAACATCATGTCTACAGTGGCAGGAAAGTGGCAAGGTCCAAACTCAAGATATCATTTTAATATTGTGGAGTTAAAAGTAGGTAGGTGCTGATTACACCTTAAGGAATTTTCTGTGATATGGTGTGTCCACAATATATATATAATAATATTGTCACAGACATATGGTATGGTACATTAAAAAAAAAAAATGGACCAGAGACCTTTCTTATGGCATATCTAGGAAATGTGTAGTATACCTTGACAGCCTTGGAGATAAAGGGGATTGGGAGATAAGAAATGGAGATTTGAAGTTAGCGTGATAGAAAAGGCAGAAGACAAGAAAAACTACAGGAAGAATAGATATGTCAAGAAAATATGGGGAAAGGGCTGACAGTAGCACAGTTCTGTCCCTAAAAAATTTCTGACTAAGAACTTGCTTTTTGCTTGTCATGGAGACCATGTATCCAGTGACTACCCATGTCCAGGAGCAATGTCTTTACTTTTTGGGCTAAGTGGCTGTTTGGATTATTAGGTGTTTATGTTCTTAAGAAAGAACCTTTTTGTCATGCATCTTAAAAGAAAAGGTCATATTTATTTTCCGGGGAAATCATGTCATGACTAGATTTATAGTACCATGTACTCAAAGATCAAATTGCATAACTGCAAGCATTTATATTTTTATTTATAGGAAATAATATAAAGGAGCAAGAAGTTTATGTGCAGCTTAAGTGTTGGACATTGATCTTTTTTAAAATGCATTAGAAAGGCAAATGGAGTTGGAATGCCAGTTAAAAATCTAGGATCACTCACTATAGTTTATTACTTTTTACATTTAGGTAGATTCAAAGTACAAGTTATAGTGCCTGCAGTTCAACTGCTCTACTATATTTTATGAGGTACAAGGTAGCAATTGGTTGCATAAGGTACTAAAGATCTGGCACTAAATCCTCTTCAACTTTAAATAATACTTCCATATTCTTTGATTTTTTAAAAAAGCCTTAACAGCTATGTCTACATAGTAAATAGGTACCTTAACATGCTTTGGAATGGATCTCCATATAAAAAGCCTTGCATCCACACGCAAACCTCTATAGATCACTCAAAATAATTTTGCAGACCTTGAGAATTCTAGGATATTGGGACAGTGCTCAGGGCCAGAGTTCTCATGGTCTACATGAGACTTAAAAATTAGCTGGGTCCAAAATTCTCAGCAGGAGTATGCTGTGTTCACATGATGTACAGTCCCTCAAGCCAAAAGAGTATTAACAAACTAATCTACTGCCTCCAATCTTTTATATAAAAAACCACCTATTCTTCCAGAAATTTTTCTAGAGCTTTTCTGGTGTATTTTGACCTCTCTTTCTCTGCCTTTAAATTTCTCTTCTCCTTGTCTGTCTATTCAAAATAAAACTAACAATTGTCCTGTTTGTGTCACATATACAGCAGGTCTCTGATGACAAGCAATAGCTCAATGTTCATTTTCATTACACAGGCATGAAAATCCACTGAAGCTGACTTGAGAAGTCTACAAGTTGCTGCCTTCATAGACTTCTGTGTTCTGGAAGCTTGGAAAACTCCCTGATGCCTGAAACGTGCATGCACTCTTATGGAACATGATATGTGAGTATGATCTAATATGTGTATGAGGGAGCTGAAGAGTACATTGTCTTTTCATGTAAATGTATCAGGAAAGTCCCCAGAACTAATTTCTGGAAGCGGTTAGGAAAGCTGACAGAGTATAGCAGGGCCAGAGACTCTTTCTTGTTGCTCAGCAGACTGTGTTGAGTGGCTGGGCTCAGCAGAGCACCGCGCACATTCAGTCAGTAAAAATTGTTGGCATCACCTGAAGATGATTGTTATCTCTGGAAGACTGCATGTCATGTGGATAGCTTTCATGCACAGTATGATGCGTGGTATGAAGCAAGTTTTTCATATTTTCAGCCAGAATGCAAACCCAAGAGCTGCAGAGAATATCTGTACAGAAATAGCTAAGGGCACCTGGTAAGAAAACAGTGGTTCCTGGTGGCCCAAAACCTGGTTCTGCTGGAGCTTCTGGAAGTGCCTCATCTCCTCAGCTCACTGCTGGCTCCACACTTGGAGTTCAAGATTGAACTTCTTAATTAAATCTTGTGACCATCTCCACTGTTTATGCTTTTATTCATGCTGAGGAACTGTCTCAAGTGCATGAACTGGAATTAATTTCGGATAAAAGTAAACCAACCACATCTGACACACTCCAGATAGAAATAGGTACTTGATCTGTGGGATTAAACAAGAGACAGTCCAACGTAAGAATAAATAAATTAATTAAAATTGCCGGTAATGTAGATTTCTGGTCCTTACTGTCAGCTGTTTTGCTCTGCAGATCCACTTCTGGTCTGCACTATTTGCCAATGTGGATGTAAGCCTAAAAGTTCAACTGAGCTTTTTTTCTCAGTGTAAAAAGAACTTTCTGATGGCTTCAGAAAATGTTCAGTCTATCATGATTCAGTCTTAAAGAGTGAAATGGGAAAGATAAAACTTTAACATCTTTATCAAACAGTACACATCTGAGATAAAAGCCCGAGCAAGTCCAGAGTGTAGTAATATTTTAGGTGTTACTACATCTCCAGGATCCTTTAATTGTCTTTAATATATACATATGTTTTAAACTTGCATATCAGAACTGTAAAAATACACAAAAGCTGATGGCAGTGCACATGTTCAAATCCTCTTAAATATAAACTCTGCTTGGTTTCCCATATGATTTTTAGTGCCTGCTAATTGTTTAGGGATCAGTTTCTGCTGTGATGCTGCTTAGAAGTTTATATATAAAGGTAAAGGAGAACATCACCTCTCTTGGTGTAGCAGACAGTTGCTAAATAAATCTCTACTAGATGGGTGCACTGTCACCCTAAATAAGGCATAAATCATAAATTAAATTTTAGAAATAACTATTTTAACTAGGGCAGTGTGGTGCTGTGAATCTTTTATGAGAAAGGAAAATTACATTTTGTAGTGTTTTGTTTCAGCAGTTTTAATAACGCTTTTTATTTTCAGTGAGAACTTCAGGTCATTTGGATTGTTTTCATTGAAATGAGAAAGCAAAGTACTCCTGCCCAAATGAAAATAGATTTAGGGTTTTTCTCCCTTTCTTCAAAAACGAATGTACTTAGTAAACTACATAGGAATTGCTTAATACACTGGGATATCAAGCTATTTTTGCAGAATTGCAGGAAAACATGATAAAACACAATTTGCTATTACTGCTGTTGGCAGTGCTTTGAACTGGTGAAAGAGAAGATGCATTCCTTATTTTTCAGATGTATTTTGCTTTGTGTCTTAGTAGATGACAAATATACAACCAGTTCTATAAGTCCTTGAAAGATTTTATATTCTCTTCAGTATTTTAAAATTAAGTTTGATCCATCCTAAGTTTCAGCATGAGTTCTCATTGGCAGCATGGCGTTAATAAATCATCAGAGCACCATTGATCAACTGGCTTATTTAACACTGCACAAACAGCAAGAACTTATACTGGGCCACAAACCCCACTCCATGCCTTTGCCATTAGGAGAGTTAATTATTTCACACTGACAGGTTATTAAGTTCTCTCTAGCTCCAGAATTAATATGAAAAATACTTAGAAGAGACTTTTGGGCAAAGAGCAAGTTGAGTCAGGTCTGATCCCAGATCAGGCTGGTCTGTTCTGGGTGAGACAGTCACTACTAGCTCTATTCAGAGACTCAGCTTCTATACCTGAAAAAGGGGGGAAATTATCCTGGTCCTTACCATTTGGTTACAGATTGACTCGGTCCCATTCATTTTCAACCATTTTCTACTCCTACTGTAGGATAGCATTTCCCAAGTGCTGTAATCCTTAGGCAATTATCTTAGACTTCAGCCTGACTTGGCTCATTACGTTTCTCTTGCTCTCCATTCCCTGCTCATCTTTCTTTGATGTTGCATTTTTATACATTACTTTCCCCACATGCACTTGTAGGATTCAGCCTGTATTGGCCTTATTATAACTTTCACTATCTTCATAATGAACTGGCTCTGTTTTCTCATTTCATGTAATGAAAAGAAACCACTGTCAAATAGCAACCATTAATGGCACAAATTTCTATATCTCGCTAAACAGAAACACTCAGATCTTCACCTGATAAATTTAGTGCAATTCGATCTAACTTTGTCTCCTTCAAAACAGCAGCCTGGTATCTAAATTAGGTCTTAGATTAGAATTGTCATCATGACTGTCTACTCTAGGGAAAACCAGAAATATTTGGAGAATAATTTAGCCCATATGAAGTGAATCCTTAAGTACAAGGTGAAGGTGTGTGAACACCCTCCACGGAGCTGGACAGCAGCCTTGGACCCCTGGAGTCCTGACTCTACGTCCTTTACAGAGGAACATCCACATAGGCCATATTCTTCAGTCTGCCAAAAAGGTAATGCAGAAAAGATAAGAAAAAGGGTCAGAAGATCATGATTGCCACAGAGAGGAAGAAATACCCACTATTTTTTCTGATACCAGAAGTGAGGGGATTAAATGAAGGTAACATGCACAGCCTCAGAGGGGATCATGACGGTTCTGCACAGGGGGGGCCCTCATGCTGTGGGTATTGATCCTTTATGGGGGCATTCAGTAGGCAACTAGAGAAGTTCATGGAAGAGAAATCCAGCAAGGTCTGCTAATGAGAATCCTCTAAGATGCAAATTTTGGCGGCTAGCAAAGTTTTCTGGGTAAATATCACTAAATGTTTGTTTCTTGCTTGTACTAATTCCCAGGCATCCACTTGGTCACTGTTAAGGCCAACTGGGCTGAATGCATGTCTTGCACAAGCTGGTGAGACATGTTTTATACTATTCAGTACCTCTGCTGTCTGTCTTCAGTTGGTGGAGTGAATCTGTGTCTCTGTTCACAAAGTGTGGTTGTGGGTTCCCTGTAGAGGAACGTCTCTCCAGACCTACCAATGGGCCTGCTCTGGTGAGCTGAGATGCACATGTGCATTAGTGTTTGTTAAAGCAAAGTTTCTAATTGAGTTTTAAATGAATGAACTGATAGAAATGCTATCCAAATGATCACATTTCAGTTCAGCAAGACTGGATTTCTTTTCATTTGAGAGAACTCTGATCTAATTTTGTGTCTTCCCGCCGGATTTTTATTCCTCCCAGTCAGCAGTGTAATGGGTTACATTCTGGTAAAAGACATATATATTTTCTGACTGCAAACCATCATGTTTCAGTGGTTTCAGCTCTTCAGATTGTTATCTGCAACTGTTATTACTACACTATTTTAACCACCACTTTTTTCCAGATTGAATGTGCTGCTATTTGAACTCTGATCCCATGGATAGAGCCTGAACAGCACCTTTAGTAGGATGGCAAATGCTATCTTTTAAACCGTGACCATTAAATGGACATAATTTCTTTGTATACATTGACCACTGAAAAGAGAAAATAAACTCTCTTTTTACTATGAATGAATCATGTGAATTAAAATATTTAACCATTTTAAAGCATGGAGAGTGTATGTGCTAAGTTGTTTGTGGGATTGATTTCTATTAACTTTTTTAATTGGAGGTTGAATTCAGGTCCAAATGGGTAATTCTTAATAACCATATAAACAACTAATCACACCACCAGGCAGATCTTGATGTGTCTTCAATAATTAATTCAGTCAGATATCCTTAAATAATTCAGTGATTTTTAATTAAAGAAAATACAGTATTTAGTTGATTTTTTTAGTCTGGGGAATATTTATCAACATGATTCCATGCCTTTACTTTTCTCTAATATTTTTTCTTTCCCTGCTTGGTATTTTATGGCTTTTAGATTCTTTCTTAGCTAAATATTTTTCTAAAAGCAGAGACTTTGATTTGTAAATGTGAATGTGATCAATAAAAACCTATGGCTTCAAAGTGTCCTTATTTATATTTAAATCCTTCCTCTCACCTGCTGTTTGTTGCTTTTTAGTTATGTCACCAATCCCACTGGAGCTCAAAAAATTTAGCTAGTCCTCTCTAAACTCCCAGACATGTTCTTTTCCCATGTACTCTTCTGTCCCTGCAGCTTCTGATGTAAAACAGATTTAAGTTTGTGTAGAGCAGAGGTCAACATGAAAGCCTAAAACAAAACAAAACAAAAAAGCTGGCATTCAACTTTTAGCTCTGGTTCTTATTATAACTCAAAGCTCTATTTTAGTAATTTAAAAATGGTAGTATTGTTCTACATCCATACACTACCTTTCACCGAGTTTCTTAATGATGGTGATGCTGAGTTTAGATAAACTTCTAGACTAGTTAATGGCCACTTGGATGAACTTCAGCCAGTTATGCCACAATGGTAAAATTGACAAGTATTTTTCAAAATAATCTCTGTGAATTTTACAATTTAGATTGTGACCAAGGGCAAAGCTGTGAACTCATTTCTCCCATTCCTGAGTAGTTATTTGCACAATTGTGACTTTGGTGAGCCTTTGGTATGGGTAATGGGAGTAGTAGCTATAGGAGATCACTTCAGTGACATATTTCCTAAAAGATTTTTGCTAACTGCTTCAAATATTATTTTTTTTTAAGCAGCACAACCTTTTCTCTTCTGTAGTTTGCAGTATCACATTCCTTTCTGAATGGCTCAGTAAATAATCATGAGTTAAGTGTTGAATGAGGATTAAATATGGCATGCTATGGCTCAGTGTGTTAGTCCACTTACCAGTGCTGTAGATATGTACCCAGCCTTCTGCATTTTTTTGGTGTTAATCAGATGGAAATAGCAATTGGAGGTGTAATTCAGTGTTGTGCTTAAAGTCATTAAACCCTGCGGTAATGGATAAATCCAGACCCTGCTGTGGCCTTATAAGGCAATTTGGCAAAGAAACTGGTGTTATTTTACTGATTATTTACAGATTAGAGCTGGACAAGGACTGTGTCCCTGTTAAGGGACAAAGCCCCACTGTATGAATTTGCTGTATTTTAACCTACGTGGAACATGTTTAAGCTGACAAGGATCTAAACTGAGTGCCCACCAGCCTCTCCTCTTCTTGGGAGAGGTATGTACCCAGAACAGCCCTAGAGCTGCTCCTTGGTGAGTGCCAAGTGTTTGTCTTTCTGCTCTTCAGTTCAACATCAATCTTGAAAGTAAATTTCTGAGGAAAAACTGGTTTCTTTCACAGGAGTTTCTTTCATGGAAAATGAATCCTGAGATGAGATAGAAGGTAAATTGAGGTATTCACTGTAATAATTAATTATAAATCAAAATAGAAAAAATACTGTAAAGTTTTAGGCCTTATCCCATAGTGTGTTGGCAATTACACTGAAGTTAGAAGGATACAATAGATATGTGCCACTTTGTGGGAGCTCAGTAAAGACTGTAATCTATATTCTGCCCATACCAAAGTCTAAGTCTAGGTCTTAGCTGGGAATTTGATACTAATTTAGCACTTCTTTTGCTTCTGGGTAGATGTGACCACTCTTTCCTCAATGGTCATTTATTGCCCTTCTAATAGCGAGGCTTCTTTGTGGAGGTGGAAGATGGAGTAGAATGTGGAGAGCAGATAAAAAAGTCAGTGGTGAAAGGGAGTCCTCTGGAAAAGCAGAGGGACGTTTTTTTACGCCTGATAGCTAAAAAAACATCATGGCCCTAGGGCCTCCAAATGTGTTTTATTCTTTTGTCTGCAATAAGGAATTCGAGCTCTTTGAGCATTTTGGGGAAGGTCAGGTGGTTAATTTTGAAGCTGTTTGCCACAGCTGTGTAAATCTTAGAGAATCCCGTGAGGCCTTGAATTGCATATTATAAACTCAGAAGCTCTGAGGTGGGCGTTGTAAGAGGCAGGACTTTTTCATAAGAAAACCGTCGATGGTGAGGTAGAGTCAATTAGAGATGATTCAGAGATGGAAGGAGAGAATAAACTGGCATGCAAATTGGATCAAGGATGCCATGGGGTGTTCAAGCAACAGATATTCTTTAGAATCCATGGAAAATTTAAGATTATTTTAATACTTCTCATTCTTTGCACAAGAGCTCTGTAAAGCATGCCAAAATGTAGAATATTTGAGAAATTTCAACAAATCCTATTGTTAACCCTGAAGTGCTTAAAAATCATCAATTCAGTTCCAAAAAAGCTTTAGATGAAAATAATAGAAACAATACATGCAGTGCGTGTGTGTGATAGTGTGGCATATTTTCAAGCATTCTGATATTATTATAAACCTTGTCTTTTTATTGCTAGACTTAATATATTGCATATCTTCCATTGTTACATACAAACACTAAATAACTGAGACTTGCATATAATTTTAAGCTAACATATCTTTTCCCTCCAAACTCTGGCAATTTATCTTCACTCTTGTTTCCATGATTACTCATCCACTTGTTAAAAAGTTGAAAAGTTCCAGTACTATTCCTACCCTTTTGCACTACAATATTGAAATATGGTTGCTCATAATTTTGACTCTTTTTTTGTGGTGAAATCTCCACAGAAAAATTCTGGTGCTCTGGTTAGAGTTGAAGGTGATCCCATACAGTCTTGCATATGTGCAGTGGACTTGTTTGGGCAATGCAGAGGGTTACCACGTGAAAACAGGTAAAGGTGAAGGACACGGTAAAAGGTTTTTTAGTTGTTTTGGGGTTTATACATAGGAAAACAAAATTTTCAAACTTTGTACCTTTGCTGTTGATACCATTGTTTTGGGGGATATTCTGCACAACTCTAGAAGTTAAGCTTTGTGTTTCAATGGACTTGCAATTCTTCCTTTGGAAATACAAGATGCAGCCCCAAAACTGCTACAGGTCTTCATAAAAGTATTAGATCACGTGCCTGTTGAAAGAAACATTCTCTCAAGAAGATTGTTCATCAGCTAGATTTCATCAACATCAAGGGTTCAGGTAAGAGTTCATGCTTTAGAGTTGTCATATTCTAGACATTGTTGCATAGAAACATGACAATGCACTTCATTTTATTTGCTGGAGAGTCAGATTCTCTCTCCTCCTCTGTTGTCCTTACATAACTACTTTACAGAGGTTCACCAAAATAAATACAGGTATTGCCTGTCTCCACTCACAAGCAGGATAATCAAGATATTATTATTTTCATGCAAGTTCTTGTAATGCTTAAAAAGCTGCATTATAATTAATTAGATATCTTTTCCTTTTCTTTCCTTTTCTTTTTTTCCCTGCCGTTGGAGTTAAGTAAGTGAAAACTCTGTCTTCAGAATCTCAAGTTTCAAAAGAAACATAACTCTGGATTTTGGATCGTCTGACTTCCTTTTCCAGTGATGTGTCAAGTCCAGTATTTCAGTGTGAAACACTGATGTGACAGACTGCCATAATGCAATGTGTTTAACCACCTCAATGATGCATCAAGTGAAAGGAGTTCCCAAAGATTCAGTTCACACATGCACACACACACAAAAAAATGAGGGATAAACAGTCTGGGGAAGCGGAACATAAATCTTTTTCACATAGTTTGGCACAAATTCAATTATAATTTGTAAATGTTCAATCAATTAGACCACTCAGTTGTTTAACTTACAACTTTGAAGGCAGATTATCTTTTCCAAGAGAAAAGCTTCTCTTAACCAAGAACTTTTATGCTAACTGCTCCAGAAGGAAAATGCTACATTTGCCATAGAATATGAATAGAGTTGCAGGAGAAAAGTGTGTAATACCATGACGTCTTTGGCTGAATTTTAAGATTTTCATAGGAATAGGCTAGTTAAACCTTCAAAGTTCCAAATGACACATAAACATTTCTCTTCCCCCCCAAAAAAGAACAACCCACATTTTTTTCCTGTACATTAGAAATAGTAGTATGAGGTCTTTATCCTATTTAACATTTATAGTGGTAATTCAATATTAATTGCAGGTACGTTCACATTTAGAAGTTTTTTTCCTTAATTTTCAAATACTTTTCCAGAGTCTCACACTTATTTTACTTGTAGCCTATTTAAGTTCAAACCCTGGCGATTCCTGTACAAGATATCATAATCTTCATACATTATCAACAGTCACTTCACAAACATTGAAGACTACAATGGCATCTGGGTGCCAGGGAGGGAAGACTTGTAAACATGGAGATAGAGAAAGCTGAGTGAAATGGAAGGGAGGTACACACCAGGTGAGTACACAGTGTGCACTGTTGTATTTTTTGAGTTCCAACTCCACCACTGGGGGTGAAAAAAATCTTCCATTAAACATCTTTTCCCGCTGCAAGGACAGCACATGCCTGTCAGAGAGCAGGAACACTGGTGGGTTTGGCAGCTTCATGATGGCACCAGAAGAAACACTGAGATACTGGTGCTATGTCCCCTCTGCTAACTTGCAGGACAAATTTGTTGAATACGTTTTACGTGGACAAACCAGAACTGTCTGCAGCCTGGGAGCAGTTCATGAGTGGCTGTGGTCCACTGACAGAACAACCGAAATATTGTTCGAACAGAAAATGTTGCATTTGCTCCCTTTCCTGTTGAAGGCAGTCTCTGTGTTGGCTGCACAACGAGTTTGACTGAGCGCTGAACATGTAGACCAAAACTAAATCATAACCAGAGTCTGTCTGAAATTTTGTCTGCCAGAAAGCACAACAGAAATTATGTCTGTCCAAGCACTGCTGCCTCTGGGTTAAGACGTATCGTAACCGTGAGCTGTCTCACTAATTATAGCTGAATGCAGGAGTCTTGGCTGCCTGCTGGTGACTGCATGTAACCTTTTCGAAAGCACCCAAATATCTTAGAAGCCTGAATCTCATTGAAAGTCAGATAACTGAAGGGTGACTAAATAAAAAACAGTCTAAATGCAGTGAGATTGCCTGGAATGGTCTCATAAATTTCAGAGCTCTCCTTCTACCCAAGTTTTGGCAGTTGTACTCTGTGGAAGTTACATAGTGGCTGGCTGAGCGTTAAACAGTGTTTAGTTGGCCAAATCTGGCTGATTCTTGGAAGAGTTAGTGGCTGCTAATTTTTTTCAGCCTCCCATCACCCACGCCTGTTGATCTGCTGGGGGACTTTGCACTCTGGCCATGTGATACTGGTCTGTAGGTGTGTGGTGCTGCATGCCTGTGCCACATGCTGTCTGAGGTAGTGGTGAGCATGGAGTGCTCCCACAAAACGTGCAGCATGCCAGCTCTCAGTGAGGACTGGAGGATTTTTTCCCTGTGGATCTTTTACATGCAAGTCAGGCTCCACATAGCCCACAGTCAAAAAAAAAGAAAAGAAAAAAAAATCCTTCACTACAGAGACAAATAGCAACATGTGGCTGGAAGATAACAGAAATGTACATGCAAGTGCAAAAATTAAATATGGAAATATGAAAATGAGGTGGGGGGTTTTTTTAAGCAAAAGAACTGATTCACTTCTCATTGCTAGAAATTACATGGGGTTTTATTTCCTCAGAAAAACAAAATGTCCATAGATAAGATGCACCACTACAGTACCCTCCCTTTTTAGTTGGCTTTGTTAGTGGGAGTCTTTTGCAAAACTTTGCAGCCGGATGGAGAAGCAACAAAAAAAGATAAAGGCAAAAGATCACATTAGAACCAAATGTGTAGAATGCAGATGTGCAGCCTTTCTGCCTTCCCTTCTCTGCCTCCAGTATTGCTGCAGTGTCATACCTTCCCAAGGAACACTGGATTTGTTTTAAAAGACTGTTTCTTCATCTTTCACTGTTATATTCTGCACCTCCTCCCTCCCTCCGTGTCCCTTCTCCCTTTCCACAGCCCACATCTTTGCCAGATATTTAATGCAAAAATGATTACCTCAGCTTCTTGCAGGCTCTGCCCCTGCTCTGTGGTGGTTTAAACAATCTGCCTGGTTGTAGAAAAAAAATCACAGTGCTCAGCAATGAGGCTGGTTGTCTCTGAGCCACATCATCCTGGAGGTGGCTGTTAAGAGCTGCCTCCAGGAGCAGCAGAGAGATAGAGACACAGACTTCAGTGTTAAAGATGCAGACTGCTGGGATCACTCTGTTCCTTCTCCTGTTAATGACTCAGTCTGTATTTACAGAGAAATAAAGTAGGGAAAAAAAACATCCCTGGTCCTGTAATTTTCATTAGTCCCCAAGAAATCAAGTTATTGAAGTATTCTTTGGTAGGGAAGAAAATTAGTTATCCAGGCTTCCTCTTCCTGTGCAAGGATTTTGTATGAATTTTGCCCATACTGCATTTCAAAATGCGTAGTTCTGGGACTGTCCCTCACTAGGGGCCTTTGCTGTGTCAGGTACAATTAGAAACCAAGGCTAATTGGGGTCAATATTCCATTATATGAAGCACAGTGATAGGGAAAGGAGTTTTCATTTGAAGGTAACTGTCCCTGGCTGTGTGTGGAGGCAGTCCTGACTGTAAAGAAACATAGGCCCATTTTGAACTCATAGACACCAAATTTTTGGGGTGCAAAAGTAAGCAGTGACTTGTTGAGTTTTCCTACCAGAATACATCCCAAAAACTTCTAGTGCTCCGAGTCTGAGGTGTATTTTTTTCCTTTAAAATATGAGAAAACACTTTCTATTAAGAAAAAAATAAATCTATATAATGTGATAATTAATTTCAACATTATCTAAAAAGACAGCTTTGGCAGCTTTCCATTAAAAAAAAAAAACAAAAATAAATGAGTTAAAATTGGGGTGATTTATCAGTCTGATACTATATAACATGAGCCTCATGACAGCCTACCCTTTATGGAGGGGAGCAGGGCTCTGCAGTTCACCAGGAAAGGCCATTAGAAATAATTAGGGAATCTGGTCCCATCTCTTCCCCATCTGACTAATAACAAGTTGTGCTTCAGAGCATGCTGTTACAAAGATTGGAGAAGGCAGGACTGAAGTTAAGCCTGTAGGTGTACATGCCAGCGATGCTCAGGCAGACAGGGAAAAGAGAGAGAAAAGAGTCTGGTCCTTTTTGTGTGCGTGCTGTAATACCCAGACTCCAGATAAAGCAGAACATGAGAGCCTTAATGTCCTTGGTGAGCAAAGGGTCCTGGCTAGCACTCTCCTTGCTTGGCTATCCTTACTGTTATTCTCCACGTTTTTTGTTTGGTGAAATCTGGAAGAGTCAGTCCCAGCTCTCAGATGGTGTGACTGCAGCTTGGGGCACCCAGAAGAGGTTTGTGCTTAGCAGGTCAGTGTCTGATGGGCTTCCATGGTGACGTATCCTGGTTGACAAGGTGCTCAGGACCCTGAGCAATGGTATATGAACACAGAAGGGAGTAATCAGAGACAGAATTACACATTTTCTTATAATTCATATAAGTCTAAAGAAAATAGTTGTGCCTTTTTTTTGACAGAGTAATATCATTCTCCAAATGAGGCAGGCGTCGTTTTATTGCCCTCCATTTGTTTTTCATTGTCACCCATGCGGCCTGCTCCCACAATTTGTGCTTTACTTTGCACAGATATTTATAGTTCTCCAGTTGTTTCCACTACTTTGAGAGATTATTTACTCTCTTCTCTCTTTTTGTAGTTACTTTTTCCTTACAATGCTTCTCATCAAACTTTTCCTTCCACTTGACTAGCTCCTTTCCAATAACTTTTACTCTCTAGAGAGCACCTATAATTTTTCTGGGCTATTAACAAACTTCTGATTGACCAGCTTTGAAGAGTGTCTTTTACTATCTCAAATATACAAATTGTGTAGTTTAACTTATCTTCATCTTCTTCCACTTTACATTACAGTGCCTCTAACCACTTCTCCTGGTTTCCCCAGGTCAACTGATTGTATTCAGAGAACCCAGAAGGGTAACCTGCTTTGAAGATTAATGCTACCTGCTCATCTCCTGATCAGGAAACTGTTGACTTTCATCTCCTCCCTACCACAGGTAACTCTGGATATTCTTTCAATACTCAGTATTGTATGAGTCAGAAGGAGATTATGAGATAGACGGTTTCTTGCCTTTAAAGGGTGCACAAAATCATAAATGCTGTTCATTTTGCCTACTCCTGATTGGCTCCAGAGAGGTGGAAAAGTGGAGATACAGACACCTACATACCTACTTGGAAGGTTTCAATAATGAGAGGGGATTGGTCTGGTCCATCCTACACCTCCCCATTATGTTGTGAGGGCAGTGAACATCTTGAATTACTGTGAACACTGCAGTAGATTATCCTTCCCTAGCTTGCCAAGGGCTTGGTGGAGACACAGTCAAAGTACTGTGCACACTTTGAAACCAAAGGCAAATCAGATCCCTTCTTTAATACAGTGAGCATTCATTACCAGATTTCAGACCACAAATTTCTTGGAATGATGGCTTAAAGAAGACACAGATAAAAAATGAAGGAGACAATTTCAGGTATATAATGTATTCTTTGTGTATGACTCTTTAGAAATATGGGGAGGATGTAAAAAACTGCACAGAATTAACATGCAGTAAGTTAAGTAAAGTATGCTCATACCTCATATATTAAATAAATAGCTGCTCTGCTAGAGAAGTATATACACAGAGTATATGTTAATGTTCAAAAAATACATGGATAGGAGGTTGTTTCATGTACCTGTAAAGACTTTGTTGTCAACAGACCCACAGAATATTATGTGTCATTCCAGAAACGAGATCAGGGGTCAAAAATGTTTTCACAGTTGCAAAAGTAATAAAGAAAAGCCTGCAATCTCTGCCTGATGGCAGCAGTAAATCGTGGCACCCACTTTCCCTTTTAATAGGGAGATGGATGTTACTGGGTGGGTAGGAGTATATTTTTATCTCAATAATACAGTCTTTGATAACCTGTGGGAGTCTTCCATGGACACTATGACCAGAAGAACTTTACCAGTTTTTATGAGAGCAAAATGGGCTAGATGACATTTACTCAGTTCTTTGCTCTATTTTGGAAAAACTTTGTAGTTATCCATCTTAAAAAAAAAAAAAAAAAAAAAAAAAGAGAAAAAAAAAGAAAAAAAACCCAATCACACTTTCTGCTCTCTAGTTCTTGTAGTTTCATTTAAAAAAAATAATCTATGAGTACAACCCAATGATGACTAAAGGTGAAGGATATTATTAGCAATGCTACAAAGTGAGAATTGCTATATCGTATCAGGGAAGAGTCTACATATTGCGGCACCAGGGTCTAAATATTCAATTGAAGACACAGAATTTTGTGATAGCAGATGAGGACTATACTGCTTCAAACCTGTGTCTCTTGTTATTTCCCAGTAATTCAAATTGACTAATGTAATGCTGGAGATCCTTGTATCATACAAGCATCAGATTTCTGTTTATTCTGTTGGATTTAGCCTGACTTTGGTGAAATAATATGATATGGCATATTGACAGCCTAAATACCCAAAGTGAGGAAAAAAAGGGGTTCATTTTATTGTGTTTGCATCTCTTTATTATCACTCTTTGTCCTTGTGTTTATAGAACAAAGAGAACAGAAGCACTAGGTCTATATTCTCTGAACCAGCCATGGTTTCACATACTTTTATTCATGTTCTAGAGGATGCTGTATCATTGTTTTATACAATCCCAGTAGTGCCACAGTACTTCAGACATGTGAAATGCAATTCCTTCTATCCCCACTACTGTTATTTCCTAGGATATTAGAAAATATCTTGAACCCAAAAAAGTGGGATTAAGATCTACTCCACATCTTCAACAGCTGAGGTCACTGGCTTATGTCGTTTGGTTTGCAGTTCTTCTTGCTCAGTCTGAGACAGGTTACAAATAGACTCCCCCAGACTAACAAGCAAGTAGGTCTAGAGGCAGCTGTTTCTGCTGTTGTGTCCTAATGGGTGAGCCCTAAAGAAGGCAATTTCTTTTCTCTTATCCATTATGTAGCATCAAAAACTGAATTCAAAACTTCCTTAAGTTTTAGGAGGTCTTCTGTTAGTGCTGGGGTGTTTTTGTTTTTTTTTTGTTTATAAACTGTGCACCTGATGCGACTCAGACCCTAATTACTGTAAGTCAGGCACTTATTTCTTTCCAAGACAAACCCTTTTGTGTTATTAAAATACAAAAATGTCTAACTGACTGACTTCCACAGAAAGGGGGAGGGGAATGAGCCACACATAACTTGAGTTACTCGAGCATAAGCTATTTTTATTCAATTGAGCCCTTTAGTTCAAATTAGGATCATAGCTTCCTTTGAAGGTAAAGTTACTTTGAGTTCTTAGTTCAGTGTTGAAAAACTAACACTTCCAGACACCCCTGACAAATTCAAATAAAATCCATTAGGTTCTTCTGAATATAAAGCTCACTGAAAAGTTGAATTTACAAAAATGCCTATCTACAGTGTATATGAATCTTTACAGGAAAACAGGAATACAGGTTAAGGTAGCATGGGAAAACTCGTGTTTGTATTTTGCATCTTAATACCAGGGGGAGTTGTATGTTATAGCAACAAATTTCTAATGAATTCTAAGGAAACAGTGGAAAGTTTGTGATGATGAAGAGTGGTATGTGCATTTTCTCTTCTTATATCCCTGTGTAGTAAGAGGCAATTGCATCAGTGTCAAGTTCTCTTAGAAGACTATTGATTGGTTTATTTATTCATCATATATAGCAAGGAAAATATAACATATTTCTTTATAGATTAATATTCGTATAATAATAACAAATGACATAGTTTTTATGCTTTTATTTCACTGTCTTTATAAAGAAAGCCACTGTTTTAACAGATGGGAAAGTCAGAACTGACCAAGAAGAGAAAAAAAAAGGGCAAAAACTCTTCTCTAAATCTAATACATCTGAAGATGGTTGTAATTATTTCCTTCTCTGTGACTTACAGCAACGTATTGAAAGTTAATAAAGATAAATGTAACATTTACTGAGTAATAAAAGATTGTGGAAGGAAATAAACAAACCTAGGATATAGTGCATCTAAGTAAACACAAAGGTTGTAAAACCTTCAAACTCAAATATCAAGAGCACTGCAAATTAATGCTGCACACAATAGACCCTTTGGAAGCTAACTTAATCCACCCCCATGTATCTACATGAGGGCCATGCATAACAATGCATGAGCTGGATTTCCATTAGAGTTTCCTCTGCAGGCTGTCAGTTGTTTGAAGAAATAACAATTTCCTAGGCATGAAAGCTTTTTCAGAATGTTCCCACTGATGTGTAATAAAAGTGACTTTACTTTTTTTCCTTCCCCCCTCTGCTTCAGCCCCTCCCCCCGAGACGTGACTCTGGGGGGGGAAAGAGGATGGACTTAGACCTTCAGCCCCCTACCAGTTTACCTTGCCTGGATTATCAGTGCAGGTGTTAAAATAATTGAAGGTGTGGTAGGAGATACAACCCCTAATAGCTTTTCCTATATGGAGATTACCTAGGTAGAGAATGCCAGAGTACCTGAAGAATAGGCAAGTGAGTACCTTATTAACATAGCACCATTCAGCGGCAGCTGCATATCTGGAAAAAAAAAACCTTTAAAGAGCCTATTCATCTATGTTAATGGGCCCATTGCACAGTACATTGTGTGGGAAATTAAGTCTCTGGCTGTGAACTTCCTGTGCTGTGCAAGCTGCCTTGACTCTTTTTTATTGCTTCAGTGTTATTATCTCCTCCTGGAAATAAAAACAATCATGTTCTCACATTTGAGAAGCCAAAACATTCCCAGATAACAAACTGGTTGAAAGTTTCTTTTGTTTCCCTTATTAAGTGAAAAAATATGTTTTGAAATTAAAGTAAACCCTAAATTAACATCAAAGCCCATCAAATTAGCTGAGCTGTCATACGCATGACAATGTTGGGTTTTCTTTTTTTTTTCCCCTCCCCTGTAAAATACACAATTTAAATTGCTTTCCTATTTATTGTTCCTTCCTTGGAATTAATTTTTGCCACAAAATATGTTAATTTATTCAAATGAGACATGATTTTTGAATGTTTAACTGGCAAAAGAACTGCTTTCCTGCTGAAAGACTGAGGTAGAAAATAACATTTTTTTGAAAACATGTCTCAAAAATGTAGCCCCTTTCCATTTTAAAGCAGAATGGACCAATTCTTTAGGAGTAGGTCTGGGAAAGTATATAAAAAGCCCTGCTTATTTAACTTCTTTTCCAAGCTTTGTCATGAATTTGAGAGTAATATCTCAGAGTTGTGCAGCCTATATCACCTTCAAGAAAGAATTATCATCAAATATTTAAACAATTTTCCATCCTCTCTTTATGATCCAAGTGCTGCACATTGCATCATCGTCATCATTATCATCATTATCTTCATCATGCTCATAAAAGAAAGGACTAATGATCAATACTAACTGATTACAACTCAATTAAGGAGGATCTTTTCAGTGTAAAATTTTTTTTAATCTTGCCTCTTCTAGTCCTTCTGCATTTTCAAGGTAACTTAATATGTTCCGCTATTTAACATGTTTAATGAACATATTGGAATATAAGTAAAATTGTTATTTAATGTGCTGTATTTCTTCCACAGTACATCCTCAACCTCCCTTGGGCAAAGAGAATATATAAAAAGCAGCCAAAACCCCCCTCCAAATCTTGCAGTTAGGAAATGGAAGTTCTTGATGTAAACTGCAATAGAATTTAGCTCTTCAGATAAGCAACTATCTAGAAGCCCTGTAAAGATGGCAAGGAGAAGCTCCAAATCAGTTACCAGGCAGTAGAGAGAGGGTGTGAGAAAGCCAGCATGGAGGCAGCCTCCTAATACAAATCATCATTTTCCCCAGTCTGTTTGCACAGATGTCCTTTGCAACCATCCTATTATTTTTCATCAAAATTTTGCCTGTGAACTCTTTGGGGCAGGGGTAGTTTGATGCACATGGTACCTTGCTCTGTTTTCTATGCTTGATAGTGCTCGACAGTGTTATCATAATGCAAATTATTGTTGTTGCTGGTAGGGACTGCACTGAGTGCTCTTCGAGTATCTGCATGTCTGACAAGCTGTAATACAGTAACATCAGAGAGGAAATCAATATTTCATATTAGTTAATGATTTAATTATGGAAATTCTTCCCTTAATGCCATTTGTTAACTAAAGTCACCATAAATTGTATTCTGTTCAGCTCATCTTTCAGTGGCACTCTGAATGACACCTTCCTGACATTTAGATATTGGAATATTAAACAGATTTCTCTTTCCAGTCCAGTCCAACACTTTGTTCACAATGCAGGCCATCTGGGAATGTGTACCCATTAATGATCTGGGAGGCACTGTTAAGAGTTTGCATATTTTAAAAAGTCAGAGAAAATTAGAACTGCAGGAAGACCAATGTATCGCACTCTCATTACACCAGTAGATTTGACATCCACATGATTACTTTTTTCCATTGGTATCTTGTATGTTTTTCCCCTTTGCTCATGTATTTATTTTTTAAAATAACTTGCAAGTTTTGGGGTTTTTTTAAGGCTAGCATTTTGCTGGTTTTATGATGTGTTATTGGGACTTGAAAAATATAGAGTGAAGTTCCAGGCTAGCCATTCCCATGTAGTCACTACTAAACAGCAATATTGTTATTATATAGCAAGTATACTGTTGGCATTTCAAGCATCACAGGGGTGCCAGTAATTTGGGTGCAAGCAAAATTTTTTGAAACAGTTCCTGTAAAGATAATTCAGATTAATGGGCCATTTACAGTCTTGCTAACTTACTAACAGGCTATGTGCTCTAGGTAATCAGGGTGACATTACTGCCGGCACAAAAATGACATCTCGTCATCAGAAATTTTCTTCATTGGCACAGAAAATGCCAGGCACATCACCTCTGACTGTGTGGCCACCACATCTATTAACCTTATTGATTTGGAGTCATGCTGTGCCACACTGGAAAACTACTCCCTGCTGAAAGACTCAAGTGGATCAATCCTGAACCATGAACAAAAACTCAATAACTAAATGTAGTAGGCACCTTTCTCCATTAAGTATTCCTCAAAGTAAATCGCATTAGAGAACATCACCATGAGGAACTTACCTTGGGATTCTGTGATCTCCTGAAAACTAACAGGGAAAATAGCAAAATAGGAAGGAAAAGATATGCATATTGCTAATCATACTTTATATCACTTGATTTTGTTGTCAAATATCTGTCTTCCTGTCATGATAATTTGATTTTATATAACTCAGTCCCCCTTTCTAAACCTTAAAAATCTACCTTGCTGTTTGTTTTTCATTATAATTGTCCCTAGTAAGTCACCCAGTGACAGATGATTATGAAAAGGAAAGTTTTCTATCCTTTATGAACCCTTCATCATTTTCATGTATTTATCAGCATTCATTTTTGAGGGCCTCATTGTGATGGAGCTTGAAAATGAAACAAGCCATCTAACTCCTTTCAGCCTCATACAGTTAACAAAGAAGGCAACAAAAGGACTTCCAGAGCTTCATATTTCCTGACAAAAGATAGAGGACTGCAGCAAGCTCCATTCATATTTAAATGTTCCTGGCTTTGGAATTAAAAGTCCATCTTTCATGTTACCATTTCCGTTCCTCACTTTTTTGTTGGTGTTTGCTGGCAGTGAAAGCTCTGCCCCAAAACATTAGTGTGACTCTTCAGTTCAGTCTGCAGAACTCCTGTTCTTAGAAAATATCCCTTGTCACAGACAACTGAAACTTTCTTAAATAGCGTTTGTGCATCACTGTAGCTTTGTCTTGGAAAACTGATTTAAGACAAGAAAAGTCTGGGTGCAACAACTTTCTGCACATGTGAGTAGTGGCTGATTAGAGCTGAGTAAGTTTACTAAAGCCAGCAGGGCCCCTCTCCTCAGGAAAAAATTACTTACATAAGTAAGGGGTACAGGAAGGGACAGGGTCAATTCTGTTGCTCAGTACTGTGGAAGCAGTTTTTATGCCCAAGGACCTGATCTGAAAACTTGACAGCTAAAACCAACACATATAGGGTTTAATTTTGCATTGATTTTGGTGCCAATGAACAGAGCAAAGTTCAACAAAAATACTCCTTGCACTGTGTTCAGTCCTGCCTATAGTCTGTATAAATACCTATATTACATATTTTAATATTTTATTTCAAAGAAAATTCTGGATTATGCAAAAAAGGCAAAAGAAAATGCAATGACATATTAGAAAATATTATCAGTTACTTGGGAAAAAGTGACTTCTCAAAGCCATGTAAAAGTCTGCAAAGTATTCTTTTTATTCCTTAGGAAATAACCCTGGGTTTCTAATTAATATCACGAAATTAAGGCCATTTATCTGAAAAACTGAAAAAAGATCTATATATGCTCCAAAGTTCAGTGTTTGTCCCTGAGCTCTAACATGGGATATACTGTGTGAAAGTCTAACATGGGATACACCATATATCATCTCTATTTAGAGCCCCTAGGCAGGAAGTATGGATAAAAAAAAATAATCAAAATTACTGTTTTTCTTTACTGAAAGCCCTCTAAGGAATTCATTGGAATGAGTTCTGTCTGCCCATCTAATTGATAATTATTTAATTAGCAATTTATAATGATAATGGGATTTTACCCCCCACCAGTCCATCTTGTCTGTAAGAAAAATATAAGACAACCTTATGTATTACTTTACCACTTTTGGCAGTTGGCGCAAGATATTGTGGGCCAGCGTTGTGATTCCCTACAGTTAAACCATAAAAGCAATGTATTCATATATTTCCTTTGCCCACAGTGTTTCCTTTTCTCATTACTGTGGGTGACTGGCATTCTCACAATGTGTGTGGGTGCACAGGCTTGTTGTGTCACCGTGGACAGTTCTAAGAGCAGCTTCATTAGTTCTTTTTACAACAAAAGCTAGGTTTTTTTTCCTGCCTTCTCTTTCTTTCCCTTAGTTGGCATGCGGGTTGAATTTTTCTTGGACCCCCTGCTTGACTTTTTTTTTAGAGCTCCTTTTGAACAGTGCAGCAGTGTGAACACTAGGAATTGTAACTGATAGACTGTTTGCAGGAGAACTCATGAAAGTTCTCTTTGTTCACTTCACATCAACCAGGTTTATGCAGACCCTCCCCCATCTCAGCCAAACAGGGAAAAGGAAATCCACTTTTAATTATACATTGATGGGAATCACTGTATAGTGAAATTGCATCAAGTGGAGAATGCCCACTTTATTCTCTTTTATCTAAGAATCCAAAAGAAGCACTGGCGTAAAAAAAATGGATATGCAAGCATAGACTTTGCAATATAGAGCCAGGCCTGCCTAATTTAAATCAATCTGCCAACTCCACTTCCAGTCTTGATTAAAATTTTCGGCTGAATCTTTGCACTGTGAGAGTGTCTTGTCTTTAGTCCTTGAGCCTTGAAGGTCTTCTTTCTGAGATCTTACCAAAACGATTTCCCCAAAACAATAATTTTTTAATGTGAAAAGGCAGAGTTGTAAGCATAAGATATTTTCAAAATCTGAAATGATAGATGTTTTTTCCCTCCCTCAGACAAGCATATTGAAATTGTGTAGAAGAATCCTAAGGGCAGAAAGAAAGGAGATATATCTGGTGGCAGAATTAAAAGATTATGTAACCTGGTAAGAAGTATAAGCAAACAAGAGAAGCACTTTTTGTCATTTTATGCTGTTGTGCCCACTGAAATTAACGGAAAAATGTTCAGCATTACTTACAGGAACCTCTGAGATTATAAATCATTTTAGTAATCTGCTAATAAATATGTAATGTTAATTTTCTTAGATTTTTTAAGATTAATATCTCAAGATACCATTAATATAGAGATGATGAGGCAGAATATTCAGCTTTACTTTGTGTACTGTAAAGTTTACTATGGTTATATTTGCCCTTTGAGTATTCCTGTACAGAAAGGAAATACTGGCATTTTTCTCAAACATTTAATCAGGAAAGGAATATCTTTGAAAATGTTCTTGAAGGTCTTTTTTTTATGTTCTTTCTTAAATAACTTTATGTTAGTTGTTCCAAATTAATTTATTTTATACAATTTAGTAACTGGTTTTTTTAATATTTCCTGACAAAAACTGTTAACACCTGCAAAAGAAGTGTTGTGAAGACCAAAGAAAGAGCAGTCTACATGGAAATATCTTATGATTCTGTCCTTACATGTTTAGGTAGAGTCATGTAGAGGGACTGAGATAAGACAGAAAAGTTCTCCATGTATATTAGGAGAAATTTTGGCCTGGCAAATGAAAGAAACCAGGCAATGCTGATAAATCTCAGCTCAAAGATCTAATCCTGATTACCTCAAGGTCAAAGACAACTGTGCAGTTCTGTCTTGCAGAAACACTAAGGATGTGTTGAGATGTTGACTGGCCCTTGCCTTAGGGAACCAAATCTAGACACATCTAAGCAGAGCCTAGGAAAACTGCGCCCAGTTTCCACCAGCAATACTGGCATACACTCCTCTGCTGCATGATCGAGTCACAAACGTGTGACTAATAATCCTTCTGGCCCCGTTCAGACTGGGGCTTCTACTCCTCTATTGTCTAATCACTGTCCCAGATTTTCTTCAAGGACCTTCAATAATAAGTTTATTTCTTCCTCAGCAAAAGTTTGCACAAGAGGAAAGCATGTGGGTACAGCCAGGAAGAATGAGGAGCTGAATGAGGCAGAGATTAAAAATTATGTTTTTAATTTTTAATTAAAAATTAAGGACCTGACGGAACTGACTTGGAACTAGTTCATGGCTAGTCTTCTAGTTTAGAGTAACCAGTAAACAACAGAACAGCCATGAGCCTGATCAGTCTCCTCTGAACTTAATTTCTTTCCTCATCTGCAGTCCCCCAACTTATCTGCAGAAGTGTATAGTGATAACTGATATTCTAACAAGACCAGGAGTTTTCCACAGCTTTTTTGATTTATTTGTTTGCCAGAGCCATGAGTTTCCAATTTCAATGTAACGCTGTACCCAAGTTGGTGAGCTTGCATGAGCCAGTCCATCAAGGATCTGCTACACCACAATGGGAGCATCATATCTTCCCAGATGCTCATAGTTTCAAAGAGTAAGGAAAACAGGAGATATGTAACTGCTAAATACTAATTATTTTGGATATTTTTTTGGCAAAACAAATGCACCTTGTGATGTTATACCACATGAGGCTATTTGAAAAGGTTCATTAATCAGGAAAAGAAAGGAAGGGCTCTTAAAGCACAAGATCCCAGTCAGATCCCAGGACCAAATATAAAATAATTCAGAGTAGGCAGCAGGTCAGCTTCCAATCAAATGAGATTTCACTGTAGCCAACCACTAAATGACACAGAAGCATGGAAATTGAGGCCAAAGTAGCTGGGAAGGCTTAACCATGCAAAGGAGCCTCAAGAAAAAGACTACAGTGGAACAACTGATGCACAGCAGGAGTTGCCTGGAAGTGGTGCCTCTCTGCCCGCTGTGAGGCAATCATCCAGGGAGAAAAAGATGGGAATGAAACTGACTTGGGAAAAGGCTGAAGGCAGGGGCCTGAGAATCAAAAAGGTAGCTTAGAAATATGGTGAAAAGTAAACCTTAGGTTTGATTGTTCTGGTTTGCTTCCTTTTTACATCTACTGCAGGTTATTTAAGAGAGTCCTCAAAGACCAGTCTAAGGTTTGCTGCTGAGAATAAAGCCACTGAGATGGATAACATTCTTACAACAAAAGAGTTAAAAAAAAGTAAGTGGGAACATTTTCTTGTCCTGACTTCGTTGTCTGGATTCTCTGTGTCTCTCCTAGAATAGACCAGGGCCACTCCTTGCTTTCAGTGAAGTTGTTCATTCATTTACTGCTGAATGAGTTCAGTTTAGAATCAGGACTTTTTTCTTTAAAGTTCAGAAAAATGTAGTTCAGCAAGTTTCCTTCTGTGGAGAACTTAGGATCACTGTTTGAGAGAGAAGCCCTTGAGGCTGACGTGCTTTAGTTGGAGTTCTGCTGAACTGAATTTGCACATTAAGTACTGTACCTTGCTCTTGCCTGATGAAGCATCCCTTGTTTAAGACTACATGTGTGTGTAAATAAAGGAAAATGGGATACAGCCTCAGGATTTATGCTGTGTCATCTGTGAACAGGCCATTTGGGCTGCATGGGGAGCCAAGAACTGCTGGGTTGTGGATATGCAAGCCTCAGTTCTCAGTGGTATGCAGCGGAAGGCAGTCCCATACCACTAGAAAATTCACCAATCTAGACCTTCACAGCCGGATTTTTCCAGTTTAAACTTACTTTGGGACCAGGGCTAATGTAAAGATGATTTAAAATATGTAAGATATAAGCCTATAGGTTCTTCAGTAGTCTAAGGTCTCTCTGCAAGAGCAAATAATGTAATATTATTAATAATGAGGGGACAGATTTTTCCTGCTTGTTCATATTGATGAAATGTTGCTCAAGTGCATTATCCTCACGAAGGTAAGGATGTGTAATTGGACTTCAGATTGACAAGCAGCACTAACAATTAAATGCCCATCTTGAGCAGATGTCCTGAATACAATCACTTCAGTCTTTAGTGACGGTTTTCACACAACCATCACCAGGTTTGTGGACATAGAAATGAGATCAGGATGTGTTCACTTATGTTTCTATACTCTGCTTGGTTGTGTGGAGCTGCGAAGACTGACATCTATTAATGGAAAAGCCTTTGACAATGACACATCTCTTTTCGCAAGAATCTGAATAGCAGTGACAGATCAGGAACCTCATTTTGATGCTCACTGCATATTTTTCTTTTCTCCTCAGTTCAGACATACTCGTTTCATTAAGTTGGGTCAGTTAGGTCAGGCAGCCTTATAATTATCTCCCAGAACCAAAGCTCTGGCTGAACTTTTAGTTCAGAACATTGTGTCTTTGCCGGGACCTGGTGAGGTTATCCTCCATTTCACTTCAAAATTACGAGGATGGATTCTTCTGTGCTTGTGTATACTTTGTATACCTGCCAAGTCCTCTCCTTCCATTCCTTCAGGTAGTCTCAGAAGTGACTGATTATAAATGCTGATCTGACTCTGTAAGCTTTCAGCAGCACACCTGAGGTTCCCATTTCCTTTCATGGTGAACAGTTTTTCTTTCTTTCTTTGACTTTTTTGAGGAACTGATTCCAAAGATTTTATTCACAGTAGTTAACAGGTGTGAATTGGTGTTTGCTAGCATAAGTGTCGTGCTGGGTAGCCCTTTGTTCCCTTCCTGCTGCTTCCCTGCTCTATTATGGCAAAACTTACTTTAATAGGAGTTTTTTTAATGGTTTTTACAGTGTGTATTTTTAAAGTATATTATGGAATAAAAGTGAATACCTATCAGAACAATGTGTTCCTATGAACCTCTAACAATTGGGCATATCTCTTGATTTCAATGGACACACTCCAGAACAAGGGACTTATACCACCTGAGCAGGAGTGCTAGAATCTGGACCTCAACAGATGCAGTTTTGTTTCCACCAGCATGTGCCAATTAAAATTATTCTGCTGTAATAAAATATCAGGAGACAGAAAAGTAACCGCCGTGAACTGAGGCGATGCTGAAGAGTTAAGCGCCTTTTCAGCTGACACAGATCCCCTGCTCCATTGGCGATCAATGGCAATAATGACATTCGCTTTCCAAGGTAGTGCTGGGCTGCTGAGGGCTGGTTCTGATGCCAGTGGCTGGTGCGAGTCGTTGAGGGATATTAAAAGAGCATGTTGGATGGGCGGCAGGAAGATCTGAAACCACTAGAGATGTGGAGCAGAAATAATAGTAGGAGTGGTAAGAATGGCACCATTTCCAGAATGTCTGAATTAAGAAGGAAGGCAGGAGAGGCTGAGCTGCTTTTGAAATACTCTGTCGGCTCAGTACCAAGTGATTGTAGATCGTTTCAGCTACAAGTGCCTCAGAAATTAAAAGGAACTACTGAAAATTTTAGTTCTGCAAATCTTAATGAGAGTGGTTTTAGCCAGCAAACAAAGCCAAAAAAATGTTCCTTCTGATAAGTATTTTCCTTTCAATTGGAAGATATAAACTGCAAAATCTTTACATCTGTTTCATGCCTTTGTAATATGACCCAGCCATGGGTGTTCCTCCCAATGTCCATACTTTGAGCAGACACTGAATCCTGGGCTGATATTTAAAGAAATCTCTTACTTTAAAAAAATGGTATTTTTTTTTTATTTTCCCTATTTCTCTTTACTGTGGCTAATGTGGCTTGTTTTAATAAGAACTGCAAACCTTGTATTTCCTGAGCCTTTCAGTAATTACAGCTCAATTTCTGAGCTGTGATGCAATTTCAATCGATTGCAGTGTTACGGAATTTACAAAATTTTTCTACTTTAGTTGTGACATTTGTCCCTCACAGCTCGATTTGTTTCTGTTTTCCTACTTGAGGATTGTAGATCTAGGTTTTTATTTTTCATACATCTATTTAAAATCTCATTGGGATGGGAGAAATCCAACACCAAACAGTAAAAATCCCCAAAACCCACCAACCGACAAACCAACTGACCAAAAAACCCACCCCAAACAGAGGGGTTTTAAGAGTAAAGAAAAAATGCATATGAAAAAAGGGGAAACTTGCTGCATCATCAATATGCCAGGGCACAGAGCAGTCCTGTACTCTTCAACCATGTTTCCTTTTTCCCTCTTAAAATCCCACCTCTGTTAAGAACTCTCAGACTTCTTGAGGCAGGAATGAACCTTTATAAAGAAAAGGTTTATCCTTTGAAGTAGAGATCTCTTCAAAACTGAAAACTTTTGTGAATCTGCAAAGGTCCATTCCAAGTAACCAGAAACCAAATCTAGAAGATCCATTTTGTAAAGTAGGGCATTGGAAATGATACACCAATTTAGCCAGTGGCTGGTGGCATGAAAAGTCTGGCAGAAATTAGCTATAGCAGAAATTATTTTAAAAAGAAATCAGTCTTTTGTTGAAAGAGAAATATTTTGCAAGAAAAATCTTACTTTTTTTTTTTTTTTTTTTTTTTACAGAAAGGTTTGCTTTTCCTCTGAAGTCCAGTATGGATTCTGAAGGAGGAAGAATGTGCTTCCACATTCTCTCCCCACATACAGACTCACACTTGAACATCTAGAATCACTTTGCCTGGAACTAGACTTTTTGACAAAAAACATTTTCACAAAAATGGTCATTTAATTGTTTTCAAATAGTTAGAAGAAAAATCAACATTTTGAAAGTTGATGCAAGGTAACTTTTGTCCTCCAGACAGCTCTATTCATGTATTCTTTAGCTGTCAGAAGCAGAACTGTAGTTCAGCAATTACCTGTATTACATTCACATCTTCCTTTTTCTATTAAATCATGCACACACATTTTCAATTTATTAGTGCTGGATAAGTGGCCAACTATGTCTAGAAGCCTTGTAATGTGTAAATTACTCTAGCCAGTTCTAAGAAGGAATATGTGTCCATGAAAGTGAATTACTCAGAGATCACAAATGAAACCACCTTTTCAAAATTATTTCAGATGGTCTAATTATCTGCAAAATGTAGGATTGGTTTTGTACTGTTGACATTTGTTAATACCCACCAAAAATGCTTGTGGCGTTTTTGTATGCACAGCAGGAAAATCAGTATGGAACTGGAACTTGTTGTTAATAAAACTTGAAAAGCACAGCTTAAGGTCTTTGCTGAACTATAAATGGTTTAGGCCTCTCAAACCTACATACTGTCTTAGGGTGAGAACATATGGAAAATACACATGAAAAAGCAATTACAGAAAGATTTGGGTTTGGGGTATTGATATTAATTAGAGGTGGATAATACTGATTTGAAAACCTGACACTTCAGAAATGGCAAAGCAAAGCAATCACTGACATGTCTGGAATTCATATTACCTGTCCAAGCAATTTTCTTTCTCCTTCTGTAAGTGCACAGTATTGTTCATTTCAATAAGATATTACACACAGAGACTAGACATTCAATTCCCCCTTCTTCAGACAACTGGGATTTAAATAGCCATTCAGTTCAGTAAGTGGTATGTCTATCATGAAACTCCTTTTTAACTCTATGTCTATGGTTGCATACACATGGTTGATATATAATTAATAGGGATTTTGCATCCTTCTGAAGAGCAGAAATGTGTACAGTAGTGGATTTTTTTTAATTTGAGATACAGGCAGTGGATCACTGGCACTGAATATCTATAAAGATGACAGTGCTACTTGAGCAAGAGAAAAGATCTTTTACAGAGAGTTAGATCAAAGACAATAAGGCTGGTGACATACTGAAAATTAGTATCTACTTCTGTCTGATATTAAGACTGAGTAGGCTTACCTATCAATAAAAAAAAGTTCCCTTGTTATCCACTGATATGCTTCGATTTGATTTTTCTTGAAAGAAATTTAGTACCAATAGTAGGTGTATGCTGGGAGTGGTTTGCAAAGAAGACAGATCTGTCTGATGCTGTGGCCCAAGTGTGGTTTTGGGTAGGTTAAATCTGATTTATTGTCTGTTCATCTTCAAGATCAATAAAATGGGTGCAGCAAAGTCTGCTGAAAGTCCTGAAAGGAGTTCCTGGAGCTCAATGTTGAAATTATGAACAGAGCATTTAAGTAATGTCAGATCACAGCAGAAAATTTAAACTTTAGAATCAGCCTTTATCACTAAAGCTACCAGGAGACTCTTCCAGGTTTACTCTCACAGGACATGAATATAAGAAGCTATTTTGAACTGAAAAGTCAATAGAAAAGATTTTGAAACAAATAAGAGAAAATCAACAGGATCTAATTATAAGGATCAGATTGTATTTCTCCAGACAGAATTCAATAGGGAAATTGCTGAATTTTAACTTCGACATCAGGTAAGTTAGTTAAGTATGAATACAGTTTCTATTGAGAACAGATACAATTTTGTAGGAGCTCTATGGACAACATAAGATAAGATCATGTGATCAAGATATTGTATCTGGGTTTTTCTAAAAGCCTTATAAAGGATCCCTAACCCACAAGATCTTTGAGAAACTAAATTCTTAAGAAATAAGAGAAAACAGCTTGGATTAATAAGCAAATAAAAACAGGAGACAACAGGGAGAAATAACTTTTTTCACAACACAGAGGTTGCTGACAGAAGCACAGAGTATCTGTACACTCTTTATATTCATAAATAACATTTGTCAAGGAAGGGGGATGATTCAGGAGGTGCCGCTGTTTATAGATGATACAAAATTATTTAAGGTTGATGTGTCTACAGCTGACTGTGAAGGTTTGGAATAGTATTTCCTAGCCAAGTAGGGGACACATTCGGTATGTGTTCCAGTTGCATGAAAATAAACACCTAGTCATCTGAGGGGGGACATGCCCGAGTGAAGATGGCAGAAATCACACACACAGCATCCTTAGCTGTGACATTACATGCCTATGTTTGGGAAACTGATATATTCTAACACTTATGGAGAAAAACAGTCTTAGGTCTATGTAAAAGTGGCTTGCAAAATTTTCAGATAAGAGGTTTGAAGTCAACGTGTATGATTCTCTGAAAACATCAATAATGGTCAAAATTGAAAATTGATTGTTAGATTATTAGAAAAAGAAATCAAAAGGGGTATGCTCCTACATAAAACTGCTATAAACATCATGAATACTGTGTTCAGTATTGATTTTTGCATCTATAGAAAACTATAGGAGAACTGGGAAAGGATTACAAGGGAGATGGGAAGAATGTAGCTGCTTTCATATGACTTCGAGTACATTAGGACTCTTCATCTTGCAAAAGCCATGTCAGAAGAGAGATATGACAGAAAACTATGAAAAAACATGAATTATGTCAGAATGTGAGCAGGGAATCATCATTCACTATTTCTCACAGTATGAGATGCAAGGCTCCCACAGCAAATGAGCTTTTAAGGTTTAAAATGGAGAAAATGCTGCCAGTTGTGGACTTCATTTCTATAGAAAACTATGGAGGCTAAAAGTACAGATGGACTGAAAAAACAATAAGACAAAGTCATGTAGTTTTGGTCCATCAATGGTTCTTAAACAAGATGACCTGGAGGCAACACTGAGGTTAGTTACTTTGTAAGTTAGAAATATCCAGAATGCAGAAGGAAAAATTACTTTATGCATACCACTGCCTCTGCTTTTCTCTAACCAATCAGCGATGCTGGAACAAAGGAGCAACTATGGAAAATAAGCATGACTTATTCTGCACTTTTATTACAAGATCCCTCCCTGGACCTGTAGTGGTCTGGCTTCTCTGTAGCATAAGAACATGGAGTAAATAGGCAGGGTCTCTAACATATATCCCATTGAAATCCAAGAATAAATTTTTTAAAAATCAGAATATGTTAAGAGAAATGAAAGCACCCTTCAGGAGCCTTCCTCAAAAAAATTCATTGTCTCATATTTGACTATATTAACTTTGAATCACATAACATTCATAATCCTCCTTATACTGACAGTTAGAAACAGCCTGAAATCATCAGTGACTTAGAGGTACTGCTGGAAGAGAACAGCTTTTGAGCAGTTACAGAAACTTTACACAACCAGTCAGGACAGCAGCTGTGCAAGTGAAATCCTGGAGAACAGTAAGTGCACATACTGAATTCAAACACACATGAGGTAGTTCTGGGAGTAAGGATAACACCAGTATAGGAAGAAACAGAAACACAGGGAAAAACTATTCCAAAGGTCAAAATCTTCATGGATTTCAATGACGAGAGCTTCTGGTTGATTCTATAACTCCTATTTCTTGTTGGCACCTGAAACCCCCATGCAAAAACACTTCCACAATGCTCTGAAATGTTGTGCTTGCCCCTCTTATACATCCTTTTCCACTCAAGCAAAGGACCCTAAAGCTTGTTCATACTTATCTAAAGGAGTTCTGCCCGACTCTAGTATATTCCAGAACATGCTGAAGGAAGCATTTTTGCATTTCGGCCCACTGAGTGAGCTCTACAGGGTTCATGTCAAATCAAATGCCACTAGAAAGGCTTTATGGTGAGTCATTTTCCTCTGACATTCCTGTGAGATGTTTCCTGCCATCTGGGATTATTCTGAGCTTTTCCCCGTCCAGGTAGATCTGTTGCTCTTTGCAAGGACAAGTGACATCAATTGACAATCTTTAGAGGTGTAGCTCTGCTCAATTCACAGAATGTACATGAGCAGTATTCAACTTAGAAATTGTTACAAATTAAGGTAATGTAATAGTTACAGCCAAAATCCTAATCAAAACATGTGCTTGTTCAAACCACAAACAAACAAGTAAGAGGATAAAGCAGGCTTCTAGTATTTGATATGTCTGTTTCCTGGGGCATTTGTGATTCATTTGGGAATCTGGATAAGCAAGGTGATGTGCCTCAAACCAGGTGAACTAATGTGTGGGACCTACAATAAGCCTTAGCAGATAGATTGCAACCTCAGAGAGTTTATAAGAAATAAGAAAAGCCAGAAAAGGAATGGGGGACTTGTAAGAACAGTTTAGCAAAAAATGTGAGCCTTGGCACTTCATAAAGATAGTGATACAGAGAACTGGCAAAAGTTGAGCAGAGTCAGACCTTTCAAACCAAATTAAACAGATGGCAAAAACTTTCTCAGTCATATGAGGAGAAAATAACCAAGAAAATCACTGTGCACTGAAGATCGAATAGAAATTAAATGCAAACTAGGTGTGACCCAAAAACTAAATCAGGACTTCAAGAATTAAAAAAAAAGATCAAAATGGGAAAATGGGATTAAGTAAAACATGAATTTATTTTTTTTGGAAGTCATTCAGATAAACTTGTTATCTCACCCCTTTTATTTAAATGACAGCTTGATTGTTGAGATAAAGCAAATGCAAAAGATTCAACCTTTCTGCTCTTCAGTAAAACATTTGATACATTACTACATGGGGAATTATTAGTTAAATTGAAAAAGATAAGAGCAAGTATCAGGACTGTAAGATAAGTAAAGAAGTGATTGAACAGGAGACGAGAGTGAGTTATGTTGAAAGGATTTCTCTCTCTCCCTGGAGGAAAGTTACTAGTAGAGTTCCTTTAGGATTGGTCTGGGGATTAATTTTATTTAATATTTTCCTTAATGGCCTAGGCAGAAAAAGTAGGAGTGTACTAATTAATTTGCTGATGATACAAAACTGGGAGATGTCATGAATACAGAGGAGGATTGGAATATTATACAGGAAGAATTAAATGACCTTGAAGACTGAGGTAGTAGAAATGGGATGGAATTTAAGGTCTTGTGCTGCAAGGTCATGCACTTAAGGGCTAATGAAAAGAACCAGCTATGAACTGTAGGCTCATCAGTAGGAAATGACAGAAAGAAAAACCACCTAGTTGTAACAGTCAATCATAGAATTACTATGAACTACCGGTGCACTTAGACCACAGAAAAGGAAAATACAGTTTAGAGATATATTGAGTAAAATATTTTTAATGAAACAAGGAGAGTATTTATGCCATTGGCCAAGGTGCTTGTTAGACATACCCTGAAATTCTGAATCCCTATGGTTGAGGTGCAGATGTTCTGGGTTTTTTTTAACAGCTCTGACTAGTATGAAGATCAGAGGAAAGGATGACCTGTCTGAAAAGAAGCTGTGCCCAGCAAAACAGAGATCGAGAGGAGTAAAAATTGATATCTGTAAGTACATACAGTAAGAGGTAAATGCCAGGGTAAAACAAAAGCTCTTGAATTGACATGATAATTTTGACAAGAGAACAAATGGACTTAAAGGGGCTATGAATACATTTGGACAAGAAATGGAGGAAAGGAGTGTGGGAGTAAACACAGAGCGAGACAGATTTATTTGCTGGGCTTATGTGATGTGATTCATGTCCTGGCACATGCTTGAACCTGATGACTCCTGGTCAGCCCTATGCCCTATTTTTCAGGCAGCCTTGCTTCACAGTCCTTTGCTTGGCTGAGTATATTTTCTGGCACATTCTCAGTTGTACTTGTGGATATATTTTATAACATAACCTCCTTGATATAACACAAATATTAGATGATATCTTTAGCTTATCTATTATCTTCTTTCCTGAGAGGCAAAAAGCAACAATAACCCATGTCTTGCAATGACCAGAACAATGGAATGAAGCAGAAATACAACTGCTGTTTCTTTACAACAAATTTGTTGTATTGCAGCACAAGATATAAAATAAGAATAAAATAGTACAGAAAATAAACACTTGAGTCCCATCCACTCAAAAAAAGACATTCAGGAATAAGAACAACTGCACTGAAAGACAGCATCTAATTTTTGTCTTTTTGTTTTCATTCTCAAGTATATTTCAAATTTAAAGGTCAGTTCATCCACCAGACCATTTTCCTCGTGACTTAATACTACAAAGTTTTCTTATATTCATGTAGTTCCTTCTTAGAGAAGAATAATACCTGCAATATTGATAGGAATCTTTTTCTGTGAGGTCTACAGACTGTAATATTTTATAGCAATAAGTTGGTTCATTTCTCAGAATATACGTAGTCTCTTTTCTTAAGCAGACTAGAATTGTGAGTGTATAATTCCTCAGTTTTATGATATTGCTATCAACAAGAATAATTGGGGTGGAGGGAGGGGGGAAGCCCTCAGTTTTCTCTCTGTTGAGTGACATGACTTAATCATAATGAATGGAAATAGTCTCAAAGATCTGCTCTGTATTTGTGGTGTAAAATCAAAACAGTCATATTGTGCCTTTAATGCTGTCTCAAATGGATATTCTCATTATTTCTTTCTGAGAAATTCTCTACCCTAGTAAGTCTCAAATCTCATTCTAATATTATGAATTAGCAATGCTGAGGTTGAGAAGCAGCAGCTGCATACTCTGATGCTGAGTAAATAATGACAATCCTGTGTTTCCCAGTATAGGGTCCTTTCTTTGTGATAAACTAGTAAATTGAACAGGTTTCTCACTGATTAAGGAGTTACAACTATTGAAAATTTGAGATTTTTTATAATGACTCATGCATCTGACAAATATTGCATTACAACACTTAGTCTGTGTAAACAACAGCTTATTTCTTTTTGTCATGTGTTGTTGTGTTGTGTTTCATCAACTTCAGAGACAATGATACAAAATAATGCAAAGTGACACCATGAAATACAATAAGATGTGACATAACACATTAGAAATTTAAAGAATGAAAAGCTTCAGTCAATTCAGGAAATAGGAACCCTATCCAAATTTATTGTGACAAGTAAGAACAGTGCAAACACTAAACACTGTTTTCAAACCAGAGGGCACCATTGTTTTTTGGCCACCCAAATTGCTTGCAGACACTGCCGTCATCTTTATTTTTAGTTTAATCTAATAGGCACAGAGCTGCGAGCCTTTTCGGTTTGAGTGGTGTTTTTATTGTTTGGGGGTTTTCTTTTCCCGTTTCCCCAGCTTGGCATTAGTATCTAAATATCTAAATTGGCATCTGAACGACTTGGCGTGATTGTCGGCAACTTGCCATTCCAAACAAACCCGTTCCCTGACATTTCAAAAAAATGTATTGCTAACATGTTTCCAAGGATTTGTAAAAATCCAGTTCTGTGAACGCAGGCTCAAAATGGGTGAACAAAAAATCATCTGTGTTAGCAGAAAAGAAGTGTTTTCAGTTCATAACTAGGATATGCTAATTGAAAATCTAGAAACAGGCTGCTTTCCTGTAGAGTACTAAAGAGAATTGGAATATGAAACAACTCTCTTAAATCTGACTACTCCAGACTTTTCTTTCTCGCTCTTTCACTGTCATCTATTCATATCTGTCTGGTGATATTTAGGTCTGCATTAATGGATTAAAGTCCACATTGATCTCAGTTGGAAAATATGAGTTGCTGTTGCTGATCACCCTATGCTATTGCCAAAGCCTTCTCCTTTGCTAGTAAAGTCAGATTCTATTGAAGTCTATCCCAAACAGTCATCTGTATAAACAATGATATGTGATTCTAAACTTCAAGCACATTTTCTGACCAGCTGTACTAACCATTTTTATGTAAGTTTTATTTAAGGGCAGCACTACCATGCCGTGAAGTCAGACAATGAAGAGATTAAAACTTTTTTTTTTTAAAAAGCCATTTTAGGGCCTGGATGACTCATTTGATTGGACACTAGCCTTTCATTGCAGGGAAAAGAAGCTCATACCTAGCTCTGACTGTTGTGTTCAGAAGTAATCTGTATGGGATGCTTATAAAATGTTTATAATGAAATGAGTACAGGGATTCTTGGTTTATTGTCAGTACAATGAAGAAGAACAGGGAGCTGTCAACCAGTGTGCTTGCAGGTGAAAATTAAGTCTCCTGAAAGGGATTTTAAGAAGTGCAGAGCTCGTACAGGCACCTAGCTAAGTGAATAATATACAGGTGACTGCTAAAAAACACATCTTTCCTGGCAAATGAAAATTAAATAATGTAGAGAATCCTTCTAAATCAATAACTGCTATAAAAATCTCTTTGGAGATTTATTTTTGTGCACAAAAGGATAAAATCCAATGTTCATTGAAATGGATGAAGAAATAAATGAATTAAATATATGTTCTTCTGTGCTGCTCCTTGCTGACACTTTTAAAAAAAGTAATGATTCCAGACCAGATCCTTAGCTGAACAACACATCTGATTAGCTCCAATAGGTAGATTTTGTGTAAGTCAGATTTTCCAGAGCTAAATCTGCCATTATTTGAGCTGCTTGTATTACATCAGCTGAGAAAGCGGCTCAAATATGTTCAACTACATTTTAATGTGAATTGGAATCCAAACTGGTACAGTTGTAGCAGAAAAAAAAAAAAGTTGTGTAATGAATTTAAGGCTGCTTGAGCAACTTTCTTGACTTCATTGCCCTCAGGTAGAATAAAACTTGATACTGATGGGATTTGATACTGATGTGATTTAAAGCCAGCTTTTAATGTATTTATGTAACTAACCACAGCTCATTTAAAATCTGGCCTGTAAGTGTTATTGTCTATTTAAAGAATTATAATCATATGATTTCATGATGCTGAGTTTTCAGTACACCCATAAAAACAAGTCCCAGGAATGCAGTCTTCCAACTCTGTGTATTTTTTAACTGTAGCCAAAGAGGAACTTAGTGTTTTTCAAAATCTGGTTGGAATTATTTTTTTTCCTTATAATTTTAATGATTATTAGAACTAGGCAACTTAAAACTGAGTTTTAAAAGTTGATAGGTTTTCCATGAGGTAGTAGTTTGATGAAACATTAAAAATAATAAGCTCTTTTAAAAATAAACTTAGTTTCAATTTTTATTGACTAGTAAAATTATTGTCAGCCAATGAGGTGCCACATATACACATACAAAGGTCTGTATGTGAACATATGTAATGGATTCACATTACACAGATAACAACTGTAATGTAGGCTCACTCAGCTTTAGCTGGGTGTGAGAAAGGCTCCAAGAGGTTTCTGGGGCTGTACCTGTTATCTCATCCTATGACATGGATGCAGACATACTCCAGTGAACCGCTCCATTCCCGTGCTCTGCTGGTTCTGCACTCTTCAAAGCAGAGGAGGGACCCCAGATGTGGGTTAAGTGATGGAAGAGCCATGAACTTCATCCTTAGCCAGGAGCCTTCAGAGCTGGCTGCTTGCATTTACAGAAGTACTACTAGCATTTTCCTCTGTACAGGGAAGTAGTGTGGGAGGCTGCAAGCCTCTTCTCACTCCCCTGGGACAGTCTGGCTTCAAACTGTGCCTTCCAGAGAGCAACATGAAACTGGCATGGCCTACTGCTTATATTGTAATTTATGAACTCAGCAGTGAGTAAAATTGTTGTGTATTCTCTATTCTTGCAGTTTCCAAGTGCAGGTTCCTCTTTAATAGCCTGCCAGTTTAATGAAAGTAAGGGTTGGGAGGGAGGAGGGCTGTGTCCATTTATTCCTTGGTTTCTCTGGTACAGCTGCCAAGAAGAGAACAAATTGAAGTAGTATCTTTTGTGATATGGACATCTGCTCACTGAATCTGGACGAGCCCACCAATGTGCTCCATGTAAGTCACCAGAAGACCATCATGTGGTAATGACTTCCAATCATCAAAGACCTGTCCAGATTTGAACCTGTGACCCAGAGGTGGAAAGTGTTCTATAACTGAGCCTTCCCCTGAACTCACCAGTACCTGACCAGTTCACAGCAGAAAAGAGTAAGAACACTCTGCAGAGAGTACTGATTTTCTGCACCAGATTCTGGAATCACTTTTCCCCCTGTGTTTTCTGCACCTTTGATGCCCTCACCACCATATAAGTTGTATAGCCAATATAAAAATTATCTACACCAACTCTTGGTACAAACCATTGGGGATGTTTTTTGTTTGTTTAATTATATATTTTTTAATCTGTGCCTCCTCATGCTGGCTTCCTTAAAAGCTGCCTGACAATTTGTAAGGATACTTAGATGATATAGAGCTAACTATTACAAGAGGTGGAGGATCGGTTTCTTAATGCTTTCCTGTACTGGAATTAATATTGGAGCAGGAGAGGTCTGCAAATTGTGTGGCAATTTGAAACAAACAGAAAACTAAAAGGCAGGTGTTGTTTTCATGGGCATTTATATGAATATGGATCAATTGGGTTTGGAAAGCAGTAGAAATTCTGATAAAACAGCTGAATCTGACCCACAAGTTTAAGTACTCCTTTTACCGGTGTTACTTTGGCATATTCATGTGTTTTTAGCAACAGCTTCAAGCCACACAGCAGATGTGAAACAAGTCACTGGTACTTTAGGCAATGTTAATATTGCTAATATTTATAAAGATATTTTAAATTCAAATTCAACTGATGACATGAGTTTTCCTCTTATCTTTCCATGAATTAGAGGTTCCAAACAGCAAATCAGCCATTAGGAGACAGAACTTTTTCCCTTCCAGCTGGAATATCAAGGAGTTCTGAGAAAGCAATATGTAACCACTGCTACTTTCAAAGTATCTTTAGAATGTGCACATAGCTTCAGGTCCTGCAAAGGCAAAAAACCTCTTGACCTCACACTTTGATTGGAAAAAGTTTATATGCTATTGAGGCTATATTTTGCCATATTTCTGATTATTACAGCATGCAAAACATATTCATCAGAAAAAGAAAAAAGAAAGAACTAATGAAATCCTAAATTCTCAATTGTGAAACCACCCCACCCTTCTAATTGTTTTTAAATCCTCAGTAAGAGCTCAATGCAGGGAACTGAAAGGCTGAACAAAAATATTTTTATATCCATATAACGCTAGTTTCTCTCAAGTGTCAAGGAGATTTTCAAATGATGAAGCTTTTTGCATTCTCATGTGAGTACTCTGCCTTGGTATACAAATGAAGGGAAAATAAAAAAAAAAACAAATAATAACTGAACTTTGCTGTGGTGTCCAGATTAGAACCATGTTCTGTGCAGAAGTGATGGGCACGTAAGCCCTTCGTATTAGGAGATCTGTCTGGCACTCATCAGGCAGTGTTACTTGATCACAGCTGGATAAAAATGCACACCCAGGGCAAATCTGTAAACACCAGCTTAATCTGCATGGGAAAAGTTACTGTCATCTCCTCCGACAGAAAAAGCCTCCAGGACATTCCAGCAGTAACAGTCACTTCAGTTTGTTACAAATGTTGTCAGATTTAGACACAAAACCATTATAGATGTCAGAAAGCTCTAACTGAAAAAAAAATAAATGTGTTGCTTTTTAGGTGTTTTGGTTTAGAAAAATGAGGAAAGTCAGTAGTTTTATCACTATGACCAAAACAGTGTGTGTGAAGGGGTCTCTATTAGACAGCATGAGCTAAACAGCTACATTTTAGACTGTAATTCAGAGTTCTCTAGGACACCTTAAAGAGATTTTTCTTCTGGGGAGGGATTGTAATTTGGATAGTATTTTGCAGGAGGCTTCTTAGTGCATAAGCTAAAAACAACTCTGTCTTTAGGAGGTGCCAAAACCTGCTTTTGGCTTCCTATAACTCTGTCAATGGTCATATATGCAATTGCAAGACCAGAGCCCATGACTCTTGTAATCAGCCCCCAAAAACATCCTGAATCACTTCATCATCAGAATAGGTATAAACTAATGGGGGGGAAAAGGGTTTTAATCAATTCTAGGCAGTTTAGATAAATAATGCAGTTAGAGATTCATAGCTTGCTTGTCTTTTTCAAGCAGATATTCCCATTTCATTCCGAGAAAATATGCATATATGGAAAAAGAAAAAAAAAGAAAAAAGTAGGTCTTGGGACTCGATTTGGCTACCCAGGACTGGCAATGGAAAACTTTCATATAAATTTAATGTGAGCTGGACCAGACCCCAGAGTTTCCAATGTGAAAATACTGTTGCTACAAATTCCCTCTACGACCTTGTATCGCCCCTTCTACCTTCCCATGCCCACACTCATGCATAACAGAGCTGTAGAATGACTGGTTTCTGCAAAGTGTTAAATAGGAGGAAAGGGAACATTCAGAAGAAAACTAGGTATTTGGGGCTTTCTTCAACCCAAGATTAATGTCAAGAGATTTTTCTTAGCATTAGTGTCAGTGCTAGCCAGGAAAAATGATCCCATTAAAGGGCCCCTCATGAATAATTCACGAGGCCCAATTTAGTGTTAGTACTGAGGGTGAGAGATAAACAGGTGATAGAGTTTGTAGGGAAACCGTTGAGCTTGACATGGTATTTTGGCATTATTAATATTATTTTTTTTAAAATCTCTATATGTATTAGAGGAAGGAGACATAACATGGACTTTAAGACTCAGGTTACTGTTCGACTTTGAGGTGAGGATCTGTGTGATCTGTATTTCCAAATCATTAGTGATGAGCTATTCCCCCTAAGTGCCTTAAAGTAAAAAGCTCCATAGACAAGCCAGCAGTTTAGGGGCTGTGTTTGGCAACAGGATTCCTCAATTCTTTGCTGTTCTCTTCTAAGTTCATTGTGAGTATGGAAGAATAGTTACAGAATGTAACAATTAAGGGTTTTTTCCTCACCAAATTAAAAGTTACATTTTTGCAATAATTGTGGTAGTTGAATAATTTATGTCCAGGTAAATGGAATAGCATTTAGCACTGATGTTTGCTGAAAACGTTTTTTGTGTGTAGTGTAAAAAGGTGAAAACAAAACTGATGAAGAAGAGGTACAGGGAGGCCTGTGAGCATGAGATTATTATCATGTGTGTGAACTGTCAGACTTCAAACTACAACTGTCTTCTTTAAGTTATAGCACAAGTTGGTGAATTCCAATCACACAGAAGTTACTAGAGATGGTGCTATAGCTGGGGCAGCGGTCTCAGCTGCTCACAAAAAAGTTCCTAGTAAGGCTGTAGTAAGGAGCCTTTCATTTAAGCAGTATGTCCTTCTGATTTTCATGCATTTAGGAAACCAGAAACAAGATAAGAGATGCACAGTTGCTCAAGGTGGCTGGATGTTGTGTCTTTTCCATGCTGTCCCTTGTAAGTCCATATACAATTAAAATCTTTGTGTCCATGTTGTGCCATTGTTCTGCAAGGCTCTCACTTTCTAACCAAGCTAATCACAGGGAAATGACTACAAGCCACTCAGTGGGATTTTTTCATACTGCACATTTTGCAGTCCTGACTTTTAGTTAGAAACACCAATAGAAAGAGGAATTCAAAATCCCTAGGAATTCTGAATAGACAAAATTTGACAGCTTACTATGCATACATGTGCTGGGCCTGCCAATGTGATTGTTTCCATTTTATCATACCCATTTTTGCATTCAGCCGTAGGAAATGATTCTGATTTGCACCAGCAGAATTCCATTGCTACTTTCAAGTTGCAAGGAAAGCAAATGAGATCAGAATTCATCCCCCTGGGTTTATTCTGTTAAATATTTACTGAAGATTGAATTCTACCAAAATGCCACTAGGATTTTGCTCTAAATAAAAATTATATCATTGGACTTTTGGCCTCTATTGCCATGATCTGTGACCTGTCAATCCCAGATGCTCATTCCCATGCAGTGGCTGCAGTTTGCATGGTTGAGCTGGTTTAATCCAAAACTAGGATGTCTCCACCAGTGAGTGATTGGCCTAGAGGCATGAAGTGACAGGACAGTACTTCAAATTTAATTTACTTAAGTGATGTTGCTGGTCTTTTCTAGAGTGGTCACCTCTGTGGGACATTGGTTTTGTAAGCTAAATGCACATTTCTCAGTGTATAATAATCACTATACCCTTAAGCCCCATAGGGTGACATAAATCTACTTTAAAAAAATTCTGTAGTGACATGTCCATGTGTATGATAATTTAAATTCCTATGGTAAAAACACCACCAATTCTCCAAGTTTTTGTTCTTGAGAAAAACACCAATATATCAAATCTGTAGTGAAAAGGTTGCATTTTTGTAGCTGTGCTTCATGAACTTTGCAAAAGTTTGGCAAATAAAAAGTGTCTGCTTTGAAATTTCTGGTTTACCATCAAAGTGGATAAAAAGTAAAAGTGAAATGCAATCTTATGATCCAGACATTTAGATGAATAATGACACAGCACACAGAGAATAGGTTTAAAGCATCAGACTGAAAATGTATTAACTTGATTTTGTAATTCTGTGCCCCAATTAAACAGTCCTGGGGTTCCAGCTGTAGAAGAGGTGGTTTTCTTTCTACCTGTGCTCTTCAAGTCACCTGAGGGATTCATCTCACTGCTCAGCAGGAATAAGGATAGAAACAAAGGATTCCTCTCTTTTCACTAGACTTTAAAGTTTTCTCCTTTGGCAAGGATCATGGCCAACTATCACTGGGGCTCCAAACCTGAGTTCACCTGGGGATCTACTCCATGGATTTGTTGGCAAACTAAAAGCATGATGAGGACACACTGTTCAATGCTCCCTACGGAAAGAAGGAGGAACAAACTTGGTCAATGAGATTGGTTGCTTCCTTCTTTCATGATGGTGAATTGAAGCTCTGGTGAGAATGGAGTAGGCAGGATCCAGTTTTCACTGCAAGGATGGTCTCCCTCCACCTGTCCCTCCCTCCATCCTTCATGGTCCTTACAGGCTGCTGGGAACATATTTTTTTGCTCCTCTGGTGAAGCACTATTCCCAAGGAGAGGAAGGATTCTGATACACTGATATTTGGGCATAGCTTTCTCCTCTATAAGATGAATATGTAGCCCACTCGTACAAATATATGTGTGTAAATATATATTTTCTTCTTTGGATGGTTGATAGCCATGTAAATTGTGTGCTGTATGTGTTTTTTTCAGATATCAAAAATATGCACTTTTACAAGTTTGAGAGTATCTGTGTTTTCTGTTGCATTTGAGGTGCTACGAAAACATTATTCTTCTGTAAAAATGCTTCTGCCTTGGATTATGCTTGGCATCAATTTACATTGTGATATTACTGACACTGCCATTTAATTTGCCTGGTTGCCTATGGTCTAAGTGTAGGTAATTTACAAACCTTTAACAATGTTCAGCTTTCCTAAATGATAGGGAGAACTGCAATTACACTTAAAAAGCACTGGTGCACTATGTGTCAGCAAAAAAAGACCTACAAAAGACATAATTACAATGTAATTGCCCACAAGTTCATGAAGTAAACATACATTATTAGAAGGCACTCATCTATTCAATTTAAGTGACATTACAGATAACATATTGCATAAATAGGAAGCCATTTTGTGACTAGTTAGTATAATAATAGGAGTTGAAATTAAAATGTGGTATATGTATTCCTAAGAGCACTTCAAGCTTAGCATCTGCTCTATAGTGCCTTGCATTATGCTCCATTTCCAGTTTTAAACATTTGAATATTCTATAAGGATATACACCAATAAATAATGACACTATTAGTTACTTCCTTAAAAAAAAAGTTTCGAACAAGAGTTTAGGCTGTCTAAGGCCATTCTAATCCAAGAAAAATATCAGAAGCAGGAGATGGTCAGAGGCACAGGGAAAAATTTCAAGGGTTGTTTTTGATGAGCAAAATTGTTCAAAACCATGCAAAATTTAATCTCTATTTCATTTTCGTCATTTGAACAGCACTGTAACCAAAGCACCATGAGTGCAGACCAGACCCCATTCCAGACATGCATCCAACCACCCAAGATGCAGGACCAACATCCTCTTGCCTCTGCTTGATGAGACTTTGGTGTATGGGGATCATGGTTCCCTCACATGGTGCCAGGCAGAGGATCTAAGGTGTCTGCAAACTTTCATCCTAAATTGCACATTTTAGAGAATTTGCCTTTGTATCTCTTTAATAAATAGCAGTTGAATATATATGTAGATTAGAGTTGGTCACTGGAAGATGATGGTCCTTCTGGATCACATCCCCTTCTGAACTGTCCCCTTGTTTCTGAAAATTTCTAGCAGGATAGGCTTTCCAAGGATTTAGGGCAAATATTCAGCTTGCTCTCACAGAATCTCTGGAACACCCGTTCCTCACATGATAACACCATATCCTCCTGAATAATTTTGTTGGTTTTCCTGCTTGCTAACAAAGTAGTGTGTATTCCAAGTTCCCAGTCCCTGGAGAGAGGTCAGGGTCCATCTCAGCAAAGAAGTAGAGCCAGAATTTTGAGTTTGGGGCCTGTGTAGTTGCCAAAAGCAAAGATCTCCCCTTAGGTTATGCATGTGCTGTTACAGAACTAATTAGTGTAAAAAAACCCCATTTTATTAAAAAAACTCCTTTATTATTAAGCTCCTATGTTCTGTGTTCTCCCAATGAAAAACAGAGTTCAGTTGGAAAGTCGGGCAAATATCTTAAGGCTGCTGAAGCAGATATTTAATGTTTTGCTTTTCTTGCATGACCTTACAAGCAGTCTGACACAGTGTACACCCGGAGTAGATTGTTGACTTTTAATTTGCTCGTGACAGCCTTCTTTGCCAACTTTTGCAAACAAAATGATATCATAGATTTTTGCTTGGGATTCCACACTGTTGAACACGCTCAGGTTTTTTTTTTCTTTTTCCTCTTTCATTGGATAAATATAATCATGGATTACAAACTTGTTAAGTATTTCCTTTTGAAAAACATTGTCTGATACTTGATATTGTACCAGGACTCAACCTAAATTGCTTTAATTCCTTGTACCTGCTGTGTAGTTAGATGAGATCAACTAGACAGACCTTTCCCATTGGTTAAAGGTCAAAAATAGCCTAAAGACATGTTGTTTACGGCACATCATATTGAGAAATATACTTTTCATAGAAAGTATAACCATATTTTCATTAGCAGGGATAAAATAGCTTAAACAGCTCTGCAGACATAATTACAGGGGATTATTTTTAATCACAAAACTATTTTTAAGAAAATGTAGAAGAATAAAATTCACCAGAGAATATTTTCATTATTATTTTTCTATAATTATTACAGATTATGTAAAATGTTGTTCTATTTCCCAGTATTTGAGTACATTTGAGAAAATCTAGACACCTCCTAGTAAGAGTCATATTCTGATGACATTTGTATAAGTAGCTTTACTAATGTATGCCCTATGCAAAATTATAAAGGAGTCCCTGATGGCTGAAGTTATAACTGATATTGTTGAGTTTTCTCATTTTAATTATGCTTAGGTGACAAGACAGAAATTAACTAGTTTATTTGAACTTTTCAAATTATTTCATCTTTGTAAAAAAGAATTAAATTATTAACAAATTTAATGCTTTGTAAGGTTAGTTGTTAAGTGTTTTGTAATCTTTTTCAAACAGAACTGAATGAAAAACAGATTAAGTACATCTTTGCAAAAGGTATGAGGTATGAGTTTTTAAAAACCTCAAGTTAAAAAAAAAGAGAGCAAAATTAAGATATGTAGAGGCTGAGTTATTGGGGGTTTACTGGATGATGGCTTGAATTTTACTCTGAACTATAGTAGTTGAGATTCAAAATCTTGGTCATCAAAATGTTGATACAATCATATTTTCAGACACTGATATTACTTTTTACTTGTTTTTAGGAAAAGTTATCAAAATTCTTTGTTAATTAATATAAACTTAACAAGAATGAACAGGAAACACTAGCATTTGCTTTTGTATTTAATATACATAGTAATATTTTGTATTTCAGAATTCATGTTCATTGATAGGTGACTACTTCATTAAACTGACCTTTCCTTTTGATGGGAGAACCAAAAAGACTCGAGACTTGGATGTAACCATTATTTCTTTAAAATTGAGGGTTGCGTAAACCCAGATTTTTGAAGAGTGTTCTTATATAAACTAGAATTTACAGAAACAATGGAAGCAGTTCCCATGCTGTGATGCAAGGGACTGGGATTTAAAAGCCTGCGTTCCTTCTATAATTGGGGTAGACACAAGAATCTACAGGAAAGGATTCATCAAAGTTAAATAATTACAGGGGTTTTTTTACAGGGAAAAGGGCTGCAAGAATGGTCCATGTCAAACAGTGTATTACTATTAGAGTGATAGTTACATGTATAAAATATGAAAAATATGAAGTTTTTGTGGTATTAGTTATATGATAGGTGGCAAGCCAATGATGAGTTTGTCAGATTAAAAAAACCCCAAACCTATAAAGTCCAAATGCAACATTTGAAGTAAAAACGGACATGAATTTTCCAAAAATAGAGACATTGTTCTGTGGTGCTGACATCCTCCCAACAGTCATATCTGTTCACACAAGTCATGTCTGAGAAGAGGGAATAACATTTTCAGTTTTATATGGCTTGACATTGTCAGACGACTAGACAGGGAAGATCTGGTAATTCTGTAATTTACAACATTGGATAATTAAAGCACTGAAGGCGAGGAAAAAAGCCACAAAATTATGATGAAAAATGACTTTCAGACATTTGTGATGGCAATTTGCCTCGTGAGTGAAATTCCCAGAGTTTTCATAAAAGATGTGTTCTCCAGCCTTGTAAAGCCTGTAATTTTATTCCAGAGGAGTACTCTCAAGTCCAGTGATGTCCAAAACAGCCATTTGACAAGGCACGTCTTGATGCTGACTTTTGAGGTGCTTTAGCAAATCATGATTTGCCAATGTTTTGATGCATTTGATGCATTACTGGAAATTATATTTGTCCTGAGATGTGAAACCAAAGTGAATGGTAGTCTCAGATAACATACCATTTTTGAATATGATATCTTAAGTTCGTGACTGTTTCATTGTTATTGGTTTACCTTCTTTGATAATTGTTTACCAAATTATTTGGTGCATATTTTAAAAGAGCACTTAGATGAAATGCCTGGATCTTAAACATTCAGCAGGTGGAGACTATGTGTCTAACATGGACAGCAGAGTCCATGTTTGTATTTTATATGACAAGAGCACTAACTTGGTAATTAAGTAAATATTGTAATAAGCATGGCTCTGACATCCACTTGAAGGTTATAACTCCCCAGGGAACAGATGCTTAATTTGCGTTCGTGATAATAACAACCTAATGAACCTCCCATCTTACTGGATAGCTTAATAAACTTCAAAGAAAACAAAACAAGAATCTATGAGTAAAAGTACATCCTTAGCTTTTCATTAAGCAAAATGAGCATGAGTCAAGGCCCAGCATGGCTTCCAAAGTTAAAGCTACCAGCTACAAAGCAAATGTATGCAGAGAAATGTACAACAAAAGACATAGCTTTTAAACCTCCAGTTGAGTTTCCATAAATGTTGCTTACAAAAGCTACCATTCTCTATGTTAACAAAAAGTTGTGGATATGTTCTTCACTAAATCCTCTTTTCTCATATAATCCACCTTGTGCACTTTATCTCAAGTGTGTTTTATCTGATCTAATCCTGGGCTCATTCATTCTCAGATAGAAGCAACAGGATTATTTCACACTTAAACTAGGCCCAATCTTTCTGTGGGTCCATAAGAGGACACCTGGGTAATGAGAAATTATCTGTGGAACAAAAGATTAAGCAGGTGCTAGGAAAAAATATCTTCTTTCAAATACAGCAATTTTAAAGGAAAAGATAAAACATCTTTACTCAGAAAAAATGTTCATAGGAGGTACTACATTTTTTAAAGGAATGAGATTACCATTAGTATCAATGTTACTTGGCACAAGTTTTGTTAAAGAAAAAGGAAATTCTGTTTTAGTCACCCTAAAATGACATTGATTTCCCTGGACTTAATCTCTATTTTAATGGCGTGAGGTGTGCAGCATACAGCATATATCAGAACATTAGTTTTATCCAGGTCAAGGATGTCAGTCATATTCAGTTGCAGCTTCTTACTTGTTCTACCAGACCTTATTTTAGCACACTTTCTATTAGGAGGAAAGGGAGAAGGAAGGCTCCGTGGCTCAGCAAATTAACTTCAGATTTTTTTTCCTTTGTACTAGTGGGCAAGACAATTCAGACATAAAAATAAAGCCTTCTGCTCCCCCCCAAATATGGGGACATTGATTAGTATGAACCAAGTCCACTCTCCTTTGCTTGACTCAGCAAAAACACTACACAGAAAATTCATATATACGTGTGTATCTATTTCATCCATATCTATAGCTATATCTATATATCAATATCTGTACTTCCCCTTTAGCGTTTAGAAACCACTGAATCATCTCAGATATTGTCTGTGTATATCAGACTCTTGGTGTGAAGGTGTGAAAAGAAAGCAACAATTTACTGTTTTAAAACAGTGAACCAGTTCCACAGGAGTCATAAACTGATATAGTATGTAATTATTTCCCAGTCATTCCCTTGTTCCCTGTTGTCATCAGCCTCCTCATATATAACAGCAGAGAATTTGTCCCTTAATTCCATGGGCCCAGTGGGACCCTGGACTGATGACTTGACTTTCTGAGTGGTGGTCCTTTGAGTTTTCTTCTCCCCAAAGAAATACGACAGAAGTACAGTATGTAAATAGTTTCACAGGATTAAAATGAATACAATACAGAATTATTACGCTAGAGATTGAAAACAGACACACATTAGGAAGAAAAATAAGAGGGAAAAAAAAGAGTGGACGTGATCTAAATCCTCAAGCCTCAGAATACCAACTAATCTTCTGATCAGCTGGCTAACAGGGAAGAAATGTCCAGTAGGTTCTCACACAGCTGGATGGTAGAAGTTTATTTCTTTTTTCTTTTGTAATATAAGGTACTACATGATGCTGGCCACAGAATGAAAGTTTGAATGGTCAACAAATGCAAGAATTTTATGGTCTGAGTCCTGGTTGGGTGTAAAGAGGGATCTGGAGATTACACTGGGCTTGAAGCCTTGGAAGTGAGGATCCTAGTGCTGTGAGTTTTCAGTTTCCCTGATGTATGCAGGGCAATGAGAGTGCTCAGCACCTTACAAGGATATGGATCTATGTCTTGGTAGTAGTAGAAAGCAAGACTACCAGGTCCAGAAATGTGTTTTCCTGAAGCACTTCAAAAAAGAAGCCCAGCTTTAGCATTTTAAGTTATTACTTAACTCACAATGCATGTTTTGTAAAAGCAACACAAGACTTCAGTCTAGAATTTTGTTATGAAAGTTAAAATGTACTGAGAACTGAAGCAAAAAGCCATAAATTCCATTTCCTTTGAATTGTGTACAAATGCAGTTTTATTTGTTCTTAAGGCTTGTAACCACTTTTCAAACTGACTTGCAGATGAATTTGTACGAATAGCCATGTTTTTAAGTGCATTTCTGTATAGACTAAAAATGAATAAATAAATAAATAAATGTGGTTTTATGTAGATATAAAAAGCCAATGTGACTTAAAACTTCATTTGTCCCAAATAAGAATTTTCTTCCTTTAAATACTTTTAAAACCTGGAATGAAATAAATTAAATCAATTCATTATGTTTTTGTGAAAATAATAAAAGATTTCAATTTCAAATGTAAAGGCATCCTCCTAATTCCCAAATTCATTAACTGAGAATGGTAGTTAAACTTTTGTTTTCTTCTGTTTGGGACAGATTATTTATGCACTATTTTATCTTATTATTTAATGCAGCATATTCTTTCACAGATATTCTTCTGTTAAGATCCTGTGGATGAAAGGAAAATGCAAACCCAGAGAAAGGCAAAATCAAAATAATGCTAATGCTGATGAATGACGGTATGAAAGTGATACTCCTTTTTCCCAATAACCATTTGGCAGCACGGAAACAGTTTCTTTTACTTTCGATAAGGGGAGCTTTGCTCACCATCTTCATCTCTCCAGCTCTTTCCAGCTGGTGGGACAATCCCAGTGCACTGATCAGAAGGTGGAGGCTGAGAAAAGAAAGTAAATGAGTAAATATCCAGATCTCCATAATGTAGAATTAGTAGCCTTTTTAGAAATAACTGAACATGGAGTAGCAATTCTCTGTCACATGCAGGAATTCCTCTAACCAAGGGCACATGCAGATTGATTTAATTAGTTATCCTTCTGGAAAGGGGGAGCAGTAATTCAGTACCTGCAGTTCAGGGTTGTTTAACCCAGGGGTATGTTATCCAGGACCCATGTAGAAAAGATACCATAACCATTTTTTTCCCTTCTCATCCAACAGCAGTTAACCGAAATGCAAACAAAGTCAGGCTCGTTGACTAGGTAAGATGAAATTTAAAATTAATTTAATATGTCCAATTTCATATTAATTTCAAAATATATAGAAGTATAATATTAGTAAGACCCACTAAATATCAGTAGCCTCTGAAGATCTCATAGCTTTTAAAAATATATTTTAAAGCAAATTTTTGCTTGTAACAATCTCACAGTAGTATCTTGGTCAACATAAAGGAAGTTTATTAACCTTATGTAGGTGGATATTTCCATTTCTTTCTTATAAAATGACTCTTTGAACATAGCTATGCTCTTGGCTAACCCTTAATTTATATATACAAGATATGTGACTGTAGGCACAAAAATAAACACTGTATCCCTGTCCAGGGGGTTGGAACTCGGTGATCTTTAAGGTCCCTCCCAATGTAAACCATTCTATGATTCTATGACATGACATTCAAGGAAAACAATTAGCTTTCTTGGCTTCTTTCCTAAACTTCCAAAAACACAATTATAGAGAGGGTACAGTCATAAAACGTTTAATGGAAAAAATATCATCCTTAAGTACTGAAGACTCAATGTGAAAAAAAAATGTACTTACTAAGGACTGTAAGTTGTGTATCAGTTGCTTTTCTCTTTTATCTGAATAATTCAATAAAATAGTGGCTATTTCTCTTGGAAGAATGCAACTATTTTAAAGTTGCAGTCTGGTTTAAAAATAAATCTTTTGAAACTGTTTTGGAGCCATCATGTCTAAATACTGAACTGAGACTGTCAGACTTAATTTTTGATTAGTTAAAAATTATTTTCTCTTTTTTTTTCTGTATGATGCTCCTCCAACTATGCAAGTTGTAAGAAGTTATTACAGTTTGGATGTGAAGTTTAAGAACTAAAAAATTGTCTTGCAAAGTGATGCAGGAATAAGCAACACATATCTGTAGTTCATATCTGTATATATTCAAATGTATATATACTTGTATACAATTATATGCTATAATCTATTTATCTCTATATTAAACTGTTTGTTCTTCTGACCAATAGTTAGTGGTAATTATCTGTGCATAGGTACATGTATGAGAAAGGGAGAACAGATGTCCATGATTATGTAAGTTATGGTAATTAATAGGACATAAATGAAACAAGTTTGGTTTTGTTGATGTGTCACTTGCACACTGCTCCTCTTGAGCATTGGGTTACATCCTGTACACGATCGCCTCATTGTCTACTGTCATAAAAATTCCAGTTCTCTTTCTGAGCAGTCACAGAATGGGACTCGCCAGCTGTCATGGAAAATGTATTCAGTTTCATTTCCACTTAATTTATCTAATCTTAATTCTATTATTATTTTATTACAATTATTTAAGTGCTTGGGGCAACAATCTAAAGTAAAAACAAATAAACAGTAGGAGTTCCAGATAATTTGTAAGTGATCTGAAAGGTCTAATGGAAACAAGATCATTATTGCAGTTTTATTTTTTGAAAGGTTAATATTATAGAAGCTTCATCATTGCTGCTATAGTTAACAGTCTGTCAACACTGACACGTTAAATTTCTGCTTTGCAAGATTAAAGGCTAAACTCTAAAAACTCACCCTGGACAGGGAAAAAAGAAGTTGTGAAATAGTGTTTAGATGATCAAAACCTTGTGACTACAGAAGATCTTCCAAGCCCATGATTAAGTCCATTTCTGATCTGCTCAACACTTGCATGTGAAGGCACCTGCTGCCTTCCACGGCTGTAATGAAATCTGAGCACATGCTGAAAGATCCCATTCCAGTGTGTGTTTTATCACATTGAGATCAAGTTGTGTTTTGCCATCCTGGGCTCAGTTGATCATCTCTTCTCTCCCTCTTCAGCAACAGCCACGAGTAGCCGCATTCAAAGCAGTGCATAGAAGTCACCTGTCTTACATTTGAAAGATGGGTTTGTTGGGTTTTGTGCTTAATCATAACCATTGGCTTCTGTTTAATCTCTGAACCTAGTCACAGTTGCTCTCACAGATGTGACTGTCACCCTCTCTGCTGAGTCTGTGCAAGCACAGAACCCTTGTTGCCACTCATTATACTTTTCTGTCACCTCTGTTGCCTTGCCTATATCTTCCCCATGACATGGCTGGTTTAGGGTGCCTAGCAGAGAAATTTAGGCTCTCTTTTTTTTCTTTCTTTTAATGCAATGAATTATTTAATTCTGATGTCCCAATCTTGTTTTAAGATCTTTCTTTTCTCTTTTTCTGTCTTTTTTTACTCAGCCTTTAGAGAGCATGGTACATATTTCACTGTGTCTGTGCAGTAAAAGCACATAATAAAAATATATAAAGGAGGTAATAAATAAACTTGTTCAAAATTAAGAAATTATTAATGCAAAATTTTAACCATATTCTAGAAATTTCTGTTAATAAGTATGAAACTAGTAAATTCAAGTATTTTAGTGGTCACATAATCATGTGGTTATTTAATTTAATCCACTGTGTAATAAGACATTTGATTTGAATAAGAAAATGTGGTAAAATATCCTAGGCTTGATCTAGCCATCACTGAAATTAATGCAAGGGTTTCTGGCAAGAAAATGTAAGGGGAATCACCATGAATGGCTGAATGAGGCAATGAGAATTCAAAAGAAAGGTTTTGAATGACAGCTTCTAACTTCTGGAAATTTTAGCAACATTTAAAGAAATCTGGATTTAACTGGTGATAAGCAGCTTCAGATAGCAATACTTGTCTAAGATGGTTCTTCTCTCCATCTGAGATGAGCCACAGGAAAGGAAGGCAAAATTCCAGAGTGATGACTTCATAAATGGTTTATTTAGAAACTGAAACCTGACTTTGTTTTCTTGCAGAAACCAAATGTGTTAGTTTGATTTGGATACAGTATATTGACAAAGGGTGGGTTGTTTCTCCTTTTTATCTGAACCTGATTGTGGAGATAGAGAAAAAATAATCTGTCCTGAGAGTAAACAATGATCCAAACTCATTGTTTGCTTGAAATAGCTGACCTTGCTTGGCAGACGTATCCGCACAGATGATGGTGCCTCCAGAAGGAGTTACAGAATCCTGGCAAGTGACTCAAGGCCTGTGCAAGCAGTCACAAGGCTCTGTTCAGCTCTCATCCAGAAGCTGTGTAGCCCTGGTAGGCAAGCGGTGTGCCTGGAGAAGTCTCTACTTGGCAAAGCTTTTCCCACATCCCCTCCTATTGAAGTTCTTCTGAGGGGAACTGATACTCTTTCTCTCCAAGGGGAGCAGGGAAAGGCACAATGAGCCAAAATCCATGCCCCCTGTAGTGGCACAGTCAGCATCAGTGTCGAGTTCAGGCAAAGTGGGAGCTTGCTGATGGTCACTCTGCTCACAGGCTGGAGCTCCCATGCCCGACCCTGTTTGCTGACGATGGGCGCTACGTCTCTTCCTCTGGTTGGTGTGAGAAAGCTGTGAGGCTGTGACACAGAAATCACCTTCTAGCTTGCTATTAAGAAAGTTTAGCAAATTGACTGCTGCTAAAATAAGAGATATGAAAGTGCCATCTGCAGTTCAGTCACACGGGGCAAATCTCACAGGCCTTACGCAGTCGGAACACCCATGGAGCGCGCTCAGCAGGAGCTGACCCGCAGGATAATAGGGATGCATACTGAATGAATTGGAAGTAACACCTGGCCTTTGTCTGGAAAATTACCATTTTTTTAGGCCAGTCTTCAAAGCTGAACATTTCTTTAGGACTCTGGAGCCATTGAGGAGGCAGACAAAAGGAAGAGAGTCATGGAGAGACATGTAAAAGCTGTAGGCCCAGCAGAAAGGGCGAAAGGGTATGCAAGAAGGCTGAGGGAACAGAAGTTAAAACCTCAGCATAAAATTCCAGCTCTTCCCATGCAGATCAGTTTTTCCAAGGGTGAAAGGAAAATGAATTTTCCAATGCATTTAAGTGATTTCATTACACAATTACATGCTTGCCTAAACTTTAGCCACATACTGTTACCCATCCTTGCAAATAATCAGTTTTTGGTCTGTGTTTTACAACATGTACTTAGTTTAAACGTAAAATGCATTCATGTCTGTGTGTGCAAAGAGACACATTCACCAAATTCTGTGCCCAGTCTCTCATTCAAGAGGTAGGGAATGCATCTTTTCTGGGTAAACATACATACTGTAGAGGAAGAATGCTTTACCTTTAGAAACATCCACCATACATTTATTACATGTATCTAATTATGGGAAAATGCCACTCTTCTACACTAGCATCCAAGCTTCCAAACAGATGCTCACTCACTACACTCCAGTGCAAAAGAAACCATTACACAGCCCCTGGAGGCGTGGATGTAGAATACTGGGCAGTTACATTCTCACAGATATCTCGCTCTAGTCTGAGACTGATCCAGCACAACACATGAGCAGGCTGAAGTTGGTAGAACTACTCAAATGCTTAAAATTTCACACTTTCTCAAATGCTTACTCTTCTGGATCAGGCTCTTGTGAATAATTGGGCCTGCAGCTTCTTGGACTTTTTTTTGGGAGGGGGGGATGATCAGGTCGTAAAAATGAGAATGCCATCTTTGTAGAGACTTAGCAGTCACAAACAGCAAGCTGATCATTAGCCTAGTTGCATGTCATCCTTCCCTAAATCAGATTAGTCACAAATGCTTATCAACTGAGCCCTAAAATCCTGATGTAGTTTGAAAATATACAAGTTTTTATGAAGGTTATCTTGGAGGCCCAATTAAAAAAAAACCAAACATGGCAGCTTTTAATATATCTGGTGACAGTACCTAACAGCCAAGAGAAATCAGGGAGAATTTCTGGGTAAAGTTACAATCTTTTCAAGAACAAGCCAGTTAGATGGCCTATAGTGCTGGAATCTGTTGTCGTTGCCAACAGCCACCCTCAATATTTTTGCCTTGTTTTGTCTTCACTAACTCACAGCTTTGTGACAGCTATTAGTGTTTTGAGTGAATTATGCAGCTTTGATTTGCATAGGCAGGGAAAAATCCTTCTCATCTGCTGGTGGTGCCAGGTCTACCCAGCCTAAGTAGTTCTGTGCAGTCTGGTGTGAGCTGTAGAGGTTACATCAGCCTCCAGGGTGGACCATTAGTCTTAGTAAACCTCTACAAGCATTTCATGGATGACAGGATGCTACTGTCCCTGGAGAGCAAGCCTATGCATAGGTATTTACTCCAATGTGTATGATATTCTTCAGTTTGGTGCAAAGCAAGGAGCCAAAGCCATGGTCTGTTAGCATACCAGTGACACACTGTGTTAAATCAAGAAGCTATTCAGAGTTTTCCAGGCAGTATTATACGCACAACTACATATTACACCTTTGTAGAGATACTTTTTGAGACACAAAGTATGGAGTATGTCCATAATACGGTCCTAGTAACAGGTTCATATGTACAGTATGTCTTGGTTGAGCAAATAATTTCTGGGTTTCATTTCTGTTCATCTGTCTCTTCTACTACCAGAATTGATTTTCTTCCATGTTGTCACTCAGTCCATAATTAAAGGAGCAGATCTCTATTTCTTTTTCAAACACCTGTTTCCTGTTTTGAAATGTAGGGTAAGTGATAGTGTGTATTTTTTTCCTAAGGGGAAAATCTTATTCCTAGAGCACGAATAAGGTTGTTTATATCTGCTTCAAGTGCCAGAACTTAACATACTTATGCTCTAGTTATCCAGCTGACATTCTGTATTTATTAGATTTTTAGTACAGTATGTGGCATTATAATCAATGCACTATTGACAAAAGCACTTGGATCACACACTATTTATTTAATTTACTACACTGACTCTCATTTAGTAAACTTAATTCATACACTGTGTTTTCATGGCACATTCAGATACATTATTCAGAAAGGGCACATGGATTGCACAGTAAACCACTCTAATGTCTGTTATGTCACAGGCCTTGCTATAAGCTGCTGATTATTAACCCATTCTCTACTGCAAACCTAGCTTGCTGAACGTGTTGAGCAGTAACTTGTGACGTTGTCCATAGTTCTGCAGCATTTTTAATGTCTACTGAAGTCATATCACAGAAGCATTTTATTGTAATGTGCAGGCACCATAAACACTAGATCTCCAACATCTCCAACATTTCCAACCAATCATATCAAAGTAGACTGACTGCCACTCCTTTGCACATAGGATTCTTCCATTAGTAAACAGTCATATTACAGGCATAAAACACTGTTAAGCATTTTAGCTCTGCCAGACTAGCTGCAGCTGTGTCACATTTGTGTTTCCTTATTTTATGTGTGCCAGTTATCTAGATTAAAGTTGGAATAGCATAGCACTCCACTAGATGACAGGCTTGGTTTAAAGCCAGGCTGCTTAGTGATGCTTATCAAACAATTTTCAGCTACATACAGTAGCATTATTCAAAAACCTGAGAAGACTCTAAATTATCAGGCATGCCATGAGAGATCATTTCATTTTTGGATGGAAGATTAAAACATTCCCCTCACAAATACATGGAATCTCCCTAGTTGAAGCATCAATGAAATAATCTGATTTAATATTTTCTACCTCGTTTTGAATGAATGTGTTTTGAACATACACAATCTTACTCAGTCACTTGGGACCTGAGATGGAGAATGTGTCAAATCAGTGGCCCATGAACTTCAGAAAGTCCTGCTTTCAATAGCTCATTTTTCCATTCTTTGTTCTTATGCTCATTTAGTCTTTGTTTGCTGGTTGTGGTTTCTAAGCTATTAATGACTGATTCAACTGCAGATGATGGGCTACCCTCAGGCAACTATGCATTAACTTGCAGCCCCATTAGATACAAGTTCGCCTTGAGCCTTCTGTCCATTAAGGTGAGACACCTTGTACCTGTAGACCATCATGTGTATTAGCAGGAAGAGTGTGGGTGCTGATTGTGATACAGCCCAAGAGTGGGAAGTTTTTCCTGTATGCTGATGACTGTTTGGACTGACACCATGACTGGCCTTCTGGGTAGGCTGTTATAGGAAGGAGTATGGTTTAACCATCCAATGCCCACTATTACTCATTGCATGGAACTTCTTTAAAGCTAGATTACCTTTTGCATTAGAAAAGCAATTGGAGGGAATTATGTGAAAGGTGGACTTGAACTATGTTCTAAACATGCAGGTTTGTCTGTTGCTGCTGTGGAAAAAGATCGAGAACTGTGTGCTGTACAGAGAAACAGGCCAACAGCCTGACTGCATCACTGCCACCTCTGTCACAGCTTGGGATGTCTGTAGTGACCCAGGTTGTGCTTATAGATGATTTCTTGCACACTGAGGAGTGACGGTGAATTTGTGTTAACTTCAGAGAGACAAGGCTCATTGCCTGTCCCTACTGAGGGAGAAAAAGGGCTGCTCACGTGCTTTGCCAACATTGTTACAATGGAAACCTTCCTGTGAAAAAAGCAAAGAAGCAAAATGCATCCTGATGCTTAGAAAGGTTAAAGAGCTAATGGTATGATCTGCTCAAATTCTGGTTCATTCACTAGTATCTTCCAAGAAAAAATAAAACCTGTCCATTAGGCTTGTGTTTTGTGCATGCATATTTTAATGTCTTGTAAAAATATCCTGTACATTTCGTTTAGCAATATCTGTCATGTTTTAACAGGACCTGATTGTTCATATTCTGGAGCGAGTGGAAATGTTCTCACTGATATCAGTGACAGCAGAATCTGGCCCCTAATTTTTAGAGGACTGAATCCATTCTTAGAGCAGCATATGCTCTGCTCTCCACTTTCTTTGATGACTTCTAACATTCTTTTGATGTGGACTCAAAAAAAATCGTTTTCTTCTTTGGATATATGTGTTTTAAAAGAGGAAAAAAATTGAATAGTAGAGTAAAACATTTTGCGTTTCAGGCCACAATCCCATTTAACCCAAAAGTTGCTAATAGCTATTAATTGAAAGAGAAGAAAACACAGAATAATGAAAATGTTGAGTAAACAAAATTAATGACAATTAAAAATACAGTCTTCAGACTCACAGAAATACAATACTCTTTGGTGTAGGCACACAGGATACACACTGACATAGCATAAAAATGTCACTCATGCCCTGGTGTCTGTCTACAATTATGAGCTGAATATTCAAGCAAGGGTCTTGTGAGCATCCTGATTCTGCTTCTTTGCACTCCACTGAGAGAGCAGTTAGGAAAAATGGATAGATAGGAAGGTAAATGCCATTTATAAATACAGAAGCCCAGTGCCCTGACATGCTGATGGTGGAGGGAGGATTAGATTTGCTTAGCATTCACTTCTCAATGCTATAATGAGAATAAACTCTGATGAAATCTACATTAAAAAATAAATCCAGTGACTAGAGAATTGTAAAAGATGTGTGGCTGCAAGATACTGAGAAGTCACTACTCTGATTGACTTCACGAAATACAGTTGATGGACCAGTGGATGGAATGTAATCACATTGTTGAATGTAGTATGTTGGAAAGGTGCTGCAATGTTAAAATTATATGTGTAGTGTAGAAGCTATGAAAGAATAGAATAGGTTATAATAGAGTAGAAAAGAACAGAGTAAAACTTCCTTTGAGAGGTTCCTTTCAGAGGACTGCAGCTCTGAAACGAATTTTCTTTTTCTTTTTTTTTCCTTAGTGATTAATTATTATCAAATATTCTTTAAGAGCTGTGACATCTGTTAAATGTAATTACTTTCTCTTCCATGTGTAAATCAAGGTTTTTCTTTACAAAAAAAAAAAAAAGAGGAAATTTATACTTAACTACTTCTATCTGCAATTTGCAAGTTAAGGTGTATGTAAAGCCTGTGGCTATACTAAAGGCTCAGTTGTGCCTCCTAGGCACAGTGTTAATTAAAGGGTGATGTGGATTCATACCACTCTGAGGGGAACTCTGGAAGGGATTATACCTTAGAGAGGCACAATGCCTCCAGTGCACCACAGCACGTAAGGAAAATGCATGTGCTGTGCACCACCCACGTTGACGTTGCTCAGCACCTCTGTGGGCCCATCTCCTTCCCACACCCACATCCACTTTGCTGTGGTTCACACCAAGGGGGCAATGGGAAGATACAATCCTGGCACTCCTGTCCAATTCCTGCATGCCAAGAGAAAGGTGGTGTTGACACCCTTTTCATTGCTGATAACTATTCAGGCTGGATACAACCTGGACAAGGATAAACAGAAAGTGCCAAGTGTCATTCCTTAGATATAGTTTCTCTTTTCACTCAGTGTCAGGTCTTTTAAAGTCTGACATCATGCATGATGTTTTACAGCTTCTTACATCTTACCTGAGCCCATCCTGTATAGCTGATTTTGGGTAATTCTATATCCAGCATCTGATCTTGTTCTCCTTGATATTTTTCATCAGGAATCATCTTTCCCTGGGGTAGCTCTCTTGACACCAGTGTATTTTTAGATAGGATTTACCCCTGTGCAAATAAGATCAAGTCTACAGACCTTTGGTTTAAAATATTGACAGTATCCAAAAGACATTCCAATCTCTATGTAAATAATATCTATGATTAATTTAATGCACATTTAAGGGTTTTTCAAGGCTGTATTACTCACTGGATTAAATGTACATTTTGGTAATATATTATTGTTATTGTACATCTAATAAATCTAATTTGGCCCAGGGTGATTTTTTTACAACCAAGTAATAGGCCACTGAAAATAGGATTTATTATAGAAATGCCAAGACACTCTTATTTATAGTATAATAGTACAAATTGCCACTATAATAAATACTCTTCAATTATCAAATCATCAGTCTTTTATGGTAACACTGACAAATGATCCCACAGACAGGACGATATTACTAATGTAATGTATTAACTTTCAATTTTAAATTGCTTATTAGATCTGGAACAACTGTACAATATATGATGTAGTTTAAGTAGGACTTGTGACCTAAATCTGCATAACTGTACAGCAAAATGTGAGTACACATAGTGCTTTAGACTGTCCACATATGTAGCATGAAAACAGTATCACTCTCAGTCCACAATTCAACACAGATCCATAGATTGCATGCACTTAGAGGAAACTGTTACCAAGGAATGTCCACAAGGAAAATGTAAAAATCATGCCAAAATTTTTGGTAATTCATTGTTATTATTGGTCCCAAGAGAAACCCAGTCAATTGTGAAGAGCTGATGAAAATAAAAAAGAATAGAATTAATTTTTTTTTAAATTCAGTCTCTGAGGGTTCTATTCTTACCAGCAGGTGTTTGTTTCATAAGAAGCTGTCCACTGTTAATACACAAGAAACAATATTTAATTACATATATTTGATCTGGAAAAAGTGCAGAACTAGAGTCCTTTGTAGAGATTCTACATTTGTATAATGTAAAATAAAATAAGCAGGCAGGATTAAGAAAATGTAATAAAAGTAAGCTTTGTAAGAAGTATTTATTTGAACTATGAGATTGGCAAGTCTAACAATGTAAGAAACAATGTAAGAAACAATGTAAGAAATATAGCAACTTTTCATAGCTTAGATCTGCAGTACTCAGCAGATGCACTTTATATCCTCAGTTCAGTCCCATATTTCAGTACTAGCAATCCAAATAATTTAAATCATTAGTAGTCTCAGAACGAGGTACTATTTAATTTTACAAATTTTATGCTTCAACATCACCAGTAATTAATTCAGAATTTTAACTGCTCTTTTAATGCATCACGGCTTGATTGGAAATAAATGAAAATGTTCTATTTGTCTTTCTGGTCAGTTGGATAATATTTATCTTGTTTAAGAGAGATTTAACACATTTTTTCCATAAGCCAATTAAGTGTGGTCATTGTTGGTGCCAATGCACTGTCGAGATTTTTTAAAAAAGCTAAATAGTTTAGACAGTGAATTGAAAAATAATTAAAAAAAAAGTAGTAATCACAATGGCATGTGGGTAGGATTTTTTCTTTCTTAGGTCTTTTACTGACAAGATACATTTTTCTGTCATGGAGAAAATCTTAGTTTCTCGCTCTTACCTTACTCTGCCTCCAGCACCCAGTCTCACAAGTCAAATGGAGCAACTAACTGGTTGATCAAACTTAGGACAGCTGGCTATCACCTCAGACCACACTATAGGATGGAAAAATTCATGCTGGATCTCAGTCAGTAGTTTCTTCTCAGTCTCTCTGTCCACTCCCCGCCGGTTAACGTAGTCTCTTTTCCTTGGAAATTCCTGCACTTGAAGACACAGCTTTATCCCAGGTGGAGATTCCAGTGTTTTTACACTCTCCACCTGGAAAACAGTGACAGATATTTCTGCAATCCCTTCTGCTCACATTTGGCCAGCAGAGTGTATCTGTAATTTTATTAATTTACATTGACGCAACTTTAGACGGGGGATTAAGTACTCATTAGTAGGCAGTAAAAGTAGGAGCTTATGTCTGGCTCTCTGTCTTTATTTTACTAGTAGAAAGCATCTCTATTTACCCCAGCTACTATCTCACACATTCATAAATAAACATCTGAAGTGCAACACCCTTCAATCTCCCTGTAAGAATGTTCTCTCTTCAGTGCATCTAAATAAACCATACAACTGCAGAATGCAGCAACTTAAAGTCCAAATCAGCATCCCTTGTCTGGTCAAAGCTTTTGTCCAAATGAAATTTGAGACGGTTGAAGGGCCAGCAGTTGCTGTGAAAATTAAAAATCTGGCACCAATAAGAGTCTGAAACACCCAAGTCCCATTCTCAGAAATCCTGTGACAGAATTCAGCATGAAGGCTTCATTTTGAGATCTAAGTTTTGATTTAGGTACAAAAAGAATCATCACTGATTTATACCTGCAGTTACTTTTGGAAATGCAATTATACCTATTATCCCAAAGCCAGAGACCAAGTCAAAACACATTCTAAGAATCAGATGGTAAATGAATGGTGGTGAGGTAAAGGCCTCATGCAGCTGCCCATGCTCAGTTCACACTTGATCCCAAGTGCATTGAAGGCACTGTGAGTCTTTCCTTTGACGTCAATGGGCTTCAAATGAGGTCCTGAGCAACTTTTTAAAAACCTCAGACAAATCAAAACCATTTCCTTTGGAACAAGACTGTTCACACCCCTTTGTGAAGACTATTTCCTTTCCAAAAACAGCTTTCATAGAAAAGTCACATCAGCTGAATTTCTATTTTTACCAAAAGCTTCATTTTTTAAAGAAATATGATGCATGTTTTTACTTATATTTCATCTATTAGCATCTAAGCTGTTTTTGTTCAAACTTTCAAAAATATCCCCAGCTGGGCAGGCCAGACCTACAAACAAAAATGCAGAACATTTTAGAAAGTTATTGCCATTTAAAACTCCCTGTTTTTAAATAGAAACTCCTTGCAGATTTAAGCATAACAGTCACCACATTTTATGTGCTAAGGGGTTGTCCCTACACACTGCCAGTAGACTCCAATAGATCATTTAGTCTTCTAAAATGTATCACACTACAAATGTTATAACTTGTATAACAGAACCAATATAACATTAACTCTTATACAAATCACTGCACTAAATACTCTATAAATTTATGAATGTTTCCAAAATGCAAAATAAATTATAAGGTATGGTAGATCTGGGGAGAGTAGATCTACTTGTCGGGCACCATTTCTGCCTGATAGTTTTCTGAAAGTGATGGGGAGATTCTTGGATAATTTTGTCCACAGAAAACAATCCTTGTGATGACCAAGAGAAGAGTTAAATGCTGCCCTGGTGTTGAAGACTGTGAGAGTGGTGAATGTATGTTCACTGCCTGCAAAGAACAAGGGTGCACAAACATGTTCAGAGACACCATGTTGATGTGCAAGAAGAGGCCAAGCAGAGAACACTGATTCAAATCTATTCCCCTGTGTAAACAGGCCTCCCATAAAGTTTTGCACAGGGACATCGCTGACCAGTGGGCTGTGAAAATTATCTGGGAGATGTTCCATCCCTTGCTGAATGCCACAGATTTCTATATTGTTTCATAAACACAACAACTACCAAACTTAACTGTTAAGACTCACTTATGCCAGTGTTTATCATCATTTCAAGGGATAAGAGTATAAGGGGTCTTTGCTTCTTGAACTGAAATAACTGTTTATGCTGATGGAGAAACTATCTCAATTAGATAGCAGTTACCACAGAAAAGAAAAAAAGTCAGATTAGATGAGCTGTGTTTTCTTTTTCTGCTCAAGCATAAGCATGAAAACCCCACCTCAGTGATCACCATCTTCTGTTTTATGTGATTGCAATTTTACTCTGGAAAACAACACTCTCTAGAAGTTGCTTCCTGAAGAATCTCCTAGGAACACTTCTTGTCAAGTCCACTGCTGTGTTCCTGTTGTATTGGGCCTCCATCCTTTGTGAGAACACACACATCTGTGTAAAACAGATGGATAAGGTGATCTTCATCTGCAGTCTCCCTCCCCCCATCATTTTCTGAGTATTCTGCAAACAGGTACCTCTCAGGGACCCCAGATCTGTGATTTTGGTGCAGGAGCAAAAGCATGTGTTTTGCAGATGAGGAATGTAGATCTTGTGGGATAACTTATGATGCACAGTAATCCTTAGTAGTAGCTAAGTAAGTAAGGCAAAACCAGAAGATGATTCTCTGGAGAAGAATAGTCCAAGCTATCTAGTAGACAATCTTGGGATGAGATAAAACAGAAGAACTGAATATAGTAAAACAATCTGAGAAACCTCTCTCAGAATGAAAACAGAAGCTAAGAAGCCTGATTGAAAACCATTGTCAACAACTGCTTCTGGACTGCATCACTTTCTTCTCCTACGCTAATGAAAGCTTACTCTGAGCAAAATTTATTTTCCAAAAAGGACTTGTTCTGGCACCTTAAGTGAAGCCAGTAGAAGGGATAGAGATGACTAGTTTACTGTAATATATGAAATTGCCTCCAAAATATGTACTGTGCCTCAGATCAAAAACAAGCAGACCAGTAAGTATAAAATAAGCTTTGAAGGCAGTGCAGGGGGTCACAGGTTTTTTGGTGTGAGGGTCTTAGTGGCCTCAGCTGATGTCAATGTAAAGAGACAAATGATTATACCAGAGGCAGAAAAAATAATGTGGTATTATTCCCTGAGGTATCAATATCTCCTCAGACAATTTTTTTTTTTTACTTAAGCAACAACCAAAAAGGATTTGGGTGGAAGCCAAAAAACAACTAAAAACCCCAAACCAAAAACACCGCAGTTCCTCTGAGTATGAATTTAACCAACAAGTTGCCAGGCTTTATTATGCTTTTTTAATCCCTTGAAAAAAACTGATTTACTTATCTGGCTAATTGGGATTCTACTTGTATAATGACAGTTCAGAAATCCTAAAGGAAAGGGCTATAAACGCATACAGAAAGAGAAGGATGAGTAGGCAGTCATCCTGCGGGTTTAAGAATCACCCTAGCAGATACCAGATTCCCAGTTCTAACTCATTTCTTTAACAGCACTGGTGAACTTCAAAGAGAACAGCACAGAACATGCTGAGTCCCAATTACACACCTCAAAAGTAAATGGTACTTCAATGGAAAGACTTTGGAAATTCTAAATTAAATAAAGGCCAAGATACCCAAATGCTCCCTGAAAAATGTAGACCCTTTACTGATAACAATTGCTTCTTTGAAATACATGGTTATTAATACACAAAACTACATTGTTTGGTGAAAAATTGTTTCAGAAGGGTGCTAAGAGCACATGGATATTACTTCTCTTTGCAAAATATCAGGAAAAAAGTGTCAAATAATTTCGGTGTGTTTCTATTGTTTTTTAACAAGCCGTCTTTAGAGACATGAAATCTTTTCTGAACACAGCTCATGTTTCAAAGGAGAAATAGAGTTAGTACAAATAATTGGTACACATTGAAGTTGTGGAAGCATGAGTTATTTTATTTTTTAAAAAAGTCTTTAAAAGCTGTGTAAACTCTCTGTAGTTAAATACAAGTTCAAAGAGTTGTCTTTCACATCATTTAGCAAAAAAGCATTGCAACAAATGTCTTTGATTGTTGTGTTGGTTTTTTTCTTTCTTCCCACAGTGATGAACAGATTTTTCTCTAACACCGTAATCCAGTACAAGGAAACAAACCTAGGAACGTGGCCATAAAATTAATTCAAATAAGTAATGGATAAGGAAATATGTATAATGAGTGGCCTTTAGTTTCAATTGTACAGCATCTCTAACCTTCATGACAGTGCTCATATGCATATTCCTGTCACACATACTCATCTTCCTACAAGTAAACCCCATATCCAGTGAACTGTCTATGGCATGCAATGAAAATATTAAAGTAACTTCTATAGTCACCAGCACACACAATGTTACTTCAATGGAATTATTTTCACAGAAGAATTGCTATGCTACAGTAGATATACCAATGCATTACCTTGGCTAACATATATCAATTATACAGAAGCATGTGTGTGTCTGCGTATACTTTATTAAGCCTTTGTATTAAGCTGCCAACAAGAGTTGTGCCCTTAACTCCATAGGGTATTGATATTTAGCTCATGGTTTACCTAATCCTCCCTCTAAGACTGCAAGTAGTTATGTTTTTCTTCTAAGAAAAGAACTAGAATAGACTTTTCCTAAGGAAATGGACACAAAACAGGATTGATAAAGTGTGTTAAGCCTCTTGTATTATTATTTGGATTCTAAACTGGATGCATTGAAATAAGATGTAGGAGATGAGTCAGTACTGAAACACATACCAGATAATTCATGCTGAAGATCTTGATAACATAAGGTCTAATTTTGCAAGACCAAATAATGTTAAAAAAAGGTTAATTTTGTTATGCAATAAAAATAATCACTGTTTTCATTTCTTCAAATATGTCTGAATTATGATTTTTTTAACATGTTCTTCAGTGTTCTAGAATTCCATTTCTCTCACTGCTTTTCTGTTATATTTTTCTTGATTTTGTTTTCCTTAGCATTTCTTAATTCATTTATCTCTTTCAACCCACAACCAATATATTTGTCCTGATTATAATGGATTTCTCTACTTTTTTTCCTCTTTCTTTTCTTTTGCAATAGTTTGGTCCACCATAATTCTATAACTTACTTTTTAGAAGAATGGGGATTGTACTAGTGAAGGGGGAAAATTCACATTGGATTTCATATTAAAAACAGAAGCTAAGCTTAACTGCAAGTGCCATGATCTAAAATTCTTCAACCACGCATTAAGACATTTTTAAAACAAGCACCTATGAGTAATGTCCTTTAATAAGAACATCTGCATTAAGTTAACACTCCTTTATGTTGTGAAAGATAGCAGAAAGTTGTCTGCCTTGCCCACATTGGCAGTCCCCAAGTACCAGACCTGAGCTTGGGTGCTGATTGCACTCAGTGCCAAAAGACACAAGATGAGGAGCCAACAGCTAAGGTTGCAGGGCAAGGGCTCAGCAATACCTGCGAGCCCCACTAAAGCAAACATTTAGATGTAAAAGAAAACATGTGATTATAAAAATTATTTTGATATTTCTGCTTGATTAAGCAGTCATGATTCCTACCCAGGGCTCTTATACATCTCAGTCTCAGGTGTGGTTGATCAAATACGGGCAGAAGCAGCTTTGGATACAGGATTAGTCAAAACTATAAACCTCTACATTAAGACAGATAGCAGCCACAGCAGTACTGAAGCTAAAACAGAGAAATCACACAGCAGGGAGGCAGCACACAGTAAAATGTGAGGAGCGCTGAAGTGTGTGTTCTTCTCTTCACCCCTCTTTTTTTTTCTTTTCCATGCTTTTGATCATTTTCAAAATAGTTGAGAACTGCCAGTTAATTCTGAATTCAGATGAATGACAGCATTTCCTACATGTCTTAGAACATGCAGGAGGATAAGGGTTCCTGTAGGTACAGACCTTTGGGGTGGGTAGGGGGATTGCTACCACAAGGGCTAATTTTTTACTTTTTTTTCCCCTGGAAGTCTTGGATTGTGGACCACAATTCATTAGTCATTCCTTGTGGCTCAATATCACTTTCAGCATGATCCAAACTGCAAATGTGAGTCACTAATTATCTTTCCTTTGTTTCTTTAGAATCTAGAATTTTTGTTTTATTTTTAAACAGTTTTATTACTGTTTTATCAGGTGCACAACAATCAAAATTTCTTCTTCACTGATAGCTGAACATGGTGCACATTTTTAGTTTTTCTTACTATTTCAGTTTTTCTGTAACACAGAATTATCTGCTTAGTGATGCCAGAATGTGTCTTGCTGTTTTACAGTAAATCACCAGTTTCAGGACAGTCAGAATGTCAGGAGAACTTGTTTTCAAAGTTGCTCTAAGAAAAGGATTTTTCAACTCAAACTTAATAGGTCTTGTGCCTAAATGATGTCAGCATTTTTTCCTATTAGCAATTTTAAGAAATTTTCTCTTAGTGCAGTGGTACTAGGCTGATACAGACCACTTTTAGATTTCAGGTTACTTGGTTCAAGCTGCAGTATGTGAAACTTTTCATAAACTACAGTGCACTCAGCCCTCTAAAAACACTGATTTAATCCAGCTTTATGGATCACTGCTGTTAAAAACAATGATTTTCAAAATATCTTGGCACCAAGAATGCCATGACAAACTGATATACTCCTCTATAGTTAGAATTGATTCAGGAAATATACACAATATTTCTGCACTGTAATCCTGCAACAATTCCCCTAAATTATCTGCATGCATGGAGAGTTGTACTTTTGTTCCTGACAGCCGAAACAAAGAATCCACATCAGTACTTCCACATTTCTAGCCAGGATTTCCCAGACAAAAATATGTGTTCACATACCCTTAAAATATTTGAGGTATGCACAGTAAATCCATTACTTTCATAACATGTCAGACATACTTGTGAATGTGCAGAAGAACTGAACACCACATGCTAAGTAGCTGTTATGTCTCCTGGAAAATACCAATACACTCTCAGTGTCAGAACCTCCTGGGAGCAAAATCCAGCACTTCCTGGAGTCATCAGACTTGAGACAGCACCACTGTCACACAGGACAGTGAGCCTGCTCTTCCCAGCACACTTACACAGGCTGCCATACACCTGGGAAAGGGAATGTCTCCTCAGCACCACTATGTATTGCATTTCAGGACTGAAGAGCAGCAACAGGAAAACCCTTGGGCAGCTGGAAATACCCTGTCAGTGCAAGATCACACACGTGAAACCTTCCAGCAATTCCCATAGAAATGATGGAGCTGTGCTGGTCAGCACATCCTAAGGTTAGGATCTAAGTCTGCCACTTTTTCTCTCAAGAGAAGTTTTTGGTCTTTGGAATTGGGTGTTACCGTAGATCAACAAACAGAACTGACAAAGGGCAGAACATGTATTAGGGTAAGGATAATAACAAGCACATCAAGAGACCCAGGAACGATTTAAGCCAAAACATCTACATCTATACACAATCAGTCTGGTGAAAGATAATATTTACAACAGATGTTCTGTTTCTTGTCTGTCTTCTGCTCTTCCAAATTTCAGGAGAAAAGCTCTGCTTTGACAATCTTACTATACATGTTTAATTCAAGGTATTTAGAAAGCAAGTATGCATTTTTAAAAGTCTACATTCATGTTGGCGGAAGAATTAAAAAATAAAATTAAAAAAGCAAAGAAAAAGAAAAATGTAGGTAAGATGAAGGTGCTGGAATTGACACTGTTTATTCATCTCTACATGTGAATGTTGCTGGTGCACTTCTTCAACCTGAATGCACAGACATGTACAGACAATCAAGCACATTGAGCCCAGCAGCAGGGGATGGGGGAAGCAGCTGAGCCAGGGAGGAGACAAAATCAGGGCAGATCTCAGGATGGCAAGGGAGAGTATGTCAGGAATAGGGATTTTACACCCGAGGAAGGATATTTTGTTCTTTCAGGAGACTTTTATGGTGTAATCCAAAAATGGGATGCTAGGCATACCAGGTTTAATTGCTGTATTTCAACCCACCAAAAACAATGTGCAAGGTGAATTTAACAAAAACTGTGTCCCTTGGTCTTATTGGGCAGCCATGATAAAAGCGTATGAAGAACATATCTTCATTTTATTAATATACAGTATAAAGAAATGGGTCTAGAGTTAAGGACACAAATGGAGCTTTAGATTAGCTGTCAACAATGTCATATCCATGTTAATAATGCCCTATTCATGCCTGGGGCTGACAGTCTTTCTTATTTTTATTCACAAATTCCATTTAATAACAGCAATAAGTCACTCTAGACAGTGCATTTCTAAGGGATTTCTGCACTTCTCAGGTGGTTAAAGTCACTTGACCTTCGGCCTCATGCCTTAAAAACTCCCTAAGAGATGTGCTAAATTGCCCAGAAATACATTGCCTGTCATGTCTTATTGGTTAATTAAGGGCCAACCTAGATGGCCTATAAGGACTGCCCTTAAGTAATTACTAATTGATCTCCTACTCAAGAAAAATGAAAAAATTCCACAGCAGCCACACTGTCACATGGCATTTACTCAAATTCATATTCCTCCAACGGAGGATGAAAAGCACACAGCAAATGGGTGGATTGAGGGCAAAAACATCTTCACAGTGGCAAAGCCTCAATCTCAGAGTTTGTCATGTCTTATTGGTTGTAGCCAGCGCTCTCAGCCCTTCCCTTGTGTTGAAATATCTAGTATTTTCTGTCTGGATTTAACCACTTTGAAAGATATTTCAACTTTGTTACGAATATCCAGCCAAGGAATCTCAGCAAGAGTGTTAAATGGTCACCTGATGAAAGCTAAACAGTTAGAGTGTACCAAAACAACCAAAAAACCACATTTCAAAGCTCTTTTCTGAAGGAGGTGGGATTTAGGCTGGTACAGGAGAAGTTCTTGCAGCTTTTTTTAACCCAAATTGTTTATCAGAATTCATGAAAGAAACCTCCTGGCCTTTTTGGATTTTCTGTCTAAAGTTCTAAAGAGTCCAAAAATCTGCTGTTACCTTCTGTTTTGTTAAGATGATGATAATGCTTTGGGTTGCATGAGAAATCTTGACAATCTTGAAAGATATTTTCAGGTATGAGGAATATGAATGTGATGGTCTTAAGAAATGTATGGAAAACAACATTTATTAGGCTCCTATTAGCTTCAGTAAGAGTGCATCTATATAGAATTCTATCCAAGCAGTTTTCACATACTGACTTCTCACACATTAGTGGTTTACATGTCTCAAAATTATTCAAAATAAAAGGGACTCACCTCTGAAACCTTTCCCTTGGACTCCCTGGATGAAACTAGGCTCATTGGAATCAAAGGTAACAGGTCTGTTGACTTCAGTAGGAGGCCAAGATTCCAGCCCTGTAGACATGAGCAGCATAAAACTACACAAAATTTGGGAGCCACTCTTATACATGATAACATATGATTCAGGAGGATAAGCCAATTTTTTTAGTATCTCCTCTGAAAAGCTGCAGTGTTTCCATGCTTCAACTGATCCTTTATGCAGGGAAACCACATTAGGGAAACCTCTGAAACCTCTGAAACCACACTAGGAAAGAAGCAGCATTTATACTGATTGCACAGAAACAGGGAATCTGAAATCTGGAAACTCACCCAGATCACTGTGGGGGTATTAACACGAATGGCATAATGCTAGGAATCACATTGATACCTTTCTCACTTATTAAATAAAGCTTAACTGCTTTATTTTCCATACCTTTTAATATGTTAAATATTATGGAGTCAGTGTATGTAAAACTGTAAATGCTGTAGATCCCTGGGACCTGTGACGTAATGGCCTGGTCGTTATGATTACATAACTGATTGCCGGTATTCGACTTCAATGTACCATACTGATTGTTTTAAAATATCAAGAGATTGATAAATTAAATAAATGCACTAATCAACGGGCATTCCTGATGCTTGTTTGAAACAGAGATAAGCAGTGAGCTAGGAAGGGCTGCTTCCCCCACCTGAATAAAACCAAAGGGCTGAAAAGCACAGTCAAATCCAACAACTGCCCTTTCAATCAGTCCCCTGGTACTTTGTGTAAAAATTACATCCTGACCTATTTCTGCAGTTGATGCAATTCTGGAATAATATGTTTGATTAAGCTGGCTACCAGCAAGATGTGTAAACAGAAGCAATGTAAGCTATTTTTTTGTGATATAACATTTTTACAGTTACTCAGAGGCAGCAATGAACTGGCATTTGTAGTGTGGGTTTTTTTGTAACCTCGGAGATCAACTAGATTTTTATGACATTAAATTCATCTTAACCAAACATCAATATTTAGGCATCTTTTCAGTGTAGCAGAAAAGCATATTTCCTTAAAAATAAAGGAATAATAATACTGATAACTCTGATTCCTGGATGTGCCTAGTTTCTTGCAGCTGAAAAGGCCTTTGCTGTCATCATGTTCTGCAATGATTTCTGTGTTTTTCTATAACATTTTTCTCCCTACACATGTGGGTTTTATATCCTCTTCATGTTGGTATAGCATGAAGTCTTATGTGGAATTTAGAGGATCTGAACTAAATGTAGCTAAAAGGAACTTTTGGATGAACTGCCTGGGATTTGTTCAGATCTGTTAAAGTAATGGGGGAAAGCACAAAAGGATAAAGAAAAGAAAGGCCTTAATCTTTGTTCCATGAGTGATAAAGCAGCATCACATGGGTGAAAATTGGCCTGACCTTCACCCACATGATGCTGCTTCTGCCTCAGCCACTCTTTCTTTGCTCTGATTAAGTGAAGATAGCCTCTTTCTCTGCAAGGAAAAGTCAAAGAACAAAAAGAAAAAAAATCCTGTCTTAACTATAAAAGGTTTATTTTTTTAATCACAGTTGGGCTCATACAAGCCAGTTTCTAATCTTATTTTTTTTAAGCTAAAAAAGTGCCTTTTTAGAATTTCTTTGGCTCAGTTTCTTTAGCCCCCCCCCCTCGAACCTCAGGGCCTAGATCTTAACTTGCTTCCCTTGGATGTGCTTTGTTGCTCATCTTCACTTTTACATGATAGCTGTTTGACTTAAATGGGTTGTTCGCCAAAGGATTGCCCCTTGGGGAATGGAAAAACTGGAGGGAGGGAGAGGAAAAGCAGTACTCAGCTGGTTTAAATGGCATGTACAGTATATCTATTGGCAGGGTATTGCCAATGCTCCAAGGAAAATTTCAGTGCTCGGCCTCTACCACTGAATGCCATACGCCAAGATGTGATTTTATGTGTCAGGTTATCCCTGTTCATACGGACTAAAGAACTTTACTGCAACACTGTCACCAAGCAGTTGCTATGACTAATATTTTTAACAGCATGATTTCTAAAATTTGACAAGGATATAATAATTCATTCTCCAGATAGTCAACATGCTTGGAGACCTGGTGATGTCTTCAAAGGTTTCAAAGGGGGCACACTGAAATTAGTCTCTTTCGTAATGTGTGCTACATAAGTATTTTCGTTACACTGTTGCAACAGGATCAAAATCTATTTTTAATTGGATGTTAATCTACTGAAAATCACTTAAACTCATGGTTATTTAGGTGTATGTATGTGTGAATGCATCTGGCTGAGAAACTTGGCTGACATCCAGTGAATTATTGCCTAAGTCCACAGGCTAGCTTCAATTTGCACTGGTCATTTTTTCCCTCGGGAGCTAAGAATATATGATGCTGTGCAGCATAATGGAATGTCACTGTAATGTGCAGTGTCTGTTATTGTATTACATATCTGAGGTAGGGAACAAGGAAAGACCTCCCCAGCTTACCTACAGCAGACATCAGATAGCTTTTAGCTGGAAACACTCTGCATATTACTCAGACACGCTATATTATGAAATAGCAGATTACTTAATAAGTTCACTAGTTTCTAAAATTAAAATTAGACATATTGATACTAGCATGCTCTCTGTAAGTCCGGTGTGACTACCACTGATAACTTAGTGTTGGAAACAGCAAACATCAATTTCTGTTTAGAAATTTTGCAGCAGCTATGATTTATAAGAACATTCTTAAAATAATACTGATTCTAATTTTCATATGAGAATATACCGACACTAACAAGGTCTCTTCCTCCTTGGCAGAGGTTTAGAAACATCAGCATGAGTTATTTTCTGGCGTGGAGAGGCATTGAGAGGCTGAATCAATTGATTATTTTTTAGCCATATAACTGAGATTCTCAAGACCTAGTTTTCAAGTGTGTAATAGTACTGGTCAAACCATCTAAGAATATGTTCCATTTGTTTTCCCAAGTAATCAATGGGCACTGTTCTGCCCACAAAGACTACCACACAAAATGTTGTGGTTGTAAATATGTTCAGCAACAGTTAGAATTTGGACTCTGATTCAAAGCCCACTGAAGTCAATGAAAAGACTCCTATTGGCTTCAGCGTTCTTTGGCTCCATCACTTGTTTCTCTGTTCAGAACTTCTAATGATTACTCAGTAGAAGAGGCAATACTGTGAACTTTGGGTACTGCAGTCTTCTTGCTAAAAATAAAATTATACGGAAAGAATCTTAGGGGGAAAATTATAATTTGTATAGCAAGTTTGTTTCTCTAATATTTAATATATATGATCATCAACACATACACATTTATGAACATTTATAGGGACTATTATATGCCTGCATAATATATACAAACACAAACTCACATACACCCTCCCTATTCATGCAAATCATACTAAGAATTCGTGATATAAACCTTTAGGGATTGTTACAATGGCCAAAAAAGGAGCATTCAGTGACATCCATGGTGCTGCAGGGTACTTGCAACACCCACAGGGGACTGGCAAATATGACAGAGAGTCTCTAAGAGTCATGTTTTCCTCTGAATTGGCAGTAGGAAGCTGGTGACATCCCCAGGCCTTGCCAGATGGCATCAGAGTCCTGGTCTGGGGCAGCTGAAGGGAACTCTTAGAGTCAGTAGTTAATACATTAATAATACCAAAAATACATTATCAAGATTCTGTATATTTTCTCCATAATGATCTTACAGAATTGTTTTTAAGCTCAGAATTTGACAAACCAACTGGTTTTAATTTTGTGGCTCGAATCATTATTTCATTAACAAGAGGACAGCATTCATGATGACATATAAAATATTGACGCAATAGGCTAAATTTAAAAAGATGGAACATACTGAAAACCACATTAAAAAACCAAGAATGTGTTTTTATTTAAACCACTAAAAATACTTGAAAATACATTTTTGGTTGAATTGTCTGGTTCTTTTAGTGTTTCTCAGTGGTAAGGCATTACTTTCACATACCCATAAAAGCTCATATTGGGCATATGTGGTACCACTCTCATGAGAAAGGAGGCAAAGTAATTTGGTAAATTCACCTGCCAGTTAGTAGCTATTGACAGGACTAATCTGAAGCCTTCCTCAGCATTGTAAGATAATGAGGACCAGTACTTTCTTTTATTTAGAATACTCTGAGACAGCCATCATATCTTACTGAAAATGCACGTTTCTACATATTAAATTGCTCTGCATACAGCTTGTTTTGTATGACTTTTTCAGTTCATGGCAGCTGCCTCAAACAAGCTTGAAAGGCTCTATTATGGTCTTTTGGGTCAAAAATGGCTTTTTTTTTTAAGTGCCAAAGTACTTAGTTACAGTGAATTGGTAACACAATATCCACACCATAATATGCATATTGTGCATGACAAAAGGCGAATAATTTGTAATCCCCATTTAAAATAAAAGCATAAATACCTACTGTATTCAGCAGATCTGAAATGTTCTACCAGTATATATTTAAAAGAAACTCAATGTATTTGTGTGAAAGACCAAAATAGTCCGTACTTGGTTTGTGCAATTTCTTGAGAATTTATAGCTCTTTTTGAATTTATTTTTTCCTACTTCATCATTAACATGGAATCACTATTGAAACATAGTTTAGGAAATTGAAAATGAAAATCTACATGCAAGTAACAGGAATGAAGGCAGGAGAATCTATATTAAATCTATCCCACATGTTATCCCAAGTACGACAAAAGTTCAGATCAGAAAGCTGTGTGTCACTCTTCTAGGAGGGCCCATTTCTGGCTCTATCTTTCACACTAGGAGTTTCTTCTCTGTGGAAAAGACAAGAACAAACTGAGGAATAATGCAAGACTCCATGAGTGTTGGAAATTAGGTTATGATTATTTCATTGCTGTATCACTTTGTTGCACGAATTCAGTCCCTCTAACTTTTAATCCTTTCTTTGTATAGTCCTTTCTTTTCTAGGATATTTGTAATCTTTTTGCAACAGAAGAAAATTTCAGGGGGAAGTTTTGGTGCGGGGAGAGGAAACCTGTCCAAGGGCACCAGCAGACATGGTCAATGCTAGCAACTGCTCCAGCTGTACTTTATGTCCATAGTCCTCTTGTCCTTATTTGCCAGAGATTTACTTCTTCTGCCTGATGTTTCTCACAGGTTTTTGCTGATAGCCCGTATAAATATCAGCCTTCATTCTATTATATTTGTTTAGCAATCCACATGTAGTTTACATATGTGGACCTGCATTCATTTGCAAAGCCTGAAGATATTGTTCATTATGTTTTATTTGCCAGAATAGATAAAAATTTTTCCCAGAAGGGTGCATGTTTAAACTGGCAAAGAAAAATGATTGACACCTACCATAAGTACTTTTGTCAAAGCTTTGGCGTGTTATCAGTTTGCAAAGCTATTCTAATGAACAGTGTCCATACTCACCAGATGTGCCAGATACTTGTAAAATTCTGCTGCAGTCTTAATGTCAAATGTGTAAGACACAAACAAGTTAGGCTACAAATTCTGCTTGATAATTTTGATTGGATAAAGAGCTGAGCCTAAAGGGTCAAAGAATGTAAATAATTCTAGGCAGGAGCCTACCCTCTTGGCTAATTTCAGAAAATGTGGATTATCTCTGTGCTCAAACACTAAATTGCCTTGGATAAATTTGCAACTTTAATACTGACGCAGGCAGAAGTAGAAAATGCTTAATTAAAATAAGGCATTATCTCTCTATCTGAGAAATTTAAAAAAAAACCTACACCAACTTAATATTCCTGTTTGTTTATCCTTTTATTCCCAAGTGCCCATTCCTATTTCACAAATGTTATTGTTTACATATGGTACAAGAATGAGAACTAAAACAAAGTCTGTCACAAACCCATATGAGGGAGGATTTCATTCTTTCAAGCCCTTAAGGCACAAAGAGATATACAGCAATGCTTTTTAGTCCCAATTTTGAAAGAAATATCTACAGAGAGTTTTCTAAATTCCCCAGCAAATGGCAACTCGGTGCTTATGCTGGGTTCACATCTGCTCTGACTACCTGAAGTCTGCATAGCAGTAGAGGATATGGGTGAAAGGAATCTTGGTTTCTCCTGTGACTTTTTCAAGTATTTCCCAGCCACTCATTGTGACATTCGTATATATGTTTATCACCTTCTAAGGTTCTAACTGTTAAACACTAAGTAAATTATTTTAATGGATTAATATAAAATATTTTTTAAAGTTTAATTCTTTTGCAAGTTGTTGGGAGTGATATGTTAGAAACAGAACATCAGACTTTTGTTTGTCTTTGTTCCAGGAAACAGCTAACACGTTTGTGGATTCAGGGAAGAACTGTTACACAAACTGGGGATGTTTTTATTTAATTTCCTTAAGAATATACTGTAAGATTCTGAGAGATTTAACTAGATTATTACTACTTTCTTATCAACCTCCCACCAATTATCCAAACACAGATTTTAGATACCTGCTTGAATGGTCTTAAAAACTGGCCCAAGAAAATATACATTTATTTAGTGATATTTTTTTGCATTGACTCTTTCCACACTGTCCTTTGCAAAGTAAAGCTAAAGAAGATCATGATTTTTGTAGTGGGGACTTTACATCTGCCCTCATTAATGATCATTAAAAAGGGTCCTTATTCCTCCTCTGGACTTAGAAAAATTCCCCGCTGCCATGGGATATGGACACGAACTCCAATGCTGTCGATGTCTAAAAGCACTATTTGTGCATTGTACTAAAATATGCACTGTCCGTGATTTCAAGTGTGCCCAGATGCTCCCAGTTATGTGGAACAGTTAATATTTGGCTGGTATCTTCCCACTTGCCCCTGCCAAGGGAGGGAGATCCCCCCTTATGACCTGGGAGGCTCAGTGATGACAGCACTTTCACCAGCTTCTTATCTTCCCACTGTTTCTCTCTCAGAGTTACTGTGCATTCATACAGTGCAGGTGAATAAAAAACCCCAGAATTTATTAGGAACACAGAGGTTGGTATGTCTGCATGCTAATCATTTCTAGTTATGCATGAAGTTAATTTACAAAAGAAGATTTACATTATTTTAATGGCATTCTCTACAAATAAGATTCAATTATTTCAGTTTGGTTTTGATGCCTTTTTTTGTTTTGCTTGTTTTGAGATATGTATTAATTTGCTTTATCAATAATATGAAAAATTAATGGAGCTCTTATTAAGGTTAAAAGCACATCAGAGAAGTCATCACTTGTTAGCTCTGTTTTATTACTATGATTACAACAAAGTTGTACTGCTATCACTGGCAAAATAGTACTCTGTTTTCCCTGGCAAGGGAGCTTTCCTGCTTTTGCTCCTGGAGAGGAGCATTTGGAGCTGTCCTTTAGAGCTGCATGGAAGCAGTTGCAGAGCAGCACAGAGGAATGGCACCCATGTGTCCTCCATGTCTGGCATACCTGGGACACCCCAGCCTCTTCCTCATCCCCCGAGCACACAGACACTCACACACTACCAGCTCCTGCAGCTCTGCTCCACCAGCACAGCTCTGCAAGGCACCCACCTCCCCCCCACCTCCTTCCTCTGGCGTGGGACACCACCAACCCTGACTGTCCTTGGCCCCATTTCTTCCTGAGCTCAGCTGGCCTCACTTTACCGGCCTAAAACAGTTTTTATTTTAAGAGGTCTAATCCTTCAGATTTCACGAAGGCGATTTTCCTGTTGATTTCAACAGAAGTTGTATCTGAAGATGAATGGTAGGATAATACCCATTTGAAATATAAGTGGATAGCAGCATCAGATCAGATGGGTAGTGAGAAGAGACTGAAAGGAAAATGATGACAGGGCACTTTTTGTTAAGTTCTGAGCCAATGAAGAGGGATAATGCAATTTAGCGATAATTCTTTGGAAAGGAAAAAAGACTCTATCACAGCTGTATCAACAATATCTTAAAAAAAAAAAAAAGCAGCTGACTTGACATGTCAAGCATCACATATTTGGCTATGAAAGCAAAGCATAAGCCATGCTGGCCACAGACTTGGAACAATGCCACTGAAAAGTTGGTCTGTAAACTGATGCTACCTTATTTCTTGAATTCTAGGAGGGCTTGCTGAGATTTAACAGCAATGCAGAACTACCACATTCCTCATAGATATTTCTTTTCTTGTTACATGAGATCCATGCATGAAGTGAAAAAGAGCAAATGAACATCAGGTTTACATCACCACTGATATGTGAATGATTGATCACCCATTAAATCACATACAGAGCCAGTAACAGCACACGGGGTAGTGTTAAAGTAAAATGTTTGATATTCTTTACTCTAATTAAACATGGAAATAATATGATGCAGTCTGTATTGTAAATGTTATTGCAGATTATAGACCTAAAGGAGAGGTGTTATGCCACCTTTATAGCCTCCAGTTCCTGGAGAATGTGACTTAGAGCTGCCTCAGGGCTGCCCTAAATTACACCAGTTGGTAATGACTCCCAAAGGGCTGCTATGCATCCAGTGGTTGCTGGAGTGTAAAGTACTTTGGCTATGCCAGCAGCCCATCATTTCACAATGGAGGCTGAGAGCAGCTGGCATAGTGCTTGGAGGAAATCCCCAAGTAGTGGTTTAAGATATTTTTCTAACACTTTTTATCATGAGAGTGATATAAAATAAGGGCCAGATTTCACAAACACACAGGAGCTTTTTCATTTTTATTTAAGCATCTGTAGTTGTGGTTTGATAAACCTGGAGATGAGGGTTTCTATAGGATTTCAGAAGAGTTATCAACCTAATATTGTTTCAACTTGGCAGTGTTCCAGATCTCTGCTCCGGCCTCAATTCTGTGCCCATGGAGTGTTGCCCCACTGGCTGTCAAAGGCATATTCCTAATTTACATCTGTGTTAGCAAAAGGAGAATTGGATTCCCCCTTGTATGTGCAAGTTTTTCAGTTCAGGCTTATATTCCAGCCTTGCTGGAGCTGCCAAAGACAACAGTTGAGTTTGCATGTATAGAAGACCCTTGGAGTACATATCTATGTATCTCATTCAAAAGCTCAGCCAATTCAGACAGAATGATGCATGCACTGGTTTTTCTGTACAGTGTGTGGGTGGGCCAACCATTCTTACACAAATATCTCAAAAGGTCAGCTGTGAAATTATTACTTCATATTGGTGGTTTTGAGGATTTAATTTTGATCTATCTTTAGGATGTTATTAAGTGAACATCCTGAAAGCACTCACTGACTGCAGACAGTAGAAACTCATGTCTCTCAAACTAAGCGAATGCAGTTCAAGACTCAACTGATGACAGTGTTTGCAAACCTCTGAGGTAAAAAGCCACCACTTACAATCTCACTAACTCTTCTATGAAACATAGGGAAAAATAAAGTAATTGACAGAGATATACACAGTCCAGAAAAGTAGAAACCCTCTGGGAAGCTACCTAGGAAGAAGTAGTTATCAGTTCTGTGTATAGATACATTTTTTTAAAAGTCCATAAGCCCAAATAACTTTGAGGAGAAAGATGATCTTATGGATACATGAAATGTTCCTGGATGTGAACTCGTAAAGTCCTGGCTTTCAATTCAAGTAGAGAAAGATGAGTGTGCATGCAAGTACTGCACTGTAACTTTCCTAAAAGGAAGAAAAACATACCATCCCCTTCTTTTTCACTGTCTCTGCTTTGACCTAGTACTGGCTAGAAGGTCTGCATAGGGTGGCAAAGGGTCAAAAGGAGGATGGATGAAAGAAGCTAACATTGCATTTTGTCTGCTCCCTACCTGTATATCCTCTGTACAAGGAGAAGTGAGATGGTCCAACACTTCTATCCTCTTCTTAGAAAGTCCAGAAAGTTGTGAGAAAACTTCTTTAGTGTCCCGTACATATTCATAGATTGACACATGATGAGTTCCCAAAAGAAACTGGGGAAAGTGGATGAGAAAATCACAGGATGAATTATAATAAAATGGTCAGAAAGGGGAATCATCTAGCCCATCATTTTGCAGGATTGATTTTAGCTAAGTTAATTCTGATAGCCTCCTGTTACTCTAATCTTTTTAAATATCAAACTATTTTTAATATTAGTAGTACCTGTTACTATCCTCTAAGCAAGCCATTTTGGTGCTTAGCTACTATTTCTGCAACCTGGAATTACATCATCATGTTAGAATTAATATAAGACAAATACTGGAAGTCCATCACAGCCTTAATATGCTTCATTCTTTCACTAGATCCTTTCAGGAGTTTGGAAAGAAGCCTAACTAATCCTGGCCAAAATTTCTGATCACTTTAACAGCGTAAACTTGGCATAAATCCTTGGAAGGCCAATGTTTTACTCCACATTTCCAGTAAAGCTGGAATACAGTACCCGAGGACAAGAAACTCTTTTACTATGATGTAAAACCTACAGATTTTCATCTTCTCTGTGATTTCAAAATTTGTTCTTGAAGGCAGAAGGGCAGGGATAGACAAATACGTAATTAAAGAGAGCTAAAGCAGGACAATAATGAACAAATACCAATTTTTTTCCCATAGTTCTCAAAGGAAGCGAAGGTAGAGATGTAGAAAGTCAGTAACAGTGATGCACTTCACTTAGCATGGGTTCATGCAGTGCAAAAAGCTTAATGTCTGTAGCTGAGCTGGGCCTAATGGGCATCAGCTGTTATCTGCAGAAATGGAGCCTGTTAGAGGCAGCCTGGCTACCAAATCCATCTGTGATGGCTAGTGGGATTTTCAACATGCTTGTGACCTTTTCTTACTCATTTTGCTTAATTTTCATCCAATAAAAGCCATCATCTGACCGGTCCACCTAACCCCGAATTCTGCAGCCTGAGCCCATTGGTGAGGGTTTAGTGAGAAGCTGAAGGGAGAAGAGGGGGATTCTGCAAACATAAAGCTGGGGCTGGGGAGTGAGGGGAGCTGCTGAAAGACCTATGCACCTGACCAACACCTACATTTTTATCAGGTTTTTTATATATCTTTTACACATGTATGCATGCATATATGTGTAAATATATAGCACTTTCTACACTTTTCTTATTTCTTTCTGAAATAACCAGACACTGCTGTAAATCTCCTAAGAGGCTAGCAGAGACCTTTGCACACTGCCTTACACCACACAGACTGAAAAAACCCTTTCCTACTCTACCTGTCCTACAGCAGTCCCATGGATACTGTCAAGCACTTGCAGTCAAATCTGCATGAGAATAACCCACCAGGGCACCACCAACCACTTTATCTTTTGCCAGTTTTGCAGACTGATTTATAGTTAATATTTGCCAGCAAATTCGTGGCCTTCTTAGGACATCAAGCACAGGAAAGAAGATCTTATTCTCACCAGAATTAGAGACTTCCAGCCCCCTCTCCTGTCTGAGAAGACTTTAAAGTAGGGAAGAAGGGTCCCTGTATTTTCTTGTCCCACTACACATATATACAAAGACCAGAGTATAAACTTATCTCTGTGCAGGCAAGGATTTATCTCTTGAAACAAGCATTTGACTTAGAAGGAGCACTGTGAAATCTACCATAAATCATCATAAACTTACAATTTTTTAAGGAAAACAATTATATACCTGATCTAAATTGATCCAGTTTAATAATAATCTCATTTATTATTTATATGCTTTATAAAGCTGCTGGCACATGAGGAAGTTATGAGTAACTGAGGAAGTTCACACAGCAAAAACTTATTACCTGTTATTGCTGTTCCTTGAGTATTTTGATGGTCGCATGCTGGGTATGTTTACACAAAAAATCAGACTCTCCAACGTGATAATGTGAATTTAACAGAAATGTTGCTAGCTTCATTTCCATTGTACAGCAAAATACTGCTCTGCAAGGTTTAAGTATGGATAGTTGGATGGAATGAAGTCACAAATACCCAGAGGTTTTCCTCCATAAAGTTGCAACAGAAGTACAGTGGCCTGATAACTCTGCTTTTCAAAATCCTGACAAGGCTTTGATCAAACATGAAAAGAAACACAATTTTATTCAGACAATTTAGAATCAAAGCATTGTTTACTTCCCCTCCCCCCCCTTTTTTTTAATGGTGGGTTTCTTATCAAACAAGCTCAGCTTCAATCTTAGGTCATCAATTGACATTCCAATTGCATGAGTGTCTCTGCATAGAGGCAGACTCTTTTGCAGTGAAGTTCAGTTCTATTTAATAGATGAAAGTGGATTCTAAAGGTCGAAATTCTACCAACAGAACTCAGAAGAACAGTGATTTTAATGACATGCAAACGAATGGAATACCTACACTAGGCTGAATTCTGACATGGGTGAGCGGGACAGAAGGAGGAAGATCCAGGTGGCAAATGTGGAACCTTGTGGATTAGAAAGAACCCTTTTCCAAAAGCACAGGTACACAGATTTTGCTTTTGGTTATTTCCTTCAGGAGGCAAGATCTGTGTTTGGGATTGCTCATTTGGGGGCAGGGAGGGGAGGAGGTAGGTGGCAGGACAGGCACACAACACAACACATTGGGGGTAATGTAGAATGTTTGCCAGTCTGAGCAAAGGAAATATGCCGTTTATTTTCCCAAGTGTCCTGCAAAAGGCTATTTGAGAAGTGCAGTGATTTTTGACAAATTACCAAAATCTTTGAGGTGGCTCTGATGCTGTCAGAGCATTTTTCTCTCACCTCACACAAAGCTTTTCAACTCCTCCTATTTTAACAATCCTAACCACAAAAAATCATCAGATATTCTATTGCTATTTTAAATGGCTATTGTTCCACTGCATTTAATCATTAAGGAACCAGAAGGGACACATTTCATTGAAAAATATTCATTTGACCCTTTGTAAACAGCAACTTGAAGCATTTTAACAGGCTCTTCAAACTGTTTGGGCAGAAATAAAGAAGCATCTGGTTCGAAGCACACTTTCGTATTGTATTGTTTATGTTGATAGCTTAAGTTCTTTGCTGTGCATTGTTATTTATGACAATTGAATGCAGAACATTTTTGATTCAACAAAGTACTTTCCTTCTACAGCATGGGAATAAAGCAATCAAAGCTGAGGTGACTTGACTGATTTCATTTAGAAGGTGGATTCCAGCAGGCCTATTAGTGTTGAAGAAGGGAGGGGGAAGGAAAGGATGGAGCAGGTAACTAGGGGATACAAATTTAAAAGGGTGAGAAATCTGGGAAAGAATCCTGCTGATGGTATGGACTACATGAAAAAATTTCCACAAGTCACTAAAGCCATGGGAAGAAATTGCAGGAATCTATCCAAACAAAAAGGCAAGAATTCTATATAGATGTTTCTTTTCTTTTTCTTTTTTTTTTTTTTTAACTGGGAAACTTGCAAGAAACATTGATACTTCAATCCTCTTGTTCCCTAAGCCAATAAAACCCTCAAAAATACTCACATCTTAAAAAGTATTTTCATTGTGTTTCCTATGTTATTTCAGAGTTAAAAAGCAAATCAAATTATTCATATTATAAATGTAAAATGAGTCAAATGCCAAAGTAACAGTGAAAAATAAATAACAAAAAATAATACAGGATTATATCAGTAGTAGTAGAACTGTCCCAGAAAGTTCTTAAAAAGGCTTATCAGAACACTGCTTTCACCAGGCATTACCTAACGTGTATATAAATTTAATAATGTACAGTTATCCAAAATACATAAATTACTAAATATATAAATAAATTTCTCAATCAAAAACTTAATGCTGATATTATGGTAAATGTAAAAAAAAGGAACAATGAAATGCTTAAGAGCAAAGTTTATGAATTTTAAAAATTAGTTAAAAGCATCTATTTGCTTAGAAGTGGGTGCAGAAGAAGTGCTCATGTTCTAAGGAAATCAGTTTTCTAAATATTCTAGGGGGACTTTAAGGGAGAAAAACAGGTTCAGTAACTCTAATAGGCATTAAACATTTGCAAAGCAGCTGAGGAACACGTTTATGATTCTGACTTTTCTGTTTAATTTATTCTGTCCCATGTTTCTATTTACTCTGTAAGGTGCTGATTTTGAACCAGAGCAGCTCACATAATTTGATTTCAGAGCTATTTCCCATAGATCATCCACTAGGACTGAGCTCCAATAACAGCAAGCAGAAGCCTGACTAGCCCTAGTGCTTGCTCCCAGGCTATATGTTATTTTCTTAAATACTCTTATTTAGACTTTCTGATTTCAGCCATGTTCAGCAATTCAGTAGCAGCAGTATTCCAGTCAAAGGAGTATAATGCAATTAACTATTTTTTCCTGTTGTAATGGTAGCATCTTCAACTTGTGGTTTGACAGATCTTTTTAGTCAGGCTGAATTAAGCACTATATGCCTCCTTTGCCTGTTCTCAAGACTTTGGCTCTCTGCTATTTAGTTCCTCTCAGGCTGTTTTCCTTTCATTTGCCTTATTAGTAGGTAGGTCAGTAGCTGATGCCACCTACTGTGGGCATCTAAAGGCTTTTCTTTTGTTTCCTTTTTTCCTAAAGCTTGAGTTGCCACTTTCTTTAGTAGTGATTCACAAAAGATATTAAAAAATCATTTAAATCTCTTATTAGTAAAAACATACTGCACCTCCCTTTACAGCTGTGTATACACCTTTCTTTATAAGCATGTATAGTCCCAGTGTCTCGTCCAATGTTTTAAACTGACAACGATAACTGAAAACTCCAAATTGGTTGCAGATATATGACATATTAATTAATATCTTTCCATTTCCAGAGCTCTTTTCATCTATAATAGTCTAGTGATTTTTTTTTTTCTTCCTCTACTCAGAAACCCCTGGAAGCTGGGGAAGGTCAGACCTTGGTTGTGTTGTTAAGACAGAGGGACAAATTGGCATCTATATATAAGATCTGTGTTGCCTCCCTTGAGCATTTTTCCAAGAATCTGAGCAAATGCAGAAGATGATATTGTACTTCTGGGTCATGCTTAGCTGTAGAGGAGTGTGAAGCAGTGTGTACATGTGTATGTTTACATATCCCAGCAGGAGCAAATAAACTGTTGTAAGAAAAAGCCATAAGGATGGGAGGGGATTACTATTAAGCATGTTCTCAAATGCTGGAATGATCAAGCAGGTCCTGCATGTGTCTTTTTACTTTGCAGTCTAAGGTAACTAAGAATTTTCCAATACTCTACCATTCTTGTCTTTAATGCTCTGCTGTCATTATATCCTTCCCTTTCAGCTTTGAGAGTGATCCCACTAATGCTCTTTTTCTATATTGCATCCTTTTCCCCATTGGCTACTATCTTATAACATCCTCTGAGTTCAAATTTGAACCTCTCTTACCCTGCTGGCTTTCTTCTACTCTTGGGCACACTGTGCAGCTATTACTCTGTACAGGATATCTGTTACCCTGCTTACCTTTTAAATTATTGCCCCATATCTATCCCCTTCTGTGCAATATTGTTTAGTCGTGTAATATGTTTCTTTGTTTCTATTGTAGCCCTTGTTTTGTCTATTTTTATACCTAGTTTCTGCTGGCTGCCATTGCTCCAGTGCCACATAGACATATCTACAGAGTATAACAAATAAGCTGTTGCAGAAATAAGAGAGGATTTGGGGACATACATCACAGATTTACACTTTCTTCTATTTAAAAGGAGATGGTTGGCTCCAAAGAGTTACTAATATGAAATCTATACAGATATACTAATCTCTGAAGTTCTTAGGCACAATTCTGACCTTAAATCACTTACGCAAAATCTGGGGTTGGAAGTCTTAAGATGAATTTCAATAAATTTTTTGGTGAGAATAGCTCCATGAATTGAACTTACTGATGCTGGAATGACAAGAAGCTCCACATCTAATTCATTAGGTTGAATCTGTAGAATTATTGTGGCCATTTCAAGTCTGTGCCATCATGTTCCCTCCTCATTTTGCTGGTTTTCCTACAGTACAAGCTCTGGAAAACAGCTGCACCATTCAGTATAGATGCTCAGTGGTGTGTGGCCTCTGGAAGGCTTTCACAGTCACAACCACCTGCTCTGTATGTCAAACATACCTAGCCAAGCAGCTACTCTGCTGCATGACCAAACCACTGGCAGGAAACAATTGTTCATGCAGTAAACTCAGGTCTATAGCACAAAATAGTGCTCAGACAAAAGTAAGAAGTACAAATTCTCAAAGCTAAACTACATCATGTGCATAGAAATTGGAAAGGAGTAATGAATACCCCTGTAATACAAGACAATCAATTCCTATAATAGCTTGTTTGCAAGGTACCATTCACACTGCTGCATTGTCTCCTTCCCCTTCCAAAAATGAAGCTGCATTCAAAATACACGGCTGCACAACCACCACAGTTGCTGGTGCATCAGTGTAAACAAAATTGCCCAGTCTGCAAAGCATTTTGGCTGATATATGTTCACAAATGTGCAAGGTGCACTTGGTTATGTGTGTCTGAACATAAACATAGGCATAAGCATATATACAACCAACTCAGTTACAATATAGTAAAACCACATTTCTGGTCCTGTCTGTGTTTTTTTCTCTATAAACATCAGAGGTTCTAGGATCTCCCTATTTTATGTCTCTCATACTATGCAACTTAAACTTTTTATTCCACTTTATAATCTCTTCTTATAGCACATACATAGTTCCTTTCTTTTTGAACACTTCAGGAGTCTCCTTTTTCTCTAAGCAGCATCTCTTCTCCCAGTTACTCACTAACATAACAATTCAGATTTCTCTGTTGCGTCCTTACTTATCACTTTAGTGTTTTTCTTTGAAATGAAACTGAGAACAAAAACACTCCAAAAAGGGAATTAACTTGGACTTGTAGATGTTCTCTCATGAAGTTTTCACTTTGGGGATGGTATTTGTAGAATATTTTTCCTCTTATTCCACTTCACACAAATTTTACTAATTTAAAATTTTCTAAAATTATTGCATTTTATTTACTAATGAACAGAATAGCCATATTTTCAAAAGCATTTTACAATAAAATTATGTCTTCAGCTGATTCTGAATTTTCCATGAGGTACTGGTTTTGACTTTTGGAAATCTTGTCTTGTGGCTTCCAGGAAAAATCTTAAGTATCTAAATAATTGCTGATTGTTGGAAGTGAGGATCCAAAATTCTCATTCAGAGAGCTTTACTTACAAATTCTGAGCACCACTAGATTTTCAATGTAGTATTCACGTAAACAAGAGACTAACAGTGCTTGTTGTAAAGATAGAGTGTGTTTCTAACTGAAATGCAAAGAATAGAAAAATTGTATTTTATTCACTGTAAAAATTTGACTCAGTGAAAAAGAAATTCAGCTGGCAATACACAGTTCTGTTCTGGCTTATTAGCAGAAATGCTAAAGGCTACCATCCTGTTTCTATCAGTACAGCAATAATTTGGACAGTAGGTATTTGCATTTCTTGGTTTTGGAATCTTGACAGCAGCTGTTGCCAGGTCCTGCCTTCTTGCATTGCCTTTGACACTGGAAAAAATAATAACCACAGAATGTTTAATTTTACTGTCTTATAAGGGGAAAAAATCACTTAAAATTACTTTTGGATTTTCATTAATAACCTTAATAACCTCTTAAGAAGTCTTTGGCAAAGCAGCCAATAAGAACGAAGGGATTACAAACTTTGAATTTAATGAGGGTTGGTTGATTGTGGTATTTCTTGTTCGGCCACAATCCATCGTCAGAAGAATGTGTATAAAGATTTCAGTGCCCAGAATCACAAAATCAAAGTATCGTATTTGCATTACTCATGTAAGCTTTGAATTGGACTAGTCAGCTGGATGGTTTTAAATGTGCACATTTGATTTTGTTGGCCACTTTTCCCTTTTTTATAGGCAGCACAGATTTTTAGGAAGGAATTCAGTGGCCAGCTGCCTAAATTAAAGAATAGTGAAAAGACCAAAGTAGTACGTATTGCTACTGTGGTAGTTATTAGCATTTGTGATACCTTATTCTCATGACAGAACAGAAAGTGGCATAACATCAATCTTGTTTTGTTACAAAAAAATAATAAAAAGGGGAATTGGTACAAGTACAGCTGTTTTCATTATAATCTCAAGAAAGTAATGTCAGAGTCCTCTTCAGGGGCTGTAATGAAAGGACCTTTGAAGAGCTAGGGTATTCTTCTGTTAATCACAAAGGTACTGTACACAGTAATTCCTTTTCTTAAGAAATGGCTGTTCCGTTAGACCAACAGGAACTGATCGCGAGGGTCCCACTATTGCTGAGATGGGGTCATGTAGAGTGGAAATATGAGCTCTATAACCCTTGACCCCTTTCCCTCTTTATTTCGATTCCTTTAACAATGCATGGTTGGCAGACAAAAACAATGGAAAGTTCCAATCTCTTTTGTTTGGCTTGGGAAAAACTCAAGCCAGCTCAGTTTTGTTTTTACCTAGAAGTATGTCTGGGTTTCAATTAAAAGGAGCTACTTTAAGTTTGCTAGTCTGTGAAACTTTGAAAAAAGCCATTGTTGCCCATCCATGATCTAAGCAACAATGAGATACAGATTCTCACACTATGTCACAGTAAAACTACATCTCAGTTCTAACTGTAGAGGCTAAGAAAGATGGACTGCTAACAAGCTGGATTTTTCAAGAGCTATGTGTCCATTACTTTTAAAATAGGACATAGTATTTTAGAAAGTCTATGTCAAGGAAATATTGCCAAAAGGAAGAACCACAAACAGCACAGTTTCAAGCACTAGTGCAATTTGGGAGTCTAGCAGATGATGCCCTCAACCACCATCCTTTGCAGAAATATCATATGTTTTATTTCAGTAGGAAGCTTGATTAGCTGAAAAGTAGAAAGTAGTTGATTCAGAACTCTTAAGAAAACGCAGCAACTGAATTTATATTATAATTTAAGATTAATGACTCCCATTTCTAATGTGTTCAGAGATTTATGCACTCATTTTACAGGTGTAGACTCATGAAGAGACAAATATTTAACTTCATATTTTCTCTCACTTATGGTTAAGATTTATAACTTTCACCATTATTATGCAAAAACTCTGCGTCTCCTTGATATCATACCTAGGTACATGAAACAGTGATTTCTCTTACAAACACCTCCTCAGGGTCAGCTGGTAAATAAATCATCCCTGCTAGCTCACTGTGAATGAACATTTGAAAGAACTTTGCATGATGAAGCAACATTCAGCTGTCAGAAGTTTACAGTGTGAATTAGTAAACATACATATTGCAAATCATCTGCAGAGAACTGTACCAGCTGATACAAGTTTGCCCAGCACAAATGTATCCAACACAGTGGATATGATGGAATAAAGGAAGAGAACAACTGAAATCCTTACCCTATTAAAAAGTACATGATTTTTATAAAGTCAGCAGTTTATCTTTGCTCCATTTTGATATTTAGACCTTTGGGTCAGTTCCCAGGTATATGACCTATGAAAGCAGATCTCTTCCTGCCTCCCTGCCAGTGGAGGCACTGGAAGACACTTCCTGTGAACACCAAAAGTGTTACGTTTTTGGATAGAGTACAACAAACTGAGCTGTGAAACAGTAGAGAAGCGTCAGTTGCAGGACGTATAATTACAGCTTTTGAAGGACCACAACTGAATAATTCTGAACAGTTTGCTATTGTTAGTTTGAATTATTCATTTCCAACAAATATATTTACCAGGTACTCAGCATCACTTGCTAAGGATAGCTACGTAAAAACATCACTCTCCAAATTTTAGATTGTAATTGATTTCTTTTTTTTTAATTTGCTTACAGGAAAGTTTACTTTTGTATCATCCTTCAACCCTAAAATTAAGAATTGTTAATTGATGCACTTGATGAACTTTTTCAGTTCAAAAGCAGTTCTTAAGATTAAGTTTGCAATATCACACTGTGTGTCCTCCATTCTGCTGATAGAATAGAATTTGTAAGATGCAGCTTTGAGGAAGAAGTCATTAAAAATAAAGTTTCAGGGTGTATTATGACACACCTCTGGTACAATTTTGTTACTGGAGTAACAATAACTTAATATACATAAAATTATAGAGAAATATTTACAATAAGGATTACTAAACTTGTGATTGCTAGGAGTTGTTTCAGTTTCAAGTTCAGCCTGATATGGTAATTACATCACGGCTAGACCTAATCTAGATAAAAAGGTTTGCTAGGTTCCTTCTGAATAAGGCAAGGCATATAACCTGTTGGTCATTGCCAAGCACTTGACCAGCTGCAGGAAAAAAATAAACTTTTTTTTAAAAATAGAGCTAGATAAAAGAGAAGTGGTATTGTCTACCTTCTCTGTGAGTGTTGGAGGAAAACATTTGTTACCTTATCCACACAAAATTGAGGTATGCAAAGGGTACCCTCAAATAGGGAATTTCCACATGCAGACTCATTCATGCTTCTTGTCCGGATGAGTACTATCTCAGAAGTAAATTTTTTTATAATGTACAATTCTAAAGATTACCATATTGTTGACACCCAGTAGTTTGATCAAAGCTCACACATTACTATTCTGTTGTTTGAAACAGAAGTTATCTTTTTTTTTATTTCTAGTTGGGGGTCTTTTTGTGTTTGTTTGCATTTTTTTCTCCCAGAATTTAGGGAGACTATGGACCAAATTTTGCTTCCAGATGTTTGGCTTCCATTGACTTTTATGAAAACGGTGGATAGGCCTCTGAAAGCAGAATTTAGCCTGGTGCATGGTTTTGATTTACCCTGTATTCCTTTAATGTTCAAAATCTTAAAGATTATTTGGATATAATACATGAAAGGGAAGACAATACCTGAAAAAGGACAGAGGACAATTATTCTCTGTTTCAAGGGTGAATTGCCTTAAGTGAGCAGAAATCAGTCACAGGAGGCTGCTTGCTTCACTTATTTTTCTAACTGCTCTGGGCAAATAAAGATTAAGCCATTCTTTTATCAGGCAGGCCCTCTCCCCAGTATAAAAACATAATCAATCTAAATTGAAGGCAACTAAGAGATGCACAGAGGTTTTTTGGGGCAATTTTTGGCTGTATAATGACAGAAAAGTGTGGGGTTCATTTTGCTTTTTATTTTACTCCAATATATTCAACAGATATTGAGGTCAAAGATAAACACCTGAAATGTTTTATAATAATTTACTGAATAGCTGATAAAGGAGAGTTGCATGTCATCTGTAAAAAATTTGTACAGAGATAGTCCTTGTTGTAAAACAAGGGTACCTAAAGTGCAAGATCAACTTGATTTCTCAATACAAAGCCAAATCAGGATGGATAAAAATAATTTACCCTGCCCTGAACCCCTGCAACCCTTAATCAAATTTAATCCTGTTTTCCTCTTTTGAAAGTCTCAAGTAAGTTGTGGTTCAGAGAGAAGGCAAAGAGTTCTGGTACCCTGGGTTGTCAGAAAAGATTAAAAAAGCTAAATCTTATTTTTATTCACATTTATACGAGTTCATGATTTTGATAATAAGAAGCATGTTTTATCCAAGACAATGTCAGATTTTGTTCTGCAAAACTAAAACTTAACTTATGAGCTATTTCCAAGCCCAACTCAAAATCGCATTCATCCCAGTTTTCTCATAATAGAAATGACAAAAATAAAACCTTTTTCTGAACTGAGGAAAAAGTGTGATTTTCCTCGACCTCTTATGATCAGAATAAAAGAGAACAAAGACTCAAACTACCCATAGTCTGAGTTTTAAAAAAGAAACTGTGGCTTTTCTGCCCCTCTCCTGGTACTTTTTGTGGTTAGGAAAGTTTTGTTGAATCATGGTTGCATGTGTTTCTGAAACTGGGACATAGAACCAAGAATGCTCTTTGGTGAAAGATTTTATTCACACTTAAAAATCCTTATGAGTTCTGCCAGATCAGTTCATATTTACAAGAAAGAGAGATAGCAATAGGGAGGGTGCAGAGCACAACAGCCACTGCACTAGATAATTCATCAGGTAAGTAGCAATACATGTGAGTGTCATGAATTTTACTTTTGTGTAAAGTCACATCTTAATTGTGTTGTCACTTCAGTGATGTACCTTTCAGCTTCCAAAAGGAAGGTTAGCATAGACTTTGTAGCACTGATTAACTTCTGAGGTGAATAGGTGGTCTTCATAGCAGCTGAGTAAAACAGACAGACCAAAGTAGAACCCAGAAATTATATTCAGTGCAAATTTCTCTGTTCTACTAATAAAAGGACAGCTCCCACCATAGCTTTTTCTTGAGGAGTCCCATGAGGAGTTTCTTAGAGCAGCAATGTGCTGTCAGGAAAAACACTGATAGGACAGAGAGGCTCCAGAGAGATTTCCCCAAATACAGAATGCATTTCAGAGTTAGAGCCCTTGCTCCTGCCTCACTGCAGAGAAGATGGGGATGGATTCCAGAAGCTGTGTCAGCTGCAGAAGTTGCACTGATAGACAGGTAGCCCTACCAGAGCAGCTGCCTTGTCTGGAGGTAAGGTACCCACCACTGTGGGACCACAGTATATCCTGCTACACCTTTTGTAGTCCCAGATAAGCTTTTTTTTTTTTTGCATGAAAACATAATATTTTGCAATAGTCATTGACCTCAATCCAAAATATGCAGCATACAACAGTCTTTTAAACAAACCACCGCACTTCAGATAGACAGATTCACCATGTCTTTTCATTTTTAATTGGATGACCCCATTTTCTTTACTCAGCTGTTGCTGAACTTAATTTCCACATATTATTAAACTTTTTAAATATTGAATTGCTTTAGTTGTGTGTTGATATCAATGTTAAAGTCATAACTGCATTTAACTCTTCCTGCATGTACTTTTATCATGCACTGTAAGTTTACTTGTAATGTCAAGTCAAGATGAAGTCAGCTGATCTTACCTTTTCTGCTGTGATTAGAGATAATAGTGCAGATTTTCTTTTGTGGGAAGTACTGTGAATTTAAGTGTTCTATAACAAAACAAGAAAACAAGAAGAAATCAGTGAACTAAAACACTGCTAAGGGTAAGCTAATTTTTCTTGAAAAAGACCGGTTTTCAGCAGCCTATATTTGTTAGCATGCTGGTGCCTTTTGAAATCAATTATTGCATTTCATTCACACAGCAGATGAAGATGGTAAATTAGTTCAATTGCAGATGAGAACTCAGAGCCTACTGGAAGCTGATTTGTTTGTCATCATCCAGGAACTTACAGCATGAAGCACATCTGCCCCAGCCGTCCTCTGTCATGGGGAAAGGAACACTGAGATGTGTGTGTCAGTTTGCCAGCCTGAAAAATGCCCATCGCTTCTGGGTGTCTCCCACTTTGCTTGCCTCAATCGTCTACAATTACTTCAAATTTCAAACATATACAGACAAACTGGCAATATGCAAAACTGTGACATAACGAAGACAATGCTCATTAACAGCAATAAATCCCCTTCTCTTATGTTTCAAAACTCAGGGAGAAGAACACCTAGAAAAAAGGGATTGCCACCCTAGAATGAAGGTATACGGCAGGTTTATCTTTTTTACCTAATTGTCAATCATATTGCCCCATAAATGTGGAAGAAGGGGATCCCCTTTTCAAATAATGCTCTTAAGCCTGAAGGAAGCTCCCCTGACACTGTATCCCCCAACACTGTATGAGAGGTGCAGGAATGTGCTACTTATGCTGACTATCTTGACTATCAGCAAAAGAGTTGTTGTGGGGGGAAATCAAAAAATAAAGAGCAATTGGTAACAAGGGCACTTACACCTTGTTTCCACTTTTAAGAAACGGAAAGGTAATGGCAGAAATACCAAGTGCTGGTAATCTTTGACACCCTCATTATTAGGAGGTTTTTAAATTTTATTCTTGTGGCTCATATTCAACCTGACAAGTCATGTAGCGATTAAAAATTGGAATGCTGCAACAACAGTGTTAGAATTAGGATCAGTGACTGGTTTAACTCTCCCTGACAAGGAAAGCCTGGCAAATGACTCGGTTCCAGCCAGTAGGGAATCTTCAGCCTCACTGCGCACTACCAATGCGTCCTGACATGCCTTGCCAAGACAGCCAACGTGGGCCTAGCAGATGCCCTCAGAAAGTTTTCTCTTCTTGCCTTTCTTGCTCCTATTCTGTTCATCATTGGACTCTGAAGTAAGTGTTAGGATGCGCCTAATGGGGACTAGATGCACTTTCAAGAGCTTGCAAAAAGCCTGGAGGTAAGGAATTGGGCTTCTGGAAGTGTTTTTTCCTCATCGTCATTCTGGAAAAAACAGAATTTTTGCAATGACTCAAACCCAAAGGTGGGAGGTTTCAGAGATCAGATTCTTCTGTGATGAAACCTTATGAGAAGTTGCTAGAAGGAATTACGTGATCACAGAGGGTAGAAATTTCCATTACCATATGTGGGCTCTGCCATGAGTCCTACAGCATTTAGACAGCCTCAGTGATATATTCAGATAATGATTTTGGCTCCCCTGGTATCTCTCTCTCTTTTTCTCTAATAACATGCTGCCCTTTCTGCTGTACAGTTTCAGGACAGACATCTTTGACGGATGTGTTTGAAACATGGGTGGCTTAATATCTGTGTTATAATAATGACTGATTTTCAGTGTCCTGGGAAAACATCTCTCTTGGCAGTTAAGATATAAAAAACAAGTGACATTTTGAAATAAACAAGGTCTACAGGTGGTAGAATTAGCACTCAATCTGTCATCCTGCATGCAAGGCAGAGCCACAGCCACCAGGGGATACAAAACAGAAAGTATTTTGAGGTAAGCAAACTAAAAGTTTGAGTTTATTATGAAGAAACTGAAAGAAAAACCTTACTCTCTGAAAGTTGTCACAGTTACTGGGCATGTACAGCAAATGGCATTTCCTGGGCAGAAGGGCAGGGATGGAAGCAGAGTTTGAAGAGCCGTGGTGGTGGTCTTTCATTCCCCAGGCAATAGGAGGATGGATTCCCTGGCAGTTCTCCTGTGGGCAGTTTGCAGCATCAGTTTTAGCAGGTGGGCAGTCTGTTCACTTCCTCTGTTTTCTTCACCTCATGCAAAGGTTGCAAGGCTTGGGCATAACCTTCAGGTCTGTAGCTCTGTAATCTTTCTGTGCCCCTTGGAGAAGGACCTTTCCTCCCATGCCAGAAGCTGAGATTGGTGGTAAGATTTTAGCCAGTAACTCTGATGGCTCTACTGGCTAGAATATCTGAATGTCAGGAAATAACATTTTAACCAGAGGAAATATGCACGAGTATTTCAAGGCTTTTTAAATTCCACTTTCCCAGTTATAGATGAGAAAATCTGAAATTTTAGTGGAGGATTCCAGTCCATGCTCAGTCAAACTCATGCACCATTCCAGTGTAGACTTTAAATATGCAATTGCAGATACAATCTGTCTCTGATAAAATATTATTGTGTGATGGCAGAAGAGATACTAATCAGCTCTTGATTAATATTCATTGTATACATATACGTATTCAGGAAATTAAAAGGCATTTTCAGACAATCAGAGAGCATACAGCACAAAAGACATTCCCAGATAAATGGAACAAGCAGTGGTCAAGGCAGTGTCTTGAATTCAGTTAGTGAAAGGCCAGGCACTTCATTTTTTCATTCACGCCAGAGGATTAAAAAAAACTGAGCTGATAAGATTTTGTAATCCCACCCACTTTGGGTGCATGTTTTCTAATTAAAATGGAAATTTGATCAATTATCAAAATGCACTGGCTGAAAGAGATGTGCCATTCGTCTTCTGTAATTGTGCCTTGGAAGCAAGAGGAGTGTTTTCAGGTTCTGCAATAATTTGGACATTAAAAATGTCATTACTATTTTTACTTTTACTGTCATGTCTAAGGCCAACATTGTTAACATTTTAAATGAACCAAACCAAACCACTGTCCTGTCCTCCATCAGGATCATGCAAAAATAGCACACACATAAATATAAACAGAGAAATACATATAAGGAAATAGAGATTTATGACATCAACATAGTTATCTTTGAGTATCCTGGCATTTGCAAAGGCTAATCATTTCACAGAACTATTTGCAGAATCAGGTACTTCTCTGTGAAGTTGGAATAATCATTAAAGTAAATGGAGAATTATCCACAGCACTTTGATCAGGAAACAAAAATCCGCCACTCAGCACAAGCTCCCATTCAAACCAGTGGGACTCTCACAAGGGACTCCCCACCATGAGCAGGGTGTTGGACATACCCTGCCCAGTTCTTGCCACACTTGGGACACACAGCAGACCCTAATTACAAATGTACTGAAACTGGAATGCTGAGTAAGGAGCACTGGGCAAAGAAAACATTTTCACCTTTAATGTGTTTATGGTAGTTTGCTAAATCAAGGGTCATCTGTTGATGTGTACTTTTTCTAATCCTGTTCTTCAAAGACCTGGGTTTTAAGAATAGGAAGTGGGTGGACACTGGGGAGTGCTGCAAGGATAACTGCTAGAGATAGATACAAATTAGTGAGCCAAAGTCTAGGAAATGGCTGCTGCTGAGGCAAATTAAGAGGGAAAATGTCAAACCACAGACATAAATGAATGCTGAGTGTTTATAGAGACACTTTTGGCCAAAACTTTAAACAATAACTGGGGAGACCATAACACCCACTGTTACACTAACATGAGAGAACAAGAGCACGTGAGATGGCTGGTTATGGTGTTGTGTTGTCCTAATCCCTCTCAGACTGGTTACATACCCAGTTAAGAAGCTCTGAGCTCATACACATCAACAGCTCAGATGGCAAAGGCCAACCTTAATGCAGTAAGAAAGCAGACTGGGAAAAGCCACTGTTAATTTGCTGCCTTCAGTGACAGGAATCTGCTGGTTCCCACCAGTCAAGCCCCAGCAGCTCAGCCTGCCGAAAAAGTAGGTGAGCAAAACAATCATCACACTGAAAACTGAGGAGAGACACGGCCTGAAACGAAGCAGATGGATGCTCAGAAAGCTCCACAGATGCAGAATTCAAAATGCAGCAGCTATCTTCTTCCTATCATGCTTTGCCTGAGAATGCCCTTCAAGTGAAAGTTTGATGATAGAAAGAGAAACACTAGAAGGCTTAAGGGAAATTTTCCTCTCTTTTTGCTTACTTATATTTACTTAATTAAACATTTTTCCATGTTTTAGTCAGCAACCTGCTCACTTTTGCTTCCATACTGAAGTTCCACTTAAATAACTCACTGACAGTATTAAAAGTCTAGTTTTATGCTGAGATCTCAAAGCCAGAAAAAGTGGTTTTCTAACTAGGCAGGGTGCTAAGGCATTTTTCTATTGCAGTAGCTCCAATTATTCCTAAGATTAATAAAGATCATCTAAACACCTGTTGTTCATGGCCATGTTGGTAATACTAATATTACATTTATTACCAGAGTAGGGTGTAGATGTCCAACATTGGACAATATATCTGCCTGGGACCACCCTGCTGGAGAGGCTTTTTCACAGCCTAAGGTGAAGAGCAACAAGTAAATGCGACTGACTGGCCACATTTAATTGTTTTTTTTTGGAACAAAGACCATACTGGGATCATTACAACACCGCTTCCCTTTGCAAATGTACAGTTATTTGAATTGTTTCTAGTGTTTGTCCCCTCTCCACGGGGGAGCAAGAGCTAGAATAATCTTGTTTGCTTGCAAAGTACAGTGCGTGTATACACAGTTGTTTTCCAGAGTTTAACTTAATCAGGCCTCAGTCTGTGATAACAGAGTAGGAATGAGAGAAACAGAAGTCATCTCTTTCTGTCTATTTTTTTAATTGAATTTTTTTGTTAAGAACATATCTTTGTCATCAATTAATTTCAGTGAGGTTTTACCTCCAAGTTCAGAAGCTGAATTTTGGTGGGTGAAATTCTGACTGCCTTGATATCAAACTAGGATTACAGATAAAATTTCATAGTTTTATCTAAATTAGAAGAAAGGATTATATCATTCCTTTAGCAATAACTTGCAGCTTATGCTTTTTAAATTTCAAATATTTATTTGAATCTCTGGAATTAATGGGAACATGTCTGAAAGAAATCTTAAATTAGATTACATTGTTTATTTTTGGATAACTCAAAGATTATTTTTCTATCTCACATTGACCAATAAAGAAAGAGTTAAATATAACTTTGGAAGGTATTTTAGTCATAACAGTAATCTCTTTATATATCGGTGGGTCAATAGTTCAGTAAAAGAAGGAACTATAACTTGAATAGACACTAATTAAAAGAATCAATTCTTATCCTACTACATATGTCCAGTCATATTAACACATTTCTAGATTTCTTACTCAGTGGACTAGTCAAGATTAAAGGATTTGCTAATATGGATGAACTGAGTATGCTTCCAAACTGACTGAGCAGATTTGTGAACAAATTAGTTCATTTAAAATTGACAGTGAAAGATTGATTTTGCACAGAATGAGTTACCTAAGGTATTCATCATTTCCTCTGCTTCCATGCACAAGACAGAGATCTGCTTCTTTTTCTTTCTGATTGTAATAGGACTGCTTACTGAGCACCTTTATTTTACAGCCGTGATTGCAGCCTGTCATTCTTTTAATTTAGACATATTTTAGCCTCCACAGACCTTCAGAAATAACTTCCTTAAAAGCCTCAGTCTAATGACTCATTACATGAGTTGCTCAATTCAACCACAGTACTTTAAATTATAATGCAAGGGGAAAAATTGCTAATTACACAGAAAAAGATCCAATTACTCCTGAGACCATTTGATTCATTATTCAGATTGTTTTGGGGGTGGGGAAGGGAGGAAGGGTGTCTCTAAACACGGGGTTATGTATCAATGTATTGTGAATGGCTCTTAGATGTCAGATTTACCATCAGTTATCATCATTCAGCGGTATCCAACATCTCTGTATATTCCCCTACCAATCAAAATAGAGTTTTGCAGACTTTGGTTCATGCATACATGCCAGTATGCAGTTCTTCCTTTTTAGCCATGAAATGACATTAGAAGAAATCTATAACCAATGCTCTCTTAACACTACTGCATGGTACATTGTTCACTCGGTTGCCGGGGGGACATATGTGACCACAAATGCAAAGGGATGTGACCCATAAGTCAGGAATCCCCAGAAAGAAGGGTTCCTCCAGTGATGAAACATGTGTGGTGCTTGATTTTCTGCCAGCCCTGAGCCAGGGAATGTCCAGAGAGTTTGCCTGTGACTTGCTCATGACCAAGACTTTCCCATGGGTCAGTGTGAGGTTTACAGTTGTATGGGAGATGGAATCAAAGGAAAAGCCAAACCTATGTCGTCCTCTCTCAATGTCATCCTCCCCAAAGCCAAATTTAGTGAGATTTAACTTGTTTCAGCTACCACTACAAACCCCTTTCGACTCTTCAGAGTCAGATCACATCCACTATAAACTCATGGGTTTTTTATGGGACATTCAAGATTCCCTTACAGGACTGCAATCTCCTCAAACCTGGCTCATGTTTAAGGCAGAAGGGAATTGAAACCAGCTAACTACATTCTGTTTCCAGTCTAACAGTTCTAGTAACTGGATAATAAAAAATTTTATATATGTGTGTGCTTTTAGTTTACTTAGCCCAGATGTGAAATGAGATCAAATTTTGATCCAGAGTGTCTGAGTGCTTTCATGCCAAAATTAACAAGACAAATGAAGGTGACTGTAATGTAGAAAACTTGATAAAGTCTTACTCTTTTATCCTACCGCAGACTATTGTTTGCAGCTATACTAATGTGAGATGGAACAATCTTAGAGCTCTTAAAAATTACAGTTCTTTCAAAAACTTACAGTCTGTTCAGTCATGGCTCCATTTTTCTACAGACTTCACTAACTGATTCAGCACGGCTACTGTTCCCTGAAACATGTTCTTCCATAACAATTAGTCTTTTGCAGTATATCCAGTTTAGTCATCAATAAACCCATCTCACTCATGATGGCTAAGCCAAGCATTCCCATTTTTTGTAGGATGCCGCTTTCTAGTCCCCACTTTCATATTATGCCTCACTGTAATCAGCTAATTTCTTTTCTCTTCCATTCATGCTTCTTACTTCCTACTTAATTTCCTTGTCTTTTATCTAAACACCTCCATATTATTTGCTATTTCTGATTGTATTACAGCTTGCCTTCCATTTTCTTAAATTTTGCAGAACTTCTCCTGACAAGAATGTTATGTTACTTATGATGAATTATGCAAGAGCAATAAAATGCAAAATATGTAAATAGCACACGATTGTTATCTCGCTATTAAAGTGAGGCAGTAACAGAATTTGTAATGTATATTAACAGGTTGTTCACATTTATCACACAGCAGAGAAAAAGAGAAAAAAATTGTCTGGACTTTGTTCTGCAGTTGCAGGTGAGAGCAAGACATAATGAAGACACTCACCCCACCTTCAGTGATTTGTCTTTCACAGTTCAATTCTGCCATTTCACAAGCTTGCTGGCTCTAGGGTTATGTGTCCTGGCAAATTGTTGTCTGTCACCTGTTAATGTATTTCCTCACTTACCTGATTGACAAATTCCCTGCCTTGGTCATTGATTTGTGAGGATACACATGAATGTCTGATGAATTCAATCAGAGACCTTCAACACTTTTGGGTAGTTTATCCTGTAGGGGTTTATCTTTAGTCCATTTTGAGAAGTAATCCATAGCTCCTGCCAAATATTTGTATGTGTCAGGGTCAGCAGTGAGAAAACAAATATCACCATTAATTTGTGCTATCTGTACAGTTCCTATCCTGATGACCCTGCTATGGTGCTCTACTGGATCACATTGTCTACATCCAGCCAAATCTGACAGGTGACAGGCAAGGTTTGCAGGAGAGGCTCCCATTTACTGGATTTAGCAGTACCAATGACAGTCTCCCCAGGCTACACAGTAGTTCACAGTTATAACAATTTCAGTAGATGCTGAGCAAAGGGAGCCCATCCTCATATCCATCCCTGCAAGGAAAATCCATGGGGTTTGTATGCTGCACCTGTGTATGCAGCAATGTTCATTAGCACAAATAGTTCTGTGCCTGTCTGTTACACAGGCAGTTTCCCCCTCACCTTGCCTGACAGACAGCTCAGACAGGCTCAGTAGAGCTCAGTTTAGGTTTCAGCTCCAAGATGAAGGTCAGTGCATGAAAGCTGAGTCACAGGATGGGAGAGGATAGGAGAAAGGGGAGAATCACTTAGCAATATCAAGTCTCTCGTGTGCTACACTTGTTTTCAAAATATATCTACTTTCTGTGTTAAGAAAGGGACCTCAGTTTATAAACCAAACATTTCTTCATCTGCATGAAACTGATTTTTTATATAATCTCTCACTCAGATCATGGTGAACATCAGTATGAGGACACTACATGTCAATCTGTGGGACTAGCAGCAGCTCAAATCAATTTAAATATTAGTCAATACCATTCCTGAAGTATCAAATATAAATAAATATAAATAAACCCTTCTTGCTCACTTTATTGCTCAGGAAGCCTCACTTTATATAGCAATGTAAGAACCTGGTGACTTCTGCTAAAATAGCAATCCTTTTGGCATGCCATTTACTTCAAATTATTCTGCCTAGGCAGTAGCTCCTGGATTTCCTTGGGACCCTTAAAGCCCTCAGTTTTTTGGGTGAGCTCAGTCTAGCGTTGTTGTAGCCTGGGTCAGTTCTGCCTTTCCACTGAAATGGCAGCTTTAGCAGGCCATGAGCTCAAAACTGGGCAGATTTCATCCAGCCATAGCGATGTCATATGGTGATGAATTTGAGTAATAAAGCTATCCCAATAACATAGCACTAGGATGTGCCTGTCTGTAATTATATAATTCAAAACTAAAAACAATGTCCATTCAAAAAAGTCGCCATTTTTCTACTTTACAGCCTGAATCATTTTCTTTTGCCTTTTTTTTCCTGGTCAGCATCATGAAGGATTTCTGCTCTCTTCAGGAGCAGGTCCTGCAGCTTTCACATTTAAAAAGCTTCTCCCTTCCATAAAAGAGATGGAGCAGGTCCTCACCTAAGCCTACTGATGACAGATTTACTAGATCTAGAAAGGTGCAGAATAGGCTATTAGAATAAAAAATCAAGCCAGATTTTCTGATCTGATCAGACAGGAGGAAGAAACCCAGGAACCTTAGCTTACTTGTTTGTTTGTTTTCTATTTAGAGTGTTATTTATTTTTTATTCTCATGAAGCTGCAATACTAATAGTGGGAACATTAACTGAAGCCAAGCGTAGTGTGAGAGCAGATGCTTTCCAAGCCTTTCCATACAGCTTTGCCAATCCTTCACAGAGCAGCTCTGGGTTACCACACTTCTCTCCATTTTTGTTCTTTTCAACAGCCAGAACTAGCCAGAAGAGATTGAATGATGGCTTCATGATTTAAAGGAATAATCAGAAATACTAAAACAAAGATTATTGGGCATATTTTCTTCAGCAACACAGGCAAAAATAAAAATTGTTTATTATGTGTATGTGACTAGGCTATAAAATGCACACCATGAGAATATGAAATAAGGATAATTTCAGGTTTCAGTGATTTTTCAGAACTTCAGAATTCTCTCAGCCCTAAGAAGTAAGGATTTCAAAAGATGTTATAGTTTATAAGCTAAAGCCTATATTTTGAGTTACACTTGCAAACGAATTGGCAGCCAGTGCATTTTAAGACCATGTTTTCCTCTTTGCAAAGGACCCCACAAGATAAATGCATGCTGATTAGCACACCCTGAAATAACATGCTCTGGCTGTACTAATTGCTACTAATTCCCATACTGGGGAGGGACACACACAGTACAGGAATGCAATCCTCTGAATTGGGCCCCACAATTTCCAAAGTATGTTAAGGCTCTTGAATGCATCCAGAGAAGGGCACCAAAGCTGGTGAAGGGGCTTGAAGGTCTGTCCTGTAGGGAGCGGCTGAGGACACTGAGTCAGTCTGGTTTGGAGGAGGCTGCAGGGTGACCTCATTGCTCTCTACAGCTTCCTGAGCAGGGGAAATGGAGAGGGAGGTTCTTCCCAGTCCTGACAGGACACCATGGGGCGTTCCAAAACACTGTGACTCCTGGCAAAATCTGTGCATCCTATTTCTTATGGCTGTCCCCTGACACGTGAGGGGATGAGGATGGCAAACTCTGCAGTGATTCTCACGTTCCCTTGGTCTTGCCACTGCTATGCAGCTGAAAAGGCCTCATAACCTCAGGCACCTCCAGGTGTTGGTGGCTCTTCTCATGTCCAGCAGCCTCATGCAGCCCCCAGCCTTGGCCCCTGGTGGCCATGCACTGGACAGAGCTGCTGCACATCTCTGTAGATTCATCTGTATGTTCAGGCCAGGCATATAAGGGCATTTATAGCACAGATTTTCATTTGGTTGTGGGGATGTCGGAGGTGCAGTAAAGGGTTTGCTTCTCTATGTGAACTTTGCAGAGACATAAGAGAGCATGTGAGATTTCCTCACCATTTCCTACAAAGCACCAAGTGACATTTGCTGCTACACTGATGATGGTGAGGTCTTCCTCTTGGAAAAAAGCACTGAATTGGTTTGTGTTCTTGATCACCTTTTTCCTTGCACTTCAGTAGCTCTTTTCTTCCTTTGATGCTCATCCTTGCTATCTTTCTTGAAAGTGCTGGTTGGTCCTTTGGTCCTCCTAGTCGTCTCCTTTTAAAGGCCCTAATCACCTTAGTCTTTGTTTGCCCCCATCCAAATGGAATTTATCGTTCTTAAACAAATGAGAAATGTACATAGTGGCACAGCTGAGTTCTCACCAGAGCTTTGCACAATGCTTGCCTTTCCTATGGAAATATCTTTCCTGACACACAAGAAAGCAATTGACTGTATCGTATTTGTGGCACATTGTCATCCTGTGATCTACTCATGTGTCCAAGAACATTTGCCTACTCTAACGTTGCCAAACTAGCAGAAACTCATGGCACTCCAGCTGACATTGCCTATTTCTATAGTGCAGTTCTTCGTGCATGGTTTGTTCATCAGGCTTCTCTCAGAGCTTCAGCTGGGATGCAGTGTGAGGGTCATAGAAACATACCATAAGATAAGGCTTTTTCTGGTTCACAAAAATTCTGCCACAAAATCCAGAATATAATATGAATAATGAATGTATCTTTTGGATAAGGCAGGAAGCCTACATATGACCACAAACCTCACTGTTTCACACATTTGATGGCACCAAAGCATGAAGTGTGGAGGCTGAGAGATGTACTAATGAAACTTTCACCCACCAGTAGCCTGCTGGAGTCCAGCTCCACACAGGCATGGCCAGCAGATCCAGCCCTTAAGTCTTATAGAGTCCCAGGGACTTCATGTTCATCATGAAAAAATGATGCATTAGAAGTATGATCTGGAGGGCCGCAGGGGGCAAGGGAGGGGGCTACTCAGATATATCTGCAGACAATTTTTGTGCTACCCAGAAGTTGAGAATATTAATTGGTTTTGTGCTTGACTGATGAAGAGCAGGTTGTTCCAGCTGAAGCTTCAACATTCACTTTTAAATTTGTTACACTAAAGTTTTTTTTTAAAAAAAGGAAGCAAACTATGAATCTGTTACATACTGTTGCTCATAAGTTGCAAAGGATGCCAAAACCATGTAATCTGGTAAAAAAAAGAGATAAAACTTCTGATAGAGATTTTTATAAATCTCAGAGTCAAATTACTGAACTATAAATATGCAATACACATATTATTGTGTTCATTTTTTAGTTCAGTGAGGTTTTTCCATGTCAAGCAATCTCATCTAAAAATTTGGCTCAGTCCTGATCCTTTAAAATTCCTCCAGCTCTTATACATTAGCATTTTCATACTTTCTATTTATCAGTATGCTTAGAATTGTTGCAGTGTGATAGAAAGAATTATTTTTGAAGACATAAGTAAGCCTGTTATCCACATGAATAAGGAAGATAATACGGTGAATCTCTCTAAAATGCAGAGCCTTAGTGTACAATCAGTGTATTTCTTTCATGTTTATTCCTTTGTCACATATTCATTTGAGAGGGTTCCACAACATGAGCAGTACATGCCATGAATTGGTTTGCCACAAGTTTATCCTTTCAGCACCTTATTTCCCTGGTAAGGCAATCATTGCATTTTGGCAGATTTTTATGCATTTAATAGCTTCATTCTCTTATCAGATATTCATTTAATTGGATTTCAGAATGGTTTCACATAGGATTTGGATAAATGGAAGCATAGGTTGCAACCCATGTGTTCCTTAACAGAAATTCATGTAAGTTTCTTCAATTGACATTTAATACACAATTACTGCTGTGTAGTTTATCTGCTTGAGTGTTGCTTTTGACAACAGGACCAGTTTAGAGTATTAATGTCCCTGTTACTGGAGTAAGTAAAGGTGCTGGACTACCTCCATCAGCAAAGTTCAGCAAAACATGCTAACTGAATCTTAATAAACGTGTTTAATAATCTGTTGGTCCTCGAGTCTTCTAAGTCAAAGGTTGCCAGCCCTTGGAGTTATAGAGTGTCACTCTTTTCTGGATAAATTTAACTCATGTTTTACCAGCAAATAAATACACCAGGTTCCACCTTCAGCAACAGTCATACCCTACCATCTTCTGTTAATATTTGAGATGTGGAGTGGCCTTTTTCTGTTCTCCTTTGCATGTCTCTCCCTCTGCAGCATATTTGTACAGGGTGTTTAAATGCTGCATCTATTTCATTTGGGTTATTTTGCTGCTGCTTTTTATTTATTTTTTAATGAAGCTTTTATGAAATTCTATATTGTGCATTTTTCTGCCTATTGCAATTCCAAGTGCATTTATTATTAAAGTTGAATAACTTACTAATGAAAAAAGACAAGAATTCAGCTGCAGGATACTTTGTGTTTGGGATATTCATCTTGCATGGTTACCCCTAGATACAACAACACATGTTCATAGACACGTGAACACTTGCACACACAGACACAATATCCACTAGACTATATCAGAACATAATTTTTAAATTTGTCATTTTAGAAAAAAAATCTAAGTTTCTTTTAATATATCTCTCAGCTTTCCCTGAATACTTTATAAGCCAAGATTCAGCCTTAAAGTAAGGTGATTTGCCAACATTAAAACCCTGTGAAAATAGAGAGCTTTTTCTACTTTGGTGTTGCACAAATGTAACTAAGGAGCTTCATGTGTCAAAGAAAGATTAGGCCTTCTCTGGTTTTGGTTTTGATTAAAATCATCCTTGTTTAGCTGTACAGTATATTTATGAAGAAAAAAACATGAAAGAAAAGAATATATTTTGAACATTAGGAAATTGAGGTAAATAAAAAGGTTAAAGAAAACTATTTCATAAAATGGTATGTAAACATGTGGAATACGTTACCAAAGACAAGAGAGGTAACTTAGAACATATGTTTATGAATCAGTATGTTCAAAAGAGAACAAGATGAGTTTCTACACAAAGAGAGAACAGAGTGTGAGGAATGCAGGAAATTAGAGATGGGGGGAAAAAAGCAGAAAGGTTGGTTTTATGAGGATTAGTAGCTTTTAACAGAGCAAGGTTGTGAGCAGGTGGAGTTCCCACCCTGGTCTGAATGGCACATGAGCAAGCAGTTTGTACTTCAAACTGGGGTGAGGAGGAGAGTCTTCAACAATAGTTAAAAACTAACAGCTAAATATAAAGTTAACAGCTAAATATAAACTCCTGGTTGAGATCTTTAATGATCTTAGAGTTTTACTATCAGCATATCTATCCCAGAACATTTTTTCTTCTTTTAAACAGGGTGCTCCTGCCCTTACTGTTTGATAAAATTAAGAAGTCACAGTCAAAAAGCAGAACTGACTCAATGGATTCACAGACAATAAACATCTGGTAAACGAAGACCTTGACTTTCTACTATGCCCTTTCTGCAAGAGAGTCAAAAGTAAGCCAGTCACTTTAGGTGTTCTCTTTTCTGCACAATACTTTCAAGCCCCCATCCGAAAGCCCTGCTCTACACAGCCAGTGGAACACCTACATGGCATTTGAGGACACATCATGCCTTGAGATCATCTCAGAGGACAGACAAAATATGTCAGAAGAAAGTCATAAATCCAAACTTGACCTAAATGATACTCCAGTATACACAAACGATGGTTCTGAAAAGCCTTTCTTCACCCTGATCATCTGGTTAAGTTTTGCTACTCAAAAGAACTCATTTCTGGAAAGGCCTCCCCAGGAATATCTCCTGCACCCCTGGCAGATAAGTCTGCTTCCCAGAAGTTTCAGATTCTCTGACTGTTCTTGAGGAGGGTCTGTTTTTCTGGGTGAACATGATGGTAGCAGGCACTATAGGTAGGAAGAGTGCTCCCCTGCATTCAGGATGTGCATCTGCATCCTTTTACCCTCTCCTTTAGAAGTTCTATATGTTTTAATAATTTTCCACAATAAAGCCTTTGTTTTTCTCTCTGAGTGACTGTCAAGTCAAAATGCAATAAATTGGTATGTTTGTGTAGCAGGCAACTTCATAGCTATGTATTTCTTTGTTGGAATACATCCTAGATCAGCTTTGACCAGCTCAAAATTTTTAGCATTTCTTTTAAAAAAAAAAACCCTCACTTTAAAATAGAGGGTTTTAATAAACCAAATATCATACCTTTTTACTCACTTCAAGTCTTCTATTAAAAAAAAAGATATTTTTCCCATGGCATTGATTCAAAATAAAGATTTCATATTTCCTTGTAGGAAAAAAAAAAGCAAGAGAAGCCTGTAGAAATCAAATTCATGGTGGGTAGGTATGTAATCAGGCAAATCTCTGGATGAGTGAAGTTCACAGTATGTGTTCACTATCCCCTATTCAGGCAGCAACACAATATGGCATGTGAACGTGTACATGGACTGACAGAAACACCAAAATACCATGCAGGGCATGTAGAGGATCACCAGGAAATTCTGCACTGTTGAGGAGTGATGCTGTTGAAAGGCATTGCCCTGTCTGCTCCTACACCAGGTTTAGCCTCTTTCAACATCAAATCTAATCACAGCAAAGGAGTTTCTCTGCAGATGGGGGAGGCCACGCTCCCTCCCTCCATCCTTCCACCACTGTGGTTGCTGTTTGCTCCCCTTCATCTGCCTGGGCTCTATTAAGCCTCAAAATAACATCCTTGTACCTGCTGGTGGCATCCAGGGGGAAAACTAACATATAGACTTACAATGTCCCTTCATTGTAAATTGTATGTGATATAGTAGCTTTTCCTTTACCCCTCCATTTTGTTGCAGGAGGTGGGATGCTCTAGGAGTGGATGCTTTTGTTCAGTGGTGGTTTCCTGTGCTGTTAAGTGGCAGCAGATGGTCGCCCCGCAGTGAGATGAGCCCTGGCCATGGTCCTACTGGCAGGGGCAAGAGCACTCAGCTGTCCCTTGCATCCGAACTGGTTTTATCAGGAAAAGCTGGAGAACAAGATAAAGAATCAGATTTCACTAAAGCAGCTCCCCCATCCCCCCACAGCATCTGTCAGGGCCTGCTGGCTAAAGCCCCACCACCCTAGGAGGGCTTCAGATACCAAGGGAGAGGGTGTGCTGGGCTGTGCGGTGCTCACTCCTGCTCTGAACAATATGGTTCTTGCCTTATGTTGCATTACTATGGATGCACAGTTTCCATGAAAGTGTTTTATTTTTTCATGGCCACCTGTCCTTTGCAGGTCTCCCTTTGCTTTCTGTGGAGTGAGATTTCAGGGCTGTGAACGTCTGTTATAGTTTCGTTTCTGACTTTCTGCAGTTCGCACTTTTCTCTCTCTGATTCTCATGTTAGATTTATTCTATAGTGAAGGTTCTCTTACATTTTAACAATAGTTGAGTTCAAGTTTGCCTTGTCCTCCTCTTCTGAGTAAGTACTTTTATTCCCTGGCTTATGTCCATTCTTTTATAGCACTCAATGTTAAAAGTTTTCTTATCCTTGCTCCACATTTGGTTTCTAACAGCCTTATTCTGGGCACTGTGTTGACACAACAAATTCCTTCCTCTGGCAGTCATATTCCTGATAACATTAGATCTAGAGCTCACCATCTGACTCTGTGAGCTCAGCTCTTCCTGCTACACAATGCACTCCAGCAGGACATTGTGCAACACAAAACACAATTTCCATGGCATTCTCCCAAGATGTGGAGCTGGTTTTCTCTTTGGCTTATAAGGTAAAGACCAAACAAGTTCCCCTACCAGAAATATCACTAAATTGATCACTACTATATCATTATTGCAAAGTGATCAGTCAGAGTGACAGATGGATAATTGGCAAGTACAAGTGGTGCCCCCAACTGTTCCCTGGAAGAGTCTTGTTAGTAACCCCCACCAACACCAGAAAGCTTGGATCACTGAGATGGGAGTGATTGCAAGTTTAGAGGGGGCACACAATAAATTAAATCAGAGCATTTCATGTTTTTCTTTGCTATGTCTTGGTCATTAATGTTCCAAGCTAAACAATGCTGTTTAGAGATAAGTGGTCACTGAAGCTGCCTGGCATTGTCCCCTTCTTGCACTGTGTAAGGCCACAAACTATCCATTTATGCTACAAACAACTTCCCCCCGGCCTCCAGCATGTGCACAGGGAACGCAGGCAAGTAAATACACCCCTGTTGCAAACTGAGACCTGACATTTTTGATGACAGCTTTTAACACAGCTCTTTGAATTTCATTTCCTGAGAAAGTTTCAGCCAGTGAAGCCGAGCTATTCATGCAAAACATATGCAAAAATGAGGCAAGCCCAGCAGATGCAATCACTTCTCAGAATATGAGCAAACTTTGGTGGAAAATGTTTGCTATTTTTTCATTATTCTCGACAGTTTGTTTCTGGGAGACCAGTATCCACTTCTGAACACAGACAGCCAAAACTTCAGGTCAAAATAATGACTGGAAGAGGCTTTGCCCACCTCCCAGGTTCAAAAAAGTAAGGCAAAGCTTTTACGCTTCAGTTGTTTATCTAGATGATAAGTTCATTTTATCGAAGAGTTATTTGCACACCATTGTTTTCTGGAGCAGAAACATTGAGATAAACCAGTACAAACAAACAAACAAAAAAGTTTGGCCTTCAGTATTTCTGTCCAAGTTCAATAAATTAAACATGAAAGTAAAAGCATGTTCTTATGATACTTCAAGTACCATTTCTACCCGATCTTATTATGCAGCTTTTCTTTGTTGGAAAGGTGTCTGGTCTTGGAACAGGGCTGCTAAGGTTTCTCTCAAAGTTGTGTCTTGACTAATTAATCTGTACAGTCTAAAGAAGGATCCACTGCTTTAGTAGCTAGCGTGGAAAAAAATGGCACAATGAGACTTTGTCTAATGAAATATTTGCTCCTGGGCAAATGCTGTTGTAGAATTATTCTATCCTCCCCAACAGTACTTCTGATGTAAAGAAGGAGGAGTGACACAAATCTAGAGGAACTTCTTGGTCTGCACTGTAATTACTTTACATTTGCACAAGGTTATTGAGAGCAGAGGTTGGCCCATTCTCTTCACACATTTTTTCTTTCCTGCCACACCAGTGTTGCCATTTTATTGGTTTCCAATGACATATATAGAAAAACAGCTAAAATCTTTCAGTAAGGTTTTGGAGTTGCAAACAGGTATGTCATTCATCATCTGACAAAGGGGGTTTCTCAAATCACAGATGATCAATATGTGCTACCTTCTCACTGCAGATACCTACATTTTGCAGTAAAAATAATCTTATTTTATAGAGAGTAGATTGTATATATATATAAAATAAAAAATATAATAAATAATAAATCTATGTAGGTGATTTGCTCTTGAAAACTGAGAAAGTTTACTTTGTAATACTTTATTTGTTTTGGAAACAAATTCAAAGAACAAGAAGTCATGTAGGAGCTGGTTGAGATCAAGGCTGGATATTTGCAAGTCCATTTGTAGCTAATCAGCATTCTCTGACTCTACAGCATCCACATTGTCTGGGGTTTTTTGTTTGTTTTTTTGAATTTGGGGAAAAAGTAATTGAAAATTTATTTCCTTTTTTAAAGCAGTGGAAAATGTTTTGAAGGCCAGTCTTTGTCAAGCTTATATGAGGCGTACAGATGTACCCCAGACAATGATGGTGGTGGGATCTCATCCTCATATAAAGTTTTCACTGAAAGACCAATTCAATTACTGAGAATATATAAATTTGGGTTGTTATGATCAGGTAACAGTCAAAATCCCAGTGAACAAAAAACCAATTCTCTTCCCATTCTTCTCCTTCAGCTGTTTATTTCAGTTTCCAGTCAATTCTGATTTAAGAAGTTTTTTCTAAAGAAGTGATTAGACTGAATCATACTGTTTTGATACAAGCCTACACCTGAAAAGGTCAGTTCCAGACATCAGAGTCAAGGTCACACCAACCACAATGACTAAAGTGGCTTGAATTTGGCAGAACTCAGAAGCAATTTGAATTTTAATTTAAGCTCAGGTTCATCTACACTAGACTCCATTGGCAGCTCTGAAGAGAAAATACATACCATCAAAATGTTTAGGTTAAGGCTGGATAGGGGCAGAGGAAAGTGAATCTTAGAATCAGAAAGATGGAAATGGGATTCCTTAGCCTGCAAATACTTTTAGACACCACATTTTAGCAGTTCATGGCATTTTCTCAGAGGAAAAAGTACATTTTCTTGAGGAAAAAGAAAGGAAAAAAGAATTTTTTCCCTCAAAGCCCAAATTACCTGTGGAGAGACAAGATTCAAAGGAGGACTCAGTAAAAATGGTGTTGTGCTGGGCCCCAAAAAGAGAGAAGCAGAGTCTGCCATAAAATGGGGAAGCAGGAAAATCAGACATTCTTTCAAAAGGCCCTTCAAAGATCTTATAGACAGATGGATGGATAGATCTCTCTATATATCTCTAACCAGATTCAGATCTCTGCTTGTTACAGTACACAGATGCACCTTAACTCAGAACTATTTGAGGTTATTTACTTCGAACAAAAAAGTGAACCCTAGATAGCAAATTAGTCATTTTAGCTGTATCTACTGGTTCATCGGCAGCGCGCAAACCGTAAAATGTGACTTGGGAAAACTGATACTTCTTCACTCCAAGGTGAATACACTGTGGTAATTACAGCTCCAGTTTTCCACCAGCCATAAGCGTTTTTAGATTAGTTGGTTCAGCACAGTAAAGATTGCTGACTGTGACCTTTAACAAGGGTGTGGAGACACTTGAATGCCTTGAGCAGTACGCAACTTGCTCATCACTCAGAGTATTGTAATAGCAGAAATCTTCCTGCTGCCGCTCTTTGCAGACAGTTCTTCCACATCTATGTGGGAGAAAGTTCTCATCAGCAAAGGAGAAATCCAGCCACCCCAACCGTTTATGTCAATTAGTCAATCAGCAGTAACTTGTCTTCTCAGCACACTCCTCTCTCCCCTTCAAAGTGCTTCTGGGAAGGTTGTCCCATCCCGTGACATGAAGGAAGCTGTGAATAATACTAACATTTAACAAGACTGTGGCTTACATGATTGTGGTCTAGATGAGTTTCTGATAAACTGTTGATGAAATGCCCTATTGAAGTGTCAAATTGTTGTGGTATGTCCACATTATTTCTGTTCTAGGACGTCTGTATTAAAACCTGCCGTGAGTGTCTGACAGTCTTGAGTCTTTCCTTTAGAGTGCTGCTGAATTAATTTCAAGTACAGTCATTGTTGTATGGTAGGAAAGCACATCTCTTTAATCAATATAAAGATTGAACTGTTTTACTCAGCAGTCTGTCTTTTGCATTTGGGCAGAAAAATGTGGACATGCTCCTCCTAAACAATACCTACGCATGCCATGCTGGGGTGCTGACAGATGGACATTCTGTATTTACCAACTCCCCCCTGTGGTTTCTTTGCTGTTGGATGTGACATTCTTCAGATGTCTGTTTTATGAATGTCAAAGACCACATGGCTATTTTGCAAAGAGTGGAATTGTTAAAGCAAAATCTTGGCCTGAATCCCTATTTTAGTTTTTATTTCCTAAGTTCTGTTACTGGGGCCAGAGCAGGTCTTTCCAAAAATGAACATTCCCTGTCAGTGTGACACCTTTTAATTCCAATAATGAATAAAACTGGTCGTTTTCTCTGTTCTATACTTAATGTTTTCACCTGATCTAGTTTCTTAGCAGCACTGCCACAACAGGAGCAGGATAGGATCTTACTTGATTTATCAAACTAATGAGTTAGTTTTATTGTAAGTGATTAAATGTGTTTTACTTTTTAAAGCACAGGAACTGAAAAGAAATGCATTGTTACAATCTGAAAATAACTAGAAAGATAAGTTCATTAACTTGCCTACACTTGTGCATCATAAAAACCTTGTTAAAAATTACTCCCTAGCCTGCTGTATTAGCTTCTTTATGAGGTAATTTCTCCATACAGTAATAAGATTTTTCTTTTACTCTCCAGTGCATATTAAACCCACTAATCTTCTTTTATAAACTATAGTTTCAGCCACTTTCTCAATTTACTCACTTTAAAGATATTCTCCTATTAATATTAAAGGTAGCAAGCACAGATACGAACTTTGCAAAACAGTCTTTCAGATTTATGGCACAATCATATAACTGCATTGCAATGGCACAAAAGGGACAAAGCAGTAACTGTCAAGTATGTCTCATGACAAACCAAACAATGTTTGTTCCCACAGAATTATTTTCCCATCACATTTATTATGCGAATGAACTATGGGCGTGTTTTCCCCTTTCTGAGCATAAATACAAAGTCTGAATATTCAGTTCTCTGAGGTCTACACAATTTACATGGATGCAGGGGATTAAAGACCTGCTCCACCAGGGTGTTACTGCAGTTTTACACCAGTATCCATGTAACTGATTTCAAATGAATGCAGTTCGAGTAATGCCAGAGAGGAACAGGTTCTAGGTCACCAATTCTGTTTCCAATAAAGCAGGGGCAAAATTTCTTTTGAGCCACAGTGAAGCTGTGCAATTGGTTGAGTATGGACTTGAGAAGGGAAAACACAAATGGGCTATAAATTAACTTTTGCTTTTTCTCAGCAATAAAATAAGACAAGCCTTAAAATTCCAATAAATAATCTCTTCACATACTACTGATAATTTATTACTGTCCTGATTATTATTAGCATTTTTATTATCATTTGAAGTGTGGCCATCCCATGTTATGGCTCAGGAAGCCCTGGGGTCAGAAGCTGTGCAATTATTGAACAACCAGTCAATCCATACAGTACTTAAGATTCATATTTAAGTTCAATACTATATTCTGAAAAGTGCAAAAGCCAGATTATCCATGCTCCTTTTTCATCTTTTCAGCATCCTCCATTCTATTTTGGTGTTCTAACAGAGGCTTCTGAGACATTGGCATCATTTCAATTATCATTTCAAGTATCATCAGAATTGTCTCAGGATAGGGTGTTAGGTAGAGCACGGGTTATGCTGCTCAGGTAGCTGCACACCTGACACCACAGGATAACCTGTGAGGGTTTTTAATACTGCCATAATTCTAGTCATTTAAAGACACCTAACAATTAAACCATATGCAATTATAATTAGAAAAAGATGGGACTAAGATGATGTTCTCTCACACGAGACCGAGAAACTTGTTTCCTTCATTACGGCTGCACAACTCCCAATTCCCCTCAGCACCACGGAACTCGACAACCCAGTTTTCCTTCTGAGCATTTGGCATGCTCCTGCAGCAAGGAGCCATCCTGTTAGTTGTAGGGTTTATCCACTATCCAGTGAGTCAGTATTTGTCAAAACAAAGTCCTCTCTTTTTCTAAGCAGATTGGTGCTGTCAGCATTTCATATATTTACAAATAGATACAGAGGCTCTTGCTGACTTCTGTGAAGAAGCTGGTGGAAAACCAAGGGATATACAGGAGTTTTGTGCTCCCATTACTGGTAAGAAGATACAGGTACTGTTGGTCTAACACAAACACACAAATTTTGGTTGCTATAATTTCTGAGACTAGAAGACTGATGTGTTTGGCTAACCAGATTTATATTTCTTCATAGCGTCACACTGTTACTGTAAATCTGAAGTCAAGGCATCACAGAAATGCAGACCTCTAGTATGTACCAAATATGCTTTTAATTCAATAACTTCAACATAACACCAAAGTCAGTGTAATCACTGCTATGAGTCAGAGATGACTGAAGAGTTAAGGTACAATAGGACAAGAGTAAGAATAAAGCCTCATGTCAGTGTAATGTTTGTATAACATCTCTACTATTTTGGAAGGGAAGAATGGCTCTGTGAAGTTCTACCCTTTCCCAAAACACTTCCATGGATAATCTTACATATTGAAAAAGTCACTGGACTAATCCACAACATATTTGTTCAAAGTTCTCCTCTGGTGAAATTCACAGAACTTACATCATCATAACATAGCTGCTCTGAAAACAGAAGTGTATTTATAATTCTACAGGACAATATAGTCTACTGATCACTACTGGATAATATTTTTTGCAAAGTTTTATTTCAATCCTTTAGATTTTAAACATGCATCCTAGTAATTTGTTCATGCATTCAGTGTTGACTTGTTATAGAAAAACACACATGCAATCAGACTGGTGCAATCTGATACCTTGCAGCTGAAAAATTTAAAAAACTGACTTGTTGAAAACCATTGTTTAAAGATGTTCCCAGGAAAGGGGGGTAGGGAGAGAACTAACACAAGCTTATGAAATGAACATTCGAGTGTTTCCAAAAAAACAAAGCACATGTATTCACTATTTTATATTTTCTGGAAAAATATTGTCTACATTTTATTTCCAGTAATGTGTCATTTTTTATTACACACAAGCAGATATCAGCACATTCCTGGTTTTCATGAATTGTGCTTTAAGGGGAGGATATAAGTTCTGAAAAATTTATGAACTTTTTTTCATAACACTTGTTGCCTCCACACTCCAGTAAAAATTTACAAATTCCAAAGCACATTTAGTTTCAAAAGTTATTTCATAACTTCTTATTGTTCATATGTTTTGATATTAATAAAACAGTATTATTTATTTGGAACTGGAAAGTTCATCTGGTCCAAAAAAATGTTTAGTGTTTTTTTTCTGACACTTCTCAGAAAATCAGTTTGCAATACTTTTTGAGTAACAAAAGAAATATTAACCCTTAGCAATGGCTCTACCACCTTGCAAATGCCTAGACGAGAAAGACAGTCACAATTAAAATTTTCTTTTTCGGGAGACTAAATACATCTATTTTTTTAAATCTATGAAGACAGAGTAAGAAGGAATTCAATGAATCTGAGTCTCCAAAACTAAACGCATTTGCAAAGAGTTCTCTTAACTAATCTGTCATTTAGTTGTGAAAGATGCTATTTTATGATAGTGGCAGGGATAGAAGCACACAGTGGTATGTACAAGAAATGTCTCATTTTGACATGTGCCTGGTCAAGACTGGCAATAATATTCCTTAAGGAAAATTTTGCCAAAGTACCAATTTCCCAGTGCTAAGGCGAATTATGAATCTTAGTTCTTTCTTTGGAGAAAAAAAATAGCCTTGAATTAGTACCAAATCTAAAACTCAGTGCAGTTTCTCACAGAAGCACCGTTAAAAAAAGGAAAAGACTCATGCTGCTTCAGAGAGCTTTCACTTGCACCTTTTCCATTCCACACAAAGAGCTGAAGCAGTTCTGATGTAAGTAACATACGGCTAATTTGCTATATTTATGTCACATTGATATGATACTGACAGTATTCACACAATGGAGCCATTATCTGTTAAGACATATGTCTTCCTGGTGTCTGGGTATGTGCAAGGGTCAGAGGAGAACCTGGGCTTTTACAGACAGTTTGAGAAATTCAGCATCACAGAAAAGTGGAGAGACATAATAGGCAGAATTATCTTTGCCCACTCAGAGGTCACAAGCATGATTTTCAGACATTTAGCCTCATTTACACATAAAGATAATGAAGGTGCAAATGCTCAGTTTTATTTCCATGCATGGGAGATTCTTTAATGTTTACTGATTCGGGGAAGATTGAAGGAGATTTGCTTTGGCCCTTCCACTGAAATGGGTATAAATCATGGTTAAAGCTGTATTCCTACCAGTGGCATGGATCCAAACCAACAGTCAGGTACAAAGACCACGAGTTCAGGCCCAGGGATGCATAATCCATATAGGGGTCACAGAAACACTGCACCTGAATGATAACCCTTGTCAAGAAGAGACGTATTGCATAGCAGAGTTTAAATTTCTGTCCATCCCACCTTCATTTCCATATTCAAAGCTGTACTTCTCGGCTGAAACACAACACACTCACAAAGTAATCTACCAGGCTAACACCATGCCTCAGTGACCTGTAAGAAGTTAGCTGAGTTACATTAATGGGTGATGAGCCTACTTGACCTAAAGCACAGATGTTACTCTCTTTCATACTTATGTCCTGTATGGACATCTTTTTAAAGGACCAAACAGTTCCCAACAGAATATTTGTCCCAACCCTTTTAAGGTTCATTCACATTTATTTTCTTTTATATTTTTTTCACCCTTGAAGGTCATTTCAGAAAAGAGATCAAAAGGAACCTTTTCCATTCCTCCTCTGCAGGTGGCCAGAAGCAGATTAACTACTAACAGAGAACTCAATATATAAATCTGAATTACTTGTTTTACACAGCAGTGCAATGCTACTGTCATATGTTTCGTTTGTATACATTTAACTATCTCCTCTAATTTCCTTCCCAAAATGACTCCTTGCTATTCTTTCCCCAAAATAACTGCTTGGAAGAAATCTTCTGCTTCGACATTTCTAAAACTGTACCTTGAAGCTGAATGAGCAACTCATTTTACCAAAGAAACAGAATCTGTGCTAATAAGATCCCATAAGAACAAAATGTGCACCCAGAGCTGGCTGCCTTTGCCCCAGACAGGAGTTAGTCCCTGTAATCTTATTTCTCCAGAATTCTTCCTAAGAAAAAACCAAGCCTGAAGTTGTAATAAGACAGATTCAAAACGTGCTTTCCATGAGTTCTTGAAGAAAGACTGTTCAAAACAAACAAAACCTTATTCATCTGTCAAAAAAAAAGAGGGCCACATTCACAGTTAGTGGGAAATTCAGAACATTTCATTAATATGTCTTTTTACTCTCTTATCTGCTATTCAAAAAAAAAAATTAAAGAACCATTTTTTCTAATTGGGTCACAGTTTAAATAACATTAGTAGCTCTTGGCAGGGCTAAATACCATTGACTACTGTGCCCTTCAGCAGGTGAAATTGTGAATTTTCTTAGTTGTGTTGCCCTATTTCTTTTAAGGTAGAGACTGGAGAAATAGTGAGGGCTCCTCTTGAAAAAAAAAAAAAATAAAAGAATGTCTGAGAAGGATTCTGTGAAGAAATCAGCTGCTTATATATCCATTTTGCTTCAAAGCTGTAAAAATAGGATGTTCGCTTCCTGACCCAAGTATGTAGGGCAGAGAATAGAAATGGGAGACTTTTTCGCACTAAAAAGAACAGTTAAGAAATAGATTGGCAGTCTCAGAAGGCAAAGTGATTATCAAAACTTGGAGATAACTTTCCAAGTTGTTATACACCTAAAGAGGGTCTATCAAACGATCTTCTCCTGCCCTAGACATCTGAAATTGAACTTTCCCATTGCACTACCCTGGTACTGTGAGTATGCCTTCAATACATCAATCAGAGCACATATTATCTCCAGACTTCTGAGTACTTAGGTTGTCTTTATTGAAGACAATTTTCACTTTCCACCATTGCTGTTTCAATTAAGAGTGCATCCCTCAGCTGCAGGGTCTAGCAGTGAGCCCTTTGACTTATTGTGCAGACTTGATGCTATCTTTTTATTTTAAAAACAAAAAAGTATTTCTTTCTCTATCATGTAGTAAATGTTTTCTGGCGATGTAAGCCATGCAAGACCCTTCCTTGTAGAGCCAGCATGTAGCACTCCAAGGGACACATGGGCCAGAGACTTGATCACTTCTATTCGTCTGGGATGGGCTTCAGTGTCACAGCGTGGCCAACGTGACTTTAGCTTGCACAAAGAAAAAGAAAAGGTTCTCTGAACACCTATTTTATAAAATGTGACTTTTAGTGAACTATTCTAGGCTAGATTCACTTTTAAGGGAAGGGCAAGGGGGCAAGAAAAGGTGAAGAATAATTGGCTGCTCCTTCACTTCCTGCCACAAAATAATACCTGTATAAGATTCATGGGTCAGGGCTCAGAAGAAAGCAGTCTCCATCATCCCCTACTGAAAATCTGGGCAAAGAGTAAGGTTACATTATGGTTACACCAAGGCAATGTACAGGTAATGCAACTACTCCAGGGAGGGGGACAAGCTGTTGGGCTACAAAGAAGAAGCTGGGAAGTCCAGGACTGGCAGTCAGAAGGAGAAGAGTCTCCAGTTATTCTTAACACCACAGTCCAAACCAACCAATGTCCCCTGGAGTTTGGAAAGGTTAGATGTTCCAGTAGGGCACCAAAGTCCATCTTCTACCTGAGCTCTAGAGACAGAGTTTGGTCAAATAGTGTAATGAATGAGGAACGACACAGCTGGAGAAAAATGGAAGACCTGCGTTTCCTTGTATAAATGGCATTTTGGTTTGCTACTTTGTAAGTGGTGTTCCAAACCAAGCTGTGTGTGACATGAGGCTGAACCGCAGCGTGCCTTTAGTGAGCTGGAGCTTTCTGATGCACTGACTCCCACCTGCAGTGCCCCTCACTCACTATAAAGTCCTTTGCTTTCCATTGTTTGTTGAATCTGACTTTCTCACATCTCGGGTAGTGGAGTTGAACTTGATCTGTTGAAATTAATTGGAATACCTCCACTCTGTTGTATTTTCTCTGGTATTTTGGTCCGAAGCATGACTCCCCAGCACAACTACAGGTGTACATGTCCAACCCCACTATGACATAACAGTCTGAGAAGGTGTCTAAGTAGTTTTGATTTTCAGTGAAAGTAGGTCACTAGGAAGTCTGGCAGTATTTGGCACAAGCTGCAGAGTATATTATCTGTGTTGTAAGGTACTTAGACACACTGAGAAGACAGCGACAAACTGGTACTTTGTCATGATATTATTACATAGCTTTGGCCAATCTAAAGAGTCCATCAAGACAACACTTCTAATAGTATGAATGCTTCTTCATGGAAATACTCCAATTAGGCAGCAATGCCCACAGAAACACTCAGTGCTGCCTATGGTAGACAAAGACTATGGTTAAACTAGGTCCTAAAGCAGTCTCTGCCAGCGAGGGTGCTGAGAAGCCTTGACTGTATGTTAATTTTTTCTTATTTTTGTCACAATTACTTTGTGGAGGATCACACCAATCAAATATCTTTCCTTCTGTACCTGCACTGCACCTGAGACACTCAACATCTGGTATTGAATCCCAGAGCTGCAGAATTTTGATAGAAAATACTTGACCTTATCAAAGTGGCAATAGGACTGAATTTTCAGCATTTTCTAGACTTATATGTATTAAATGACATTACTAAGATATCTGGTGCTTCTACTGTAAATAATATTTGGATTAAGCAAACATTAATAGCTGCTAAAAATACCTCAGTAAGGCAGTGGGAAAGTGAGACAAATCCCTCTATTGCAGAATGGACAATATTCTTATCCAATTTAGCAGCAGAGGAAGAGATATTCTCTCATAGTGGAAAGGAACTATTTTTAGGAAGCATGGGGCCGCTTGTGAAGAGATAAAGCACAGGTATAAGTGTAAGAGGTTTAAGCTTATTAACGGAGTGCATTTAAGATGACAAACATGAAATTAATGCTTTTTTTTTATTTTATAACTTGAAAACTAATGCGAACACAGGAAATATCATATATAAATTAGATGTGTTCCTGTAAAAATGTACACATGCATTCCTGTAAACCTGCACGCATTAGCACACACAGAAGGTTACTGTAACAGAAATGGTGTCGTTTCATCTGGACCTTACACTGGAAGTACCATGGGAAGTTCCATTACAGTCATCCATCCCACAGACAGCATCCTGAGATGTGGTCCTCCAGCATCCAGCTACCAGCCTTGCTCTGAGAGAGAGAAGGTCTGGGGTGTTGAGCCAATGACTAGGTAATCAACGTCTACCCAACCACACAACTGCCTCTTTATAAATCAATTTAAGAAAGCATCGACCTTTTCTGACCAGGTATCTTAAAGGAATGTCTTGCAAAACTGATTTCTCCATGTTTTAAATTATTGTCTCAGGAAAGACTTGAACCAATCTATGGGGACCATATGTCAGCTAAGAAGTGCTATAGAGGGACTAGATCCAGTAGCTGGATCTTGCAAATTTTTTCATTTAGTTGCACTAAAAAGAATAACTTAATCTATGGTAACACTTATATTCATATTTGCACCAAAGCATTGTTAATTTTGAAAATTCAAAAATCACTCACATTCTCTATAGACATTGACACTTTTGAGGAAGATTATTTTTAAATTTAAATTAAAAAAATTAATCTTTTTTTTTTTATTTCTCTTTTCAAGTTGGGTCTTTGGGATACATGCTTTCAAGTCTTCTCAATCAAAAAGAAATGAAATTTAATTTTTGTTTTTCTTAATGGAAACTAAGACTTAAATAATCACATAACTTCAGCAGTTGGGGTTTTAAGGAAAACACCAAATATTCTTCAATGTGCAATAATATCAACATGAACAATGTTTTTCAAAGTCTGTCTCCAATCCAGAAAATCTAATGTAAATTTCTTCAAGATAGAAGTCACTTTACAAAGGGTGTTCCATACAAAAAATGACCCCATACTTGTTGCTAATTGTTATTTGTTCCATAGCCTTTTCTAATTAGTAGAGTTCCTTCAATTAGCAGTTGGAATTGGTTTGCATACATCCTCCAAATTGCTGTAATCAAGCCTCAAACTAGAAGCCTGAAAAATAGAGGGTAGCAAAGTGGTAATGGAGTGATTGCTGGTGACTGGCTCTATACACAGCAATAGCCAGACCTGCACCTCACAAACCCAGACATACCTTTTGCATCCCAGACACTTGTTTATGTTGTGTTGCATTTCTCCACTCTTTCACATGTTGCTAAAAGAAGTACTAGGTCTACAGCATGACAGCTAATATGGATTAGAATAAGCCTTCTTTTCCAGGTAGCAATTCCCAAAAGAGATACTCTATTCCTTTAAGGAACAGTAGTAGACATAAGTGTTACTAATGACTCACTTTCCTTAGCCCATTTCCAGGATTCCTAATGAAGTGCCACACTCAGTGCTCAAACACATAGAGCAGGGCTGGGAACTTGGTTCCTTTTCATTCAAAACTCCCTTTGATAATAATTGAACTGTTAACTAATTAGTATAAACTCTGTCTGCATGGAAAAGAATGATCAAAATGATCAAAATTTCAAACAAAAAATCCCTAAAGCAAATATAAACAAAGGCAAAAATATCTCTCCTTCCTTTTCTCTCTTTTTTTTCTTTTTTTTTTTTTTTTTAATAGGAAACAGCAAATTCTCGACCTATGGAGAAAACCACTTGACAGGTCTTTTCCATCATGTCAATTCAAATTGGATGCACTGCAGCTTTTTGTGAACAGTCCAGCAATATAATATGTTATACTTGTTAGACCATTACATCAATTGGTATTAATACTGTCTCATAGCTATGTCTGTCCTTTTCAGTCAGTTCATGAATGACAGCCAGATAGTAATTTTGTAGTAGTTTACATCAAACAGTTCAGAATAACTTTCCCCACTGTTTGGTCAGCCTGCTTTTCAGTCCAGGAACTGACAACCATCAGCACAGCCAGGCTGTCAAGAAGAGCTCAGCTACCATTTAGAGATACATAAGCTTTTGCAAAAAAAAGCTCAGGAGTCATCAGGTCCAATAAAAAATTGCAGCGAGTTCCACCCAGACCTTAACAGTGTCAGCCATTGCACAAAAAGAAATATATGCAAAAGTATAAATAAGAATGAGGTTGTGTGTAAAAAAGAAAATATTCAGAGGCGCTCCTGCTTGAATAATGAAGATTTTGTAAATGACAGGAGTATCAGATGAAAAATAAAATAAGGTTAACTACTGTTATCAAAAAAACCCCAGTAATGAACTCTGAAATTCATAATTGTTGGTCTTTGTGAGTTTTTGTCCAGTCCACAGCAGACCTGGGAACAGCCATGAACCATGACAAACTAAATTCGGCGTGGAAATTGTACTGAAACAAGGTTTTATTATTTGACTTTGTTCCTCTCCCTTTGTTCACACACCAAGTCAGGAGAAACTGAGTAAGAAGGAAGCACCAAAACAGCAAAGAAAAAATTCAAAATATTTCAAAAATAAATGGACTTTAGGTCTTCAGCTGGTTTGAATTGACTTAGCTGCACCGATTCAATAGTTCAGCATTAAACATAATAATGTTTCTACAGATATCATAGCAGGTGAGACTGTGCCTGCATTCTTCAAAAAGGACACTTTCCAAATTTAATTTTTGATTTAGAGCAGTTAGACAGCTCCTGTTCTCCATCCAGGGATCTTGCTGGGCTGACGAACGAAAACTGCCTGCGTGAGGCTGACTGCCCTCAGTCCCACAAAGCCATCTATGTTCTCAGTTGCTCTAACTCCACTGAAGTGGATGGAGTTACAGCAATTTAGCAGCAGCTAATGAAACATGTTCACATATCATAGCCCACAAAAATTTTCATGCTGTATCTATGCTGATAAACTGTGGACTACTTGATAACACTGACTGCCTGCAAACAGTAATCACTCAGGCACCATAAGGAGGTTCGTCCTTAGAGATTTGCAACAGATTTTGCTCTTCGGTATTGAAATGCCATGAGCCTAAAAGGAGAAAAAGAACAGTAGGACTAAAGTGTGTTGGACATGCCAATAAATTAATGATAAATTATTAAAGCATGATTGGAAATATTGCCATTTTTCACAGCTGTCAGTTTAAGTATAAAAGCATCAGCACATTAAACTAGTTACTGCTTTTCCATAATTGAGACTTTAGCTTCTAGCTGTGCCCTGCAGCTTTTCATTAATCACTGGGACTGAAGTTCAAGCACAATGACAGCTTAGAAGGCATTAAATGGGCAAAGTATTTTCCAGGTACAGCTAGTAAAGGCCTTTTAGTCCTATAATCCTCAGCTAATTGTTTTTCAAAGTCTCTAAATAAAATCTGCTCATGGCGTCTCCTAGTGACAGAATTAGCAGCAGACTGGTTCTTTTTATCTTCACACTCTTTCTCTCACTAAAATCTATTGAGTGTCTATAAGTTAGCTGTACATAACAGGTGCAAATGGATTGCGATATGTAAAACTGTAACTGATATGTGACCAAGGACACATTGATTAGATTGCCTGGGAAACAGCACTTCCTGAATACTTGCTCTAATCATACCATTTAATTTGTCATAAAAGAAGCAAGATGGCATGGAAGACTTCTGCACACAGCTAGTTTCCCTTTAAATATGGGAGAAGGAAACATGCAGATTTTAAAGTTCAGTGGAATTTGCATACTCAGTGCCCTGGAATAAACAGACATTTCTTCTGCTGTAGCAAAGGTTGTAGGTTCCCCTCTTGGGTTCCTAGTATTCCCCCCTCTGCAAAGATTTGTACATCAGGACTTAATAGATGTGTCAAAACATTCTTCCTTTTGTATAACAAATTATCAACTGCACCAAGATTCATTAATTATGTCATCTAATTGGATTGAGGCAGGTGCAAAATACCTCAGATGAAGTGGTCACTGGCAAGAAGGCCTAAGCACAAGTTTTTCTATTAGAAACCAGCATGTCTCCAGACTCCTGGAATTACTTTGTACTTATTGATTAATGGCCATAATTTATTACAGTGCAGAAGATCTTGCATTCAGTTAAATGTGTGATTAATCAATTTTCCATCAAATTATGAACAGCAGAACAGTTGCGAGAAAGAAAATACCAAATGAATTTTTCCCATGGTATACGAATAGAAGGTATGAGGACTTCTGCTTGAGGAGAGCTAATAACTGTCTAGCACTTGTTTAATATTTCCTGCCATACTGATGAATGCCATCCACATAAATAGGCCACAGGTAGCAGTGATTGAACGACCACCAAATAGGTTTTATAGCTGCCTCTCTTATATAATGAAATATTCTTTAAGCCCATCTCAAAACAATTTATTAATGCAAAATGCATTTCTGCCTTCAGCCTGAAATATATCATTGTTAAGTCAACAATATTATATTAAACCGATAACTGATATTGCAGAAGAAAAAATCCCTAGGCAATGTAGAGATGAATTCGAGATTTTTGTGTACAGAAGCTCATTTTTATTTCCATCAGAAACAGACATGTGACTAATTGATGTCACTTCTAATCAGCTAGTAATGCACATTACAAGTATAGCATGAGAACATTTGGGGCCCAATTGGAGGGGCGAAAAAATCCCATGCTATTCCTATGTCTTTTATTGAGTAAAGTGACAAGCTTCCTTTCCCTGGTGAAGCAGCATATGCTGTAGAGTTTTATATTACCCTACATCTTCCATAGGCAGTTTTACTTTGCTATCCACTGAAAAGATGTACCTCCCTCACTGTAGGAGAATGACATAAAATACAATTTGACAGCACTTGCTAGGAGGGAAAAATTTAAATAACTTTTAAAAAAATATGAAAAGCAATATAGAGCATTTGTAAAATGAAAGTACAAAGGATTTTTCTTAAATGTCTTTGTGATGGATAAAATTTCTATTTTCAAATCACAATGCCAAATTACTCACAGTCATTTAAGTTACAGAAAGTACCTGGTAGCCATGCAGTTGATTTTCTAAGGCATATAGGAGTAATTTCTGCTATCTTTGGTGCCTTTCCCAAGTAACACTCTAATTTCCAGGGTGGATAATAGAGTCAGGCTTATCCCTCTTGCTACAGACTACAGGAGATGGGCACTTGTGGCTTGTTACTGTTTCATATACACAGATTTCCTTTTCTGTCAACCTATCTTCCCAACTAGGACAGGGACCTTTCTTCTCTGCTTGCTGTCTCTGTTGGCACTGCTTCTGAGGTAAGGACTTCTGTTTTTAAAATCATGACCTCCAAAATGTCCTACCAAATCCTGTAGATGGTGCAAGGAGGCCATTGAAAATTATGCTCATTTTTTTGGATGGCCAAATGTCACAGGGTCAACTGTTCAGAAAGTAAGCAGAGAGCAACTTGAAATTGTGTTCTTTTAAAATGTCTCCAGTCTAAGCTGCCTGTAACATCTAAAAATGACTATTTTTGGTGACTTTCCTGGGCTTTATTGGGAACTAATTGAAAGTAATCATGCTTGGCAAACAGATGGCTATATCTCAACATCCCACCGAAATCAATATTCTTTTCTTCTGTTTCTGTCATCACAAAAAGATAACTTCAATGGATCCAAGCTAGATTTGTTGCCAGAAGGAGATGTCAGAAATTTAAATCTGAGAAAAAATATTATAAAATATGTCTTCTATTTTATAAATAAATTCTAATGTGGTATTTAATCAACAAATCATTAACTGCTGCATTAAGAATGTCAGATCTCACTTCATCTGCGTGCTGGAGCATTGCCTGTGTATGTGGGAGATCTCATTTAGAGCTTCACCCACACTTCAGGAAACTAAACCTGTTGAGGAAATTCCTTTCCCATTCATGTTCTCTTTAATCATGGGAAGTGTGGGATGCCTTCCCCTACACTGTATTTTTCTGTGACATCTATTAGATGGGTGTTTGCATTCCCTGTATGTTAATGTACTGAACTTATCTCCCCTCTCCAAGGAGAGGTACCATGCAGAAGGGGATGGATGCTGGATAGTCATACAGACTCCGTGATGCATCATGTGTGTGATCATTAGGAAACATACTGAACATATTGCAAAAATGAAGAGTGGAGGTTACTGCTACCCTGGGAAAGTTTGAAATTGCATTGCTGTCTAGATGAGTGAAAAATTGCTGAAGAATACAGAAGGGCAGTATATAAGGAGCACAACTGTTTCACTCTGTAAAGATGTTTACAATCACAAAGTACACAAACATATCTCTTCTGGGTGAGATGCTTGCATATGTGTGGCCACACACACACTCCAAAAAGTAAAAGCTGAATTGCAGTAACAGAATATTTCTTTTAAATATTCTGAGTACTCCCTCAGTTTCCCAATCCCCATTGATTCAGATCGAGCCCTGGGGCCAGATTTTTCACCTGCATCCAGCAAGATGAGAAGAAATCGTCCTCATGTGCTAAGGCTTTCTGCTAGGTCTTGGGGACTGCAGCCATCCTCCCTGGCTTGTCTGGGAGCCCAAAAATGAGGACTCCACTGAAAAGTCAGCAGATTCCTGCTAGCTCTTCATCTTCCCTTCTCCTGAGGAAGAGGGTTGTGTGCAGCTCTTTCTCTCCTCCACAGGGGAGAGGGTGTGGCCTGGCCGTGTTCCCACCCTGCAGAAACCAATGTAACCCAAGAGGTACTCCAGCAATACTTTGATCAGTGGTGTCTTCTATTGCATGTCTTTAATACTCACAGACTCCAATGTGCATATTTTTTCTGGTTCCTTTTTTTAAACGTTAATTTTGTTACTAATTAGAAGACTGTTCCAGCAAAGTCCCAAAAGTGAACTCCCTGTGAGAAAAGTCTTCTCAAGATAATAGTCGTCTACTGAAGCTTCTGTATTTCAAAGTTATGGGCAGTCTAAATGCTAAAATGTATACCTAAAGAAAAAAAAATTAAAAGTGCTATTACCTCTCTAATAAAACTAAAAGTGTACTACCAAAAAATTGGTTTGGATCCACTATTAATGACACTGCACAGAAAGTTCATTTTGTCAGCTGTAGGCATTAGTCTGTAGCATGTTCTGCACACGTGTATTTGCCTTTGGTTACTTAAAGGAACAAACAGATGTTTCTCTTGGAGATATTAACTATAAATATATTTGTTTTGTTGCTTTCCTCCTATGATCTTTTATAGTTCTTCTCAAATCTTTTTTTAAAGGTCATTTAGATACTGAGGCAAAATATATAAGAGGGTGTTGAACACAGGACTGATGTTCAGATGTGCCTCATGGCTTTCACTGGACGCTTCAGAAGAGCTGTGGGTGACACTTCTGGGTGCAGAAGGCAAGAAATCCATAGGGTCATGGAAAAGACTATGGGTAGTGGAAGCAGGGGGAATAATGCAGGAAAGGGCAAAGAAAAAAATACAGGTCTAAACTGGGAATCACTTTAGGAAAGGACAGGCAGCAAAATCTGATTTTGGGGATTGAATGTGAGAGAGCATGAGGTAGGTTTGTATTCAGGTAGGTAAAGCTATGTCAATGGATGGATGGGAGTCAGATTACTTCAACCACATGAGTCTATGTGCTTTTTTTGGAGCAACAGAACTGCAGAAATCGACACAATGGATACATGGCCAGATGGGGGAAGCAAACCCTTTTACATCAGGAAAAAAAATCCACAACTATATTCATCAGGCAGAATGACTTCACCTAAATTTCTTGAAATTAAAACTTCAAATAAATATTCAAAGTCACTAAAAAAGCAATCTGCATGTGGTATCTCAGCAGTGATATCAGCACATCCATAGGACTATCTTGGCTCACATAAACCGAGAGGTTCCTAAATAAACTCAGTACATCACCTGGAGCACATGAAACTAATGTACGGATATCATCATCCATGCTAAAGCCAGAATTAATTAAGTCGTTTAAAACCCTTCTGCTTCAAAGAATAAAATGCATTTTACATATAGCTTCTTACAGATAGACAGATTCCAGATCTTAAATGAAAGTTAAAGTTCCTTGAGGAACCTTGTTCTTAAGTAAAGACATGCATGCTTCTTGCAGTAGTCTCATGAGCTGGGAAGTAATATTTTACAACTAGGATTTCTGAAGAATGATTTCTCTGGCAATTTTTTCTGGAACTTGCCTTTGTATGACATCTGCTTAGTTGTGTTATTCTGGATGTCCATTACCATTTTGTATCAAATAATTTAGATTTGGCAACTATATATCAATAAAAATTAGATATGGAGATAAGATAAATGTTTGACCTGTAGCTACTTCTAAGCTAATCTATATTTGTTGCAATTGAAGCTGATTCTTCCAATATTTGCACTCCATTTGTATTATTTGCAATAGAGTCCTTCTCCCTTCTTGGGGACCAAGTACAAAGCAGAAGCAAAACAAGAAAAAGAAACAGTTGTGAACTCTGTAGAAACAACTCCTCTGTTAGGTCACAGCTTGGTCCCCAAAATACTGAAGAGGGGGAGGATGTGCTACCCTTACGTTGGCTGATGGTTATCTCTAGGTAGGCTGGATCACCCGCTTCAGCTCCTTCTTCAGCACCTCCCAGCCAGTTGTGCCATGTCTCAGCAGGTTCAGACAGCTGTTAGCTCCATCCTCTGCTGCTGTTCTGAGAATCTTATCTAACTTTTTCTTTAATCCTTTAGGACTTAAGCCTGTGTTTATGACATGTTATATACCTCTCTGCAGCCAGACCCCTGGAGAGAGCAACTTCACCCATGCAGGCAGTTGCAGCCCTTGTGTCCTCAGACTCTTGCAGGGAGTCCAATGAAGGGGAAAGGCAGCTCTGCAAACCTCATCCTGGCTCCCAAGGACCGCTGCCAGCAGAGGCTGGCCAGGGGCAGGGCTGCGGCAGCCTCTGCCTGGGCCTCTCCCCTCCCGCTCCCCTCCTGGCTCCTGCACTTTTGGCACAGGCTCGCCTGGCTCCCAGCCCCTGGCACTGGGCAATGGGCAGGTGGTTTGTGCTGCTGTGACCTTGCTCCAAGCAGACTTCTTATCACCAGGGGTCGGCAACCCAAGGAGTGGAGCCGGTCCTTGAAATGTAACCTCTGACTTTCGGGGGAGTACGGAGCCGATCACCGAGGTCCAAAACAGTCTGTCTTCAGGCGTCACGTTCACCCTCAGATGCACACAAGATGCACGTGCCAGTGTTAGAGGCCCCAGCTCTAAAGAACCCTCTGACTGCTCAGCCAGTTAAACAAGGTATTTCTAAGATAACTGGCACAGAGCTAGTGAAGCATCCTGCTAAAGCAAAGGGAACAAAATTATCCGCAACTCTCTCAAAGGAGCACATTTCCCAGAGAGCATGAATTAAGGGGATAGGCCGAAAAATGGTGCATATAATAGCAGCAAACCACAAGCATGTAAATATGCAAGAATATCATTTGAAGGAAAATTTTAAGCCTCATTAGTAAATGCTTTTTGCATTACTCACTATATTTACAGAAGACAATACAGGACAGCTAACGAGGCAGAGTATATCCTGGGGTGCTGGTACACTGTGCTGTGAGGAGCTGTCAGACCAGTATCAGATCAGTTATGTGTGCTGTCCCAGGTTCAACAGGCTCTACCAGGCAGTATGTCCTGGACTGACTGCCTGGGCAAGATCCAACACCCATTGAAGTCCTGAGGAACCTTGTCATTGTCTCTGGTCAGTCCTTGCTTCCCGGCACTCAGGGAGAAAGCAGCTGCTTGTAGCATCTTCCTCAGCCTTAACACCACACTGGGTCACATGGGGTTTGCCCTGGGGTAAACCTCCAGGATATAGGGCAAGAAAAGAGGGGCTGAAGGTGAGGAGGCTTCCCTGAAACTTTTCTTTCTCCATCCAGGGATGGGGTAAAAAAGTGTAGTTCTGCTAAAGGGCATATCTTGTTTTAAAATTTTTTTCACTCTTCCTTTGGCCAACAGTAGCATTAAGGAAAGTTGATTTTTTTCCCCCACCATCCATGAGGTGTTCATTATTGCAAACAGTAGGATCTCAGTCTCCAAAAATATATTTGGATCTTAAGAAGAATAACATACGGACTTTTAAAGTTTGAACATCTATTTTAAAAGAAAAATATGAGTGCGCTTAACTGTAGTTCTTATGTGAATTTTATATGTTTCATACATTTTTTCATATGGTTAATATCAGTCAAGCATGGTTGATATTCTAGTAAAGCAGTTTCTTGTTATTTTTATTCAAAATATCCTCCTGAAGGTAAGTTAAATGTTCCACAGTCCCAAATCTAAAATTAAATTTTAGGAAAAAGTCCTTTAAAAATGGTGTATTGTGTTAAGCCATAGATGCTAAATATTATTCCTGGCATGATACATCACCACAAGTAACAGAATTAATTTTTCTTTTACAGAAATTAGTAATTAAATAAACATAATATAAATTCTTACAACCAAGTTTTCCCTGCAGTAGCAAAATCTGGACTGGGCTAAAAAGACTGAGAAAAAATGTTATAGAAGAATTTTGTTTTCAATTGCGCTCGAGCTTACTTTGGGCCAGGTCATGCTCCTTTTGGAGAAAAGCAAAGAGTTGAAATCATTGGGGAGTTTCAGTTGCAAGGAAACCATTTTGGTATGGTGCTAGACAGGAAATGGGAGAACAGCTTCCTTATGGCAAGGGAAAGCCCAAAGGACCCTAAGGAGGCCACATGAAGCCTGTACTGATCTCAGACCCAGAACTGGTGCTCTGAGACTAACTTGTAGACTCTGGGCAATGAGGCTGAGCCACTATCCCACGTGCAAAGGGAGATACCTCTTCATTAATAGATGTTTCTGCACATGTACCAATAGAGACTTGTCCACCACGCCAAGAGCAACCAGAAGAAAAGTCAGAATAATGCCAGGATGAAAGAGCACTAGAGCAGTGCTAACATGACCTCATGGTTCTCTACCTTGCATTCTTTAAGATTGCCATTCAGCCATTTTATGTCCCTTAAACTCTCAACTGCCTGCAAACCATATTTTATCCATCTCTTATCAAACACTTTGTGGTTACACTTCAGGCCAGATCTAAGCAAAGTTATTAATCATCTGTCAAATAAAATTGTCAGTCTGCTCCATCCTTATTCTTTTTCAATAAAGATCAATTGAAACTGTGCAAAAAAATGTCAACAGAGTCAAATCTTTTAAAGAAAGCTAAATGAAAGAACTATAAGCTGTGGTCCACCACACTTTAAAGTAACTTTAAGCTGTGGTTTTGGATTTGGACATATCTAAGCCAATAGGGGTGTTAGTTGTTATTATTTATTGCTTAAATGTGAATCTTTGTTTTCCTTCTAATACGCCTTATGGAAGAAAAAGAGACATCTGTGCTAAAGTAACCAATCTTTATGGGTGGGGAAGAAACCATCTGGGTTAAAGTAACCAGTCCGTGTTTCACTAATTCTAAATCAAGAAGCAATAACTACATGAAAAAAAAATAATGTTGTCTTCTTTAAATTAAAGCACTGAATTTGAAAGTGAGTATTCTAATCTTTTGATACAATGGCTTTGTTCACAAATATGTCTCTAAAAAAAATCATATTGTAATGCAAAGCTGATGTGTGGACAAGCTAAATCCTTATTTCTATTTTAAACTTTGTCACACAAATATTGACTAAGTTTTGGACACATAAAAGTCAGCAAGAATGGCTATTGTAGTTACAGTGCTGAAACCACTCAAACTGACTTCCAATTAAAAGTCAACAAGATTTTTATGCTGAAATTTATCAAGCATTTTGAAAAAGTTTTATTGGAGAATTTGCCTTTCAGTTGTTGTTGCCTTGTTGCAAGAATCTTCTTTCCATCTTCTGTGATCTGTATAAGTGTGTAATTGTCCTTGTCTCATAGGGTTACCCACTTGGCCTCCAGTCAGGCAATAATTTCCTAATCCCATTGTCAATGCTCCATTTCCTTCTACCATAAGCAATGTGGCATTGACTGTCCTCTTACATGTACCAACAAGACTGCAACCCTCTCCGCAGCTCTCCCTTCCAGGAGTATCTTTCTAGCAAGGTTCCATGGCTCATACACAGGTTGGGGAACACTCAGGAGCAGAAAAGCTCTTGAGACACTTAACCACAATTCCCAGCCCAGGCTGAGCCTCCCTATACTGCCATCAGCCACAGAGGTCACTTCTGTTTGCCTCCAAATAGTGTTTTCTTCTGTCTCAAAGAGCTTTGAGTCACTTCAGCCTGTCTTTCAAGAGATTAGACCCCTTTCACATGATATTGTTAAAATACCAGTTTCTACCCTACACTTCCTACTTCTGTGACCTCAGGTCTCTCTTCTGTTTCATTACCTTACAAGATAGGTTGCAGAGCAGAGGATGATCCATTAATCTATGAAAATAAGTAGCTGCTGTCTAGCACAAAGCTGCATTTGTGAAGACAATGCTAGTTTTGGAGGAGTAGAGTAACAGCAAAGAGATGCTCCAAAGAGGTATAAGCCAGGGTGAGGTGTTACCTTCTCTGTGCTGTGAGGAGGGAAGGGTTTAAGACCAGGGTAAATGAACAACATGGGTGTTTTTCCTGGCTATTTGAAAAGCTCTGTCTGAGAACCTGACTATCATTCCTCAGCTCCAAACATTCTCTTTATGATAGTGACAGAGGAACAAAATTAGCAGCCAGCTGGTGATATGTTTCTGCTTTTTGATAGCCTAAGCCAGAATTTGAGTTCTTCTTCCTCCTGAAATTGTAACTTACATATTTTTGTATAAGCACATGCTTCAGTGAAACTCTGCTTGACTGCTCCAACTTCAGCCTTTCTCTGAAAAGCCGAAGCCCAAATTCATACCTGGTATTTATTGCACAAAATTCTTCTGGAGGCAAACAGCCCTTCTATCACATTTCTTGAGGCACAAAAGTACCATGGAAAATTATTTATTAAAATGGCTTGGATCCAAAATTATGCACAAAATAAATATTCATATAATCATTATTGCTTGGCTTTGACTGCTGTTCTCAGGAGGCCATAACAACCTAACTATGACTAACCTGGCACAGGCCTTTCATTGACAGAACTGTATGTTTGTTCTATTTTATACTGTCAGTGATGTATAATCAATTGCTGCTGCTTGATTTGTACTGCCTATGGCACTAGGGAAAATTAAAATTAGCATAAATTATAACATTTAACCTTTCAGTACTAGCATGAAATGATATATAGGCAAATGGCAGGGTAAAAGAATCATTGCCAGAATGTACCTTTCAAAAATGCATGCAAGTGAAATGAAAGAAGAACTTATGACAATGTTAATTAACATTATGGCATCTTAATGGACTCATTCCACTGTAATGTTTAAAAAATGAAAAATAAGATTATTAATCAGGTAAAATCCAACTGAGAAAAGTGCTGTCTGGATATCTGCTGCCAAGTGGAGATTTTGCTATGAATCCACTGTCCGTGTGGTGTTACCCTCCCTGGAGCTACATATCAGGAGGCAGCAGCTTCAAAGGACTGAAGAAATAATGTCCTTTTCTGATGCTCTTTGGTCCTCATATTTAAAGCAAATGTTGGGACAGAGTTGGCCTTAATTAAAAATAAATGTGTTTCACTGATGCTTCCTGAGGTATGCTGAAAAGTTGGGCTAAAGGGAATGCGCTTTGTTGTCAGGAAAACACCTACCTTTGAATGAACACTGTTGCAGTTTATATCTTTCATAATATAGTTCTCTTTTCTTTTTAAACATAACTTTTTCCATTTACATAACGTTTTCTTACACTGATGATTATTTCCAAATCAAGAAGGGAAAGAACAGTACAATCTAATCCCCTCAGTTTTTAACAAGAGAAAATGTGATTGAAAGGTGAATATAAATAAATATAAAATTTATTCAATTTTCCACATAGTTTTATTCCTTTCCTGAATGCATACAGCAGTTAAAGTATGAACCAAGTGATATAATCCCATTTACTTCTGGAACATATAAAGGATAGCCATAAACCTAGAGAGAGACAGACAGATATATGGATGCACAGACAGGATAACATTTTGAAGGTTTCTGGTGAGAGAATCCTTGCAACAGATGTATTTTTTAATTTAGGATTTTCAGTACAAGCTTAGATCATTCATAATTATACCCTCAGACAAGGAGGGCGGTATAAATAAACTTTAATGGAAAGGAAACAGTCTGTAGAAAAAGCATTTTCTTTGAATCATAACAACTCTTTGAATCATAACAACTCTTTGAATTTAAAAAAGAGGCTTTCCTTGAGGGATTGGGTGAAAAGCATTTAAAACATGGCAATCCTTCCCACTTTCTTCTTTGTCTGAGCAGATGGCTGCCGGTCAGAAAAGGCTAAATTTGAAAAATACTAATTTGTCAGGTTGATTCTGGCCCTCAAAACTATAACAAATGACCAGTGCAGATATAAAAACAGCAGAGGGAGGCAGGAAAGCAAACTGGTCTCTGAGATCTGGTGTTCCTACTGAAGAGCTGAAAAATTATACAGAAACTAAAAAAAGGAGCACTAGAAAAATAGCTCAAAGAAAGCAATCATAGGACCTCACTTCTCCAGACTCTGGCCATATACAGGCACTGGGACTTCCTTCGAGCTGGAAGCATAACAGCTTTAAGTCTCAACAGAGGGAAAAGAGGTGCCTGGATTCAGACTCTTTTGCTAAGGGCTCTGATAATCCAGAGACAAAAGTCGATTGTGAATTCCAGAGCAGCAGCTGTGATGTTTCCATCTGGGGACCAGAAAACATCTGAATGAATGAGAGAAATGATCTAACAATCAATAACTTTTTTCAAGGCATCACAAGAAGCCTTTGAACAATATCACAAGAAGGAAAAAAAAAAGAGAGAAATGCTGTTCTAATGGAGTGGAAAATGAACCCACAAACAAGACCAAATTGACACACAGTATAGCACTATGTTCACAGGAGTAAAAAGAAGAAGAGTCTGGGAACTGAGAGTTTCAGTCCAGAAGAACATTATTTAAAATGTTCTTAGCAAGCTTGACTCTGGAAAAAAAAATCTACTGATTGTGGTGAGGAAGAAGGGTTGCTTCATTTATTAGAAAGCAGCAGATCTTCCAAAGTCGAGCTTCACAGTTTACTAGACCAAAATTTTGTTCTATTATGCAGACGGCTGCACCTCGATCAAAGGAGAAAGGTAAGATGAAAGATCACCTGTCTGTTCCGGGGGCAGGGGGAAAGGGTCAAAAAAGAAAATGTAAGCAGTAAACCTGAGCTCCTGGTTCTTTTTCCCTGTAGACTTTATGGGACGTCAGTGTCCAGACTGTGCTGGTGAAGTTTTATATACTACTCCTCCAAATGCAGTGCATGAGATGGTGAGCTCAGACACCTTTTCTTGTCATCTCAGACTATTCTCATAGAGAAGGTGTAAGCTGAAAAAGCAGACAAAAGAAGAAGAAAAAAAAAGCCACAAAGCCTATTTCAGACCAAAGAGACTCAACAGTGGAGCACCCTGCAATAGGAACAGAAATCAGCTCAGGTATTCGAGGTTGAACAGAGTTCTTTTATGACTTACAGATGGCTGAAATCATTTGTAGGATTTAAGAATTTGCTGGTCTTGGTTAGTGTCCAGAAAGTCAGGAAACAATAAGAAAAAACAGCTTTTAGATGTGCTCTTGGCTTAAACAGTTTCCAGGGATCATGTTTATATGTTGTCTAGAGACAAACTTCAGCACAGAGAGATACAGTTGCAAAGTACCTATCTCTCTGCTGAGGTGGGATACGAGATGGAGGTGTTGCTGTAGAGTAAATGAGACCTGTATATTTTTTACTTAGTGCCAGTGCCTCACTGTTTTGTGAGAACATCAAAAAATAGCTGCCCAGTCTTCGCACAGATAAGACTTCTGGCAAGATAACTGCTACAGAAGTCACAGTATCACAGAAAAAAAAAAAAAAGGGGGGGAAAAAAAAATCCAAAACAAAAACCATCCAGCAGATTTCAAAAAAAAAAAAAAAAAAAAAAAAAAAAAAAAAGGTAAAATTACCTGGTCAATCTCAAAAAATCTCAAAATTCCTCAAAAATTCTATTTTATCATTACCAATATTAAATTCTCTTGGACTTTTCTATGTGATTTCTTTTTAAAATAACTGGTCCTGTAATGAGAAATGTATTTCATACTTCCACTTTTAGTCATATCACTCTAATATATTCTACTTTATTTATAAGAGGAACATGTATAATGTCTAGTCCATATAATTGCACCCAAAAAAACTATGAAAGCCAAGGGAAATTTTGGGTTCTGCCAGAGTTTGCAGATAGTCTTAGGAAAATGGATTCTTCATTTAATTCATTTGAAGTCCAGCAAACTCTGCTCTTCCTTCACTGGGAAATTGCATTTCTTCAGGACACTGTGGATTTGCTGAAGGCTCAAGTCTTTAACATTCTGACCAGGACTTGTCATATTCAAGTAAGAGATAATTACATTACAACAGATAATTATTTCCTCATTATTTTGCACAAGTATGCAAAATAGGAGGATGAGCTACTGTTTGGAGAAATAAGAAGGTCAGTTCACAGTAGCCAGGTGTTGGCAGAAGGCACGGGCTGAAGAACAAGCCCCTGGTGAGCAGGAGTCTGTGGGGTGAGGGCGAGCAGGGAGGTCGACTTCTGGGCAGGATAACAGGAGCTCCTGCCTGAAGACCAGAACTGTTCTGCTTGGTAAGCATACTGAGAAACACTTCCTTGAAACACAGTTGAAAATAACAGTCCTCATATTTTATGTCAATGGGTAATTTCAAAGATAAGCCACAGCTCTGTGTGTATTTTTATGAGGGTAGGAAGCAGGGAATGAAATATTTCAGAGCACTAGAAGATTAATATTACTGTGGGATTCAAAAGTTCTGGTGTAGAGTTTAAACACTGTTGTAATGAAATTTGGTCTCTCTATGCTGTGAAATGCACAGGCCCTAATTATTTCCTGACATTTCTCACACAAACACAACCCCAGAATATTTTATCACATTAAATAATTTAAAAAGTCATGGACACATGAAACACCATCAAGTGTATGAACTTTAAACAACATCTTTGTAAATCACCTGAACTCTTCCAACATCCCCCTGCTAGAAAAGCATAACTTAATGTTATGATTTTCTATTTTTAAATGTAAGGCAATTAAGAATGCTGAATTTCATCACATGGGATTCTGTGATTTTTCCAGAATGGATCAAGTCTTGGGTGTACAAATTATGTCTTACAATAAAGATATAATTCAGATGTTTAAGGCTCCTGAGATGTTTAATCAATAATTCTCTGAGTACACATGTTTTTAGAGTCTATGAGCCGTTACCCCTCAAAAGCTCTAAGTCTGTAGTAGGAATATTGCTGTCTTCATGTGGAAACTCATCAATGCCTATTGACATCTCTCTGTTTAATTGCAATTTAAATCATGGTGTATTTCGTTAGATCTCGAAATGGATTACAATGCTCCATTAATTTTGTAGTTATGTATGGGAAAGATCTACTAGTGACTCTATGGGTCATATATAGGCCTTGGTTTGTGAAGGGAGCTCCTATTGACATCAGTGTGAGTTCTGCACATGGACTGAAGGCATGACACGGCCCATTATTCTCAATTTTCCATAGTACAGTCTCGGAGAGAACACATCACAATAGAAATTGCTTATCTGGGATGCATCAATAAATATGTTCCAGGTTTATTTCTTCTCAAGATTGCAAAAATGCAAACATTTTTCTGTACCCACATCATCACACTTTTTCTAAATGATATTGTCTTTCCTTTTATTCCTTTCAGATATAGCACATAAACCCATCCTCATTAAAAAAGAATGTGCTGATGACAAAACACATCGCTCACACTACCAGAAGAGGAGATCAACAAAAGATCTTAACTAACTACAACTGGAAGCTCTGTCATTGATTTCAGATAGAAAGCAATCATTTCATGGAAGTTTTCTGTTATTATATTTCACAATAGTGAGAAAAGTTACTTTAAAAAAATCTTAGGTACATGAAGGCCTAAGATGGACTAGCAAGTAGTGGAATGAATTTGAAGGGTTTATACACTAAGGAGAGTCAGAGCAACGATGGTATAAAACTTAGTAAACAAAAAAATTCGCAGAGCATCAATAGAAAAAATTGTAACACTGAGATCTTTTAAACTGTGAAAGTAAAAGTAGTGGTGATTCCGTACTCTCTGCTATACATGTGGAGGACTGTAACAATGTTAGAAGCAATTGATGTATGGTTAGAGACCTTTGATCCTGCAGCTTTCATGTGGTGCATCAAGAATGAACTCCAAGCACTTAGGGCTCGTCTAGACCTTGAAGACACAGCCATAGGGGAGGTGTGGCAGTGCTCCCCACAAACTGTGCTGCATGCAAACGAAAAGGTGAGAACTGTGTCCAGTGCTGTACACTTCTTTGACCCCACTGCTGCCTGTGGAATGGCAAACCAGACTTGTATTCAAAGCAAATGATACATCATTCTAGCAGTAAGATTTCAGGGTTACTGAAGATGTTTAGTCCACACTCAATCAGGAGCACAGGCAGGTTCAGTTCATGGTTGTTTAGCAACACAAACAGGGCTTGATCCAAGAAAACGAAATGTTTCAAAAGCAGAGAGGGAGAGGAATGAGGGAAGGCATGGACTTCTTGTACCTGCTGATGCCAAGGCAGCTAAGACAGAGACAGAAACTACCCTATCCCATTCCCAGAGCTGGGTCTCTACACCGTCACCACTGTGCGTCCCAGCATCACAACCCTTCTTTTGTTCCCCACAGCAATACCCAGCACAACTGATTCTTTGCCCAGAACCAGTCCTAAGCTGGTGGAAGTCCAAAGACTGTGGCATGCACACAGCTTGACAAAGGAACAAACACTGATCTTGTGTTTGTTCCTGGGTGCACTTTGGGAAAACCAAGAGCAAGCAGGCAGATCCAGTTAGTACTCAAGCTCTGGTTTGCTACCTCAGAGGAAAGTGAGGCACATTTTTAACCCAAACCAGGTACTGATTAAAACTAGAACAAAGTAATGTTAAGAACATAGAGGCAAAACCTGAGGAACCATAGAAGTGCTTTTAGAAACATCCAGGAAACTCAGTAGAACTTCTAATATTTTCAGTCAGCACATCTCTCAATACCAAAGATATCCTTTACCTCTCCCTACTCCCTCCAGAACAACACTAAGTCTTTCTGGTAGATATTCTTCAGATAGACAATGGTGCACCTCTGATCTGAGTAGGGATCTGGGGTGGATCGACAGGAATGTGGATCTCTGAGCCACTTCAGAGACCTCATGAATGACACCACTGCCCACATCACTCAGAACCTCATTTCCTCTGGTGATACTCATCCCCCTGACAGCCAATGAAACCTGTCAGTAAAGATGAAGTGGTCCTGACTCCCCAAAAGCTTCAAAAACATCCACAGCTCTTTTTCTCCTAAGTTTGAAGATGGACTCATCAGGGATTGCTTGTGTAAAATGTACGTAGCTTAAGAACTGCATGGGGGGGAAAAAACAATGGACCATGACAGTGTTGAGCTATTTCCTATCTAACCAACTGGTGTTTTTCCAATTCCATGTGGATAACTCACTGCTTACATATTATGATGAACCTTCCAGTCACTGTAGTAGGAATCAAAGAACTTATCATGGTTCAGCAAGTTTCTGGAAAGATTTTTATGAATACTCTTGATGGACTAGGTGGGTGCTCCTGTGCTGAAATATCATGCCCACATCTTTGCTATTACAAGGGGGAGAAAAAAACCTATCAGAAATAAACAATCAAAATGGAAAACACAGGTAGTTTTGAAAAGCATTCATGTAAGAATTTTCCCAGTAGTTAATTCCAATGCCACCATTAACTCCAGCTGGGAAATGGAGGTTTCAAACACAGTCAAGAAGATCCATCAGTGGTTGAAAAAGTCACTGCACCTGTTTAATTCCACATCATCTTGTGTGATCCATTTTTACAAAGCATACACCAAGTGTCGTGTACGAACCATCAGAGATAAAGCTATAAGAAGTGCAGTGCAGAGAAATCTGATATTGGAATAAAGGGAAGGTTGAAGGAAATAAGGAAATAAGGAAAATACTGAACCTAAATGCTTACTCTACTTCTTTATTAAGAATTGGGTTTAGCCTCATTAGAACCACCTACTCTCCACTGGAGCTCTCCTTCTCACTATTCTCCTCAGCCCTTCCTACCTTGTGCTGCAGAGGAGGCATGGGGAAGTTTTGAAATGTGCTTCCTCTTAGTGTCAAGAAGCTTTCTCATTGTCCCTGCTCCTTCATTGTGCCTCTGCCTGGGAAATGTGCACCCTTGTCAGCACTCTCATCGCTGGCAGAGCTGGATGGGAGGAGCATGGTGCTGAGCGGCGGGACGAGAAGATGAGTGGAGCCCCTGAAGAATACCTCAATTCCCTTCCTGCTCCAGTTAGTGAAAAGTTTCTGTAGAACTGATGGCTGTCAGAAAGAATGTCCTGTCTTTTGGCAGTGCTTTTCATTCAGGAGTATCTTTAAAGCATAGATTCTGCCCTTATTTTAGATTAGAGTATCTGCTTGGGTCAGGATGTGCCTGGGACCACCAAAGTCTGTCATTCAGCTAACCAAGGCAGAGAGGAGCCCTGTGGGAAGCCTATGCACAGTAACTCGTAGACAGAAACAGGCCACTCCAGATCTGTGGTGGATCCACGGGTTCACACAACCCCAAGCTTTCTCCTCCCTTGGCAAAGGGACCAGTCCAGAAAACACAGGGGAAGGGTCCTGATTTCAGAGACATTCCACACATTTGAAACAGGAACTGGTGAAGTACAGAAGTGTCAGTACAGAAGTGACAGTGTTGGGGAAGGGGAAGGGAACTATTACTAAAATATCCACATTTAATTAACTATTAGCATGCAAAATGCTGTAGCTGTGGTACCTGATCCTGCATTCTGTTAGGTAGCACAGTCACAGAGAAATTAAATCTGTTTCCTTGCAGTCCATCTAAACATACCTCAGCACAAATTACGTAGTGGATTCAATCAGAAGAGCAGAACACTTTGGGTTGGGCATAGATGTAGACTGAGCTTGTATGGTAACATTTTTATTTTGTCATATATTTTTTAATTACATGGAAATATTGATAGAGTTTCTTCTTCTGAATTTTTCTTTAATGACTGCTTTCAAAAGACAGTAAATAAATTAGCCTCTATTGATCATGAAGCAATAGAGTAGTTAGTACTTCTGATCTGTGCAATTAACATAAAAAGATAATGTGTGAAATGCATGAAGCATTTGTATCATGAGTGAAGGTTGTCATCAGTAGTCTTGCTTTTCAATAAAGAAAAAATTGTTTGGGGAAGTTGGTCAAACAGCTATTGCTATGGCATACACACACTGCTGATTTCTGATATTTTTTATAAAGATCAGTAATGATATTCTATTAGAGTGCTGAGACCAGAATTAATTTAAATAACTTTGTGCCTGATTCACAAAAAACAAAAAATGCCTCCACAGTCAGGGGCCGTTATTGCTGTAATTTTTCCAAGAAAAAGTCATGGTCTGTATTCAACTTCCAGTTCAAAAATAAAAGTTTTCAATTTATACAGATAGGGTTTTATCTTCACAATCAGTTTCAGAGGAATGACTTAACTACTAGAAGGAAAACAACTGTTCACTGTCTAGCTCAGAAATACACTGACCGCACATCAAATACTCCTAAAAATTATTTATCCACTCCCTGTGCAAGTGCAATCAGAGAAGGATAAAATAGGCACACAGAAGAAAACATATACATAGGTATATTAATAGGCCCTTTGTTTCTTAAACATCAGTATAATTTCTATTATTGAATAAATGTAAATGACAAGTTTTTCAAAGCATGAATCTGAATAAAGATAGGAATTAATGAAAAACACAGAGATGTCCTGTGCTTCTGTAATGTTGAAAAACTATGTTCAGTTCAACAGCTCACATTTACTTATTTGTTCAGAGCATATTACTAAGCAAACTATACTAGCATTGTAAATAATGCTTTCATCTTGCTCTTTTGCTTGAAATCTTTTTTCCATCTAACATAAGATCTGTGTACCTTGGAGAGATATCCCAGCCAGCTGAGAGACAAATTATGTGGCTAGCATAACTTTATGAAAGTACAGTGGTTAAAGGAGTTGTATGAAAGATTCTGCTCAAACAAAATCAGATGAATATTGCTTGCTGGTTAGAATATTTTTGCGAAAGCCAAATCATATCATATTTTAAATCTGGCAAAACATTTACAATATTATTCTTACATTTTCTTATGTGATTTTTATTAACGTGTATGCTTGTTTGGTAAAGAACAAGATCAAACCTCCTACCACAAGGATATTATCCCCACTTGTACTGGAAAGTAGTTTGCTTTCTAAAGTTACAAAGAATATTTAAAATTAATGGAAGAAAAACAACAGGGGAAAAAAAATCTCTCCTCGGTTTGTTTATAGTATGCTTTTGACAGTGCTTTCTGTGTGGCCGGTGTCAGCGTTTCCTTTAATTTCCCTTCATTTGTGCATGCATCTTTCACAGCCACAGAGAGATTATTTTTAAAGATAGATATATATAATTGAAAAACCACAAAACCTGGCCAAAAGATGCCGCATATAGTGACTCGCTGAATTTTAATCCCCTTTTTAAACAAGTTTTTACGGTGGCTTAAACTTTTAGTGGATTAAATAAAAACTTGCAAACCATTCTTTTCCACCTTTTATTTAAGAAAGGTCTTTCTTTTCACTTCAAAAATTAAATTTCCATGGGGAAAATTTGCTTCAGGTGTAAATTGTTGTTTGAAAAGAGAACCTACTCCCTTCTTTAACATTTTATAGCTCAAGAAACTCACTGATCCCAGATGACAGGGTGGATACAACTAGGAAAATGCCTCTCACGTCATTTTTTTTTGATGAATTTTAATAATACTTTGTTGCAATTTTGCAAAGAATGCATTGCTTTCTAAATGCTGCACTCGGTGAGACAGACATGAACATATTCTTATTTGAGTATGAATTGCAGGATCAGGCCCACTGATCTTGGCTTTCTTTCTGTTTAGTTTGCAGTACTGCAAAAAAATATTTAAGACTCACGTACATATACTACAGTTTCCTGCAGCTATAAATCCTTTTGTTTTAAAAAATTTCATCTGAATTACCCCAAAAAAGTACATCCAGGCCCAAGGCAAATTATTTCTGACTCTTTCATTTTTAATTTTAATATTAGCTTAGCTTCCTAAATAATTTCTTTAAGATCTTTAGGTTGTTTTACAGTTTACTGTTCCTTTTTATGCATTTTCTGTCCTTAGATTTCCATTTAATACTTGTTTATGCATTTCTTGATAGTTTTAAAACCTAACCTCAAAAATAAAATCATACCCTTTCTGCTATGAAAATCCTTTGCTTTAATACAAATATAGTGATTTAAGCACCCTTCTGGGGTTTTGTAGCTGTTACTGTTCCTGGTCTCAAATTTTAGCATCATTATTTAAAATGAAGGAAAAAATCAACTTACAATTTAGACAGTTACCAAATTACCAAAACTAGTGCAGCAACTCTTAATGAGTGAAACCATTAACAATTTTCTGACTGCAGCCCCTGTTCAAATACCTTGGACACCTTGTTAGCACAGAATGAGGTGTTCAATCAAGACACTGGGAATTGGAAGTACCAGGGCACAGTTTTGAGTGGTGATTACAAGGGCATGAGTGCGAGTGCCAAAGTAACAGTCTTCTACACTGCAGGAAGCTGAGAAACCTTCAAGTCTACATTTGTAAATCAGCCTGGATGATTACAGCAGTCACCAGCAAAGAACATACGAAACAATTATTTGCACCGTTCTTTCACTCTTTTAATTTGCTCTTAAAATGAACACAGTGATATTAAGAGCCATTAGTGCTTTGTCTTTGAAAATATCGTGAGACTTCATATCTTTCCAAGCAGCATCTTAAATTGCTTAAAAGTAGAAATGTAACAAAGAACTATTGTTTTCTGATTGTTAAATCCCTTTCACATCAATAATCTAAGCTTACATTAGCAGTCAGATATGTCTTTGAATTTCCTTAGAAAGTATTTGGTTCATGTGCAGAAGTGATATGATTTCAGACTTTCTAGTTCTCTACTTCTTAATTTCTGTGACAAAGACAGTTTGCCTTTCTTAAATTAGTAAATTTTAGAAGTATATTTTGTCACATTAATATTGTGTTGTAAATGTAGATCTACTTCCATTCTACTTATGTAAGAGAGTACCACTTTGATGTTAATTTTACTACTTTAATTTTATACGAGTCTTTTATAACAGTTTCCATACAATTCACTCATTTTTTTCTTTCAAACCATAAACTGTAGTCTATGTAGAAATAACCCTGAACATTTCTAAAACTCATATTTCAAACATAAAACTTGTTATTAGGAGCTACTTTCATATTAAAGATAAGGAATTATTGACTAAGGAAGGGATAAGAAATAGCAAAGAATTAAATTATCCCCAGCAAAGAACTGAAAAAAGATAATCTATTTTTAAAAAAAATCAACGTATCTGGCTACATTTCTCTACTTCATGGATATATATATATAATATATATAGCTCTAATATTTCACTGCTTCTGGTTTGAAAAAAAGAACTGTCAGCGGAAAGTATCTAAAATTGCTCCTTTAATTTAATGAAAATGTTTATGTTGTGAGTTTTTTGGACAGCTCATCTAATGCCTTTTATAGGAATAAGCAAAGTATATTATGGGTTTAATTAGCATCTCAGCTGCACTAATTGCTTATATAAATAGCACATAGAAATTAATTTTTGTTCTTTTTGATCATCACGAAATATTATGCAAGAACTTTTCAAACAGGACCATTTCTTTACATGTATTATCGTAGGAACATAAAATACTTATTTCAAATTAATCCATTTTTATACTAATTATTTTCTTGCAGAATTCTATTTTGAGCCTTGAAAAAATATCTAGTTCTCCAATTTTAAATGCATCATTATGTCTAACAAATCCTGAAATACTGTCATTCATCAGTCTCTACCTTTACTACTGGTTTTTGGAAACTCCCCAGAATAAATCTTTAAGCAATAAAAGCAACAGATAATTCCAATTTTGTATCTAATATTTGAAGAGTAAAAAATTATTAAAAAACCACAGCCAACCTGTACTAAAACAAAACTCCAGACTGTGATGTGTTTCCCTGTTAATGACACACTGGGGAACTAAATTATGCTGTAGGGAATGCAAAAGTGCAGCACTGGGGATCTAAATTATGCTGCAGGGAATGCAAAAGTGCAACATCTTTCCTGCTATTTTGTGCTTGGTTTTTTCTACTTTAAAATATGTATTACCATAAATTTTTAGCTAAGGGCTATCAGGTTATATGGTAAAGTTGCATAGCACTTAAAAATATATCCGAACATTCTCACCCCTCCCCCGCTGCCCAGCTATACCTACCAGCAGCTGAAAAAAGCAGTAATTGAAATTAAAAGGCTCCTCCAGCACGTAGGAACGTCTGGGTTTAATAACCGGAGGGGTTTCAGGTGCAGAGGGCGCTGTTGTTCGTGTATTCTGCAAGCATTTCCTGAGCAGGGATAAAAACATTGATCCAATAGTTTAATGTTTATATTTTTAAGCTTTCCATAAAATGTCAGTGGAATTGCTGACATATAGATGCTACCTTCCACAGTATGTGATGAGTTTCCTGAAATAAATCCTTTTCGTGGCAGGCTAGAAGGGAGATGCCAGCTATCGTCACGCCAAGTCAAATGTTTTTCAGTGTTTCCACTTTACAGTCTATTTACCAAAATTTTATAATCCAGCCACAAGGTTCCTTCCATCGCACACTTTCATATAAGGACATTTTAGTTATTTTCATTTTAAAAGCACACCAGATGTATTTAAGTGTAACTTGCAATACAAAGTGTGAAAACAATTTGAAACATCACTGCAGTGGCATTCTTCAACATTTCTTTCTTTCTAAAATATTCTTTGCAGTTCATAACTAATTATTTGAGGTGTTTTGCCAGTAAGAAATTATTAACTAATTATACCCACAAAAAAACAGTAAAGAGAGGAATAAATCATTTCCATCCTCAAATAAACTTCCACACAGTAACTTTTCTTTTAAGCTGTATGTATGCATTTATTAGCATTATACCTCCACACAAATAAGTAAAGCTTTAAAGACACCCTTAGTTCTTTGAAGTAAATTGTTTTCTAAATCCCTATATAATGTACTACATCTTCTCATGCATTCACATTATTAATAATTTTCTCTTTTCTCCCTACTGATGGAAAAAGAACTACCATACCTAAAAACAGAGAGAAAAAAAAGACATAGGTAAAAATCTTAATGACAATTTAGACCCACAGAAACCCAGGAAACCTACAGTTGCAGCTGAAATTTTGGTTTTAACTTGAATAATTATACCTAAGGTGTTTAGTTGGACAGGAAATAATGCTCATCCTGCAGTCCTTGTCTGAAGTCAATGGAAGTTCGACCTCAGTGAGAATTACAGGATTGGGCCTCAGACATTCTGGATCAACTCCTGCACTGAGTTTCCTGTGCTACCTGAGCCCAACAGGGTGTATTAAAGCCAAAGCAACAGGCTTTGTTCAGTTCTGACTTGTGGCTTTAAATCAAACTAAAAAACTGCTCCAGCAGCTTTATGAAGTTCAACACTTATTTACTCATAAAATCTGACCTCACCTAAAAAGTTATTACTTGAAAGAAAGGAATTGAAGAAAATTATTTGATACACATGACTTTTCTTCTCTAATAAACTTTATTGAATCCTGTTTTGCACTACAGTGTAATGCATCTGCATTTTAAACTGTCTGCAAAGCACCCATATGGGAAATTTGATCCTTAAAACGAAGCTACTAGGTTAAACAATAAATATCGGGAGAAATAAATTTCTCATGTGTCGCTCCTGATATGGAGCTCTCCAACTTTTGCAAAACATATTAATACAAATTCCATATTTCAAAATAACAAACAAAACCATCAGAATATGTGGCTGACCAAAATTGCTCCAAATGTGAGGTTTGCATTTCACATTAACTAAAACTTTACCTGGCTAAAACAGTGCCTACAGTCTAATAAAAAATGGCCATTGTTAGTTTTTCTCCTTGAATCAATGCTCATTCAAAAGTTTTCCACCTGAAAAAGGCTTTAATATAACTAAGACAAAGTTGCATTTTATGATTGGCAAGTTCTTTGCGCCCCAGCTACCCCCCAGCCTGACGGAGTGGGGCTCCGAGATGCATTTTGGCCCTGTCTTTATGTCAAATCACTGCCATCAAAACAATGGTTCATATTACATGAAAATCTTGTGCAAATGAGCCATAATGGAAGTGAATGACAATCTTGTAAGACTGTGCAGCAGGATTCTCCTTTGATCTGAAATATTGTTAATCTTTCTCAAACATAACACTAAGTATACTTGGCAAATCCTGGATGAGAAAGTCCCTATAGTGCAGCTCTGTGGACAGCCAGCCAGAAGCCAAGCACACCCTGCCACAAAAAGAGGCACAGCCAGGAGAGATGTACACACCGACACTGAGCCATGAGCTCTGCAATTGCTAGAAATTTATTTATGATTCAAAGACCTCTTCTCCCATTTCCTTTTCCAGAAAATAAGCTAAACAATATGTTTATTTATTCTTAATAATGGATATTTGCTGCTGGATCACAGCTTCATTTAATTAAGAAGCTGCAGTATTTAAGATATTAAAATCCATGTTTCGAAAAAGGTTTGCTTTTACAAAACACAGGCCTTATTTATTCACGGCTTAAGAATCAACCACACTCTAAATTATAGTTTTAATATGATGTTGCAGGGGAAAAAAAAGTACTAGCATGTAAGGCAAGATTTTTCATTGGTAACAAAAGCATGATACAGGAGTTTATACTTTCCTAATGATGCTTAAAGCAAAGATCTGGAACAGTATGTCTCAGATGAGGTCATACATCAACTTCAGGAGAGTAAAAACCTCTCCTCAGACTATATTACAGCCAACTCACACCTTTTTGTTGTGCAGCCAAATATGCAAGGCGTATGTAGACGAATGCAAACAGAGTAAATCATGTTGATTCAGTGCTAGTAGGAAATATGCCTCTTCAGTTGTGTGCTGCTTTTGAAGTACTGCCTAAAAATCAGTCTTGGGCTTCAAAGAGAGGGGATTATAGCCTTTATCCAGCAATTAATATGGCTGAAACTCAGAATGTCAGCACCTGATGACTATAACAGGCTGGACAGTAGCCTAGTAGGGGTCCAGTCCCCCTCAAGAATTGGAATTTACAATAAATATTCGTGCATAAATAGACTGAAATATTTGGGAAAGGGGTATAAAATTTTAACTTCTAACGACCTGTCTGTATTTTGACATGTGGGGGAGAGGGGGAGTTGTGGTGTCCCTTGACCTTTAACCTGCCTTATCCACCTAGATCATTTTAATCTCCCACCAACTGTTAAGCAGAAAAGAGTGCTATTAAAGAGAAAGCTATTCCTTTTGCCTTCTTACATAGATCAGATGACAACCTCTCCAAGTCCCTCCTCTCTGTCAGAGTTCAAGGGTTCAAAAATGGTCAGAATATCAAGCAAGAGAAAGCCAGCAGGACCGCTGCAAAAAGAGTTTAAGGACTTTATATTATGCAAAGTGGTTAAAAAAAAAAGGAGATTCCATTATTTTGAAGTTCTACTCCCCCATTTACTTTTTTTTGAAATAGATACTTTGATTTCAGAAGATCATAGAGCTTCTAATTTGAGGAGGAAGGAAAATTCTTACATTATTGTGATATGCAACAAACTTGTAGCTACCTAATAATCTCTTCCATATTAATTCTTTATATGTTGTTCCTAAGGTCTCGGCCACATACACATGCATTTATCAATAGTGTACTGTAAATAAAATGAACATTTAATACTCTAGTTCTAGCTAATGTGTCAGGGGAAATAAAGTAAAATAAGATAAAATGAAATTAAATAAAATAAAATGGAGCATGCAGTCTTCTTAACAATTCTCAGATGACATTTCCACAGAGCTACATATAGCACCCTATTCCTCAGAGATCATCCAAGCTTTCTACTATTTCTCATTCTTAACCATAGACAGTTTTTATAACAAGTTTCTTCCCAGAATTTCCACTTGCCTTGAAGAAAATATCCCCTGAGTACCCATGTTTAACGCACTTATGGAAAGGCAACTCTATATCATGACAAGCTAAACAATGTGGTTCTTTAATAACGAATGTGCAATATTAAATGCAGAGTTCTTATTTCAAAATGGTAAAAAATCAGTTTGAGGGAAGGAGTCTAATTGCTCAACATAATGTAAATGGAACGGGTGCAAGCTGAATGTAATTTTTAACAGAGTCCCACTTTCTAAATATACATATAATGTGTTTGTGTTCCTGTGTACAGAGACATGATAAACAATAGAATTTAGAAAACTGCGTTAGATTTTGGCTTTTGCATTAGGCCCTTCATATCCTGTGTACCCTAAAATGCTTAACAATGTTTCCATTGTATTTAACTAAGTACAGTAATGGTGGTGCAACAACACAATGGCCTGTGCTCTGCCTTGGATGGCTGAGCCTGTCGTGGTGACAGAGAGTTTGGGCTGGGAAGGAGGCTTAGCCAACCTCTTTTCACAAAAGTGCCATGGCAATATTGCCTAGACAGGCAGCAGGGACAGGAGAAAGGGATTTTGGATTAACAACTCGTCTCATGAAGGACAGCACCTCAAACAGTTCAACACCTCCCTGGTGTTGTACTGCTGCGTCAGCATTAAGAATCAGCCCAAGTCCTGGTGGGAGACTTAAACTTGTGACCTTCTAGCCAAGAGGTAAGAGCACTGCTGGCTGAGCCATACTGTCATTATTGATATGTGCTTGCATGGGCTGACATCAGTGTTGACTACAGTTTGACCTGAGAGTGGAAAATTGATGCCCCCACAGATTTTAAAAGTAACCCATATCTTGCAGAAAAGCTTAGGATTTTTTTCCCCATTGGAAGTTACCTCTTCTACCAGAGAGCTGCAGTTTCTAGCAGATGTCTAATCTCTAAATACTGGTTTCCTAAACACCTTAATGTGTTTCATATATAAGTGGATTCACAGTATTTAAATGAAAAATTTTAGTTTAGTTTATAGTGTTCCAGATAGAATGCATTTTTATAGAAAAATTCCTGGGGGAGGGGGGAGAAGATTGGTATAATATTTCCAATAATTAAGATTAAACTTATATTTACATTTTACAAGGCAGTAAAAGACCTTCAAGGCACCTTGCACCTATATGTCAGGGCATTTCCCAATGACACTGTAATATCAGTAGATAAAACACAAAAAGGAGTAAGAAAAGGGTTCAACTGGTACCGTGTGCTATGCACAGCAAAGGAAATCTCCTTGGGGAATGTTTTCATTACATTACAACATACATAAATTTGATATGGAAGAAATTATCAGTCTTGATTCTGCTTCTGCTGAAGTTGCCATTACCAAATTAGACAGCTGATGATTGCAGACTTGGACCCACTCACTGAAGACTCATTCCAATTTGACAGTGATGATAACCCTGTTTAGCAGATGTTAAAATTTAAGCATCTGAGGACCATCTAGGTTTGCAAAGTGATGATGTAAAAAGGTGTTGTCTGGGGCTGAGGTACATTTTGTGTGTAGATAAACTTTGGAATAAATATTTACCTAGTAGTCCAGACTGTGTTTTAGATTTCTAGTTGTTTTTTGTTTTGGTTTGGGTTTTTTATCAGAACTTTTAGTTGGTGCTTATTCCAAGCTGCTAGCACCACAGCAAATTTAATTTAGAAGCACAAATCATAGCAGAAAGTGAAACTTTGCCAGATACTAGCAATAACAGTGCCAGCTAATTCTTAGACATAAAAGAATCTCCCTCTCTCAGCAGATAGGGCAATCATACGTTCCTAAAGACATACCGAAAAGACGAACCAGTGATTTGACAGTGGATAATATCCAGCAACCTTGTTTAATCAGATTTTAGCTTCCAAATCCTGCAAAGTCAGCTGGCTCCACGAGTTTCTGATTGCTTCAAAATCAGAGTGAAACAATGAATTAGAGCTGATCACCTACAGCTCTAATTCGGGACCAAACACTGGCAGAAAATATTCCAGAATGGCAACGTGTATACAAGCTTTAGCTTCATTTCTACAGCCTAGGTAGGAGGCACTGAACTGTAACATCTTTTTTCTGTCTGTTCTGGGGTTTTTTGCACAGTATCTTTGCTTGTTTATTAAAATGTTGACTGCTGTAATCCTGTTTTTTACCTGGGGAGTTGAGTGGATTTAAAGATGACACACAGCTGTATAAATCTTATATTTACTACGCTTTCTGTAAAGAAGAGCCTGGCTGACCAAAAATAACTTTTTGCAGCAAAGGAAAAGTAGTGAAAAGGCAGGGTGAGGGAGACCAAGAGGGTTATGTGTTCTGCACAGTGTGGTAGATTTACAGGCTGTGGTGTGGGAGCTGAGCCTCTTCCTCAGGAAGCCATCTCAGCCCTGGAGTATCCTACTGCAACCAGGGACTCTCACTGAGGGATTCTGTGCTCTTACCCAAGTGTAATTCCAGTTCTTTGAATGAAGTTATTCTTAATCAGATCAATTTGGCCAATAACACTTTGAAGACCTTTTACTGAGATTTTTTGGCAATAAAAACTGAACAAGACTTTATGACAAAATGATGAAAGCAAGGACCTGGATGGGTAGAAGTCTTTAGAGGTTTGGTCCCAGTCTTTGTAACGATTCCATAAATTCATTTTGTATAGAGGTAAATTGTATATATGAAGCTAAAGAGCCCTGATCTACAGTTCCTAGTTCATGGACATGGTTTACTTCTTGTAAATGGATTCTTTCTCTCTGGGATTCATAAGCCAATTCAATCATCATCATTATTATTATTATTATGTAAAAACTATTTACATGTATGATTCTATGGGTTACAAGGGCCTTCACTCTTTGAACTGGTTCCCTTTAAGTTTGATAGAAATAGTAAGAGGAAAGAACTTTTATATATTTACCAAACAAAAAAAGCTCAAAAAATTGAAACCAAGCAAAATATTAACATAAATATCTCAAATATTTTATTTATTCCAGTGCTTACAACTCAATTGAACTCCCCACCTCTTAGTAGCGGGGTTTTTTTCTGGGCATTTTCCTTCCACATCTCAAAAGCACAGGCCCAAAACTCTGGCACTGCTTTGGGATAGGGAAAATCTACATCTTTCTGAGCGTGGCACCTTGACACCAGGAATCACACCACGACCCATCATCAAGAGCTAACAACTTGTGTGGCCTCCTTCCATGAGCTGAGTGGGACACTTTGACTCATGAAGATCCCTGCAATCCAGCTAAATCCTTGCTGAAAGGCAAGAACCTGAGAGGCAGCAGCCCCCAGCAGCATAATCTTCCCTGTACTCTGTGCCAGCCCTACTCTGATTTCATCCTCTACACCAGTTAGCACCAAAACCTCAGCTTTCTCTTCAGCTTTCCCTGCCTTCCCCTCAACACACCTCGCCAGCCCAAACCTTTCTATAAAACTCACCTATCTGCCCAAATCCATTTAGGGTACCTGGCCTTCACTTATTTAGTAGTTCACTTCCACCTGGTACTGTCTCTATCTATACACCTTTATCTTCCACACTGCTTCTGCCATTACCACTACCTCTGTGCTGGAGATCTTTCATGTCGGAGCCAATTGCTATGGTTACAGGCAATCTGCTGTATGTTTCATCTCCAGGAGCTGTAAATGAGGGAGTTTTAACAGCATTTGAGTAAGCACTGCCTCTTCCTTACATGGTGAACACAGCCCCATTCAAATTCATCTATCCACTAGTTGCTGCTCGCATCATATATATTACATGAATTCTACCTAGATGTACAGATTGACAATGAGCTCACATCTTGCGAGAAACAACAGCTACAGTATTTTTATTTTACGACCTTTTTGATTTTAATGGTGTAAGCCTACCGTTTCAGTCACACGCCTTTCTGGTTTGCAAGCTAAGATTCTGACTGTGGGAAGAAGTATGAGAGAGAAAAAGATTTTTTTATTTTATTTAAATCTACATATAGTGGTGTAAAATGTTAGTGAAATAGAATATACACACTCTGCATCCTGAAAATAAATAAAACCCTACAATAAAAATTACACACTGTGTTCGCACTTTGTGCCTTAAGAAAATACGATTGGGAATCTGAAGTTTTAGTCTCACGGAGATAAAGTTCATAGCAACTGACAATCAACTAAAATATAATCTCAAACACCAGTCTTTCCATTTTATTTGTGTGTGTGTGTGTGTAATAAGGATAGGAGCTTAGGGGGCATTTCAGTTCTGAATTTGGCTCTGTTTGTGCCAGTTCTAAAAGATGGACTGAAAATGCAAGTATTTTAATGTTTAACAGGTGTAAGTCACAGTAGCTAGGAAAACTCATCATAAATGTAAATGAAAAACAGGTTAAGAACTGATGGTGTGACATTTCTACAATTTTTATCAAAATCTGATAAAAACAGCTTGCCGGATTTTATTTCACAAGGAATCCAGCCACAAACTCTGCCCATGATTCTGTGTAAAAACAAATCCGCAAGTCTCTCACAAACCTCGGTGGAATCAGGTTCCTGATCTCCACACTTTCAGCTCAGCCCAGGTATCCATAGAGTAAATTCTGATCTGTCCATCCCTCAGATGAAATATACAGCTGCTCCTGCCAGGCTACAGGGGCACAAAGGGCCTTCAGTCCTAAAAGATCGTAAGCAGGAAGGCACCAAGCCACAGGGCCCTGATCAAGGAGCAGCCATGGCCAGGCAAGAGCGCGTGGCTTCAGTGCACACCCACGTGTCTCAGTGCTGGTGGAGACTGTATGTCACCACTGACACATCAGTTCTCACTGACTAAGCCAGGCAAGCACCACAGCCTGTTTTACACAACAGTTGCACTGCATAGTCTCTTCTGGGCTTGTAATCTACAACACCACAAACCCTGCACTGCCAGGAGCTGCAGACCGAGTCTCTGTGCACCAGAACACAGCCCAGTGCAAAGCCTGCTCTCTGCACTACAACTCTACCTGCAAGTGAAGGGGTAGTTTATGGAAAGCTCAGTCTACACTGGCTTTGGCTCCCTTGCATTCCCCCAACAAGTGTTGTGTGAAGCCCCTCACCTGCACTGCCCACCAGGAGGGAGTTACCTAGAGAGAGGCTTCAAGAGCACGCTCGGGCACAGCTCACTCCCTCGTCCTCTGCTGTCACCCCATCCTCTGTTGCTCCTCACCCAGCTGGTGCTGCAATCTAGTCCACTGTGAAACTGGAACAATCAATGGGAAAACAATTCTCATTTGTAATTGCAGCACCATATTTAGATTTGGTATAACGCAAAAACTAAACAAAGTTGAATAAATCTGGGCCTGAATTTGGCTTTCTGTCTGTAACATCTTACGAAGGGATGGTGACAGCTGAATGACATCAATATATCCCTTAGGCAAATGACTTTCCCTTCCAAGAATAAATCTTTACAAAAATAAGATTACGCACAGTCATTTCAGGGCCCCAAAAAGAACGTGGTCCACAAATACAATAATTATTTGATTAGATAGTTTAATAAACTCTCTTCCAGTTGACAGCACGGCCTTTTAAGTCCCTCCTCCCTTGGAGTTTAATTACTCATCATACACCCCTGACTTTTCTGAGGAATTTTTCCTAGGACGTATGTGAGTAACACATTTAGAAAGCTATTATGCACACACAAAATTCCTGGAACTGGCAGTATAAAACTGATCTTGAAAGGAGATGAACCCTGACAGCAGAAATACATCTGTAATGCATGACAGTGCATCTGTACAGGACATCCATGGAGAGCACCTGCTGAGTGCTGCACCCATCAGCTCAGTACCTCATACTGCAACCCGTGTGTCCCAGGAGAAGAGACCTGAGCAGCCACTGCTCGGGACCAACACACACAGTTTGGGCTGCAGTCTTTGTTCATGAAGCCAACGTGTTGCTTTGTTTTGTCATGGGCTCCACAGGTATAACAACTGCAACACAAGTCGCAGTGTATCTGACAACACATAAATGCCCTGATCAGCTCCAAGTCTGCATTTGTTCATCAATGTAGATAAAGTGTGAGAAGGCTTTCAGTATGAATTTACCAACCCAGTTTGGAAATTCTCAGCTAAAAATCTTAGGTTCCTTTTTTTTTTTAGCATCAATTGATTCCCACTTTTAAATTTATGGAGCATTTTACACTGTTTCCCACTGTGGTCATCATCAGGTCTTGGCTGCTGGATCAGGAGGAAGCAAGCCATGAATGGCAGAAAACCCTGTGGCTGTCCTTATCTACAGAATGGCAAACACAAGCTGAGCTCTGTGCAAAGTCTGCTAGGCTGGTAAAAGAAAAATTACAAAGGAGTCACTTCTTTCAGTGAAGTAATATATTTCTGACTTTGCAAAAGTCTTTTGCTTAGCCACAATTGCATCATATCTGAAATTATTTTATGACCTGGGGCATGCGTAGCAGGCCCATCTGTTCTCTCATATTAGCTCTGAGAGGACTGCCACCATTTCATTCAGTGTTTGAAAACACCAAAAATGAAACAACTTCCCTATTTGTTAATTTGCTCTCAACAAGAGAGCAAAAATAATCTTAGTCTGGGTCTTCCCAAGCCAACATTTTAACTTTTCTAATATATCCACACAAATTCATTACAATTGTCACTAGAAAAGCAACTGAAATCCAGATAGCAATGAAAAGTGTCTGAAGGTTAGTACATATTCGGTAAATTATAGTTAGCTTTCACACTTCTGATTTTTAAGAACAAACCTTTGATTTTGAAATTCACAGTCTCTCCACCATTACAAGCCCCTTCAGGGCAATGATCTATCAAGTTCTGACTGTTTCAAACTGTTTGTGCTAGATTCAGCATCTATCACTCCTCAGACTTGCTACACATTTAGCCACAGAGCCAAGAAACAATAATTTTCAATTAAGAAACCTGGAGAAGACTTGGGGACTTGATTTATGGTGCATGACTAATTATCGAATAGCTAGCCTAATGAAAATTAAGCTGCTGGTTACTACAAAGATTTAACTTCATTTTCTTGAGAAGAAGCTGATATGACCCAGAATATAATTTATTGAAGATTTATTATATATTTTAAAGCAGGCAAAATGACCAAAATGATCTAATTAAATTTTTAAATATGATTTAAAATTTTCTCATTTTTTACATTTTACATTGTAATGAAGATAGCTCATATAAACTTACATCTGAATTAAAAGCTCCTTATTGCCTGAAGTTAAAGTGTTTCCTTTTGGATGGTGATGAAAGAGATAGGAATATGAAGGGTGATGTGACAGAAATTGCTTTTAAGGCTCAGTGCATTTACAAGCAAAAGACTCCATTCAGCACAGGGTTGATGCACAAAAACTAGGTCCAATACCTAGAGTATTTTATATGTAAAATTCCATTTAGATATTCTGTTTTAGAATTAATTTTGGCAATCCTTAGAAAATAAGTAGGATAGTGCTCTATGATGCCTATTTATTTTTAAATCTTTGTGGGCTTGATTCACAGCTTAAAGAAATCAGTGGACTTTCTTCTCTCAAGTATTTGCTTCTTACTTACAGTGGTCTGTTTCAGGACTACAAGGATCTGGCTCTGTGATTGTGAGTAGCATGAACTCATATGAGCAATTGCGTTACGCTAACAGTGAAGGTAGAGGCCTCTTAATTACTATTTCTGCAATGAACTGTTGGATAGAAATTCATAACACTATACATTTAGGGTCTCCAATCACACAAATATTACATTATTAAGCAGGAAGAATTAGCAGCTCTTTTAAGTACCCAACCCGAACAACCCTGTATAAGTCAATAGTCACTACTATTTTCATCCCCCCACACACACACTGGCTTTCACTAGTCTCCACAGATTTATATGGAAAAAGGAAAATGAAACAATAAATTCTTCAAGTAACACTTTTTTGCAGAAGTTAAAAGCTCAAAGGTATTTTTCCAAGGAGCAAATAAATCCATTCTTGTGGAAGAAGCCAACCTTAGTCTGATGTGTGTCACTGGAAACAATTCTCCCTCTGCTCTGAGCCCTGCACCCTGCACTCATAGGCATTGTTTTGCGCACTTAAGCAAAACAATGAAGAAGGAAATATCAAGGTGAAATGACAAAAACCCCTAGATTAGAGCAGCTGGTAACAAGACTGCTCAGGATCGTCACCAAAGATACCAGTCACTGAAAGGGAGAAAAAAAGGGAAGGAGGAAAGGATAACTTGATTTATTCAGGAAATTGCTTGTTTCTTCAGAAGGCCTTTATGGGGACCATCACTTTATGTTAGGAGACAGCTGGTAACCAGAAAGGGAGTGGGAATTAAATTAATTTCCTATCTAACTCTTTAAAGATCTGGGTTCTGTTCAAGTAGATGTACAGATATGGTCTGTAAGTACAACTGATGTTTTTCCTTCAGTGTCCCAATCGCGAAAACAGCCTAAACAAAGACTGCATATTTTTAGTATTTTCCATACTGAGGCAGCATTAAACCCTGATTAACTCCAGTTTGGCTATTAAAACTCTACCTGCCCAAATTTCCTAGATGGTTTCAAGAGCCTACATGCTTACATGTGTGTTTACAGACTTTTTAGCTAAAATCGGGGGCTTTCTGGCAACAGGTTTGGTACAAGATGAGAGAGACAACCCCAGACACTAAAGTCAAGTAACAATGCCTTGCATTAGTCCATGAGGGAGAAATCCCTCCCTTTCTCTCACAAGGTGTTCTCCACTGTCCCTCTGAATTACTTGGACTGGCGCTGGGAGAGCATGTTGTCTTTGCTCTCCTAAACCCATTGTGTCGCACTGCTGTGTGCTGTTAAACAGCTGCCACAATTCATCCCTGGCCTGGCCATACTTCAATAGTGGGTGAAGTGATTCATGCATGTATGGACTGTAAAGTTTGTAAAGCACTTCGGGATCCTTTGACATAAAAGCTGCTACATCACTGTAATTTATTAGCAGAGCGCGTTAAGTCTTAACGACAATACCCTCCGAGGTAATGCAGCGCAGACTATTAGTCTGAAATGGTCTTGAAAAGTTTACACACAAAACTAAATGTATACTGTAAAAGCTTCTTCTGTTTGCAGTCTGGGGCCACTGTCTGTTCAAAAAAAGACTTCCTTGTCATGGTTGTTTCTTTAGATTGCGTGGCATTTAGAAGCTGGAAATAAGCATATATACAGATGCTGCCTTACACTGTGTTGCAGTGCAATGGAAGTGGTTGGTGTACACAGTACACGAATATTATCTGATTTAAAATGAGGGGAAGGTCTGTGCACTCATGCATAGTTCAAACTGTGAACAAAAACATTGAGCACCTCTGTTCAAAACTTCCTTTTGTCTCCTGATTTATCACTGTAGTCAAATTTTCAAATCAAGACACATAAAAAATACCTACTTCAAATGAAACCACTTCCTGTGAGAAAACAAAATTACAGGAAAACAATTAACAAGAAAAAAAGACTGTACTCTATTTCAGGTCCAGGATGTGGCATTCATATCTTCATGTTACCTTTGTGGATCTTCACATAATCTTAGCCATCTGATCAATGGTAGAAAAAATAAAGCACTGTATCCAGGAAGAAAATCCTTATATGTATATACAGTATGGCTTTTCTGTATCTGTAAGATGTTGGAAATTTATTGCAAGAAGGGAAGGAAGTTGATCTGTACAGTAAAATATATATGGGCCCACATTATAGAGACCTCTCAATTAAAATTTAAAAAATGTCCTTTAGTTCTCTCCCAACACATTTCACAGTTCTGACCCCTCTCTCTATTCATTACTGCTAACATTTAAGGTCCTTTGATTTCAATAACAGATTAACATTGCAAGTAGCAAGTTAACAGAACCTAAGACAAAAAGGAGAATTGCAGTCATTTAGTTTGACCTATATACCTCAGGCCATGACTGTGGTACACTGAATGTCATGGGGAGGTGGTTTTCTGGGCCTCAAGTCTCTCACTGTCACTGCCTTCCAAGGCAGAGTTTGCCACCCTGGAAATCTTTGGTCCTAGATGTGAGAACTGGCATCCAGTCACTTTGAAATTCATACTGTTGAGTTTTCCTTTGCTCCAGAGCAAGTCAAGTGCTGATGTGTACAAATACTCCCCGAGTCATTACCTCTCTGCTCATAGACTGTGGGTTTGAATCAAGAGTAGGTTCACTGCTTCACCAGGTTTACTTAGCAGCGTGGTTTTCTCTGTAAAATCATCAAGGTAATCAGTAAAACACACCATGGAATATTATACCTTAGGAGCTACCAGCAGACTTTTAAACTCCACAAAAACACCATATAAAGTCTGACTCCCTTTTTTTTTTTTTTGTCCCATTGATGTTTCCCTATTGGCACTGGGTTCTGGTATAGGAATCTAATCCAAACTGTACCTTTTGGAGCTACTACACCCTAACAAGCAGAGGTGCTGGGGGAGTGGAAGATGTCTGATGTTATCTACAAACATGTCCTGAGTGCTTCTTCTTTAAAGCAGTGGGAACCAACCTCTGCTTCTTACTGGAAACTGAGAGAACATCATCTTTCCATTTTCTCATTCGCTAGTGCAATGATTAGTAATAATTAATGCAGGGATGAGAGGAGATGGAAACAATGGAAAAGAAACTACAAGCAAAATAAGGCTTACTTCAGATTGGAATAAATTAGCTGCTGATGGAGGGAGATGGAGCAGATGGTCAGTCAGAGCAAGTCCTACAAAAAGCAGCACAAAGCCAATCGGGCAGCTCACAGAAGAGGGCCAGTTCAGACTTCCAGGGCTGGAGAGACCCACACAGTCCAATGCCTGGGCGGGCAGATATCTCAGAGCCCACCAAAAAGAAAACACACAGCCTACAGTAAACCTTTGGGCAGACAGCTAAAAAAAATAGCTAGAAAGCCAGCTAAGTATCAGCAGCTGTTTAGGTAAAACAAACTCTTAACTAAGCACCCACCACAAGATTCACCTCAAAAAAAACCAAGAAACAGAGCATCTTATTTGTCCTTCAATCCCTGTTGGACCGAGAGCCCAGACAAGTTAAGAATCTGTGTTTTGGTATGGTTGTAAAGTTTGGAACAGCCAAAAGAAAACAAGTTCAGCGGTCTCAGATCGTTTCCCAAAGGGCCTCTCATACCACTGCTGGCAAGAGCTGCCTTTCTCCTTGGCAGGCAGAGCTGAGACAAGGACAGAGTGGGTCTGGAGGTTGCCCACATTTTGCTGGATAATATTTTGTTAGCTCAGAAGACGCTGCAAGGATAATGAGGTGGGATTTGTATTTACTGTTACCCAGCCTCAGTTAAGGAAGGACTACAGCATCCAGGCAATTGCTTTAACTACCCCTTTTAAAAGCTAAACCCAAAACAGATTTTTCATTTTATTTTATTTTTAAACAAGACATGGCTCTATGAAGGACTAAATATGTTTTGAAGTGAGTCTTTTTGTTTTGCATAGAAAATTCACTGAATGTCATCTTTACCCCTTGTAAGCACAGAGTTCATGTTCAAAGAAACTTCCTGAGAAGTGTGAAGGCAGATGCTTTTTCTTTAATGCCACTTACTAAATTTTAGATCAAAATGCAGCAGATAATAGGTGCCTCCCACTAAATAAAACATGGATTGGGAAAAACAATTTTAAGTATGGCTGTAAAAACATAATGTTTTTAGCAAAATTAGTTTTACTTTCAAAAATGCTTAAACTTTAAAAAGAAATGTGATTATTCTTAATTTTCCCTAGATACTAGATTACTATTACATGTCCTTAGACCTGAAGGTATTGCTAATTTGAGGTATATTCAAGGTTAACAGAACAGCTGCTGTTTCATGGTACAAAGAACGTGTTTTCCCTCTCCTCAGACTACTGTATAAAGTGTGCTTTAGACAGAAAGGCCATAACAAGCTGAGCTAGGACAGTGTCCAAACGCAGCTCCTAACATGGACCACTGGTGAACTCTCAGCAGATTTTGATACGCAAGGTCTTATCAGGGTATTCCTAAAGCAGAGTATCCAACAAAGGAAATCAATAATTTCGGGAGTTTTTCTCCCTGCTTGTTGCTGTTTCCTGTTAGGAGATATATCAGATCTCAGATAAAAGTGTTAGTAAGCCTAAATAACCTTTACAGGAAATGTAAAGTCATCCTGGCCTGAAGCTCTGGACCACATAAGGCAGAAGGGATTTGTCTGCTTAAGAGCCATCTATACCTGCATCCTCGTATATGTGGTTTTTATTCTATATTTGATTTAAAGCACAAGCTAATTCTGAAGAGCCTGTATTTTCTCTACAGTTAAAGCAAAACTTGCTGAAAACAAAACAATGCAAACAAAGTAGAAAAATATCATAATAGTATAACTATGGAAAGCTGAATCATCAACAGTCTTCCCATATTTTATTGTGATTTTTCAAAGTGCTAAGTTTCTCTATTAAAAAGACATGGAGATCTAGTTTTACAGCATATTTGAAACACAGAGAAAAATGTTACATGCTGGGCAACAAAATTGAATTTTTTTTATTCTTGAAAGAGACCTATCCATTTCATTCAGTTCTGCCATATTTTTAAGTAAAAAAACAATTGGAATCTACAAAAATATTTTGGTAAAATTCGTGAATATCTGCAGGGGTTCTGGAATTAAAAGTGATGTTTCTTCCAACCTTCACATGAATAACTCATCTGCTAGCCCTATTCTTGTTTAGCACAAATGAAATAATAAGAAGGAGACACAGAAAACAGTTTCTCTGCTCATACAATACTTCATGCTTGTTGTAGGTCCATTAATACAAACCAGGCACTTTCTGTGTTAAAGACTGAAGTGATAGAGCAGCTATGTGTGCTTGTGGCTAAACATTTACAAAAGACAGTCTTTGAGGAGACGTTGCGGTGTCATTACAAGTAGCTGCATCCTGAAAAGTGCATTTTGGCAAGGCAGGTGAGCCAGAGGGAGGCAAAGGCAGGGTGATACGGTTTGAAGCTGGCTCCTTGCCAAGTCTCCAAACCTTACCACAAGAAATCGTCCGTGTCCCCCCCCCAAACCTCAGGGAGAAGAGGGAGAAAAACAACCAAGAAAAACCAAAACGAGAGAGACAGCTATAGCAATATATATATATATAAATATATTTACACTTATGTTACAGTTATATACAATTGAAATATATACAATTTCACAAGCGAAAGGGAAGGGGGAAGGGAAAAGGAACAAAACCAAAATAATATATATATATATATATATATCCTGATTAGTAGCCCAATATCTAGCAACTAAAAGAGTTAACAAAGAAATATCTCACTACTCTCCTTGGGACAACCGAGAGTCGCTCTGGAACGATCGCCGGCAACCTCCGCCTCCCAAGGTCGACAAGGCCTTTCCAGGCCTCGCTCCCCAACACGGCAGACTCAACAGCAGGGAACCTGCACCTCCAAGCCGCCGGAAGGAAAAAGAGCGAAGGCCTCTCCTCCTTTCTTCTTATAGTCCAGCTTATGTAAAAATCGTAGGGAATACTGGGTAAATCTGGGCCCTTCCTTGGCTACAAACTGGTCACCAAGGAAGGCCCAGACCAAACTACCACACAGGGGTAAGCAAACCAAAGCAGTACAGTGATTTTAACCCTGGGGTTGCCCCCAGGGATACAGCCAGGTGCCATGATCATAGCTGGTAAGGTAATGCTCCCAAGCCCACAAAGATCAACAAACAACACGACTTGCATGTTGCAGCCAGATATTTTTTTAATGAAAAAAAGAGGAAGGGTAGTGCGAACTTTTCACAAGCCAAATATTAAACAGTCTGTATAGAAGTACCACTGCTGATTTCAAGAAAAATATGGTAGTATAACACAGAGAAGACCTTAGGCCACCTTTTGCAAAATGTGTGTTTCAGGTCTTGAGAAGACTGAAATTGTAGGGTTTAGTCTTGCATCTTGATTATTCAAAATAAAGGCTGACCTTATCAACATTTCAGTTGAAAACATTTATCACTCTGCCAAAACCCAAAGTTATTCCAAGTACACTTGCTAAAGCAATCTTGAATATGTTTTATATTTAGTCTTTTTAGTATTAGTTTTCCCTTTTCTCCAAATTTCTCTGAATTAGCCTTCTGCCTTATTTGGTCTACTTCACAAAACTCAGCTGAAACATATTTTGAAGAAGCCACATGATTAGCATAACTTCCAGTGGATGGAATGAAGCTTTACAACTATTAAGAAGATAAATTTGGCTAACATGACACCATGAAAATATCACTACACCTAGGGTAGGTTGTGAAATAGAAAGCCAAAGGTTAAATGTCCTTCAGTATGGTTACAGTAATGATACTAGGCTTTTGTCAGGATGTTTTAGATTGGTTTAGTGGATGAAAAAATTAAGAGTGGTTTACCCTCACCACCTCAGCTCCACCCACAAAGTAGTTCAGATTAAGCAATGAAAACTTAAGCAAAATGCAAATTAAAAAAAAAATCTATTTTCTGTGTTTCTCAAGCTTCCAGTTTCTAGAAAAACTAATATTAACATACCATCATCGATAAAGACTGCACCATGCTGTGCTAGGTTTGTTTTTGTCACATCCCACCTTAAATTGTAAACCACCTTTGAGAGCAGCCTTTGTAATTCATTTTCAACAGGTCATCTAGGGCCAGACCAGGATTTGGCTTTTGCTTCTGAAAATTACATGTGAATATAATGCCATACAAATAAGGAAAAATGTAAATATTCACCATTTGCTGGAATATCCTCAGGTCAACCAATCTCTTGCTGCTTTGTGATTAGTGGTCTATTAATGTGCACTGTGGCTATATGATCTTGCTTTCCCATGGTGACATTATAAGCCTATTAAATGACTAAGGATATACATAAATGTTCGGGGTGGAGGAGGAAGGCATTAAAACACAAAGAGGAATAAACTTCTTTTCTTTTTTTTTTTTCCTCCTGTTCTCTGTGATGATATGTTTTTATTTCTCACTGTATCGCATGTCTCTCACTCTTTAGCAAATTCTCTGGGCAGCCAGAACAAGCATCCACTGCAATAAGCCTCTTGAAGACTCATCTTTTGGTTTGGCTATATTCTAGCCAGAGGACACTTTCTGTAAGGAAGTGGTCGTAGAGGGAAAAGGAGGTCTGCTCTATATCTCAGAGTGCCTAAGACCTCTTTCCTTTCCATGTAGCACCACAAAGATCTCTTGGATTTGTAGAAAATGTTGGATTCTGACCTGCACTTCCAAACCCTTGTGCCATGCACTCACATTTGTGTGTTATCATACCTACCATACGTCTTCCAAACTCAGCAGCAAGGCCTGACATGAGTCCTTCTTCCTGGCCATCTTGGCCATATCACACATACAACTGGATAGCTGCCAAGGGGGGTTGTACTCTGAGCTCATGGTCTGCCATGACCTTGTCTCAGCCCTGCTGAAATACACGATCCACTGCACACAGACAGGGTCCACCACCCTTATTGGTATATTAAAATTTAAAACTGAGTAATTCAGACTGCAAAGGGACATCAGCTGAAAGGGACATCAGAAGGTGTCTAGTCCACATCCCAGCTCAAAGAAGTAGCAGTTACCAGGTTGCCTCAGGATTTTTTCCAGTCACATCTTGGAAACATTCTGGGACAACACCACCCCTCTGGTCAATCTGTTGGTTAACTGTTCTCAAAAGATAGAAGATTTTTCCTTGTACTAAGTGATCCCTGACACCCTCCAGAAATCTGACTGTCAGCCTTCCATCAGATGTCATCAAGCTTGAAGTCAGCCCTAAGAACCAGAGTCTGGGATACAAAGACTTCCATGACTTTTTTAGAGGCTCCATTCACAACTTTACCATGACTGGTCTGCAACTTACTACCACCATGATGGCACCCTCACTGCCCTCTCTTCTCCTCCTGACCCTCAAACTTTCACCCAATCTGTTGCTCATCCCACAGAGAATATCTGTTCATCTGACACATTTCTTCCCATCAAGGCACACCCCTGTCCTAGTGCTCAGTTTGAAGAGCTTGTGAGCATCCATCACATCGCTGCACCTACACAACTTCTCCATCACACCTCAGCCATTCCAACAATGGTGAAGCTCTGTGACTACACACAAAGCTCTGGTTCCTCCAGCTTGACCAATACACTCTCTGGGCACTAAATTTCTTCTTTAAAGCACTGTTCAGTTCACCGCTCAGGTGATTTTCCATAGGGTTTCACTATAACTCACTTGTTAAGGCCTTGGGATTTTTTGCTGGGCAATAGACAGTGTAAGAGAGGGAGGTATCATTTAGACTTCCTACTGCCTCTCCAAGAAAGCTCCTCCTGTGCCACAAGCAAAGTTCAAAGCTCCCATTCCAAGAAAGAACCCTGCCAGGGTGGCACTTGGAAAGCAACTATGCATCTCTTTGCCATTTTAGCTGGTATCTGAGCAGTAGTTTTCTCTGTGTCCCTGTGAGGCATAAAATCTAAGCATGCAAATGGAAACCAGAATATGATCATTGCTAATTTATGAAATCTGAGTTATTATAAACAATGCACATTTCCCATTAATCTCAAAGAAAATATGTTTTGTGTTAGAAAATCAGAGTAATTCACAGTTTCTGGGGCAGCAAATTTATGGAATTGAAATATAATTTGAATTCCTGTAGGGTTTATCAGATATAATCTTCACAATTCATTTAGTTAAAGTCACATTTTCTTGTTTTAACTCTCTTATTGGATGACTAAATTATGATGTATAGTAAATTAGCCTTTAATCACTAAAAGCTGTGTTCAGACACTATGCTATTCTGCAAGTGCTAGCCAGGAGGAAGAGCTTTGTTTTTGTTAGGTGGGACCTTCCTGTGGAAAGCAGCCTCTTCCATAACAGTAGCATGCCATTCATTTTAGGCAAGCAAGGGTTTGCCCTTATATAGCCTTGGAAACACCTAAATACAGCACTGTGCTATGAATCTGCTTGAAAGGGAAACCTCAAATTCCTAGCTTGGAAATCCTGATTTCCATCTGTCATATCCTAGTAAAGGCGGGCATCTTTTCAGGTTCTCCCTTCTATAATGTGGAAGGTATTTATTAGATTTTTCAGAAATAATCTAGCCCAGAGCTGGTTTAATAGTGTCATATTCTGCTAATTACACAGTCTTAACAGTCGATGTTCCTGGCTGTGAAATGTACCCATCCTCAACATCTCCATTTGATGGACTTACTTGATGTTTTGGATGCTGCTGTTCAGACCCATCTGCTTGAATGGCATTATGCCCACTCATCAATTGGTTGGACCTTTTCATTATAATATAGATGTCTATCATTTATGAGTTTATGATAGTTTTCCAGCTACCATTAGACTTGACAGCTACATAGTGCTTTATGGAAAGCAAAAGGCACACATACTGACACAAGTACCTGAAATCTGGTTTCATTAACAATGAAAATATTAAAAATTATTGAGGTAGATGTATATTACATCATTCATTGTGAACAATTTATCAGCTACATTCATCCCTTTTTCTTTCTGTTTTGAAAGAAAATTCATGCACAGATGATTTTTCCCCTAGTCTCTTCTTCACTGACTCAGCAGTAAATATGTAAACAACTGCATAGCTTTCAAAATTCAACGGCCAGGTATCTGTACCTGTTTCATCATGTATTATTTTAAATTCACATTCTGCTGTTTGTGTAGGTAGACAGCAAGAAGGGTAGTTGTGAAAATGAATAAATAATTAACGTCTAATAATGAGTAATTGGTTACAAGGCATGATCTTCAGGCCAATAGGGGAGAATCTGGACCTTCAGCTAAAGAATATTTGTTCCGGAATATTACCTTCGGGACAATCCTCCCTAAATAAGCATTTAGAGACAGAAAGAGGGATGACTGTAGTCAAACTACACAGCCATTTGGGACTTTAATTCAAGTTTATGAACTTCATTAAAGACAATTTACAACATCTGTGGACATTTTCAATGTTTTTGCAGATTTCATTTTACTTTATTTAAAACTAGGCCCCGCTTTTTCTAAATGAAGGATCAAAATTTTCTATCAACATCATGTGTTATGTTAAGTGGTAACCAAATATAAATCTTAAGACAAAATGGTGATATGGAATAAACTAATAAAAGCAAAACAACCAGACAGATATTATTACTGAGATTATTTTAGATGCTCCCACAGTATTTTCAGTGGTGACATAATTCAAAAGTCTTTAAATAGCTGTTTTCTCCCCTTTTTGTTACCTGACAAAATACCAGCAGCAAGAAAGGAATTTCAGATAGTGTCTGTGTTGAACCACAACTTAACAAAATCCTTTCAAGAATATTTTAAGATAGACAGCCCCACATTTTTTGGAGGAAATAGCAGTGTATAGATAAGGGGAGACTGTATATAAAATCAAAAAATGGGGTAAGAAAAAGGACTTCTGAATTGTGATCCACTTCCTTTCATGTTTGTCAACAGTAGTATGTCAGCACTCCGTTGCTTGGTTTTTAAAGCCTGGTGATACTGCTGATGTTCATGGAGAAATCCAGCTTAATCACTTTCATGTCACCAGATAGGTCTGCTCAGTAGCCTCTAGTCTTATCCTTTCCACTTTATTTTTTTTTCTACAGAAACATGTGGAACATATTTTAACGAGCGCTTTACTGGGAATTTTTTTATTAAAGGTCCCATGCCCCGTGCTCAGGTGACGGGGTGAAGCCCAAAAGTAGGTACCCTGTGCCACGTGTGACACCAGGTACACCCAGTTCACAAGCTGGGGAGTGGTGGTGTCTGTCCTCACATGGCAAAGTCACACAGGATCTGATCAATGTGCTGGGGGGTACTTGTGACTGCAGCCTGTCAGATACTGTCAGCTGCCATCTCATGCGTGTGTGTGTCATGAGTAATGAACACGCTCGCTTTACTCTTTCTCTCCCCATGCAGACACAGGGAGGATGCAGGCTATTGTTTGCTGTTCCTCCCCAGCAGCTATGTCAGTGTGCACTGAAACTATTTCACAAGTGGTTATGGACTGATTTTCTAACTGGAGAATACTTTCACCAAGGGTATGTTTTGTGGGTTACGGCCAGGGAATTATCCTTCCCCCAGTCAGAAAGTCAGTCTTGAGCTGCCACAGAATTTCAGAAATGCTGTTTTTGGGGAACAGTCAGTCTAAAAATTATGACATCGTCTTCTCCGGAAAGTCCTCTCTGTGCTGAGATACTACTGAAGAAGGAACACTGATTTCTTGCTTACACTTAATCAGACTTGTTGACATTTAGATGGAGAAAAAAAAAAGGCTCCCCTGAATATATTAACAGTGTAGAAAAGAAAGATATAGATTACATGGGCCCTCTATAGAAGCAAATCTTGCATGAAATTCTTGTCATTTGATTAATATCTCAAATCAAAAGTCTTACCACATTGCAATCTGGGAATCAAGCCAGCTTAGAAACTAAAACATATATTTTCAGTATAACTGTGTTCATAATGACAGGACCACATGGTCACAGCTTCAAATTAAATAAAATCTGTCTCTTACTGTCCTATATCTAGGACACCGGGCAGTACCTTTCAAAACAAGACAAACCACATCAGCTCGTAGAAAGAAAGATACTCTTTGAGAGAGCTGGTGATGGAGGCCTGTACAGTGCTGGAAGCTGGAGTACAGCGAGGTTCCTGTGGGATTTCCACCTGGTGGGGCAGTAAATCCAATAATTTTTCACTTCTGCAAACTCTGCATCACCTTTGCTTAGCCATTTTTTTTAATGGATGTGTGCTAGTCTGTCTTACTGGAAAAACCAGGTCTCATCAACTCATTGCATACTTGTACAACACTGCACTAAACCTGTGCAACACGTTGTTAACACCCCACCTCTAAGCATTCACCTTGCAGCTAGGCCTGCAGTTACCATAGATTTCTTTTGCCAAAATCACACCCTTATTAAGTAAACATTTCTTTATCTATCAAGCCTCATGCACTCTGGCACCATTAACAATGATGTCATTTAAGCACTGCTCCAGGAAAAGAGAAGCAGAGGAGCTGCAAACCTCTGCTCCCTCTCCCTCTGCAAACCCACTCCAGCTACCTCCCCTGGCCAGCAGCAGCATTTCTGGGCAGCCCAGGATCACATAGTGAGGTTTGTGCTAAATGCTGTTCAAACACAAAGAGATGTCCCTTTCAGTAAAATACTTATCCTGCTCATAATCACAGCAAACTTGGAATTTCTTTCATATTCCCCTAGTGGTGTTTTATTCTAGCAGGAATTAGTTCAGTAACTCAGAGAGCTGTATGGAGGACAACAAGGGGTGCATTTGAAGCATCAAAATCTTAGATTTTAAACTATTCTGCAAATATAGGCCTGCATAGAGAAAAAATATTGCTTTAAGTAAACATTCCAAAATGAGAAAAACCTAGACATTATAGGAATTTTTTGCTTATTTAACTTTATGTAAAGTATGAAAATTAATGTGACATGTGGATAACTTCTTCTCTCCACAATGTGCTTTACAAGTCATAGATTCTATATGATGTTGCTGTTGCTATAGTAACTCTTTTTCACGGCATGGTAAATGCTCATACAAAACCTTTTGACTTTTAGTAAGAAAATTTGTATTCTCAAAATGTTTTCAAGTAAAGTTGATGACCTAAAAATAATAGATTCATTGTCTTTCACTTCTGCCATCTCTCTCAGCTAGATGTAAGCAATTAAAATTATGCTTCCTTGATCAAAGACTTACTCTGTGATCTAAAGAGTGATTTCACCTCAAAACTACATTTTATGCAATCCAGTAACTTTGAGTAAACACAAATGAGGTTTCATATGTTAACTACTGTAGTAGATTTCCCTCTTTTTTTGCTTTCCCTCTTTTTTTTTGTTTTGTTTAAAGGTGATTAATTACTCAAATGCAGTGTGAACCATTCACTTAATACACGGTGTGTAAGCTCAATCCTTTTTATCTTCTCTGTTTTGAACACCCAACTGGCCAATTTTACCCCACTGAACTAATGCAAAACAAAACAAAACCAAAAAAAAAAAACAAAACAAAACCTCAATGGCACACACTCTGGATAAATACCTCTACACTGTACATTTGCCAAGAGAGCTTCTAAGATCAGCTCTGTAAATGTCATGATCCTTAATGCTATTGTGGTATAACTGAAGAGCGTTCCTTGAGCCCATTTGGCTGGGCTGACTAGCGCACTTTGTTTTCCCAGGAGAAGAAAGCAGAGTAGTAAACCATTTTTGCAGAATGTCATTCTCCCACAACAGTTTATGAAAGAAACATCTGTGACAAGAATCTTTAATGCTTTTCTCAAAGCCAAGCTGACAGTAAAAGAGCATTGCTAAAAGTGGCAAATCAATCCCATTCCACTCCTTCTAGAGCAGGACACCTAATTTGCTATGTATCACATGTATTTTCTTCGCATGTGCTGAGAGGCTGTGACATTGATGTGGTGGCTGTCGTCCAAGCTTCTGTTGAATAAACACTTTGGCCACATAGCAGGCACACTGGCATGTTTAGCAATGTCTGCTGTCCAGTGTAAGTTTACTTCACCTCAGGGAAAATTTGTTTAATTTGCAGATTGCAATGTGGGGATATAAACAGTATCTTTGAAGGCTGATTTGAAAACCCTAAATCATCATACAGAGTGCACTCTGTAGTTTTCGGGGGATTTTTAAACTTGGCTTGCTTAGTGTAGTGTGAGGGGTTTTGTACTACCTGGAAACACAGACAGATGAGACAGAAGAAAGTAACAACAAATACAGTTCAGCAGATAAAAATTATTTCATTACTGGGCTTGTGTTGATTTTGGTATAAAAATAAGATGATTTAGCTGAAACCAGCCTCACAAAAGGTATCTAGATCAGAGAGAATAACTTATATTTAGTTAGTTAAACATCTGAAAGCTTTTACTGACATTAGACAATGAATCAAAGCTCTGATGAGTGGTGTGCTGAGGAAACTTAAGGCTCAGCTGTGAATCAGAAGGATCTTTCTTAAGTTACTGTTGTTTTTTAAAAGATGTAGCACTACTGAAAGTTTTGATTATCCCCAAATAATAGTAAATCCTTAAATAAACTTCTGATGTCTGTAAGATTTAAATTAATGCATTTTCAAGCTTTTTGCAAAGGAAAATAATGTAGAAAGAGGACCACAACTTTTGGCATGGCTCATATGCACTACAGCGTTCCTCTTTCATGTAAGGGTGTTAAAAGTAATGCCTCTTTTGTCACCCTTTCCAGCACGAGCACATGGGCCCAGCCACGTAGTTTTTCAGCACTATCAGATCTCCCCCTGAATCCCACGGGAGCTTTGGCTGAGGCTGGAGGTCACAGTGTAATGAGATGGATCTAGATAATGAATTGACAACTCCAAGAGCCTTTTCTGGCAGAGAGATGGGTATCCCCAGATATGAATGCTGAGTGAGATTAAAGGCTGGAATGACATGGGCTGTAGTGAAAACAGCCATGGTGCATAAAAATGGCAGATGGCTCGTGCCTCAGTGCCAGGGGAAAATTGGTAAAACTACTGGGACAGAAACTTAGAACTCAAATTTTTCACTTAAAATAAGGGAGCCCTAGAGAGGGCAGCCATAAGTATTTCTTATTTATAGAGGGCTTTCTGAATTCAAGTTCTGGCATTGTAGCTGTTGTGTGTTATAAAGTTGAGAAAGTTCCGAGTTCCAGAAAAAGTCTATTTATTCCACTAGTTGCCATGGATAACACTTGTTTGTATACATCTTTAAAGCCAAAGGAGTGAAACTGCATAAATAGAGGGACTGGAATTCAGAATACTTTCCAAACAGATGTAATTGGCATCTCCATAATTGGTACTTAAAATCTCCATAATTAGTGGCACTTGATCGGATAACCAAGCTCATCTAAGTCCTCCTGAATGCCCCCATGACTTGTAAGTCAGCTCAGTGACTTACGGGGAGAGTGAAAAGGTGTGGAGGAAACTCCAACACTTAAGACATTTAAAATAATTGATAATTCACAGCACAACAGAGAGAAGGAAGACACACTCACCCTGAGGCTGTGAGAATGGAAAGCAAGGGTGGTTTCCAGAGTAAAAGGTGGACCTGAAAGATTTAATCCCAATGAGAACAAGCCACCTGTTCTGCCACACACATTTCCTCCTCATTCCTCTTACCACTTGCCTTACGCAGGGGAGAAGGATTTCATGCCTTCAGGAAGAAGAGGACTCAGTTCTGCTCTCTTTTTTTCAGAAAGAAAGTGCCTCCACACAGTGAGAAATGTCCCTTGCAATTTTCAAGCTCATTTGAACTTGAAAATACTCTCATTTGACTTCAATGGGACAACTCTTCAGCAGGGCACGCTTGGCTGGGCTGGATGCTCGTTGAGAAAACCAGTCTGCAACCACCTGTCGGCTGCCGGGTCCTTTTGTGAACATTCAGCTCTTTGAGAACAGGACTCTATTTCTGCATCTGTACAGCTCTGAGCACATTCTATCCTAGTGGAAGTGTGGAGCTTTAGACACCGCCCAAAACATGTGAATTTTTTTTAAACATTGCAATAGCTGCATTAATAAACAGGCGAGTAAACAAATCCCTGCCAAGTTTACCCTGAGCCCTGAATTTGCCCAGAGTACAATATAAGCAGTTAGTTTGAACACTGCTGGGATTTTTAAAGGAAATATACGTGATGCAGTAGATAACAAACTGCTTTTTTTAACTTGCTCTTTGTTTCCTTTTGTGTGCCCCTGCTCCCATATAGTCGATATCCCAAACATCAAAACACAATTTCATTTTATTTTTCAGAGTTCATTTACTTACACTCAAAGGCTTTTGTTACAAAGAACAAAGCACATGTGTCTAACAGTTTGACCCTTCCTCCATCCTTCCCTAGGGGTTGCAATTAAACTTTCATTTAAGTAGTCATTTGGTGTATGGGATACTATGCTAAAATACTTTGAATCACTGGTTTTTGTAAGGCCCCCAGCTGCTCTATCTACAGCACCCAGTGACTCTTCTGATCACGTTGGAAAGACTTTGCTAATATTGGGTATGCTTGGGAGGACTGATTATTTAGATAGAAGAAATGAAAATAGAGAAAGGATTCTTTTTAGGGAAAGGCACTGACTGCAAAGGACAACTGGAGTGTGTATTATGTGTCTATCCATTTCTTGCCCATCATTTTGTTTCTGCTGTGGGAATACATCAAAATATTTGCTTCCTGTGAATAAGGCACTTATTCATGACTTAGGACCTTGTAAATTCCATATGTGATTGTGTAAAAATGTCCTTGTGTTTCCCATGCTCATTCTAGATTTTTATGTGTGCCGGTACATTCTCCCTGCCCCTGCTCCTATACCACTCTACATCCACAGAAATGGAAAATTTGTCTTCCTAAAAAAATTGTATTTTGAAATTTGAAAAGCAGTGGTTGACTGATAGGAAAAGAGGGGGAAAGTCTCTTGTTACCACTTATACCACCTCTTGTCCCCTTGTCTTTGTCATAATTTTCTGTATTTTGGAAGAAACAGTGGTCATATTTATTCCTGAGTGATTCTGGAGTTGTTCGTCTTCCCTCCCCTCCCCTCCCTTACCCAGCTTGGCTGGTTTTCTTTCTCATCTCATTCATTTCCTTGAAAGCATTCACACCAGAGGGGCTTCATCTACTAGTCTGTGGTTGCAAACCAGGTTCTTTCAGAGAAAATGGAGAAAACTAAGCCTATAGCCGTGCTCCACCACCAAAGTGGTACTTGAGAAACAACCAGAAGGACTCCACCATCAGCCAGTCTTCCAGTGCACAGCTAATACATCCCTTACAGAAAGTTTTACATCACATGTGCAGTGGAGGCGTTCAACCCAGAGGTCCAAACTCCATTTAATTAAAAATAAGTCCTGTGAACCACATGAAATGAAGCTGTAAGGAGCCTAAGCACGTATCAATCCAGTTTACAAGATCTGTTTCTATTGCATTGAATTGCAGGCTCATGTAATGTATATATTACATCTAAAGTCTGCCAAGTCTGCAGCCTCCCTTTCAGCTGGATTACTAACAACCTCTGTCTTCTCTAAGGCTATTTTCACAAAGTTTGAAACTTTCGTCTCTACAGGTTCACAGTTTCTGGGCGGATGAAAGACCAGTATTATCACACAAGCTGCATTTCCTCAGAAAACTAGCTAAAACCTCTGCCATTCATATTGAGATATAAATCCATGTCTGCACAGCATTATCAATAACAGTTTTTGCTCAATTATGCCAAAATGTTTTTTCATTGACATTGTAGTTGTTGGCTCATGTGTTTCCACCAAATGTGCACTCTAGAACTAAACTGAAACTGAATTTAGAATTTTTTAAACTTTAGGGGGCAGGAGCAGTCATTTGAATCTTGTATGTGCATTTCATGAAGGGCTTAATCAAAACTCAATCTATTCCCACCTCACCAAGTTTAGAAAGGGATTTCAATCCAGTACCAGATTTGGATCTGAATTTCGTGCCTGGGGGCTCATTTCTGTTATCAATTAGTAGTTGCTCTTGTGATGTATCAAAAGGCAGTAGCATATAGGCTGTTGTTTAGAGATGTACATAATGTAGCTTTAAATTTCATTGGGAAACTAAACAAAACCTCTGGCCTTAGGGCTGCATGTTCAAATGCTACAGTCCCATAGTGCATTACACCAGTCAACACTTCTTTTCAAATACCACCCGCATAACAATTAACCTCACTTCAACCTTGAGGTCTCTGATTAGTGATGGCCTATTGTTTAAGTTCCATTAACATAGCCCCTGTGTTGCCCTATTCTCACTCAAATGGACTAATCAAATCAGTCACCAAGGACTTAAGCTCAGAGTCCAACTTCTTTAGTAAGCAGCTATTTTCAATTTAAGTAGAATGGTGAATGTCACCAACACAGTCACAATTAGTATAGTTCTGACATGGAAAACATTCTTAATGATCCCAAATTTGTGAAATATCAAGGGCCTCAGCAACTTGCAATATGAGAATTTCTATGTATACTAGAAAAATTACAATATCAATAGGGTAGTCAATGCATTACCTTATATTAGACAAGTCTGAAAGGACAGAACCTCAATCAGATTCCATTTAATTTCAAGAAACAAATGCTGTTTTGAACGAGTAGAAATAAAAACACATTACAGCATTTTTAAAATTATATTTTTAACTACCCACATCATATTTATTATGCAAAAGAAAGGAAAGCATTGTTTATTTTTCCAAATCTAGTTACAGAGTTGTTATTCTTGACATTCTCTTACTTGGATTGCACAACTATGTTTTCATTCACATTAGCTGATACTTGCTCTAGGAATCATTTAGAATTAAAAATGGTCTAGAATTATTTCTTTGGATTATTTTTAACACTGTCTTCTATTTCTGTCAAGGTAATGGATGATTCAACAAAAACTCTAAGAAGATGCAGTGGAAAAGTCATGGAAAATACAAGATGAACTTCACCAGTAGAATTCAGGGCCAAATTTTCAATGGGCCAATCAATATACAGGTAATGAGAGTTATTGCCTACTTATCAGCATAGATACCCACTGTGCACAGGCAAGAAATTCTTTTATTTTCATGCACATGCAGTTACTGCATGAGCAACACATACATTTTCCAGCCATTCAGATCTTGCTTCCCTTTGAATACACAGCAAAAGTCAAAGTGGGAAGCCTCTGGCCATGGAGCAGGACATTGAGGACACCAAGGACTTTAAAAATGGAGCCTATGTGGCAGATAAGATTTTGCTGTGATTGTAACTGGTAATTCCTACCTAATGGAAAAGAAATTATTTTTTCCTTTTTCTCTTGTCATCTTGATTTCTTGTCAAACTGCATCCACTTTCTCAATCTAACACTTTTTCAGATCATGATGGAATCACACTCTCTCATCTCCTCAGAATACAATGAAGTTTCTAGGTAATGTTCAGACATAGCTTTCCTTTTATAATCAGCTAGAACATTGTACACAGAGTAAACATTGCCAGACACATTAAATGTTTTATTTCTCTGCTTCAGAGAATGAAATTTGGCAGAAATATTCCCTAATTTAAATCCAGCTTTTGTCTGCCTCATTGCTTTACACACCATGTAGTGAAAGAACTGGCTTCACACTGCTCCCACACCACCAGTCCATCTGACTGACAATAGATCCAATCTGCATTACATGGGAGGCCATGTGAGCCGCCTATTCTGCTCCTCCATCTCCACCGACAGCTGGAACCGGACTTGGAGCAAATACCAAGAGAATTTGCATGATAGTCCATTTGGAGCACATATGCTATAAATCCACCATTGCTGCAAAATGGCAAGCCATGGGCCTCATCCACACAGAAGTTACATGAATTTAAATTAAAACCAATTTAGTCTAAACCAGAATGAACTTCTGTGTGAACACTCGTAATAGTTTAAAATCTCGCTTCAGTTTATCCAGCAGACAGTTAACCAAATGCAAGAGAAGCACAGACATTGCCAAGCAGTCTCCATCTTTAATTGAAGCCACTTTAAACCCCACCTTTAGCCCCTTTGCTGGCAGGGGCTCTGCTGTATTGGCTGGGGCTGTTCAATCATACCTGTCATTCAGAACTGGGGGGGATTCTTCAGCAGTCCTTCTATTCTTGCTTGTGTTACCCACAGTCAATCATTGCCTCTTCTTTGGAGGACTCCAGAAGTGGCACCACACATCGACCAGCACTGGATCAGGTTTGATCCTTCCAGTCCATCAGTGAAGGCACTGGGGCAGCAGCTTCTGGAGTGGCAAAAGCTACACACATTCTCCAGCCATTGTTTTGGCAACGTTACCCCTGGGCACCGACCCCCTGCCTGCACTGCCTCCTGTTGCTCTTTTGTTCAAGAGAAAACTTGTCCTTTAGAGGCTGATTATTAGTTTTCTTTTCTCTTCGGCTCCCCCGAATCTCCCTTTAACTGGATCATCACGAGTTTTAGGAGAGTTACCCCTTTCTAAAGAAAACAAAGCAGAATAAACAACCTCTTCCCAGTCCCTGCCAGAGCTCTCTGCTTTTCACCAACATCCATTTTCTCCCCCAAAAACATGAAAGGACAGGGAGAAAAAGACAGCTCCTTCCCTCCCCCCACAATGAAACAACAAAGAGCACAAACAAAATTAAAATTAGGCATTTAAGCTGATTTTCACCACTTAACTTTTGACATGTTTTTGCATATTTCGTTCAAGTCCACTCTGAAGACTGAGCCAGTGAAACCCACTGTATCCAGTGACGTCTCCGAGCCTTTTTGCATAACTTCTGTGGAACAGCCCATGTGTTGTTTGGAGTGGCAAAGGCATCTTTCTGCTATTGTGGAATTCGGAGGTTATGACACAACAAAGTATCTGTCCCTTTGAGGAGAAATCAAGGGTGAAACACATAATTTTTCAACTTTATTTAACTCTGAAAATATTTTGATTCTGATACCTCCAAACTCACTCTGCAAAAGGATCTCCAGGTGGGTGATTTATTAGAAGTTAAAGCCGTTGCCCAAAAGTTCTGTTCTATTTTATGCCCACGTAGCATCGGTTCAGCTTCATTGTCTTGCTTTGAGAAGTAATTGTTTTTTCTCTCCAGAAATATATTTTTCTTCCAGTAAGTCTGCATCATATTCATCATCTGGAACGTATTGGGAGCGCTGCACTGGGCTCTGCTTGCAGCTGCTCCCAATCATAACCGATGCGCTCAGAGCCGACCTGCAGAATACCCAGCGGGCGAGGGTGGGACTGTGTGCTCCGGCACCGCTCCTCCTTCCCGTGGCTGCACCCGCGCCCGGGGACTTTGCCGCTCTCTGCTTCATTTCCAGGTGTAATTCAAAATGGCATTTTTGATCCACAAAGCCATTCAAGGTTTAAGAGCTTGTATTTCTTTGAGACTGCTTCTCTATTTCAACATTGTGTTTCACCTGGCAGCCAAGATTGGCTGCAGTTGCATGAGATGAATAGCAATGTTGACTCTGTAAAATACATGAGAGTTTGTAGAATGACAGCCCGTTCTCAGTGAATGTACAGCATAGGAGCAATAGAAAGATGGGGAGTGTCTTGTTTCATAGAGGAGAAAAGAAAGAAAGGCTTTTTTTCATTTGCAAAAAAACAAGATTCTCGAGTTTTTTTGTAAAAATATCATGAAATGAAAGCACTCCCCTGAAAATATTCTGTAGTAGAACTGCTAAGAAATGACTTGTAAATTACTTGTGTCCATATTTGTATCGTGGGTTTTTCCAGTAGTAATATCTTTTCCTTAGAAGCTGTTAGGTGTTTTATTGGTCTTACTTAGATTTCGAAAATTCTGAAAAAAAAAAAAAAACACATATACATGAAAATCGTGAGATATTGTCACCATAGGAAATCATGCAAATATTGGCTGCTGGAAACAGAAAATTAGAGTTTACTTTAATAAAGGAATAAATTTCATACAACAAAAAGAAAGTATACAGCATGTGCTAGTCAGGTGGCTGCACATTTCTTCTCTACAACCTGTTCCCCAGGTCCAGAAGAAGTCTTCTGCACCAATCTACACAGATGCCATGAGATAAGGGTATGCCTTCATGGCTTTGCAATCATCCAGCTTCTCTTGGGATTTATCTCTGGTTTTATAGCCTACCTGACTGAGGCAAGGCACAGGTGTTGTTATAGTATAGTAAAAAGACATCTTTTCTGTAAGCTGTGCCTGCTACCTCCAACCAACACCCCTTTTGCCTTTCCAAGGAGCACCCAAGCCTCTCCACATGCCTTCATTCCCTCTCCTCCCTTCCCCCCTTCCCACATGCTCACCTGGAGGTCTCTCACCTTTTTTTGGTGATGTGGCAGCCAGATGAGACTCCTATTTAAACTATGAGAAAACTAATTTTCTCGGACTTAACCAAAGTAACCATGTTGAGCTTAAATTAGCAGGCTTAGTTATAAAATACATAATATTGTTGACAGTTGTGATTTTGCAGCAGGTCAAGAAATATTTTGTCATTTCTCTACAGATGGAAGGTCTTCATTACTCTGTTTTCTTCACCTAAAAGAAAAACTCCTGGCTGTTAGGAAAAGGTTGAGTAGAGGACTTTAGGGCGTTTCAGAAGTAGAGGACAAATGGAAAACCAATAGCTTTATCTAATTCTTTTTCTTAAACAAAACCCTTTTAAACTAAAATTTTATGCTTGATATGGTGGTAACAAGCTGTCATGTCACTTCTCTTGGAGTCATGTTTGGAATTGACCAAACTGCTTCTAGCCCTGTGTAAGATATGGTTCAACCCCCTGTGTTGTATAACAAGCTATGCCCATTGCAATAGTTTCAGCTGCATTAAATCAGCTCAGTAAAGATAACCCAACGTAAGGAAACACCATTTTTCCTCCCTTAGATGAGACTTGAGTGGAAAGGGATAGCAAACCCCCAGCACTACATACAGCAAGTGGATAGGAAACCATCTGCTCCACCGCTGCCGGCTTTTCTGAGCCTGGGGACCTGAGAGATGCCCCAGGTTCCTCAGCAGCAGTTGCTAAGGAAACATTTTAGGGAACCTTTTTCATAAATTCATAGTAATCTCCATTTCTCAAATGTCAAGGCTAATGACTCACCCTTTGATTGCAAATGGGATTTACTACCACAGAATTGCTGGCAGCCTTCAAAGCTAAATTGTATTTGTCAGCATTTGAAGACTTTTAGTACGTTGGTTACCACTGCTCTCCTTGAGTGAGCAAAAAATGTAGATACATGAATATCTGGCAGAATTCCCTCAGAAATATTTCAACCCTTTCCTAAGTTTCCATACAAGAAAGAAGACAGGGATTGGTGTCTGCAGGGCTCCTACAACAGGGAATCCCCACAGCAGAGCCTGCACATTGGGGGTTTCTAGCCCAAGGTGCCAGCAGGCTCTCCTGGGGAGCACAGATCCCAACAGGGGGGAGTTGGGACCAGTTTAAATCTGTCTCTGGGTATGACCAGTAGAGACATACACCCTGCCTTTCCCCCCGGAGATTACTTCTGCTTGAAGGCAGCTGGATATGCCCACAGATTTTGTGCAAGTCACACATGAATCAGTGTCCTCGGTTTTCACTGATAATTTACTATACAAGTCTGCAGTTTTACCCCCCATGCATTTGGGATATCACCTGAAATGAGACCAAGAGCCTGACACTACATTACTTTGTGCCTTCACAATTCTTTTTCTGCCAAGTGCCAAGTTTGCAAATGCACCCTGAGACTTCCTTCTTCAAAGTATTTGAGAAGGTATCAACAAACCCAGACTTCAAGGACGATATCTATTGCTTTGAAGGCAATACATATTTAGAATGAGATTCTCTCTCAAGTGATACAGACCTCAGTGCAGATGGGTCTACTTCCAAGTTAAAAGCTTATAGCCCAGAATACAATTTAAAAAGTGGATACTTTAACACCTAGTGCTTTAAAAATACATAAAAGAACCTCAAAGAAATACAGACCTAACAACAAAGTTTCTGTAAGTTACTTTTTATAAACACTTCATATTTATATAAATGCATAGCTTAAATCCATTTAAACATTGGTTCATACTGCATTTAAGAAATTTCTACTTAATAGAAAAGTTACAGATATAATGTACTTCGAATGGATTCATTTTATAAATCACTGTGATTCATGGAAATCCTTTCTCCCTGGAATTACCAGTCACTGGTATATGGAGGATACCACTGATGAGGTCCACAACTTTGTGGTCAGTAGCAATTGCATTATTAGGGGACACATGTCATTATATAAAAGCAGTATCCACCCATTTAGGAATATGCACTTAAAACATATAGAAATGCCTGCAGAGCAGCACTCAAACGTTATTTGGAAGTATTTCCTGGTCACCTTGAACACCATTGTCCAAAACAGGCAGATGGAGAAAACACTCATCCAACTTTTGCTTTCTCGGTCTGGGGAAAATGTATCCCTCAACTGTGTTTTGTACCACTCTGCCTAGAGACAGACAATTTGGCTCTCCTGTTGGTCTGGCTACAGAATTTCACAGTGTAGATCTGCTCGTTTTTCAGCTGGCATATTCAGCCAAATTGCCAGAATATACATGTCCCATCCCAGGACCAGGTGCTGGGAGAAGGCTCCACTCTAGAACTCTTTTCGCCTAGAATACAAAAAGAGGAATTACTACCTCTGAGATGCTAACACTGGTGTTTCTAAGGCCATTTTTCTTCCTCCATTGTTTGTCTTCTAATTCTATATCTTATCCTGATACTGTAAAATGAAGTACTGCAAGTGTAGAGGTGGACTTGGGCCATTCCCCCTTAGTTTCCAGCTGGCTCTATCTAAAATAATAGTTAAAAAGCACACTTAAATCAGAAAATAAGTCTCCAAAACTTGATTGAGAACATATGGCCCCAAAATGTAGATGAAAAATGAACAAACATCTGCATTTTCATACTGTTTACCAAATGCTGAAATCAAAGTCCAGTCTACACACTATTTCCTTTTTCTGTAACCAAAAAGTCTTCTTAGTTATTACAGAATATAGCAAAAGTCTGACAGCATGTTATTTTAGTAACGCTGAGTTTTATCACTCACCTAATGATTATTTACATCATTTTCTAATTAAAAAAATAATATCCTAATCCGACTAGGAGGATCTGCCTTTTAGTTTTAGATTCATCAATACTTATAATTCCTGCACCTGTATGCCTTTTTTTGTGTGAAGTAAACTGCCACGTGTAGCACGCCATGTACCACGGGGGCTCTGAAACACTCTGGCTGATCCTTTACTTGAAAACACCAAGATAATACCTGCACACTTAGGAACAATCACATAGTTGCATGGAGACATAGTACATGTGATTGTGGTTTAACCTTTTAAAAGAATTGGGGGTTTGATTCTATTAAAAACCAGAGATACAGACTCTGGGAGGTTATTTTATTCCCATACAGTAAATGTGAAATCCTGAGGACTTTGAAACATTCTGTAATTCAAACAGAGTTTTATTGTTTCCTGAAATGCAACAACCATTAGAACTTCATCCAGGTGGATTAACACTTTGTTGTCTTGCTTCTTAGAGCACTAACAACCTGATCTACCAGCACAATACACGTTCTTAATGTTCCCTGTTCAGTTGCAGACGGGAATTTCCTCCAATTTTGGCAAAGGATATGCTGAGAGAAATGCTATTTAACTCACCACATAGCTGTAAATCTGCTTTGTAAATCTTGCACTTTTTGGAAGGCTTATTGCTAAAACTTTTGCTTCAGAAGCACATTTAAGGGGTTTAGATTTAATAAGGTTAAAAACCATCTGAGCATTTTGAGACTACAAAGAAATAATATATCTGTAGTGTCCCTTGCGATAGATTAGAGACAGGACTTGGTTGCGGTAATGAATATAAATGGGATTCTTTATTAAAGCCACTGGTCAGAAGCAGGACTGTAGCTCTCCTCTCCAGCTCCCAGGCTAACTGCACACAACCTATGCTTTCTAATAGCACCACGCAAGTCTATCCTAAATCCTGGCCTAGATTCAGCAGTTTTGGAAGGGATTGCCAAACTCCATGAAACCCAGTTACTTAAATTGTTCAGCAGTGGGTACAACTTCCAGAGCATCCTCTGCCAAGGCTTACACAATCCCTACATTTGCATGCACGTGAATTAAACAATGAAATGGCTGGAGATTCTGCAACTGGGAATAGAAATATCCTCCATGCAAAAATCTTTTTTCCTTGCAAGTTTGAGGATAAAAATAGATCTGGGACTTGAAAGCCTAGATATTTAATTTCTTTAATGCCATTTTAATTACAAAACTAACTTGAACCATAAATGTAAATACACAAGGGAAAGAGGAAGCCACCTCTCCATATGCCGTAGCCAGCATTATAGGCTTACTCCAGGTGTTGGGGTTTTTTTCATGGAGGGTGGACAGGGAAGTTAATGAATGTTTATGGTCTTTGTACTGAGCCCAGACCTTGCTAAAGCCATAGACCAAGGTAGTAATGGTTGATCATCTGGTCTGCTCAGGTCAGAGGAAAAAGGAACTGGATCCCTGACCCTGAAAAGTCCACTCCAGTGGACGTAACTTTTTCTCTTCCTCTCCCTGCCAGGCTGAGAGAAGTCAAGGACTTGCAGCCTGCTGACTGGCAGACAGAGCAGAAATGTCCCATCCACCTCACAATCTGGTTGCCCTCATCCTCCCAGCCCAAGGTGCACAAGGACACATGTAGGGGCTGCAGTGCAGAGCTGGGAGAACCCCACGATGGAAGGGAGGGAGTGAAGGAGGATGTTGCTTAGACTGTGTGTGGAGGGTGTCTCCCCCCTCATTACCCCCTCCTCAAAGCTCACCAGCTCCTCTGACCTTCCTCTTCCCTCTCTGTAGTCCCCAATCTGTCACCACCTCTGCTGCCCACCTGCCCCAGCCCCGTGCCCACCCTTGTGCTCCTGCTTCAGTTTGGCAGGCACAACCCACACCCCCCTCACCCTCAGGGGATGGGCTGCTGTTGAGACATTAAACCTGCAAGTGTGAGTCTCCTTTGAAACGGGTCCATGATGCTATTTTCTGACCCCACTCACCATTAGGGATGCTTTTAACCAAACAAGGTGCCTTTTCCTCATTTTTTGCAGAGCGAGGGAAGAATGCTTTCCCTGTGCTCAAATAAGCCACCTGGGTTCCAGCACAAGGAGTATCTGTCAGAAACTCCAAGATCCCTCCATGGAAAATAGACTGCTGAAATCAAACACATGCAATTCTTCTTCAGAACTTCTCCAAAAAGGGCTGTGTCAGACATTCAGACTGTCACACAATTTTTCTCAAGGAGGGTTGTGGCCACCCTTGTGCCAGCACAAGGACAGACACAGCCACACATCTTCCTGAGGCAAATCTCCAGAGCCTTCCTCAGCAAGGGACTCAGTGGGTGGGGAGGTTATAGGAATGCTTGGGGGATTTAATATTACAAAATAGTGACATGATTACTTTAGGACTTATTTGACAAGGCGATGAAGACTATGGTTTTTGAAGCAGTGAGTGTGGTGGAAGACATCAAGAAGCCTTTTTACTTGTACAGTGTTGACTGTTGGTAGTAGGGCTATCCTACAAAAAAGAACAAAAACAAACCCAAGAACAAACAAAAAAAACAAAACCAAAGCAAGCAGTCAAAACCTGAGGCTCCCAAATGAGAGAACACACATAAAAATATTGCTTAGGGGCTTCTGACTTGCACATTCCCATCACTCCCCTGCCTCTCTCTCTCTTTCCTTCTTAATGCTAATGTTCTAGCACTATATTGAGCAGGGGGTCTGAATAAGCAGGAGGGAGTAGTGTAGGTGTGGGATCTCAGGATATCAAGAGGTGAAAGGGTGATACTGCTTTATGATTTGAAGAGCTAACTTGAGGAAAGCCTATGATCACATCAGTGGGCCACATGCGCCAAGTGAGTGTTGCACATGTTAGTATATTAAACATATGTGGTTCTTATTTCCTAAGTTAAAGGAATACAGTTTGCAAGCATCAGGGTGTGTTGTTATTTCAAATGCATGGTAAATGTGGATTAAGGGTGTTTCAAGATTCCCATGGTCTGATGACTATGAATACCTGCAACATCCAACTTTGACTTTAAAGTTTAGACATTTAAAATGTCTGCCTCACAACATTGATATGGGACCTGGTTTCAGTTTAAAGGCTCATGGAAACAACCAAGGCAGCAGGAACAATACCAGCACCCTTTTAGGAAAATACAGGAAATCTTTTCAGCCACATGCACTGCAGCACTGGGGCCACCATGAAAGCCTCACAGTTAAAGAAACCTCACAACATCTTCTAGGCAAAAAGGGGATCATCACGTCTCCTAACACTTCATCTTGCACTAGAAATAATTCTTGCTCAAGGAAGAAAAAAAGAGCCAATAAAATGTTCAAACTTCATTCCTTTATTGACTTTTTTTTTGCCCTATGTTATTAATAAGAATTTACAAGCTTATTTACAGTGCAAGGTTTTAGCATGGACTATGCTTTTATGTAATTTGAATTTTAAAAATCCTTGGGGCATCATGAATTTGACAAAATCCTTTAAGAATTAATAGAGTTTTTTCCGGGGTCAGATTTTTTGGAAAAGCTCTCTAAACTGGACCTTCATATTTTTGTGTGAGAGGAATTAGTGTCTCCTGGGCACCGCATGACTGGGAGAGTTGGATACAAAAATGTGGGATTTGCATGTTGCAAACGTGGCTCATGGCAGGGTGCAGGTGAAGAGCGAGGGGCAGCTTCAGCTTGCAGCCACTTTGAAACAGAATTCCTGATTTTCAGGCCCCATGAATGCATTTTTAAATGCCAATTTGATAGCTGAGATGGCTGTAGGGATTCTTGGGGGAATGAATATCACAAAATAGTGACATTATCTTTCTTACTTATCTGGCTTGAAGACTGTGGTCTTTGAAGCAGTGAGTGTAGTGGAAGACGTTCAGAAGCTTTTTACTTGTAGAGTGTTGACTATTGGTAGGGTCATCCTACAAAAATAAAAAATAAACAAACAAAAAAACAACCAAGCAGCCAAAACCCGAGGCTCCCAAATTAGAGAATACACATTAAAATGCTGCCCAGAGGCTTCCGATTTGTATATTCTCATCTCCCTCTCTGTCTCTCTCTTTCCTCTCCAATACTAGTGTTGTATTGAGTTGGAAACATATAAATGTTACATGTAAGATGCAGCCTTACTGTTGCATCTTTATTCAACATCAACTTCCAGATGGGAACTATTTTTCATGGTTCATAAAGCCAAATCCAGCTGCTACATTTGGACCTACATAAGGAATCCACATTTTATTGCCTTAGCAGTGCATATAAAACAATTGCTGTTGTTTCCTTAGTACTGGTGCACCTCACATTTCTCAATACATTTTAGATATTTAAATTTTTAAAACTGTATTTTATAGTTCCTCATTTAGCTGTGCACCGTAACAAGATCCTGCTTTTACAACATTTTCCAGATATCTAACATAACTGAAAGAAAAACGATCGTGGACAAATGGTATTCAATATAGCAGCCATATATTCAGTTACTTACTAAGAGTGTTCAGACAATTTCCTATGTAAACCACAATGATATTAAATACTTCTGGAATCTCAGCTTTATTAAGAGACAGGAAGTGCAAACTCAGGAGCCTTTCCCCTCCCCCTCGGCTAATCTGACTCTTTGATAGTCATGTGTTAGGAATAACCATGGAGTTGCTCCTAACGAAAAATATTCCCACAGCTAAGAGAAAATTAACCCTTGCGAAACCTCAAAAGAGAGAGTGGAGTCCGTGTGTTCACAGAAAGAGAAAAAAAATCACCATTAGGAGGAAGTTTATGCCAGCAGCAGGTCTACACAACACCCACTGCCAGCTCTTCGATGCAGGCATAATTCATTTGCATTTTAGATGGTATTGTCAGAGCAACTACAGCACATCCATTGCGGAGGAGAATTACCCAGCCTGGCAAAATTAGCCATCTTTGTGCCTCTCTCCCTCGCCACAGAGGAGACGCGCTCTGCAGCCGCTCAGTCATGTGTGCTGGGGGGGTTTCTCCTCCACTCTGCACTAGCAGATGTCAGGCTGTTTGCTCAAAAGCAAACAAATCCCCACAAAAAGCGCCGAGGTGGGACAGAGAGAGTTAATGCACGACTATGACAGAGAAGCAAGTTTGCTGTGAATTGGGAAGCACAAACTATAGTAATCCCCACCCTGCTGAGTGGCTTCCCCAGAGGTCTGATACAGTGCCAAAGCCTCTTACGCATACTGAGACAAAGCTTATTTCAAGCCGAATTCAGCTCCTGAAGCCACCATACTGCTTCCTGACAGCCTCCAATTGCACTGCCTCTGTATTTGTGTTTCCTGCTGTTTATATTTACTTGTTCCCAGAACCAAAACAGCTACAAAAACAAATAGTTGCTATTTGCAGAGCTCTGTATCAACACAGGTAAAGTGCTTCACTTCCCTTTTAGTTTTACAAAGATTGTGTTGCAAATAGGCTTTTAATACCTCAGAGAGATTAATTTGGTAATTATAAACCAGTTTAGGAACACATGCCAAACAATTGGTCATATAATCAGCATCCTTGTTTCAGAGTATTAGTGCGGCTGAGGCAAAAGGTTTTTAAACCATAAGGACTACACAAACACTCCCTCGATTATATTGCTATTATTTCCTCATTCCACTGAGACACAAGCTTGAAATATCACTTTTTTGTTCATCAAGTCCCTGTGGATACTCTCTGGATCTGTGCTCCTGTCTCTTTGGCCTCTGTACAGCTATTGTGACGGAGTCTGACTTGGGTAATGGAGATCTTGTTTGATATACTTATTTAAAGAATCAGCTTAAGGAAGCCTAAGAGTCATCAGTTCTCTTAATTAACTGCAGAGAAATGATTAATGTGATAAATATGGAATTGATCAGGAAAAAATTATAGTACATAGGATTTAATATGGGTTGTTTAACCAATATTTAAGACATTAAATATGATAAATCTGGTTCTGAGTAAAATGTTCATAACTACCCAGGTTATTTATGCACCTCAGAAAATTCCCACCACAAGACACCAGTGCTGATAGGTTTCTAATTGGAGGGGGGTGGTGCTTTTCAGGTAGAAAAAGTTGCTTTTTCAAAATAAAAACTCCTCAAGGAATAGGTCTGTTTCAGTTGTACTGCACTTCCAAAATCAAACAGAGCAGAAAAGTTTCAAAGCATTTTATTCCGGCCTTATCTGAAAAGAACATTTTCATTTCAAAAGTGTTCCATTTAAAATTAATTTTGTTTCATGCACATTGATGTTTTCTTAAATAATTCATTTATCAGGAAATTTTTAAAAATACAAATCATTTTGTTGCAGGCCAGAAGATGGGCCTCCAAGCCTTTTCTTTCGGAAGCACCCACACCAAATGTTCCCCCCTGCTGAAAAAGAAGCAAAGAAACGCAAAGAAAAATTTTGGGCAGCATTCGGTCTGTTGCCATCGCACCAGTGTCCTCTCTTGAAAACTGAACTGCAGCATCATTGTAGTCCAGAAACCACCCCACGAACCTTAGGCCTGTGCCACTACTGCCTTTGCACCTCCTAAAATATCTGTCTGCCTTTTATTTCTTGTCTGTCAATCCAAATGCAGCACAGGGGTAAGCACAGAGGATCCTACCTGCACATCCAGCTTTTGTGATTCCCACTTGTCACCTAAAGCTGCGTCTGAAGAGCTTTGTGGTGTGGCAGCCCTCCCTGATATGCTGCAGTCACTTTGGCATTGTGCAAAAATACGTTGTTTGCATTTTCTGTGATGGTTGGTGTGGTCCACTGAGGCTGTGAAGGATGGGGATCAGGGAAGATGGAGGGAGGGAATGAGTCGGTGTGCCAGGCTTAAGGGCTGCTGGTAGAAGTTGTTGAAGTTGTCCCTCCACCCTTCAGTGTCTTTCTCACCACAAAAAGAATTAAAAGGTGAACCAACAAATTCAGTGACACAGTAGCGTTACTAACTTTTATAGGCATCTAGAAGACAGTACTTTTAGAGCTCAAGTATGCGGCATCAGAGACAGTAGGTTGGATTTTTTTTTTTCCTTTTTATAATAGCTAGCCTCACAATTCTTCCTGTCCCCACTTCCCCCAGTCCCTGGAGGATGAGAGTTATGGAAATAACAACTCCTGAGACCATTTCCCAAGAACTCTGTGCCTGGGTCCACAAGAAATGCAGTGCCGGATCCACCCACATCTGACAAGCAAGTCATTCTGGAGCAGTTTTGGGAGGAAATGTTGGAGAGACAGAAATGCCACTGCATTCATGTAAAGAGCATGAATCCACACATGGAAAGCTAAGCTTCCTCCCCAGGGAAGCTGCCTGAACTTTGCCGAATCTTTTCTCTGCTTTTGCTTTCCCCTGAGGGTTACTCACCACCCAACATGGGGTGGGAAGATCTGTCAGAGTTCAGTCTCCCTCTGGACAGCAGCCTGTAGTTCTGTGCCTGTCATGACCTGCTCACCCAGTTCTGCAGCCTCAGAAGGACCACCAGGAAAGACACTCCCCCCCTTGGTTGCCTCTCAGATAAAGGCACAAAGGGCTGAGTCTCTGCCTCTGCCCAGGGCTGCTACCCACCTACAGCACACAACAGGTAGAAGGGACCACAGTGGTGACCAACAGCTTCAGAGGCACTGTCAGCACCCACTAACTGGCATGAAGAAATAAGAAAATCTGAGAAGTTTTTGAGTCTCAGATAAATCTCGTGATAAATCCCCTTAGGGCTTGGGGGAGGCATATGTGTTGGCTGATGGCATGAGATACAGATGTATTGGAGGGAGAGGACTCAAAAGAGGGAAGTAGCTGAGCACACAAGGGAAACTACAAACCATCAGCTCACCTGAGCTCCTAGCTGGGTCACTTGATAGTGAATGGATGGTGTGTTACAATGTGCCACAAGCCAGATATTGCAGAGGGGACAGTTGTACCATTAAACACTCAAAATCCACCTAAACTCCACATTTAAATAGTCTGAATACAGGCACTTAAGAGAGCAAGACTATCTTCAGAAAACTACAGAGCTAAGGCTCCCAGGGCTCACCAAGATCTCAGCAGCCAACACACTCCATGCAGAAAGCCATCTGTTAGGGACTGCTCTCCATCAGTGCTTCCCTGTCTCTGTGACCCCACACTGTGGGAGAGGGGACATCCAGAGGGGATGAGCAACAGCAGTGGGGTGCCATAGAAGCTGTGGTATGATGCGTTTCAGTGGTCCCTGAAATCGAGGTGCTCAAGATTTGATTTTTCCACTGGATTCTCAGGCTTTTTATAATTTCAGGGATGAGACCAATTTAATTTTTATAGAAATGTGTAATCCACCATTTCAACACACTAATTGAAATAGGCTGACACGCAGCTATGTGCCCTACGAGTCTTCCAAAGCACATATCTTGGCACTTTCTGCTAGAGGCTAAATGACATGACTGGAAACTGCACCAGATCCTCTGTGTTTACAGGCCTCTGCTTCTACATTATTATTGTGATTGCTGGCTTTACCAACAGACATCCAAGAGGCAGAATTCGCTTGGAGAAAATAATAGAAAGTGGAGCTGAAAAAGATTTTAAGAGGTCAAAAATCAACTGTACCTATGCTATTTTTGACAGTCATTTATTTAACTTGTTTGTAAAGTCCTTCAGCAGTGGAAATGCACACATTTTCTCAATGCCATCTGACCTGTTCTTCAATTATGACTTTTATAATGCCTAATCTAAATTTTTCCTGGAGTAATCTAAGTCTATATTTTCCTATCGATTCAGGGAAAAAGTGTTAGTTAATTTCTTTCCACTCTTCTGCAACCTTTTGGCTATTTGAAGATTGTTGTGTTCCCTTTTGTACACTGTACACAGCCCCCATCCTTCTAGTTTCCCTATCCAATTTCTCCAGTTCTGACCACTTGGCTCAGGATTCTCTCCTTTGTTCCACATACTTTTTGGAAAGTAATGCCCAAAGCTTGCCCATGCTGAGGAAGCTAGAAGGACACATACACCTGTCTTCCAGATTATACTCAATAAAAAAAAATTCTCAGTAATACATTTTTTTACAACATTTTATCAAGGCTTGAATTCAAGTTGAGAATCAAATATTTTAGTCTCCATTCTGCGTTTCTGCAGCCAACTTTTCCTCTGTCTATACAGCAAGGACCTTTTATTTTCTCTCCACAATGCATAACATTTTTTCCAATCATTTCTCCAATCTGATTTCCAGTTCCACTCTCCAACATACCTTAGCTTTCCCAGGCTCAAGTTCTTTGTGGATATAACAGGCACAATTGTTTCCCGCACCCAGGATGCTACTGACTCTTGTCAGTGGTACCAGAACACAGCACAGGATCCTGCTTGGTGCAGATTTCCATTTGAACAGTGTCTCATTGACAACTGATCTCCAAATATGGTTTTCCAACTGGGAGAATACCCATCTTATGGCAGGTTTCATCAAAACTATGTTTCCTTAGCTTTTCTTATGAGCTTATCAAGAGAGGGAAAGGTTAAACAGGGTTTGAGGTATCTGCAATTTTTCCTATAAGACATTTAATAATTCTTGAGGAGACCCATATGCACAGTGAAACATATTATTAGTCTTGCAAACTCAAACTTTACACTTAGGGATGTGAAATTGTTAATAACCTTTGATATATTTTTACAGACACTTTTCACTTGATTAGAGCCTCACAACACAACTACTAAAAGTATGGATAGAGTCATTATCTTTGTTTAACGCTGAGGTATATCTTTTTTAAAAGGAAACTACCTGTGCATCTACGTGGTTAACTACAGAAGAAGACAATAATTCCATTAGGAAAATCATAAATTACACTTCTCAGAAAGCCAACACTTGACAAACAATTGAGCCTATGTTTAAAGAGTGGAGTCACAGAGATATAAACTAAAATGTATACATTGGGAAATAAATTATAGTTCCGTAATTAATGTGAATTGGAAAATCTTGTTTTACTCAATGACAGCAATTACCATTAAAAAATTTTATTATTCACAAGTAAAATACCAGCAATCTAACAGGCCTCTAAAATGTCTATTTTGGTTGCTAGTTTAATTATCTTCTCAGCTGATGTAGTCATTCATTTCACAAATTAAAAAAGAAGAGTTTACATACAGGGTGAAAAGCGCAGTAGTATGGCAGGAGAATTTCTTTGGGGAACTCCAGCCAACAAATTTCACTTCATTGCTCAAGCTGCCAACTTCAGATATGGAAACCCAGTTTCACTTATGGTCTTTCTGAGGAGCCAGCCATGAACTTCAGATCCATGTTAGTACTCCTATTGAGGCTAAAAGCCATGCTAGGACAATTGCTTTCAGTCACAGATGAAAATGAAGACAAGAATTCACCTCAGCTCTTTGCTGAGGACGTCAACTATACACTTCCTGGTCCTTTTTCTAGACATTTCAAGAAAAGAAAATATTCTTGCTCTTCATGAAGAGTCAATATCACAATTTTTCTTGTTTTCCAGTCTTTTATCATACTCTTTTTTGTCTTCCCTCTGTTTTGATCTACCCTGATCTCATTTAACTTTCTACACAGAGGCACCACCACACCTTGTTTCAGGTTCCTCCATATTTTCAGAATGACACACTGTTTCTCCCAAAACTTATCTGATAGTAAGTATTTATTATTGATTATATTGTCAATTTGATATGTGCACCATTGCAACAGACACCCAGAGGGAAAACAGATTTCCCTACTCCAAGTCCAATTGTCCTACAGTCTGTTGCATTAATAGCCTAAACAAATGTCTACAATAGCCCTCACTCTTCTGCTTTGAAAGAAATAAGGAAAGACCTTTCTGAAGCTTCTAGGGAGAGAGACAAGGAGGGCAGAACAGCTTCCCTCTCGCTCCTCTGACTGATGTCACCATTCCTGTGGCCAAAACATGTTTGTTGCTAAGCAACTATGTATATATTACACTCTTCTGCTTCCATTTGGGATTTAACATATGCATTTTCACTTTCATCTCTGATGCATAGTTACATTTGTTTGCAGTGGATGCCAGAGTGAATGGAAGCTGTCCAGTATGGGATATGCATAAGAACTGAAAGGCACACACGGTGATTTACCAATGTGCATCATTGTTTCGAAGCATAGTTCAATGGGAAACCTACTGAGTGCCATTCACCAGCAGTTGGGACAATTTTTTCATTCAGGATTGATGCTGGTTGCTGTATAGCAGCTATTGGTTCAAGAAGTGAAGCAGTTCTCAGATGTCATGAAGAAACATAGTGTGCAGATAGTCTGACTTAATTATTGGAGATGGATTTTTTCTGCAATGATAAAAGAGATCTGTTCTTTCAACCGGAGTTTTGCATCTTATGCATAAATCCACTTTTTCCTACAACTCTCCCACTTCCTTGACAGGCAATGAAAAAAAAATTAAAAAAAAAAAAGAATATAATAACCTTTTCCTTTTGAATTGCACACAGATGACCTAAATCAGAGGCACCCACTCACATTTTTCTATGAACCAAATCTAAAAACAAATGAAAAGAGTCTAAAGAGAAAAAGAAGTCAAGATATGAGAGTTCATTTATATTATAAACATTCTGTAACAAAAGAAAAAAAAATCAGTTTTAAAACCACATGTCTATTACCCTGTAATGAAATTGTAAGAGAATGCTATTAGTCATGTCTGTACATTTATTCACATTGTGAGTTCAATAATTAAATTAGAAGATCTGACATGGAGTTTACTAAACAAAAATCCACGCTATAACAAAAAAAAGAAAAAGAACAGGATATTGCTAGCTTCCTTTTGGGTTTAGTATTGGCTCTATTAATAAGCATTAAAGAATAAAACACTGGAGGAATTCTTGAGTCTAGATGATTTGGGTTTTGTTATGCTTTTCAGTTCAGCTTAATTTCCTACTGGAAGTTTCTCTCTAAGTATAGGCCTAGGATTATCATCACATAAATAAAAAAAATATTAAACTCAGTTTGCTACTGGTTTTTCCTACTTTCTCCTCCCTGGAAGCCAGGACAGGAGAGGGAGCATGGAGAGGAGTCAAGGCGACCTTTACACCAGCCGCAGCTGTTACACAGCTCTGAGCGAAGACTGAAGGTTTTTTCTTTCCCCTGAAGCTCATGAAAAATGAACTTATGAAAAGGAATATTGTATGAAAGCAACCTGCTTGTCCATTCTCATATGCATTGATTCAGGGTTGTCTCAGAAGAAAAACTTTGCTCTGGGTTTGCAGCTGTACAATGAGTAAGGGTAAAGTAACTCTCTCCCATGACCTCTTCTTCTACAAAGACAGATAACTCAGTCAACATTATTTTAGGTGCTGACCCCTTTTGCTCTGTGAATTTTCTGCATCCCAGGCCTGTACAGAGCCTCCAGCTAGAACACCAATGGCAAATCTATGCCAGGGGGAAAATGCCTGTTACACTGCTGGATTGGAGAAAACAGGCTTCACTGTACGCAAGAATCAGACTCAGCAGTTAAAAAATAAGATTTGTTTTATAACAGAGGCTATTTAAAAACAACGAACTGCCTTATACCTTGAAACTACCCTGAGTTAGGAACCAGCTGGTCTTTGAAAGTGGCCTTCTTGCAGGACAGTCTGCACTTAGCACATTTCCGCTGGTCTCAGGGCCACACACAAGAGCCACGGAAATGTCCGTGCTTGCCCCTGCTGCTGTACACGTACACTCTCCAAAATCTGAAATTCACTGCACAGCTGAAGGACTGACAGCAGCTTCTGCATTTAACTTTTGATCTTTGAACATTTTGCCATCCTTCAGAAAAGCACTGCTTTCCTGATTCACATTCCTGTTGCATTTGAGCCTACCCAATAATAAAAGAGAGAGTAGCTCAAAGGATGGTCTATGATACTATGTACATCTATACGTCTGCCACAGTATCTAAGAAGATGACCAGGACTCCCTTCGTATTCTTAAATTTTCTATAAAACATAAAAAACAAGAAGTAGCTTCAATCGAGGTTATCTCTTAGCCAACTGAGCAGTGTCTTATCAATTTAAGCTGGTATCCACTGTGACATGAGCAGGTCACAAGAACAGCATCTTTGGTCAGCAGCTGAAGCTGAGGTTGTACTAGAAACACACCCAAAACTACCATCCTTATACCCCTCTCTTCTCCAAATTATCATGTCATCTATTAGTAAAATAACAGTAATATTTAGAGCACCAGTAAAAAGTACTATTGCTTGCATTTCAGAAGTCATCCTGAAACGTTCAGCTGAAGAGATTATTTTTCATTGTTTTCCCCCAGAGTCTACATTTGGAGAATATTACGAAAAGCTGAAGCTAACACAGATGCTGACATTCCAGGGATTCATGCAAAGTCCTGCCATTGCAGGTCCAACTGAGGCAATGAACCTTTGTGGACCTTCCAGGAAGCTTGTGAATTTTGTTGCCAAGTTCAAACAGCTCTAAAATATATAAGGAAATGAGATCCCATGGTATTTATACAAATTCCCATGTCAGACATAAACCTTTGTCTACTGTTCAACAAAAAAAACAAACTTGCGTGAATCTTTCCCAAATGTAAAAGTTGTTACACAATTCTAGTGCTAAATCTGGCAAAAGGTACATGAAGTGTATGTGTCGAGACTGCTTTGGTGGTTTTGGAAGGGTAAAGGATGTTGCTGCAGTACTGCATTTTTAAATTTGTTTTATCTGCTGTTACCTTCTTTTTAATATGTATTTTTACATGTATATCTAAGATATAGTCACATAAAATTGATAATCACATAGTACTCTATTATTAGTCGTAACTCAGCAGATAAGCAGAATAGAATGTTTTTTGTTGCTTCTTGTGTCTAACTTTTAAAAAAAAAAAAAACTAACAATTCATCCTGCCTTTAGGAAAATATTCATGAAGCAAAACTGGCAATAGAAAAATAATTATTTGAAAAACATTATATGAGGTGAGTTGTTGCTTCCCTACTGGATGCCAGTTTAAATTGAGCTAATTTGTTTTACCAGTAGCTTAAGAAAACCCCAGCACAGCAGCATGACAATTATATCCAGGTGCAAGGACTTAATTCAACAAATTCTAGGTGGATCCTTCCAGTCAGCTCAGTGGGCCCCATCCTCAGCTGTGGCTGAGAACAGATGCCCTTGAAAAAAAAAACCTCTGTAATCACGATCCATTGAATCCTTGAACAGTGAAGCTGAAATGTGTCCAATAAAAAAAAAAAATATAAATGGTATTTCTATGTCCAGAGTATCAATCGAAGCATGATTGAGAAACAAGAACATCTGAAGACATAAATCTGAGTAAACAGATACTTTTTGCACTATTATTATGTTACACATGTAAAAACAATAGCTCATCTGCAAAATATAAGAGTATGGTTCACCAGTTCTCTAGGATTTAGAAGTAACACCTGAAAAATCAAAGTCATAAATCTAGCATTCCTAATTTGGGGAACACTTCAATAAAAACATCAAACTGCAGGGCTTGCTGTTTTAATTGGTCGATGTCTCAACATAATAAAAGTTAAAACATCTTCAAAGGCAAGAATTCAGGAAAGAATTCAAGATAAACAAGCACCACGTAGGTTTAGATTTTAATACAAAAAATTAGATTTGTAGGGGGTCTTGATCCTTTAGAGCCAATAACTGCACAAGGACAATAACTTTTAAACTTCATTTTTGACAACCTGCAGTAACACACTTATGGTCTGTTTCTGGCTCAGGCAAATCCTAGATTGAATAAAAACAGAAAGATACTTTTATAACACTTTGTTTACATATCATTTATTGCAATGGGTTAAGACTAGGAAACAATTTATATCTAAACCAACAATGTCACATGCGTATTTGATAATTGCTGAACTACTCCCAGATGTGTACATGTTTTACTGATTTGTGCACTGTTATAGCCAATTATTAGATTAGCAGGAACAACAACTAAAGTTCATAAATGCATTTGTATCAAAAATATTGGATATGTGTATGCATGCCTAAATGGATAAAGATGGCATTTTCCAGGAACTTAGCTTTATTTTGTTACCATTTTGTCATTGCCATCACAATTCGTGCATTCCAGTTTTTGAATAATATTGCAAAAGATACTTTCTCTCCTACAGTTTACATTCAGGAGTTTACTAAATACATCCCAAAAATGCAGCATTTTGTATTATTAAGAATTTCAACTTTAACTAACACTAATTAGAGGTGTACCAGATGACTCTGATTAAACTAGTGGGTAGTGCTTATTCAGATTTAATGTGAGCAATCTGGACATTTTGAAAAACAGCCAAGCTGGGCTCAAATAAAAACCTGCCAAAAATCCAAACTCTGAATTCAGTCAGGCATGTAAGACTGGTTCCCATGAACATTAAAAATAAAATTAAAATCAGTTGGAAGTCTTGGTTTCCTTCAAATGAGAGAACATCCTCCCATACCCTCAAGAAATATTTCTGCCTTATACATGCTGCCCTTTCAAAGCCACCTCTCAGCACCCAGGACAAACCAGGGAAGAAAAACCAAAGAGAGGTTACTGGTTTTGTAGAGTTTATCAACTCCAGCATTGCTGGATACCGCTTTCTTGGTGAGGGTGGACACAAATAGGAAGAGGGCAGCTGCCAGTTGAAACACATTTTCTAAGACTGTCATCCAGAAATCTAAAGACATGCTTTCCACTAGCTTTTAATTTAAAACACACTGTATAGAGACATATCTTATTCATCTGAACCTTTGAACATCTGATGTAAGGTGAGATTTAGGAATCAAATGTAGAGGGGCTGAGCTTTCTGCTGGTGTAAGATGACATAACCACTTCAGATAATGGGCTTGTGGCTGCTTATACGCACATTTGGATTTTATAGAGTCTCTCTCTCCCACATTGTTCACTTGCAGTGCATGTTTTCTATTTATGCTGGCATTAACTTGGAAATAAAAATCAGAATCTAACCAACTGTGAGATAGCATATCTTAACAAGAGCTCAAATAGAGCTAAATCCATCAATCTGGCTAAATTTAAGAACATAAAGGTCTCAGGTCAAAATTCGATGTGTGTTCACCTCTTCTTTTACACATGCCTCCAAAATTCATGGTTTCAAAGATGAAACCCTTAAAGAAAAGGGTCACTCTTACACTGCCTGCTCAGTGTGAAGTATACAACTCCTCCAAGTGAGCTTATTTTCCAAAGATGTATTTCCTTAAACCAAGATGCCTAAAGACAGGTATGGACAGTACAGATGTTAATCCAAACCACCCTGTGCATATCAAGGTTTGCTAAAGTGAAAATGTGCTTTATAAAGCTGAGGGGTCAAATATTTAAGATGTTTAAGATGTCTATTTCTTATTGGGGAACAACCAAATTACTGGATTTCAACAAGACTTCTAAACTACAGTGTTTGAAAAAGAATCATGCTCTCAATCAGTGTAGACTTTAAAAAATTACTACTGGATTTTTTAAAGCTCTATTTTAAAAACAAAGTGCTGCCTTAAACAAAATGCAAGGTCTTTCTTTATTAAATATTTTTTAAAAAAACTTTGTGTATGCTTGCTTTGAATGGTAAGATCACATTAATCTGTTGGAGACTCTCCACTTTTAAACTTTCACATTCTGTGGGCAAATATCAGTTCAAAATTGTACCAGTACAGACAAGGGATTTTTTTTTATCTGCAGTATTTTGTTTAACAAGTGAAATTGTCAAAAAAAGTTTGAAGTTGAGATTCTCAAACTTAAATTTACATGAAATTAAAGTTCTAATTCTGGTTTGAAAACTCATCTGGAAAATAAGAGCATTTAACAAACTCATGTCTCTAAAGTAGGTTTCACAAAAAAAAAAAAATCATAGCTTGTGTAGGGTTAGGTTTTTTACTCATTAGTATATCCATCTACTGAAGAAATATTTCAGAGATAAAAAATTAAAAAATTACTAACACTAGTATATAATTAGAAAATAATTTACTCTAAATTTTTCTGATCCATTTCTTAAATAATGTTACTAGTGCTTAACAGCACAGTTTATCAGTGCAGTTTATTTTCCCTTCCAACACTGTTCCTAGTATCTATTTTAGCCTGTATTTCACAATGGATGATTACATCTATAATCATTATTGGTCATTGGTCATTAATTTATTTTAGAGTACATACCTCTGTGGGCAGTAATTACTGCACAGCCTTGAAAGAGATATCATTAAGAAAATGAGAAGATAGAAAATATGTTAATTACTGTAAATGTTCTACTGGTTTCTCTCTGGAAAAAACATGCCTGGAGATTAAGATCATGTGCAATTTTTTCCTAGACAATGTCATGTAACACAAAAATATAAGAATGAAAAGAATGTTAAAGGCCCAGGAAAGAGGATAACTTCCAAGTTTCATTTTAAAATCTTACAATTATCTTCATGAATGAAAATGAAAACAAATATTTAATTGAGTCTAATTTCCAAAAGTTTCAGGCAAAAATCCTTTTATATCAAAATGCTGTTACAGCAAGAATTTTTCAGACACTACGTTTCTATGCACACTCCACTACCATTGAATTCACCCATGTATAATTATCTCTAACAAGTGATAGTGAGTTGGATGGCTAACCAACATTATGGGCCTTTGTAGTATCCTTTCTGTATGTAGAGATCCTTGTATGCTCTGTAAACAGATGGCTTTCACTGGTGAAAATCCTGTTTGCCTGAACTCAGTAAAAATATTTTCTAGAACAAATTTTCCAGGAAGCACAAAGATTTGAGGAAAAAATCATTTGAATCTTCTACCTGAAGCATGTTTGGGGGGTAGGGAATAAATAAATAAAGCAAACCTGGGCTCATTACATTTCTTGACTCAGTTATTCTGAAATGCAAGACCTTTTAGGCAATTGTTACTCAAAGACAGGGAATATATTTTTCTTGTTTTCCATTAAGATACCATGATGGTTTTGTTTCAGTTTCTCCTGGAACATTGTGTGAAATAGTATGTCAGGAAAAATCTTTGATTTAAATCTGAACCTTTCCAACATAAAACAAAACACATCCACAATCATCTAAACAGGATTTTTCCTCAAAAACAATGCCATCAAGGTCCTACCCATGATCTTATTACATAGGCTGGTGCACAGATTTACATATTCATGACGTAGAAGGCAAAAAAAAAAAAACCTGCCTGTTGAAAGTGTGTGGATGTGCACAGTGAGAAAACAACATTGCCAGAGGTTCACCTCAGTCTGGCCATCACCTGGACTCTTCAGGCTTCCCCAGGAAGAATTTTTTTTTTTTTTTTTTTAAGTTATCTGGGGAATCAGGAAGGGAGGTGCTCTTTTACACATGGTCAGGAACACATCAGCAGAAACAGGAAGGCAGAGGGTGACTTTGGATCTACAAGAATGCTCAAGCAAAAACTTCAGAGTCATTTTGAATTTACATTTCTTGGACTATGCAGAAACTAAATGTGTGAATGCCTGTGGAAAAGAAAGCAAACAGAAAGCCTCATGATTGCTGACATGGATGTGCAGGCTTCATCTGAGCCAGTATTTGCTGATGTGGTTTTTGAAGCATTTATCCAGCACTGTATGAGACACCAGAGTGAATAAACTAAACTGAAACAATTTCCCATACATAAAAGTAAACACTCCATGGATATCTGACTAGAAAATGTACTATGGCACAGCAGTGCTTTGTAGGCCACTGTGACTCCCTTAATGCCCTTAACAAATCCATAAATTGGCTATTTAACAGTAACTGAGATAGATCAAAATTTTAACTTCAAACTTAGAGTCCAACTTCTCTTCAAAACTGAGCAGATTAAGCACCATCCGCTGGTGTCCTTTCTGACAGCTCCACACTTGAGTGGATCATATTGACTAAACATCACAGGCTAGACAAATTCTTAGCTTTTGAAATAATTTCAGCTCAGTTTTTAAGCTCTCTGACATAGCAGTCAAAATGCCACTCACATGATTTATAGCTAAATTAAACATAAAAATATCATCATTAAAATAACTGTGATAAGGTTGAGACCTAATGCCTCATATACTTTCTAAAGGCAGCCAAATATATGAACACTTTGGTCTGTGTTGCCCAGTCAGTACAGAAACATTACCACATACACTGTGCTTATGCAGCATGCATGAATTGCAGGCTTTCAATATTTTATAAAATATTCCCTTTCCTCAGCTTGATTCCCTTTTTGTCACATTCACAGTTATTCATGCACTTTATTTGTTGATGTTTTATTTTAAATGTAAAGCTCCAGTAATTTCTCTGTGTCATTTCTAGAAGTAACATTACAAGAGATCAGCATAAAGTGTTTTGATTTGGAGTACTGTATAGCCAATAAAATCAATCTATTTTAGTGAGAGCTCTAATGATACTGTTTGTAAAAAAAAAAAAAATGGTTTTGTACTTTTCCAGAAGAAAAAAAAAAAAAAAAACAAAACACTTCCCTACCAAACCTGTCTTCTCCCAAAGTTTTATCAAAATATGAATAGAGAACATTATATTCTTATAGACTCACACCTCACCACCTACCTGGCATAACATTTAGGCCTCTGGTAGTATACACTTGACAACTCAGATACAGTTTTAGTAGTCTGAAATCCTTTTAAAAATACTTAGATGACTTTACATATATTTTAGTCTTCTCTCAGGGAGGAAAAAAGCCCTCAAACAAAAAGTAAGAGCCTTAAATATGCACTTAAGTGTCCCAAATTATCTTTTCACAAGTATCTCGACAATACCTTGGTTTATGTTCTATGCATCTGGTGAAAACATGTCTTTTCTCCAGTTATACTCTGTCAAAATGTCCAGCCCTTTATACATCATTATTAAAGAGGAATATCCAGACTTAGTAATAAATTGGTTCTTCCTTCCTTATACACCAAATCTCTGCCCAATTTCAATAGGTGAAGTGGAACATACTGGAATGCTCATGGATATTATCAGCTGGAAAAAGTTGTCATTATAATAAAATACTCACTTCTTGCAAGCATTTTTCATCAAAGCATTTTGCAGGTGGTTTCATCATTCCCACTTCCTCTAATAGAGGAACCAAGATGCGGATATGATAAAGATGACATGCTTACAGGTCTACATCAATGTACACTAGTTGAGACTTTCAGATACTCCTTAACTTTCTTAACTAAAAGCATAAGTAGGAATCATCAAATGAGAATGAGTGCTAAGACAATGTCCACATATACAGGATTTGAGCCAAGTATCACAAAGAAAACGATTGAAGTCAGGGAAGCCTCTCCTGGGGAATGCAAAGACAGGAAGAGAGAGCATCTTCCATGGGGCTCCTTTCGTGAGTGATGAAGATGAGGACTGGTTCTGATCTACCCTCAGCATGAGGAATACAGATGACAGCTTGCTACAACTCCTCCAAAAACAGTCAGATGTTTTCTGCCCTCTCCAATAGTATCCAGCTCATTGGAAGGACATTCTAGTACATGACATTTTGCAGGTCTCTTCAAATTTCCACAGCTGAACCTAAGCATCAAACTTTTCAGCAGTAATATCGTCACAGTAGCTCTTAAGGACCCCACACAACGAGCACTATTTTTAGTGTGCTGCATTTTTATACTCTTGTCTGTGCTTTGGAACACTTGGAAAATACCTAAAAAATTATCCTGAATCTACTTCCTTCCTGATGAAACCAAGAGGTATGACATCATCTTTCCCCACTTCTTAGCATACAAATTCCCTTTCAAGTTCCTTCAGTGGCTTCCCCTTCACCTTTTGTATCATATTCTAGTATTTCATCTTTACTTCAAGGCATCAGACTCTACCAGTCCTTCCTGTGTGTCAGTCCTCCTTTCCCCATAGTAAACCTCCCACTGGCTGTGCTCTTCTCACACCACTCTTCCTAATGCTTCTTCATAACCTTCTCTCATGATTTTTCTTAAATGCTGCCACTTTTACACAGAAAATCTCTTCCAGCTCTTGAGTATCAACTACTCTTTTTCACTGAATTATTTCTATAAAATATTTCTTTTAAAGGCTTATAAGAAAGGATTAAATGCATACTGTAGAAAGATATTTGGAGGGTGTTGTCTGTTTATGAAAACTGGGTTTGACGTACAGTTTAAAACAATCATGGAAACTACTGGACTTACAAACTATGCTGAAAATGAAATTCAAAGACTGAATGTCAAGATAATATCTCAGGAAAAAGTAACCAATAATTGAGGGTACTGTATTACTAATATGCAGACTAAGGTAAAATAATGTTTGTTGGGGAAAACAGTGCTTGCTATATGTATAAAATATCATTGGTTTTGAGCTAGTCATTATCATTCAGACATGAAGTCTTGGGGTTGCAATAGTGCCATGAAAATGTCATGCAAGTGCTTGGTTACAGAAAGGTCATTCACATTTTAGAATTAATGAAGAATGGAACAGAAAACAAAAATAAAGACATCTATACTTTCATTGTACAAATCTGTGCTTCTCGTACACTTTGTAAGCTGTTTGACTATAAGCCCTTCACCTGGAAAAATGTCTTAGAGCTAGAAAATATGCAGAGAAGGGCAATGAAGGTGAATAGTTTCTGTACAAGGGGTGACTCAGTCAGCTAAGGCTTCTCATCCTGGAAAAGAGATGACTTAGGGCAAAAGTGATGGAGGTCCACAAAATCACAAGCAAACATGAGATAGAGACAGATTGCTCATTGCCTCTTTCAATAGAGGACATGGTGGCCAAAGGAAGCTAGCTGATCCCAATTCAAAACAAACAAGCAGTTCTTCATTCACACGTAGCAGAATTATGTAAATCCTTACCAAACGATGTGGCAGAAACAAAACTTTACTGGGTTCAAGGGCAGGCTTAATAAGTACTTGAAAAGAGATCTGGAGAGGGTTAGTAAACAGACAAGCCACAGTGGTCTTAAAGTCCCTGAACCAGAACAGTTAGAAGTCAGAAAAATGCTCCATGGACAGATTTTACATGTTTGCCTTGAGCATACTGTATAATCTTCCCTTGACATCCAATTTTGGCCACTGCTGCAAAAAGAGTAATGCCAGACAAACCCTCACCTGAACTACTACAGTTGCTCCTATGAACTTATTTCTGAATATTATAACAAAAATACTCAGGACATACTTCATGTTTCTGAGCAATGCTATGGCTTGAAAAAGTTTTATCACAAAGGGAGAGAAGAAAGAGGGCGATGCTTCATTAGGCTGTGGTTTGATCCAAGAGTGACTAAGATTTTAATAGCAGGAGGCAAACTCTGAATATAAGTCAGTTTAGAAATAATCTCACATGTACAAGACTGCTTATCTAAACCATTCCTGTGTGTTAGATCCAATTTGGGCTTTACACAGTTTAAGGCTGACTGGCGCTCTCTCAATTTTATAATGGATTATGCCTGGGATCATTCAGAAACACACTGAATGTAGGTGAACAATCCCTTGGCTTTGAGGGGAAGCTGAAGAGCTGTGAGGGAGGTTCTGAGTCTCTGCTTACCCTGTGTCATCAAACACTCACAGGAGACTGCACTGTAATAAGGTGCTGCCAGTGACCTTTAGAAAACACTGGGCCAATAAAAAACATAGGCTGCCATCAACAGCCATATCACTTCTCGATGTTCTGTTTGCCACTTAAAGTGAACAAGTACTGTCTCCTTTCTTGTTGTGTACATCAGCAGAGCACCCTGTCAGGGATTACTAAAGAATAATCCAGCAATAAATTATAGCCAGAGAATCTGGAACAGATTTCATGGGCTGATGAGACTTGGGCTAACATACAGCACTCACAACACTTGGAACATCTCCTGTGTCAATGATTAACACTTCGCTGAGCATTCTGAATACATAGGGTATTTCATAGGCAATAGCTGACCTTAATGAGGGCAAAAGATAAGTGAGCTTTTCAAATCTTGAGGGGGAAAATGGTCTGAGAATCTTTCAACCATGACAATATCCTGAGTCAACACATTGCATCTGCAGAAGCAGGAATCTACAAAAATTGCTTGTAAAAGATTTCAAAATACCAATAGAAGCCAACTTTTATATACCAATACTTAGAAAAGTCTTAAAGCGTACATGTTGCAGCGGGAAGGTGAACACATCCAGGCCTTCACTCCACTAAGTTTGGGGAGCTTGCCTGGAGCATGCTTTGGGAGCATGTTAAAGGAGGTGCTAACTGGAAGCTGTTCAAGTATGACACATCGCAGCAACCTCTGAATGTCTTGCAGAACACACAGGTGAGGTTTATATCTCTTTCCTAGACCTCTGAAAAGCATCCCATAGACCCTTATTACTCATATAAGCAGTGTATAACTGCTAGAATGAGGTGCTAGACATAAATGTGAACCATCCTTCTTCAGACACAACATGGTATTTAGAGAAACACTGCTAAATGAAGCTTATGATATTCTCTCTCTTGATTCACATTTCAACTATAGCAGAGTTACTGCCAGAGGAGGAACAAGTGGATGTAAATAGTGGCTGAAATATGCAACCATTTCTAAAACAGAGTAGAAATAGAATATGTCAAAACTAAACCTACTGTAATATTCAAAACAAGGTGCTGCTTGGTGTTAATGTCTTAGATTTATGTAGAACTTCTCAGCCTAAGCAAACTTTGTTTTCTCAGATAAATTGCCATGCTTAGACCTGGAAAACCTTGAGGCAGATAGAACTAATCCACTACAGGTGAGGAAGGAATAAAAACATGTTGAACATTGATTAGATAATCAATGCAGTCAAAGCTTGTTATTAGAGAAGGTGCTACAATACCACTACTGTCCCTGTAGAAAAAGGTTGCAGATTTCTGACAATACTCTGATTCAGAAGTAGAGAAAGAGAAGGGAAACCCACCCGGAGGGTAAGCCAGGTATTGGTAATCCCTGTTGTTAAAAACACTCAAGTATCCAGGGAAAGTAAAGAATCCTTCTGCCTCACTCAACTGAAAAGCAAACTGAGGTACACTGCAGATCTGAAAGCCAAGACTGCTTAAGATCTCACCTGATGTATATATAGACAAGGAGATTTCCTCTGGCATCCCACACACTGTGGGATTATTCCTCTCTCCTGCCCACAGCCATTCGCTCATCATCTGCTGCAGTTGGCTGAGGCACATCTTCCATCCACTGATGTCCCTTCAGTCCAATTTTTCTTGCTGCCCTGACTTTAGACCAAGCAAGAACGTTGGAAAACTCCATTAAAAGCTAGAAAAGTAAAGGATTAGAAAAATAGAAAGAGTACATTTTTTCTCACAGAAACATGAAAAAAAACCCAAACAAAAAATCCCACCTCCTTTTCTCCCTTGACCTTCAGGAGAAAACAACATTAAGTATTTACCCATCTAGTCATTCCTACTTAGGTCTTCTCACGGTTACAATATCCACCCCAAATTACCTCCTCCTCCCTGAATCACAGCAGGATTTAGAGTCACCCTGGGGTACCTTCCCCTTTATAGACTGGTGGGTGAATCAATTAAATCCCCACAGCTGGCTACCCTGAAAATCCCTGCACTCAGTTCAGGCAGCTGTGGACCTCCTCTAGCAAAAGGGAAATCATTAACTCCTTACCAACCACCTCCTGGACATTGGTTTTATAACTTACTTCATACACCATAATCACCAATCAAGCACTCAAAGCCCTTTAAGTTTGAATAAAATAAAAGCTGAAAAATACCCAAACTACTACATTACCTCTGATTTTTTTTTTTACTACAGAGACCTAGTCTATTAATTTCCATTAAGAAACTAAATTTGATAAATAGATAACATTATAAAAAGAAAATGTAATTAGCGTGTAGCCTTGGTAGATGTAAACTTACCGGTACCCAGGAGTAATAGCAGTTTATGTGAAAACCAGAATGTTACCATAATTATGAAAATGAATGCATAATTTATGCACAGATATGGAAAATATGCAAGGTGTGTAGAGGATATGATTATATTGCATTTTCTTGTTTCTATTGATAGATGATAAATCTTTAGAATATGTTGAAACCGTGCATTAGTCTGCATCATTTTTGGGTGGCCATGATTTCTGATAAAGTTTTTTTTCTTTTGTTTTTAATTAAACTGCATTTTACAACAGCAGCCTTTCCCCTGCTTTATTATGCCAAAGAAGCATATGGAAATATAAACTCTGAGATGTTACTGATTTATTTTGATGTTGGAGCATTTTGCTCTTGTGTAAACATTTCTTGTGACATGAATATGGATAGTTTCAAATCTTAGAAGAGTTCATTACTAAAGGTAGCATATGTTTTTGACTCCTGAACCATGAGGGAAATGAGAACACCCAGCTTGCCAAACAGTAAATTGTAAACAGTTGGTACACCCCTAAGCAAAAGACTGAAATAATTACTGTATCTGTGTTTTAGAGTAGCCAGCTCATTGTTATGTCTCATTTTTGTTAGGTTTTTTTTTTTTCATTTTGCTGATTTAATGTTTTTCTGCAAGGTTTGTAGATGCAGTCTAAATATATACTTAGGGCCTGCAGCATCATGCTTCTGAACGTGCAGATGTCAGTGTGGATTCATGGATTCCCAGATACCCTACGACCATGTATAAAAGCCTGGCTCAAAGAGGCAGTCAGCTGTTTCGCTTCCAGACCTACTCATAAAATACGCATTTTTTTTAACCTGGACTCCATCTTGCACAGTACCAGGCTTCTCCAGGCCATGGAGGAGTTCTGAATACTTTCACCACTTTGAACATTATGCGAAAGAAAGGTCCCTACCTGTTCTGACATGCTTACACAGAATGCGGCCGGAGCTGAATGACACAAATGGTTATTTTGTACATCACCTATAAATTCTTACTGTGACTTTCCAAAGAGCTTGGCACCCTTGTGCCCATGCCTCTCCTGAAGCTGCCCATACAAATTGTTTAGCTGATGCTGATATTCTGGCAATAAGATCCAAGGCTGTGTTCTGCTGTTTCTGGGGTCACCTCCACACGTACAAATAAGGCCTTGGAGAGTGTCCTTGCCTTTACAAGACAACAAAAATCTGGGAGCTAGAAGGACTCTAGGCCATAAATACTCACCTGTGACTTGGTTACCATGCTTATTTTCCTTCTTCCCTACAATTCCCCAAAAAATAAAAAGGCATTTCAGAGAGTGTCTAGTAGCTTACTGGTTTGGACACTTGGTATTTGTGACCAAATCATTCCTAGCATACCTGGCTTGGGTTAGGGACTTGACCTTGCATTTTCACCACCCCAGGCTTGTTCTCTAACCACCAAATCCCAGGTAACCCTCACTTCTGTACCTCCATGTTCCCTGAATCTATGTCTTACACATACTCTGAATACAGCCACATCCTCAGCCCCAGGTTCTCACGGCAGTGGGGCACCTAATTTAAAACTCCCACTTTAGGACTTCCAGACCACCAACCAGAGAAGATTTTTTTCCATCTTTTTCCATAGGCACAGTGCAAAGGTTGGTGCCCTTTGCAAAATGTATTATCTCAGCATTTGGATGGAGCTGAAATAGTGAATATAGGTGAAGAACAGATACAGCTTTAAAAGTAGGAGAGGAAGCTATCCAGTCACCCAGCTGCAACCCTATCACAGGACTGCTTATAAGTTGCATTCAGCACTCCAAATAAATCTGTCCTGGACGTCACTATTTAAAGATCTTAGGTGCTTATCTGTCTTTGGGAATCTGGGTCAAGTGATTTGCCTAGGTCCATGAAGCAGGTTGGCAGCACAGCCAGGATTAGGAATCCTGGGTCCTGAATCATAGGTTATTGCTCTCTCCAGGGCATGACACTACCTCCTCAGCACACAAAACAAACATATCACATTCACAACAAAGGTTGGTTACAGACAGGACATGAATTTAGGAAGACACTACATTGTACATATTATCATAGGTGTGTACGGGTGCACACAGTTAAAAAGAACAAAAACCTGTCCAAAAGTAAGATGTGTCTTTATGTGTGCTTCACTCCTGGGGAAGAGAAGAAAACGAACAGCATGCTACAGATGTGATTGACATTGTTTAACATATTAAGGGATTGTCTTGCCAGACACAATACCAGAACAGGTATAGAGGCCAGACAGCCTTGATCTCCACCTCCCCATCAGTACCACTACTTTACCAGCCCATGAGAACTCTTGGAGTCAGACAGCTTCACATGACTGCTCCTCTTGGATTTACCCAACTCTGTGTTACATTGAAAATATTGAAAGAAGTACTTGCCAAAAGCAAGAAAGCTGTATACAACCTCAGCACAAGCATAATCAAAAGACTTTTTGTTAAAATTAGGCTTGATGGTTCAACACTTGGGCCTGGTTACACATTAAATACTTTTGAAGAAAGGCAAATAGGCTCTAACATTCAGATTTGCAGCAATATACTAAATCAGGCAAGTATCATAAACCTTTCTCACAGCTCTAGAAAGAATTCCTTTTGTCCCTACAAGAGTTATATATTTGTCAAATTCATCTCTTGTGTAACCTTATTGTCTTCCAGTGTAGTTACATGAAGGATGAATTAATCCTGTTACCAAATGATTTTTTACAAACGAATAATTGAGGCTTGCTGAATGAGGAATAAATAGGCTCTGCTATTTAAAAGCCAAAGCAAGACAAAAACTGCTTCCCATATTAACTCCTTTAAATCTCTGGGAAAAAAAAGTTACGAAGGTCAGGAAATATAACACAACCCTGCACTGCAATGTTGCATGCTCTCTCAGCAAAGAGAGGAACTCAAGGACTGGTGAAGGACAAGGAATTGATCAAGCAGCAACAAGTTCATTCTTCCATCATATAAAGAGTAGAACATAGCTTCTTTGTTCCACATTTGTTTCATGCAGTTATCAACTAGAATTTACTTAGGCTTTCATTCAAGTGTCATTGTGCAGACTTATTCAAAGAGTATGGCAGAGAGGTAACTGCCCCAATTCTCGTTCTCTCATCACCAGTTTAATGGACTCCACCATTAAATGTGATCCCCTTCAAGTCTTCAGGTAAAATAAAATATAAAGTAGAAAATAAGAGGAAAGAAACATTTTAAAAGAAATATGGTGGGTGTAAAAGGTCACCAAGTATAGAGTAGAAAGTCCTCAGAGAAGATCCACCACACTTATGAATTATGTTATCTGAGTACAGCAGATTTTATGGTACTTCATAGCACTTGGGCAACAGACTAAAATGTATTCCAAATGGGTACAGTACAAGTATAGCTTAAAGAGTGATCTCAAGTGATACTTCAGTTCCCTGAATTCTTGGTGAAGTTTACTTCTTGACTCATACAGCTTCACCCTGCTTTAGCTCTTCTACTCTAGTTGTTCTTCTTGGAAGTTTCAATATCTTCTCAGTACATTTTAAGATCTTGCATCAGAAAGCCAATTCATTTGGTTCATCTTACTAAATATGTGGTATAGATTACATCACTGTTTATTAGACCACAAAGGTAAATCACGTGTCATTATAGCCAAGGCAGCTCACAAGGTCCTGTGCAAACACTGGCAGGTGAGGCAGGACAGCCATTCTCTGAGCACTCCAGGGGGAGAGGAGGAGAAAACCTCAAGGGAAAATTGCAAAATCATTGTTCCACATTTGTTCCTCATCACTCACTTCTCCTGACAGGAGGAACAAAACTTTTGCCTGTCTCAGATAGGTCCTTCCACACCTTCACCCTTGTGAGTTCATCCAAGGCTGGCCAATCCGTAGGGCACCTCCCCCTCAAAGCTTCTCCATGGAAGGATTTTCCTTCTCTTCAGAATACACATTGAGGAGATAGGTATAAAAGCTTGCATAACACAAAGCTACATTTGGCTCAGTGTTTCTGGTATGCTTTTTCTCCTGGAATGCTTTTGTTACAACAAAATTATCTATCCAACTCCCTTGAAGGAAGTTTTCATCTTCATTAAAATTCATTGTTCCCTATTCTCCCTCCAGGGCTTCTTACTGTCAATTCTATCTTTGTTATCACTCTATCTACTCTAAATATCACAGTTCTATTTGTCCTCCCCTCTGTCCTCTGTTGGCTTAGTCACAGCCCCTTCCTACTATTTGTGATTTGCTACAAAATAATTTACTAATTGAATATAAAGAACATGCACATTTGTATCTCACCAGGGAAAATCAACATATCTTACTTTTATTGACCTCTATTCAACTGTTCCATAGACCCTTCAAGGCTTCTCTCCCAGAAGTCCTTTGCATCCAGACCCTCATGCTTCATTATCTAGCCTGTGTTCCATTTTACAGGTAGGAAATTCGAGAGAGACAAAAAGCATCTAGACAGCTGTACCCAGGTTTTCCAAGTCCTTGGTTGGTTGACTGCAAACTAAACCACTCTTCTTTCCTTTGTGATTTCCTACACTGTATGGATGTTCCTCCCCTTTTTTGTACTCCTGCCTTATCTCCCTCTCCCGGAAATGTCTTTGTTCTTAAATCTCATCTGAAAACTTTCCAATTTCCTTTTCTTTTTTTTATTGTTACTCAACTCATTTCCTTTCCATTCTTTTCCCTTCCCTTTTTCCTTCTTTTCTGGCTCTCAGACTCAATCTATATTTCAAAAGTAATTCTGCTGCTATTTTTCTTTATTTCTGATTTTCTTATGTACATTGTACTCTATCCTCAGAGATAGTTTTCCATTTTTGTGTCCTTGAAAGTCATTGTAGCAATCTGTGTAAAACATTCCTTCTTTTCTTTATCTGTCTCTGTAAAGCATTTTGCACTACTTTTTATGGAGGATGCTTTTATATAAATAAATTAGATTCTGATTGTATGGGAAATGAAAAGACTGTAGTAAGCAAGCTCTGAAGACACTGGAAGCATTATAAGTAACAATATTTATTCTTTAACCATCATTATTTTAAAAAATAAATAAATTAACACAAGTATAGCACATTTGAAAATTTTGGTACACAAAATATAATTTGTGTGTCCTCTCTTAATTTACAGTTAGTGTAAATTAAATTTTGTGTTAGGTAGCTCATTTTGGAAAATCATTTAAAGTAAGTCCTTAAATAAAGAAAGCAGGGAGAGAGAGAGAGGAGAAGCTTGTCTGTAGTTAAAATCCGTGTCTGCACTTTCAGAGAATGCAGTGGTTTTCCTCATACTCATTTTAACTTCCATGTCATATCTCATTCTGTCTTTAATATATAACCTTTCAGTTATAGGTACTCTTTTGCTTCAGTGTCACCAACAGGAAAAGAAAATACTACTTAAATCTGTAACAGCTGCATACACTTCCCCCTAAACTGAATGCACTGTAGATGTGTGAGCCTTCACTATTAAATATTTTCAGCTGCTTATGTGATGTACACATGTGGCAAGTTAGCAAGTGTTAGCCTGCAGTGCTTCCAGCCAGTCATATATCTTTTTTCTCCATGTGTTGTTGTCTTCTATCTTATGTACATCAATATAATCTTTACTACCTATCCCCACTTTTTGTAATGGATCTAATATAAATCTACCTGAATGTTTGCATATTAAGCAAAAAGATGTGTCTTAATATGGAGAGTTAGACTATTAAATTTAGAACTCCATTTTATGAAACTACATCAGTATCCAATATAAAAAAGTATGAGGGCTCTATTTGGTTTTGCAAGAAATGAAGGATTTCTTTTCTCATCGTGGATTCAGATGTTTCAGAAATAAGACAGTCCCGTCAGCTCTCTCACACAAAAAATACTCACATCAGTGCCCTCTGTACCCTAAAAGATACTCACCCTGACTGAACCACCTCAGAGGAAGGAGGGTGATGGGTTGCTGAGAGGACAAGGCTTCCCTGACATTTGGCAAACCCTGACTCATGCTCCTCTCTGCGATGCACAGGTCAAGTCTCCTACTAAGCAATAACACTTGGAGCCACTGTCATGACTGCTTTGCACCCTTTTAGATCCCTATGTATCCCTGTAAACCCCAGAGAAAACAGAGCTTGTTCTGGGCAGAGACTGGTATCCTTGACTTCAGAAATGCAAATGTCCACAGAAGCCATTTGTGCCCCTCTCCTTGCCATCCACATGACAGTGACCCACCTTTCTGCTCTCCAAAGCCTACAGCAGCACTGTGGGTTTGCATGATGGTTAAATGATACGAACAAGGAAGAATAGGGACAAAAATTATCTTTTTGTCATCCCAACACAGCAGTGGATTAAAGCAGACAAGTCCCAGGCACACAAGACTTCTACAGTTCCTACAGAAGAACTGTCCATGTTTTTCCTGATGTTCTTTTTCTGTCTAATAGAGTGACAATACATCTTTCTATAAACCTGGTGTCAATCATTTATTTTTTCAACATATAAAAGGCTTCATTTGCCAGCATCCCCACATGCAAAGATCCCTCAGCAATGATCACAGTGGTTTGGTGACTGTGCAGGCAGTGAGTGACTGGGGACTCTCACTAGGGGCCAGCCTGCTCCCACAGAGCTGATGACATAGAGGCTTTGGCCTGCCCCATTGCTTCATGCCTATTAGCACTCACAGAACTGATAGTGTTTCCTGTCACAGCTCAGCTATTATCAAGTTCTGCTCTTCATATGTGGACCACAGTGAATTTGAATCAACTCCAGCAAAATATAAAGAGAGGTGCTTTGTATTGCCATATGTGACAAGATACGGTTTGACCTGTGTGGCCCACAGCTCCTGTGCCTTAACCATGAAAATCCCTTGTGAAGTCAATGTGTAAAGCTGTAGGAAGACTCATTGAGATTTTGTCCCTGTTATTATACCATTAAACAAATCAGATAATTTTTTTTTTTTGACCAATTGAAGTACAGGATATACTGTAGATCACCACTTGTACCACATCATATAAAACTAGTCAGAAAAAAAAAATACAGCTGCCTGTAAGAAGACACTGGGTTGGCCAGAGCTTTCAGACCACCTTTTCTAGACCTATTGCTTATACTGATCTCTCCAAAGACAAGTTTTTAAATGCAAAACCAATTTTATTGCAACATAAATTAGAACAATTAAAATTTCAAACAGAGAAACATGCAAATAAAACAAACACCATGATAGATGTCTACAGCTTTAAGACTATTACATCCAAATTTAGATTTCTAAAATAAATTGCTTGATTATTCACAGGCAGTGCCCAACTGGGAGCTGTGACTTCAGCAGGGAATTATGAGTATGGGGTAGATAGCCATGCATTATTAGGAAACTTAATAGCAGTTTAGGACTAAATTTTAATGCTAGGCATTTGAAAATTTTAGTCAACATATGTGAATATACTAGCCATATGTGTAAGGTTTTCCTTCAGCGTGTCCAGGTACACACCTTCAACAACTCCACAAAAATGTAGATTCAGGCAGGTCTCCCCAGTGGCCTACCATGTTTCTCTTGCTAATAACAAACAGTTTTAAGAGTTACCCATATGTTTTTTGTCAGTCTTCAGCTTTCTAGAATTACCTGTATACCATGTCTTGAATGACACAAATCATGATCTCATAATTTTTACGTTGTTGAGTCACTATGTATTGTGCCCATGTGAATGAAGCACCTTAAAAATTGATATTTATGCATTAAGTCAAAGCAGATCTAGCTTATGCCTTTCTCCAGATGGAGGGGTCTGAAGGGAGATGGCAGTATTAGTACAGTTGTATGTCAAAACAGCAAGGCTGCTGGGCAGAGAAAGTCACAATTGTACCTCCTAGACTCAGCTACTGCCAGGTTACTCTGCTTGCCAATAAGCACATGGTGTCTTAGATGAGCTTAGAGGCACATGCAGAGTGGAGTTTCCATGGCCTTTTTCTTAGGTACTGCTGGTTCTTGTAGCAGCATTTAAATTTACAGATTCAGTAAAACCATAAAAGCAGCACAGATAGTTTTGAGATAGCATTTACCTTTTTCCTCAATTCATTCAACATTTTCTTGTTGACTTCCAAATGAAAAAGATGTAGTCATAAATGTGAAATTAATATGCATTTCAGGACTCATATAAGCACGCTGGTCTATATTTAAAAGTCACAGGGAGGATCTCTCTTTTACCCATTATGGCTCTTAACTAAATATCTCCATTAGTTTCCAAAAAGGACCTTAACTATCTGACATACATAGAAAATCTCTCCGTGTTAAAGAACAATGTCATTGTCCAAGGATAAAAAGGTGCTGTCAATATCAAATATATTGCTTACACAATAAGAAAAAAATGTTTCTACAGATGTATCTAAATTCATTCAATGAGCTGGATGTATGTCACATTCTGTCAACATCTGTGGTTAGGTTAGGCCAAAGTTTTCAAAAGTGACTAATACTTATGAGTGGTTTTGTACCAACAGAGAGGGCTCAAAAGATGCCTGTTCTCAAATTCTTCAGATTTATATTATCTTGGTCACCTCAGAACTTCAGGATCCTGAAACTAACCCTGCTTTGCAGTCTTGGGAAAAAGAACACAGTTACAACCAATTTCTGACTTTTGAAACACACTCTTTGCACCATAAGCACCAGTGCTAGTAGTTTTGTGTGTAGGATGAGTGCACACGGAGGGCTTACAATGGTCATCTGCACTGCCAGCTTTCTGTAAGAAGAGATCTAATTCAAAGAGCATCATCTCTACCCCATGACTGACTAAAGTCTTTTGAAGAGGAAGAGATCCTTTATCTCTACTTAGTGAGTCATTATATCAAAAGTTTCATATGTATTTTCAAACACCATCAGTACCATTTTCTAAACATTTGGATTTCACACAAGTGTTAACAGAAATATGCAGAAACTTTAAATATTGGAGCAGAATGATTAAAATAACCCCCAAATTATATTGGGCCAGTTCAGTGTTTTTTGCAATTGAATTCTGCTTGGCTTTGAAAATCTTTACACTCAGTGTCATTAGAAATAGTTCTTACTCTTCTAAATTGCAGTCAGGATCAAGGTTTCATTGTGCTAAGTGCTGAATATTCAGAAGAGACAGTCCCTGATCCAAGGAAGTTGCTGGTTTAAGAGACAAAAAAACAGAATCCAGATGGGGAAATGTGATATAACATACAAGCACAGTGGTTAAGGTGATGATAGCTTCACATCTTAGCCAAGAGCCTGCAAACTGCAGAGAACTGGTTGATATCCACACCCATACAGTAACCCATTGATTCCAGTGGGGCTCTGACAGGCAGCTAGATCTTCCTTGAAAGTGCTAATGCCGAAACAGGGGTGTATTAATTCCTCCTCTAGGGCTTTTTCCCTTTCTCTTTTATTAATTCTATTTGGGTTTCTTTACTTTTTGCTGCTTTCAGTTTTACCCTCTATCTACACTTTTAAATCCACCCAAACTCTTTCTGTTTTCATATGTAATTAAGACTGTCTAACGTAGCATTTACTTTTTAATTAAAAATGTAAAAGCACTGTTTTCAATTTTGATTTTCAAACCTTTCTTTTATTTTTCAATTAATTCCTTCTCAGCTAGTTATACCTCTTTCAGTCTTCTGCTTTTGCTGTTTAATTCCATCCTCCTCAAATCTCGGAGTTGCTTTAAACTTCTAGTTCTTGTTCCCTCCCCCTTGTCAAGTTCTCAAAGAATCAAATTACTTCTTCTACAGTCAGCACAATGTCCTGATTATCATTACATTGTCTAATTTAATCTTTACTAACCCATTCAACGATATGAATTCCAAAATAACATACTATATGAAAAATAGTGTGAAAATAAACTATGTAGTAATGATTAGAACTCCTGCTGCTTGCCTGGCTTTATGTGAAATGATGGCAATCACATGTTCAAAGCATGCCAACTGAAGTGTGGCTGCCATACTTAGCAGTTTAGTTTCTCGTGTGACAGTAGTACAAAATACAGCACAGAGCCTTTCTATGGCTGTACGGTCATCTATGGTGCTTATTGAGAAAGCTGTGCCAGAACTTACAGTGAACATGGATCTTTCATGTAATGACAGGTAAGCTAAGAAACATGAGAGGACAATGTTTTCTGGAGGAAAGAAAGCAAGCTGTTTGCTTCTATAAGCAAGGTTGTTATTGAACAAGGACCAGTTAAACTAAACAGTTCCAGAGTTGCTGCGTAACAGCCCCAGCCTATAAGGGTCAGACACCTTTTAAGTGATGTATTAAGAAAATATAAATTGAAGAAATTAGATGGCTCTGTGTTTAAGATGTGAGCACATCTATATCAGTTTGATCACAGATATCTCTGAGAGAAAAGTTATTTTTCTGGTTATCTGGGGCATTATCTTAACTCCTCTCTATAAATCCTGCTGCAACCCTTCTTGCACCATTCAAGGAGCTTTGGATGGTGCAGACTGGAAGATGATTCATGGTAGCTGTCTCCTCTGCTCCATGTCCCTCCTTCTCCACAAGGAAAGAGCTGTCTGAAGGGCAGGATTCGGGTTTGAGGGCTTTTGCTTTCCTCTGGTTTTAAAATGGCAAATAAAGAGCCTTAAGTGTATACGGCAACAAAGACTACACGAGAGATACACCTTGTTCTTGGGAGGAAAGATAATTCCTGAGATATTGTGTACTTCAGTAGAAGCTCACAGGAAAGCTGACTTTTTAGTTGCTGTATCTCTGTCAGACAGGAGTTGTAATTTTGGTGATATTATGAAGTCAAACATTCATTCTGTCAATAAATGTCCTTTTGCCAGCATAGTTTTTCCACTTGGGGAACTAGCAGAAACTGTACTGACAAAATACATTTTTGCCAGTATACAATAAATCTACTTGAGGAAGTTCTGCTAATAAAGCCAACAAACATTGTGCAGGTAGACAAATCCTTGAGCTGATTCTCAAGAAACTTTTGTCTTCTGCAAAAAGAAATTTCTTCTGCTGGTAGATACTTCTGTTGCTCTTCAGGAGTTGCACTGGACACAACTTCTTTCCCAGGGATTAAAATGACTGTAACTGAGCTCTGCATTTGGTCTGATGACTGAAGATCTACCCAGCGAGTGTATTTCAGCTTTTCTATAGAACACCCAGAAATCAAGAAGCAGAAAAGAAGCTTCATATACACAGGTGATTGCGAGGTGTTTCCACACTGACACTAAAGTACTGTATTTCTGGGTTGGGTGTTGCCTTTGTACAAACCACAGTCTATTTCCATGTATATAGTAAACCTCAGAACCTGCCATTTTTGCACATAGAGAGGCTTGCTGAAACTCTCCAGGAACTACTTTTCCAGCAGTTGACCGTGCAATGAACAGCAGGATCACAGCCCACAAATACTAGGAGGAACCTGCATCTATACAATGTGTTTTATAGCTACTACTAGGTAATTCAGTGATAATCTGTTTGTAAAACAAGTATAAATATCATGGTACAGACAGGAAAATAAGAGGAAAGTGGCATAAGAAACATTTGATATACAACATATTGAAAGATTGTTCAAACCTCCTACAACATCTTATTGTTATAATTATACATTCTTAACCACTGTCTCTACATCATACTTTGAAATCAATTTTATACCTTCCATATTAGAGTACTACATCTTGCCTATGGGTTGGGAAATGCACAGTATTTATCCGATCACCTTTAATTTACAACTTTCTGAGCCAACTCTCTCATTGCTAGAATAATTCTTGTTTCCACACAAGGATCTTCAAGAGCAGACTAGGCTTTAGCCATGCAACTCTCATTAAAAGCAGCTGGAAGAGTAAATCCTCATGTGACTAAAATGCAGGAACAGGAGTTTGCCAGTAATATGTCTCTCAGTCTATGGGACTAATCAGTCTCATCTGTGACAGCATGATACAGGTAACTATGGGGGACACGCTTTCGTTTTACTATGGTTCATTAAGCTGTAAATCAATCACCTTTTTGGAAAGTGAGACTATCCCATTGGCATATAATTATGCTACCTCAGATGCCCCCTAGAAGCCACACTACAGCCCCATTTTGCACAGTGTGTGTGGAGGTTACTCCCTCTCCTCAAGTTTATAGGTAATCTTCACCATCCCAAGGCTCTTCCTACACTCAGAGAATGAACAGGAAAAAGAAATACAACAGTTATTGGAAATTACTATTCAAGCCAGAACTTCCTTACACTTTAAAAGTTTAACAGATACATATATCTTCGGATAACTAAGTGAAGGTTTAGGCTACAAGTGCATGACTCCTTCAGTAAATAGTGCAAACAGACAATGTTTAAAGGTATTTAGGTGGTTTGGTTTAGTAAGAGAGTTAGGAATCTAAGTACATTTTAAAATCCTCCCCGAATTCTAGTATATCACCATGTGTGAGTTCATTCATTCATTTGAAATGTATGCCTAGCCCGCATTTCTGCCAGGGCAGGATTTGGGATTTACTGCAACATGTTTGAATGTTCTGAAAGTGGCATCCAGGCAGCCAGGTCTTCATGTCATAAGTTTTGTTGAGATTCTGGTACCATTGTATTTTCTCAAATGTGATAATCCTACCATTGGACAGTCATATCATTTTCTGTGTCCTCTGCTGGCCCTTTTTCCCAGGGTGTACATTTATAACCCAAGGCTATGAACAATTAGTACAATCTAATTTCCAATACTAAGGAGAAGGATATGCTTGATTTATCTCTAAAGTAGGTTACAATAAAATGAACATAAGCTTTGACTGAACAGAAGGTTGAGATAACCGGTGATATTTTCCGAATGTAAAAAAAATAAAAATTGTTGGCTAGTTAGTGTTGCATAATGTAGCTATTAATTTCAATGGGATTATGCTTCAATAAAATCCTCTCAGTAATTTTAAGTATGTTTGCAAAAAATTACTAATCAGCAGCTAAAAGAATGAATCGTATTTTTTTTCCTATGAAATCTAGTCCAAAATTGATTTCTGTGCATAATTTACTGTAGTTATCAAAATTCAAAAATTAAATATACACCTATAAATATTTAAACATATATTTCTATTTGTAATTTCCACTGTGTTATTGTAAAATGACATAAAATCAAATAACCAAAACTATGACTGATATAATATGGGAAGTTCCATCAAGATCAATAGTTATGATGATTAACCCCAGCTGAGGATCTGGTCCAATAAATAGCTAACTACATAATGAACAAAATAATCCACTCTGCTACTAATTAGAAAAAGAACTAACGAACACTTAATCCAAATGTTGGGGTTTGTAGAGGGTATTCCAAAGCACGTAGGCAGTTGTGGGCAATTTGGGATCAGATCAACGTGTCAAGTTGTGGAGTTCCCACATTTCTCTGTTCTCAGCTGTAAACCCTTTGCATATTTTGGGAGTAAAGGAGGAGTCTACATTTTTTTGCAGATGCTGGAAACACGCCAGATCCTCCTATTACAAATATTTCTATGTACTGCCAAATGCTCCCATTGGGAATACTCCTTGCATCCCCATAACTACTGGTTTTGCTCAGTCCATCACTCAATAAAAGTAGCCACTACTCCAACTGGAATAGTCTGGTCCAAGAAAAAGGGTACCAGAAATTCGGATACCTCTAGCTGAAGAAACTGGACTGTTAATAAATCCAGTATGCTGAGATTTATTACATAATTTTTGCATTACAAGGAAATATAAAGCATGGCCTCACTGGTACAAATATATTTTATTAAGGATCATGTAATGACACAACTTGAAACGATAGCAGTATTTAAAGTACAATGTGAGAGAAATGGTCTGGTCTTTCATCTATCTCTGACTTCAGCTGGCCAAGAGTGCAACTCCGATGTCCCAATGATTTGGGGAAAATTGGAAGTATCTCAGCTTTAATTTTTTTCTTTTTCACCTATAAGTAGTACTTGAGATCAAGCATGTTTTCCCTGGTGAATGTGGTTTAAAAAAAAGGAATTCATGTATTTGCTACTTTCTACTTTCTACATGCAATTTTTCTATTTTCTTATCATTCTGTAACAATGAAAGATGCCACATTAGTGCATAGAGCCTTAATCTTAACCTGTCAGGCGCATTCATTCCTCTCACTATAAAAAATTGCATTTCACATTTTCTTTCCTTAGACCCCAAATTTGCAAACACTTAAGCATGTGCTTAATATTAAGTCTCATTTAGCACAGAATGAGAAAGCAATGAACTGCACTTAAGAGACATCAGTGCTCTACAAAAATATTTTATAGCTGTTTTTCTAGACTACATTTAATTATTTTAATACCAAATTGAACTGTTTCATCTCATCTCCAATATACCAGAGGAATCTTGAAGCTACTCTTTAGGCTCCTTTTGATCTGATGAATATTTTCTGGTTTTGAGAATTTCTTCGAACAACCTAATGATTTAATTGCAGCTCTTTTTCCCCTAGCCTATCGACTAAGCCACTGCCATCCCACATTAAAGGCAATGAAAATAGACTAGACTGATTTACAGGAAAAATATTTATATTTAATATTAGTGTTTCTATAGTAGGTCACTAAAGGAATAATAAAAATGGTAGGCTGTTGTTACTGCCTTAAAAAATGGGATTTTTATTTAAGCAAATCATGTCAGTGTCTGAAGCCTACTGGATTATCTTCTAACATATGGTAAGTATTGGTTATGTGGTGTGCTGGCTTGCATTTCATTGTTGGAAAAGCATAGAAAACTGATTTTAGTATGCCTTTGCTCTTAGCAGCAGGGTATAATCATTTTTAAAAGAAATTATGGAATCAAGCATTAGCATACTGTGTAAATTTAGGATTTATGGAAGGATGTCATATATCACACACATATATTGCTTTGGGATGCTTAGAAAATCTTCAGTACCACATGTCACTGTTTTGTAGTTGTTTAAAATCGTAACTAAGCACATGCAAAAAGATAGCAATGCTAGAATAGTCTAAAAAATTACATTGTTAAGTATTTAATAAACATACTGAAACATTAATATATTATCCATTTTACAGCCACTGAACTTTAAAGAATTCCTTTCTGTGAATACGTCAGTTATCATTATCCCCAAGAGTATTAGCTAAGCCCCAGGTATTTAGCACCTTGCAACCTTGCCCTTTTTACAGGATTTGGTTCAGGTGCCTGGAGGTGGGGGGATGTGCAAGGATGGAAGTGGGGACTTCTCAAACCCACAGAAGAGAAAATCAGCACCTCAAGCCCCCTTATGCCCCTTCACAATGGGGAAACTTTTCTCCCTGTGAGGGGAAGGAGAGCTATATCAGCAGGTGATGCTGGTTGGCCACCCCAACACACCTCTGGTGGTGCAGGATGAACACATGGGGCTTTTACCTGGCAAAGCACTAGGAGACATGTCCTGCTCTGGCACTGGCACGTGGCTGCTGGATCTTCTGAAACAACAACCTGGACATCATCACTCTAAACAGGAAGCCAAAATTGTAACTGAAAGGTGAGAGAAAAGTACGCATTATATACTTGCCAGCTCATGCTTACTCCTGATGGTAGGCTTGACTTTACCCTTCACTTTAGATTTCAGTGGCTTAATTAATCTACTAACATCAAAAGGAAAATAATCTGTTCCGAGCATTCCTTCTAAAGACTTGGTGCTTTGAAACTTCATTTCAAAATCGATCTTGCCTCTATCAAAATGAATGTAGAACTGAGAGACGAGAAGAATCCTTTCCTGTGACCCTCCACCACTGTCACTTTTATTCCACCAGACCTCTGTAATCTGTCACCTCCTATTTGATCGCTGCACTTTATTCATACTCCCATTTATTCTGCACTTGCGTCTAAATAAGGCTGTAAGTATGTTATTCATCCACACAGAGAGAGAAATGCCACAAAGCACCAAAAGTGAGGAGTTTTGAGAGTATTGGTTGTTAAAGTCCTATTCTGTTAGGTTATGACTGTACAGGGGTTTGTCTGGAGGCCACTGCAGTGTCAGATTGTGATAGCAGACTATGAAGGGAGGGCAGAAAGTCAGGGTAGCCTCTTTTTGCATTTCACCATGGCCCATGCTGTGCCAGTGACACCAGGCTGCCTGGTAAAACATTGGGAAGTAACTGGCCAAATTCCCCTGAGCGATGGGGCTCAGAGACCTCTTGGTGGTCACGTGCCAGACAGAAGATGGTCCTGTGGGAATAACGAACACTACTAGTGCCTGGAGACAGACCATAGACACAGAGGAGACGGGAGAAGAGAGTAGGTGGTTTGGGCTGCCCAGGGCTGCTCCATTTAGAGACCAGCAGAGCTGCTATTGATGCAAATGATGGTGAACAGCCATTTAGGAGAGACCATGTTGTGTTCATGTAACAACTGTCCAAAGGTGATTGCTTAAGAATAAGACATCTTGACATTTCACTAGAGGTCAGCCCTGGTCTCCTGCCCTCAGCTGGGTACTTACCTGATGGGAGACAGAAAAGTAAAGCAAGAAACAAAATGCTGGTACAGTGGGTCTCCTTAAATTTAAACTGCTAACTGCTCATGAAAGGAACAGGCACAGCCAGAAGCAGAATCAATTAGTTTAAATTATAACATACAATGCCAGAGTCAGCAAACACATCAGCCACTTGTCCAAGCTACTTCAAAGTACATGTTGAAGCACAAGACTCCCATCCCATGTGACTAGCTCACTGCATTGACAGGGACTGTAACTCACATCTGCAAATATTCAGCAATTCTGACATAGCCTGTGACCTATCACTTAGAAATGTTCTGCAAGAACCTTCTTAATCTGTAGTAACAGAGAGAAATCACAACTTCTGCTGTTGCTCTGTGGCCCAGCATCCCCTGACATGTTCCAGGATCAGCCAGCCTTTCCAGGTACAGTTGAATGGACCATGAGTTATGTTGACTCTGTGCAAGAAAGGGGACCATGGATGAAACTACAGGGAAGACATGTTTGCAGTCAGATGTAATCCTCCAAGGTCAGTCATGCCTGAGAAGAGTTTTTCTTTCTTCCAGTTTCCCTGATCTGGCCCCCAGTTCCTCACCGATGTTTTGCAAAGCCTGGGGACCTGGGAGGGGGAGCTGACTGCCTCTGCCCAGGTGTCCAAGAGGGCAGTGTCAGGGAACGGTTCTCCGATCCATTAAATCATTTTGAAGATGCAATTATATCTAATTAGTGTTTAGCATTGGCTGTCTTCAGTGTTTACATTGGTTTGCTTCCATGAAGTGAGATTTCTGGGTTATTTATTACTGCTAATATGTTCCACCCTGCTTTGACAGTCACCTTATGTTCTGCCAGTTTGGATTTTTTTGTCAATTACGCTGATTTCATGTTTGACTCCTTGTCTCTATCTACACATTCTTTTCACCGCATCCTCTCAAGACAGGAGCTTGTCTTTGTTGCCAGATGAATTGCAAGGACTGGACTGTAGAGTAACTGCACAAGAAACAAGGGGTTTGTTTGCAAACAGCTTGACAGGGATGGTCTGCCCAAGCACCCAAGCTATCAAAATTTCCTGTAAAACAGACCTCTTGTACGGAAGGAGAGTAAAGAAAAGCTGTGGCTCCTGGTCAGGTTTATATTTGTATTTTCCATCAAGGGGTTATTTGGTCCTCTCTGCAGGGAGCATTTACTTGAAAAATGGGTCTCAGCCACAAAGTGTAAATTCCATTTTACTCTCCCCAAAAGTCTGGTGTTATTCAGAACTTTCAAGCTTTGGTCTTCCTCCACGACAAACTTAGTTTGTGGAACAAGAGCTACCTTCCTTCACGTTTCAGCTGTCTCTTTAATATAAACTCTTCTCTTTCACTGTTAATCATGTCTCAGCCTCTTGCTCACATGTGACAATGTCAGCTCAAGCATATGCAACAAACTCATAATTCAAAATTACTTGGCTCTGCAGCACAAGATAATCTTAAGGAACAACTGCAAATTAAATACCGTAATACAATATTCACATATATGTTATCCAATAATGTACACTGTGATTTAAATCTTGCTACTGTCAAATTCTTTGAATCATTAAACACAGGAAACCCACTGGACAGTTTATTCATTCTAGATATGTTTTGACATTTTGGATCAAAACATTTTTTAGTATGATTAGCTAACTTGCTTAGCAATTGTTTTCTGGGGTGTTGCATAAACCAAGAACACTTTATCAGCTATGGTGAATTATCATTTCTAGCTCAGGATTACAGAAGTAGATAAAATTTGAATATTCAATAATGGAAGTTCTCTGGAAAATAACAATATTTATGACTCATTAAGAACTAAAGGCTGCTGTGTCTTGACATTATAGATGGCTGGGATATTATGAATACAGACTTCCACTAATATTTTTTTTTACATTAGAATTAAGCTTAAAAAAATTGAATTTGACTGAAGCCACCAAGGTTACTGGCAACCCAGTGCTATGAGTGAGTTGTGCAGCTGGATTAGATCCATTAGTCCCCAAATCGAACATTAAATAAGCTTTTACTGATCTTATTTTATACAATTGCATTCTGTTACAAAAGCAATATTTTATGGGTGAACAGCAACACATTTTCAATTTCATTGTAGACACTGAGTACACAGTCAGAATCTGGAGCACAACACATTTAGTACTGTAATCAGCTCATTGTGCTTATTTTCCTGAAGCTCTAGTAAAAGTTTATTTTTACTTTTTTATATCATTAGCTAATAATGCTTTTTCAACTGCTGTTATATCATCTACAGTGAACACTTCAAAGACATGAGAGGAGAAGTGGGTATGTAAAAAAAAGCAGATTTGTCACAGTCATGAGGATAACAACTGTGTTATCAAATCCTATATTTTATCCTTTTTTAATAAAGTTTGCTTATGGTTCAAAATGCATTCAACTCTATGTGAAGAGTTTATAAAAACCCTCCAACAAAGCTATTTTTGTATAAACATAAACTCTTGGGGTCAGCTGTGGCCTGACTCCCAAACTCCACTCCTCTCCACTTTCAAATGGGGCCAAACTCAGTGAGTTGTACCAGTGCTTTCTTTGGAGACAAATGAGAGTTATCACAGATGTATACAGGAGCAGGATTGGCTTTTCTGGGAACCACCAGGAAGAACCTGGGGCTCCTGCATGGAGCTGATATCTGCCACCAACAAGGAGGGACAGGGACATGGCGCTTCAGAGAGATAGACCCTGATTTCCACCTTGTCCTCCCAAGGTCCAAAACGTTTTTTCCCTCATCTAGCTTCCTTCTGTACTGGGAAATATTTTTCTGCATTGCAGGACTAAACTTTTTAATACTAAATGTTGTTTTGCAGGAAAAAAAGAAGTCAACACTGATGATGTTTTCCAGGATCTCGTTTTCCCATGTATATTAACGTCATGCCTCACATTTTAGTGACTTTTATTCAAACTTACTACAGCTGAGTTGCAAAATGTTGTCTTTGTCCTTAAGACCATGACAGAGAACTTTATCTGCATTCAGATGCCTACTGGTTTGTGGTATTTCAATAATAAAACAGCAGGATTGAAGGCTCATGATGAGAAATCTGACTAATTACCTGTTAGATGATAGATGGTTGTAACTCGGCAGTGCCAGTCACTGAAAACAAAACACTTCTAGATATCAATCAGCTTCCTGACAAATTCAATTTCCATCACATTCAGTGGACAATAAATGTGAATTTTACCTCAGCAGCTATATAGCTTTGACTTTTAACTTTCCAATATGCATAATGATATTTTAATAAAGTAGAGATTTTTTTTTAAATAAATTAGTATTTAAATACCTGACATATTCATATTTCAGGCTCAAAGCTGGTGGAAATAATTAATGTTGCAAATCTGTCTTGTGTACTACTGCAGACAGCAAAGTTATATTTAATAGCAGTGTTTTTGTTTTCTCCGTATATTTTTATTTAAGACCAATTATTTACAACACTTGTACTGGAGGTATCCTCTTTTTCCAGCATCTTATCCGTCTATACGTCAATGAGTTGGGTGCAGATTCTCCATGTAACTCAAAAAAAAAATGTCCAATTACCACCATGACATACCAGCATGTGGGCAAAGTTAAAACAAAGAGGGATTGGAGCATGGAAATTTATGATGGGCTTGAAGAAACACCTCTCTTTCTTTCCATGTAGGAACTACTTGCATTGTCAACATCTGGAAGTTGTGGATAAGCCTGCCCACTTCAGAATGAATCTGAGTCTACTTTGTTATAAATCAGGAGAGGTCAATTACAGCGTGTTTAATACCCACATCAAGTCTGTGAGATAAGAATTAGGCTCTAGAAGTCATCAATCCCTTTGTTACCTTGTACACAATAAACTGAAAGCTAAGGGGAAACCTTAACATTGCCCCCACATTATGATGTGCATCCTTGTATCACTACAACTAATCACCCTGATGAGCCACGCTCTGTCCCGTGCATCATACATGAACAGAGCAGACATAGCAGGTTCTGTCTCAAACTTCTGAAATCTTCCTGTCTCATGGGATACAAATTCAGAGTAAATAATTTATTTCTGCTTTTTGGCAGGTGACATCAACACAACAAAAAAAAAAAGAGGGGCAGCAAAATTTACATTTATACTTGGTTTAGAGCCCTGTGGCTTTCCTATTTTATTTCCTCTAATGAAAAAATGGCAAAAAATAAGATCAACCCTTAATAAAATTGTCCTTCTTTGCGGTGGGGACAGGAGGCACAGCCTTTTCAATGTGCTCTGTCAGCTGTCGGGGCACAGCGAAGCTCTGAGGACCCGCCATAGGTGTCCGCCCAGCCCTCAGCGCAGGAGCTGCGGGGAGCTTTGTCCTTGGGAAATGGGAAAATTATTAAGCAGGTAACATCTGGGACCTGCTTCTTTCAGACAACATCAGGGAAAGATAACTCTGTTAGTGTAAGTGATGGTCAAGGGCTTCGAGGGCTGTGCACTGGTCTGTGTGTTCAATTTGATTGATTGGCAGGTGCTGGGACAATCCTTGTCTGCTCATTTCTCCCAACCAGAAGCAGCCTCAGTCTTTATCCAGAGCTCCCCTTACAAGCCCCTTCACAGCAGTGGGTCTCCAGGTGACTGCTGGAGCAAGGATGGGCAGAACACACCTGGGTGACCCTGGCTGCCAACTGCCTGGGCTGTGGGGAGTTCTGTGCCAGAAATGAGCGGTGTGAAAAAAATACAAGGGTATGAAAGGCTTGACAATTTTTCACTGGAATCAGTTTACTCAGGAAACACCCTACAGTGCAGCCATTTCTTCCGAACTTGAGTTTCTTTTCCAGGTTCTGCCTCTGCAGCTCACCACAAGCACCCCAGAAAAGCTGCCTGAGCACTGGCCATGGTGTGCAGGTTTCCCAGGGCAGTGCAGGTCACACACATGTGGCTCGTGTTTGGCCGTCTGGCACTACATTGGGTTTAAATGGTTTTATATTGGAAGCTGCAGCCAACGTGCCTCCCAAACCAAATCACTCTCTGCAGCCTGGCATTTTGCAAGTAACTGTTGTTTTCCAATTTGCAGAAATACCTGTTGTTGTTTCTGAATTCGCAGGACCTATTTTTACTTTGTACTAAGATCCTTACTAGTGCTGCCAGAGTTTGTCTCTCATTTTGTACAGTCGGGTTATTGCTGTAAAAGGTGCCAATGTATCTATGAAATAAGAGGTTTAGTGTATCTGTGAAAAATTACCTTCTTAATCACAGTTTATTAAAGATTATGCCACTTATCTACATGCATGCACATACATATCAATATATTTTTAAAAAATGCAAATAATCAATTTAGAATAGCTTATTTTATTATATCTTTATTTCTATTACATATAAACAATGATGGTTGTATCAACAAATTCTTCTATTTCTTATACCAATAGTGAAATACCAGGCTCACATTTATATACTACTTTTCATTAGAGAGGTATTGAAGACTGTAATGATTTTTTTCTTAATCAAACCACTGTACAGAAGAGTCTACTTAGGCTTTTCTTAAAGCAGCCTGACATCAAAAGATTTCAAAAGGACAAAGGCTGCTTTTAAAAGCTAACATACTATTTATGATTTCAAATGGCAGAGGTATGATTTAGCCTGCTTTATTACAGATGTTATAAATGATGTTTCACATAAGAATATTATTCCCTTATTGCTTTCCAGGTAGAGTTTCCACTGGCTTCATTAGAAGGCCTGAATGTAAAACAGCTGCAGAACCATGAATTGGGTCTTGGCAACTCATATTGCCCCCCTCCCTTTTTTTTTTAAACTCGCCTGACATGGCAACATGGCAGCTATTTAATTACACTCACACAAGAACAATAAATAAAAGTCCTATGACCTTTTGTTTCAATAAAATAAAATCTACTTATTCTTTTTAACTAAAATGTCACCTCCCATTTATTTTCCTGCAATGTAGTTGCCAGTGTCCAATTTTTAGGCTCAGTGCACAACAGTGATAAGGTCAAAACCTGAGACAGGGTGATGTGATTATCCCTGTCCTAGGCTACTCCATAAAAATGTCTGCCACACAGCACATGCTCTATCATGCAAGAAAAATTGTTTATTAAAGACTTCAGCCAAACAGAGTTGTATGAACATGCAGAGGGTACTACCCTGACTTTTTACAGTCTCCTACTGACTGATTTTTACAAATGAGATTGAGGCTGGGATGGGGGGAAGGCAAAATTTTAAAATGGGTAAATAGAAAACAAAACTGGACACTGTGAAAAGCCAAAAATTGAAGTGGATGGTCTGGAAGCTCAAATAACTGTTGCAGATGACTTTATGAAGCCAAGGTGCGATTCATCAATCCCATAATACTTGCAAAATACAATATTTTCCCTGCTTTGGAACAGGCACTAACCCAAACAAAACCTGACCTGATGAGGTTTGGTTCACAGAGGTCTCATCTCTCCATGAGAATAGGTGGAATGACAAGCACCAGTACCAAGCACTAATATGGCACCATAGGCGGAGACTTTATTTATCATGCAGAGAGTGAAAACAAAGCTTTCTACTAGATTTATTAGTAAAAGGGAACAGAAGAATCTAGTATGGACAAACGGCAGGTTCCCTACATCTCAGCTGCCAGGACTTCCTGCCCTCAGGCTTAGATATATTTATTTGGTTATAATTCAGTAAAGTTGTGTGATTTCAAGCCATTCCAAACAAACAAAATATCTAGGATACTATTCAAGGATGTCCTGACAATGCAATATTTCCCATTTCAGTTTAAAATAAAAAATGGAGATGCTAATTAAATGCTCTCACAAAGATGAGTCCTTCACCTCTGAAATTGTTTTTATTAATTTCATTTTTAAACAGTTTAAGGACTGTATAAATTAAAATTATGACAGTTTTATCTGCATGAAATTATTATAACATGTATATCACTAGAAGAGAGAGAAAAGCATATGGAATATATATATATATTCAGAGCTTGATTGTGCTGTTTCTTTGTATTCAAAGGCCTCTTTGACTTCACTGGAAATTTTACATATGTGACAGTTGCAGAAATGAGTCCTCAAATTGTAGAGAAATCAAATTTCCATGTTAAAGAGACTCTGTTTCTAATTTCACTTGGAAAAATCACAGTTTTTCATATGTCCCCCATCTTGTTATTTTTCCAGCCTTTCTAAACATTGGTGCTTTTTATAAGTGAGGGGCACGGGGTGGGAGGGGGGGAAGAAGAGAGAAAGGAAAAGAAAAAGAGGACTTTATGTAAACCAGGGGATAAATATGCTACTGGAACAAGTGTTTGGTGTTGAGTGTACTGTCAAGAGTAAAGAGAAACATGGGTAATACCATTAGCGCCCCAGTGCTCAAAATAAAATATTAATGTCAGCATTTCCTGAGAAATTAAATTACTAGAGAAAAAAAGTCTTAAAAATATGCATTCCCCTGCCTTGTTGAAAGCCCTCACACAAATTATGGTCAAATTAATATCCTTTTGTCTTTAGTACACATACTTTATGACCTTGAGAGATGTTCTCGTGTAAATGTCTGAGGTTTTCTTATTCAAAAATAGTCATATTTTGCACACACTCACTGGCCAAGGAAAAGAGCACAACCATTAGCTAGGCTTGAAGGGATGAAAGTCAGTTGTTTGTTTGCAGGAGTCATAAGATGATCTAGGGTTTGCGTAGCCTCTACTTAAACCTCAAAAATGGCTCAACTTTAGTCATTCTGGACTTAAGTACATTGATTCTGAAGGGTTAAGTCTGACCAGACCAGTTTGTTCCAGCTACACCCATGGACAGTCAGACTCAGCACATGAAAGCAGTGCTCTTTTTATTGCAACACTTCACCATTTCTTTGTGGTTCACACTCAAACATTAGTAGTGACTCAATAGTTGTTAGATAACTGCAGTTCTCGCTAACCTGAAAATAAAAAAAAAAAAATCGAGATCCATTCTAACAGAGGTCCTCCATATGTGAAAAATACTGGCTGCTATGCTTCTAAGAAGACTGTAATTATCTAAAATACAATTCATTATGTCAAGTCTCCAATACATACTATATTATCAACAGGAGTAAAAAAAATTACTTCTAGATTGTGACTATTTCAAAAAGACTATTTCATGAAATAAAGGAGGGAAACATTATGACTCACACCTATCAATTTTTTATTACCTATATTCATTTTTATCTAAAAAAAAAGAAAAAGGAAAAGGAAAAAATCAATGACCTGCCAATAAATTGAAATTGTTAGCATGTTTTATACACATTAAAATCATGTTTCAAGTAGGTTAATAATACCCCACCAGCCTCAGAAGTAGTGAAGAACACAACCTTCATTTGCCTTGACTGTGATACAAGAAAAGGTTTGCTCCTGCTGAGAATACAAGGGGGCTAAAACTTTCTTTTCCCTGATAAGGTCACCAAGAAACACAGATACTTGGGGCATAAACTTGCATTCAGTTGAATACTGTCAAATGAGGAAAATCTGTGTACCTCACACGGTACTTAGTATCTTGTCAAACACTGGTGTACTGACTTAAGGTCAGACCAAGTATCTGTCTCCTACTCCAGGCTTTGCAAGAAAACTATCCCTAACACTGTTATTATTAAAATTATATAAATAAGTATTTTCCACACTCATAAATAATTTTTCCAGTAAGATTTTTCACAGTTGTCACCCCTTTTAAGATATAATCCACTCTGCTAAATTTTAGGGACTGTTTTGAAGAACTGAGGCAAACATGGTTAAACCTAAGATCCCACAGCAGCATAATAAATATTCATCAGTACTACATTTGCCTTTATATACTTCCCAAGCTTCAAAATAGCTAAGTGACACAAATTTGTTACAGTGGTAACAGCAACACAATTATGGTTAGTGGCCTGTCGCTGCTACCATCCAAACTTCAGCTTACAATAATATAAAACTCCTGACAGGCCATTCATGGATCAAACTTAAAATATAAGGAAAAGAGAGAAATGGTTTTAACAACTGAGAGTTTATGGAAATGCCAGATGACAAGCTAGTATATGGAAGAGAAAATTTAATGTACAGTGAGAAAAAACCAAAGACTGTGCACACTGCACATAGGTGCAATATTTACCTTTACAATATTTACCTTTATCCTTTTAAAAATCAGTACTTTTCTTACAGGAATGATAAGAAATTAAGGCCCTAAAGGGATGTTTTCCTCCACATCAGAGGCCCAAACTGAACCCAGGAGAAGCAGAATTTCATTCTGCAGACATTAAAGGAATGATGTCTGCCCAGCTGGGCAGCAGGCAGTGCTGGAGGTGGACATCTCAGAGGGGAACCCAGAGATAAATCCTCCTTGCAGGCAACAGTCACCTAGTAGAAAAGCTTTCACTCCCTGATCCATCACCAGAAACAAGGTGAGTAAAAGGTAGTTTAGTGTTATTTGTGGTCTAGGCTTCAGTATGGACCAGGAAAGAAGAAGGAAGGAGGGGAGTAAAGGAGCAAGAAAGAGAGATTTTCAATGAGTAACCAAGTCAGGATCCTGCCCTAACCTGCCCAACATGAATTTTTCTCTCTTCATTGATTCTTTTGAAGCAAACACAGGTGAGCAGCAAGCCCAGCTGCAGCAACCTTCCCAAGGTGACAGCCAGTCCTCCCCAGGATGGATCTCCACCAGGATGGATGGGACTGACCCTGAGGACTCTAGGGCCTTCTTAGGGATTATCTCTGAAACAGGGTTGCCAACTCAAGGAAGAAGTGCTCACCCACCTTCTCACAAAGGACTGTATATCAGACTGCTACAATGGGGGCTTTGGATATTAAAATTTTTTTTAAAAAAAAAAACACATTCCATAGCTCCATGTGCTAACATCCAATGAATTACTAACACAAATAATTAAAGCTAATATATGGTTGTAAAAATAAATTAATAAAGTATATTTCATTATGCAATATCCTTGATTTTTATGGTGTTTGTTTGATTACTCACTAATTTGCAAAATGTGGTAATCTGCAGTATGCATCCCAGTCATTAGTGAAATCATACTGTACTTTAGTCAACAGGCTGATGATCTGACATGTTGCACCAGCAGCCCTGTATAGAAGGGCAAAACGAATTAAAGGGCCTGATTCCTGTTTTTATAGAAGCCAGTTTACAACACTCAGGCAATGAAGAGTAACCACTGAGCTTCTGCAGAGAGCTTTATGGTGATACAAAAGAACATTAAGTAAAGAATAATCTGACCAAAGACACTTATGCCTTTGGGGATTTTTTTTCACGTATTTCATAATTTAGTATCTCTGATTAAATTTGGTGAGAGTATCTGGGTGACACCTAGAAGACAAATATAACTCGGTACAGATCAACAGTGTAAGTTCCAACACCCAATTTTGAGAAACATATGTTCTCTTGAACAGATATACGGGTGTTATCATTGGCACAGCTATAAATAAATATTAAATCCTCATCAGTCAAAATAAGGAGTACTCTGAGGTTTCACTTTCATCAGTTAACAATAACACCTCTGGAAAAACATTAACTGTAAATGATAGCATATTTATTATTTGACAAAAAACTATCTTACAAAATATTTTGTTTTAATTCCCAGATGATTTACATAATAGATTATAGCAGCTGCTACAACAATTCCAAAGTTGTTTTTTTTCTGAGTAGTCTTTGAATCCTCTAACACTACAAGTGTTTTTCCAGATCTTATTTTTTAAATTAGCATGCCTTGAGAAAATACCTACACGTATTTTCCTAGAACCACGCTAGCTATTGATCTCAGCTTGACAAAAGTGGAAGAATTCATAGGTCATTTCAAAGTCACCTGTTGAACTAACAGAGAAGAAATATTTCTCCTTCACCAGCCTAGAACTTTTACAGACCAGTGGACAGTGCAAAAGTTTCACAGGGCACATACAGTTGAGTTGCACAGCCAGACCAGAGTGTCCTGGCAGATTATCACTGTATTTCAGTATTTTAATCTGAGCCCTAAAACAACTGGTTCTACTCTGAGTTCCTTCTCAGGCAAAACTCCTCCTGAAACAGTGGTGGGCCTTTTGTTTCATTCTAGCCACGTGCAAATTTATTTTGGGACGAGCAAATAATTAATCTATTAAAAGGTTCCATGGGACATTCCAAAAGTTGCCGTGAAAAATTATTATCAGTGCACAGCTGAGATGTTGCTTTATAGAATTAGCTCATAAAGTAGTATCGTGTGTAACTGCATTCATGTTGTCACTGTCTCTTTGTAAATCTCCAGAGATTTACAGCACCACACACTGGAGCAAGACTATCTAATATTTATAATGTTTCACTATTTTCATCTACTTGGAACAAAACATATAGACTTATAGAAAATCTGACACGATGTGTCAGAAATAGCAGTGTCCACTTGCAGGATCTATAGCAGTACACAGAACACAGGCAGACGAGATACCACAGCAATTGCAAGCCACCAAACAGCTGCATGGCATTTACTCAAAATACTTTATGCATTTAACACACTTATTGAGCGGAATTTGAAATAAGGTCATTGTTTATTTGGGCATCTCAGAGGAGAAACTTTGTTTCATTACTAGACCTACAGAGTATAAACAGATCTGGATTGTAAAAGCCCTTTCACTGTGCTTCTACAGGTAAAAATAATATTTTAACTATTGACAGCTTTGGTTGGGGAAAAGCTAAAAGGCTACAGAACTTTCCCTATAGTTTAACTCAAAGTCCTGCTTGGAAGAGGACAGATTGTTCCTGCACAGCTTTCATATTGGAAGTGAGTTGTTTACAGCTTTTTGAAACATTTAGGATTTTGTCTTATTTATCTTATTCTTATTTTATGACTAGAAAAACTAAGAGCATGCAGCTTTCTGATTGCTGCTGTCAGCCAGCAGGAAAACACTTAAGAAAGAGTAAAACAATTTCTTTATTATTGGTGGGGTCTTAAAATACATGTTCAAGCTTCATAAAGAACATAGCACTGATGGGAGTTTTGCCAGGGTAAGAAAGGAAGAATTTGGCCCTTTCTCTGCAACTGCTGACAACACTCCACAGTTATATGCTGTTAGGATTTTTTAATTAAGTGTCCTATTCTTCAGTACACAATAGAACTAAAAAGGGGAGAGTATCTATATATGAAGCTAAGTTTGTTAGGGAGTCTCTAAGTCCTTTACAAATGTGGGCAGAAAATTAAAAATTCCAGCAATACCAAGATTTTGTAGATAAGCAAGTCCATATATTTTTAAGGGGTGGGGGTTTTTAAATAGCTGTCCTTTTTGCTACAGTCAATAAGTATCACGAGAAGGAGAAATATGATATTAAGCAGGATCTGATCCTAAACTTATGGCTCCAGTGGGAACTGACTAAACCCCATTTATAGCATATCCCAACAGAAACACTCCATTTGCTGTAGCAGCGTTTACTGCATCTGAATTCTCCTAGCAGAAAGCAGCATTTTCACAGTCGAGTTCCAATATTAGCAGTGAATTAATTATTAAGTTATATTTGTAGGGCCATGCTAAGGTTGAGGGAGCAGCGGGGGGTGGGGGGGGTCAGGGTCCCTCATTGCTGTTACTCCTTGGCAAAGAATATAGATTTGGTAATCTGGTCAATTTTCAACTTTTAGTCATGGGCCTGAAAGAAAACAGTTTACTGGAAAGAACCTGACCAAATCTCTTGAGTAGTTGCTGCATTCATATAAAAATACACCTTTGTGTAAAAGAACAATAGTTTAAGAAATATCCTGAAAGCAATCATTATTTGGACAAGGTGACTTGCATGTCATTTCCATCAGCTCTGCAACATCAGTTCAGCTTTCCTATCAGTGCTTGCATCCAAACAGACCTTTCTATGTCAGACATGAATCAATAAATTTTAATCTAGCTCAAGAATGTTACCAGTAAATAATGTGCTATAAACCAAAGCAAAACTGGAAAGAGACGAAAAGTGCCATACCTGTACAGTCATTTATACTCTGTCTGAAGCCTGTTCCAACTCAATAGGAGTCTCCCATTGATTTCAGTGTGGTTTTTGGTTCAGTCCCTTGTTTCAGCCCACATGTGTTTCGCCAGTTTAATGTAGTCACCCTTCCTGGTAGCCTTTGTCCATTGCTCCTTATAGGAGCATTCAACAATTTGCTGTATGATTGAAAATGTCCGTGTAAACATGAACCTTGTTGTGTATTGACCAGACATACACACAGGCTAGACAACTCCTACAAATATCACAGCAGAAAACTAATCAAGGACCAAGAATATATTTTTATTTTAGTTTTACAAAAATATCCTAAGTATTTTAGACCAGCTAGCCAGACAACTAAAAATGCTCATGTTAGGTACAGTCATCTCGATGAAAGTCCTGCTGCAAGCAGTAATGGTAAATAAAAATAAATAACAAAAACTAAATGGATCAAAAATATGACTGACTCCAAAAGTGCTGTAAGCAAATAACCTGCTTCACTCACCTGTGTGAAAGATAATGATTTTGATTTAAATACAGATACTCATATTAGCTATGTAACTGCCTGCATTATAACCCCACTTCCTAAACCAAACATGTCAATAAAGCAAAAAGATAAGACAAGGACAATCCAAACTTGAATAATTAAACATTTATTTTTATATTTAAGAAAAAATATCTAGAGTGGTGTGATGCTGGCACTGCATTTACAAATTCTTGATTTATCAATCAAATATATTTACAATGTTTCTTGATTTGTAATGATGAGCTAGTGGAAATACACTTCTATTCAGCACTCATGTTATCTAGCAGATGAGTATTTTCAGGGTATTTCCTAGATTATGGTTCTCTTAGATGCCAAGCAGAAACTACACTTGCTCTGTTAGGATTTTTTTTTTATGTACAATACCTTAAAACCTAAAATTTCACTGCAAACCACCCTCCGTTACAGTGCTTCATGCTGACCTGGGTGTAAACTTTCATCATTCAAGAAAGTCAAAGAAAGGTGAAATTTTAAGTGCAAAAAAATTCTATTTGCATGGGGGCAGGGGGGGGATGTTCTTTCAGAAATATTGCACCTAATCCAAGTTTTTTCTAACACGAGCTGTTGGAGCTTGCTTGGCCTGCAACCTGCAAAGGTATCCTGTCGGGTGTGCTGTCCATTTTTTTCTATGAATTCTAAGTAAAATCTACTTGAAATAAAATGGAGGAAAAGATATACAGTAACATCTGCATAGAATTTTTTGTCAGCTTCTGAGGTGACCATTTTACATTCAGACTGTAAAATGTGCACAGTAAATGGGCCTGAGAAAGAATTCTTAATCTCACAGCATTTGGTTTATATTTTTTTGACTACAAGTGAAGAGTCTGGCACATCATTCATTTCTTCCTGGAAGGTGCAGATTTGAGGACATGTTCAACCCTGCTCTAAGTTTAGACAGTTTCAGAATAAAAAGGAACTATTCCCAAAGTCCCTGCCCTCTAGGTCTGCCTTTTAGATAATGAAGTTTCTGAAGGCATTGCTCAACACAAACCGACTAAAGAGGAAAGAGAAAAAAAAGGGGGGGGAGGGGGGAGGGGAGAGGAATATGACAGAAAAGCACATGTTTTTGCGTTTCTTCTGAGTTTATTCAGAAATATATCCATCTGGGTGAAATATCTAGCTACCCACCAAATTAATGGTCTGATGATTCAGGGAAATCTAGAGCCAGGTTCTTAGCTGTAAAATGCATGTAAATGAAGAAAGGGGTGCACAGAGGTGAATCTAGTCTGGTAGGATAGACTTTTTCATAGATAAGGTATTAATTTGGAAACAATAGGCTCCTAATAAAATGCCAACGTTACAGCAGTTTTATTAAAACACATCTTGGAATAAAGGATCAGATTCTTTCGGACTCAGCTGCAGCCCACCGAGGAACCTGAGCAGAGGCACCATTTATTAGCAGAGGCGACTCATTAGAGAGGGGGAAATTGCTGTCGGCTAGGAACTCGGTCCCGCTTCGGCTGGAAGTTTTGCTTGAGGAGCTCAGGATCGGCCCCTTGCCGTGCCCGTGCCCCTGCCCCTGCCCGTGCCCCTGCCGCCCGCTGCAGTGCGGGAGCGGCTCTCACCTCTTCCCGCGGGAAAAGAAGGACATCAGTCTGCGCTAGGAGAACGCTCCGTTGTCTCCAAAACAGTGATCCCCTGTCCAGCCTGCCTGAGCAGAACCCGCAAATGCTCAACAAATGATCGGTTAAAATACGAAACGCGGATTCCTTCTCTTTTTTAATCATTTTTTTCTATTTTTTTTTTTTTTTACATCAACTTCTAGGGGATTAATCCCTCTCCAGAGTTTGCCCGTGCCTTGTCATGTGAGTAACGTCCTGCACAACTTAACGAGATAAACCCTGACAAGCTAATCAGGCCGGGTGGGGCCTGGCACCGCGTCCCGGGGCCGGCGGTCGCTCCGCGCCCCGGCGAGCCCGGCCCTCGGCGGATCGCTGACCGCGCCGGCGGGGAGGCTGCGGGGCCCCCGTCCCCTGGGCCGGCCCCGAGGGCAGCGGCGCGGCCGGGCGGGGCCCGCGGGCGGCGGCAGCGCTGAGCCGCCGGGCCCCCGCCGCCACCCCGCCACCCGTGCGCACCCGCGGCCTCTGCGCGGGGACCTGCGTGCGGGAGCCACCGGCGTGCGGTGGCCAGGCTCGCTCCTCAGCGGCGCGCCCTGAACGTGGCTGTGCCCGGCGGCTCCCCCGCCCCACTCCGCCGGGACCGTCCTCCCGCCGCCGCCCTGGAGGGCTACCGGGCCGCGGGGCAGCCCCTGCCCCGGCTCCTTGAGCTATCGTTTTTCCCGGAGAATTAGAGCGTCTAATTTATCCAGTCCTCATTTGCGACCGGTCTCCTGCTAAATTATGTCAGCCAAAGGTCAGCCGGACTCAGCGGTTCTCTTCATTTTCTTAATTTTTAAAACAAACAAAAAAAAAAAAAAAAGGGAGGGGGAGTGTGATGGGGGAGGGCGGGGGAGAGAAACCAGCAAGTTATTCAAATTCAGCCTCATCTGAATAATCGTGAATTTGATCCAGTCAGAGCTGCAGACTGTACATTAAAAATAAACGTCCAGGAGGCATTTACTGAAGTTGATTTATTTTTTTAAAAAATAGGTTTTAAAAATGCAACGTCTCTCCAGCCCCTCCCCCAAGGATGGAGTGAGTTTTCAGGTACTGCACAAACCTTACGGAGTGGTATCAGTGTGTCTGCAACACTTAAGCTGAATGCATGAACCCCCCCAATCATAATTGTATGTTCACAAAGCACATATGGCAGCTGCATTCTTTGTATACTTTGTTATGGTCTGGTGTGTAATGTAAATATATAAGTTCCGACCCAAAACACAAGCTCGCTTTCCCCGTAACAACCAAAAAAAAAAAAAAAAAGTTGCCTTGCAAACTTAAAGAGAATGACATTAGTGCCGTGCTACTGTCGGAGCCAGCAGTGATTATTTGGTCTGTTTGCTCCCATTTGCTCCCATTCAGAGTTAATACACGACAATAGTTTTACTCTTTGCTGCTTGACGTGAAACCACTGGGGTTGGGCAATTCTGTTCCAAACAAATACAACTTCTACACCCATCCCTGGGACAGCAAGTCGAGAGCTGAGCGAGTTTTGCAACGGAGAAAAGCATCACTTACCACGACGGGGATCTAGATCTCGGCAAATGCTACCAGTAGGTCTGAGAAGTAAAAAAAACTGGAAGGGAAGCGCAAAAAGCAGAAAGTTGGAAAGGGGGATTTGTGTGTGTGTGTGTGTGTGCGCGTGTAAAAGCCAGAGGGAAATGCGAGCACAGCGCTCCCTGCTCTCCCTGGTCGCCACCAAAACAAAGATCCAGGAGTTAAGGGAGCAAAGCTGTGCCAGATCTACACACACAGCTCCTCAGGGCCAAACCTCAGCTCCTCACTCACTGCAGCTAGCGACAAGGGTTAATGCTCCGGAGGGACAGGCTAACCGGCCCCTGACACCATTGGCTAGAAAAGAAAACAGGTTTAAGGTAAATTTACAGGCGCTTTGCAAGTTGTAAAGGGATAATTTAAAAATTAATATAATAACAACAATAATAATAATATTAATAACAGCAACAGCAGCAACAACAATAATAATAGAGCCCATTCTTGTCCAGTTGGCTAAGAAGCGAGGGCACGTCCCCCTCCTCTGCCCCCGCAGCGAGCGCTGCGCAGTCCCGTCCCAACGCAGAAGCCCGAGCCCTGCTCCTGCCCCAGCCCACCGGGGGGACCTGGTTATCTCTGGAAACACAACAGAGGGACGAACCCGGGGGGGAAGGGGCTGAGGGGGGGGAGGAAGCGATGCAGCCATGAGCACTAAATGCAAAGGTTCAGTCTCACACTTGGAGATCAACAGTTTTCTTGGGAGCTAAATGATGCGAGCGAGTTCCCACATGAAGGCGGGGGCTTGTGGCTCAGGTGTGTGCCCGGGTGCCACTGTCCCCCTGAACGCCCTCCGTGCCCCTGCAATTACCGGGGAGCTTCCCCTTGGGATAAAGGGGAAAATGGAAGAAAGAAAATAGGCTGGATGGAAAGGAGAGCAAAATTATATATGAATATACATCTGTGTAAATGTTGGAGCAAACGGTGACCACAGTGCGTGCCCAAGACAAGCTTCCACTTGGGGAACCGAGGTCAGGATCTGCCCTTTCTGAAATGAACAGGCGACATGATGGACATCGGCTTTATTGTCGCCTCTTGTAGTCGGCTGGGGCGTGCAGGGAGCCTCAGCCATGCGGGGAGGGTGACCCGGGCACTCCAGGTGTTGGTCGGAGCGGCTTCCACAAGGCAGCCCCGGCAGACACACCGATGGGCGCGCGTCCGTCTGCAGCGCCGGGCAGGGAGGGCAGAGGGGGAGATGAAGAGAGGTGGGCTATGGCGGAGGGGGAGAGGGACAGAGAGGCTGCGGAGAGGGAATTGTCGCTGGGCGATTTCCAGCCAGCCTCGCTCCACCCGGAAGGGCCTTTCTGGTAACTCTGGGGGGGCCGGGCCGGGCCGTGCGGCCGCGGCCGGGCCCGCGGCGGGGCAAGTACCCAGGTGTGTCCGGGAGCCCGCGAGGGCTCCGAAGGGTTCCTGCCTCCATCCTGCCCGTTCCCATTGGGCTCTGGGGGAAAAGAAAAACCCATCTTATTAGCGAGATGCAGAAGCACATTTCTAATAACATGGGATGTTATTTTGCCACCCTACAAAAGGTTTTAAAATCACTTTGTGCCACTGAACAATGAGTACTAGGAATTATTACTATTTGTTTAAAAAAAAAAAAAGCAAACCAAAATAACAACAAACCCTGCAGCCTGCAAACAGAATAAACACCAAGAGCCTGAGTTTCTTTCTCGGACCTATCGTGCCATGTCGATATATCAGCAAAAAAATATGAAGGGCCATACAGTATGATAAGGTTTTTCTCTAAGAGGAGAGAGGTAGAAAGGAATCCATTATAAGAACCTTTCTCCCTTCCCCGGAGATGGTACTTTTGTGGCGACTGCACCCGTCGCATTTTTTGCCACATAACCCCACGAAAAGCCACTCGGCCCGGCGAGGAGGGGGGTGGGGGTTCGCTAAAGCGCCCGGTAAAGGAGGGACGTGGCGTTTGCCCGGCGCGCCGGGGAAGGCTGGAAGTGCCCGCCCGGGCGCACTGATGGGCGGCCGGGGGGGGACGGCGCGGCGGGAACGACTCCGGGCCGGGCCGGGCTGTGCCGGGCGGCCCCGGGGCGCGGCTCAGGGGCGCGGGGCGGGCGCGGACACCGGCCCCGGGCCCGGCACCGACCGCGGGCGGCGCGGCATAAATATTCAACAGCACGTGGAGCCCGGGCCGCGGGCGCGCATGCGCCACCGGGGCGCACGGCGGGCGCTCACACACACACGCACATCACACACATAACACACACATAACACACACATAACGCTCACATAACGCTCACACATAACACACAGTCGGTCATGCACACACACACATAACACACACACACGCCGCTCACTCGCTCACACACGCGACACACACACTCATGCACACACACCCCCTCCGCCCCCGCGCACTCCCGCGCGATTTCTAGGAACCGTCCCCAGACGGACAGCCCCGCACCGCCCCGCTGCCTCCTACCCCCCCACCATCCGAGAGGGGCAGTATCAAGCACAAAACACATGTGTCCCGGCGAGGGGAAGCTGGCTGATGTGGGGGTATTTTCCAGTTGGGTTTTTTTTTTCACTCTTCGGCCACATTTTTTCACGGGATTTTTGGAAGTGAGAAAGATCCAAAAGGATCTTGCAGTCCTGACCCGTGCCAAAACACAACTTTCTTTTTTTTTTGCTAAGCAATGCCGTGCCCACGTCTCGCGAAGAGGCGTGTGTGGACGAGACCTTGAATGTGCCCCACTTTGCCTCGCTACAGCTACCCCAGACAGCTAATTCTGTTTGGGTCCCCAGATGTAAACACATGCACAATCACAGATGCACACATCGAGCATTTTTTTAATAGCAGTTTCATAGAGAGGTATTATGATTGCATATATCTAAAAGGTAATTAATTTGATTTATTATACTTGAAAAATCCTGTCTGCAGTACCGGCGTCATCTGGAAACTTCATGCTATTTTATACTATCGTTCTGAAGCCGAAATAAATGTTACGAATTGATGACAGCTTCCAGCTGCATGATAAAAATAGCCCCTTCACTTCACAGGATCGTGTTTCATGTTATCGAAGATGAACCAAATCTGACCCATAGATGTTCGCAGCAGGAAAAAAAAATTGATACAAAATAAAAAGCTTGGCCATTTTTAATAAACAATGCACCCTAAAACACGGCATCTTTGCAGTGAAACGGAACCCACCTTCTTCCGTTCAGCAAGTTCCAGAAATCAGTCCTGCCCCTCGTTCAAAATACGAATCTCAATTATTAATCTTTCTGGAAATTACACCCATTTTGTTACAAACGCGATCCATTGTACAGAAACATTCTCATTAAATAATAGAGGCCTTCTGTGAGCCTTCGAAAATATACTTCTACGTAAACACACGAATATGTGTCTCTCTAGAAACACTGCTCCTTCTTAATATACAAATGTAGACACAGAGAAAGGTGTATATATACAGATGTGGACATATTAGTAATAAAACCAGCAACGCGAATGGTGATTCCGGTGAGCTTGTGCACATCTGCAGCAGTGACCGTGTGTCCTGCGAGTTATATCCTCAGCACAGGTGGTGCCGGTGCCCTCCACGAGACCCCCCGTGCCCGCGGAGCCGTGCGGGACGGGGGCGGAGGGGCTGCACCGCAGGCCGGGCTGCGCGACCGCGCCGGGCCCCGGCCGGGCCTCTCAGCCTTCTCCGGCCTCTTCCCCGCTCAGCAGGGAATCGCCACCTTTTGAGGAAAACGTGCTGATTTGCCTCGGAAACGCCGCGCTGAGCCGCGGGGACCAGCCCTGCGTTTCGAGGTGCCCGGCTCGCTCGTGTGCGCGGGGCGGCGGGCGCGTTCCCCGCACGGGCAGGCACACCCGTGTGCGGGCTCGTGTGAAAGGGGTGCGTCTGTGTGCAAATGCATATGTAAACTTCATAATGGTGATGTACAGTGTGCCCGGTACCTGTACAGCCTCCTTCGTGGGCTTATCGCTCACGAATTCCTCTCTCCATCTGATCTGCAACGGCAAAATGCACACTGGTTCTTTTAGCGTTAGGTCACTTGAAATACCCTGCCCTTTCCAGAGGGGATCTCCTTCCCCGTCCTGCCTGCTGGAAGTGGGTTTTGCAGTGGGGCTCTGGCTCCTCGCCGGCCGCGCCGGGGCTCCTGCGGCCCCGGGCGTGCTGCGGGGCTCCCTGCGGGCCCGCTGGCCCCGCTCGCCGCTCGCTCCCTTTAAAAGTTGCTGCAAGAGGAGCAGGCGCTCCGGACGTAGGAAAACTTACAAAGTCTAAGCCGTTCACCAGCGTGGCCAGAAAAGCAGCAAATAAAAATGCCGATGTTCCGTACATCAGTCCAGGAGCTGCTGCTTCCTCGCGGCTGAAACAAGGGCAATAACCAGGCGAGGCTAGCGCGGAGCGGGTGTCTCTCTTTCAAACAGTGTCTGCTCTAAAGAAGCTAACTTTGGCTTATGAATGGCGGACTCGCCTTGTAATAAATTCAAGCGATCACTCACAAGCCATTAAAGCGACCTGAAAGGCGAGTCTTTCGCAGGGGAAATAGAAGCACCCGATTATTGTTTTGCGTTTAACTTTCTGCGTGCAAACGGTATAAGCACGGCCGGGGGTTGCCACCCGAGAGGGGCCAGCACACAGAGCTCTCCACACACCCACCCGAACAGCCTCCTGCACCCTCCCGAGAGTACTGCCGTCCTGCCTTGGGTAGGTACAAATACTCTTCCGCGGCGGCGGGAGCCTCCGCGGGCGCGGGAGACTGCGGGAGGCAGACAACAGACCCAAGCGATTTGGTTGCCCCGGACCAGGCAGCGCGGAGCTGCCGGCATGGCCTGCCATGGGCTGCGAAACCTCATAACCCAAGCAGGGAAAGTATCCCGACAGCATCTCCAGAGTCAGACATCAGAAAGAAAATTATGGCCCCCGTTGAGGCTGGAGAGCTGGGATCGGTGTTTCTCCCCGCAAGCCTTCGTGAATAAATCCGCAAAGGACGCCTTGCTAGAGGAAAGTTGACTTTAGGGACTGAAACAACACAGAAACCGCCGAGAGACGCCTCACAACCTCTGTGCCTGAAAAAACACCCCTCTCTCAGCCGGGGATTTCAAAGCACTGCTCCCCTCTCCAGACCCAAGCGAACAGAACAAGCACCAGCATGGCGTGGACTTGAATTCAGCATTAACAATTTCAGCCCTAGTGATCGTCGCTAATTCAGAACATAGACGGGATGGCGATCAACCAGTATCGCACCGTTCCACTTCACCACAGATAAAAAGCCAACAGCAGCAGCAACAACAACACTAGAATCATTCTTTCTGCTGTAGGGCGCTCGAACAAACCTCAGACCGAAAGTTTAAAAGAATACTCATTAACCAAGTGTTCCAATACACACAAGTAATAGATCTGTGTTAAGCGACCACTAGGGACTTTACACAAGTTCAAAGAAACTTGCAAAATGCATCTTTAAAATATCTCATCCTCACCGCATTTCTCCGGGTTTACTTTACAGATGTATGGCTCAGAATAGCTCTACGATATTTCTTTTTTACCTAGTTACACTCAGCTTATATTTTTTAAAACTGATGCCTGGTCAAGTCGGCGGGACAGTTACCCTGAAAGACTCACAGGGAGCAACATTTTCGGCGCATGAAACATTTTTTCCCCTGGCTCTTTTGACGATGGGTTAAATTTCCTCAAGTCCCAACACTTTCCGCCCAAGTCCCACCGGGCTTCAACTTTTCCTATCTCGCCAAACCCTGCAAGGTGGCGCTCTTTTCATTGAAAACTGATATTAGCCTTATAATAATAACATTTTGTAGAAAGTAAAGTTAAAGCGAAGCCTTCCCACGGGTGCTGCAGGGAGCAGGCGGGGATGCTGAGCTGGCAGGAGCGGGGTTTCGGATGAGCAAGGCAAACTCTTTTTTTTTGGGAGGGGGGGGGAGCGGTGTGTTTTGGGGCAGTGAAATGTCTCCGAGGGAGATCCTTAAATGTTACGGACAAAGAAAAATACTTGCGGGGTGCTGTTGAGAGATAGCGGGCTGTGCTCTGGGCGGGTTACCGCCGGGCTGCGGAGCGTCCGCACGGATGTGAGGGGAAAGCGGCTTCCCCCGTACCCCCGCCCCCCGAGCGGTTAATATGGCTATTGACTCGCTGTACACATAATATTTCTTTAAAGAAGCTGTTAAAGTGTCATCTTGGTCTACTGGAAGGTCAGTTTGTGCAATTCACTCTATGACATATCACAAGCCCTCGCAGCTTTAGCCAACCTCATGATTTGTGTTGTCTGTTGATATGTTGTCTGCTTAATGGGGCGATCATGCAAGCTACAACCAGGAACAAAGCCCAACAGTTCCAACAACCGTAGCTAAGTTAGTGGAAGCAGTACAGCTTGCAAATCTATCAAACTAAACTGCAAGGAAGACAATCTGATTTAGAGAAAAGGCGTTCTGCTACAGTCATTAAGCACAAGTAATTTAGATTTTTTATATTGTCTTCTCATTTACAAATTTACTGTATCAACGCCAACCAATGGAACGAATTTCTTAAGTAAATGAGAAATAAATAAAAGAGATAGAAAGATAATCAAATTACATAAAATAATTCTTATGCCCTAGATTTATTTTTTTTAGAAAGCTATTAACACTGGTAAAATTATAGTAATAATAATAACATAACATAAGAAGTAATTGATTTAAATTAACATCACGTTTTAAGGAATATCAGCAAAGAAAAAAAAAAAGGGGGGGGGGAGGAAAAAAAGAAACAAAACCCAAATAAAAAATACACACAACAACAACAACCGCCTTCGTGAAACAGTGCTGTACTTCTTGGAGTAAAAGGCCCAAGGAAAGTCATGAATCCACTGCCTAAGAATTAGTTATGGTCATAAATGCCTTAAATTAAAATAGCAACTGAAATCTCCTCTGTTTTAAATCTCCTAATATATGTTATCCGAATTAATTTAATTTAGGGACCCAGTCTATGCAGATTCATGGACAGTGTTGGAGTGGAATGCAGCACTTCTCGTGTAACAATTCCCCACATTAATATTTATGTAGCATATGCAATCTATTTCTGTTATTTTTATGGTTGTTATTCTATGTCTGCAAAGGTCATTTAAATTATACTGCGGCCGAAAATTTGTTTCATAAATTTTGATATAAATACTAATTACACACTATAGTAATGCCAGCAGGGATCCTTTCATTTATCACATTTATATCACCTTCGCTGCTTTAGTGATGACATAATGGAAAGCAGTGAAAAACTGGGACAGTTTTATTCTAATATCCTAAAGCTAGTTGGAGTTGCAGCAGGTTGACTTAGGGAATAAGAATTCCTACCACAATTCTTGGGATTTAAGAATCTTTAATAAGGTACGAAATGTTACCAAACAGTTCTGTAAACTAAATTTTACATACCAATTCTTCTAGCCATAAATATTGAATATCTTGTAACAGGTATAACCGGACCTTTACATGCGGATAAATATGGAAATTAGGATTTATATACATTATGTTCTTGTATTTGCCAAAAGCAACGGACAGATATAGTTTATATCTTTTTTTTTTTAATATCACTTTACATAAACAAATGTAACAGTTTGACACGCAGATCCAGGCTTTCACTATACGAATTTCTTGACAGGACGTGTAACAACATTTTACTGCACTACTTAGACTGGACTTTGGGACGAAATGTTGCACTTTATACAAAAAAGCACATTAATACCAATAATATTCTGTTAGATCGACGTTTAGACTGTAATAATACAAAGTAATTCACATTTTGGTACACATTTACTAGAACATTCTTGCCATTCAGTACAAATAGTTGAATTTCTACCTCTTCCCTCTGCCCCCCCACCACCTCCGCCCCCCCGCCACCGCTCCCGCCCGCCCGCCCCTCCCCCCACATATATGCAAAGACCACAAATCCACATATCCCCTTATTCAACTTGCGATATAACTATTTACAAAATCAATCAGTACATTTTTTTGTTGTTTTGTTTTTGAAGCTAATAATTCTGTATTTACAAGAGGGGATGGGGGGGAAGGCCGCTGCCCGAGCAGACATGCAGTTGGCGATCTCTAATCAGTGGTTTCCAGTAAAGCCCTACACAGTTGGCATTTGCCCTGGTAACCTTGTCTTCTTATGCATTCTACTAACCCCTTCGCCTACCAAGCCTTGGAACAGAGCAGAACAGTCAGGAAAAAAAAAAAAAAAAAAAAAAGAAAAAAAAAAGAGAGAGAGAGAGGAAAAAAAAGAGAAATAATAAGGGAAGAAAAAAAAAGAATAAAAAAGATTTTAAAAAATGAAGTCTTCATTTTACTCAGTCCTGGGTCTACTGGCAGCATTTTACTTTTGTTTGCTCATTCAAATTTTGATTTCAAAATGTTCATTATTTTTGGAGTTTTTAAATAGGGTATTTGTTTGCTCGCTTGGGGCTTTTTGTTTTGTTTCGGTTTGTGTTTTGTTGTTGTTGTTGTTGTTTTGTTTTAGCGTTTTAGACGTACCATTCGTTAAAATTTGATGTAAGCGTGCTGTGGCTGGACGTGTGATGGACTGCGGAGGAGGAAGGGGATAAGGAGCTGGCGGTCTGGTTTTCTGTGGATGGAGACACGATGGTTGGTGGGGTGGAGGACTCGTAGCCTGAGCTGGCGGCGGGAGAAGGCTGGGACCCCTGCGAGGATGATTCATGGACCTGCAAAAGAAAACCCGGGCAGAGATAGAGAGCAGCGGTGGACGGAGGCCTTCGCCTGGGGATGCGCCAGACAACGGGACCCAGCGCCGAGTCCCAGGCTCGGGCACTCCTGCGGGGCTCGCCGGCGGCCCCGGCCCCAGCCCCTGCCGGCGGGGGAAGGCCGGACTGCGCCCCCCGGCTGCCTCCTGGTGCTACCCCCCCGCCCCTCCCCGGGCAAACCGCACCGCCCGAGGGCCCAGCGGAGGGGCCGGTGCTCAGCGCAGCGGGGCGGGGGCGGCGCGGCCCGGCGGGCCCGGGGCCGGGGCCCCGCAGTCGGGCGGCCCCGGGCCGCGCTCCGCCCGCGGGCACCGCCGCGCCGCCGGCCCGGCGCTGCTGCCCATCCCCGCAGCCTTTCGCCCGGCCGGGCCCGCACGCCAGCCGCCCTCCATTTACCTTCATGTGCTTTCGGAGGGAGCTGGGGTGCGTGTAGGACTTGTCGCACATTTTGCAGAGATAGGGCTTGTCGGAAGTGTGCACATGCATGTGCTTTTTGCGGTCGCTGCTGTTTGCAAAGCGCCTGTCACAGCCCTCGAACTCACACTTAAATGGTTTTTCACCTATTGCAGAGGGAAGGGGGGGAGGGGGGAGGGAAAGGGATCTGATTAAGCAGGGCCGGCTGGATCGTTCATTGTCCCCACCGCACCGCCGGACGGAGCCCAGGGCTCCATTTCAAACACTTGCAACTTTCTAACTTCAACGAGACTCAAATCCCAAAATCTTGCTTCTCTCTCTGCCCTTTCTGCTCCTCCGACTCCTGCTCAGCGCCCTTTTCGGAGAGCGGGAGAGCTAAATAACTTTTTTTTTTCCCCTTCCCTTTGGAGGGGCGAGTTTCCTTTACAACCCCAGTCCCGGGCATCTCTGTCTCATCACAACGCTCCGAGCGCGAGAGCAGGCGTATATACACACCATCCTCAGTGTCTACTTTCCGGTTTTATAGCTCATTCTCGCAATATATTACTCTTCCACCCGTCCCAGTCCCTTCCCCCTATTTTCTTGCAATATTGAAAATTATCCGGCCCAGGAATACAACGAGTGAGCAGCCCCACAAACCCTCGGCAAAAGGGCTGGAGAAAGCGGCTCTGGCTTTCAGAGCTCGGGGGTGGGAGCGGGGGGGAGATTGCTCTCCCGGACAGAGGCTGCTGTATTCCCACCTCCCACGAAGGAAAAAGTTCTCAAGGATACCGGCGCCTCCCCTCCGCACAACAATAACACACTAACGCGCCGGGCTCGGTTTATTTAAAATCGCTCCTCCGAATTAAATATTTACCAAGCCCTGAATTGCAAAGAGGAGACTGATGAGCTGCCTGCAATATTTAGCACAATTTCTCATCGTGCCACAGCCAAAATTGCCGAACAATAATTAATTAAAACCTATAAATTTAAACAGGACAGGTTACTATGATCCCCAACCCCACCCCCTCCGCCCTAACAATTCCAGCAGCAAACCCTGCCGTCCTCCCTCTCTGCCTCGGCGGGGATCATTTTCTTTTTGTTGCTGCTGCTGGCGTGGCTGTGACCGAGCTCCTTCTGCAGCGAAGCTCCTAGCCGGCCTCTACCGGAAAAAGCAGTGGCCCTACACCATACCCCCTCCTGCCCGTCCGATTCTCAGCCAAGCCGGGTCCCCCCGACCCCTCTGGCACGGCCCCGCGTCCCGCTCCGGCCCCGGCACTCGGCGCTTCCACTCGCAGAGAGAAAAGCGACAGAGAAGGTTACCGTACCTGTATGAGTTCTTTTGTGTATTTTGAGATTCTCTGATCTGGCAAACACTTTGCCACAGCCTGGGAAAGGGCAGGGGAAAGGTTTTTCACCTGTGTGGACTCTGATGTGATTTACAAGTTTATATTTGGCCTTGAAAGGTTTCCCTTCTCTTGGACACTCTTCCCAGAAACATATGTGATTGGACTGCTCGGGTCCTCCAACGTGCTCCACCGTGACATGAGTCACCAGCTCGTGCATCGTGCTGAAAGTTTTGTTGCAGGACTTTTTGGGGTTTGACAATTGTTCGGGCTCAATCCACTTACAGATGAGTTCCTGTTTGATGGGCTGCCTCATGTAACGAAAGAAGGCCCCTGCCCCGTGGTGGGCTGCCATGTTCATGTTCATGTGGCCGTAGCCGTGCAGCTGGGTCGAGGCATAGTGCTCGGAGCGGGGGCTGGTGACCTGGCCGTACTGGTCGGGTCTGCCGTACATGTCTCCGGAGAAGCCCAGGCGCATCTGCCCGTTCACCACGTTAGGTGAAGCGTGGCTGGTGGCTTGTTCGTGCAGCCCCGGGAAAAGTATATGTCCCGCGGCATCGGTGTGTCCGTGGGGTCCGGCGAAACTGCCGGCAGCGGAGGCGAACAGGCTGTGCTGGGCGCTGGCGGCCGCCGCCTCCCCGAAGCCGCGGTTGCGGAACAGAAAGTCCCGGGTGGAGTTGAAGGCGGCGCTGGAATAGGAGCTGACATGGGTCGGGTGGTGGTGGTGCCCCAGGGCCGCCGCCGCGTAGCCGGGCGCCTGCGAGGTGAAGGCGGTCTGGCCGGCCGAGGCCAGCTCGTGGGTGCTGGGGTTGATTTTGAAGGCGCCCATGCCGTCGGCGAAGGGGTTGATCCCCAGCCCCACTTCTCTGTCCGTGACATCGGCCGTGGAGTGGTGGCGAGAGGATCCGAAGGTAGTGACTCCTATGGCGGGATACTGCGGTCCAGCATCCAGAAGCATCTTCCCAGCGTCGATGCAGCAACCAAAAAAAAAGCACGCGCGCACACACACAACGCGGAGAGAAGCAGCAGCAGCAGCAGCGGCGGCGAAAACACCCTCTTTGGAAAGTCAGCGACGATCACCACCAAAGCAACCACATCAAAAACACCCCCTTCGGCATCAGCGCAGGGGGAAGGAAAAAAAGGGGGGGGAGAAGGAAAAAAAAAAAAAAAAGGCTGGTGCGGAAGGGGGGAAGAAATCTTCGCAGTTGCAAATAAAAATAATAAAAATGTGCCCCAAAAATATTCACCGTCTCTCTGCTTTGACTTTTCGGGGAGGTTTAAGTGGGGAAGGGGGGGTTGGGTAAGCTCAAAAATAAACTGGCTGCAAATAACAATAACGGCGAGAGTTCAACACGGGCAGCAAAAAAAAAAAAAAATTGAAAAAAAAACCAAAACAAAAAAGAAACTTCCTTCAGTGATTTTTTTGGCTATAGGAATGTTGCAAAGTGGCCGAGAGATTGTTTCTCTCTCCTCTTCGAGCTTCCCCACACTCACCCGATTTTTTTTTTCGGGGGGCCTTTTTTTTTTTTTTTTCTCCCTCTGCAAAAAAAAAGGCGCAAATCATGCACAATATTGTCTTTTGCGGTTTATCTTCCTGGGGAGAAACTTTCACCTCCTCAGCCGGGCGGTGAACGCGAGACTGATAGCGGCAATCATTCCTGCAGATAAATGAATTGAAAAGACGACACCGTCCCCCCCCTTGATGAATGGGAGCCGGGGGCGGAGCGACGTGCGGGCGGACGTGGGCAACCATTGGCCCGGGCTGGCTCCCCCTTCCCCGCGTAGCAGCCCCCGGCCCCGCCGGCTCCCGGCGCTGATTGGCCGCGCCGGCTCATCCATCGCAGGTATTGTGGCGCCCTGACACCGGTCTGACAAACGGGGCTGCGGCAGAAACAACTTTTTTTTCTTTTCTTTTTTTTTTTTTTAATATATAAGATTTTTTTTTTTGCTTTTCTGCCTTTTTTTTTTTGCCTTTTTTTTTGTTGTTTTGGGTTTTTTCCCCCCGCCCCCCGAAAATATTTCCAGCGCATCTTTTTGTGTGTATGCATGCTAAGGGGACAAAAAAATTTTTTTTCTATTAATATTATTAGGGTCATTTTCTCCCCCTCTCTCCCTCTCTCTGTCCCTCTCTCTCTCTCTTTCTCCAGCACTCTGATAATGAAGGTTATGATGATTTCTTGGTGATCCAGAATTTTTGAGATCACTGAGCAACTTTTTAGGCTTTGGAAAGAGAAGCCTTGTAGGGACTCGTGTCTTTTGAAGGTGTTTTCCTCTTGTTAAAAACTGAAGCTCTCCGAGAGTAGGTGCTGGGTGCACTATATTTTATTTTTAAACACCAGGCGTGATTTCTCTGTGTAGCTGACTCTATCCCTCCATCAGGTTTCTGAAATAAATCTTTTTTTCTGCACCCATCAAAACGCAGGTGGGTGAGAACTCTTAACTTTCTAATTTTGTTGTGGTCGTTTCGCCTCCTTTTCTTGTTATTTTCTTTCTCTTTTCTCTTTCACTCTCATTTTCTCTCACTCTCTCTTTTATGGAGTCTCTTTTATTCAGGTGAAACTGTAAATTTCACAAACCTACATTATTTCTCCTTCTGCTGCATGAAACTGCCGGATACTTCTCTCTTTATTTTTTTTCTTTAAAAAAAATTTAAAGTCTTCGATAGGAGCAATGTAAATTCTCTGACATTCAAACCTTTTCTAGTTCACAAATCAGTCACCCTTGTCACAGTTATTGAAATTCCTCAACTTGCCACACCAGGACGGTGGAAAAAGCAGGCGGTGTCTTTGTTGCTGACCAGGCTTTTGATCGCCAGAGAAAATTTACTTACCTTCAGATGAGTGAGCAGAAAAAGAAATAACACTCCCTTTGATTTAGTTAGAAAAATGCAGACATTTGGATTCAGTGCAAACATACAACACTTGGTTGTTTTCTAGATGCAACCCTCGATTAACCTGTCTTTCCCCAGCTCAAAGTCTATTGAAAAACTGTGGATAGTTCTTTTTTGTTCCCGCTACAAAGAGCCATTGACTATATATTAAAATGATTGTTGAAAGGTATAAGTATGGTATTTAAAAGCAGAAAGCCTTTGTGGCTTAATCAATTAAGCTGAGCAACATTTGTACAATATTTTAAACGATGCTTCGGCACTAAAAAAAAAAATCTCATGAAACTTAAAAATGTAGACATCTTTGTGTGAGTATGCATAGATACACTTATGTATGTGCTCATGCGCGTACATATATAAAACTGGCAAATTATTTATTTACTCAGTCGCCTGCATATTCATTAGCTCTAATTATTTTCTAGTAACGAAAACACCAAAAGCTCGCTAAGAGTCAGACTCCTTACATTTCGCCTTTGTTCAGCCCTTCACTTGCCTCCTTCGCAGCTCAATCCGAGCCCCTCCAATTCCTAGTGCCAAACAAAGAAACTTTAAACTCATCCTCTCCAATTAAAGCCGCTGGTTAGCAATCCGTAGCGCAGGTACTGGGGAGTCGGACCAGCAGTGCAGCTGCGCGAACCCTTTTCGGTTGAGAATTGCCTCGTTTCGAGAGGTATAAAATGGCCATAGCGCCTAGAAAACAAAAAAGAAACCCAAGCGAAAACCAAAGACAATAAATAAACTTTGATACGCCTTGAAGGAATGTTTCGCTGCAGTTTATCTGCAGATGCAGTGTGCCTGTGCTCGGTGCATGGAGATAGCTTGCAAAGCAGATATATTATGTAATTTTCATTGGATCTTGGGAGGTTTTACAAGGTTTGGTGGGGGAGCATTTAGAATAATGCTGAGCTGAATCTACACGTTTGCATTTATTCTACCAAATCTATTTGATGGAATTGCAATGGCTTATAGCAACAGGTATACCCGCCCTAGAAGCGCCTGGGTGTACACATGGTCTTAAGGCGGGTGTTGCACTGCTTTCTGTATTTGGTGCTAAAATTAAGTGAAGGACAGAGTTGTCAGCGTTGTTGTGAACTCTTCTGGGCGATGGCATTAGGAGAGCTAGAAACTTAGGTAGTTCAGTGCTAGCCTGCCTCCCCGTGCAGGGGGAAACCAGTGATCATTCCAGGTCGGTACAAAATACACGAGAAGGCAGACGAGAAGGTATTTTTAGGAAGCGTATCTAAATATACAATGTAAGAGTGAATATAAAAAAAAAAATGTTGTGGGTTGTAGAAGTTATCAAGTGGGATTTGCGGTGCGCTCTCTGCAGGAAACGAAAGCTGCTCCAGTTCAAAGCCACATGCACCAACGTGACATATAAGCCATTAAAATATCATCCTGACGGCTCATTTCTGCATCATCATACATTCCCTAACTGCTTCCAGAAAGCAAGAAAAGAAGAAATGAAGGATGACCGCCTCGATGGAAGCGCCAAAGAGGTGGTGGGTTCTTAGTGGGGGGGAGTATTGTTTTCTTCTTTCATTCTTTCTTTCTTTTCCCTTCCCCTCCACCCCCACTTTTATTTTTGCCAGTTCAGAAATGAGGGGAAACCTTCAACAGGTCGCAGGGGTAAGTGCCTGGGAGTAGGGGGTGCCTGGGCAGTGCGGGCAGCTGGGTGGCCCCCACCGCCTGCCGCAAGGGCTGGACGAGAGCTCCCTGTCGTCGGGGGGGCCCAGCGGGAGGAGGCTTGGACACCCTGGGGAGGAAGGGCTTGGAACCCTGCGGTGCGAGGGGGCAGCTGCACGGCTGCCCCTCGCCCACGTGGGGCAGGGTCCTGACAGCACCTCTGCGGGCGGGGGCGGGCGGAGGGACCAGAGCGCGGGAGCCATCGAGAGGGGGTCCGGCACCCTCCGCCGGACGCCGGGAGACGCGCCTGCCCCTCTGAATGCAAAAGAGGGCGAGAGCTTGGCCTGGCGGTCCGAGCAATGCAGGGTGCGGTGGTCTGCGGAGGGGGGCGGCGGGGTCCGCGGAGAGGGACGGAGGCGCTCCCGGCCCCGCCAGCGGCCGGGCTCGCTTCGGACGGGCAAGTGGAGGGGCCGGACGGGTCTTGCGGTCGCCCAGGCGGGGCCGGGGGCCCAGGGCGGCGGGCAGAGGGCGAGGAGCGCTGACAATGGCGAGCCCCGTGGGGAGGCGTCCCGGGGGACGCGCTCCCCGCCCAGGACCTCGCCCACTGCCGCGCCCGGTGCCACAGGGGCGCGCCGGGGGATCCGGTGCTCCAGCACCGCACGCCCTTCTTTATAGGCGGGTACGGGAGGGACGGAGCCCGGGAGCTCGGCCGGCCCCCTCCGACCCCCACCCGCCCCCCCTCGGGCAGAGCCGGGGGGACTGCTCAGGGAACTGGGTGCTGCCGCCAGCTTCGAACAGAGCCCATGGAGGGGCTGAGACTCTGGTTCCGGCCCCGAGGGGCCGTCCCGCGTCTGCAGCCGGCTGGGGAAGTGGGGATGCTCCCAAATCCCTGTCCTGGGCGATGCTTCCGAAGGTGACCTCTGACCCAAGCCCAAAACAGTGTGCCAGCCCCTGGCACCGGCACAGTGCAGAACCGACGGGAACCGGGGTGTGCTCCTCGCCGAGACGCCCCGGCCCCACGCCCTGCCACTCTTTTGTCACTCACGGTCCCTCAGCCCGGGGGACCCCGGCCGAGCGGGGAGCACGTTGGCCGGGCTAGGCTCGGGGCTTGCTCCACCCAGAGACAGGGAACTTTATTTCTGCACCGAGCTCTTCCCAGTGAACGCTCCCTCCGCCCTGCGCGGCCGCGGAAAGCACAGGTTGCGTGACAAGCGGGTGGCGGCGGGGCACACGCCATCCCCGCTGCCGCCCACTCGGTCTGGCTCTCACACACCCGCCCGGGGCCGTCGGGATCCCGCGGGCAGCGGCTGCTCCAGCCCTGCTCTGCCGGCGCACCTTCGGCCGGGCGTAGGAATGAGCGTTTAGGTAAGGGCTGGGGGGAGGGAGGAGGGGCGGGTCCCATCGTAGCCCCAGCCCCAGCGCGACACCCGGGGGGAACTGGTAGCCCGCACTGGCAGCCCGCACTAACGCCCCGGAGCTCGGTCCGGCCGAGATCCGACCAGTTCGGGCAATGGGATATCCTCACCCTCCTGCTCCGCCAAAGGCACACTGCAGATGAGAAAAGCGTGCGAGGTCGAGCCAGAGTTTTAGCCAATATTTACTCTGAAATCCACAACTGGTTTGCCTTCCTTTTTGTCATCTGGTAACCATTTGAAACCTTAAATGCAGCTATTTTTTTTTTTTTTGTCCAGTTTCAACAAGTTTTGGCGAACGCTTGGGAACTGAGCACTCCTCCAGCCTCCTATCCTAACCAATAAAGCTCAACTCCTGCAAATCTCTCTCTAGTGGGGCAGTGTTGGCTGCTCTGACTCGAGAAAAGTGCAAGGATGAATGAAACTTGACTAGGAATTTTAATTCCTAAGGGATTCCTAAAGTTATTCTTATTTCGGCAGTAATTTTTGTCACAGCAGTGAAAATATTGAGGACATCAAATTATTTATGATAGAGTATGACCGTGATACGATGATGAAGTTTCATGATTAATATCATTAAGTGTTTGTCTTAGTATTGATTTTTGTTTTTCAGCTCTGGAATTCCCTGTAATAATAGTAGCAAGAGTAATAACAATAATAGCACTTGAAGTAACTGATTCTAGACCCTAGCATGCTTTTCTGTATTAAAAACAAACAAACCAACCCCTGAGAATTTCAAAGATATCTGTAAAAATTCAGACTCGGACACTGCGTCCAACCCCAGATCTGCTCTCAGGGCTATTGCTGCCGCTCAAAACAAGCTGTGCAAAGTTCTGCCTGCAGCAGTGGCAGAGCTCTGCCTTGCAGAGAGCAAAGAGCAAGCTGAAAATTATAGGCAGGGAGAAGTGCCAGGGTGGTACTATACTAATCCTTGCTGAGACAACAACTTGTGTTGGAGGCTCTCAGAGAGTCCGGAATTTAATTTCGGGAGGAAGGATCTGTAAACAATATAGTCGAGTTGGTAAAAAACCTCCCTTACAATAGCCTGCCAGAAGGTGAATGTCAGATCAAAGGAGAACTGAAAAGATGTCCTTTCATATTTTCTTCCCCTAAATCAGCCATGGAAACTTCATGAGTCCATAAAACATGTGCTGCTTTGCTGAGGAGACAGCCTCCAGTTTCCCCTCGGAGAAAGCTTCTCTTCCCCTCTCACTGCCTAACTTGTGTTTTGTTTTGGTTTTATGTTTTTCTGCTTTTTTTTCCCCTTTTCTTTTTGAATCTATGATGCCCAAGACATATAGTGCCTTACTCATTTCATATCACACACAAATGGTTTTGCTCTTAACTTTCCACCTCTCTCCCCAAACAGGAACAAAGTCAGGAAATGAGGCACAAGACTCCCCTTGTAATGAGGAAAAGAAAACGACTTTACAGAAACATCCTGGAAAAGTCAAGTAAGTTAAAATATGTCCTTTTTACAGTTCAAAGGAGACTATTTTTTTCAGCTTAGTGTTTAACGTACTTGCATAAACACAAATCAGCGACAGAACTCCCCACCAGCAGCTGCCTAATCCTGCTCAATGCCTATTCATTTGCAGGTTCTAGAATTAATATTTGACGACTCTCTCATTGAAACAACAACCCCTGACCCCATGTGATTGCACTGTCACATTATTCTATGACATATTCATCTTGAATTCATTTACGGACGATTTGATTGGAATGAGGTTTGACATGTATTGGATCCTATTAAAGAAGAAGACTTTGATCTTGTTGATGGGGTTTACATGATATGTATCATCTTTACCAGGGATACCGGGCTTCCACAATGTGGTGTCTAAGTAGTTAGTGACTGACAGCTTATCTGACAGGAATACCTTAATCTTGAGGTCCTGAATGAAATATTCTATTTAAAATAAGCATATGATTTGCTTGTCCTAGGGTAGCTCTAGGTCACAAAATGTGAGAGGCAAACCTAGGTACAAACCGTTGTTTGTCTGGTAGGTGGCTTCCCATTGTCCAGGAACCCCGAAGTAAAGAAGTCCCCGTAAGCAGGAATGGGACGAGGGAATAAAAACAAAGGCAGAGTGTGCTCTCGAGCTACTAGGCACCCTCTCCTCTCTGAGGTGATGATGGGTTTGCTGAAAACCTTTCTTGAACCACCTCTTCCTAACCAGCAGTGCCTTCTGCCGGGGCAGGCAGAGACTCGGGCTCACGTCCTGAGTCTCCCTCCTTCATCCCTTCCTACCCAGTGTGGATTTAGGGGATAAGGAATTGCATAGAGTGACTTCTCTGTCCTCTCTGTTTCTGTTCTTCGGGTTTTTTCCCTTTCTCACAGTAAAGATTTCAGATTGATCCACTCACCTCCTCTCGTCTGGGAGTTGAAGCCTAAAGATAACCGTCCGAACGCCTGTCTAAAGTGTTCAGAGCGTCCTGTTCCATCCCAGCCCTCGAGCACAGGCTGGATAGTTTCTAGCTGGCTCGTGGGGAAGGGAAGTTTCCGCAAAGGCGGAAGTGGGAGAACATGGCGTGAGTAAAGGTCAGATTTTGCTCTCTCCGATGTTTCCTGTGGGCAGGAGCTGTGCCTTGCGCTGAGCACGATTATAATGGAGAGCAGGATTTGGCTCTGTCTTCTGTTAGAAATAGGAAAAGAGTCTTGATGTGGAGGTAGATTCCTACCAAAAACCAAGGCAAAGGTAAAGCCGTTGAGCAGGTGGGGCTGTTCCCTCCCAGCAAAGAGATATGCAGCCGTTTTCACGCCGCAGGCCCGGCAGCCCGGCGCGGAGCGGGGGTGCGTGCGGATAGAGGCCGAAGGGTTGGGGCTGCCCGCCTCAGCCCCGCACCCCTGAGATGTGGGCAGGTGGAGGTCTGGGTCCGGCATGGCAGGGCGGAAAGGAGGGAGACAGCTCAGTCCCTCTTCCAGGGCACAGCCCCGACGTGCGGGGCTCCTGCCTTTTCCCGGCGGTTGTCCGGCCAGCCTTTCCCCCGAGAGAGCCGGGTCGGAGGCAGGGGCAGACGGCTGGAGAGACGAGAAGCGCTTGTGACTCGTCTGTACAACATATCACCTCTTTAGAGCAACCCTCCAGCACGGGTGAGCTTTGGGGCCGGGGGCTGCAGATGGGGTCGCAGACACAGCAACAACAGGAAAATTTGTACTCAGGATCAAGCTGCCGGTTTATTGACCCTGCTGACACATTTGAGAGTTTGCCGAGAGCCCGGCATGTCTGGTCAATCACGGCTCAGGCCGCTGCCAAGAAGCAGGAGACCTCGGTCACCTCTCTAGTGGCAGCAGTACGAGCTCGAGCTGCCAAAGGTCTGCACAGACAGGCAGTTTTCAAAACATTGTGGGAGATGCGCGGAGCCCGGCCGGGTCTGGGCCCGCTTCCCTCCTCTTCCCCGTTTCTCCGCCTCCTGCAATCATGTGGCGGCCTCCGCCCCACTCCCCCCACCCACGCAACCGGGGCTCACACCAACCTCACCTAACAGTGAGGGACACGAGGGCCAGGTTCTCCTGCACTGCCTGAGAAAGGGTGTGAGAGACATCCCTGAGTGAGGGGCAAGCTGAGAGCCATGAGTGTCTGGCGAGAAATCATCACAACATTTGAAATGAACTTAGGGCAAACCGGTTATGACATTTTTTTTTAATTGACAAACTGTTCCAGATGTTTTCTCACCTGACTGAGAAGTGTCAAATGATGGATAACAAGTATGTAGAGATGCAGTGTTTTAAGGAGGTATGAGGAAAGCAGCTTTATTTGGGATTCCCACTCTCAGTACATTTGTAAGTAACAGATTCATACTTCCTAACGTTTGTCTCTTCCGTGCACTCCTATTGAGATGGTCATGAATAGGACTGTCAAATCCATTTCATAGAGCAAGTAGACTAGAAAGTTGAGATATTGTGAGGATGGTGTGTGGTTTAAATTGCCTGCGTAAACATGTTATGTAAGGATGGAGAGCTAATTGCATCATTTGTCACTTTTCATCATCTCCACTCAGAAAGATGCACGCAAGGATGTATCTATGGCTACCTACCTGCATATCAGCCTTGTGTAACAGAGGAAATATGGTAAATGCAAGCAGAACCAAAATTACAGCCAACTCAGTGTGTGAAGCTGTGACAAAAATATCCCCTATATGGTTATGTATGTCCTACTCTTTAATCTTATGGTTTCCAATCATTGGCTGGTAGCTTCTGTCATGAAAGTAGCTGGGTTGATATTGCCAAACCGTTTCTTGTTTTATTACATCAGAAAAAAACTATTGATCACCAAAACTGTTACATTCTTACGGAAATGCAAAATTATACACTGGGAGCTTTACCTGGCATGCATCTGGTAAAGTATCAACTGGGAAGTTAACAGCAAATCAATGTATTAAAGTACTTAGAGTTTGACACGGTGGATAGAGAATTAATCGTTGTTTTATTTCATAAGACTGAGAGGTTATTAGGGGAGCTGTTCTTATGTCATGATCTGAGTACTGTGCTAATACGGTGGGCAGATATTTAGAGATGTGTTTCTCTTTCTTGGAGCAGAAGAGTCTTTCCCCATGTTTCATTTACTTTTTTTAAGTTCACAATCCTCTTCTTAAAAACTTAAGCAGATGCTTCCTTCTGTGCTGAAGCCCTAAGCTTTTCTAAACCTATAAGGCCTTACTGTATCCAGCTGAAGCCCAAACCTACACTTTCATTACTAGCACGCAAACCCTGCAGACCGTGTTATTCCCTTCAGGTGAGAATCATCAGAACCGAGTCCGTTAGAAATGTTTGGCAATGTTTTTCCTTCAAGCCAAGGATGGGGATTTTACGTAGAATTACCCTGTAAGTGTGCGTGAGAGAAAGTGAGAGAGAGGGAAAGGGAGAGAGACTCCCTCTTCTGGGTTAAACACTCAGATTCAGCCTGAACATCACGATTTCTCGCATTGCTCCGGCGTCCAGTAACGAGATAACTGCTAAAACTTGCCAGAGGCGGGGAAGGGGACGAAGGGGCTCCCAGAGATCCTTTGTCCGGGCTCCGGCACCGGCGAGGTAGCCGATTCCCGGCCGCACGTGCCCGGCCAGCGAGCGGACGGCCCCAGCCGCGGGCTCTGCGGGGAAGGACCCGCTCCCCGCGCTGGCAACAAGTGCCAGGGACCCTCCGGGAGATCGGGACCGCGATCGCTCCGGCGGGGCCGCCTCGACTCGCGCTGCTCTGTGCGGGCCCGGGGGGCTGGCAGGGCTCTGCCGGGGGCGACCCCACGCCTCGGGGCAGAGCAGCGGGAACGGGTAGAGGCGCGGGGGGAAGACCGGGGCGCTCCCTGCGCCCGGCGTGGCTTTGTTCCCGCGGCCGCAGCGGCGAGGCCGGGCCGGGGCGGCCCCGGGACAGAGACCCCCGGGCCGCTCAGGGGGAAGGGGGCGCCCGGCGGCGGCGCATGCGCGGCGCGCACCCCCCGCCGCTCCGAGCGATAACCCTGCGAGGCGGCGGCGGGACCTGTCACCGGTGACGTCACGGCGGCGGCGGCCAATGGGAGCGGGGAAGAGCCGGGGCCGGGCCCGGCCCGCACGCTGCGGCCGCGCCGTGAGGGGCTCCCGCGGCCCCGGGCAGGACGGGCCGCACCAGGGGGACCTCCCCGGCCCCGCCAGCCCCCCCGAGCACGCCCGCTGGCAGAGCCGCCCGTGCGCCCCCGCTGCCAGGGCAGCGGGACTGGGAAACTTTTTTGGGGGGGGAGGGAGAGAAAGGAAAAAAGAAAAAAAAGTTGTTTTTTGCCCCCCTCCTCTCTGTGTGTCTCTCTCCTCCCGCTGTCAGGTGACTTTTTAGCGTTAGAAGCTAATGAGCGTGGATGCTCTGGGGATCCCAGTGATGGACCCTGCTGCTCTCTCCAGGCGGAAAACGGCACTGAGATTAGTAGACTTGGCGGGGGCTCCTCGCCACCACCACCACCCCCCTCAGAGCATGACAGGCTTCCCGGGCCTCGCCGGGCGCCCCCACACCACTCAGCCGGGGGAGCACGCCGCCGAGTGCCGCCTCGGGCCGCAGCCGCTCCGGCCAGAACACATGGGGCACCGCCACCATCCTCATCCTCAGCATCGCCCCGCGGCCCTTAAGCTCAGCCCTGCCCCTCATCCCCACCACCAGCTCCACCACCACCACCACCATCATCATCATCATCATCATCATCATCATATGGCAGGCCAAGCCGAGGTGGTCTCTAGTCAAACGGGAGCGTTTGGCCCGGCGCAGTCACCAGCAGCCCCTTACCCCGTCTCTCACCCAGCCCAGGCTCTGGCAGCAGGTAGGGACTTCTTCATACGCAGAGACCTGCCGGCCCCACTCATGCCAGGGCTGACTGAGCAGCAGCCCCCTGCAAGTTCTCACCACGGACTGTTTGTCTCAACAACAGGTAGCTACCCCGGACACCATGGTCACCACCACCACCACTCAGAAGCTGGGAATCCCTCTCTGTTCACTGGACTCCATGAGCAGCCTCCCCATGCAGCTCCAGGTGGCCATCTAAACGGACAGCTCAGACTGGGGTTACCTGGAGAAATGTACGCCAGGTCTGAACATTTCACTCAAGTACCAGCCTCCAGGACAGATCATTTTGCTGCTTCTTCACTTCATAACTACGGTGGTATGAACCTGAACATGAACTTGGCTCCACACCACGGCCCGGGTGCCTTCTTTCGTTACATGAGGCAGCCCATCAAACAGGAACTCATCTGTAAGTGGATTGAGTTGGACCAGACTCCTAAAAAATTATGCTCGAAAACTTTCAGCACGATGCACGAGCTGGTGACTCATGTCACGGTGGAGCACGTTGGAGGACCCGAGCAGTCCAATCACATATGTTTCTGGGAAGAGTGTCCAAGAGAAGGGAAACCTTTCAAGGCCAAATATAAACTTGTAAATCACATCAGAGTCCACACAGGTGAAAAACCTTTCCCCTGCCCTTTCCCAGGCTGTGGCAAAGTGTTTGCCAGATCAGAGAATCTCAAAATACACAAAAGAACTCATACAGGTCAGTATGTAAAGCTCTCTTTACTCTCTTTCTCTCTGTTATTCAGTGTACTGTTTTGCCTTTTTTTTTTTTTTTTTTTTTTTTATTGTATCCTTTGAGTTGTTATTGAATGCACGCCAAGCACTTCTGGAAAATAAATTCTCGGATTTGTTTTCTTCTTTACCGTTTGGAAAAGGGGGAGAAGGAGGGGGGAAGGGGACAACAAACGCAGATCTTAGAATTCTCATCCATATTTTTTTTCTGGTTGTGCAGAGAGGCTGCTGTAATGTTTATGCGAGTAGATGTGTGTAAATATGGAGTGATATAGCGACTATTTCTGCTTATTCACACGGGCGAGGATTTTTTTTTTCCGATTTAAAGTAGTCGGGGGAAAAAATGAAATCATTGTGCAAGCTCACAAATTAAAAGTGAACAATGGAAGTTACAACTTGTCTAGTCAGTTTTGACTGATGTCGCTGAGATGCTGCTGCTCGAACATTGTGAGAATAACACAGCTGCGACCTTTTCGTTCAACAGTTCTGTTTTGGGCAGGGAGAGTTTCAAATGTTTGATCTGAATAACACTGACATTTTTAATGAGCATTGCCTTCCAACGACTTTCTGCATTCGCAAATATGGGGAGCTGCAAGTTCTGATTCTCATGGGGGGGGGGGGAAGAAAAAAGAAAAGAAAAGAAAGAAAAGGAAAGAAACCCTGGTATTGTTTCGGCCTGTACATTTTGAAATGTCATTTGCAGATCTGTTAAGCGAAATTGGGACATGTGTCAGAAACATCTGTTAGTTCTAGTTAACAGAAAATAAAGTAACTCGATGGACGATCTTGCAAAACTACGTTTGAACTCTTCCGGCCAGGAAAGCATTTATAATTAATGAAATTGCACGTAGAAAGTTTTCACACTTCCAAGAGCAGCTTGTGAAGTTGTATTAATTAGTTTAGCAGCCGGTGTTTGTAGTCTGTAGCACTGGCTTGTCTTTTTTTTTTTTTTTTTTTTTTTTTTTTTTTTTTTTCCCTCTGAAGAAGAAGATAAGAAATAAGCCCTTTTTGGAAAATTTAATCTGTTCCAGTGTAGGGTTTTCCACCTCCCACCCCCTTCTGTACAGCCTTATGCACTGCGAGGGAAACTACATAATCCTATTGTAAGATCTGCTTACAGCCAAACGATTTTTTTCGCCTTCCAGTTCATAAAACTCCCCTTCCCCCATGCTCGGTGCAGGGCTTGACCTTCCAAGAGTCGCATTTTTTATGATAGAGCTCGACGTGATATAATATGCAGAACATACACTAATTTCGTATCGCTATCTTCTAAACATAGCACCGAGATTTTACAGCGACCGTCACTCGTCACCTCATTATTTTTCCATCGCTCTATGAGGAGCAAGTCTGTGTGCGGGGCGGGAGGTGGGGGAGGAGGTGAACGATAGCACAGTTGCGTTCTTCGGCTGCCTTCTCGGCCCCTTTTTCGAGGAAAAAGGGGTATCCCCGGGTCACGTAATTTGTATCCGAGCCAGTTCCTTGTTGGATCAGCACAGGTACAGCCATTAACCGGGAGAGCTCGTCTCTTAATGACAGTGTTTTTCTTAAGTAAACAAACTTTTACTGCTCTTTAACGGCCTCACTGTTTGAAGTCTCTGAAGCAGAAAATGGTTAAATTCTTGGGAAAACTGACCTACATCGGAGACGCAGGTTCAGGGCAACCCGAGATCGGAGATTTGCCTTTATTAAACACCATTCTGCGCTTCTGTACTTTTGGCTTTAACTTTCCCGGTGATTAATTGCTGTATTGTGCAAACTCCTGCGGGGCCTTTATGGTTCCACCGTTTCTATTAAACACCCAGAAGTTGTCAAAAAAGCAATGTTTCTGAAACCCTAATAGAACTCACTACGAATTATTCATGAAGACAGTTCTAGATTCAACAGGAAAATTATTGCCTCCTTAAATATTAATGACTTCTGATTTCTCCGAGGCCGGGGAGCAGGCAGAGGGATATCTGGTGATATGCGAGTTTTCCAGGTTGGAGGATAAGGCCGTTAAGGCGGCGGCAGCGGGACGAGCAGGACGGGCTGGGATCGCTTCGCCGCCTTCCCAGAGGGCCAGGAACAATAGTGCGAGCCGTGGGACGGAGCCCCGCTCCCTCCCTGCGGCCCCCGTCGCCCCGAGCCTCGCCCTCGGCCCGGAGGCCACCGCCTCCGGCTTCCCCCCACCACAACTCACCCGGAGAAGTTGGTAAATACCTTAATCCACTCCCGGAGACGGGGGATTATGCCACCAATTCCAAGCTGAATTTCACTGAACACTTTTGCCCAGCTACAAGTGTGGGGGTAAAATGGCGGTTCAGGTCCTACGCGTCTCCATCGCCCGCGGAACTTTCTGCGTGGCTGCAGCTCACTACCCGGGCTGCGGCAGCCGCGACCTGTGCAATCTCCTCTCCCTGCCGGGTAGGGATTTCCACGTAAGAAAACCTGCTCTCGCGAAAGGAATACTTGCAAATGTCTCGGATGGCTCCTCTTTATTGAGGCGTTCAGGGAATGCAACCCGGGCAGCTGAGAAAATGCTGCCCTCTTCTCACTTGAAACCCGGCTGCACGGACGGACCTTTCAGTGGCTCTTTCAGGGGGTTAAGCGAAATTGAACATTTTTTAACTCTCGGCAAAGCGCAGTGCGCCGCAGCCCTCTTTTACCTGAATGGAACTCACTTTGCACAAGCGGAGTGCTTATGAGGATGGCTTTCCCTGGGGTCTCCTAACTTACTGCTTGCTTGTACTACACTAATATCCTTGATTTGTTGTCTCAACTTAGATGCTGAAGGTCAAATTGTTTCCTTACGTGAAACTCTAATTAGATTATATGCGGGCGTGTGTCTATGCATTTGCACCGCTGTACGTCGACAGTATTTGGTTACAGAATCCGCATGGTTTTGTAAGAGACCTTATTTTTAACCTCTTCCCGCCCTTCCCTCCAACACCAGGTATTTACCCATCCTCTATGCAAGTGTTAAGGGTGCAGGATGTGAGTGCTCCTCATTGATTATTACAGTGCGGAAAGGACATACTTTAAACGAGGAGCCGTGAGCTTTTCCCACCCACCTTGCATAAAGTGCATTCATGTGAAATATTTGGAATGCCTTCCTTTATTTGCCTCTGCTCGCAGCCGAACCCGATGTGGGCTGAGTCCCTCCTAAATTTAATCACGACAAACTAAGAGGAAAAAAAACCACAAACGCACAATCCAAGAATTTTTTTGAAAAACCCAAACCAAAACAAACACACAAACCCAAATAATGGAAGTCCTTTTGACCACATACGCCATGATGGTGAACACAGTGGCTTTGTTTGCTCTTCACGGTAAGGTTCGACCATGTATTTTTGTGGAGTCCTCTCCTTCCTGATACTTTTTGGCTTTTGAGGGATCAGAAAGTTATTTTCATACTCGCTGGTACAGGACCTGGGTAACCCTTGGCAAGAGGGTTTTGCAGTTTGTTATTGTCAACGACGATAACGCCGTCAACATTTCATCCTGAAGCTGGCTGTGGCGTGTTTACTTGAAAACCTCTTGTATATCGTGTACCATGCCAGGTCCACACGATTAGAGGTTAAACTTTCACACGACTCCAGCAACATGATTGCATTTCTGTTATGCGTAACGTCACTTATCATATTACCAGACAGATTAATGCCGAATGCAATTCCTTCCATGACTATAGGTTCAAAAGAAAAGGGAATCCTACCCTCGCGACAGTGCCGTGCACCGGCCTAATCATTCTTCTGCTGAATCTTTATCGTTTTGCCCCCACAATCAATGTCTTTCTGAAATACTTTGTGCCTGTACACACGATATCAGCAAGCCGGGGAGCGGGGAAAAGGAGGGGGATGTGGATCTTCCATGGCAGTGTAATCAGTGCAAGTAAGGAGTGGATGAAATGTGATCCAACCAGGTTATGAAAAATATTTCCACTCGCACCTGGGGTACTGTGAGAAATGTATTTAACGTAAAAAACTTCGAAGGGATAAATCACTGACCGCTCTTCCTGCAGGACTTCGGAGTCCGCGGGGACAGCACACATTTGCTCGGAACGAGCACTTGGCCTCTTAAGTTTTCCTTGTTTCGGAGCTTTGTCTTTTGCACAAACCGCCACGTTGACGCACAGGGCAGGGGACAGGGCAAGAGAAGCTGGCCGGGCAGGGTGCTCTACGTGTGGAGCTGGCCTCGCAGCGGGGTGGGCACGGAGCGGCGGCTCCGGGGGATGCTCAGCGGGGCCGGCGGGAAAGGGCAAGGCCAGTGAGAGGAGCCTCCGCGGGGAGAGGAGCCGTACCAGGGCCGGAGAGAGGGGTCCGGGAGGCTGTGGGCTGGGGAGGTGCCGGGACGCGTCGCTCTCGGCCCTGCCGCCGCCGCTAATGGCTGTGCTCGCCCATTGCCTCCTGCAGGGGAGAAGCCGTTCAAATGTGAATTCGAGGGCTGTGACAGGCGCTTCGCCAACAGCAGCGACAGGAAGAAGCACTCGCATGTCCACACCAGCGACAAGCCCTACAACTGCAAAGTGAGAGGCTGCGACAAGTCCTACACCCACCCCAGCTCCCTGAGAAAACACATGAAAGTGCACTGCAAATCTCCTCCTCCCAGCTCCGGCTACGAGTCCTCCACGCCCTCCTTGGTGTCCCCCTCCTCGGACTCCGGCCGAGAGCCCCCCGCCTCCTGCTCCCACGCTGAGCCCTCCGCGCCCGCGCAGCCCGCCGCCAACCTGAGCGAATGGTACGTGTGTCAAGGCGCGGGGCCCCCGCGGCCCCCCCCCGCGCCCCCACCGCCTCCCCGCCGCCGGCCCCCCCGCAGTGCCCCGGCCCCGCTGCTGAGGGCGCGCCGTGGGCGGTGGCGGGACCGGCCGAGCCGAGGAGCGCCGCCCCGGGCACGGGGGAGCCGAGCGGGAGCGGCGGCGAGAAGCGCTTGGTGCAGGGAGAGCTGGGCTGCGAACGCGCGGGTGGGCCGGCGGCGGGGCCCGGCCTGCGCCCCCGGCACCGCGCACACGGGAGGGCTGCGCCCGCCTCGGCCGGGGTGCTGCCGCCTCCTCCCGCCGTGCCACACACACCCTCTCTGACCGCCTTGCTCCGTCTGTTTACAAGCCAACCGATGTGCATCGTCTTTTCCTATTTTCTTTCCTCTTTCTTTTCCTCTTTCTTTTCTTCTTTCTTTTCTTCTTTCTTTTCTTCTTCCTTTTTCCTTTTTCCTTTTTTCTTCTTTTTCCTTTCCTTTCCCTTTCCTTTCCTTTCCTTTCCTTTCCTTTCCTTTTCCTTTTCCTTTCCGTTCCTTTCCTTTCCTTTCCTTTCCTTCCTTTCCTTTCCTTTCCTTTCCTTTCCTTTCCTTTCCTTTCCTGTTCCTTTCCTTTCTTTCCTTTTCCTTTCCTTTCCTTTCCTTTCCTTTCCTTTCCTTTCCTTTCCTTTTCCTTTCCGTTCCTTTCCTTTCCTTTCCTTTCCTTTCTTTCCTTTCCTTTCCTTCCGTTCCTTTCCTTTCCTTTCCTTTCCTTCCCTTCCCAAGTGATTTCATACGATTTTGGCTGTACAGATTTTCTTCGTCAACAGTACTGTGTGCTGCCACTGTTCTGTTCACCCACGATTTTCTGTGAGAGTGTGGTTTTTTAAGAAATATATATATTATATAAACTATTGTTATCGATTTTGTACAAATGGATCATTAAATTCTTTGATTAATTAACCCGTTCGATGGATGTTTCTGTAAAGAATCTCCTCACTTTCCCTCTTCCTGTATATAACTACATAATATATCATTTCCTCCCCGTCCACACCCAGTAGTCGCTAATAAAGAAAGGCCAGGGGGGGTGCGATGATTGACTGTCCATTTTAGCTCCCACTGGTAATGACTTCTAATACCTAAACATGCCCGTCCCACCCAGAGTGTGGTTCCTGTTGAAACCGTGGGGGCTGAAGCTCCTGGGGGGTCCTAACGGGGTGTGGGACACACTCTCTGACGTCACGCCAGGGCGGGGGCCAGGCAGCCCCCCGAAGCGCGGGGACCCGGGGCCGCTGCTCCGGAGCATCTGCCCTGCGAGTAGCCCCGATGAGAACGAAACCGGCCCCACAGCGCGGCTTTAGCATCTCCATCCCGCCACAGAGTATCAAACCTACAGGGTCCACTACAGTGATTCCGAGAAGAAGGGAGGGATAAACAACAAACAAACCCAAAATATAATAACCAAACTATCCACTGGGGTAGCTTGAAACTACTGCAATGGTGCCGGTTTAATTACTTTAATGTTGTTTAAGAATAGCAGATAGTGTAAGCAAATAAATAGCATGGGCTGCTGGAAGGGGTTTCTATGGCTTGCGGAGTACAGACAGAAGGCTGCTGTAACCGCATCCTCTTGTGTCTGACAGATCACCTCTGCACCCAGGTGACTGGGGTTACTGTGTGTGTACAACTGCACACACATGCACATACGTACGGGTAAATTGGTATCTATAAATATAAAAGCTACAGGAAAATTAATAGCTGGTCAGTGACTAAAAATACCCCCACACCCAGTGTTTCCTTACTGATGCATCTGTATTTTCCTCCCACGGCAGCAAGTCGGTGTTCCCTTCTTCACTCACCCAAACGCGACAACTTTTGTATTGAAATACCACGAATACTGACCAAAGCATGTCGCTACCGGGAATACACGTAGGGAATTAGCTAGGCGAGAGCAATGTGCAAAAGAGGAGACTAAACAGGGGAGAGTTGTGCCCCTCTGCAGCCCCCGAAACTTGTGTCACGGAAATCGAGAGGTGCAGAAACCAGATGTGAGCAGGGAGGATGTTTCCATGATGTCCTGATATCTGTTTATTTCTTTATTTCTCTATTTACAGAAGTATTTGGATGTGCAGGCTAATCACCTTTAATTTTTCATTTGCTTGTTACAGATGTCTACCCCGTTGCTCTCAAGGTAATCTAGACAGACGCAGCTGAAAGCCTGAATCTTTTGCCTTAGACATCAAAGCAAGCTCGCACAAAGAAGTATTTCTTCACAACGGTGAATCTTCATGGTAAGTTAGGATTTCTATGGCAATAGGCAAGTCATACTTAAATAGTGAAAGGCGAAGTCTGGAGCCCGTCCAGTCTTTTCATTAAGGACATAATATTTACGTCTAACAGGGCCTTTTTCTTGTGTATACAAGTATATATTTTTGTTTGACGCGAACTAAATCATTTTCATTTAATTTCCGGTAAACAAAACCCACGCGAACAGGGCACTTGTTCCAGACCATAATAAAAATGGATAAGACTGTCAGGAAGAAAAGGCCCGCTTGAACCGTCGCCTCAGCTCACTTTTGTTTCTGCTTTCTGCCAGGATCAGAGAATGCATTTGGGATTTGAGGGAGAGTTTCTAAAGGCAAGGAAATGGTTTTTAAGGGGGGAAAGAAAAGGAGAAAGGTCTAATCAAGCTCGGGTTGTTCAAAGAGCCTGATTTTGGGGTTGAAAGTGTGAGTTTTATGGTGCATCAGCATGCCACGTTAGGATCGCTATGGTAATGAGGAGAGCAATAGCAAGCGGCCTTCAAAGGAGGCACACTCCATTTGAGACAGTCTATTAAGATACATTTGCACTGACCTTTGGTTTCATGCTAGCTTAATACACTCAATCTGCTCCCCGCTAGAGATAGACTTCCTCCACCTAATGCACTTCGGCGGAGCTGGGCTTTGCTGGACTTCGCCCTCCCCCCGAGGCAGGCTCCTTTCCGGCGCTGTAGCCCCGGTCTCCTTCTCCCCAGAGTAAGGGACTGACAGACCCCCAGGCTCGGGGGGATCTCCCGCCCGCTCTCCTCAGTCTTTCTGACCAACTTCTCGCAGCAAAACTGCCCACAAAGCCTGAGAATTGCTTCCTTCTCTTTCCCCCTCCACCCCCGGCAGGGGAAGATAGGATGGGTACTGAAAGACCCCCCTCCTTGGGCTGTCTTGGCCCCAGGGAGTAGGTGTGCTGATGGAAGTGCCCCAGGACCCGGGAAAGCGGGGCGAGGCAAGGGGGGAGCTGCCCGTGCCCCCCTTCACACCCCGCCCGTCCCCGCTGTCCCTTCGCGGCACCGAGCGGAGGCTCCGCGGTGCGGGGGAACTTGACACCCGCATGGCCGGGGCCATGGGCGCTGGGCCATGGGCCCGGGAAAGTTAGAAGTCCATGTTCCAGTAATTGTCTTGTTGTTTATTTTATCCAAGTACCCTAGTGAATAGGGGAAAAATAAACACGGGGAAAAAAAATTCAAACAGTTGAGTCGTCTTTAGTGCCAGCCCTTGTGGTTGAATAAAAAGGATGGTCCAATTTCTATTGAGCTGAGAAATCTTTGAAGTGGGAGTTATTATCTGAGAAATTCCTGCTCGTCGTCCTAACAACGCTGATGAAACGTAAAAGGTTCTTTGTCAGCGATTTGTTCTCCTCTCTGTCAAACTCACCCTGCCCGTTAGCTTTAAACCGTTTCTAAAGAGATAAAAATCAAACTTTTAAAGATAACTTTAGGGGCCCAGAGGGTGCAGAAAATACCAAACTATCGAATCCTGTGTATAGACATACATTCGGATATATGTGACTGTGTCTGCGTGAAACTCTGTCTGTGTACAAACGTCCATAGATGTCTGTATGACCTTCCAGTTCGAAAGTTGAAATTATGTCCATTTTTTTTTGTATTTCATCCTCCAAACTTTTCCGTCTAATAAATTATTCCTACACGCACTCTGCACAGAATGAGAATCTTGGGCGAAGGCAGAAATGTTGGGTTTCAGCAACACCACTGTGTTACCAACAAATGTTTTCTTTCCAGTAGAGTGAAAACGAGACCGTAGACATAAGAGTAAAACCTTTGATAATTTTAACGGTCCAGATACCTATCAAGCATGTATATAGTGCAATGTATCGAAGTTGTTAACGCATTCAAAGTGATGGCTTCCATATGTTCTCATGTTTTATTGTCTGTGAGTGTAAGGATAGTTGAACTGCATCCCTTTTGTATCTTCATTTTATAAACATAACGGTGTTGTACTGAAATGATTCGCTGATCAAGTTTTATTTAGTAGCTTCTCATTGGAGATCATGCAATACTCTGTTCGGAATACGAATTTCTTGAAGTTGTAACTCACCAGTGTATTTCTGTTTTAGTTGTTACAGAATGATCTGAGCCTAATCCTGCCATTCTAAGCCAATCCATTAATTTAATGGGACCTTTCCTGGGTAAAGACCGAGTCAATTTGCAGTGGAGTGGGTATTATTATTATTGTTATTAATTTTGAATCCTGTCATATTTATGGGAAAATCTAGCACATTCTTTGTGAACTGTATAGAGAAGAAGCCTCTGAAAAATGTAGCTCTCAAAAAAACATTTACAATGTTGATATGCTGTTTCTCTTTCCAAACTTCTTATATTCCTTATTTTTCTTCATCACATGTTTGGTTATGAAGGAATGTTCTGTTGTGTGCTTGAACATACTATTTATTTTTAATATTTGGATTTTTTACAATAAATATTTATAAACGTTTCATTTCTATGGTTATTTTTACAAATGTGCACTTTTAAAATATGTGTTGGTATACTGATGATACCGAGCCATTCCTAAAACACTGTGCAATCAGCCTTGGCTTTCTGTTGGTTTTCATATTAGTTGACAAAAAATTTCCCCAAACCTATGTACTATTAATGTGGTGTACAATCAAGTATTAATGCGTGGGTTTTTTTTTTTTTGTTGGTCTTTAACTTTTTTTAATGTTAATCGTTTTAGGTTGGCATTTGTATTAAAAGAACAAAACAAAACAGTTCTGTGGCTTCATTTCTGGGACAACATTTTTCAGATCGCAGACTTCAAACGAATTGTACTTTAAGCACTGACCAAAGTGTAGAATGTAAAAACAGAGACCAGCGTCACCCAAGTGGAGCTCTGTCCCTCTGGTGTGTGTGTGTGTCCCGGTTCCCTCTGCAGTGGCATCCTGGCTCCTGCCCGGTCAGCGTGCGGCTCTGGGGTCACTAACACTGGGGATGTTGGTCACTAACAGTCTGGGCATTGGCGACAGTTTTCAGCGGGGCCACCCCGAGGGGCTGCCGCTCCCCGCCGCCCCGAGGGGTTGTTGTTTCGCAGGATGCAAGTGTTCTTTTGAAGAATTCCCCCTCCCCAGCCACAATGAGCCCCAGTCACAGTGACACTTTTTGTAAGGTTCCTAGGAGGATTTAGAGCATTTTATGTCTTTTTTTTTTTTTTTTTTTTTTTTTTTGAGAGAGAGAGAGAGAGCAAATTCTATCGTCAGCTAAACTAATCTGAAAGTGAGCCTTCTTCGCCTCGCATATTCTCCTAATCGATGTTAATACGTTACAGGGTTCCGCAGCTCTCGAACCTGCCCAGAGTTTTCCTCGCACGACAAACACAACTCCCAGCTTTGCTGTTCGGAGGGCTGGAGCAGCCTCGGGCACAGCGCGGCCCGAACCCGGCGGGCGCCCTGCGCATGCGCTGCCTTGAGTCCTTTTAAGAAAGGAAAACTTGAAAGAAGTTGCCTAACACAGAGAGATGACAAAAAGTTGGCTTTGGCTGCCAGGAATATTGCCAATAAAGAATACATTTGACTACATGAAGGGAGAGAGAGAAAGAAAGAAAGAAAATAATTTGAGAAATAATAGAATTCAAGAAAAAGGAAAGAAGGGAAACATTTTTACTGGTCTGTAAAAGACAAAAACTGGCCCATAAAGGAAAGGAGGGCTAACAGTACATGCTAATTAAAGAATACAATTCTATGGTCTATAATGATTGAGCGAAGACATGTACTTATTACACTTGACTGTCAACAAGGGAAGGAATGTCCCCTCAGACAACATGGTGAGAGACGTGTGGGCATTATTAGTGGCCCTTTTATAGACATTGCCTTTTCTTTCTCAACGCTGACAAACCATTTTGGAGGGAACCATCCCCTGTTGCTTCCTATCATCGATCCCCATGCAAGGCCCTGCATTGTGCAAGTGCATTAATTAAAGACCATTCATTTAACAAAAGCACATTGTATGTTCAGGAAAGGAAGATTAGAAATATGAATCAGTAACCGAGGCTCGTTTCCGCCGCCTTACCGGGAGAAGCAGAGGGGAAGGAGGTGCAGCGTGCTGTTAAACACCCCGCACCTCCCGGACGGAGCGGCGCTCAGCCCCGGTTAGGCTTTTTGGGAGAGAAACCCTGAAATTGATTACAATTGAAAACAACAAAAAAAGGTTGTCAAGTGTCTCTGTGGGCGCCGGATTGCTCGACCCTGCCCGGCTCCTCGCCAGCCGCCTGCCCCATGGGGCAGCCCAGCCCAGCCCGGCCCGGATCGGTCCGGCGCCCCATCCCGGGGCCGGGCCCCTCCACCCGGGCGCGACCGCGTCCAGGGCTGGTGTGCGTGTGTACACACATCCCCACAAACATTTGTTATGTCAACGGGTTTTTTCCAGCTGCACGTAGAGGCAGACACACGGACCTGCGTCCATCCCTCTCGATCCCTCCGCTGCCCAGATTTTTCCAGTCTGAAGGAAAAACCATCTGGTCCCCCAAAGCCGGTCGCGACACGAGCGTGTCTTGTCGTGAGAAGGTAGAAGGAAAACACAGGGAGAAAGAGGTTATGAGGGAGTGGGGGAAGGACAGAAGACGGATTCCCAGTATCACCCACATGACTTGCTAAGCGGCTCCAGCTTCTCTAAAACCTCTGGGCCATATGTTGGTTTATTTACACCCTTTGTCTTTTCGTGTGTCGCCTACTGAAATAATATTCCTGGGATATAAATGAAAGTAAGCTAGAGTAAACAAACAAGGGGAGCGCCTGCTTAAGAGATATGTAACATTTCTGAGATCCCAGCAGAGTATGTCTTTCCCATGGTTATAATGGGGCCAGGATAGCAATTAGAGATTTTAGTTTAAACCCCTAGATTTTTAATGCCGAATGACACATTGACTCCATTTTCTTCTACATTATTTAGAGTTTTTGCAGAATTGCATTATGAGAGGAGAAGGAGTCACCGCAAAACCAACTCTTTAACAGTTAAAAGAAAAAAAAGGCACAGCAGATTAAGGTGTTCCTAATGATGTCAACAGCTCAGAGAAACCTCCACGACTTCTCGTGAGGCTGACTTTATTCACAACTTCTTCTACATTAGGATCCATCCCGCTCTGAGGCCAGGACCACGTTGGCTCGTCTGCATCAGGCGCCGAGATCCCGCGGGGCTGCAAAGGGTGCGGGCACTAACTGCGAGTTTGGAAATCGGCGCATCAGCTTCGTTTTCTTCTTCATCCGAGGCAGCCAACCCCATGGCCAGGCTGGAGCACGCCGGGCTACGAGGAAACCTTTTTCTTAAAATAAGTAGGACGCTCTAACAAATCGGCAGATTTTTAGTTGTTTGAAGGTTTTTTTCTTTCCTCCCATGTCAAAGTTACCGACAGAATCGGCTCGATACTGTCGTAAACCCTGTCTTCATGTCATTGCTGCTGTACCTGGACTGGGGAAGCCACCTCAGGGTGCGGGGTTGAGCCCTCGGTGGCAGGAGCCGGGGTGAACCTTGAGTGGCTGCGCCGGCCTCCCAAGCTGGAGGAACCCCCTGAGAGCACCTTGCCAGTGCCCAGTAGCCCCCTCTTGCCCCCCCCCCCCTCCCCCGCCTCGCTGCTGCCCCTGAGGATGCCTGCTACAGGACGCCCTAAAAGTCAGACAAAAGCGCGGACACCACCATTCCCCCACCCCACCCCTCAGCTGTTTCGGGAAGACACACAGAAAATTAGTCTCCAACTTTTGCCTAGTCACTGCTGGCTTAAATTATCCTCTGCCCTGGATGCGGGCAGTAGTGAAGCAATGGGAGCTCCTTGCTTCGCCGTCTGCTCCTGCCAGCGGCCAGGAAACAGGATGCATCTGAACTTGGGCAAAACTGGGCTGCCCTCCTGCAGCCCTCCCTCTTCCCTCGTTCCGGGGAGTCCGGGAGTGGGGAGCCAAAGGGAGGTTTCAAGGGGGAAGGTTTTGTTATCCCTACCTGAGGACAGATTAATCCTCGCATATACTTGATAAAAATGAAGATTTTGCTGGGAGGAGGAGGGGAAAAAAATGGGTAGGAAAAGAAAGGAGTCACCGGACTGTTATTGTCTAGAAAACAGGCCACCTTTAAAAACCTGTTGTAGAAATACAGAGACTCTTTTAAGTGTGAAATATCATTTCATTGTAAATAGTCAAAAAAGAATCGGTAATCCAACTTCCGGAAACTGTTCTGAATTATTTCAGCAGACTCTTTTAAAAGAGGATTAGCAGGGCTTTAGGGGCAAAATCCTTCTGTTTTATTCAATCTCTGATTTTATGTTATAATTACTAGATGTAAAGACTCGCGAATTAGTATGCAGGCGTCGTTCAGACATTATGCAGGTGCTATTCTAATCATTCAGCTTTTTAATTAAGGAACGAGGTAAGAAAACAGAATCATAAAAACACTTTTGTGAGAGCTGAGAAAATCGTGAGCGACTGCATGAATAAAGCCTTTATACCTTATCCTGACAGGTCAGACACCAATTGCCTGACTTACGACCTTTTCTTGCTGAAACAATGGTTAACAGCTTTCTCACCTTGTTCCCATTATAGCCTTTATTCTCGTTGAGAATTTATGGAAATGGCCCTAAAATGCTTACACTAAAGAGGGATGCAAAAAGGTATTGCAATTTTAATTGGTGCGTGTCCCGTACAAAGATACTTTAATTCAGGTCTTTCGGGAATTGAAGGACTCAGCTCGGCACGAGGATTTGGGTAGATCGAAACGGTTTGAAGCATAAAATTCTCCTTCAGGAGAGGAGGGGACACAAACAAACAAAAAAGCCACCCAAAGTTGCCGGAATGCCCGGGCAGCCGCCGCGGCTGGGACGGCGCCGGGTCCCCCCTTTGTTCAGCGCATCAGAAGGCATCGTGTTCCTTGATCCCGCGATGCAAACTTAAAGCCTTTGTGGGGCTTTGTTATTATTATTTAATTTCTTTCCGTCGCCTTCCTCCTCTCCCCTCCTCTGCACCCTCCCCACGCCTGGCACGACTGCATCACGTGTATTAACATATGAATGAAACAACCAGAGCCAATGCACTTAAGGTAATACCTATGCTCCGTTCTCGCCTGATTATCTTTTTATAGAAAGTTACATTAACTAATGACATTTACATAAATATGAATAATTAGTAAGGTAAGTAATTCTGCTGCGACTGGGGAAGGCGGAGTAGGGAAGAGCCTGAGACCTGAGCCCAATTTTCGTCTCCGCAGACCTGGGCGCTGCTTCGCCCTGGCACCGGACAGGAGGCACGGAGTCTTCCTCAGGGAGGAGGGGAACTGTCACATATTGTTTTCTCCTTTTTTTTTTTTTTCCCATAATGCGAAATTTTTCTCTTGTGTCCCTCTTTTATCTTCCCTCCAGACCTCCAGTTCTGAGCAGAGTTCAGTGGCTGTAAATGATAGGTTCCCAAAAGCATCAATCCGCGCTCCTCTAGTACTTGGCCGAGAACAATGCAAGTATTAGGATATCAGCAGCACTCGAAATGATCACGCGTTAAATTATTTTGCTTTCACGGATGAGGGGGCTTTTTTCCAATGTAAATCAAGCGCTTTAGTTATTAAGTCTGAACACTAATCTCCAACAACCTTTACATAATGTGGCAGAATGTGCCACACCACTTCGCACCTGCACTCTGAATAGAGCCGCCTTTTCAATGTAAGACACGCTTGTTGCCCCTGGGCTCCAAAGGAGTTGTGTGAATAAGTCAAGCTTTTTGAATACCCCTACTCGCTTTCTCTTCCTCCTTTGATCACAGAAAATGTCTTCTAATTTGTCCTTTTTCATTGTAACAACGTTTTCAAGTCTCTTTTTATTTTCCAAACCACATATTTATAAAGAACATAAATCGCCCCAGAAAACAAAAGTTCTCTCCTCGCCAACTGGCCGAGTAGCCTATGACCACTTTGTTATTCACAAGGAGAAGGGGAAAACAAGGTTCTCGCAAAGACTGTTGCTTCTCGAGTTTGTCCTAAACAAACGTTTAACTTTGGGACGGGACGACGGGAAAGAAACATGTTTGTTCCCCTCAAAAATAAGGGCAGATCCATTTGCCTTGGGGATCCGCCCGCTGCTCTCTCCAGGCTGGTGGCCAGCTGCATTTCAACCCTCTACCGGCGATAAATGGCGAGGAGGAGGGTAGAAGACAGGAGGGACCGATGTCTCTCCTTGACCACTGGAGTGACTGAAGTCTCCGCCAACTTCCTGAGCCCACCAGACAGGTCAGGGCGAAGCCAGCTGTAGCGAGCGGGTTTGCAAGCATTAATTCTTAGCTGAGCTGCCTACTTTAACGACCTTCGAGGATAATGAACTCTAATTTATAAATCCGAGCAAGACGTCAAAGTTAATAGCGAGAGGAACTGCTAAAAAACCCACGCAGGCTCCTTTCTCCCCCAGCCCGCCAGCTCCCCGACACTATTTTTCTTCCGAGTAGTCGGGCAGCGGCCGCACCGGCGCCGAGAGCTCGGTGCCCGGCCCGGCGGCTCCAGGCTGTCCTGCCCGCTCTGCAGCCCCGAATCAGCTGCGGGGACAGAGGCGAGAGCCCAGCAGGGTTTCCACCCCCTGCTTCCACCTCAGACCCGTCTCAGACATCTCCGAGGTGCTTTGCCCCAGTGTCTGCTACGGAGCAGTAGGTTAATGGCATTTTAGTGAAGTTGGTCTCTCTGCAGGCTAAGCCCAACCGAGGAGTTTCTCACTCCTCCTCACAGACGGGTTTCCGGACGGACACTTAACATCCCTATTCATTAGTACGTTAATCAAGGTTGTAATCCCAGCGAAGAGGTGCCCATGCATTCCTGCTGCAGCTAAAGCCGCCTCTCGAGCCTGCACCTATGTGAAGCACCGCGCAGCGCCCGCTCCCCCCTCCGACGGGTGCTTCCACCGAGAGGCTGTTTCCTTACATTACCGTAGGCTCCGCGTAAGAAAACCAACAAACCCTTCTAATACAGTTTAAAACACTTTGATGTCTTGCCAAGAAACACACTTCCTTCAAGAGACAAGTCAACATTTGTTTTTCACATTAAATGGCATTTAGTTGCCACTGAAAAAATGATGCTGAAGGACCACTTTTTAATTCGATGTATAACAACCGCGGGGGTCTAAGAGAAAATAACGGCGAAAGCTATAGACACAAATAACTAAATTACCAAAACGTTAGTATATCTCCTAGGTTCATTAATATGTAACAGACTCCCCAGTTAATCTCCAAAAGCCAGTGTTCCCCCCTCTAAAATAGCACTCTGGGACGAATTGTACAGGAGATCAATCACTGCTAATGCAGTAAGGTTTACTGCAAGGGGGGAAAAAGCTATTTACACCTTCAAATAGAAGCTTTTGAGATTTAAGAGTAAGGGTCATACATCACCAAGAATAAATGATTATGAATTGGTAAACGCGCCCTCCAGCCATTAGCTATGCGACGCGATTTATCATTTCCTGGGTGTTTTTCTTTTAAAATCATCTGGCTATTTGAAAAGAAAAGCATGACGGAGAAAAAAAACACCGCGGGAAAGTTTGTTTTTGCATATACTATAAGTCATCAAAACATGGCTATTCAGAAATAAACGGGGTCACTTATGAACTGCTTAACGAGAGACAATAAAGCCCTTTCATTGTACACTTTTATGACTCAGGGATCGGTGGGCTTCTCCCAGCTCAGCCTCCGGCCGTCTCTGCCTTTTTTCCTCCTTTCGTTGCAAGTTACAAACCCATGAGTGTTGTAAGAAATCATTTACGCCCTAAAAAAAAGGGTTACCAGTGTCTTTCCTTCCCCTGACATATATTTGATTTACATCACAGGGGACATTTTGTTAGTTTTTAACAATTGCCAGTCGTTACCCAAGATGGTCACGAACAGCCGCGTGGAGGACCTGTCCTGGCAGCAGATGTGGGACTGTGGGACAGGACACATCTTGTTCCTTGTCTCCATCAGAAAAAAAAAAAAAAAAAAAAAAAAAAAAAAAAAAAAAAAAGAGGGCTCGTTTGGGTGGAAAACCTTGCAACCTAGATCGGTGGAAGCCGGCTTTGCCCCTCTGGCGATATCTGCATTTCTTGTGTGCGCGTCATTGAATTATCATATTATCATTGAAACTGCTTCGCAAACCCGAGTAAACCTTTTTCCACTTAGACTCTGCTCAGGGCGGTGGGAATGTTACTCATCAAATTAAATAATCTATAATAAAACACATACTTCAGAGATGGGAAAGAATGACAAGCGTGCTGCCGAAGGGCTGGGGGGGGGAGAGATGACGGCCCCCCGCCCTGGTTGCTGGGGGGTCGGGGTGGCGATTCCCAAGGCCCGGTTGCTGGGGGGCTGGGGTGGCGATTCCCAAGGCTGAGCAGCACTCCCGCCGACCGTGCCCTGTGGCCCCGGGCTTGGGGTGGGCATCAGGATCTACCTTCACGGGAGACAGCAGGGACAACCGACGGGGAGGGGGAGCGCCGAAAACTGGGTTCCAGGTGGGAAATCACCTGCCATCTCGTCACAATCTCTTTCGCCCCATAAACAGCTCAGCGCCAGGCCAGGGACGAGATGCTGGCGGTGGACAGGGGAGGCCGTCGAGGGCCACCTATCTGGAGCACCTCTCTGGACGTGGCCTTCAGAAACGTTGAAGCTAGGGGACATCCTTCAGGCCTCTCGGGGAGGTGTGTTAGGGACCTCCGCTCGGGAGGGCCTCCGGGGAAAATATAAAGTTCCCTAAACTCTTACATCCCGCTGCCCCGATACGTCGTGTTTCAATTGTGACAAGTGCCTGTTTTCTTAGGGTAAGAGATTTAATATGTCTGGTGAAAGGGTCTGTGGCAGTGAGGCTCACAGCAGGTAACCAGCTCTGCTAGGGGGCTTTTTAGTCCCACTTCTAACACTCCTAACATATTTGCAAGATTTGGGAATAAAGCGACTTGGTTGTAGTCTCGAGGACGAGCTGAGATTTCTGGTTGTTTTACAAGCTCGTTACAGGCACATTGGCCAAAGGGCACTGTTTTATTTAAAGACAAGACACAGAGCCCATTCTGGGGAATGCAGGGCTTTTACAAAACTCTGCTCCGTGGCTTATTGTCTACTGGGCAGCTTTGGGAAAAAAGAACCCCAAACAGAAAACCCAAACCCGCGGCAGTTGCACGCGATGGGTTGCTCACCCTCTGGGTGCAAATGGCTTGTTGGAGCCACCTGAAGACATTTATTGGGCGATGCTGTCCCCTTTCCTCTCCTGGGAGTCTCTCTGCTCTCCACGGTAAGCAGAGAAGAGCTCCTGCGCCAGCCGCGGAGAGCGGAGGGGGCGGGCGCAAGTGGCGCAGGACCCCCTCCAGGTGACAGCCCCGTGCCCCTCGCCCACCAGAACAGTGGCCACCTCTCCGTGGACTTCACTGGGGCATGAACAAGTGTGCGCTGTGCTGAGAAGCGGGGGGGGCTGTGGAAACCTTCCCGGGTCCAGCCGCTGGGGTGCGGAGGGGACAAGCAGCGGCCGACCCTGCCCGGCTCTGCCCGCACCCCCGGCTTGCCCGCAATCGCGGGCCCCGGCCCTGCGCAGCCACCTCTGCCCGCACCAAACAGCGCCTGCTGCCCCTCTCTCATTTCGAGACGAGGAGTGATAATAAACACGCAATTCCCCTTTGTCATAGGAGAGTGAAGGGAGGCTGAGGCTGCTCCCTGCCTCCCCGGGATCCCCACTGGAATGTCCACTACTTGGTCCACCAGGGAAGACTGAGGTGCAAGACCTTTTCCTCTGAAATCCTCTTTTCTTTATAAGCCCTTTTTACAGCGCAGAGGAAGGAAAAAAATATTCGGAGATAATCTGGTTCTTTAGAATAAATGAGATTCTTTCCTTGAATATCTAATTTTGCAATTCCAGTTCGAAGTAGAGCCATTTCCTCTTTATTACATCATTCTGCATTTTATTTCTATGATTTTATGTTTTACTGCTGTTCCTGTGAAAGTCTATATTTTCAGCGTTATAGAAAGTCTCTGAAGATCCATAAGATTATTATTTATCTGACTTTCTGTGTCTTCGAGTGCTGTATACATTACATAATTGCCTTAAAATGTTTTCATAAATTACATTCAGAAATGTGTCATAGTAAATTACCTTTGTAATAAAATGTAAAAAATGCAAATGGCTGTTGTCCTTTATTACGTTTAAACCATTGGTTATCTGCACTATTGCACTTGTCAGTTGCACAATATGTTGTATAAAGGGAAAGCACAGTTTGATAACAGATAGATGGAACCTCGTGTGTAATCTAGCAGGCACGTACAGTTTGGGTCATTTCCTTATCTCCCGCAGAAAAGACATTATCCCCCTCATATTTACATACTTTTCAATATTTGTCAAACAATCATAAATTATAAATTAATGAAATGTTCGACAGTCTTCAGAGATCAGACTAATGAAGACATTTACCTTTTTGGTGATTTGGATTCTCATCTTTGTAAGTTTAATGACATTTAGACTCTCACGGTTTATTAGGCTTTATTAGATTTGTCCTTCACTCCTGCTGTCATTCAGATGTCTCTGCATAAACATCACCTGCTTCAGGTACAAGAACAAATCGTTTTCCTCCAGAAAGGCTCTGGAGCAGCAGCGACACCACGCCTGGGCGCAGAAGGGTGTGGAGCGGGGCGCCGGGGGTCGCGCAGGCCGCGCAAAGCTGTCCTCGCCCGACGCCACCGGCTGATCGCCACCCCGGCCGGGCTGGCAGCCCAATCCCCGGCCAGTCCCGGCGGTCGGGAGTTGCTAAACGCCCTCCGCAGCCAAGGAACCCATCTGCCTTTGGTTACGCCGGAGCCCGGGCCCAGCCCGCAGACGGGCGCACCCACCCCGACCCCTCGAGGCCCTCCCTGTCGGGCTCCTGGGCGACGCCTGAGCGTGCCGAGGACATATGTCAGCTCTTAGTGCCTTGTTTTTTCGTTTCTTATTTTTGCGACGAGGTGTTCTTGGTGCCGCAGAGCGCTGGGCCGGCGGCGCTGCCCGGCTGGACAAGGCAACCCGGCCCCGCTCGGCGTGGCGCAGGGAACTCGCTCTGATGGATGGTACCCGCCTCCCCATCGCGATTAGCATGCAGAAATTAGGTTGTCCCCAGAAAGGTCGGCACTCGTAGCCCTCCACCTCCGCCTGGAGAGGCACATGCTAAATCCCGTCGGCCAGACCCTGGCGCCATCTTCCTGGGAACAAAGACCCTGGGCTTCCCAGCGTCGTCGCCGCCCTGTAATCGAGTTTCCTAATTGCATTACTCCGTTCGCAAATGTCAGGAGCATGTGTTGGGGCACGCTGCCCCCCCCCCTCCGCATGCCCCCCTCCCAGGGGACAGCCCGGCGTGCCTCGACGGCCTTCTCGGCTCCGCGCCTCTCCAAGGCCCCGGGAGCGGGCAGCGGGAACGGGGGTTGCCTCACAACCTCTGCACTCCGTCAAACAGAGATCGGGTCTAACTAAACCTCGCGCCACGAACCTCGAACATTATTTGCAGAGGCTTCCAAATATTTCCAAACAACGCTTTTTTAAAACACAACGGAGAGTTATTAAAGCGCTTGTTGGTAAAGTGAGCATGTGTTCTGCAATCATCAAAAATTGATATGTACCGCCAGTAAAGTAATTATGCACCATCCTGAGGATACGAGAACAGTACATTGTTAATCCACTTGCACACCCGTTGACTTGCAGCATCAGGCTGCAAATAGCTTAATTAAGTCATACACGTGGAATATAACCATATTGTTACATTGCATTATGCACACTATATCTCAATTTATTGGGACAATTAATGCTAGTGATAGACCTCGGGCGAAAAATATTAACCGCAAAGCACTAAAGTTGCATTCTGGTGACATTTGCAGAATGGGGAGTAAACACTGAAGCAAGGCACAGCCTTTGAGAACTGCGAGGACCTGCCCGTACTTAGCAGGCACTTTGGGCATTCAGAGGGAACGATCTTCACTATTCTCCGTTCCTTAGCTGTGTCCTGACTTGCGAAAGCACTCGGAGGATCAAACTAGCCCATTCTTCTTTACTCCGGGGAAGTTTTTATGGGAGCTCCGGAATCGGTCCTCAGAAGACGTGAAGTCCAGATTAAGGGGCCTTTGGGCCAGAGAGAGTTTCCCCACAGGGCTGAGAGATTGTAACATATAAGGTCTATGATAGCAGGGCGGGCACTGAACATCAGAGTTTCATGGGCAGCCCAGAGCTGGGAGGGCACACTAGCCCTTCTATTAGCTCTCCACTCGTGAACGTGACCACATGCCGGTATTTCCCACAGAGGAGCGGCGAGGTTGCATCCCGGGGTGAGATCCCGGGCTGGCTCCGGGCCCACCGTGCCCAGAGCGTGGCAGAACCGTCCCGGTGCTCCCGGGTCCCGACGGAATCGGGGCACAACGGGTGAAATGTCGGCAGCGTCCAGTCAGTGGTCAGGATGGGGATGCCCTATTGGTGGCCAAGGTGGGCACACCCAGCCCGGCCAGCAGGTGTTCAGGCCCCCGACCCGGGCCAACCTGCCCTCTCACGGCCCCAAACTGGGGTGCCCCCCCGCGTCGTGGTCCCTCGAGGGAGACGGAGGGGTGAAGCTGACTCCAGCAGTGCTCACAGCATCACGTCTCCCCGGGGGGTCTCCAAGCGCTCTGCACAGGCTTCAAAGCCGGGAATCAGCGGCGGTGGGAGAGGCGGGGGAACCCGTCACGCGCAGGGGGCAGCGCTGGGGAGGAAGCTCCGAGGGAGCAGCTCCGAGGGGCAGCGGGGCTCTGTCCTGCCAGACTTTGTCCAGGTCATTTGGGTAAGCAGGCTCAGGTACGCTTCTGGCAGCACGCGGTTGGGACGCACCCCTTTATCGCCGGATTTACCCCCTTTTCTGCAAAACCGCTCAGAATCGATATTATTATGTGGGGAACAAAATATTCCCAAATCAAAACCAAAACCTCTTTGTCTGACCGATTTAACTGCCTCCTCCAAATTTTCCGAACGCCCCTCGATGGTGCGCTCTCACTCCCATAGGGATGAATTCAGTTCAAGTTTCCCCAGCCTGTGATCCTTGGGGATGCAAAGGACGACTTCCAGCCTCTGGAAGACTTTGATTTAACGGATTTGTCAAGTGTTTTGGGAAAAAGGCGTCCAGAAGGTCACCTGAATTCCCCTAGACCTCTCTCCTGCCGACGTCGAGGTGACTCTTTAAGCACAGCCACGGGTGGAGACAGGAACACGGGTTATACCCATGCGCTGGGCAGCAGCGAGGGCTGCCGAAGGTCAGGGGTTGCCAAGTGGGACACACATGTCCACTCACACCCCAGTGACCGGGAGTCCTCGGCTCCCTACACACACACGAGTGGGTGAGCTGTTTTTTCCCAAGTTTTTCCCGCCAGCAAGTTTTTACTCTCGTTTCAGCTCTTCTCGAAAGCGACTGTGCCAGCGGGGCAAACGACTGCAAATTGGATTTTGCTCCTGACCACTGTCGTGACTAGTGCCGTGTTCACCCCAGCAGCGCCTGTCGGGAACCAGCCCCGCGCACGGAGGTCATTTGGAGTTAGGAAACTGCGCAGTAAACTTGCTCTTTGAAAGATGACTGTATCCAGTGCGCGACTCACACACTCGGATAGACACGCCAACCCACGCTCTTTCCTCTGCTCTGTATCAGGCTTTCAGCGGAGTTGCGCCTTATTCTCCTTCTATTTCGTTTAATCGTTTACAAATTAAGCCAAATACTCGATTTAAAATCCCCACCGCCCTAGGGAAATAGCCAGCTCTAGGGGATAACCCTCCGCTCCCAGGGTCTGCGCGCAGCATTCTCTGCCTCAGACTGGACCACCGGCAGGACGTTCCGGCCCCTTTGGAGCGCTTGCAGCACCTGTCGCCCACCCCTGTGGGCATGGCGGCGTCCTGGTCGCGGAGGGAGGCGCAGCCCCCCGCGGGGACCCGCGCACCGGCCGCCGCGCTGCCTACGCGGAGTCGCGGGGGCTGCCCGGCCGTCGGGGTACAGGTGTCTGTGACCATCGGGGTGCGCCGGCCCGGCCTCTCCCGTCCCGTCTGTGCGGCCCGGCCCGGGGACGGAGGGGCTCGATCCGGCACGGCGGGTCCCGGTCCCGCGGCGCAGGGGCAGAGGTGAAGGAGGGGGGGGTCATCTCGGCGTTAGGCACTTGCGGCTGGCTGCAGCCCCCCCTCCCACGGGGAGGTGCGGACACTTGTTCTGCAGGATAGGGAGAACTATGAAAGAAGGGGCAAGAGGCGAGAGGAGCCCGCGCAGGACGGGCAGGGCTGGCAGGGTGCTTTTGGCCCGCACTGCTCCTGCAGATTCTTCTCTCCTCTGCAGAGTCAGCACTACCTTCTCCGGTCCAGCGGCACCAGAAACTGTCCTATTACTAAAGCAGGTGGAGACAGCCTCGGACTCAGGCTAAGGCGCTGTATCTTTGCCCTCGCTTATAGCCAGGACAATTTTCGGGAAGCCAATGGCAGCCTCCGAGTGCTACTGAAATCACAAGAATTATAAAGTTTATTACGCCAGAGGAGATTGGAGTTTACTAGTGGTTTTAGGGTTGTTTGTGAATGTTTCCTAACACTAAACAAGGTCCACACCAAATTCACCGCCCTACCCTACACGGTCCCTAGCCTGTGGTATTTATTTTTCTTATAGTTATTATTCTCAGTTATTATAAGATCTATTTATTACTTAGGAGAAGGACAGGAGTTGGTTCGCAGCACAGACTTCAGTTGCAATCCCTGCGGTCCTTTTAGACTTGTCCTTTCTGGTTCCGGCCGGGAAGCCCTCTCTGGAGACGAGAGATGAGGTGCTGGTAAATTAAAAGGTAACACCTTGCCCGGTGGCTATGAATGTCGTGTCTTTTTAAAACCAAACAAGCAAGCAAGCAAACAAACAAACAAAAATCCTGCTTTGTTCCTGTTCCAGAGGAGGAAAGAAAACCGGTTCGTGACACATGAATTGCAAAAGTTCACTTTTGTTTATTTGTTTGTTGAGACATTTTTAAAGGGGGGTAGTGGGACAAAGCACGATTAACATAATAGGAAGCTAGAAGTCTGAGGACTGTAACTTCAGTGGATTGGTTTAAAGCGGGCAGACTCTGTCTACCTTTGGCCATCTGGCTGGTTTAAGCTTTTGCCCCCATGCTGTATGATTTTAGCTTAAAATCTCTTCCGTTGCAGTGCCGCTTTTATTGAATTCATCAAAAGCAAACTTTGCCCGAGTTTTTTTTTTTTTTTTTTTTTTAAGAAGGGCTAAAATAATAAGTCGACCACTGTGACATTCTCTGGGCTTAGGCCATTTTTCATAACGCAGCTGATACGCTTTTGTGCGGCTAAGGCGACCAAACAGATGAATAACGAGAAAAGTCTCTCGAAAACTAAAGCTTCCAGCTTTTCCCATCTTTAAAAAGTTAAGTAAAATGAGAGGTGCATATAAAAAAAAAAAAAACCTCCTAAATCTAAAACCCAAATCCCATCACGCCAAAGATCAGGGCAATACTTTTATACCTCTGAATGGTAACGATGCCTTTTAAACAACTTACTGCACACACGCGCGCACACACACACACACGCATACACACACACACACACACACACACACACTCGCACAAAACTTTAAAGCTTGTGAAACTGCCCAGGTGGTGTTTATAGGACCGTAGCCAGTGGGTTGTAAAGAAATCCGAGACATTTGAAGGAGATTAGACTAGTTAGAAATACATGACAAAACAATTTTTTTCCCCTAATTTTACTCCTGTTTCACTGTATCCACCGTGTTTAATGCAGGGCTTGAAGGGTCAAGTTGTCTGCAGCACTAAAGAAGAGTCCCACAAATTGTGGTGGTTTGGCAGGCGGGGGTAAGTTTATTATTATTTTTAATGTGTTTTCTCATGAATGTATGGTTGTGTTTAAAGTTTGTGTTGCAAAGAAAATATGCCCTGGTGATTTTAATGTCATTTTAGCCATGAACTAGTTTTGTGTTCAGAATCATGTCTCTAATGTAGTTGATGTTCTTCCTGGAATTTTGTCAAAAGCAAAAAAAACCTCCTGCTTCTCCCAGCAGCAGAGACAGGCAGAGCCAGACCCCACGGTGCGGGACTGAGAGGCGAGTGCCTCTATGCCACAAGGCAACAAGTAAGAATTTCATGAGATTTCGCCTGGGTTCAGAATAATCATTTGTGTTTGGCGGCTTGCTAGGGATTTTATTTTTGGTTTGATTTCTTTTTCATCCCACTGTCATTTATTTATTTATTTATTTGTTTGTTTGTTTATTTATTTTGCACGTGCCACCCCCAAACCTGAGTGCTTTAAGACTACAACTGTGAACCCCGATTTATTATGAAAACTACTGTATATACAGCCTTGGTGGAAACACAGCCATTGGTTCAAATAAAATGACTATTGATTCAAAGTGCGAGCCCTCCAGGCTGAACCGAGAGGGAAGGAATGGGTCATCTTTTTTTTTTTTTTTTTTTTTTTTTTTAATTCCTCTGTAAAAGAGAGAGAGACTTCTAAGCTGCTAGTGTGACACCACCCCCCATTCCTTTGATACTTCTCTATTTTTTTGGATAGATAGCAGGGAATTTTTCCCTATGAGAAATAATACGGTTTGCTTGGAAAAATCTGCAGGCAGATCCCCCTCAGAAATAAATTCCAGCCTTTTCTATTCAAAACATGGCTTTATTTTATTGCGACGACGTGGGGAGGAATGAGGGTAATAAAGTTACTCGGTTCCTCCTCCCCCCTCCTCCCCACGCACTTTCAATGAGAAGCCAAAGTGCACTTCCCTTCCACTGGTCTCCTCTCGCCCAGTTTCTCCGGAGCTGCTCAGCGCACCGAGCCGGCCGGCGATGAGCAGCCCATCTTCGTTTGTCCGGGGGATGGGGAGGGAGAGGAAGAAAATGCAAGGAAAGAACTAAACACCAAGGAAAAGAGGAAAGGAAAAAAGGGGGGGAGAGAGGAAGGGACGGGGTCAGAACAGGACAAAAAGCACCAGCTTATTGGAAGGCACTTGTTAGCAGTGGGAGGTGATGGTGCAGAAGCTGCACCCCGGGCACCCTCGGAGCCTCCAGCCCTTCCACCCGGGAGCTGTCTGGAAGCGATCACAGTCGGCTCACAACTAATAATGCCCTTCGCAGAGGTTTGGTCTGCGGTGCTCGCAGAAAATGCAACTTTTGCCCCATTGGTTAGCTAGGTGAATTAGCACACACTGCAACTGAACAGTACTTGACCTTTGCCTTTATGTTTGCTCAAATGTTTGCCTAAAACACAATCACCCTTGACAAGAGAGCATGCTACCGTGTGACACTGCCTATTCAATAGATAGATGTTCCCTGCCACACACAACCCAGTTCAGCATTTTAAATAGCTTAGGTATTTGTAAAAGCCGTATAAATTAATGTCTGATGATTGCCAGTTGCTGGTTAAAGAGCCGACTATTTAACACGTAGAATAAGAGCCGGCTTAGAAACGCCCCAACCAGACCAAACCAAAGGACCGGCTGGACAGGGATATAAGGTCAGAAAAGCGAACTTGTGGCCACGGCGATCAACAGATTCTTATTGTGTCCCGTTCACAGCGTGGCTTGTCGAGCTGCACTAGCAGCTGGGCTTTGGGACCGGCTATGGCAAACATTGCACGTATTATGGCACATATCCTCTCAGTTCAGGCGCTGTCCGGAGACTGTTGGCGGCAAAGATGTGCGGACTGAGATGCAATCGTGCACCTGAGAAATTCATAGGTGACTCAGGCGAAAGGATGGAGGCAGGCAGGTCACTCTGATGTAAATCTGGCATCCCTCGTCTCACAAGCCTCTCTCGCTGAAATTGGGCAAACACCACAAAATTTTGGGGGGGGGGGAAGTTACCACTTGGCGAGAGTGTGTGAATTTGATCGCTGAAGCCTGAAGTCCAAGGCATCGCCCTGAAGCCTGTACGGAAGAGACCTTGGAGCCGGTTGCCGGGCAGGAGCCGGGCGGCTCTAGGTGGCTGCCGGACGGGCAGGGCGGCGGCAGGGGCTCCGCGTCAGAGGCGGCGGCAGGATGGGACGGGACGGGACGGGCAACGGCAGAGGGAATGGAGCAGAAAACAGTCACCTTTCATAAAAGCAGTCACCCTTCATATTTATCAGGCAGAGCATCATTCATTAATAAAATGACACCTGATGTGCGGCTTTTGTTTCAAAGGACACTTTATTATATGGAAACGTGATTAAGCGGTTCTTTGGAACAGAATATTTATATCAAATGCAGTTTCTGATGTAAGCGGATACCTGCACATCTTGCTAGTACTTCCAGTCAGTAAAATACTGTGCAGTCCAACAGGAAAAGTACAAGTGATATTGCAAACAGTTGCTCTGCTTTGATTTACCTTTACTGTCTTCATATGGAGACTTTTTTTTGATGACCAATTTTTTACTGTCTTTCAATTTTGGGAAACATCACTTCCCCTCCTTCTCTCACTCTGTGTTTTATTTTCACGGCGTGATTTAGTCAAGAGCATTTTGAAAAAAATTGATTTATGTTTATATGAACATCCTGCTTCAGATCTAACGTTAACTTGGCATTAAACCGGAGCAGATAGGCTGAAACCAACAACAAAGCTTAAACAAAACGGTTGTTACAGGAGCAGGATTGAATGGCGCCGAGTGAAATATTCAGCTATTTCTCGTTGCCAGTTAGACAGAGAATTTATTTCTATAAATAATTTCAATTTTTTAAATCAACAATTATATTATCTCGTTTACAACCATGTAGAAAATGGTGTTTAGAAAAATAGCAATCGGACTTCACAAATGAGATATTTGGAATCGAAAGGAATTCAAATCTAATTTATTTAGAGGCTGGGCTGCTCTCCAGTGAATGTGCTTCCGATCACACGGACACGCGTGGGGTGCGTGTCATCCCTGCGCCCCCCGCGCCCCCCGGGTGGGTGCCGGAGTCAAACTGACGGCAAAGGTCAGAGCCTGCGGAGCGCCTTCCCCCGCTCCGCACGGAGCTCCTGCGCAGTGAACAGCCCTGGCTTGGCACTCCTCGGTTCGCTCTGCTCTGCTTTTTGACAGAGTCAAACTTGACCCCGTGGAACAACCTTCCCCACAGGCTGAAATGATACCTTGGATTCTTTGCCTCTGTGTGGCTGGGTTTTGATGTAGACACATGTTCACTTAAGCTTGTAAGTCACTAGTGACCTAGAATAACATAGCACGTACCCCTAGAGGCAAAACAACCCAAGTGAACTTTAAGGCCAGATGATATTCGAAGCGAAGTCGTGTGGAAACCGCCGGGACTCGTTTCAGCCACAGAGAACAGGGATCAAACCCGCGGGGACGGGCTATGCGTGGCTTCACCCACGCACAGTTGCACATGCCAGGTACCACCTCGGCTTGTCGCGAAGGAACTCGTTGGAAAACTTCACCTGAAAGAAACGGAAATTGAGGAAGCACTTGAGTGAAATGGGCATCGACACCGGGAGAGTTGTTAGGAGTGTTTAGGTGTATTTTCCACGATTTTGCTGGTATTTAGTGTCCTTTGGAAGGAGAAGTCTCTGGTTAAAGGAGAGACAGATTATTCTGCGCAGAGACTGTCAATAATGATTTCAAAACAAAACCATTTATTAAAAAAGGGAACAATCTCTATATCAGAATTAAATATTTATATTCCTTTAGGTATAGAAAAGCAAGCGTGTCTATTTTTTTCCCTAGAGCCAAGAAAAAATAATTTTAAATGTTATAACCCCGATTTTAAATAAGGGCTTGCTATGTTCCCTTAGCGACTGTTGTTTTCGGCTAATTCTGGTCGAGAGCTCTTTTACATTTTTCAGTTTTTTCTGTGGAAAACGTAATTCTCTGTGCACTTCGAGAAAAGGTTTGAGGTGGTTTTTGGTTGGGTTTGGTGGGGTTTTTTTTGTTTAGTTTGTTTGGGTTTTGTTTGTTTGTTTTCCCCAGCAGTTCAATTCTGCTCAGAAATTCTGTTCGTTCTGCCCAGTAAAGAGCTCTTCCAGAGCAGAGGGCACAGCTCAGCACCATCGCCTGTTTCAGGAATACCCATATGGCTTGTTTTGCCTTTATATCTTTAATTTCTAAAGGATGAGTTTTGCTGGCAGGAAGATCAAGGAAGTGTCTCTCTTCTATAATTGCTATGCTGTGCAGGTATCTGTAATTAGAATAAGACACTCAGCACAATGAGCATCTATTGTATGAGAGTTTGAAGCACGATAGTTCTTCTTCTGGTTCAGAATCGCTGCCTACAGTTATTCTCCGATTTCCGATGCCTATTATGTATACAATCGAGCCTATAATTACCTGCTGATTTCTTTGTAGTATTTAAAGAGAGTTTGTACTGCTCGGGTAATATTGTCCAGTCGTTATGTCTCCAGAAGCTGTCATGAAAGCCTGAATATACTCTGTACAGTCTGCAAGTAATCAATGAAATTTACGATCTCGCCCCCCCCTCCACTCCAGGCACATTTCCTGTCCAAACAAGAAAAATTGAGATATGAAGGTGTCTGGGTCTCCACAGCACCTCTTACATGATGGCTTTGGAAGGAAAATGAGTGACAGGCTCTGTAGTTACACACGTAGCGAGAGCGGGGTGGGAATTTCCGTCGGGACAGACCTCCGTGCGCGTTGAGATCCCGACGAGCCGCGGGGGCCAGGGCGCACCGAGGGGCTCTCCCCGCCCCATCTGCCGGCGGGACCCCCTGACCACGGCGCCCGGGGGGACCCCGCTGTTTCCCCGGGGGGCGGCGGGCGCTGCCCCGCGTGGGGACGGGCTCTGCCCGCTGGCCCCGTCCTCCGCGCGTTTGCCGGTAGCGGGTGAAGGGTCCAGGTGTGGAGGGCGGGGCGGCGGCAGGCTGCTGACCCGCACGGCGGCACCGCGCTCGTTCCCTATGAGCTCTGTCGGCTGCGGGGGGCCGACGACTCCGGTCCCAGCCGTATCCCCTGATCCTGTCCCCTGCGCTGAAGTCACCGTGGAGACACCGCCTCTCCGCGCCCTCGGCTCTGCTCAGGGCCGTGCATGGCTCTCCATGCACGCCAAACCCACGGTCAGGCCGTTGCTTCCCCAAGCCACCTTCTCGGATGCTCCCAGCATGTGTATTCCAGGGGTGATGCAGCCCGGTGGGACACAGGGCTTGCAGTGGAGATGGGGGTCAACCCATCTCCTTGCCGGGTGCACTTCCACCAGTCCCCCCGCAAAGCCGTCGGAAGCATGTCTATGTGTATGAGGGGGAGGGCTCCCGGCGCTCACTGCTGCCCTAAACACCGACCCGCTCCGGCTTTTTGAGAACTCTGTTATTAAAGCAACATTTAGGGAGTGTTCATAATTGTATAGTTAAAAGGCATGGCTGATGACTCTTAGCCCAGAAGGTCGGATCAGGGTAACAGTCCTCCTCCCCTTAAAGATTGGGGGGTGGGGGGGAAGAGAGGAGAGCCTGAAGTTTATTAAGATTCTCTTACAAAAGAGAGAAAAAAGAAAAAAGAGAAAAAAGAGGAAAAAATAGAAAAAAGAGAAAAAAGAGAAAAAAGAGAAAGGCATTCGTAGGCTGCCACAATGGTGAATCCACCCTGACCCAACAATTAATCTTGGGAAGAGAATGTGACCAGATAGGGTGGGAATTCCATTCCCCCGGAGTGGGGGGGCAGGACAGGAGGAGAAGGGAAGGGAATTGATCTTGGGCCCCAGACCTGCCACATCTTCTTCCAATGGTTGTCTTTCAGAGAGTTGAAATATAGCCCCCTCCCATCCTGCTCCCTTCACTCCAAAGCCTGGATACTGCCTTTAAGTGGATGGTGTGGTCTCCAAGTCCACCCAGTGCCATGCAAAACCACCATCTCAGTAACCATTTTTATGATAGACTCAGTTCTGCAGTTTCTGGGCATAGATCCTGAGGCATGGGGATGCCCCACATCGTAAAGGGTCAACTCCTGGGCACTGAGCTGAGGGCTTGTGTGGGCATGGCATGGGACTGGGGTTCAAATACCCAATGCAGGTTGTAGGCAATAGCTAGGAGACACTTGTAAAGTTTAGGTGATGCCAGGCAGATGCAGCAGTGGAGGCTTGGCTGCCTCCATGTACTGGATGGTGCACCCAGAGCACCCCAGTTGTGATCTACATCCAGACCTGAAACTGTAATGGTACACTGTTGGGACATGCAGTGCTATAACACTCCTTTGTGCCCACCCACGTGTCTTCCATGCTCGAAAAAGGCTGTGTCACCTCTACTTCATGTCTATGTGACATAAAGACTGGAGCGAGGGCCCTGAGTGTCAGGAAGCCTTCCCAGTCCCAGTCTCTGCTTAAACTCTCCAGTGAGGGTTGCATTTGCCTCCATTTGCAGTCCACAGCAAATGTTCCCCAGCAAAACAAACCCAGAGGGGGGGTATGATGCCCTTATTCTAAATTATTGATTTCAGCTAGGAATTTTGAAACTGGTGATTTTCTTTCAAAAACAACTAAGGAAAGGTAGCCAGAGAGAGAACAAGCTCTCACCAAGGATGTCTGAGCTTCCTGAATAAACCTTCCTCTAACTTCCACTCTCTCCCCAACCCACCATATTCTCTTGCCCAGAAATTGACTCCTGCTAAGTAGGAAACCAGTCTGTCATGGAGTTAATCAGTGAATCGTGCAGGAACACGTTTTAGCCAGGGCACCAAAGCCAGTGTAACCGATACAGAACAGACCAATCATTTCTGTTGTTTCCTTTGCTGGCATTTTACTCAAAGGAAGTAACTGTAATGCAATCCTTTTGGAGAAATCAACACTTCCCACTGTTTGAAGCAAGGCAAGGAACCGAGCTGAGTTCAGATCATGAGGGTTAATTCTGGGAGGATTATTTGCATGGAGTCACATGTGAACCCAACCAACCACTTATCCTCCTAGAAAGAACCAGAACTAGACCCAGTTTTTCATCTAGGATTATTTACAGCCTGTCCTACACATGCATGACAATGCTAGTTGCCACTTACAAACAAAGAAATGAAATGCATACTGGTTTGTTCTCATGGACAATCCAGTTTCTTTTCCAAGATTTCAGCATCTCAGGACCTCACACGGTCCAGAATTGTCTGATTTCTTAGAAAAGGGTGTTAGTCTCACATTCATGCCTCTAATGTTTACACAAAATCATGACTTGGAAAAGAGCACCATTTTGTATCATTTATTAAAATATAATGTGATGGGCATGCTGTTAGTTGTATGAATCTGTTATTAACATCAGCATTTATTAGTAGGCTTAAATGATCTTATCTGGGCCCTAAGCAAGGGTCACTGCTACCCCAGTGGTGTCCTGGGCCCAGCAGGTGGGAAGGCCCCAGTCTGTAGGAGAGCTCTCAGGGCCAAGTCTGGGGAGTAGGGGACACCCAGGCTGGGCAGCACCCGTACTTTTTCCTGGCTGCTGGGAAGGGGGAGGAGGAGGGGAAAGGGAAGGGGGGCCTTTGGCACACGCCATGCCCAGGGTTGTCAGGGCTGGAGAGAGCCCAACACATGAATAAACTACCCTCCTTTCCTGCCCCTGCAATCCTCAGGCACAAAAGTAGACCCAAATTATAAAAGCCTGTTCTGTGCATCAGCAACAACAACAAAAAAAAGACCCCTATTCTCCCCTGACTTTGTTCTTTTGATTTTTTATAGATCAAAGGCAGGATAGAGAAAAAAAATTGGCAGGCGAAGATAGACATTGTTCTAGTGACAAGATGAGGGTCCCGAAAGGAGAATGCTTGCTCCATCGGAAGTGGCTGCGTGGCAAAGGGAGAAACCTCACTTTTCAAGCCCCTTTGCGAGGCATTGTCTTTGGGGCTGGCGCTGCTGCCATACAGTAGGGTCCCCATGGCAACGCAACCTGCTGCTGCTGCTGCTGCTGCCCCTCTTCCAGAGTTGAAGGCACTGAAAGGCAGCTGAAGTGACTGGGCTTAAAGAGCAACAGAATAAACAATATTTTGATTCATTGGGAGAAGAGAGAGAGGCTCCCGCCCCCCCACCCCCGCCCCCCGACCCATGAATGCTGGCATTGTCCATGCTTTTCTGAATCTGATTTACCATATCATAACCCCTAGGAAGAAGAAAACATCAATATCCCGAAGGAATGGAGATGTTTCTATGGAAAACCTAGGAATTTTAGTCCATAACAGATCTGGTGTAAAAATCAAAGAGATCAAAGGCGGCGCTCCCAGGAGTATAGATGCGTCTCTGAATTAAAGATGGACGATGCAGACTACAAAGTACTTTTTTTCCACCCTTCTTTATTCAGGCCTCTGTTTCCATTTCAAGGGAGGCGCTGTCCCAACATCATATCTGAGCCCAGACAGTCACCGCGAACAATGCTCGCAAAGGGGGAGAAATGTTAAAGAAAGCAAATCATAACAACCATCCGGCCTGGCAGGATTGTTTCCATTACAAACCCGAGTGCAACAATTAATTACGAAACTGAGAAAAAAAAAAAAAAAAGAAGGAAGGAGGGAGAGGCTCAAGTGAAGCGATTAATATAGATGGCAAAGGCTGCGGGGATTGGTGCTCGCGGCTCTGTGGTTTGGGGGGCAGGTTGGCTGCTCTCCACCACCCCCCGCATCCCAGTATCCCAGGCCGGTGGACCCCCGGGCTCTCGGCACCTCCCCGCCGGCTGCCCTGGCCACGGGGGTTCAGTACGAGGTGGGGCAGATCTACCTGCGCGGGTGGGGGCTCTGCCCACGGAGGGTGAACGCGGCCATGCGCGCCCTCTGAGCCGGGCAGGACGCTGCACTCGTGACCGATGGGCAGCTCCCAGGGTGGCTCTGGATCTTCTCAGGCTGGCACCAATCCACCGAGTGCCACAAACAAAGCAAAAACACATTTAAAACGTGACGGGGACAGTCAGCTCGCCTATCTACCAGCAGTCACTCCACGTGCGGCCCGGATCCTCTGTGCCAGCCGGAGCGATGCCGGCGACACGGCTGTCCCCTTGGGGTGCGGGTTACCTTACATACTCGTGTCCCCGCCCAACCACCCTTCCGAAAGCTGAAGCTTTTTCTGTGCAGACATCCCTGGGCCTTTTTTCCCCGTGACTTTGAAGCGTGGGGGGAGAAACGCGCTGTTTAGAGCCCAAGAAGATGAATATTAGAGAAGTCAATTAAGTTGTTTGGAAACACATGTAGGAAAAAAAACCAAAACCCTCTGGGACTACTGTTATCAAGAAAGCCAATTAAAATGGTTTGATAAGCATATGTATTAGCAACAAGTGTAGCACAGAGGTCAGAAACAACACTAAGTAAACAGAGTTGACAGAAGAGTGAATCTTTTGTGGCTGGTGCGCAGCTGTCCGGCCTCCCTTTGTCCGGGCGGAGGCTGGGTGCACGCTCCCTGCTGCCCTCTCCCCAACTCAATGCACAAAAACAGATTGGGATGTTCTGCATGCATAGGCAACATTGCAGCTCCAGTCCTCCCTTTTCTGTTCCTTCTTTAGGAGACAGGGCTCTCCAGACATTTTTTCCTGACAGTAACAAAGCGGGGCTGTAAAACAGTTCAGAATAGGAGGGGAGAAAGAAGAGAAAGGAGTCCCCGAGGGGGAAAAAAGCGCCATGTCATGGGACAAAAGAATAGGAAGTTGAAAATAGAAATAAAACTGAAAGCAAGAATTATCTTGTTAAACAGAGGTGCTTTTTTTTTTGTCCAGAGTCGTCTTTGTGAAAGTTTTTAAAGTATCACGACGTGGTACAAGTGTGTAAGTCCCCACACATACTTCAGTGAAAGATTCATGAGCTTCCGAGAGCCTTGATGGCTTATTTATGTGTCAGCAAATTCTGTAGCTTAAGTACGTTTTAAAAAACAGACCTAGGGTTAGTCGGAGCCCGCAGACATAGCTTTAAACGTGCGGGGCGGGCAGGGGATTCCACTTAGGCCAGGGAAAGGAAGTGAAAAGATCAAGAAGCAACGAGCCGGTTTCTTTTATTCCAAGTCTGGAGATAAACACAGGCCAAGTTGCTTTCTGCGAGCTCTGCTCACACAGAGACTGGATGCAAACGCGTCAGGATGGTGCCGGCAACACCCGGTTCAGTGACAGAAAACATTCTTCCTGGCAGGCGAGCTGAGGTGCCAGGGCTGAGCTGCCCCGGCCGTATCAGCCGGGCTGACGCTCGGGGCTGACATCCAGGTAGTTTTCTCTCATGGGTGATCAAATAGACACTGTCGGGTGAGAAAGCATAATTTTCTCTGGCCACCGCTTTCCAAGGAAAAGATGCTCGTTTACGGGATGATGTCCCGGCATCACTACCTTGAACTCACCTTTGTTTCTGCACTTGTCTTTCTTGGTTTAATTTTAGTGGAGAAAAAAAACAGTTAAAGAAAGGGAGACGGGAAGGAAACAAGCCGGGAGCAGCAACAAAGTTCTAAGAACAAACAGACCTCCTCTCTGACTCTGCTCATCCTCTATGTCCAATATGGAGCCTTGATCGCCTTTCCCGAGAAACCTCGGACACAGCTTTTGTTAAACCGGAGCTGACAGGGAAACCTCAGGAGAAGCAGTACAATTTCGTTCCCAGGGACAACACGTGTTGCCCAATGTTTCCCAAATTGTCTGCAATACTGTCAGAGTAGCTGCGGCGAGTGTCTTTTGCAGTCCCCTGAGAAAGTGATAGCTCTTGCGCGCTTTTGATCCTGGACTCTGGTTTAGTCAAGTTTCGGTTTAGAAAAGACAAATGCGAAAGCCTAAATTTTATGACTTAGGGATCTGAATATGAATCTTCGGTCTGGGCACAAGAACACACCAGCCCGCTGCAAATCAGAGAGGGAAAATCATTATAGCCTGTCACTGGGGTTGTTCCGGCTTTGAAGCGGAGTCCAAGAGTAAACTTTTCTGATGAATCGAAGTCGTTAAATTTTAGTGCAGATGAGTTATGGCTCAGCTTCTAAAATAGTACAAATGTTTAATAAAAATCGTCTCATCTGTGGCCTTTTAGAATCGCCTTGTTTCACCAGCGAAAATTCAATTTGAGACATCTCACCCTTTTCTAAATGTCGTCTTCCCAGTAAACTGCATTTATTAACATTATCAATTTTCTTTTTCGTGTCTGTCACTCTCATGATTTAAGGAGACTCTTTGTCTTAAAGATTTCACAGTCGGAAAAAGCCGACTCGAGTCGCACTGCCGCACGGTTTCAGAAGCCGGGCAAACAGTCCCTGGGGCGTGTGCGTCGCGGTAAAAGCCCGTCGAAGAGACACGCGGGGCCCGGTCCCGCCGGCCTGGCCGGCTGCGGGTGGGGGTGCGGGACCCCCGCATGCTCAGGTGGGAGCCGCGGGCGCGCTGCTCCGCGGGCTCTGCTCGGCCGCGGAGCGTCGGGCGGCTCTCGGGGCACCGCCCTAGGATGGATGTGCGTGTGCAGGGTCAGCTCCCACCCGCCCTCAGCCCTGCCCAGCGCGGCCGGCCCGGGGTGAGGCACCTTCCCCGGCGCCTCGCCCGCTCCCCCTGCCCACCCGCGGCAGCCGGAGCTCTGGGGTGGGTAGAGAGCGCATCGACATGAACTTCAGTGAAACCAGATACCAGCGTCTAAATTAATACTAGTGTTTTGCAGATTCTATTACCGTTAAAGCATCGAATTAATTAAGTTCTGTGGCTTTCTTTAAGTCGAATGCTATCGCTTTACTTCCATTGATGGGAGGCGGGTCAGCGCTCTTGGGCACAGTGATCAGATACTTTCCAGAAGTTTATCTGTACATCAGAACACGTTCTGAACTGATTCCAGGAACACTCCGCTTCTCATCCGTGAAGCCTTCAAGCTTTGGAGGGTACAGTATAAATAGAGCAGACTAGTCTTTATTTGCAGCAGAGCAGACCCCAGCCCTCCCAAACTGGCCATTTGAAGGAGGCTTTGGATTGTTTTTTTTAGAGGCTCTTTCCCATAACCCCGCCCCGTCACAGCTAGGTAAATCAACAGGCAGGGTCTAAATTACAAATATTTCAATGGGAGAAGGATTGGCTGGGGACCTCTCTCTGTTCATCTCCTTGCAAACAAAAAATAAAACGTTTCCTAGAGCACAGGAAAGTCCTGATGACCTTACAATTCCCCCCGCACATTAAAACAGTGGCTGCACGGCTGCCTGCCTGAGAAGAAAAAGCAATAGACTTCAGAGGAAATTGAAACAGGGACATTTCTACTGAGAAAGGAGTTGGTCTGGTACATCTTTTGGATCAGATCGAGACAAGTGGGTTTGATTTTGCTTGGCTTTACAGGGAACACGGGAAAGAGAAAACCGCACCAAAGTGGGGCCCAGGGCTTCAAAAGTGAGCAGCTGATGAGCCCTTCTCTCCGCGCCAGAGCGGAGAAGGCAGGTACAGCTGAGCCCTGCTCCTGGCTTTCGCAACACGTGGCAACACAGGAGGAGGAGGTCTGTGAAGGTGCTGCGTACCTCTTTGCTAAAAGAAGAGCACTCACCCACACCCATGTTCTCTGGAGCCACGAATGCACCCTGTGTCCCGACCCCTCTTCCGCCCCCTCCCGCGGAGCTTCAAAGATTGTCCTTCCGCGCGGGTTTCCGCCGGCTCTGGCCACTGCTTGCTCTCCCTGAAATAGCAATCCCATCTGGCTCAGGGGGATCTCGCCGAGAGGTTTCCTCCTCCGAGAGAAGCTGCGCCCTGCACAGTGGCATTACAAGGGGAGAACAAACCAGCAAACAGCCAGAGCCCTTTAGGGGAGAAAAAGGCAGGTTAATAGAGGGGCAAAGGCAGGATTTCTCTGGCTGATGGGGATCTCAAGGAGCGGGGGGGATTTTCAGCAGACTTTCAAGCAAACCACCGGAGCAAGGAGAAACTTGCTTCAGTAACGTTCAGTACTGGGTAGCATCGCCTGAGCAGCAGGAATGAGCGCGGAGCAACTCAGCCTGTATTTCCCACGTGTTTAATCCCACGATTACCATTACCCCTGCGTGCCTTCCCTTGCACGTCCTCATTCAGTTAATAAAAGGAGAAGTAAAAAACAGAAGAGAACTGTCCCAAATGCCTTTGTAAAGCTGAGCTCATCCCTGGGTTGGTGTCAGGCACAGCGCTCCGCGTCGCGCTGCTCAGCCGGGGCCCACCCTGTGCGCCGCCTCTCACCTCCACCCCGACATTATGTCCGTCGCGACACGAATCGGGCCCCGCTAGCGCCACACACGCCTGAGAGTTCAGGGCGGGAGGTTGGAGGCTCCGGTCCAGAGAGATTCTGCCGACATCCTCGGAAGTGGGAAGGTTTTCTGGTTTCGCATGGCCAGATCAGGGGCTTTAGGCTCGGCCAAGCTCTCCAAGACCTTCTCAGGAATGCAAATATTTCAATCTTTCCTATGAGAAGAAAAAAACCCAAACAAATGCAAAACAAACCCTGGCCGGGGTAAGTCCCCGCGCGGGAGTTTGCTGACCCCATCCACTCCCTCCCCACCACCACATCCCTTCGCTCAGGGACATCGGAGAGCTCTGATGGTAAAAGGAGAAATTACTTCATTGCCAAGGGTCACATATATAGTAGCAAAGTGCTGTTAATATTTTCATTACACTAAAAAAATAACTCGACTGAAGGATACGGTTTATTGGAACAATGCGAGTGTATTTCAAAGAAATCAAATACCCAGAGTTACTCAATATTCAGACACTCGAGGCTACAAAGCGAGGTGCAAACAAAGCCTTTTGCAGCAGAATAACAGTAATGTGCGGTACCTGAAGTAAGTCACTGCTGGGGAGCTGTGTCAGACACTACTAATTAACCTACTTTTCAACTGAGTTGATGTCAACTTTTTGTAAGCGAGGAGCGAGACGCTCTCCTCCTTGGATTTCATCCTCACCCACCGCGGTTCTTCGAGACCTCTCGGCCCCACCGATGCCCCGGGGAAGCTCCGGGCACCCCGAGCGGGGCGGTGCTTCTGCTCGATGTCCCTGGCCCCGGTGGGGAGACCCCTCTGTGCTCTGAGACTGAGCAGCATCAGTCAGACAAGAGAGGCGGTTTGACTTGATTTTCCGTGGGGTTTGGAGCGCGCTGCGCAGCACCGCTTGTGATTGCTCTTTCCCCAGGAGTGACCCTCTGCGCTCTCGGCGTTACAGGGCAGTGGGCGGCCATAAACTACTGGGGGCAGCTCCCCCCAGCCCTCGGACTTTCGGTAAAGAAGCCATTCTCCGCTTGGGAAAGCAGCCCCTTACTAGGGAGCTGTAACACGCTGTTATTTTAGCATACTCATCAGAGCAGGAAGACAAAGCTAAATTTGCCTCTACACACCCAGGGACACCTTTGAGAGTTTCTTTAGCTCAAACCCACAAAAATCTCCTAAATAGTGCCTACAGTACCACCCTCCTTCCCTCCCAAACCAAAACGTCTAAGTTTCTCATGCAGCCACAAATAAAGAGGAGGACCTAGCCTTTCTCTTTACTGTGTCTTTCCTAAAGCAGCAGCAGCAAAACAAACTGTCCCACCTCAGCTGAACTTACATAGCCCCTTAACTAGGTACAGACTTGTGTCAATTCATATCACCTGTGGATCTGGCCCATGGCTATATATATGAGAGACCGTTAATTATTTTGTTTTGAATGTTCCTGCTAAGGGAGAGAAGGGGAGCTAGAAGGTTGCTGGTAGGTAATCTAGACCTGAGTTTTCTATGTAATGGAAAATTAGGGAATTGTACAAGAAATCAGCAATTTTAATTGCGGCTTTAGGGCACGATTTGTGAGGAAATATAGCACAGAAAAGGTTTAGTGTAGAGAGGAAAAAGCTTAGAAGAACTGAGTATAGAAAAAGTTATTGGTGGGAAAAGGACTGAACCAGGGCTGAATGTTTGCTTTCACCACAGTTGGCAGCAGAAGAGAGTGAGCTTAAATCGTAGCAAAGGGGGTTTGAGGTAGAGGTAGGTCTAGGTCTCCAGTTACAAAGGTAGCTGAGTGTTGGAATGGACTTAGGGAGCTTTTGGAGTCTCTATCCATAGTAGAGAAGCCACACTAGCCTCTGCTAGGGATGCCATGAGTGCGGGGTTCCTGCCTTGAGGCAGGAGAGTGATTCTTCAGTCTCTCTAGTATAACCTATATATTTTAGGTAAGAGAAGTGACAGGTTTTGCACCACCCCCCCCCATCAAATAACTCAAACTTTTGTAGCATCACTATGTTGAAGGGGAAGAGGCTCAGACTCTGTATAGCTGCTCTGACACTGCTCCCAGTAAGGGAGACTGGCTTTGAATATACAAAGGCAGGCTTTGGCAGCAGAGGATTACTATTTTGTCATATTAGTATTAGTATTTTAGGTGTTTAATGATGTACTTACCATATTAAGCAATAAAGGGTAAGCCAAGGGAAAAGGTAAACTTTGGAACGTGGGAGGACTGGGTACTGCAACTCCATCTAGGAGCTGGACTTGTGAGGTCTCCAGCTGTGTACATCACTGAGATGGTTTTGGACCATGTGCTGAGGTGCAGGGACGTCCTTAACTTAAGAAATTCTTTTACTGTGCAGGTGACCGCTTTTATAAAAGAAGCAAGAATCTGACTTTTGAAATCAGCGTGGGTACTAACAGCCCTGAGTGTCAATGTAAGTGGTTTTTTTTTTTTAAATTTGAAATTTTCAGACTTTTAATTCTTCTGCCTACCAAGTCACTAGAAACAAAAACAGCACGTGTCCAAATGCTGAAAACTCAACTGATTTTACACCTGTATGCCTCTGAAACCAAATGAACAACTTTTTCTTAACCGGGGGCTGAGGAAAAACTCTTGGAGCTTGAGTTCTCAATGTATTGAGGGAAGTGTGCAAGGAGTGGTGAAAAATATGGAGGGAGCTATTTGTAATGGAAAGCAGAACAAAACTTTACAGTGCTCTTGCCTGGAATTTAGTTGTCATCCAAGTGTTTCCCATGAAAAGTAACATTCCAGATATATCCACCTGGTAGTAATGGGTACAGCTTTAGAGTTTATTTTTTTTTTTTCCCGGTATATGAACCTGAAAACATTCTTTCTACTGGGACACAAGCTGTTTGGTGAAGAACTCCCACTCTTTCCTCTGCTTTGATATAAGATTTTTTTTTCATTTACTAACATACTTATGGAAATAATTTGCAAACATATTGTATCTTTTAAAGTTTGAGATATTATGCCATTTGTTCTTATGCTGACTCTTAAGTGAAGTCATTGTGGGGGTCCTGCTTAAACAGTGGATGTGAAGAAAGCTTCATGGATTTCATGGGTTCGTGGGTATGGATTTTGCTACAGCATTTCCTTTCCTGCCTGTGCACAATTGTGCATTAACTTTTCACTTTTCATTTAAGAGAAATGACAAAAAACTAAGTTTAGCAGCCTCAGTCACAGAGATTACTATATAAAAATAGCTTCCAAACATAAACCAATGCATTATTGCTATTTTGGTTTTGGGGGAAGCTGAAATAAGCTGTTTATATGAACAACCCCATGTATTTTAACCAGTTGTTAATTCAGACAGAGGCAAAAATTAGACTGGGAGGAATGCTGTATTAAATAAATACCATATGTGTGACTCATCAGCATGTTCTTTCTTTTCATGCTTAATTGTACCTAGGCTTCAAGACCTGACATTTACCTTAAGCTACCAGGAAGTGTCCATTTTTTAAATAATTTTTTTAAAAATGCAGTAAAATTCAAGGATTTCAGTCCCAATTGCTCCATGAAAGTATCCAGGACACTAGGTACAAGACAGAAAGAAAAAACTTTATATGTGATAATTTTATTTTGGAAAGTTTGCCATGCATCTGTTTTAAGAAGATAAACACAAGCACATGAGCAGTGCAGCAATTACGATGCCAGACAGTCGTTTGTATTGAATAGGTCATTTAGAATGGAGTTCTGGCAAGTGTAAATGTCTGCTGTGCTGCTTACAGCTTCTCTTGGGCACAATAAGATTTGTGAAAGTGTTTTCTACTTGGTGTTTCTTGAACAAACATTTTCTTTGGACGAGTCAGGGATCTGTGTCTTTTTCTTGTTTGTTCTCCCTGAGCACAAATGACAACATAATTATTGCATGCAAGGTAGCGGTGGTGTTGAGGGACTTTCAGCATATTTATGATTTTTATCTTTATTTTTTCTCTTCTTCTGGCTAAATTTTTTCAGAAATGTATTAATTGTCTGTATAGCTCATATATAAACCCTATAATTTATGAAATTACTATTATTATGGAGGATGGATAGTGATGTTTTTGCTTTCATATACCAAAAATTTATTTGTTCTCATGTTGATCTTATGAAGTCTCATAGCTTTCTGTGTAGGAAACAGACTTGCACTTTGGAGTTTGTCTGTATAGACACTCACAGGAAAAGGCTTGGTTTTTAATTTTTTTTTGTTTATTTGTTTGCTTGTTTTATTTGGTGGATAAGTACCCTTATAGGAAAATAGGAAAATCTACTGTGTTGCTACTTGTACAAAAAATGGCAGATTAAAACGTGATATAGGATGGTACTTTGTGCAACTGAGAGTAGGATTTCTTAAGCTCTTTACTACCACCTATCATAAGTTATTTAATGAACTATCTGAACATGTTCACTGTTGAAATAATAAAAAAAAATTAATTGTGGGAACCTGAAGAACAGGGTTACAGAGAAACTTCCCTTTTTTGGTTGATCTACAAATTGCAGAGAACTCTGAATAGAAAGACTGTGCAGCAAGACCTCTCTTCTACTGCAGTGCAATGTGATCCTGAGGTGCTGCAGGAAGCTGAGGCAAAAGCCTTGGCTATATAGATGGGATGGCTGATGGTGGCCTAAAACAGCTCTCCAGACCTACTGAAAGAGAAGTGATAATCATGCCCAGTGCTTCTCACATCCTTTGAGCTGTGAGGGAGCAGGAGCATATGTCCAGCCTAGACAGCAAATGTTCCACTTGATGCTCCCTGGCATCCTGTTTGCTGATTATCCACAGAGCAAACATGACTGAGGCATGCCATGATTGAAAACACTGGAAAGGAGATGGGAAAGGGCTCGTGTTTGAGCCTTACCCTAACACAGTCATGGTGAGGGTCATGACATAGGCTGCAAGCTGGATCTTGGGTATGCTCCTGAGTTCCACAGACTGCAAGCAGCAGCTTGGCCTTTCCAGGCTTTTCTCCTGACTCCAAGGTTGTGATACCCAGTTTGGTAAAGAACAGGTAACTTCTTTTGATAAATCACAATATAGTTCAGAATTTAATGTCCGAGGATTGACAGCAGTGGACAGCACTGTGGCAAAAAGATCCTAAAAACCCCAAACTAGCAGAATTTCTGGATCATCCACTTTTAGCCAATTTAAGTCATGAGTTGTAGGAATTTGGCAGAGAACTTATTTCGATAATTATTGTCTCAGGTCCATGTACACCACAGATGTAACTAAAAGTAACCTTTGCAAATCCCAATACACAATTCCTGCAGAATCTTGTGATGAGGTGCATTTGTATGGATGCTGATGTTTTTTTGAGCTGCCATTGACTTCTGTGCCACGTGAAGCTGAGGTGGTCAGAAAAATGTAGTAGCTGGGACTTCTGATTCTGTTAAAGAGCTGATGATGGCTGGTGCAAAGTCTTGCTGACACCTGCACTATTAACCTTGTTCTGCAAGACCTGGTTTACTTTGCTTTTTGATCCACATCTTGAGACTGACCGTTCAAGTGTTTACCATCAGTTAGGGAACTGCTGCTAGGTGAGGAGGGAAAATGACTGGCTGCTGCTTTGTAGAACACAACTTTGCTGATTGCTTCCTTGAAAAGCATTCCTTTAGCAGCTGTGGTACTGGGTACAATGGCTTAATTTCAAAGAAGTGAAGTTGTCAGTAATGTAATGCCTGGGCATTTGACTGTTTTGTGGTGTTCTCTACAGCTCATACTAGCAGGTCTGTTCCTTACTCTTTGGGGCAGAGGAGAAAGCAAAAGGTCTCTTCCAGACAGCAAAGTCCTCCTAAAAGAATTTCACCGGGAATTCCCTTATTTCACATATATTGTCTGTTCAATGAATCTTTGCTTGACTTATTCTTGTCCTACATTCAATACTTTTACGGAGAGTGGAACGTACCTTTGTTCTCTAGGAAAAGATTTTTTTTTTCTTTTTAAATTTCCCCTCCTATTGTTGCTTTTCTTAAACTCTAAATGTAATTTCCTGGTTACTGTGTCACCCTTGTCTTGCTTGGTATGCCCTGAAATGGACTTGTTTTGCTGTGGTTTGCTGTGGATTGCGAGTTTGATTTAGTTATTTTTGCTTTGGCTTGCATGTGTTTTTGAGTGTTACTGACTGTATCATTCATCCCATTACATCAGATACCAAACTTTTTTTCCTGAACATCAGTTAGATACAGAGTCAGCGACCAAAGATTTCTGATCTTTTAGGGATATTCTATAGGCCTCTAATTTCAGATCACTGTCACACTGGTGAACAACAAGGACCTTGGCAGACTTCAGATTTATGTGTAGTAGAAAAAAAAATTGAGCCTCTAGATATGATATGTCTGGTCTAATTCTGGTATGGTCCAGTGAGCTGTGCAGTCTTCTGCTTGATTTACCTCAGTGTAAACAGTGTTTGATCTCCTCTCCCATACTGGTCTGGTGCCCCCTCCTTAAGTAAGGAAGTCAGGAGAAGTTTTGATCCTTATAGTCAGAGCAGTGGCCTGGCCTCCCACAACTTGTTTTATTTGAGGGACTCCCCAGCCAAATCTCCTATGTTCAATTGGATGCTGCTGCTTCCAGGATGTGCTGTTCATGTTCACCCTGCTGTGCTGGCACTTCTCTGCATGCCTTTAGTATGTCTATCTTGTTATGAATACCCCAAGATATATGGGTAGCCTTTATCACAGTCTACTTGAATTCCTTCTTTATTTTTAGTGGATCACATAGATCTGATAAACAAATGTTTGTTTTCATCTACATCATAGACCCGAATGCTTCTTTTGGCCTTTTGGCTGTGTGCTTGTTTGTGAGTGAGTTCTGCAAAAAATCAGTACAGCAGGAAGAAAATACCTTTCAGATGTGCTTTCTCTGGAAAAAAAAAAAGAAAAAATTCTCATTATTTTCCAACATTATGCATAGTTATGGTATTCCGATTTAATTACATACAGAATAAATATAACACAGACCCCAAACTGGTGAGATCAGCTTTCAATCACAGCAGGCCATAAGCTCTAGTAATTAACCATACCTCCACAAACCATCCCTGCTAATAAATCCAGGGAAAAAAGAACACAGCAGAGGAAAAAAAGGAGAAATGAAAAATACAAGATTTTATAGCAAAGGGCCAAACAGCACCCTGATGTATACACAGTGCATCCCTCAGAAAACATATGGTGGTAAAGCATTTGTTTTCCAAGCTGAAATGCCTGAAGCTGGGGATCTGTAGGCGAGAGAGGAGGTCTGCCTTTGAAATGAAGATGTGCTGGGGAGCTGAACAGGGAGGCTGTGGGGTGACTGAGCTCCCTGTCCCTTCACCCATCAGCCCTGAGCCCCCAGGGGAGCGCAGAAGAGGGTGGGTACCAGGGAGATAACTGGTGCTTTGTGCAGGAGCTGGCTCAAGGCAAGGCCTGTGGGAGCTGGCAGTACCACTGCAAAGCCCGAGACAAGAGACTGAGAGTAAATATGGACTGTCCTCTCCCGTGTGGATTGGTAGGGCTTCCCATGGAACATCCCTGTTGCTTTTCAATGGTGGTTAAAATTTCCCACTCTATTTTTGATGTGGCACATGCAGCCTTCAAAAGTTCTCAAACTAGAGTCTTAACAAAAGGATATAAAGCAGGGAGTCATTCTTCAGTTAAAAACAAACAAAATTAAACAAATTCTAAATGAAACAATGGGAATTGTAGAAAGATCACCTGTTTCATTTCAGTCAGGCCCCCAGAGATATTAAACACACTTACTTCACAGACTTAATTGCCTCAGGATGAGGCAATCCTGTATATCTTTTTTAGAACCATTAATAACCTACTTCACCTGATTGCAGCAAGTATTTTATTAGAGGATTTGTCAAATGGTAAATGCAAGGACTTTATGCACAGATAAACAACAAAAATTGACCAAATTTAGCCTCCACTTACAGCGAAAGCTCATTTTTATTTTAATCTTCCATTTAATTTGAAACTTAATAGCTTCTCAAAAATTAAACCTACGTGATTTTCCTCCAACACTTATTTTGATTAAATCAAATATGCTCGTTTCTACAATGCTCAGTGCCTTGTTATGGAGCATTGTTGAATATGTGTTATTTTATATTTGCTCTTTTTATTCATTACATGAAAAGCAGAAATTCTTAAAGGACAATGAAAAGCTAGCCATCCACAATTTATGTTAGTCCTCAAATTTAGATATATTTATCTGCAAGCACAGAGTGCCGTGCTTCAGAAGAAGCCAAAGCACGCACACAATTGGAATGTCTGGCTACCTGGACTGCAGAAAAAGTCTGCAAATTTCAGGGTGTTTTGGTGACAAGATAAAGCAATGCAATGACGCTGCAAAAAATGAAGCTGCCATCCCAGTAGGATTAGATGTTTCTAGCAGGCAAGGTGTTTGTGAGCAAGGGGAGGTCGCTGCTGCGTGACATCCGACCCTGGTTGGCCATGCTGAGAGAGAGGGGGGCAAACTGGTGGGAATCCAGAGGACAACAGCAAACAAAAGCAGGAACTTAGCAAATTTCTTCTTCCAGGAAAGATTGCAATAATTTACTTTCTTTCATATTAAAAGGAAGAGAATGAGGGGCCTCGTCTGTGCTTTGAGATGGAGAGGTAATAATGAAGAAAAAGCTGTCCACTGTTTAATTCTGTGTAACTCTTTTCTAAATTGGCTGATATTTACAGGAAGGAAAGATTAGGTTGGATATTAAGGAACAATTTCTAGCTGCTGGGATGGTGACACAGGGAACAGACTGTCAGGGTACATGTAGAAACCTCCCACATGGAAATCTGAAAATCTAAGTCAGACTCCTGCTGTTTGGAGGCTCTTTGGAGACAGGTCATCCAGCTCCAGCTCTGGGGCTGGTCTGGTGCCCTGCTCCTCAGCACGGTTCCTGTGGCTCTGTCCTACTGCAAGGTCAGGCAAACATATATGCAATACAGCTGAGAGACTTTCCTGTAAAATAACACGACTGTATCTGATCCTCAGTATCCAATACACATTTCTGGCTGGGAGTTAAGACATGGACAGAGAATGATGTCTGTCTCCCCTGCTCTACAGGGCTGATACATCTTCTGCTGAAGCTGCTTTTAACAGAATTTTGTATTATAAATTTACATTGCCAATTTTTCTTACTTTTCTTAAAATAAACAAACCCATGGCTTTGGCACCACCTTCCTCAATTCTAAATATTCTTATCTAGAATACCACTGTGGTACCTCATAGTGTTTGTGATTTACTTTCTCACATCACTACCCTTTGCAAGATCAGTCTGCATCCCTCACAGAGCTCTGCAATCAGGAACTCCCTCTTTTGTCTTCTGATAGGGGGCATAGTGTGAAAAGTGGAAAGCAAAAAGAGGATGTGATTAGGAAATAAAGCTCTTGGACAACATGACATTGGCTCTTCTTAGTCTCATTATTTTGGTTTTCAGTTGAAGTACACATTAATTAAATTTAAAAAATTATAAAATATAGGAACTTTCCTGTACCTATTAAAATTGGTGTTCCGATATGCCTGCAGATTCACAGAGAACTTTCTTGTGTACATTCGAATGGAAGCTCAAGAAGAAGTTATTAAAAAGAAAGGAAATTACTGCAGAAAAAGTATTTCCTTATGAAATACATTATGACTTACTCTGCTGTCATTTATTGGTAATTTTAAGAACATTGTGAAAAATAAGGACTGATTATGAATCCTGTGTTGGTGAAGATTAAAGATTCCCCTTAATTCCTGATGAATTATTCCAAAAGGAAAATACTGTGTCTCAGCAGTAGATTCTGGATATCTGCTTGCTCTTTGGCAGGGGAAGGCAGAGACTGGGACTCTTCAGCCTCATGCTGTCTGTATTCTGAGGAGAGTGCACTGACAGTTCATCAGATAAGCTTGCCCCTTTGACTAGTTGGCCAAAGGAGGAAGATATTTCTGTGAACAAAATGCACTTTAGCCCTAAGCTTGTCCCAAAGCTTCTAAATTTCAATTAGAAACCTAACCACAGGCACCATTAATGCATTTCTTTTTCAAACCAACCTTTATTGCATTAAAATGAGATGGGATACGTGCACTTACACATAAGAGGAACACGATGGAGAAAAATCAACCTTTAATAATATTAGTGTATCATCAATCACAAACTTATTAGCATTCATTTTCAGTGATAAAAATTCAGCTGATTCCAGTGCCCTTTACTAGTCAACAGAAGCCAACTAGGCACATCCTGCAGGTGGTCAATTCTGCCCTGTCTTTCTTACAAATAGGCTTGTGCCTTTATTTTCTCCAGTAAGTGTTCTCAACATTGAAGGACATTCACTCCCCCAAGAAGTGTCCTATCATCCACTGACTTGGGCTGCCTTTTGGTTTCTTTTTTGCTTTCTAACAGTTGTTCATGTTACTTTTTGACTGGTGACACATCTTTGCAAAAAGGCTGGAGAACACAGCTCAGAAAGGTTTGTAGGTAGGCTGTTTGCATGTGCTCTGCTCACCAGGCTTCCAACTCAACACCCCTTGGCAGGTTGAATTTGAACCTGATCTTTCTGGCTTATAATCTGAATGTCTTCTAGGATGTTACCTCCTAGGAACACCAAAAAGAGTCTTTCTTTAGCTGTCTGTTGCAATCAAGCTGCTGCAGTCACTGAATGTTGTGGAGTGCTCAAGCCTGGTAAACTGGTGCTCTGCAGATGCCATTCCTTCTCACAGGGAAAGGAATGACTGGTTTCAGAATGGGAGTGGTGCCAAAATGCTTGTCATTAGATGAAAACAAAAGTAATTTATTACTTTAAAAAATTTTTTTTAAAGGTAAGGAGAGAAAAATATGCAAGCTGGAATTTTTTATAGCAGCTTTGCAGAGTTTTTTATTATGGGCGCTTACATTCTGTTTAAGACTCATTTTAGGTGATTTATATTCTGTTTCAGTCTTGGCCTAAGGTATCAGTAAGAAACTTATAACTTTGCAGTGATCTGAAACTCTCTGGAGAGTCAGATTTCTATTGGAACATTAGATTTGATAGAAAACAAGGTGTTTTCTACACTTAAGACACTGGATCATGAAAGTATAGAACTGGAGAAAACCTCCAGAGGTGAGCCAGTCAATCCTCATTTCCCAACTATAGCTAAACCCATGTCTTTAGTGTTGGTGTTGAACTGCATATAGGAGATAGTTTGGGAATGGGAAAAGAAGAGTGGAAAACTAATAGCGTCAATTGATTTCCTGGTTTAGGATCCAAGGAAGGGAGAGTGATTGGGGTATGAAAGTTGTAATTTTAAATTTATACTTTAATATATACTTCTGTGTCTAAGGAAGCATGCCCTTAAGAGCCTCAGCATAGTAGTAGTTGTAAGTGATATCCTAAGAGCAACACTACTCCTACTACTTCTCCCACTTAACCTTTGAAGGACACTCTTCTCATTTTGTGATGGTTGCTGCTCAGCAATAGTGGTGACAGAAAGTCTCTGTGTTATTACATTTTATGACATCACATAGTGTTCTTTTGGCTCTGCTAAATTCTGAGACCATTTTGCCATAGCTTTAAATTTAAATAATTTTAGTCAGTGCCTGACGAAAGCCCCTTGTCCTGACTGGGACCTTCAGCCCCATTTATAACTCAGCTGGTAGAGTATACTCTTTGAAGTCAGCTTGGATAGTGAGTTATTAGACAATGACTGGCTTCTCCTTTCAGGTGTAAAGTACTGCATGAACAGAGTTTCATGAACTCCATGTATGGGAAGCAGGATAAACATGGGTCTGTACCCATTCTGTAGGCAGACGTGCATGGGATCCCTTTCTCTTCAAGGAGGTGGAGAAGAGATTTTAAAGAATTAGAAGACAAATCAAGAAAAATCTTTATTTAAGACTTCCTTGTTTGGAGAACAGGGTTTTTTGTTTTCTTTTGCAAATGGTTTGGTGTCAGTGTGTGGGCAGCTTTCATGGTGCAGAGCTGGAAAAGCATTCATAAGGAACAGGGGAGAACTAAAACAAAGCCTCAGAAGGGAGTTGCTGTTATTCAGGAAAGTCAATTTATGCCTAATAACATTATTTCCTTTGCTTTAAAGAAGTGTTCTTTGTCAACAGAAAAAAAAATTATATTTCTGAAAAGAACTGTTTCCCTATAAATTTTAGGTAGTAGAGTTCTGAAGTACTCCAGGTGCTCCAGGAATAGAGCACATCCAGATATGCTCAGTTCTGTTGTACTGTCTTTGTGGAATGGAAATTTTTCTCTATTTGAACTCTGTATTTTTACTTTGACTTTAAAACACTGGGAGCTTTATACAAACTGTTTTGTGTGGAGTTTTTAACAAGATCTTCATGGTCTGAATTTCCCATCTCTGCTGAGCAACTCATCAAAGCTTTAATCAAAATCATTGCATTCTGCAATCTGTATTTTAGGTACCTCTGGCAGACAGAAGTAGCCCATTAAAGTTCTTCTCCAAGGTCTTAAGTTGTAACAATGATGAAAAGATTAAAAAAAATACATTCAAGTACATCCTTCTAGTAGCAATACTTTGTAGACGACCTTAATAAGTGGATCAAATTTCTTCTCCCAATTAAATAATAATCAAGCAAGACATATCTTAAACTTTTACCTTCTGTAGGCACAATTGAACGAACTCATATCACAAATACAGAGCTTCACAATCTACCATCCTTTAAGATATTAGCTCTTTTTTTCCTCCACTTAGCTGACATGAGACTGAAGATGAGGTTTTTTTTTTTGGTGACAGTCATGACCAACATAATTTTTCATCTTGGGACTGATTTTATTTTGATAAAAATATCTGACATAGTCATGTAAAAATATGTTGTAAGCTGGAACACATTAACTTAATGCAAACTTTTAAAATTTTTAGAAAATTGCATTATTTCATGCAAATGATGATTTCTTTTTACCTGAATATTAAATCCAAAAGCAAGTAAATGATCTCCTTCTGCTTATACAAGAGTTCTGTGAGAAGCATCATCATTCTTAATGTTTGGAATAACCTTTTTTGTAGTGGAAAGGAGTGGAGAAAGACAATTAGTATTTTACTTTTCTGTACTTTAGTATACACCTTCCAAGTGAAAGTAGGTCCTTCCTTTGGGACAAAACCTATCCTGAATATTTCCTCCCTGGCCAGGGAAGGTGCTTCCACTGCCTGTGAGGGGCTTTGTTCAGTTCTTCCAGAAATTCTAAATCATCACTTTATTGTTGGTGTGAAAATGCATGTTCAAGCACTGTCTTCAGCAAGCCTCAATGAGACTAATCTTGACTTCTGTAGACACTGTTGTTCCCTTCAGAGTGTCCTTTTGCTTAATGAATATCTGAAGGCATCAGCAGGATTACTGTGGAAGCAGATATCACTGTGCTTTTAGCATAGGTATAGTGTATTGTGCTATTTTATTTGTCACTGCCACTTTGAGTTCTTAATTCATTTGGCTTGACACCAGCACACCTGAACAAGACTGGAATGGTGTGACTAGGTTAGGGCAAAGGAGACAAAATGGGAGATGAGCATCAGTTAGTACAGCATGTCCCCTTGTGTTCTCCAAACCTTCTGCATGGAGATAGTAGAGGGTGCTGCTGAATCGTGTAGGGCCTTCAACTGATATCTTCTCTCAACCAGGAGTAGTCTGTATTGTAAATATAAAAGTGTAGAAATCATAAGAGTTGCAGAAAAAAACTCCACAATTAAAAAATAAAATCTTTAACGATATGAACATTGTCACTTTTGTTTCTTGGCAGAAGGCACTTGTTAGTAACAAGGTTTTTTTGTAAAAAGTTATTGCTGCAGTAGCTGAAACTGTTTTTTCACTTCTAGTTGGCAGAGGAAAGATGTAAATTTATTTGTGCTTTTACAGCAACTATTTGCCTATTTATATTTATGTACTTAATATTTTGCTGTTATGGCATTAGACTAGTTCAACACCGTCTGGTGGAACAACTTCAAGCCATTGAAGCACTCAGACAGGTTATCCATTTTCTGAAAAAAATCAGATGTTCATCAGGCACCTGTGTTGTAAATTAAATTGCTCAGGTGGTGTTTCTTGGCTCCTGAACTCTGAGGTACCTCTGAAGAAGTATTATGCTTTCTCCTCAATGTTGTGTTGAGAGTAATGCTTAATGATTTCAGGATAATCTAGTATTTAAAACAATAATGTCAACTCATTTCAACTTCTTGGCTGGCTGATACTTGGTCTAATTCAGGTTCTTTAATCAACACAGTATTAACAATTGCATATTATCTGTATGTCTGGAGCATTCTTTTAAAAACTGACTAATTGTCACATAGCGGCACAAAATAAAATGCACATAAACCCAACAAGCACCAGGTATTAAAATACCTTAACATTTATTCACTGTCTTATTATAACATCCAAGAATGGAAGAACTCAAGGGATGTCACTTAACAGTTCAAAACCACCCAAAATAAATGCTTTTCTATACAGTACGTATTTAAGTTTTGAAACCTTTTGCCACGGGCTGCTAAGAAGTCATAGGAGTTAAACAACTGATTGGACAATTTAATAGAAGAAAACACTACTGAGAGCTAGAAACACCCATTTCAGTGTTCAGGAAGTGGTTCAGGAAGTCTCTGTTCAAAAAATGGCTGGAATTGAGACTATTCCTATTTGTCTCCCAGTCTGCTTGGCCTCACTCTCCAGGCACCCACCCTCAGCCTGTTGGAATAGGATACTCCATCAGATAAACCTTGATTTTACCTACAACAGCTATTCTTGTCCCAAAGCAGGTTAAATGGCCAATCAGCCAAGAGAGAGGGCATATTTATTCATGTAGATATACTGACTGTTTTATTAAAAAAAAAAGGTGGCATCCTTACCTAGAACTAACCCAAACCCCTCTGAAGTAATTGACTCAACAAGCTGAATTCCATTATAAGGTAGTTTGAACACTGGAAATTGTAATAGCAAAAGTGTAAAAATAGCAAATTATTTCTACTAATGTGTTAAACGATTATGCTTGTGGCAAAGTGTTGGCTAAAGGCTATAATAGAAAGAGCATGACTTTCAATTTCTTTTAAAATATTATAGTTGTCCAGTATTTTTTGTACTGACATCTGGGTATTCCAATATCTGAAGCAAATAGGCACAGAAACAGAAACCACCTGGATTTCCAAACTCCATACGTAGAACATGTAAATGCTCACAGTTTTGCTTTGCTTCCTGTCTTTGATTTTTTTTTTTTTCTTTTCCTGCTCTGCTTATTTGCTTTATGAAAGCTTCCTAATTGCTTTATTTTTATTTTTCGAGTCTCTTTAAATAAACATAATGTTGTTATTCTGCAGATGTGTAGGGAAACCCTGACCTCTGCTGAAGCCTAAGGGAGACTTATTGTTGTTATGACTCCACTCCAGGACTTCACAGTCATAATCACTGGGTCTAGTGAATTTTTATATTTATGATGTCAGGACCAACCTAATCAAATCTAAACTTCTGTATAGGTCATGGTATGTGTTTCACTTAGTTTTCAGTGTTGAGTATTCTCCTTTTGTTCATCTGTGTAATGGACAACACTGAAATATTGCTTTGGGTCTGGATGCAAAATTCAGCTGTCACACAATATTTGGCTCACTAGACTTCAGTAGTTAGATGAAGAATTAATTTAGACTGTTGAATTGAAATAAATTCAGTTAATTGAAGTCAGTCAATAGGAGCTCTTTGTACATATTTGAAAGAAGAATGTAGACCTTTTTAAGTCTAATCAACTACAGAACATTATTAAGTTCCCACAAGAAATGGTTTAAGTGCAACGTGATAATGAAAAATGAGAGTGAAAAAATTTTGTTCACTTTGAGTAGCTCTACAATCTAGAATCTGAAAAGAAACCACTTTACATAATGGAAGGAGATACTTACAAAGCAGTCAGACTGAAAAATACCTAGAATTATAGGGGGTGGCAAATTAGAAAAGAGCTTGTAAAGTGATACAGCGGCAAAAGTAATTTTAGGCTGGAGAGATATCTTTTTAGAAACCAAGGAGGTGCTAATGCCTTTATTACGTGAAATGGTGCCTGCAACACCACACTGAGATCTGTGAGCAGAAAAACATCAACAATGAAAACAAAGTACCACAAACCTGAAACATCCTTTGGAGGATGGGGCAAAAGTGCGTACTGTATACCCAAATGCTAATGCTTTCACTCCGCTTTAGAAATACTAATTTAAGAGCCTCCTTAGTGCTTTAAAAGCCAGATAAATGTTGAAAAAACAATATGAATAACCTGATGTTTACCACCTCTTTTTTTTTTGCCTTTAGATGGGTTTTAACCAGACAGAGGATTTTGAACTAAATCTTTAGGCTGACTGTCTAGTTCCATGACTATCTACTAATACTGACTTTGAGAAATCCCATGCTAAATTCCCCTGTGTACATCAGTATGCCATTTCTTCAACCTATCTCATTCTCACAATGAGTCTACATCTCTTGCCTTATTGTTGAAGACATCAAAATGAGTGAGGCAGCTGTACAGTTTGCTTCAAACTGCAGAAGTGTCCACACTGGGCCAGGCTAAAGGTCCATCTAGTCCAAAATCCTGTGCTTGACTAGAGCCATCAACAAATGCCTAGGGGAGAATGTAAGAACAATACTTAGAATTGCACTCTAAGCTTCTTGTGGAATTTTCACCTGTGGAGATGTTGTGTTTCTGTTTACCAACCCTGTTGAGTTTCTTTTCTATTAGTATCTCCAGATGCTTTTCAAATCCATATAGATTTTTGGCAGTCCCAGCATCATCCAGTGAAAAGACTTCTTTACCTTGACTATACACTGTGTATCAAGAATGCCCTATTTTGCTTCTGAACCTGACATTTACAAGTTTCATCTGATGGCTACTCAGCTCTCCTAGAGTGTGATCAATCCTTCCTCATGTATCCTGACCACATTATTCTTGATATGGAGCTTTACTATGTCTCTGTCAGTCATTGAAGTATTTTTTTTCCAGTTCCAGGAGGCTTAGTATATGCAACCTTCCCATGCCTGGGGGCTGTTGCTGAGTTTTATTCATACTTGTCATCCTCTCCAGACCTTTTCCTATTCTATTGTACCTATTTGACCAGCTACATTAGTGTGATTGAAACTGCTCTGACAACTTACAGTTTTTGATTCTAATCTTGCAGTGGGAGCTGAAGGGATTGAACCTTGTTCAGCTGAACGGGGCTCACTACAGATCCCCTACTAACATTAGATAACAGAATTGAAACTGTAGAAAGTTTCACGTATTCTCCTTCTTTTTGCATGTGGGCAGTTTGGGCTGAACTGTTTTCCCTGGTTTGCTCAAAAGGACTTTTCAGTGATGATTATTTCTTTGTAAATGTTCAGCTTAACCTTAGTTATGATGAAAAAAACCCTTTCCATTCTTCCAAGTAACTGGACAAAACACACTCCCCTAAAATGTCAATAATAATTTCTACTTAAATCATTTTCCCCTGAAGTTTACTTTTCTGAAAAGTAATCTTAAAACAAATTCCAATCAAAGGGTAAGATTTAGATCTAATGCTTTCAAGTTTTGGAAAATCATAAGGTAAAAAATAACCAGTTGAAAATGATCACCCAAAAGAGTGATTAACAGGAAAGGCAGGAATTTAAATAATGCTGTGGATGCTTACAATTTCAGCAGAATGGCTTAAAGCAAGGAAAGTTCAGTATGCTCATGAGCCTTTGCAGGACTGGGGCTACATGGAGGATGTGTTTTCTCTCTCCCCAGAGCTATATAAATGGTACATCTTGGATAAAATTCATCCCTGATGTACAAGTTAAAAATAGAGACTAGAAACAATTCTTTTTAGATCTAAACATTTGCACGGGATAAGGACTATTGAATATTAAAAATCTGTGAAGTAACATAAAACAGAGCTGGACAGACATTCTCAGAGGGCTCTGTAAAAACTTACAGAAACCTGAGGTAATGATCAGGGTAGGAATGGTTTTTTAAAAATAACTTTCCCTGACTTCTTCAGGGTCTGGTAATTTTTATGTATTCAAAAAATATTCTCTGACTGGGATCTCAAGCTGTTGGAAGTAGACTTTCTCTCTGATTTTTTGTGTGAAAAGGACCTTCTAAAATATTATATTTGCACACGAAGTTTATTTTGCATAAGTTTGTTTATTTCTTCTGTCTCCAGGCTGCAGAAGGTGAATTCTGTCCCATGTTAATCAGCCTGGATGGTTAATGCCCAATTGGTGTGTTAAGTGTTTAGGTTTATGGTGCTATATAAATAAAACGCTAAATACAAATGAAATAAAAACATCATTACTACAGTTTGCATTAGGTTTATAGTGTTGTGTTCTCAAGATGTGCAACTGCTTTGTGTGTAGCAATTGAAGGTTATACACTTTAGATTATAAGAAGTTCAAGCATGTGGTACAGGAAGAAACATCAAAGGTTAGGCTGTTATTATTAGGACACTTCAAAGAAAAGAATTTCTGAAGCCTTTAAATTTTACGGCAGGTGCATGAAGAGGTGCCAGGTCATCTCAGGGTGGTCAGGAGAAGACTACATTGAAACTAGATTGCATAGAACTCCTTTTATCTGTCAAAGACAGTTGGGACTCCGACTTAGAAAGAGTTTTAACAGTGATTTTGAATACTGGACATCAAGCCTCTCTAATTTCAGCTGCTCTCAGCATGGAAGCTTGCAGTCATGGTCTGTACCAGTGGGCACATCTGGGTAACAGAAGAGTGGTCCTCCTGGTTGTGTCCCAGGCTCAGGGCTCCGGTGTGTTCCGTGGCGTCGCTGGGTCAGGCAGGCTGAGCACTCCACAAAACACTTTGGGTTTTGAAGCAGATATTTGCTTCGATAATTATGGCAGTGCGGGGGGATGACCTCTGGCTCCTACTCGGTGTCTGTAATCCATTTGAAGACAAAAGCGTCATTCTGGTGTTACTTATTTAGGAGAAGTGCAAAAGGAGATTAATTATATTTGTAGTTTAAACAAACTGGCACAATAAATCCAGCACCTTCTGATTAGAGTGTGATCATATTCCCCTAATGGGATATTACAGGAAGCTATACAGAGAATAATATTTTTACAATCAAATTAAGTGACAGTGATGGTTAATTTTAGCTTATTAGAGCAATATATGTTCAGAGCTTGGAAAGAAAACATTTATTTCTTTAGCTTGTACAGACTTCTCTTTCATGGAGACTTGTATCTCAGCCCCATCTGCTTTGTGCAATAATTCGTCAATTTAATGCTGCTTAACAAGTATATTTTTTTGTTGGAACATCATCAGGCAAAATAATGATTTTGTCTTAATAAAATGAAAAAACAGAATGAATTATATATAGCCAGCAAAAACATATTCCCTGCAACCAACTGCAAGAGGGTTTCTTTCTTCTAATGAATTAATACGTTATACAATAATAGTTAAAAACCATTTTACATTGCTTTGATCATTCACTTACACGTCATTAAGTAGACTAAGCATTTTAGTGTGAAAAGACTGTGTTTACAAATTAGTCCAGAGGACATGTTTCACACTGAAGATCAGCACATATATTGTGTTTTATTTCAGCTGCACATGACACAACCTTAATATTAGAGCCAGATGATTAAAAGAACATTACCTGAGCCTTGAGAGTCACTGAATGAGCTATGCTAAATTGGTTGTTTTCTATTTTGTGATTAATTGTGCTTCTAAACCATATTTTAGTGTGCTTTGTTTTTCTGTCCCCAGTCATCCCATATTATTAAAGAGAAATTCTGCATATCTCTCCTGGAGTCCAATTAAGGATTTGCATCATGACTAGATTTTTCACTTTAATTACTGTATATAAAGTAGGTTTTGACTTATTTCCATATTTATCAAACTATGCAGAAGAAGCAAAATTCATCAAATAAACAGATATCTGTGGCTATAATTGCAGCCTGCACTGAGCATGTAGGAAGAAAATATGAGGGTCCAAATTTCATTATGTAGAACATAATAAACATCTGAATAATTAAACTGTGTGTAAATCAAATGCTTGGCAGTAGTAAGAATAGAGATACCTTAGTTTGATCAGAAAAAATACCATGTTTCTAAATAGATTAAAAAAATATATTCTAAACATAATTCAATCAGCACTGTCTAGAAACACAAGAACCAAAGCCTTAAATCTGTGGCTCGTTATGAGGTGAGGGAGGATGTCATGTACATTTAGAAAATTTTTTCATTAGTAGTAAAGTGTGCTTAGCTCTCCCTTTTGCATGTGTATAGAAAGCATGTTGCAAATAAACTAGAAGATGCAAACTCTTACACTGAAATGGCAAGCTCAATTAAGACATGCAGCCAGTTTGATAAACTGCCTTAAACAAAATGGCATAATTGTTAAAGCAGAAGCTTTGTCAAATTTAACTGTGAGGACTTTGTTGTTTGCTTGAATATCTTCTCTTAGGTCTCAGTTAAAAGGAATACATGGACATTTCTCTATTAAATAATTTCTAATTATAAGCTCTAATTAATTTTTTCCCAATTTGCCATGCAGTAGTACCATAATCTATTTCTGTTACATCTTGAACCACGGTATTTTCAGTTCTATAAAAATTTCAAGGAAATTACATTTCACATAGAAGTTTGCAAAATTGTTTCAGGATAAAAATAAAATTTTGACGACCAGACTTGACTTCAGAGTAAAATTTTACTGATATTAAAGCAATAGATAGAAACACAAAGAACATACACACTGATTTGCACTTAAAAAAACCCAAACATCCAAACCCCAAGTCTGTTGTTCTCCCCCTCGTCAAGCAAACTTACACCTACTTACTCCACGACAAAGTTGGATTTTTGATTGAGTTTTGAAAGATGGAATTTTAATTGTTACTTTGATTAGAATTTTTAGGTACATAAAATCTTTTTAATTTGCTGGAAAACTTCTTGAAAAAGCATTCTATTATTGAGGGGTTTTTTAAAATTATTTTTAGTGCTCTTTACGGGAAGTGAAGAGCTACTCTACTGTAATTGCATCTTTTTGTAGATACTGCAGTTATTTCTTGGGAACAAGAACTTGCTTTATTAATATATTTGGTCTGCCCTACTGGGTACACAAATAATAAGTGAGGAGGAGAAAGACAGCAAATCAGACAAGGGAGAGATAGAAAACTTAATAAAAAATGCTTTAAATGAACACCAACAAAAAGGATTTAAGCCTATGCAAGTAAGAGAAAGGAAAGCTAATAAAAATACCTGGAGGTAAAGAATATATAATGAAATTCATGTTGCATTTTAATCTATACCTATCTACCAATCCAATGTAGGCATGCTGTAAGATAAGCAGTAGATGTGCTGATTGAGCAAAGCAAATCTCTTCTTGAGGAGGGAAGAATGGAAACATGCCTCAGTGCATTTCCTAAACTGAGACCTATTTAACCACCTCCTAAACAATCACCATTCAGCAGAAAAGTCGTAAGAACATTGGGTGTTGCTGAAAGTCTGGAGAAAAGCAAATGTAGGGCTTATTCTTGAATAAAGGAGGAATAATCATACAACGAGCATCCATTAGCCCTAACATCACTTTCAAGTAAGGTACTGCAAAACCTTTGACAGATGTAACACTATGACGAGCAGCTTAGGTGTGGTTAAGCTCAGTTTACTGTATTAGGGATCATTATCTGCTATTACATCTGTAGCATGGCACTAGTGTGTGGCACTTAGCAAACAGCTGACGTGTCAGACTCGGGGGCAGATGAGGATGACAAGGAAAGCAGGAAAGTCAGAATGCCAAGAGAAAAACACGAAGCGTTCTCTTGAAATAAGGTTGGTGTAACTGTCTGTCAGTGTGGTAACTTTCTACAGGGAAGGTAAGTGGGATGGCAGGAGTGTAAAGGATAGAACTTGGTTCAGCATGTTTTCCCATAGCATTACTTGTGTGTGCTCTCCTAACCCTCCCTCCCTCATTAGTCTTCTCTGGCACGGTAGAAAACCACTGATGGGAGGTACCAGTACAGAGTTATATTCTGACTTGTAGAGTCTCGACTAGGCAGTGTGTTTTTTGTATACAAAACCAAGAGAAAGGATAGAGGTGAGACTTCTTTTCCTTACTGGGTATGTCTGGTTTTTTTAGGATTGAGTAATATCAGTAGGAATCAAGGGAGAAGTTTGCACCACTGCTCAATGTGTTTAACTCAGTATACAAATGGAGGAAAAGCAGACAGATAAAGAGGAAGGAATGCATGGATGCTAAGGTTACAATAACTAGCAATCAGACATACAGCAAGTTAGTCTTTCAGGAAGCTGACATACTAAATCATCCTATTGGTATAAAAATATTAACCCAACATAAATCTTTCATGGTAAACAGCATAATAAAAGTTGTGTCTTACCATCACTGGCGATCGAGGACTGATATAAAAAAATCATCTTCCTAAACCTTGAATTGTGTTTCTCTGTAAGTTATACTGTAAGTATTAAAATGCTGGTTTTGACCAATAACCAAAGTCACTGAAAAGAAAACGGTTATGTGGCAGAGGCAGGGCAGGCCAGCTGTTCTGAATTGGTCACAGTCACCACTGGTTAAAATATCTTGTGCTCACAATTTCTGGGCTGAGATTGGCAACCTGAAGGAAATGTGGAAAGTGTGGTATTTATGCCTGGGAATAAGAGAGGAGTGAAGGAGCAGAGAGAGCAGAAACAGCTCAGACAATACATCTGCTCTCAGCAAAGGAGGCATACAGGAGAAAGGACAACATCCTCTCTCTTGAAGAGAAACACATTATATAGAAATACATTTAGGTTTACTGGCTCTCTTTCATCTGTTTTGAGCCTCTTCCCTCACCACTATCCTCCCTAAGGGCTCACTTTTGCATGGAAAGCATTGCATCAATGGCTGTGATACAGAGGAAATGGAGATTCACATCTCATATTTCTGGGACCTGGTTACAATTTGGTTGCAATGCAGAAAGTGGCCAACTGTGCAGTGGAGTTTATTAGACTATCCAGGTGTTTCCTGTACTTCCAGAGAAGGATCAAAGTTTGTAGTTACAAGGGTGCATAGACTATCAGAGTGTATGAAATATATCACAAATGTATTCATTGAAACTCTGTCAGAGCTACTGTTGGAACTGTACTATTAGCCTTAGAGACTTCAACATCCATATGAACATCAAACCAGATGAAGCAACATCTGTTTTCCTGGTAAGGCTGAGCAACCTAGATTTACCCAGCCACTTGACAAGCATTCATAGGGCAGGAAAAAGTATTTGATTTTCATTTGCATATGGTCTAGTTGTCAGAAATAGAAAGGGATCCTTTTTGTTTGGTTCAACATTTTCAACTAAATTTCAATGTGAGAGCTATTTTCCTTACCTAATCTAAGTAGTATCTTCAAGATCAGCCAGAAGTTATTATTTCTAGGGTTTTTTTTACCTTAAGTGAAGTATAAACTTTATCTTCCTGGCTTATTGTTAGCAAAGACAACCAAATTCTCTGGGCTGTGGATAACACGGCAATCAATTGATCTCTGTCCTTGAAAATAAGCTTGTTCGATGGTTGAAGTTCACAATCTCTGGCTTGGGAAAGTTAACTGACATTTTTTGACCTTCATATATAATATAAACTTATATACAATATTGATTTTTATTGGGAATCATTTTTCCAGTTCCAATGCAATTTATTTTCAATCATTCCTTCACTAGAAATGTTCCTTGAAATGTGACTGTTTTTCAGATTTATGTGTTTAGGCACTGCAGTATTTCAAATAGAATCCTCTCCACTTCCTTTCAGTAGACACCTTCTTTTGTTTTTCTATTGTCAATGGTAATATGATGTTATTTACATTTTCTTACTGTAATGTTGAATTCTTATTGTATTTTAGGGTGTATTAAATTCTTTAGTTAATTGATATACTCAAAAATATAGTTATTACAATTATTAATTACTATTTCTGGTCAGCTTACCAAAGGTGGTTTATTTCCAGCTATTCAAAAATTTAGCTGTGCTTCATACTACATCTATTTTTATTAAGAACTCAGCCTTACTAAATGTTGTTTCTGATATTCATGATACTGTTGAGCTTTTTTGCCCAACAGTGGATTCTTTGGACTTTTAGTCTGAAAATCACTTCAGAAGTCAGGTAAACACTCATGGGTCAATACCTGACTTTTGCTGTCTTTGCCATATAGTTCCTGTTCTACCGACTTTGAACTTGATGGCTTTGAAATCCACTGAACTGTAGTACATAGTAACAAAACACTCACAGAACATAAAGCCAATATCACTAGTGACAGAGGTTTAATAAAGACTGTTTTTATTGTAAAAAGTACATACATTCACAAAAATATTTTTCCACAAAAACGAGAGCCATGGACTATCACTGTCATTCATTATTCTGCTTAAGGTAATGAGACATGAAGCAATATAAAGTTATCTGCACAGTACTGAAAAGCTTCTCTTGCTTTCCTCAGGATGATGCAAAACATTTAATGTAGTTTTATACACAGAGCTGTTTTTGGCTAGTGTGGATCAATCCTTGAATAGCATAAAAAAAAAAAAGATTCTTCCAGGACTTTTTGTATAAGAGCTGCAGTGATGCTGGAGAAAGCCCTTTGAATGCAGCAGCACATTGGCAGTGCCAGTGAAGGGCTGCTTGGTCCCTCAAGACAGGGCCCTGCCGAGCTCTTCTCATCCACAGGGTGTGGTGCCACAGAAACAACAGTACAGAAAGTTGTGCTGGAGCCCTGCAAGTGCTCAGTCCTATCTGACACTGAATTTTAACTTGCTTGGTGGCTTTTTCATGTGCTATCTTCTGATTATGCTCCTCATGTCTGACATGTAAAATAAGACTGTTCAGTTCCTTTCAATTTATATGACAGCTTGTTGAGAACTTTCTCAGAGTTTTGTTGGGCAAAGAGGCACATATATCCTTTAATTGTTTTGCTATCAAGGTGTCAGCCAAAGCTTCACTTCCCCCTGCAGCTCAATCATTTATAATACAGCACAGTGAGACTTGTTGGAAAGTTGGTGCTGCAATCATTGTTCTGGCATTGTAGTGGAGAGAGGCAAGGAGGCTTCTCCCAGCCAAGGGAACCATAAGTGAGGGAAACCTCTAAGTGGTCACTTGGAAGACTATTGTCATGTCTCAGTGCTCCATATTTCAAACTTAAATTAGTCTTTTCCAAATGCTTAATAGTGGTAAGCACATCTGCATCTCAGCTATCCATATCTTGAGTCCTTTTCAGAGCTTTAGTTACACTGGGACTGCAGAGAGAGATTGCTGGAAATAAATTTTTTTACGCTCAAAACTTTGCCAATGGTATATTTTGTAATTCAGCTGCCATTTATATAAAATACACTATTTAATTATATGAATTCCTACAAAATGTAGTTAATAAAACACATGCCACTGGAGCTACTTATAGCAGACTTAAGCTGTTGGAAAGGAAGCAAAGGGAATTGGAAAAGTCTAAATGGAAACTCAGCCCTCTGTCTTCCCTGGAATGGGGATTACATTGTTTTGGCATTACTTATTTGAATATATGAAAGGCACTATGTTTATCTAAAGAGTCTTAAACATTGCAGTAAAGTTCTCATTTACCTCTATTTGTACAGTACCATCCTACAGGCAAACACTGGATGCTAGTTTCTTAATGGCATCAAATATGATGCTAGAGAGTAAAAGGATGTCTGAAAAAAGGAAAGTGGATGAATGCCACATGGTATTGACAAATACACTGTGCAGTATGAGGCCAAGTTATAAAGAGGTAACATAATCTACATAACTCCTTTTGGGGCTGTGAGTGTTAGCATCCTTAGTCTCTGTGACATTTTTTCTGGTTGTAAAATTGGCTGAAGGTCATTTTTCATGTCCTGCTCACTTTATCAGGGTGGAAAAAAGATAAGTCTATTTGGAAATTGTCTGAATCCTTAGTGTTTGGTGACACTACAGGGTGGTGGAGCTATGGCAAGGCTAAAATGATGGTGAAGGGATAGTAGTATTCCTAATCTTCAACAGCTGCTTATGTCAGGCACAAAGAGGGATGTGAGTTTGGGGCTGCGCCTGTGTGATGGAAGGAGTGAGGGCTGTGTGTGTCCCAGTAGCTCTATTCAAAACTGAGAGCTGAACTCAGTGGAAAAGTGATCTGGCCTCTGATTCACAAATTCCAAAGAAGGGGCAATATGAGGTAAAAGTAATATATTCGCATTTCAGCACAAAAGGACAAGGCCCAGCTCTGTGCGATGGCAGAAGCTGGGCAACACTGAGGACTGTGCGGAGCAAGGCTGCGGTGGAGGCTGCTGTGCAGGCAGCCCAGGGCCTCGTGGGCAGGAGGGGGCCAGAGGTGAGAGCATCCCCACTTGTGTGACTCTCAGCTCCTGCCACAGGGATTAAATACTGCTTTTCTGACTTTCACGGTGGATAGTATAGACTATGTAGAAATCTAGAAATATGTCTTTCAAATGATGCTGCTTCATTTTTGTGTTACTGCCCGTAATGCTTCTACTGACAGATAGCTGGTAGGAAAAATCCTCTGATTTGGTAGAGCATTTCCAGAGTGCAATGTTCTGAACATATAGACTTGGTTGGGTTTTATTTTTTTTCCCATATTTTTATCATGCTTGGTTGTTGCTTATTCATGCCAGCTTGAATACATTGACATAGGCTATATAACCAGGACTCAACACCGCTGCATTTTTCCTTGCACCAAATACAGCATTTTTTATGCAAAGTTGTATCCCCAAGATATAATACCTTAGTGCTGGTAAATGATAGATTATCATTTAGGTATTAAGTGCCTTTTCTGATGTCCATCACTTCACTTGAACCTGGATGATGACAAACTCACTATTCTCCAGTGGTTTGCATTGAAGTCCTCTCTCTACCTGCCTTTTCAGTTCATCCTGGATAGCTCCATTACAGATAATCACCAACTGCATATTTCAACAATTAAGTTAATCTATTAAAGTTAATCTTGGATTCTGAGCTTTCCACTCCTGTTTGCCTTGATAATCCTGTGTGCTTTGCACTTCCAAATAGACAGCAGTGTACCTTGAAGTTTCAGTGTTGTAAAAGAAATGGTTTTATAGCAACAACCCTCAGTGATATAAGCAAAACGAGACTTGTCATCATTCTGTGAGTTAGAACTTACTATAAATAGAAAGTGTTCAAAAGGTGTTATTTAGTCGTTTGCATTATGCAGCTGTCTACTTAAATCATTTAATTTTGGCATCTAATCTAACTCCCAGTTTCCATCAGAGACAAATAAGAAACCATATGTGAAAGCATCTGTGAAAATCTTTCTTTTATTTATGACAACATTAAAGAGAGGCTCTGATGTCAGTTACTTAACAATAATAGACATTCCTTTGCACCTATAGCGCTGGGTTACTTGGGCATATCCCTCTGTGGTATCTTATACCTACTGCTGTTTGCTTCATTATATACAGATGCACAGCAGTGAAGACAGTAATAGTCTTTCTTAATTAAATAAAGCTAAATGTTAATTAGTCAGAAAAATTGATTTATTTTCAGTGCATGAAACTTTTCATTGCGTGTCTCTTCTTTTTAAAGAACAGGTTGGATATTCATTTAGGACTTTACGTTTTTACTTTATTTCTACACTGTATTTGGACTCTTGTGGTGGGATCTAATCGTCATAGAAAAATTATAGGTCTACAGATGTTTTCAAGATGTTACTCTGTCAGTAGCAGATTATCCCCTGTAGCAAAATCTCATTAAAGTGCAATTTACAGAGCTCTGCTGATGTTGCCATCAACCAAAATTAAAGGCATTAATTTTTCAAAGTTCACAGAAGTCCTTACATAAATGATGTAGCAGTTTGCAAGAACAATTTACAGAAGTGTTATTTGCAGAATTAACCTACATTAACAGAACAAATGTTGTAAGGGTATAAGAAAGGATTGGGCAGTGAAATTGCAGCTGTTCATGATTTGTATTAGGTAGTGGGTGCAAAGAACTGTTGAAACATAACAATTATTCTTCCTTGATGCAAGACTGGGTAGGTGAGTTGGAATATGAACTCTGTCTGTGAAGAATTAAGCTTATAATAGAGTGATCACCAGTTGGGGACACCCATGGAGACCTTAAATTCTACTTTGAAACATCTGTACTTGATATGTCTTAAAATATTCCCATTTAGAGAATGAGTTTATGTAGCTCATGTTGTGAGTATGCCTGTTCAATACAGTACCAAACGCTTATCCAGGTATTTATTGTCGTGGGATGTCTATATTTTAACTGAGCCTAGAACTTCTATGTCAAATACACTGGAAAATTTCAGGCTGCTAGTGTTTTATGGGTCAGAATAAACCTCAAAATAAACCTCAGTTAAATCAGTGGCAGGAGATGACTAATTTTCAATATTTAGAGCCACATGCATATGTAATGACCATATTTAGTAGGATCATTCACCTATCTTTGCAACCACCCTGAAGTGCTGGCAAACACAGTTGTCATAGTGAAGCCTCCACAGCCACAGTTATCTCTTCCAGTTTTGTACATGCTATATTTCAATATCCAGAATTAACATGCAACTGATGAGTAACCCCCTCCCTTCAACACAGAGCAGTCGAGCATGTGCTTAGAGTTAAAAGTCACCATCTCTCCAGAACTGGGAGCCAACAGACACATTTAAACTTCAGTACTTACAAGGAACACACTCCCCACTCACACATTGTTCTGTGTATTCATAGAAGTTTTTATACCACCATAACAGGCTGATATCATTAAATCAATATTTTTACTTTTTTTCTTTTTTTTTTTTTTCCTATGGCAAACAGATAATTGTTTAGACACAAGCTGGTTAAGCTGGAACCATATCAGGATGCTTTCCAGGGAAAGGCTGAAGATAACCCTAGGCTATAGTTACTTCTCTTTACTGTTTTGGGGAAACATTTGCTTTGAACGCTACTTTGGTTAAAAGTTTAACAAAAAGGTTGCCCCAAAGGTATCTCTTTATCTGTTACTTGTTTCTAGAGTTTTCCCATTTTATGTCCATGAAAGATTCAGAACTTTCAGAGTCTGCTCTTTTGTTTTGAGCAGTCAGTTAATTCAGGCTTCACCCCACATGTTACCCACATCATTGTCAGCCATGAAGTGTCTGACCCACTCCAACGGGCAGGAGTGAGCAACACTGTGCACTCCGTCACTTTAGGAGTGCCTCTTGGTTGCTTTCTCTTTGTCCTTTTCAGCTGTTCCGAGTTTCCAAGGTGCTTAACATTTCTGTTGGTATTTTAGGTCTTATATGTTCTGTTTTTTCGGAAGAGATGCTGGGTGCTACTTGTTTTTCAATATCTAGTTACTGAATTTTAGAGATTAAAATTAATAGGAGCGCTCTTGAACATTCTTGCCAAGTCCTGAGGTGCCAAAAGAGAAGGTCTCCATGTTGTGCTGGCACCATTGTGTTTGTGGCTCTGTCATGGACTGGCTGAAAAAACCAGGGGTGGACACGGGAGCTGTGGGTGTGGCATAAGCTCATCAAAATGGCAGAATTCCCAAATATAAAACCACAACCCAGCAGACTGCCTGTGAGTCACAGTTAGCCTTGGCAATTAGACAACATGGATATTTAAATTGTCTTTAGCTCCTAGAGACAGAAAAGTAAGGGCTGGATGGGTACAAAAACACGTAGGTCATCACTGTGTCTGTGTGTGCAGAAGAGCACAGAGCTGACCTATGGGGACTGAGAATGGCTTATGGGGATCGGGTCTGACCTGTGAGGACCAGGGCTGATCCATGAGCATTAGGGCTGACCCAGGAGCCTTCAGGTCCCTATTGGTCTGTGCACCCAGACAAAGAAAGAAGTGACAGGTCAAGATAAATATTATCTTGGAAACAACCACACTGGGGAGAAATTTAGTGCATTTAGGACTCGCATACTTGTATCTTTTAGGCCTGGGTTTATATGGCAGAAAGTCCTTGAGTTTGCAGCAGCTGTAGAGTGGACATGAGTCTGATTGGCATCTACCAGCCTATTAAGGCTGCCCTGAGAGGGTTTGCAGATTGGGACCCTGAGTTATATGGTTCAAAGACCCTGTAGCAAGTGTCTGACATATTATCCCCGTGCAGATGCAACAGTATATGTAAGGCAAAAGTTAAATTAAACTGCATTTATTGCCATTTTATAAATGTTGTCTTATTTGTAAAACCTACTTAAGCAATTTATTATGAAATATGGTTGCTAACACTGTACCATGATATACATGCATAAATTACATTAGAGATATAAATGTCTGCTTCCTCCCGTAGTATTCAATGAGTCTACAATTAGGCAGGACTTGCTTGATAATACAGGCCATAAATTTCTCCCTGAATATTGCCTTTAATTTTTGATTGAATCAGAGTATATAATTAAAAAAGTGCACGTAGAATTGATCACAGTTGTTGGTAACCTGCTCTGGCGTTTGAATGCAACAATAATGGTGTATTATAAGATTTTGAATATCGGCGACTGCAGCTGAACACAGTTAAATAAAACCATCCAAATAAACAAGCAAATAAAAAGCCATGCTCTGTTTCATATTGTATTTTTAATGACGTAGTTACCAAAGAAGAGAATGCGATCCCTCATTGAAAATTTTTGCATCTCTTTTCCCAAGAGCTGCTGTCTTGATTTCTGTTTGTGTCCATAAATATAGTGTCGCTTTTCAAACAGTAAATGCATCAGGTTTTCTTCATATTCCAGCTGCTTCTGAGTGATTAGTATAAATCATATTGAGTTTCAATAGGAACATTTTCACATAATTTGTGAAATTATGCAATGGAAGAACAGTTTGCAAAGGAAAAATATTGGGAAACCACACCTCTTTAGCAATGTATCTGTATTCTGCAATACATTTTATTGTCTGGCTCTTTTGTGTGTGATAAATATTGGTCATCATCGTTGTCCTATTTCTTTCACATATATGATAATGTTTAGACTTTAAAGAGTTAATACACAAGACTATTTTAACAACTAGTAAACACGTGTTCCTGATTTGCAGGGAATAAGTTTTTTTCCATTCCTGTAAACTGTTCCCCAAAAAGCCTTACCTTTATGTTGCTTTTGCAAAACCGTGTGGTTCAGCTGAAGGTCCTACACACAAACCACTTTGATTCTTTTAAGAGCAGCAACCTCGTTGCTCCCCCTGAGCTGCTTCACCAGCAGCTGGGCCGTACCTCCATCAGCTCCCAACCTTGTGTGTGGCCAGCCCGAGCTTGGCTCCAAACCCACGAGTGAGGGTGTTCAAAGGAGGCTGTGCACGATGCTCCCACAGGCTGGGGGCTGCCAGCGGCAAGCTCGGCGAGGCTGTTTTAAGTTACTGCAGTCTGCGGCAACACCCTTGGGACCTCCGCGATAGCTGGGGAGCCGAGGAATGCGATGCCCGCAGTTCGCGCCGGCCTCGCTCCCACGGCCGCTCGGAGACCTCCTCCGCTCCCCGTGACGGGGAGAGTGGCCGTGAGGGTGGCACTGCCTCCTTCCCGGCATCGTCCCGCTGTGGGAAACCTCCCCGGGGCTGGGCATCTGCTGGCAGGGCTGACCTGGGAGCGCGTGAGAGGACAGGAGCGCTCGCTCGTTTTGGTTTCCCAATTAGCCGGGTCCTTATGAAGCTGAAAGAAGACATTTGAAAGTAGTTGGAGATACTGTGCTGTCAAACTGCACAATACTTATTGTTATGCTCCCCTAGAAAATAAGCAGGAACCAGTAGAAATGTGTTATATTAATATTTAATACACGTTTGGCTACGTAAACCTAGAATGTGTTTTAAAAAGATGGCACAGTGAGGAAAATGTGAATGTTTGCAAAGAAAACAGCATTCCTGGCAGCTTTTGGTAAATGCTTAAACTTAACTTGTGCTTGACTTTGCAGAAAATGTGAGAACCATATGAATGCTTGTGCCTTATGGAAAGCCATGAAATCTAAAAGCATGAACCGCTGTTCACTATTAACAACTAAAACCCTATTCTTTTTCTCTATAAGGTCCTGATTAATGGACAGAAACCTTCTTCCTTGTTTTTTCACATTCTTTTTGCAGTTCCTTAAATGTGAGACAGATAATAAATTACTTGCACAGCTCCTACTACATACCAGTTCCTATTTGGAGCTTGACTGAGAAGCAGAAACAAATATGGGTATTGTAAAAACCACATCGGGTACAAAGACTGCACACGGATTGCCACTTATAGTCAGCAGCTGGAAATAATATGGGTCTTTATTAATCTGAATATTAGTGGTTGCCATTTTGTTTCTTTTTTTTATGATTTCGACAAAATGGTGGGAGGAAGGATATGAGGGATTTCTTGCTGATAAGGATGCTTTTAAGACTCACTTTGTCACAGTTTGCTTACCCATTTTAAATGGAGTGCTCCTTGTATTTTCCTTTTAACAGCCTGAAACTTCTGTAATTAGAAAGAGAGAACTGAATTTAGAGCTGGACCAAAAATGGCAGTCCTGATCTGCAGTGCATTAGGAAAGGAGACAATGGGATGAAGCGGGCAGGAGAGTGGAGACAAGAAATTTATTACTGGGCATTGCCTAATGAGATGAAAATTCCTTGGGATTTTCAAATAAGCACCACAGAAAAGCAATAATACCAGTGTTCATCTGCACAAACCTTCCCACGCTTCAATTTTTATATAATAACTGTGTCTTATTATGGGAGGACATGGACAGTTCTGGGAGGAAGGATGTGACTGTGGTTAAAGTGAGTACTGGATACAGGAAACCTGACCTCTAATTCCATCTTTGGCAGTTTCAGTCAGTGATAATTCACTCTCAGTGTGCCTCAGTTTCCCTGTTTGCAAAAAAGTGCTGATTGTATGACTAGCTGCAGGGGACAGCTGAAATGCACATTTTGATAGATAAAGCCCTAATACGTATTTTGAAGTAAGGTATAATCTAAGTGCATCATGTTATTTCTAGTAGAAATCTTTGCTCGTGACTTAAACAGAATTCTCCGTGACCTCCCTGAGAAGAGCTGCAAAGGTCAAGGCTATTACATTTGGACCATTATTACACTCCAGGTCCAAGAATAAGGAAATAAATCACAGATAATGAGAAAAAGTTTCACAGAGGTTTTTTGCAAATGGAGAAGAAACTATAAGTGGAACATTTTCTTGAAAAAGGACATTTTCATACACTACTGAACTAATGATAATTTTACTTTATATTTCTAGTGTTTGTAGCTCTCACTGGAAATAGGTGAGTGCTGCAGAGCCTTCCAAATCCACTTCTTTTTTTAATGCGTCTGCTTTTTGCGACTATAGGCTTAGACATGATATGCAAGATATAAATTCAAACAAAAGATGATGAAAACGAGAGGTGAAAGTGTTTTTTGTTTTCTATCATCTAGCTCTCTATGCTCTGCTTTTTATGTCATTGTTTTAATAATTTAGCTAAATTGCTAGGAAAACAGACAGTGTTTAAATCAATGTAACAGCCTGGTGTGGACACAAGTGTGTTAGCTATAAAGATATTTATTACAGTATAGCTTTAACGAAAACAAGTAGCAGTAGTACAAATAAACTCTGTACCAATAATATTCTGTTTGTTATATGAGGTGGCACGGATTTTGACCAAGCCATTTTCCCAATTGATTTAATTACGTTGGTGCAGAAACTGTATGGAGGCAAGGCCTAGGATGGGGGGGAGAATCTAATATGAAGAAAAAAGATGTATTAATATGATGTATTTTGACTGATATGTTGGATTGATTCTAAAGAAATTGGGAAGAATTTTAAGAAGGAAGATATTTACTTTTTGAGACAAGTATATTTTTTACTTTTTTTTTAAAGATACGTAACATTAAGTAGTGTTTTGGTTTAGTAGTATTTCCACACTTCAAATTTGTGCTGTGAAAATACATGAAAATCTTTTCCCTGTGAAAAGATGACAAGATTGCCTTTCCAAGTAGCTCATTAAGAATTATCTTATTGTATTTATTCAAAGATTTATATTGGAAGAAAAAGTATTTCCAGCTTTTGGGAAGTAGGTCTCTTAAGAATAAAAGGTTTTATATAAAATGTCAGCATTTGAACTGACTCATTTGCTTGCTGAAGTTTGAGAACTTGTGTCATGTCTGTAGAACACAGTGCATCTTTCTCCTTTTATGCTTCTGTTCCCTGATTCTATTCCATTTACCATATCAGAAGAGTCTGGGAGTAACTTTGCAAGTGAGGAATAAGAAACATTACATCTCTTATTATAGACAAAATCCTGCTGAAACCATAATAAGGTGAAAGATTGGAATATACCATGTACACGATAGAATTTTTTAAATTTTCTTTTCAAATGACAAGACTTGGTACGATTGTCCCACAGTTTCTGCTGCTTACTATTTTTAATTATGTTACTCATGAAGTGATCACACAATGGCAAACCACGTTTTAATGCAAATACACCGAAGGATAGAATTAAGGTTAAGTGTTCATCATTAACTATGCCTATCCTCATTTTTATATGCTTAACTCTGCTGCTTTAATATTGCATTAACTTGGTTTTTAGAGAGAACATTTTGCCCTAAGTATAAGAAAAACGTTGATCTTTTATGTTATCAGCCAGGGCAGATGCAAATCCTTCTACTTTTTATTGAAGAATTAACCATCTCCCTCTGGAGCACAAATGCCAGCAGTACTGGTATAATTTTATTTTTAAGGCTATGGCCTGTAGTAAGCTGATTGAATGGTATAATACGTTCTATTCAAATCTGACTTCTTATGCACTTCGTTTCATAATGCCTTTGAAAATATATCATGTTCCAAGATGAATACAAGTTATGCATAAAAAAGCTGTTTGTTACATAGCTTGGAAAATGTGGAATCAATTACTATTGGATTTAAGAAAACCAGGAGCCTTTTTGACAGAAAAAAAAATTATTTAGTTTGTAGTAATAACATCAAGTTACAGTGCAACAAATTCCTTTCCCTTGGAAAACTAGTTCAGTTTTAGTTCAAAACAATAACTCTTAAGGGATAGTGACTGCCTCAACTAATATTATGCCAATTTGTTTTACCATCTGCATGTATTTACTAACCCTGGATATCTCAGAAGGTCTGCCCTAAAAATCACCATGTTTACTCAGCTGAAAACAAATCTGAAGATCCCATTTCTTTTTCAAGCCATCAGGAGTAAGTTCGGTGTGTTGACAGATCCTTCAGGTTTTATTTATGGAGCAGCATTTGCGTGAGAGATAATAGGCTAAGAATAGCCATTACCTCACCTAATTGTTGTCTCCTTAAGGCTTCTAAAAATGTATTTGGGGTTGGAGAGCAGGCAGCACAGGCGGTGTAAGGAGTCCACCAACTGGTACCGTCTGTGTTAGTTACTTCTAATCCAATCACTTGGGATCAGATGGTCCTGCAACAGCTTCTTCCCCCGTACACGGAGAGACAGTTTTAGAACAGATGGATGTAAGGGTGTGTGGTAGATATATAATAGTTATATAATTCCTATATTAATAACAGATAATAGGTAATAATAGTAATAATAATAGATTCATAAATGAAGCACGCCAGGAAGGTGTTGTGCAACAGAGAGAAGGCCAACAAGTAAATCTTTTTAAAAAGATGCATTTTAACCATATCCAAGCAAAAGAGTTCTTTTCTTTTTTACTCACCAACCATTGTTTCTTTTGAGCAATGTGTGTCACTGCTTGCCTGATATTCCCAGGCTGGCCCTGTAGCTTGGCTGGATGTACTCAGACAAGCAGAGAGAACTTGACCACAAGCAGCGGCACAGGCAGGTTACAAAGTTAGAGGGGCAGCAGATGTGGGGCAACTGTTTGGAAACTGGATGGGGAAGGGGGTAGTATCGGGTGTAGGAAAAGTAGGAGAGGGGAAGTGATGGCCATTTGATAAACAGGGAAAGGGGAATTTGTGTGTCTGCTCAAACACAACAACAGCAGATCCCCCTGCGTAAAACCTATAAGGCATTTAAAAGAACCTTGAAATCCTCCTCTTAGTTGCCATCCTACATTTCCTCATAAAAAAATTACAGTGCTAGAGGAAACAATGTTTTCACACCTTACTTCTTGCTTTCTTTCCCTATGAAAAATGTTCTTTCAAAATACTCAGGTTTTGAGATCCCCTGAAACGTATGAGATCTTAGTAGCACCTCGGGTATGCTTGGGGCCAAACAGAGTTCTGCTGTGCCTGATACAATGACTTTGTTCAGGGAAAAAAAACAACCCCATGCTTTCCCCAGGAATGCTGATGAAAACTTAAAAAATTGCTGAAGATTTGGGAGGAAGTTTGACTTTTTCCTAATATATGATTTTAACTCCAAAACAAAGCCTTCTTAATTTTTATTTCTTGTTTTTTTCTTAAGAAAATTAAAAATACTTGAAGGGAAGCAAGACAACTTTATGTAACTAATATATATGGCATATATATCTCTAGAAGGCAAGAAAACAAACATCACAGGTTATTTACTAAACAACCAGAGGACTGAGACAAAAATAAGAAGATTTTTTTTCTTTATGGAGACCTGTGTCACCAATTACACTGACCAGGTGATAATGGAAAGCCATGGAGGGATGCAGTATTTAGGCTTGCTCAAAACATGACTGCTTCATCTGGGCCTCAAACTTCTGTGCTTCTGTGTGCAAAGTCTCTTATGTGTGAGGGGGGTAAAGACCAAACTCTGTGGCAGGCCAAACTTTGGCACAGGAAGACCATTAAACATGTTTTCCTAAAAAAACCCATTTCTCCTACTTGGAGGAAAAGTTGGATATTAACAGCTTCCATGACCATTTCCTAGGCAGGTGGAAAGTGATTTCCAATCATCCTAGACAGAGGTTGAAGGTAATTTAGTACAAATGTGGTGGTGTATATGTGTGCCAATGTATGGGATGAATAGGATTTAAATATTCACTGAAATACATGTGATACCTGGTATGTATAAGGAAGGCACGAGTGGAGAAGCTCAGACTTTCACTGGGAGGGAAGCAGCATCCAAAAAACCAGCAGTGATAAAGTGATCTACTAATTATTAAGAATTTTTAATTTGAAGTTACTACAAATTATAAATATATTTGGAATTACACAGGTGCATTAATTAGAGAAAGGATTTAACTTTTACATACCTGCACAATTTTCTTGGTTTGTGGTCTCTGCCAGTTTAACACTTCCATGGTTGCACCTGGGCTTGCTTTGAACATTAGTGAATCAACCACTGACTCCAACCAAAGTTATGTGAGATGTGAATTGTGCCCTTCACTGGGTATGGCTTCTTATTTAGGCATAAACTTCATGTGAATGTAAAGGGTTTCCCTGAACCTGTACTAGAGGACTGAAGCCCAGACTCCTTTTGCAAGATTACGATATGAGTGCACTGTTTTGAGTTTATGAAATATGTGAACGTGAATCTGTCTGGTGTTTCAGTAATCCTCCAGTCCGTGCCTGTAGTTCAATCTTTACACAGATTAGATGTGCTAGTATACTTGTAAAATTCTTCAGGAATTAGTAGATCTAAATATGAGATTTTTCTTGAACTTCATAGCTGTATAGCAAACAAGACAACACGCCTTTGGTTGGTCTTGCATTTCTGAAGCAAAAAGTCTCTTTCTGATGAAGTTCTAAAGTAAAGTACAGGTTCTAGTAAATTTAATGAGATTTTTGCTAATGGCTTAAATAATTCAGTCGTACTTCTTTAGGATAACGCTTTCACTCCTATTTTTGAAAAGATGTTATCATTACTACAGCTCTGCAGAGAGACAGTGAATAGTTTACAGTCTCCTAAAAGAATAACCAAGGCCAAATCCTCACTCAGTGCAATCACCCTTAGCAAGGTGCAATAGAGGAAAAGTTCTAAAAGGCACTCTGTTTAAAGGACTCTTTTCAAAGACGTCTCCTCACAGCTTTTATTTGCCTGCTTTTCATTTACTTAACCTTTTGGAAATGCTTTTTTCTTGAGCCTCTAACACACAATATGTGGATGTGTAAACAAGAACACCCCCCTAAACAAGATAGCTCATTAGAAGTGAACAGTTTGTGTATCTGGTGCTGCTTCAAAATAAGAAAACTATATCACCTCGGGTTTCGAGGGTGTGAGCACTCCAAACCCCTTTCAGGGCATCATTAACATATTCTAAACTGTTATCCAAACCAACATCCCCCACACTACCTCCTCGGTCAGGGCCTTAAGGTATGCCACTCCACGTGAGCACTTCAAGAGATGCAGTCCCCTAGCTGGAGATCAAACAATGTTTTCTCCACGCAGAGAATTAAACCAACACATGAGGGTGCCTTTATCAAACTGTGTTTGATAATGAAGGCTTCAAAAAGCTAGGTGGGTCAAAATGTCAGTGTCTTGTTTTTGGTCTGTTCGGGTTCTGTATTGCCATACAAATTATAGAGGAAATGTCTCAGAATGAGAGATGTCTGTTATTTCCCTTGGGAACTATTTCATTACTGGCAAGAACTTCTCTTCTGTATGTTTCTTTCTCCCCACCTCCTGATTTCTTGTGATTTTTCCAAGTGTTGTAATCTGAAACAGTTCTTATCTTTCTATCTCTTTGTCTACCATTGCTTTAGTTCTCTATCCATAAACTGACATCAACAGATCTTTGGGCAATTCCTGAAGGAAGGTACTGTCTCTGGTATGGATTTGTAAATCAATTAATAGAAAAAAAATAATATAACTCTTCCAAACATTCTGTCATTATAAGGCTAGCTTGAGTCAAGTAATACGATGAGTTGAGTATGTATGCAATAAAAATTATAACATGAATGCCTATTGCTTTTTTAAAGTGACTTTATGCAAAAACTGGTGTCCATTATGCAAAAAACTGGTGTCCATTATTGCATAGTAGTGGATAGACCATGAAGCTGCTCTGCAGAATGTAAAAAGCATGTAAACAATCAGAAAAGGGAATTTGGAAATGAAGGGAAGTGAGCAAAGAATACCAGCTGATGAATAAAACATTTCCCAAAGTTCAGAAAAGTCAGCTGGTCTATGTTAAAGTGGTTGCCAGGCAACTCATCTTTTTAAAACAAGTACTTCTGTGGCAGATAACTCATAAAGACATTGAAATGGCAAAATTAACTGCTCTTGAACAATTTCTTCGATACATTAGGTACAAACAGGCTTTCATTCATCATCAGGCGTGCATATCTTCTTGTTATAACTTTTTTTCTTGAACAAATGCATGTGTTTCGTCCAAAGCACTGCATTTTTAACTGTTTCTTTTCATCTTATTCCCCACAAGGGAACAGCTAGGAATCTCTGCCTTGAATCTGAGCATTGATATAAATCTAGTTTGGATGAAATAGGGGAGCTTATTTTCTATTTTGAAAAACAAGCATTCTTGTTTGGTGGGATCAGAGCAGTCTCATGTAAAGAGGAGCTTGGTTGCAGTCCACCAAATATTTTCCATGAGACAGATGAGGGTGCAGACAGAGAGGGAGAGGTTCCTGTAGTGGATTGTCAAAAAAAAACTTCAGGAAAAAAGCAGTCAGGTCCTGGTGGTTCTTGCTGTGGAGAGAAGGATAAAGCAGTAACTGGAGGGGAAAACTGATCATATGGAATAATTTATTTGACTTTTTTCCTTTCCAATTTTTAACTGAACAAAGTTGTGTTGTTTTTTTTTTTTTTACTATTGTGTTCATTATTCGTGATTGCTCAATGAGCACTTTAGTGAAATGCTGAGCACAAAGGATGTTTGCAATCTGATCATGATGCCTGTATTTTCAGCACTTTGCTACTTGCTGTTTATCATTTGTAATTGATCACCCTCCATAGTAAGATGCCCTTTCCATTTCCAGATTGTATAACTGAGATATTTACAGATGAGAAAAGGAAAACTGAAAAAGTTTCCAATGACTTTCACAAGATTATTGTTTTCCATTGAATAAAATAAAATAATGTCTTTACTGAAGTAGAAAACAAATAATAAAAACCCTCTTACTAATTTCAAAACAAATCTATAGCATTTCAAAACCTGCTTGGCAATGTTTATAAATTCTTTTCAAGTGCCAGTTCAGCTCTGCCTCTTGGAAAATGTCTGGGATAACCCACCTCTCTATCAGAGCAGTGAAGGGTCGTGCTCCTCGCTTGGCTATTTGATTACTGCCAGCGATGCCACCACAAGCAAATGAGAAATCCTCAGCCTTTGAATTTGCCATTGTCCTCCTGACTTGCCTTCTACTGGTGTTTCAGCCATAACCATTATTCCTTCAGCCAAATTCAGTAAAACAAAACAACCACTCCAATGACTGAGCAAAGTACCTTTCCAGTAAAAAATACAAATATACCAAAAAAAAAAAGCTTATTCAAGTGCAAATTAATTGTGTTGAGTCTTTTTGTTGGTAACTCACAGTCAGCCTTTTACAGTGCTGTTTTGGGGGCACGTGGCTGGTGTTTGGAGACCAACTTTTCACTTTGCAGCCTGTTGCACAGCTGGGACATTGCATGACCAGCACCTGTGCCAGCCATAGTGCAGAACCTGGGCACTGACAGCAGTCCCTTGGCAGCAAGCCAGCCCTTGTCTTTTCATCAGAACATACCTTTGTTAGCTTGGTTTTGGAGTAGTTTTACTAAAAATATGTTAGGGAAAGACATCAGATTGAAAGTTTGGTAATGTTTTAATACAATATATTTTTTGTGCTGGTGTTAAAAATGTGTAGTGATTTTTGAGGTCTGTTGTCCTCAGGCAGTCATACAATCCCATGGAATGAATTAATTAAGGCACAGACAAGTTTAAGTCCCACTTAGATGATACTTTGTTAAACAAGATTGGATGTTATTCTTTACTGAGTAGGTGGTGAAGCATTGGAACAGGCTGCCCCGGGGAAGTGGTGGACCAACCATGCCTGAAGGTGTTCAAGGAAGGTGTAGATGTGGTGTTTTGGGAGATGTGTTTTAGTGGCAGACCTGGCAGCATTAGGTTAACGGCTGGACTGGATCCTCTTAGAGGTCTTTTCCAATTCCATGATTCTGAGTATTTCTTACTGGAATTTTGTTTACTCTTTACCTGATTCTCTGAACTTCAACTATTTTGCTTTTTGTGATAAAAATATCACACAAGGCACTCACATCTCTCTGACTCCTGTTTGTAATGCTATAGAGAACGCCTTGCTGCTGTCCCAAAGCCTACATCTACTCCAAAAATGACAGCTTTGCAGCCTTGAAGGCCCCAGTCTAGTGGTGGCCCTGGACTCTGCCTGTGCCTGCCTCTGGCTGCTCGTCTTGCCCGTGTCTCACCCAAGTGCTGCAATTAAGAGATGTGATCAATCTGCCCTGCCACACCATAGCACAGGTGGATTCTTATGTGGGGGCAAGGAATGTGATGTCCTATGCAACAAAGGCAGTGCCACAATGTCTGCTTCCCATGCCCTCACCAGCTGGGCAAATGATGGGTTGAGTTGGCAGTAACACCATTTTTATATACAGTGAATATATAATTTCCCCCTTCCTGTGTATATAAATATATATGTGTGTGTATAATTAATGTACATAATTACTTAGATTGCTTGATACAGGTACTTATTTTTGTTTGTAGTAAATATGTTGGAAGGCTTCAGAAACACAGTTAATGAGCCTATTTAGCTATTCAAAATATACAGGATGTGAAACTTTGGGAGGAGGAGGTGGTGTTGCAGGAGCTGCAGCCTATTATTTGATTCCTGGGTTCAGGCCACCAGCAGCTGTAAAAATCAATAAGGCTTACAAAGATGAAATAAACTTAAAAAAAGAAGCATTGACAGAGGATATTCAACAAAGCCACTCTCGATGAGGCTGAGCCTGTTCATACCAAAATCAGGGGAAGTTTTACTGTTTACTCTAAGAGCCTTGGGCCAGCATCAGGAACTTGCAGGATTCTTTGGGCAAAGTTTTCCAAAGTCCAGTCTTCTGATGGGTACTACAGTACTGGAGCACACCGAGGTAGTGTGTCTGACTACCAGTCCTTCCTGCACTTCACTGATGGTTTTGTAAAGCAGAACCCACTTCTGTTTGTCTGTCTTTCTTTTTCTTTTTCTTTTTTTTTTTTCTTCTTCAGGACCTTTCGGACTATTAAAAAATCCTGCCAGACCTTGCTGGTCTTGCAAGTAAAACCAAGATGTGCAGATACTAATAGCACAGACCTGAGAGATCTTCATAAAATCTTTTAGTAGGATAGACTTTAATATACATGAAAAACATTCTAAATAATATTCCAGATACTGGGAATAATTGAAATCTTCTGATACTCTCATAAATCTTCCCTTCTTTCTCATTCTCCTATACCTGTCTGATTTGATATCATATGAGATTTAACTGCAAAGACAGCTGTAATCAGTGTTTTTAAGGCCCAAAGAAACTATTCACTATAGAAAGCATCTCGTATTGGAAGATGTGTTCCTATAGAAAAGCAGTCAAAGCCAACATAGTAGGAAAATTTTGAGCCCTGCTTTATGTAATGTACTTAAAAATAAATCCTGGTTAAACACAATTATTTTCTTATAGAGTAAATGATTTTGTACTGGGCTGCTGACTTTTAAGATTTTTTTTTTTTTTAATGTCTTTAAAATGACCAAGAGAATACACTTGCCAAACCCAAGCAGTCATGAATGTATCAAGCCCCTGAACAATGATGAGCAGAATAAATAAATTAAAAAAGAATGTCTGAAAAAAATAATTTTGGGTCTTTTTTTTTTTTTTTTTTTTTTTAATATGTTCTATCTCCTTTCATCTGCTTTATCATTCATGTTTGCTTGATTTCCACTGTAGCTGGGAGGGTTAGAATTTGAGAGATTGAGGTTTTGCATAGTCACGTGATTCCAGGAGATGCACTTTTAGGGAAAATTACCAAATGTCACAGACACTTGACAAGCATGGCAAGACTGACAGCCATGAGAGTATGCTGTTAGTTTTTGGGTATGAGCTTCCAGTTTTGGTCAAAGATATGAACGTAAATACACCATTTGTTATTTTGGAGTAGCATTTATTTATTAACTAATTTCATAGAAGAAATAGTCAACTTTGGAATTGTCCTCAAATCATTTGCTGAGTACAGTTTGTAACACTTTTTATGGCCTCTGTAATTTATGGTAGTCATTTAAAATATATACCTTGATTAGATCTACATTAGTCTTATATTTTTTATGTCAAATTATGTAAAAATGGAAATAATGATTAATTTTGCTATAGGAAATTTCATCGAGTTATAATAATTTTAGTCTTATCTCTTTGAGCTGCATGTTTCTCCTATTGCTTTAAAACTAATTTAGGCCACATTATATACAAAATTAAATCTTACTTTTATAGCTACACCCTTGGGGTTCAATGAAAAGACTTTATGAGCTAGAAATTAAAAGTACTGGTTGAAAATACTATTACATTATACAGGCTATTATTAAGGCAATTTACAAAGTTGGTATTAAAACTATGCACATTTTTCATTGTTAGCACCCATATATTCAGCAAGCCCATGGGACCATTTTGTATATAATCTGGCAAATAAAATCAACTGAAAGGTAAACAGTAAGTCCACAGCATTTCTTGATAGGGAAAATTGCACTATAATAATTGTAAAGCAGATTTAGCCCAAGATTGTTATGAATTTAGGCAATATATACCACATTTGTTACATGTAAAAATCAATTTGAAACTCTGTATTGCAAAAATATTGGAGAACACATGGAAATATGGAGAACACACAGAAATATTGCTTTCTCATAAAGAAAACAAATACCTTATATTCTATGAAATTCAATTTGGCATAAGTCTATTTTGCATCTTAAATGCATAGTTGTTCTCCACAGTTGATTTTTGGCTCCTATGTACATTTCCACAGTTTGGAGGCAAGACAATTGCTTGTTTTGCTTGGACCCTAGGTAACATAATGCATGGTTTAGTGCCTCTCTTTCTGAACAGTGATGTAAAACTCACAATGTGATTTAAGGGAAGTATAAAGAAAAGAAATGGTCTTTTAATTTTAAGAATTCTTGAAGAACAGAGACCACTAAGAAGCAGGGCAAAATACTAAATATTAGCCCTATATGACCACACTGAGCCAGAACCACATGAGCACGCAGCTGTCCTTTAATTTTATATATTTACATGTTCCACATTGGAGCACTCCAGCTGTTATGTCAAGATGGGATACACTCAGCTGTGTTTAAAGTAAAAGGGGAGAAGGTTGCTTTTTCCTCTCTTGGGGGAAACCCACTGCAACAGTAGAAATGTTTTGGCAAGAAAGATACCACCAGGACTGCCTGGTTGCAGCACGAGTGTTGGAAGGGACGGGCATTTGCTGCTGCAGCAGCATCTCTATTCACTCCCTTGCTGCTCTGTGGCTGTAGGAGTCTTGTTAGCAAGACCTTGTTGCTGTGACTCAGAAATTTTCCCATCTCCTTCCACTCTAATTTTACAGCAAGCTGTCACACTGCTGATGGAGTCAGAGGACAGGAAAGCACATTCTTCCCTTGGCTTCTAGGACTGGGTTCTTCAGCAGTAAGCTGAGATGACCAGGGCTTTTGGAGTTTAATTATGGTATCCCAAGGTTTAGGCTTGTGATTTATTTGGACCACTAATTCTTGCAGAGGAATCTGAGAAAATGCTCTCCAGACTTTTTGCAAGGGATGATCCTTGAGGTGCTAGATTTTAGCCAGATTAGTAGAGGGCAAGGATGTTCAACCTGCTGCTGCAGGTTCACTGGGGGGCTGGGATATTAATTACAAACCTAACAAGATTCTGGGTAGAACAGCTAAATTGTTCTTGATGCTACCCTTTCTGGAAAACTTGTGGCTCAGGAGCTGCCAGGAAGGAAGAGCTTGTGTAACTGAGCTGCCCAGTCAAGGGCATCCAGCTTTCAGGGGCTGCTGTGAGAGTGCTGAAAGACAGAGATCCTTTCCTTGGATACTCAGCAGCCAGCCTCTGCAGGAAAAGTATGGATTACGTGTCAAGGGTGACCAGCACACTGCATAATTGAGCCAATAAACTCTGTTGTGTTACTGAGCAAAAGAAATTTTGACTGTTCCTGTTGCGTTGGGACAGAGGGAATTCCATGCAGGAATGTTGTAGGCAGCTGTTGTGAGCTGTAGCGTATTGCCAGTCTGCACTGAGGGGTCGCAGAAACACCTGAAAATGTGCTTTTGTTTATGTGAGGGATAAATAGCCCTTTAAATGAAATAAAAATTTAAGTGTGCAAGTTTTAGCAACTTTGTTTTCTTCATGTTATGAGAACAATTTGAGAAGAAACAGAATTTTATTTGGCTAACAAAACCTCCTCTAACCACTCAACTTCATCCCAGTTGCTGACTACAAAGATACAATACATAGAAACTAAAGAAGCCTAATAAAAAAGAAATATTTGTGATATTGTATTTAATTGTGTCAGTCTCCATTGTTTTCTTACTGTAAAGAAGAAGATTCTATAACTATTACAGCATAATTCTAACATTGCTATTATTAGATATTAATATTTTATTGCCTTGGAAAACATTGATATATAATTAATTTGATTATGGATCAAATTAAGTAATTCAATTTTAGATTGCCTACATTAATTTATTAAATATTGTAAAAGATAATGGATTGAGTGCAAAGGGAAATGGAAGAAATTATTTGTACTCAGAAAACTATGAAGCATGTTTAACATGTTTGTACAGAAAAGGCAAAAAAAAGATATTATGTAATACATCAATCAACATGCAGAGATTACATTTCAAAGCCTTTTTATATTGAACAAGTGGAGCTTGATTTTTAGTCTTTTAGAAGTATCTGAATTTACAATAGTATAAATTTATAAATAATGCATTTTACATTTGTTGCTATTGTTATTATGGCCCGAGGATCAAAGCTTTAAATTAGGTATCTGAATTAAATATAACACCCCTAAAAATGGATAATCACCACACCAAATCCTATTTATATATATTTTCAGATTTAAATAACTAAATTATTTTTTGAAAATATTTAAAATGAAGAAAAAAAGTTTAGGAAGGGTGAGTGGGGCAGTACACATCAAACCACAGTACAGTCCTGGAAAACCTTACACACACACACATTCCTCAGTGAGTGGCTTCCTTGCCTTAAATTGGCCTTCTTGTTCAAGGAATGTTACCTATACAATGATTTCAGGAAATTGTTTTACTTAAAGATGGTATAATAACTGTCTTATAAATAAAAAGGTATGGACCTGATCAGATTTCTTACTAAACGATATGTTCTCCATAAGACCAACGAAAGTTCATGTGGATGAATTCAGGGACCTCTTTGTGTATAGTTTGGAATGAGAGGGATTTACTCACCTAATTTTTCTCTTAGAAAATTGTGTGTCTTTCATGTCCTTATTCTGAATTTTTTCATCACTTTCCCACTGATTTTAGCAAAAAGATGTTAAGATCTTCTTAAATCTTGCAGAATTTTGCAAAAATACAAAATATTATACATGCAAACTATAACTTTGTATGGGATTGTTTTAGATTTTGATGTTGGTGATTCTCGGGGAAAAGTTCCTATGTTCTGTCTCCTCCACTGCTCTTAATTTTTTAAAAATTTTATTCTAGGGAAACCATACTTATAACAATCTTTGATCCCAGATCTGCAAACATGTACATCTTTACAAATATTAAGAATTATGATAGTCAGAAGTTACTCATATATTTACAACTACTTAATTACAGGTTATTCACAATAGTAAACATTGCATTTATCAATTTTTTTCTATGTAGGGAACACAACATTTTCAATTTGCAAAGGCTAAAGGCAAAAAATTCTGCAGTCCTTATCAGGAGTTACTTCCTCATATCTTGCAGAGGTGAACTGAACTTCAAAAAGCTAAGATTTTCTTACATTAGAGAATGATGAAAATATGGAAAATATATTTTAAACTAGTGTCCTGAAGTACCTGTTACAATGTTCTTGTTAAAAAATTCCTTGATGGAATATGATCAGTTTCGAAATGAGGATTCATTTCAAAGGCAACATTTTTGTCAGTATGTTTTATTGACGTAATATACTACATTTGACAAATATAAACATCAAATTACGATGTTCTTAGGCCAAGATGTGTAACCTTTCTCCTTTTCCAAAGTCTTGATTTTAAAATTCTGAATTATGCTGAGCTGATTTGTTACCTTCGAAGCTTGTCTGACAGTCACCTATTTTGAATTGATGGGAGTACTATTATATTGAACCATTTCCTGCAGTGCAGGCATATATTTTTGAAATCTAATCACAATGAGCTCTTTACTACAAGAAACAATACTAGATTTTCTTACTGATATCTTACCAAACAGATATAAAGAATGCCCATGTTAATTCAATACGTGAAAGTGAGAATGGGTTAACATTCTCTTATCATGTTTCATAGTAGTCTTGCATATAAAAATGTGGTATAAATCTATTGCTGCAATAAAAGCACTCATTTTCCATTAAAAGCCTCTAATTAATAATGCATTTGGTAACGATTACTATTACAGTTATTATTTAATGCAAGCAAAAAATGAACATAATTTTCAAACATGGCCAAGTAGAATTTCTTCAGTCCTTTTATTTATAATTCTGCTTTCTGAAGGTCAGATTATTTCTTTCTCTTTAATAATTCACTAAGTATGCTAAATGTTTACTTCATGTCTGAACGACAACCAATCTTATTTTAATTAAATACATATCCTGACATTTTTTTTTACATATCAGTGAATTCAAATCAGTTAGTAAAATGTTAAGCAAATTAAATTTGTAGTCACTCTCTACTTTGAATATCCACTTCTCTAGTTTCTTCCCACCTGCTGTCATGTGTTAATTTTTTTAAAGCATCATCTATTTGCAAAAAAAAGAAAGAAATTGGTATTGTCTTGTGTTGTTTCATCCTTAAAGTGAAACCATTTGCAAGAAAATTATGGGTCCCTAGTGTTGAACTTCTTTGCATATTAATTTTGTTAGCCTTACCTCCTGTGGTCTTTAGTTCTGGAAGGCCTATTAGATAATACACAAGATAAATTTTCCCTGGTATCTTACAGCTAGTCAAAGGAAAAAAATTCTTTTTTCTTAAAACTTGTGGTATTAACCATGCATACTTCCCCCCTATTTTATTAGTAAAGATTAATTTAATTAAGCACAGTAATCTAGTCAATATTAACTAATAATAACTAACCAATAGTTATATTGGTTTCAAGTTCTTGAGAAATTTATGCTTATGTGTGCTTAATATGTATGGCTCAGAAGATAATGGGTAAGAAATGGATTCTGCAGAAATTCTATCAAAAGGTGGGGGCAGAATAGGCTTTTGTGGAATTTGTATGTTTTATTTAATCTGAATAGAAGCCAAGGGAAGCTGAGTAGCTGGAATAGTTATGGTCAGGTACAAATACCAGGCACTTTGCATGCTTACAAAAGCAGATTTACTTGGGTCAGGTTGGACAGCTGGAGACACTTAATCAGAACTACAGAAAGATACCTGGTGGGGTTTACAAAATTATCCAAGCAGACAAGACTCCTATTTTCAGCCCATGGAACTGAGTATTTTGGCATTTTGGTGAGTTTCTCTAAGTATCCAAGTACCTGCAACTTCCTTTGGATATCTGTGTCTCAGTGTTATGATTATCTAGCAGCTGACTCTCAGCATAATTTCTTCATGCCTAGGAGATGAATTTGTGGTTTTTGGAAAGAAAGTGCTGGGGTTAAGCTCTGGCACTTACAAATACACAAATTACAGGTTAAATTTCTTCAGCAATTTGAATGCGTTCGTTGTTGGCACCCAAGTTTCATCAGCTTTTTCTCATAACAAAAAAAATATGTGAAAAGCCATCTGTTCTTGACAGACAACTTGTTTTTGAGTTATGATTTCCCCCAAAAACATCCTCTGTTTTTAGAACAATAGAAATGTCAATATTTCTCAAAAGTTTATAGCTAAGCAGAGACCAGTCAATTTGTTTCAAGCATTCCAGCCCATACTCTGAAAACAAAGCAAGCCCATCTTTAGGCTAAATGACATCTTTATTTATTGACATTGCTTATTGTTGAAAAAGGCACAACAAGCCACAATCCTAAACAAACCCATAGTAATTTTTTAGAGTTTAAAAGTAGTGGAAAAAAAGGCATTTTCGTAGTTGGTGACATCACTAATTTACAACCACATTGGTAACCAGTTATCAAGCAGGTTTCTTTACTATTACCAGACATTTATAAATATCTGTTTCATTTTGTAATGAAAATCTCTAAGACATTCTAAAGGCATTTTTTTCTCATTTGTATTTCAATTCATTAAAATGTTCTTATGTTACAAACCTTGTGAAGACATTCTCTGCTCCTGAGAACAGTATCTCTGATGCTTGCATTACCTGGGAGGCTTTCTGTGAAAGAATATCCACACTTTTTTACCCCTCCTGCGCTAATCTACACCCGGATCAGACATGCAAGGAGAGACAGTACTTTTCATAGCGTGCCAGAAGTGAGAATCCACACCAAAACTACAAAATTTGTTTAGATGATTTCCTCCAGAAAAAAAAACATAACCCCCTTAAACTTATCCCTTTTGCTATTAGTTTGTTAGCATTGAGACAAATGGAGTGATTTAGACAGAGTGTGGTGTCTGCCAGTGTCAAAACAGAATGGATTTTTCTAATGTAACTATGGGATTATCAATATTATGCAATTAAATATGCAAAACGATGTTACAGACAATGGTCTGAAAGCATACAAAAAGGATTTTTTTTCCCCCCATTACTACTTGGCCATGGAATCAGTAATGGAAATAAACACACAAGCCATCAATAAGTAATCACAGACAAGATCTACTCTGTTTCCTCAGGCCAATCTTTTGACCTTTCAATATTCCTGTTTCCCACTCTTTGCGTATTTGATCTGTTTAGACTGCGGGGTGTCTGGAGAGAGAACTGGTTTTACTGTGTTTGTGGAGCACCCAAACAGTTATGAGGTCTCAGTTTGGCACAAAGCCTCAAGGCACCGCCAGGTTGTTGATACAACAACCGATATTTCAATCTACTGAAGTTTCTGCTTTATTGCTAGAAACAGGATCTATCAATCCAAAAGGGTTTTCAGCCTGTGTTCTTTCATCAGAGTGCTTGCCTACCATGTGCAGAGACCTGATCGCTGCAGGGGTCGTTTGCCATCTTCTGATTTCTGCTACTGCTTTTGCATATGGTTTGTAGGAAGCAAGGAGGAGGAGATGGATTTTACTGCAGATTCTGTTAGAGGAGAAGTGACATCATCAAGGGATAGAAAGGGGAAAGCAATGAGCTTCCCTGCAGGGCAAGGAAGTGTAAAGAGAATGGCATGGCAGTATATTTGGGGAAGCAGGTTGTAAAGAAAAATGAACAGAAGGAGAGAAAGTAATAGAGACAACAGGAAGAAGAGTAAAGAATGAGCAATGAGATAATATTATCAGAACTTTTTTCCCATCAGGGAGAAACACTTGCAATGCAAGCAATTAAAATCCATTAGACTTTCCTAATAATGTTTTTCCATGCATGTAATCATGGCGATTGCCAAAGGGATGGGGAAAAAACAGAGGGCGGGATACTTTCGGGTGTAAATGAAGAAGAAGTGGGATTGAGATTTGCAAATGGGAGATGGGATGATTTTTATCTTGTGATTGGACATAAGTAATTGGCATGCAACGGCAGAAGAAGTGATCCAAATGGATTCTAGGGGATGGAAAGTATTCTGTGTCTTAATACAGTGTGTTCCTATTGAGAGTAACAGTTTTCATCAATGCTAAATATACAGACACTTGTTTCTATACTGAGAGGAAAACCTTTTCTACAAGTATTTAATACATAAGGAATCAAAATACTGCACTTCACTGACTGTGTGCCTATTGTAATTTCTTCTTTACTTAAAAGGAGAAAATATCCTAGTAGGAAATTTTGTGAAACTTTGAGTAGAAAACAGCATCTGGTAAATGTTGAGGTTTAAATCTAATGAAAACTGAATAAAAAGTGTCTTCAAAGTCTTCTGAGATATGTTTCAAATGTGGTGTGACAGTGGTCTCATGAAAAGTCATTATATTGTACTCAGTTTCTACCTCAGCCAGTCTGTGCTGCCATGATGATGAACAAGAAAGTGACTTCAGTGCTCTTGCTGATGAAATTGCAATGCCAAATGAGCTTCATGTAGCCTTGTAATACATATGTTTTTTAAAGTAAAGGCAGGTACAGATGCTGAGTATGATTTCCTGAATGCTAGATGGTAACCCCAATGTTCCGTTTCTGTCAGGCTGCCCTGGCTGCCCTTAAAAGTACTTGCATGCTTTTCTTAATTGGAAAAAAATCCTGAACTTGAAGAAAAGATGTAGAAGATTTCAGTTGTATTTCACTTCTTCCTTTTTTATGTCAAACTTATTAGTTGTTTCTGTGAAAACTTCAGTAATTTCTTCAGTTATTTTTTTTCTCAGGCCATAAATAAACAAGAAATAATCTTCAAAATAGATTTTCGTGATTCTTCCCTCCATTTTCAAATGTTTCTTGTCTTAAAAACCAAAGCCAGTTCTTTATCCCTTCAGTAGTTTCTCTATGTCACAGAGTTTGCTAATCATACATTGAATTTTGAATATTGTACTGGTATCTCCACAGTTCTTAAACCAGTTGGGGCTAAAATTGTTCCTGTTGACCCACTGTTGCTCCTTCCAAGATTTCTGTCCACCTGACTTGCCATGATTTCTATTCTGTGCTTTGGAGTTAATTTTTCTAAGTGATACATTTTAGATTTCTCTGATAAACTTTCCGCTGTAGTGATCTGGATTATTCATAGGGTTAAGACAATAAGACATCAATCTGTTTTCATGTTCAACGTGTTTTGTACTAGTGAAGTCATTTGAATGGCATTCATAAGAATTAAACACTTTGGTCTGAATCTGATCCCAGTCTTCAACTTGTTGAAACTTCTGTTATTTCTGTTCTCACTGTAGGTGTTGTGTCAGGTTTTTTCAATCTATTAGTGCCTCTAAGGTTTGAAAAGGAATCTCTGTTTTTGTACCTTTTTTTTTTTTTTTTTTTTTTACTTCTTCCTCATGAATAGTTTTGACAGAAGCTTTTTTGTCATGTACAGGCATTCCAGCTTCCTGATCTAATCATTTTGCTGATCCTGATTTTCTTTTATAATTCTTCTTGTTTCCTTAGGAAATGTAAATCTGTTGCAGCATCTGTTAGCCATCCTTGTTTATTAATAATTAGGCATGAATGTAATTACAAATTCTTTAATAATTTACCTTTACCACCTCTGAGAGGCCTGTAACTGATCTCTTGTTTAAACATTTCAGATCTTTGTCTTACATTATTTTCATATATCATTCTCAAAGTGTTGACCGCATTGTTGATACAAGCAAAATCTCATCCTCAGCTCTTGCCAGGAATTTATCTCTGAATGTGTTATCTCTTCTAATTGGACATTTGGGAGAGAACAGATTGCTTGAAGCTCTAGCCCTATGGCTCCTTAATTCATAGCTGCTTGGCCCTTGACTAAATTAAAGCTGCATGGAGCTGCCTGATTTAAGAACTCAGAGTATTAAGAGCAGCAAAGGATGAGATACAGTGGGGCTATGTATTGCTATGCTGTTTAAACACCCTGTTTTGATCAGGCTCCAAACAGTAGCATTCAGTTTGCTCTTCAGCTGCTTTTGCCAAATTAATACTACTGAAGCAACCAAGCACAGAGGGATCTCCAGCCATTGAGGAGTTATTTTGACTGAATATGTAGTGGAAAATGGGATTAGCAGGCCAGAAATCTAGTCCTCTTCAGGAGGTGAACAGATGTGCTCTTCCAGCTTCAGCTGTGCTGGTGGAAGATATTAGTAACTGCAGCCTGTCTCTGGGTGGTTATCAGGAATCCCAAACCCCTTCGATCCTGCTAGTAGTGCTGCTCATACAAGCCTCCTCTAACCTATTTTTTCAAAACGCACTAGATTAGCAAAGACTTACTGTTTATCTAAACTAACCTGGCCTCTTTGGAACTGAAATAAATCGTGGAGTGCTCGCATAACCCGCTCCGCCAGCAGATCAGTAGGGGCAGCAAAGAGCAGTGGGCAGCGATCCGTCTCCCTGGCATAGCTGCTGCAAAACACGCCTCGCTAGACCCCGAATTCTGCTAGATACACATTTTGTCTCCTTCCTATCTCCATGGTAATTCCAGTTCCATTCACTCTTCTAATTTCTGCACTTTAGACCATTCTGCTTTTGACAGCAGCACTTTGTTTATTTCAACAGCTTTCATTCTCCCGACGGCTCTGTAGAGTCATGATCTGGTAAGCAAGAAAAAAGAGTGGCTTCTGACCACACACTTATACTCTCCCCGGTTGTCTCCATTTAATAAAATTTTATTATTTGCTACCTCTAAATTCCTCTGTGATAAATCACCAGAATCTGACATGTAACACTACTTTGTATTCTACACCACAGAAAAGAAAATTAAATACTTACTTGCTTAGAAAAATATATCAAGACTGTGTCTGCCCCATGGTGCTTCTGGCTTAAATGAGAGAAAACACAGATGTACCGGACACATTATGGAAGAGATCTGCTGGAACAAAAAGATACTAAAAAACCAAATTACCTTACACAGGCTGGAGATTTGCTGTTTCCATATCAGTTTTTTTTTTTTTTTATTTTTACATTGCACACTAATAATGACAGGATTCAGCATTTTGGGTGCAGATTGGTCTATATGTCTCAAGCAAAATTATTTTCCCCCCCTATAATTAAAAACGTGTTAGAATATTCTTATTTTTTAGTTTTTCCCTTAGACAAGAAATTAAAACAAACATCAGTATTTTTGACATTTTAAAGATGATTTTTTTCAAGTTGGGAATTTCTAAAGGGTGGGAAAAGGTGATTAAATTTTTAAATTGCTCTAAAGATTTCAGAAAACATGTAGATTTCATGGTCTGCAGCTTTTCAGAGGGGACTCTGAAACAGAATGAAAATATTGCAGTGGAAGTGGGAGCCAGGTCCAGATGCACATGACAGCCTTAAGAGAGTCAAGGAAATTGAGGGCAGCTGAAAAGAAGGTGCAGTGGGATTTATTGGCACCAAAAAAAGTCACGGGCTTTGAGAATTTTGCTCTGAGTACTATTGACTGTGTGTTTAATCACAGGGGCTTTGGAGGGAGCCAAATCTGTCTGGAGAAAGCAGAGCTAAAAAAGTAATGATTTTCTACTTTTTAATGGGTGAGAAGCTAGACAAGGGGGGAGAGGGAGCTGGAAAGTCAAACCAGATTTTGGAGGGGGGTGAGTGAAGCAGAAGAACCCAAACGGCATTTTTTGATCAACACGCTAATGCCAAACATTTGTCAGTGATGCGTCTCTTTCCCCCCTAGGGATCCCTCTGCTGCGCGTTCGTACTTTTGCGTGAAGGATGCGGTTTAGGAATGACCAGAACCTTTAAGATTATTGAACCTAGAGCAGACAGAATAAATCCACCTTCCCTCTCTGTGCGAGCCCGGGCGGCCCCGGGGGTGGCGCTGGCACCGCGCGGGAGCTCCGCGCTGGGGCCGGGCCGGGCGTGCGGGAGGCGCTGCGGGAGCGGACCGGGCGCCCATTGGAGGCGGCGGGGAGGGGGGGAGGCTGCGGGTCTCTACAGTTTATAGCTTCTACTTGGGAGCAAGAGTATTTAGCTGGGCCAGGGGCGGGAGAGAAGGCAGAGGGGGTATGGCTCCCGGTGATGCAGGAAGCCGGCTGTACCGCTCAGTGGTGGGGGACGGTGCAGAGAGGTGCTCTGGATGGAGTGCCTTTTATCTCATTCCCAGACTCTACTGGGTGTTCAGTTCTGGGTGCTGCTCGTTAATTCTGCTGTTTGCTTCCCCTGTAGGTGGATGAGATGTGTGTGTGAAAGTTGTTGTGAAACTTCTCCCCTGGCTGATTTGCATTGCAGAAAACTTGGCTGTTGTAGAAAAGATTTCTGGGCTGGTTTTTAGAATACAATGTTTATGAAGTCCCCATGCCTGTGGTATTTTGCAAAGTAGATTTAAGTGAATGACAGGTAGGTAGGTGAGTCTGTTCAACAAATTTCAGAGTTGCCTGTGTTGCAAACTGAAAGCTTTTCTAGCAGACATCGTCCCAGCTGGCCCCTTATTTTCATTGTTTTGATAGTGTTGCATGAGACTGATGGGATTTGATGTTCTGTAGATGAACACCAAGTTTGCTCAATTCTGTAGTTATTTTTTTCCTTATGTTGTTTGTGGGTGCTTTGGGACTGTGGCAAAGGTGGTAGGGCTCTGATGAGCATCCTTTGATGTCTTACTCTGACCAACATGTCTCTTCCATTGGTATGTCTTCAGACTTTCCCAAGGAGAAAAGAATGTGTTGGTCATGAACTGTTTCCATTTTAAATTAGAAGAAAAAAAGTATTACTAATTTAATATTATCATCAGAAATTCTTCTCTAGTGCTTTGATTGATCTGGCCTTTGCATATTTCCATTGTCTAGAGGATTACTGACATAAAGGAGAACAAGTTGGTCTACTAACAAAACAGGTTGTTTCCTTTATGAACACTTATATTTTATCTGTCTGTATTTTTGATACGCAGGCCTGGCTGTCCCAGGAGCAATATGGGCAAATACTGAGGAGGGACAGTTATCACAGACAAAATAACACCCAGTTACAAGTGAGAGGCTATGAGTAAAAAAGAATCAGATTGTCACACTGGGTGAAGAAATGAGAGATTGGCAGAAAGCCTTGGAGAAGACTGTGTTCTTCGCACAACAGTTAGTTCTGACATTATTATTGTACTTGCTGATGTCATCAGAAACCCTCAGTGCCTCGAGAGGACACTAAATACCTTTAAATATAAACACTGATTGGGACATAAGAAACCAGAGGAACAAGCTGTAATTGAAACATAGACAGTTTTGAGCAAGAGTTACAAAAAAGAATGAATTGCACGAAGTATTGTACGTACTTGATGTTCTCCTCTATTTTTATGTTTTGGTGGTTTTACAGATAGTTTTTAATTCTTCCTTTCCCTTAGCTGTTAAGCAATCTGCAGAAACTGGGGAAAAATAAAATCTTGACAAAGGACAGAATTTCTCAAAAATTTGCTGAGCTTTTCTGAGTGTGTTAATTTCCATTGATTTAAATAAGACTGCTTATGGCAGCACCGCTGAACAGACACTTCCTTAAGTTTTGTCAGGACTGATGCCTTTGGTTTTTTCTTTTTGATGAACTTGGTGTGTTCAACTGCAGAATCACATCAGTGGGATCACAACAATCACACCAGTAAGTTCCTCCAGTCTGAGTTTCCTTGAGTTAGAGGAGGAGAGCTGCCTCACTTTTCCCCAATCCTTCAGAGACTTTTTTGACTTATTATTATATCACACTAAAGAGAGGTATGATGAGGATTATTTGTGTTTTTAAGCAAAAGACATGAGCATTCAGATTTGTGAATAAGAGAAAGTTCAAGGTTGAATTATTTTCCCATAATTTATTTAAAAAGAATATTTTGCCATAACATAATATTAGGACTCTGTTGTAAGGACAGAGGACAAAGTGAGATAATCTCTTGGAGCAATATGATAGATGTCTTTTTTATCAACATCTTGTTTTTCAAGTGAAGTACTGTGATTATTTTACATGTTGTATGACAGCTTTTATTCATCGAAGCACCTAAGCATGAACTCGAGGCTACCTTGTAATTTCTCATTTTTAAATGATTTATTGCAATAAAAGTAGCATGTAATAACTCCTACTTGTGCTTTCAGATCAGGTCAGTGCTGGTGGTGGAGGGGGTGAGGAGAGACAAACATTTTTCTAAGCAGTGGTACTCTTGACTCCCCCAAGAGCAGTACCATTGTGGACAAATTCCCAGTGATGGGAAGAATTTTCTAGAACTCATTGACTTCCTCAGGGAGATTTTTAGCAACAACAAATTTAGACATTGGATTCTTATTGTGTCAACTCACAGTTCTCCTCAGCTGTCTGTATCATCTTTTGCAATAAAATCAGAAGCCCTTTTACAATTCACATAAAATGGAAAAAGTTAAATCACAAGCATTAGTTAACTTAAAGACTGAGGAGAATTGTGAAGAAGACTCAATTCTACCAGCTTTCATATCAACAAATAATTTATGTGTTCTGTTCTAGTGCTTATGTCTTATAGAGGTCTGATCCTATCAACATTTTAATAAAAGAGAGCTGGAACCCAAGTCCTCTTAAATTCCACCAAAACAGACTTTTTGACATCAAGATTTTTTTTTTTTAATCTGGGGCAGATAGTCTGTGAGCTAGAGATGTGTGTAAGTGGGGCATGGATCAGACACTCTTTCCCATTGCTTGTGACCCTGTCATCCTGAATCATTCCTTGTGCCACTGATGCATTTGAAGAGCACAGGGTCACTGGTAATTAAGACAGCTTTATAAAAGTGCTAGCAGTTGCAGCTGTAGGATGGAGAGTACCTGGAGTGCAGAATTTGTTAACCACACTGAATTCCCTCCGAAAAGGAAACTCTAACATTTGCACATACATTGCTATCTCATGGGCTCAAGAGTTATACAGGGTTGCATTAGGTCACTATTTGGATGGATGATCTCCAGCAAAAATGCCAGGTGCTACAGGAAGCCTTGCTGATGACATGGTGGCCAGACTTCCTCTCAGAGGCATTACTAAGCAGTGCTCCCCATGCCTCAGGACCTTTTCGGTTGACAGTGAAGATGTATTTTAAGCAGGCATCTCTCAGTTGAAGCATTTAACACTGACATACAAGGCATGGATCAAGGGCAACAGCCTGCAAAATCCTTTTTGATCTGTGTGAGAATGACAGGCACTGCATGATAACTGCAGTCCAAGTGGGAAAGATCAGCATTGCTCTCTGAGTTAACCGAAAAGGTGTAAGGGTCTGGAGAGGAGAATTATGTATATGTTACAGAGACACTGAATAGGGAAAGAAACCAGCTTAAAATGGCATTTGAAGCACATAAAACAAATTCTGGGGCTTGTCCTGCATGCCTTCAAAAGTATGCTCAATGCTTATGCTGTCTGCTTTCTTAACCCAGAAACCCTAGAAGACAAGCATATCTGGGAGAAGTACACCATCATCTGGCACATGCAGGCTGATATGCCAGTCTTGGTAACTGCCATGCATCACAGCTTCTACACAACACATTACAGTGACTTACTTGCAGAAGGACTAATTTCTCTTGCTAAAGCAGGAGATTGACACAATATAGCACAAAATTGTATTTACACCCACATTTACAGTCCAGCTGGTATCAAGTCATCTGCACTTAAAGATGAATATCATGGCACAATCCTCATGGCAAAGAAAAAGAATGAAAGTAATAAAAAGTATTTTTTCAATCAAGTACATAATTATGAAACCTGACCCTCAACTCCCACTCGTTTGTCTGAGCAGCCTTTGGACAGTACATGCCATTGTTAATACTGATAGATGGATGTAGAAACCATCTGGAGACTTCTTTCAGATAGTGCTATGACCAAAGTATGTACTTGGATTAAGCTTTCATGGGATGAGGGTCATGTTTATTCACTGGACCATCTTTGATAATAGAGATAGGTATGAGGTAGCAGGAGTGTGAAGTGATCGGTCCTGTTGCCTTTGAGCCATCCAAAGAAAGTTCCATTTGTGAAACAACCATCAAGCAAAACCATCAAGCAGTTGATTGACAGATATATTAGAATGTGGCAATATTCCCTAAATGTTCACTATAGAGAAGCATGCACCAAATTTTGAGAGTGACAGTAAATCCTCCTGGACTGCACTGTAGTAAAAAATGCCACAAAGCTGAGTTTTAATAAAATGTTGGTGTTTTATTAACATTCCATTAAAACACTGATTTGAGAACAGCAACATCAGAGTGCTCGCTGGGCAAATGGAATTCTTGTTATCATGAGTATTACTGTGCAGTGGACTAAAGATGAGATTGAGCATATTGTTGCAGAGAAGTGGACCAGTTTTCCTAGGTTCATGCCCATTGCTCTAACCACTTGATTATACTGAGTTTACATTATTGTATCAGTCATAAAAATCATGGGAGTTCTTCAGCTGGTTCTCCTGACCTTTGTATCACACTCATTAAAATAGGAGTCATATGGTCAGTGACTTCTCTCAGCTTCATGTCATAGGTACATTCCTGCTCAATTACTTTATCCTATGTAATGAAGGATTCATCCCATCCTACATTATTTCTGTAATGGAGATAGCAATTAAAGAAATAATCTGCATATGTGACTGCAACTCCAACCTTGTCTTTTTGTGTTACACTGGAAGTAAAAGTGATAGCAATCAGATTGATTTACCTCCTCACTCCTCCTCTGTAGGCTGTGGCCCACTAGCCTGCATTACTTTTCCACACACTAACCATGTAGCAGCTGGGAGCAGATATAGGATGGCTCAGATCAGGTGGTCTTCCCTGAACTGCATCAGGAAAGCTGGATGTAAATATTTTCTCATTTTAGAAATGAAAAACTTGATAGTTTGCAAATACTTCCCTACATCGATACAAATATTTTGGCCCTATATATATGCATGCACATCTTCATCAGCTCCAGCAAGGTAATTTAGGTTGGTGCTCATGGATTGGTTCTCATTGGCATTGCAGCAGTGACGTGCAGAGCTCAGCAGACACGGTCAGGTCCTGCAGCAGCTCCCTTGGAGCACAGCCATGGTAGGACAAGCTCTGCAGGGAGGGCACTATTTGCCCTCATGTCCCTTGGCCAGGCTGTTACGGTTTTCCTACCCTCCCCTTCTGACTTCATCACCCTAGAAATATATTGATGGATTTTTTGAGTTGCTATTTATGCTGAGGTGCCAGAGTCTCTAGGATAATTACTTCACAGTGCAGTTTACCACAGTGAATGTTGTCAGAACAGTGATACATATTTGTTGTTGTAGCCAACTGGCATCCAGCTTAAGGATCTTTCCCTCTGACTGTTTAAATTAGAGTCTGCATTGTCTTGTGTGATAATGCTCACAGAGCAATAAGACAGCGTGCTTTCTATGAAATGTCTTGTAGCCGGTGATCTTTTAAGCCTTTCTTGGCTTGTCTTCTGCTCTGAACATCTGTGCTCTGTCCCTCTTTCTGTGTTGTGTTCACTGCTATTGGCCATTCTGCTTGAGGCAAGATCAAGTCTAGTGTTCTCCATTTCCCATACTAATTGTGGTATTGTGTTGCTACTGCATATGCTCTTAATCAGCTTTCACAATCCTTCCTGGAATGTGTATATAAAATTTGTGAAACATTCTGGGATCCTTTGGAATGATGGCAGAAAAAAAGATACTAGAAAGGAAAGGAATTTTTAAATCAGTAAAACCTTTTCAGTTTTCTCTGCAGCGTTCCCTACAGTATGTTTTATTTTAGGTCAATTAGTATCTGGGTGATTTCTAATGTGTGATGTCTGGCACCTGGGAGGGAACCCACAAAACCCAAGCAAACCATCCTCTGCTCTCTCCCTTTGCCCCCAAATTCTTAACTTTTTATTAGGGTTTCTTTGAGTCAAGGAGAACTGTGAAGTGGTGGGTGAATAAGCTCTGGGGTGGTAGCGTCTAGAATGAGCCAAATAATTTTTAATTTTGTAATAATTTATTTAAAATTATTTTCTACTTGTTTTCATTATACCCTTCTCATGGTCCTGGTGAACTACCATGCCTAAGTACCAAAGAAGAATATTGCTTTATATTTGCACATAGACTTTAAGACAACTCAATATCACATTTCATGCAATCAGAAAACTAATTAATAAATGTAATTACTTTGTCTTGTGCCACTAAAAAGTGGTCCTGCAACCTGTGTGGCATCCAGCAGCCATGCGAGCTGCAGGGTGGGCAGCAGTGGTGAGGTGACTGTATTTTTTGGTTCTAACAAAGTTACACTTGACCTTTGACCTCATGTCTCGCTCTTGGTCCCAAGTGTGGGGTCATCTCACAGCAACCACCTGCCCTGCAATGTTTCTTCCACAACATATCAATTGCTCTGGCAAAGCAATTGCATACGTTTAAAGGATTTGCAGGCATATTGTTCCCATATGCGAGTTCTCCTGCAATGAGATATTCAGTTGTCACTGCTGGGGAACACGGTGCCCCTTTAACCTCCATCCCAAGGCTTGTAAGGCTGAGTCTGGTACTGAAAAATTTCCCCTTACACTGCAGGCAGTGCTAATTGTTGTGCCTTTCACAGACCTTTTCTGAAGCGTGTGGCTCACTCCTCCAGTTCAGGCTACCTTGCCTACCCTATTTTGGTGGTCATGGCTGATATTGTTAAAATAAATATAATTGAAGCCTTTGGCATTTTAGTGAATAAAATGAAGGAGAATGATCCCCACACTGCCTTATTAAAGTAAGAAATTTGCCATCAGAGAGAACGAAACGTTGCTGATCTGCTACAAATGTGACCACAAGAATCTAGCTGTGTATTCACAGAGAGAAAGTTATTAGTGTTGGAAAGTGAACTGCTGGGTAGGGGGAAAGCTACTGGGGCCTTAACTGTTTTTCCCTCCTGCTTTGGTTGTCACAGATGTTAGTCACATTGCATAACACACTACTTGAAGGCACTCAGATATCACAGTGAAAAGGGCAGTATAAGAACCTATACAGAAGAGAAAAACTGTAAGCAATGGTGTCCTGTGAGCATGAATTCAGGGAAGAGGATGCCTAATGACTATATAAGCTAGTGAGTGGTTTCACTAGTTCAGGAAATGGAAATAAAGCTCCAAGCCTTGGTCCTTTAGAGGCTTTTTTTTTCTTTACCATTCTTTTATTATCACTGAACAATCAGGAGAACAGAAAGCAAATCAGTTTGAAAATTTTCTAAGGGCTTTCCACACACCAGCCCAGAGGGGGAAGGGGACACCATTTCCTCAGGTATCCTCTGGCATTGCTTCTCTTGTGCTTCTCTTCTGCCTCGAGCAGTCCTGTGGGGACTTAGGGCATATTAAGCTGCTATAGGCTGTGCTGTCTCTACCTTGCACGAATCACTGGTCAAAGAAAAAAATTATTATATTATTCCTCTTACGTAATGATAGCCTGTTGAAAGACTAATTTTCTTCTTCCTCACTTTCCAGAAACACTTGGGCTCTCCTCTCCAGTGAATCTTCAGAGCCAAAGAGATCCAAATAGGTGCTTTATCTCAGCAGGGCAGGTGTGGTGCCATCGTGAACCACAGCAGCAGTGATTGCTCCATGATACGGGTCAGATTCCAGGTGTCTAATGAGAGCAATGGGAGGTACTGAGTGCAGAGCTGGCCTGAAAATGTGGCTACTACACTCTGGACATTAAGCACATGCAACTCCTCCTGAAATCAATGGGAGGCAAACGCCTCTCAGCGCTGGAAGTAGGAATGTGATTCATCTCTGAACTCTAACTTTACAGAGCAGTCACAGAGATGTCTACCTCTGAGCTTAAATCCTTACGTCTTAGCTGTGTTTAAGGCTCATAGAAAGAAATAAGCACATTTAATTCTGATCACCAGCTAATTCTAGGTGGCTGTAGGTAATTGGAGGCAATTAAGCTTATATGAAATGAATTCTGCTCTTGCTGTCTAAAATCATGGACTTGCTTATGGGGAGCAACCAGAGTAGTGGGAAACTTTTCAAGCTAATTAATGCATCCAGTGAAATATGTCATCAGAATGGCAGGGCCAGAGACAGGATCATGGACTCTGAACTGCCATTACCTTGCAGTCATGAAGCACATCTGCAATGTAAAGTTTAGACTGAAGATATGTAAAAAATGGCTATTTTTAAATAGATGGCTAATAATTTTATTCTATTATGGACATACTGCTAAAACTGTCTTTTTGGAGTTGAAACCACTACATTTTTAAAAATCTAATAATTGTACTTTTAAGCAGGCTATGCAGAAATTAGTTAGATACATTAGAATATCTAAGTCTGAAAGACATTTAATCTTATCCACTGTATGTGAGATAAACAGGAATTATGGGCAAGATAAAAATAGATTATGTTGTCTAGCTGTATTTCATGGTCCTGCAAGAATTGTAAAAGAATATTAAGGTGGTAATCTGTAATAGTTTCAACCATTTTTAGATTCATTATTGTGAATATAGAAGAGGAATGTGATAACATTTGTGATAGTCCTGCATTGTGGAACTTGAGAGAGATTTCAAGTTCATAAATATGTTAAATACTTCCTTCTTTGCTATTGTACTAAGTAATAAGCATGAAAATACACCATGTTGGATCTTCAATGGCTGACATTCATTCAACCAAGTCTACTGCTTGCTCAATAAATTATGTATGTACATTAAAATATCATTTGTTGAATCCCCACAAAATGTATCCACTCTGCAGTGCATGCGATACTGAAAAAAATGCAATTATATTTAAATATAATTCTGTTTTACCTGAATATCTGTCTCAATGGCCACATCCTCACTAAATGAAATTTGATTTCGATGGATTTGGGAGAATCTGGTCCCCAAGACTTTAGTACCGTAGGATAGTCGATTGTGTTTACTGTTCTGGGCTGGCAGTTGCACCTTTTGGGGATGAATATTAATTCTCCTCTTAGCATAATCATTTTAGAATATTCCCTTTGTTCCATTGCCCAGATGTGTCTCATGTCATCAGCAGATGAGCTGAACAGCAGTGGCTTGACGTGCTCGGCGGCTGATTAGGCACACCGGTTTGAGTAGGCTGTGATGAAGGAATTCGTGTGGATGCAGTGGAGCTGTTTCTTAGTGTGCTGTGGTGTTAAGCAGTGGTAATGAAGAGCTGGTAAACAGGATGCTTTTGTGTGCGCCTGGGTCCATAGGACTGCACTCTCATTGTTGGGAGAACACCAGATATGGGTAGGAGATCATGCTGGCACCAAAAAGGAGCCTTTACCTATGGAAATATGCCCTTCAATCACTGAAAATACTTTTGCAGTGGGGAGCAAACTCAGGGAAATGTCTCCTTATTATGGTTAGGATGAGTTAGACACAATTTCCCTGACAGCAGTAACACTGTACCCACCATCTGACTATGTGAGAGGAGAAGAAAACTTCAGCTGCTGTTTCCCTGATCAACTTCTTTCAAGTGGAGAGAGGGAAAAAAGCTGCAGGTCCAGCAGACAGTTTAAAATGGCCAGTGGCATCCCCACAACCTGTGTCTCTGGTACCTGGAAATGGGTCCTCTGACCGTTGCCCTGTCTGCCTCAGTAAGAGAAAAGTCATGAAAGAGAACAAAGCTTGTTCATAAAACTCTATCTGAAATGGGTGATTAGGCATGAGACAGTTATGATCATTTGTCCTAGGTGCCATGTTGATCACTTTATAGTCTCAAATTTTCTTAATGTATTTATGTCTTCTATATTCCCACCAAGGGTCTTTTCCTTTTATTCCTCATGCTGTAATGAACCAACGTGGAGTAGCAACTGGGCAAGGAACTGTTATTTTTAGTTGGTGGCCTATGTCTTCTGTAGCAACCTCCGATATAAGTAAGCCCAATTTTGTGACCATAATTACACATGGGCCCAACTGTTTGAACTTGCAATTGCAGCAATTTAGAAGCTTTGCAATTGGGCAGTTAGTCTTCTAAATGGGGACAATTGCAAGCTACAAATAACTACTCCATTATTTAATTGCTGGTGTAAAATGATTCCTACAACATTTGAGGTCAGGTAGAAGTCCAGCTAAAAGCAAAACAAAAAAACCCAAAGCTTATTTGGGCAGCACAGAGGAGGCATGAACTTTCCTCGTCAATAAATCTGCCAGTGGACTACCAATGGTTGCAAAAATTGAAAGTCATATGTATTTGCAAGGAGAGAAAAAGAATGCCTGGGGCACTGTTGTGTAGCAGCAGTGCAGCAAGCTCAGGCTCTCACAACACACAGGTAGACGAGCTGACTGGAAACCATCCAAAACACAGTAACTGGTATTTCAGCTACTGGAATAATGTTTGAAAAACACTTCCAAAAAGGTCACATTCCAGACAACAACATACTAGAAAAGTTTAAAGACCAAATAAATTTGGCTTATGTTCTATAAAGGAAACTGATACATAAACAGTTCTTGTGCTTCAAAGGAGAAGTAGCACCATCCCTTTCAAAACCTTGCCTTAAGGTTTTCACCATTTTTCTGAGGACAAATGAAGAATATTATTAGATTCATACCTGCTTTTTTTTTGCAGGTATTATGAGAATTCTTGATTACAAAAGCAAATAACATCTCTGAACTGCATTTAAATACATGTACGTATAGGGGCAGAGGGTTACAATGGTTGATCTCTTTCCTTTGACAATTCTCACTCTTCTCATTTTTATCCCGTAACCAACACACCAGAAGGCATTATTTGGAAAAAATGACTGATTTCAGGATTGTCAGAATTTAAGCACAAGTTTAGTTTGAAAGCATTTTTTACTGTAAATCATAGGAAGAGGTTTTTTTCCCAAATTTAATTTCAAACTGTAAAGGTTTCAGTGCAAGCTAGGTAGAGGAAACAACAAACCCCCCTCAAATATCTGTTTGCATTTTTTGCTTTGACTGTATTCACACTTTTTAATATTTGCTTCCCCTGAATATTCTTTTAGACAGATGAACTTTCTGGCAGGGATGTTTGTGGAAATGGAATTTTAAGCACATTTGAAAATATGTAAAGAGTGCATTTTTAATTTGCAAGTATGGTACTGCAACTTAGTTCAGAGAATTTTGCAAATTTTATCAAAAAGTAGCAATATGCTGTAGAGATTTTCTTTAAAAATTAAGTTTTAGCAGTGGTTGCCTGTCAGATCAAGGACAGAGCAGTGAGAGGTTGTTGTAATGATTCCCTAAATAGCTCCTAATAACAAATGAATTTGCAGGGAAACTAGAACAGCTTCTGGGAACTATTCATATATAGAAAAATATCTGCTTCATTATATAAATTACTTTATCAATTATGCTAAAACCGATATTACAACTACCAAAGATAGAATCTTGCCTGACATACTAAGTTTTTCTATAATAACTTGCTTTTTAATGAAATTAAAATTTTTTCTTAGCAGAAGGCTAGTTAAAGCCTGAGACTAGTGCCAATCCTATGCTGAATCAGGGAAAGGTGAGCCTTTATAATCTCACTGGGGACAAGAGAATCTGGATAATTTCAAAGAGGATTTTGGTCCACTGCTGTGAAGAACAGGGGAAATGGGGGAGAACTGCTGTCTCACAGAAACTGGAGTTTATCCATGAATTTACCGTCAGTTATTGGGTTTTCTACCTATACAACTGCTAAGATATTTATGTGTCTTTTATCTTGATACACATCAGTTCCCCCAGCAAAATTGGTCCTTACGATTAATCCTATGGTTAACTGTTTGTCTGGTCAGTCTGGAATATGCCCCTGGGAAGACAAAGTCCTTTTGAGAACTGAATCCCACTGCAGATGAGACTATACCCTTCATGTATACTTTCTAGTCTTGGTTGAGCTTGTGATTATGGCAGTACTAATTCTGATATAAAATAACATGCACAACATATAGAGTTATATTTACATACATGAAAATCCACATACACATGCACACTTTATATATATATATATATTTGATTTATAGGTATATATATGATTTTATTTTCTGACCTCCCCACTGGCTCCTGGGCTGCAGCAAGGAGAAAGGCACCTCTAGTGAGCCTGGCTGTCCTCCTTGCCCCATAGTGTGTGGGTTTAGGGCACCACTGGGGCAGTGAGGAGGTTCTCCTATTTGGAAGACTGTCTTTCTGGTTTGTGAAAATCTTAATATTTACTTTTGGCTGTTGTGCACTTCTGATTTGTCTGCTTGGGAATACCTAGGGGAAACATGCTCGCTTGCAATGCATTGCAGTTTAATTAAGCTGATTTCACTTGGATTGTTTTGTGCGCTTTATGGCAAGCACAGAATAAGCAAGTGGTTTATATTATTTATTTTTAAAGAAAGAACTAAAAGGAAATGGTACAATGCAGAAGCATTATAGAAAAGTATCCTCTGGGGCAATTGTTTATTGACCCACTTTTTAGCAAAACACCATATGCATTATCATGCTACATCACAAGTGTGATTCTGCCCCATCAAACTGAAGGGGATTTTTGCCGGCATCTTAAATGAGAGAAGCATTTGACCCTAAAACAGCATTCTTCACATTCTGATGTGTGTGAGATAGTTACCATTTGTGCAGTGCATAGTACAATAGTGGGCTCTTACTCCTAAAATATATCCTTTCATATGCAGTTTTAAATATAACTTCCTTTTTTTTTCCCCTTTCTTTTTCAAGCTGTTGCGGAAGTTTGCCTGAATAATGTGCAGTCTGCTTTTCTTAGGTAAACATTTTCTAAATAGTGTTCATTAAGGGCTATAAAGCAAATCCCAGTGCAAGCTGATCTTTTATGTTCCCCCTCCCTTATGTCCACATTTCTGAGAACACTGATGCTGGAACCAATACAAACCATCCCAGCTGTCTCCAAAATTAGTACTGAGAAAAATAAACTGTTCTTCAAAGTAATAATTTTACACAACTAAATAAATAAATATTGTTAACACTGGGTCAAAAATACAAGCAAAATTACATTGAATTCACTTCGTAAGATGGATTGTATTGAATGCATTTCAGTTCCTCTCTCATCATTCTCCTTTATATTTTTAGACAGTCTTTATGTGAATACAATGACTCCAATATCAAACATTTTAAATGATGCTTGAAATATCAGTCACTTGACTTTGATGTCACACACAATTAAATTCAACCCATCTTCTCTCAGTTAATAACAGCAATCTCACCAAGTCTAGTGCCTAATTAATACAAGCTATTTGTCACATAGAGGTGACACATGTATATCAGAAAGCTTGAAATATTGTTTTGTGCTGCAGTATCTCTAGCCAGCCCTGCAATACAGAAACTGTCTTATGTATGATTGTCTTTAAAGATTTCAAAAGGCCTCAGAGTTTGGTGTGCTCAAGCTGGGACTCGACAGTGCATAGAAGGCACTACTGATGTGTTGGCTCCCTTTAGGCTGCTAAATAGCAAGGTATTTAGAAAGAAACGCTGCCAGAATTGAAAGGTTCATACCTGATCATTCATTTAGGTGATCGGCAGAATTACAGATACAACAGTGCCAGTGGTAATTTGCTTAACCTGCAGTTTTTAAGCTATGTGATAGAATACAAAATCATACGTTTTCTTATTGTTGCATAAGCATTTTTTCGTATTATTTATGCTCAGCACTTTTTAGTAGTATATTTCAGGGTTGCTGTTGCCAAATAAATGAGCTTGTCTACCTCATGTTAATTATCATTGTGTAATAAATAACTGTATAATAGGGTGGGCCTAATCCTGCCATCTTTACTGAGGCAAAGATTCTCCCTGCCTCACTGACTGTTTTGCCTGTATTAAGGCAGCAGCCTTGGGACCAAAAATTGCCTACATCATTAGTAGTAGCAAATTAAGGATAATTTGTTATTGAACTCTTCTTCTGAATAAAGCACAACAGAGAAACCCACAAAGTAAGAAAAGACAGGAAATAGTAGTTATCTATGGATTAGTAACCATAGTAATATCTATGGATTTTTGGTGCATTATATTTTACTGCAAGTGTGTAAGGTTTTTCCTGGATTTTTGATTACACGTGGTTTTGCTTCTTTTAGATACTAGCAGTAGGGTGTTTGTAATGACAAAAAACACCCAAAGCATGTGGGGGCTTTCTTCCACCCAGAAATGAGCATGGGAAGGTCTACCACGGCAGCTCTTTGACTGTCTGTGAGAAGGGAATGCCACCATAATTCAGGGGACAGATGACGCAAAATTCAAACCAGTGCTGTTTCTGGAATCCTCTCTCTATTCACAGTCAGTGTTGCTTGTGTGCTGGTGGGCACAGTGATGTCCTATTTCATGTGTACTTTCCTCTTTGACTTGCCTGCTCAGTGTTGTTTCTTGAATGTAAGCCATCAAAGTCTTCCAGCAGACGTGGATATAGGTCCAGAGACGGACTGAAGATTTTCTCCCCTCCAATCTACCCTTTGCTAGCCCTCTGTTAAATACCCTCAAGAGTGTGAAGCATGGGGAAACCTAAAGGAATCTCAAGATCTGGCCATTGCAACACCTAGATAAACTCTTTCTACATTTCTGCACGATATATTAGGGGACATCATCATGTGTATGTATTTTCAGTGAGGAATAAGAATGAGAGAGGTCTTTATAGCAAAAACAAATGGATTTTTCCTTTGTTGCTTAAGAAAATGTGAGAGGTTTATTTCACATCTTGTTAGACATATGCATGTTCACTTTTAAGCCCATCAACATATGAGTCTGGATCAAGGTGAAACTGAACAATAAACCAGACCTTTATTCAGAAGAGTAGAGAGGACCCCAACCTCTGTAACATCTGAGGAGAAAGGTACTGTTTGATCTCAGTGGCAATCTAACAACTTAGCCTGTAATAGATTTGTGGTAGGAGTGGTTTTTTTTTTTGCCTCAGCTGTGGTATCTGTAAACACATAAAACTCACACTTACTTGAAGGAAAAATTTAATTGAAAACAATGACTATGAGAAGGATTTAAGGGTTTTGGTGGATGAATACCTGAACGTGAGCTCCTAAGGGATGCTCTGGTTAGAAAGGTTAATGTGGTAGTAGATGGTGGTGGTAGTAGCAGCACGTTGATCCTGTTATGTCAGACACATCGTAAAGAGCCATAAAGGGTTTACAGCCAATGCTGAAACTGAGCAACAGGTAGAGCACAGGAGCACAGTGTTCTGTGAGATGGAGTGGTTGGACGCCAAAATCAGACAGCTTAGCACTAGAAATCAGGTGTGTGTGACAGTGAAACTATTCGACGTTTAGTGTAACCAGAGTTACAGCAAATGCTCTACCACTTGGCATTTCTACATTAAGTCTGGAAGAATTTCTGAAGGGTAGGTTATGGTACCCTTAGAGATGCAGCCTTTGTAGTAATTGCTAGATGGAAACTTATTCCAATATTTTGGAGGTCAGGTTAAAAGATCGTAATGAGCCTTTCCACTCTCAACATCTTTTGAAGGGTTAGTTGCTGAAAGTCAAGGGTTTCATTTGTATCTCTATTTCTTCTATTACCAAGTCTTTAGACCATCTCCCTTCCCCCGACAAACCTGTTAAAATATGTTGTTCTAACTTTTACTGCTGGTAACAGTCCAGTCCCTGAATTAGAAATCTCTCAAAGATGAAAGGAAAGGAGAAGACTATTGAATAATTTAATGATGTACTGTTAAAAGTAGAAGTGGTTCAGGGATTTTGAAAATATTCTTGTACCTGGTGTAGGATGTGGGAAAATTGCAAAGCACATTAGCTGTGGGAATGAAATGCCAGGGTGCACAGAGCAGCTTTAGAACAAAACTGCTATGTGATGTAGTGACCATGTCACCAATATTGCATATATCACAGAGTGCTACAATTCTCACCTAAAAGTCATAGTGGTAGTTACCATGTGACTGTCTTGTAAAGTTTAGCAAGAATTGTCTTTTTATTTATTTCTTTTGGGAGTTTTTCACATGTTAACTTTCATCAAATTATGCTTCCATTACCTAATAGACAAACTGCATCCTCCCTGATGGTCTGTCAGCTACTTCCTGCTACAAAGCTTCCAGGGGCTGAAGTGCTGGAGGCGAGCCACCCTGGCAGGTGTCCAGCCGCCTGGCCCGCCAGCTGGCTGCTTCTGCCACTGCCGCTGCCTCTCCTCTCGGGATGGAGGAGTGCAGTCCCCTCACAAAGGCTCCAAAGAGTCTTGGAGCGACCATTTGGATTGCCAAAACAGTGCAATAAGGCACTAACTGAGATAAAGGCAAGCACTGGTTCGTACCATATGCGTTTATGGAGAGCTGCGTGTTGTCTGTCCCAGCAACTGGATGACTTGGGAACGATTAATGAAGCAGTGTTTTATTTGTACAAGGTGCGAAGTATGCCCAGAGCTGTGCAGATGATCGTGCTGGATGTTGTTCTTTTGCCATATTATTTTAGAGCTATCCCCCAATTTTCTTTTTCCTGTAAAGCCAAAAGAAAATAGAGGATGTGTTTTCTTGCATATTCAGATATGGCAGATGTGAGTATCTAGCCTGGCACACTCTCTAGCGTGATGGAAGTAGGAAGCACAGATCAAGCCTCTCTTTCTCACTGTGCATTCATGAATGGGGCAAGGGAAGCTGAGAGGGTCAGCTCCCCCCTGCTCTCCCCAGGCCCTGCTGCAGCCTGGCACCCTGCCGGGGGCTGTGGGCATGGACCCAAACACTGCAGTGCAGGTGTCCAGTCTTGCCAGGCTCCTCTTGTCCTTCTAACTTGGCCTGCAATTTTCCAGCATCAGTCAGGGGAAAAAAATCACTGTGAGTGGGTCAGAATCCAGCTACCTGAGGCTTTGCTGTTTGTTCTCTGTGCAGTCACTGTGTGTCATTTCTGCATGCATTGGGATGATGGTACATTGCACGGTTGCTGTTGGTGTGAGTTTGATTTCAACTGGAAATGCTGATGAGCTGTTTTATGTGGTGCTCAGGACTGTAATTCTTGAAGGGGATGTGGTGCGACCTGCTTAGGTAGGCCTGCATTTATAAAGCATGTGAGAACGTAAACCTGAGTTCTTCCCAAACAGGTCTTGTTTTGAACTCCTTAAAGGTATAAATGTGCTTTATAACATAAATCTGCTAGAAAACCATGCATCCCCAGAGCAAATGCAGTGGAATTGAGAAAAGTGTGTGGGGCTGCCTCCTTCTGCAAACCGACATTCTAAATTAATCTCTGGTATTTATCTGCTCAGCCCTCTGTGCTAGTAGATTTGGGCAGCAGTCAGGCTAATGACATATACCTAAAAATCACTGGACTCAGAGCTAGCAGGGGTAATGAACTATCTTGAAAATAGGGTGGTGAAGCATACTGGCTGTGAGCAAAAACAATGAGTCCTGCAGAGGTCATTACAAAAGCTCAGTATTTGCCAATTATTGCTACATATGTAACACAGCTATCCCCTTCACTTTCCCAAAGTGAGACAAATGTGGTGAACTCAGGTGCTGTTGTAGGCTATCAGGCATGATTTGATTCTGTCTGGATGTGTCTGGCATGGGAGTGGATGGGGGGAAGCCTTTGGGTTCAGGGCCCCATCCCACTTACAAAGAATTTGATCTCATTGTTCAGAAACCAAACACGTCCCTCTGCTCTGTTAGAGAGGACCATCCTCCAAGCAGCTATTGCTGAAATTTCAAAGGTGTTCCTTCCACAGCCTTGTTCCCCACCCTGTCTTGGTGTCCCCTGGGTGGTGTAGATGCTGGTGCCAGAGATCTTCCTGCACCTTGGCTGATGCATAATTGCGTGGGGAGAGCCCTGAGCTCTGGAGGGGTGATGCTGGCTATTGGCCACATGCAAATATGCTCAGCCTGTGATTTGGTCCTCCACGAACCGAAAGTAAGCACGAATTTAATTTCTGTGCCTTTATGAGCAATTTTAAAGGTGAAGGAAATTTTCTTTCCAACGTATCCATATATTAGATTAGGAAAGTTGTCAAAATTAAGCACTCCACAGTGGGTAGGTGCTTTTGTTTGTAGCAAAATGGGTTTCCATAAAGTGATGAATTAATGAAATGAAGTAGTGAGGATGATCACATTGTATTGCCAGAACAATGGGAGATCCATAAAATGATCTTGTAAATAATTTGTGATATCTGCTACGTGCAACACTACTATAATAAACACTATTTCCTTTTAAAGGAAAAAAGTAGAGAGCTGGATTGTCAAAATATTAAATTACAGAAGACTTTATAGTATAATTTTATTAGTATTTTTTTATCACAGTTTTCTCATATTTATGGAAAATACAAAGGTAATGTCTATTTTTCAAATTAATATCTTGACATATCTATAGCATTTTTGTATTTTTTGACTGGTTTACAGTATGATGAATGCAGAATGGTTGCACAAGCTTTAAAATGTATAATATTTAATGTAAATATTTTGCAGGAAATATCTTAGTGTGATATTTTTGAGGTATGTCATTGACTCCACAGAAAATGACTCCACAATTCAGTCATTTTAGATTTACTAAAATACAGTACTGGAAATAGTTTTGTTAAAAAAGCAATGAAATTCTTTTTGAATTGCTAAGGTAAAGTGGGGATATTTGAAACAACATTACAGAGTTTCATTGATATGTTTTTCCATCTAAATGTTGTTTTCTTGAAATAAATCCTTTTTTAAAGTGTATTGATTTGAATGAAAATGTTTTAGTGAGAAGAACTCCTAGTCAGAACAGGTAAATATTACAAAAATGTTGGAGAAAGTATAATCCCAGAATACTTTATTGTTTAGAGAAATTGTTTAATATTGCAGTTGTGATGATAGGTAGAATAAAATTTGCAGGCGAATATTATAAATTATAAAATTATAAATTAATATTATAAAATTAATAAATATCAGTCAAATGAAAAGAGCCCACTTCTCAACATTTCCTACTCCTGCTGAATTCAGAGGGTGCAGAATAAATGCTTTTTCGGAGGTCTTAAAATATTATGAACTGACAGTGTAAAGGATGGTTTTCTCTCTTGTTGAAGTTGAGGGGAAAGAAGGAAACCTGGCCAGTACTGGAGTTACCTGCAAGTGGAGTCAGTGCTACTCCAGCAGTGTGTGTGTGTGTGTGTGTGAGCCTACCCACAGCTCATTAAAGGATCAGGGCCTGGCTTAGGAAGCTAAATCCTTACCTTATCAATGTTATGTGCAGTACTTTAAATCAGAACTTTGTTTCCTGGCTGATAAAACAAAGCTTGGATCCAGCTACCTAGGGTTTGATTCTGCATTTCTTGCACATCAAGGAATTTGGCTTTACAGGGAATTTTAAGCTTTGAAAGAAATCCTGAATTAAGCTCCTGAATGATTAAAATTTAAGTACTGTCAGATTTCTACATATAAAGTAAAAATAAAATAAAAATTAACATTTAAAAAAATAATACCCACAGTCTCCAGGACCTGAGGCAGGCTTGGTGCATTGTAATGGAAATTTCAGTCCCATGTGCCACAGTAACTGCAGCGCAGCAACTTTTTAAAATAGCCATAATGACGCTGCTGCTGATGGTGAAGGGAAAATATCACAAACCCTTTCTTTCCTTACCATGTCTAGTAAAGCTCAAGAATGTGTAGCCAAGTCATATTTTGTTAATTTTATATGTGTTTGAAGATTGCTGATGGCTACTCAAAAAGAGAGAAGAAAGTGTTTTCTTTGGCATATGATGCATCATTACAGCAGAAACAAATTTTGGCCAAAAAAAAAGAAATTACAACCTTTGCAGAATGGAGTTGACATTCCAGTTTCCAACAGATAAAAGTTTGTTTTTGTTTTTTTTTTTTAGTTTAAATATGAAACAATTTATTCATGTAGTAAAATGGCTGTTTCTGGCTCTTTAATTTTTAATTCTGAGTAGTGTGTTAGTGTTTTAAATGTAAGTGAATAATATCTACTTTACTCAAATTGTCTGAGTATTTGGTCTCATTCTCTACATAGTAAGGACTATGATGGTAAGAACTGGTTTTGTTTAATTATTTTTCTCCTCTCAAAAAAGCAATATAATTTGCTGGACAATTTTTTTTAAACTTAATACATAAGAAGGTCAGACAGTGAGTGTTTTTTGAATGGCTGTGATAACTTTGAGCAATGATCCTTAGTGCAGATACATTTAAGATAAAACTTTTTAAAATATCAATTTCAATTTGCAACATGTTTATTAGTTCACATTTAAACTATCTAAAGCAAAGCACACATTTTAATTTGATGTCTGTTACAATTTTATGTAAAAATAAAAAAAAGCAACAAGCTTGCAAAAGGACATAAAAGATATAAAATGGTGAAACATGCATAATAACTTTTTGACTTAACCTTTTTATTTTAATCTTTTTATTTTGGTGGTATAAAAACTACCTATATAAGTGCGTTAAGTCATTCCAAACTAGAACTGTGAGAAAATAGTAAAATTGTGTCAGATTCACAGTAGAAAGCAAAACCTTCTGGAATAATAATAAAAAACTTTCAGTATTTATGATGTTGAGAAGCCCTTATTGCAGGTTACAGAACAAACGAAGTCTTAAGTTACCTCTTCTGATTTTGATGGTAGCAAAAGCAACCATTTCAGAAATATAGTGGTGTTAGAGCAATCAAAGAGACTGCTTTCTTACCATAATGTTAGCATCATCTCAGCATGTGGCACCAGAAAGGTTCTCTTTCTGCAGCGTACCACTAATCCCGCATTGTCTTATTTTCTGTTGCTTGCCCATGCTGATCATTCACAAAGTGCAAAGATGGAACACCAAGGTCTTCAAATACTGATAAATTATATTAATATTAGGATACCCTATAAACTCTTTAGCATTCTATGAATTCCAGGTTGCAGTCTCCCTGTAATATATGTTCGTATATAGATGTATACTAATATGAAATAAATATTTTACACTCATATCACATAGGAAGAGGCAATGATTTATAGCTCTGCAGTAACAAGAAAATTTCATCTCTGGAATACATGTTTATTGATATCTTTTTATAAAAGCTGATTTTACAAGTGCCCATCCCCCTTTTTGGATCTAAGAAAAATATGTGCCTGAAATATGTGTGTCTGTATGTCTGAGAGACTGTAAAAATGAATTGCAGATATAAACCAGAATGGTTGACTGGCACAAGCCGTTACTGGGATGTAGACTTGGCATTTGTGCTTTAAATTAATTTTAGACAAGTGAGGACATAAATTCTGGCCACGGCACATCTTTGTTACTACAAAAGCTCCTGAACATCTAGTATTTTTGTTATCTGCAATATCTCATCCTATAGACCGAGCTGTGAAAAATGTCTGTTATGCAATGTAGCATATAACCTGTAAGTAATAACAACTAAGTTGTTGATAGTGAATGGCTTCACAGAAATCGAATAAGAAGAACGCTGTGAGTCCAATTACGTCATCTTTACATTGAGTGCTTTCTCATATGAGTATTTCTGTTGAAGTCATTTCACATACCTCCCAAAATGACTCTTTCAAAATAATTACAAAATCATTTTCAACAGTGAATAAATGTATAAAGGCTCACCAGTGATTTTAAGGTTGAAAAAAGGGCCCTTTGTGTTAGATAATTTCATTGCTCTATGTTCACAAGTGATTAACTCCCCAAAGAGATCTGATTGCTTTTTGAATTCAGACTGAAAAAAGACATGTAAAATGAGCAAAATGTTGAATTTTGAGTGCAAGTTTAACATATGCTTTTTGGAACATCACAATGATTTGTTACTAGCCATATTTGCTGCACATGTGCAACATGGTGGCCTGCCAAAATGCACACAATAGTTATATGATGGGCCACTGAAAAAATAGATTTCAAACAGAGTATCTAAATACTTAATTCATATACAGATATAGGACCTCTTCTAAGACACTGTGGTCTATTAAGGAAATAATAATACACATTTTATTAGAAACACACGCTGCCTAGGGACCCAGTTCTTTCTTCCCTTCATGTGAATGAGAGCAAGCCTTGGACTTTAACATGCTGCTCTAGAACCCAGTCCATTAAACGTTAGGTAGAAAGACACTGGAAGGAAGAGAAAAGATGTCTTCTCAGGTGGAAAGATGTAGACTTACCCTACAATGAGATGAGTGAACATGAATATAATGACCATCCTCTTCCCCTTCCCCAGTGTTTCTCATTTGTTGCTGTCTGGGATGCAGAGGGGAATGTTTGAAAGTGTGCTGGGTCTGCTCCCTTAGACCTTGTTCAAATCCCATCACTGCCCTTGTGCAGTGGAACAAGACTGTTCTGTTGCTTCAGGACCTTGTATGGAAACAGGACAGGATTGTTATCTAACTGTGGGTATCCTGAAGCTGAGTGGTAAGTCACAGCTGAAAGAGGTTCCCAGCAAATGCACTGTAATAATAACATGGAAAACTACTCAGAGAGGCGTTGTGCCAAAATCATCTGATAAATAACTGCTTCAAAAATCAGCCATTCAATTCACATGGCATCAGAGCGTCCATCAGGTACCACATTGCTTTAGCTGTCAACTCTTTCTTGTATGAACAGCTCAAATGAAGTAATGACCCCATCCTCCCCTCAGCTGGGACAAGTGCAACTCTTTTCAGGTGAGATGGTTTGGGCATAGTGCTGCTAATCCCCACGCAAATGGTAGTTTTGGTGGAGCTGTGGGATTGCTTGTTGACAGCCTTTGGAAATACACAGGGAGGTGCTGGGCTGTCATGGAGGCTTCATCAGTCCTCTGTGTCTGGCATTGTGGGAAATGCAGCTGAAGGATCTAATGTGTGTGTGCCTGGACAGCTCAGCACGGTGTCAGTGGTGCTAAATGGATAGAGGGATTCATATGTTCCTTTGTCTATATCCCAAGTACCAGATTGCCCTAACTTTTTCAGGGTTAGGCAGTGACCATTACTACCTGAGCAAATGTTGTCTCTAGTCTACAATGTCTTAGTTCTGCCATAGTTTTTAAAATCAAGGTGTGGGCATAGCTGGCTGCTGTCACATGTTCCTGCTACATGTTTGCTCGCATGTGTTGTTAATCTCTAACACCAAAGCATGCTCTAAATGGAGAGGTCTCCCAGTGGTTTCACTTGGGTACCACCTGGACCACTGGCTTTATGCTGGGGCTGGACCTGTTATCGCCCTCTGTATTCCTACTGCACATTCTCCCCATCCAAAGCTATGACCTCAACCTTCTGCTCCATTCTGTCTCCTCCTGAGGTGTCAGCTCCATATCTCCAGTGATCTCCTCTGGCATCATGGTTCCCTGAACTCCCACATAGTCCGTGCCCAAAGCTGGTCTGGGAGTTGAAATGCTCTGTGTTCTCTCCATGTACAGCAACTGCTCCTGGAGATCACGGGTATGACATGAAAGCACTCAGGCACCATGGACCTCATTATTATAGCCTGGCATGATATCTATATGTGCAGTGAGTTTAAGAGCTGGGTTTCTTTCTGGATTGGATTTTCTAAATTTTACATTCTTTAAGACTATTTATAAGGGTAATCTAACAGAGTTGGAGTTTTGTTTGGCTGGGTTTTTTTTAGTTTTTTTATTTTCCTAAGGAAAAAAAGGAAAAATATTCTATGTGAATTTATGGAACAGAACATAATATTCCTGATTATTAATTCTTAACAGAATATATAAAAAATGAAAACAGTTAGGGTAAGGTTGCACAAGCCTCCTGAATGTCAGATATTTATAATTGTTTTACAGACTATCAGTAAAAACAGCAAAGAATGTCTGTATTTAATGTCAAAAATACAAAGTCCAATTTGAAGTTAAAAAACACTATTTAAAATGTGATTAGATGTGGAAAAGAAAGGCTATCATGTTTGTCATAATAACTGTGTCTTTGATATATATGTTAATAGCAAGACTGTTAACACTGGAGAGATTGAAATTAATACTTGTCTGTTAGTCAAAGGCCAGAAGTTGTTGCCTCAAACCATAATAATTGATTCACTAGTGCATTTGTCTAATGGCCCTGCATTATTCTGTGGTGTGCCAGAATGGACGTAGCACTCACAGCCTACCTGTGTTTTGCTGTACATTGTAATCCTGATCGTATTTACAGCAATGTAAAATAGGAGCAACCACTGAAGTCAGTTGGTGGCATTTGAATAAAATGGGTGAAGATCAGAATCAGCTCTGTGGGGCTCCATGGGATTTAGAAGAGGGATTTTCAGCAGCCATGAGAGAAGCTTTTCTTCACCTCAGAAATATCTCTTTGAATATTTTTATTGTCTTTTGTTTCAGAATCGCTGTTTTTAAGAGTGAATAAAAGTTAGCAGGGTGAACCTCCAGGAAAGTCCAACTGATTTGTTAGGGAACATTTTATGAGAACTACTTACTCTTTAATATCTAGGGATATTAATAATGATTGTATTTAACATGAATATTTTCCTTACTGCACTGATGCACTGAGTTCGTTGATAGCCAGACACTACTAGTGGGCATAGAAATAAAAATTTTGGCTAGTAAGGAGCATAAGTCTATGCCTGAATAGACTTTCTGGACAAAAATTAAGGACATAGGAGTTTCAACTATATGTGTGGTTCACTTTGGAGGGAAAGAAATGAGTTTAGAATAACATGGCTATTTCAATGGTGACAATGACTTTTACTATTTGGAAGATAAACAGTAAATTTAATTTGCATAATTAAGTTAATCTTTTTTGATTTTAATGTAGTGTATCACAAGTTCCCAGGCTTCTAAATGAGGTTTTACTAGTGAAACTCTTATTGCTAGGATATATACCATGTGCATCAGCACATAGTGCAAACCTCATAGGCTCCTTTGTCTCAGGGCCACCAGAATTTTACTGGTTTTTCTTCTCTTGAGGGTTGCTTTAAAAATTGTGATGAAAAATACAACTTCTGTGTAACGGTTGAAAGTCTATCGCTTTGCAGAAAAATAGATTGTACTTCTAAGGACCTTCTGCCATAAGGACTCTCTTGTAAAGATGCCTGCCTTTAAAATGCAACTTTTTTGTTGGATGAACAGCCTAATGTTCCATGCATTGTACTAGTAGTAGCATTTTATGCAACATTGAAAAACTCAATTAATTTGCATAATTCCATGAGTATTACCATGACTTTAAGGTAGGTTAGCTTGCTCAGGAGTCTTGCCTGCCCAATATATATGTTTGCCATTTTGACAAATTAATCATTTCTGAAAACAATTAATTATACTTATGACAAAGTGAACCTTATACCCATGGGTCTTAAATTTTTATAGCAGAAATCTAATATTAATGTGTATAAGATCAGTGATTTAGTGAGTACCTTAACAGTCAACAATGCCTAAGGCTGAACAAAATTAATATTTTGTTTCCCATCTGGAGACTTCAGTAAAATTAATGAGGAAGGGTGCCTTTTGTAATACATAATAGAAATAAATTTACAATATTTAACCCGGGGATTCTACTGACATCAACATTTAGATATTTGGTCTATTTCCCAGTCTGGTGGATGAGCCATGCAAATATCAATACAGGTAATCCTGACTGTACAGGGGACTTACATTTTTGCTTTTACTGCCAAATGTAGACAACTAGATTCATTTTCTTGTGTGATGAAGTTCCTAATCCTAGAACAAAGTATTTGTTTCTGCTAAGGTATTATTTAGATACATAAAATATTCAACCTTTCTACAAATAAAAAAATATAACAACATCTACAACTTAAGTGCTGGAAACAAAAAAAACCTGGTGGTGGAAGATGAATGAAGTCATCAACACCCAGTATTTTATATATATATACCTGTATATATATATACGTATCTGTATGTATGTATATATATGTAAAAAGTGGCTCTGATCACATAAGTACAAGCTAAAGTTCTTGTGTCTGTATGATCTGGAAAACAAATCACTAGTCTGCAAAAGAAACAATCAAATTTGAAGCTTAAAACTTGGACTACTTAGAAGCATCTGAATGCAGTAACAGTGCTTCAGGGGTTGCAATTCTTTTTTTATGTTTTTCTTTTTTCTGCTACTGAACTCTCCACCTCTCCCCACTCTGACCTTGATGCACACGTCATCACCAAAACGAACCAGAATAGCAAGACCACTTTCATTCATTTCCTCCTGTGTTGTTTATTTTGGGATTGTTAGCTATATTTTTTAATGACTCCAGTTTTTTCAAAAGTGGGTTTTACTAAAGGCAGTGGCAAACATCCAGTTGACTTCCCTGGTACAAGACCATACCTCTGTATCTGAACATCTGTTAAAGGTCTGAAAGGAACGGTTTTCCTCCCCCTCAAATATTTCTTATCTAAAATATCATTCAACAATTCCTGTGAATTTTTTGTAATGCACTGCATCTGAAACACATTGCAAACCAGGTTGTAGTTGCTAAAAATACTTGTGTAATAAATAGTTGTATCTGCAAAAATAAAAGGCAGATAAAATGTTACCCGTGTGGTATGTGTACATACCCTTTGATTAGCTTTTCTTTTCAGCAGCAATGGCAGATGAAACGTAAAAATAGCATAAAACTCAGCTACACAGGGCAACTCAGTTTTTACTTAGACGGGAACAAACAACCAAATGTTGTGATGTGAGGTTTCATGCAATTAATTTTAACTTTTTAAATATCTTCTGTGTCTAGTAAAAGAGAAGTTCTGTTAAAGGAAGAGATATCTCATGCCATCTACTGTACTTTATGGTAAACCTCAGTGTTTTTCAGTGTTAATAACTCAACAACAGTGGCGTTAAAAATAAAACTTAATGAAAAGGATTATATGCCTAAATAATCTTACTTAATTGTGTAATAGGTCTGATATGTGAGGATATAGCCATACACTAATCTGTGTGTGTGTGTGGAACTGAGAGTGAGACAGTATAATATGGTATACTTTATAGTTTAAAACGACAAGTTGGCCCAACCTTGTAATTTTTCCAGTAATTAACAGGTTTTTTGGACTGAAACAAAAGCATTGACAAAAAATACCAGTCAGATAAATAAATCTAATATTTTGTGATGAAGGAAAAGGTGGGTTTGAAGTCCCTATAAAAACAAAGAACTCAGCACATCACATTCTGTATAAATCTGCATTATTAATTCACAGTAAAATAGATCCAGTTGGAGTACTTGTTTTTTTGCATTAAATTGGTCCTTTGATGTTCTTTAATGCTTCGATTTAGCCTCTAATTTTTCAGAGCACAAATGTACCAGCAGCTGTTGAAAATATCAGTTTTGCAGTAGCATTGCTGGCCAATAAAATCCCAACAAGTCATCTTCCTATCTGGCTGCACAAAATAGCACTGAAAAAGTAGTCATCTCTTTGAAGTATCACT